>NW_025767446.1:1257500-2515000 GCF_003918875.1 Haliotis rubra | reverse complement strand
CTGCATCCAGGACACCAAACTCATCACGTGCTACGAGTCATGCACAAGTGACCTGTGCAACAGCGGCAACCCCAGCCCCATCCACCTCCCCACCGTCAGCTACGCCGGGGAAGAAATCCCCCCACTGAAGTACAAGAGCGGGTACACGCCGATTCAAAACTACGACAGACTCGGAAGACCATACAAGAGTCATAGCATCAAAGGAGCCAGCAATATCAAGTCCGGGCCGAGGCGAGAGATGTGGCTTGCAACGAAACGCCAAGGATTCTTCAGTACCCAGGCAAGAAAATTCCCCTTTATTGTTACCCCAGCTCCTCCAAAGGCTGAAGATGTAGAAAGGGGAAGCTCGAACACCGAGATGCTGAAACTTGGGATGCAGAAAACAGCACCTGGGTCAAGTCTTGAAGCTGTGGGTGAAAACAAGAAAATGAGTTTTAGTAAAGACTTGAATACGATCCAAGCCAACACTGGACCCGAGTTGTCTGTCAACCATATAACATCAAATCCTGGGAATAAATTCGTTTCTGTGGCAGACCAAATGAGGACAACTGTCCCTGCACGGAAAAGGAGCGACTTTGATGTTCCAAGTATTTCTCTGACAGAGATGGCTGCTGCGGAGAAGGTATTCGTTGCGGATTACTCTCAAGAAGATATGTCGGAGACAAAGAAGGACGAGAAGAAGGTCATTGATTACAGTGTTAGTCAGACAGAGGAACAGAGCGAGCCCAGTCAGGAGGCTAACGATTATGTTGCAAGTATTGACCTTTCTTATGGAGAAATTGAACATGAAGAGATGTTGACTAAAGAAAATATCGGAAGAAACCACCACCACGGTCAGAATCTGAACTACGATAAAACCTCAGATGATGAGACTGAAAGGAAGAAAAAGAACGATGCCCGTTTCCTTGACGAAGATGACTCTGAACCACTATATGAAGAGGAGTTTGAGGTGGATCCCTTTGGCGAAATCGGACGCGGATCTGATGGAGTGGTGATCTGGCCCAGAAGTGCTCTTGAAGAAGAACTAGAGCGCGAGGAATTGAGAGAAGACGAAGTACCAATGTCCAATATGATCGTAGAGGAAGACAGAGAAGAGGGCCTCATCCAAACCTTCAGAGCCAACACGACCAAGACCACCCAAGACGCTGATAAAATTGCTCCAGCAGAAGCTAAGGTTAACGACCCAAAGCCTAAAGTTAATAGTACTACAAAAAATGATAGTGTTGCTATGGAAGAAGATACTCAAGGCAAGAAGGAAGGCAAAACGGAGGCTCCTCGCGTTACTAGCTCTGATGTAGATCACGTCAAGAAGAGCACCCAGAAGGAGGTTTCTGCGGGGCTTGACAATATCATACAACAGATTAAGGATATAAAAACCACCGGAAAGAAAACGGAAACTATAACCAAATCCGTACATGTCACAAACGCAACGACTACCACGTCAACAAAATTGTCAAAACCAGACTATAAAGAAACAACGACTGCGGTGAAACGAAATATTACAATCCCTCTGACCAGTTCTGGAACTCGACAAACCACACTCCCGTACATCTGGCGCGAGAAGACCTCCAGGAATAAGGACGTCACCCAGAATGAGACAGAAGCTCCTGATAACGATCATAGAAGCATTACTGCACCTACTGCCAAGACAACCAAACACCACAAGAACGTACAACTCACCGACTTCCTTGAGCTTGAGGCCAGCTCCATGTTACCCAACACATCGATGGGTGTCAACAAGACACTGACAAGGTCCAATCAGACCACTATGGCCCAAAGGGGTACAAATGGTCACTCGAAGGAAGACATATTCCTGGATGAATCTCTCACGGAGAATCTGAAAGGGTTCGAGGAGGACCTTGTGGAGAAAACGGAAGCCGAGCTAACCGGAAGTCACGCAGCAATGACATCAAGGGTCAGCTTCGTGTTGCATGCAGTAGTCCTGCTTGTGTGTTTCATGGGACTTTAAATGAACGAAGGACACTGTAAAAACTGGAAAGTTAAACATCACAGTGCGTTAGATGTGTGGTGATGAACTGACTCAAATGTGTTTTCTGGCTTGTCGGAATGGCGGCATGGTGATTTGTGCCACATTTTGCTGTACAGAGTTGCGGCCCTTAGACAAGCCCAAAAGCTATAATCGTGGGTTCGTCCTGCGCTTGCGTGTTTGTAAGCGCTATAACAGTATTTGTGGGTGGCACCAAAGTGGTGGACGTCGAAGACTTGCATCACTTTGAGGTTTTATCCCACATCAATATCACACGGCGTAGAATAACTGAAATATGTTTCAAAGCAGCCTTAATCCCAACACACTCACTAACTCAAGCCTTGATGACAAGACTCTACGAATGGTATACCTCATGATACATTCCCACCACACATCCGCGTGTTTGTAATATCTTAATCTCTCATGCTATTATTATTTTACACACGAATCATAATGACGAACTATTTTGAATCTTTAGACTGAATCTTCTGTAAGATGGACTGAATCTTGTACTTGTATTCTGTAAGTATTGAACAAACCACTGATGCAAACCGAGACTTTCTGGCAGCTATTCATCGGAGGTCTCCGTACAGTTTGACATCGATGTACAGTCAAGGAAAATGACACAGACGTGTACGTATTTGTGTAACAGCTATATGTTGTCTGTCATTTAACGGTGATTGTAACTGTACATAATTCGACTGGTGTTATAACTTCAGCAGTTGATATAACTTTGTAAATATTTATAACAAATACCAGTAAAATGAGTGTATAAATGTCAACCAATTTAACAAAAACATATCACCTTACAATATGTAGGCTTTGGAAAGGTATACCTTCAAGATTTGAGAAAGACATATGAATAATCCCAGGACGAAAGACTAACTTTGAAACTGCCAAATATGATGTATAGTATTTAAGAAAATCAGTATTAACAGGACCCATTTTATCTTGAAAGGTTCAGCGTAAATCAAAGTTATACCCATCGTTGTATGCCGGGAAAACAAAATAGTGAACCTGTAACTTTCTTCAATCTCATATGGCGGATGACCAATTGGTCGAAGGCGTCACAATTGGATTTGAGGAGTTGCGTCCCCTTAGCACCAGAAATCTATGATCTTTTGTTCAAATCCGGTTAATCCCGATTCCGTTTCTTTGTTTCCCGTGCTTTACTGGCTCGTAGGTTGCCCCACAGTGATAAACGTCAAAGACAAGCGTCATTTCGAGCTTCCATCCCACATGAGTTGGTTGGTTTGCTGTTTAACGCCGCACTCAGCAATAGTATAGCTATGTTGCGGCGGTCTGTAAATAATCCAGTGTGGACCAGACAATCCAGTGATCAACGGCATGAGCATCGATCTACACATGGGATACGATGACATGTGTCAACCAAGTCAGCGAGCCTGACCACCCGATCCCGTTAGTCGCCTCTTACGACAAGCATGGGTTACTAAAGACCAATTCTAATCCGGACCTTCACGGGTCCCATCCCACATCAAACGGACATGCTCTGATATAATTGTAATACTGTTCTAAGCAGTGTTAAACCCAGGACAATGTGTGAAGCCCATTTCTGGTGTCCCCTGCCATGATATTGCTGGAATATTGCTAAAGTGGCTTAAAACTAAACTCACTCACTCACTAAACCGAAGACAGTCACGCAACCATGTAACTACAGTTTAATAACCATTAAAGTTCAGATGGGTGTACTTAATTTGTGAGGTTTTGTTTGTTTTTCATTCTCTGTATTGTTTCATGGACACTCCAGTGATAAGTCATGGGGTATTTTTCCGGAAGAAAATCCCGTTTTGAGGATTGCTTTGTTACTTTTGTATGAATCATGACTGTTCCTTTTTATATTTCAGGTCGTGAAAATGATGTACTTAAACTTATTTGTCTGTCGAATGAATGTATATTTTGTATTTATTTTGTAAATACTCCATGTAATAAACTTTGAAATACTTTACAAACTGTTATACTTGATCTACAGAAAATGTGTGAGGGTGTGGATGTTTTTGGGTTTTGTGTTGTTTAGCGCCGTTCTCAGTATTATCCCAGCTATTTGACGGCCGTCTGTAAATATTCGAATCTGGGCCAGACAATCAAGATTGTATGTCGTACTCACCTTCATTTAGAAGTCTTACACTGCTGAAAGGGTTGTGCTGAACGGAAAATAATGTGGTTCAGGGGCTCAGACTATAGTCTTGCAATTCTGTCAAGAAAGTCTGTGGACTGAGTCGGACATTCTGGTCCCATACCTGAGAAGTCACTCACAAGGAAACATTTTAAATGGGTATATAATAGATTTGCTTATACACAGACAATGCATCTGTATATTGAGCAGCCAATGGAATGTAACTCAGACCTCAGCATGGCTAGCAAATGGCACCAGACCATCAATATACACTATTCAAAAGCAATGTTACTACAGTACATGTATATCTGTCACGGCATTACGCGTTACCTGCAGAAATATGACATACAGATGCTCCTTAACTTCTGATGAGTAGTATACATCATATCATAACGGAGATACAATACACTGGCTGATGACAAACCATGCTCCAGGCCAGTAACGGATATATAACAACATACACACTGTGTCTAACCATGGAGATACAATAACGGATGACAAACCATGCTCCATATATTACAGCATACACACTGTGTCTAACCATACATCATATCATAACGGAGATACAATACACTGGCTGATGACAAACCATGCTCCAGGTCAGTAACGGATATATAACAACATACACACTGTGCCTAACCATACATCATATCGTAACGGAGATACAATACACTGGCTGATGACAAACCATGCTCCAGGCCAGTAACGGATATATTACAGCATACACACTGTGCCTAACCATACATCATATCGTAACGGAGATACAATACACTGGCTGATGACACACCATGCTCCAGGCCACGGATATATTACAGCATACACACTGTGCCTAACCATACATCATATCGTAACGGAGATACAATACACTGGCTGATGACACACCATGCTCCAGGTCAGTAACGGATATATTACAGCATACACACTGTGTCTAACCATACATCATATCGTAACGGAGATACAATACACTGGCTGATGACACACCATGCTCCAGGTCAGTAACGGATATATTACAGCATACACACTGTGTCTAACCATACATCATATCATAACGGAGATACAATACACTGGCTGATGACAAACCATGCTCCAGGCCAGTAACGGATATATTACAGCATACACACTGTGTCTAACCATACATCATATCATAACGGAGATACAATACACTGGCTGATGACAAACCATGCTCCAGGCCAGTAACGGATATATTACAGCATACACACTGTGTCTAACCACACATGTGTCTAACCATACATCATATCATAACGGAGATACAATACACTGGCTGATGACAAACCATGCTCCAGGCCAGTAACGGATATATTACAGCATACACACTGTGTCTAACCATACATCATATCATAACGGAGATACAATACACTGGCTGATGACAAACCATGCTCCAGGCCAGTAACGGATATATTACAGCATACACACTGTGTCTAACCATACATCATATCATAACGGAGATACAATACACTGGCTGATGACAAACCATGCTCCAGGCCAGTAACGGATATATTACAGCATACACACTGTGCCTAACCAGTCCTTGTTTTGTCCATTTAATGCTAATTTGGCACCAGTATTTCAAAATCAAACCTCGCCTCAGACAGTGAGTGAGTGAGGGGTTTTACGCGGCATTTCTGCAGTATCACGACGGGGGACACCAGATATTGGCTTCACAAATTGTACCCATGTGGGGAATCAAACCGGGTCTTCCGCATGACGAGACAAGCGAACGCTTTAACCACTGGGCTACCCCAACGCCCCCGCTCAAGGAGGATTCGCTGTCCAATACGCTAAGGCTGCAGATTGGTTTTACGCGGCTTTTAGCAATACAGGGTCTCCCTCATGGAGGGAGGGAGTGTGCGAGCTTAGTTTTATGCCACTTTTAGCAATATTATCGCAATATCACGGCGGGGTACTGCAGAAATGGGCTTCAGGCATTGTACCCATGAGGGGAATCGAACCCAGGTCTATGGCGTGACGAGCGAACGTTTTAACCACTAGGCCACCCTACGACACTAGTTGGTTAGAAAAGAGATGACAGAACTTTATGGACCATCAACTTATTTTCACAATAGCGACGTATCGTATAGCTTCATAAATACCGTTTTCACGCATATCAAGCATGAAAACGGTACAAGCAGCTATACCGAAACGTCCCTATTGTGAAAATAAAGAAGTTGATCATCCATAAAGTTTTGTCATCTCTATAACACCAACTTCTACAATGCCACGCAAACAAATCATTCGGTTAGAATGATCTCAGAAGGGTCATGAATGGCCTTTCCATCCTACCATGACTGATTACACTGAGAAATAAACGAATCTTGGTTATTTCACAATTTTATTCAGGCAACATGACAGATTCAACATTAACATAATGATTGATGTAGTTCTCCCAACTGCCAGTACCCATATGGCTGATGAATGTGACGCAGTTTGAATGTTAACGCTATCAGTCTGGCACTGAACACTACCTGTGAGAAGCAAGACAACATCAAAGTAAATAGTTTCACCAGGCTCTTAACATGTTTAAGTTGCTCTCAAAGGAAAGCATGTCTTGAATGAACAAATCACCTTCCTGCATTATCTCTGCAGGGATACATGTGTCAGCACATACACACAGAATTTCAAATAAACCATTTTGAGAATGAGTTAGGTTGTGGTGTTTAACACTGGTTTGAACAGTATTCAAGGTATATCAAGGCGTGTCAGCAAAATGGAGGAAAGCCTGATGCAACCACTTTCATGTTACCCACGAGCATGGGTTTGGTGAAGACAAACCTGGAAACAATCAAGGAGAATGAGGGATTCGAACCCATGAACATAGGCTCTGGTGTGTTATAGGCATGTAGCAATGTACAATGAATGAATGAGTCTCGATCCATAAAGTGTTCGTAAAGTTACGATCGTAACTAAGTAGTTTATCATAATGGAATACGAATGTCATAGAGCTATGAATGTTTTGTGGATGGGGACACAGTAGGTTAAAGGACTCGGACTGGTGTAGTTCCTGATATGGCATGGCTCCATCTGTGCAGATGCTACAGGCTTATGGTTTGTGGCTGGCTGTTCAGTTGAGAATTATTCCACATAAGTATTGAATCTAATCTGACCTGTATTTCAGACACATGGATGGACAACAGATGGTTCCTTGATCTGATGAGTCGATAAATACCCAATAACCACTTCCCACATTTCTTTATATCACCTTTGTCAACCTTATGGAGGAGACCTCAATGAGGTCTCAGACCTCAAACACTTTTTGGAAACCTACAAGCACATGTAAATCAAACAATAAAAAACAAGGCAAATTTCAAATCTGAACCCACATGCATTGGATCCATGGATACCTAAGGGAAGGAACTCTGCATAACAATTTGCAGTGGTGCGTTAGAATACTACTTGTCTTTGTGCATGCATCTTCAAATACCAGCACTGTATTCTCCTCACAGTTTCAATCCAAAGGATTTCTTAGTGTTCAGGGCCTACTTTCACAATGCACTAAGGTGATTGTAAGTCACTAGGGTAACCTTGGTGCAATGTTAAAGAATGCGAGCTAAGGTTAACCTTAGTAAAGGCTGCTGCGTGAAAGGAGCCCCTGGTCCAGACCTGTGTGATAAGGTAAGGCATAACTTTCTGGAACTGTTGACTGAAGACATCCCACTCAAGTTGACAGCTTGAAAACTCAGAGATAGACCAAATGCTGCATAAAATTCCATACTTTGCTTAAGTAGGCATGTCCTTAAAACAATATGAATGTCATAACATTAGAAAAAGCCCATAATTAATATTTATATGAACATATCTTTCTGAAAGGTCTGTTCGAGAAACTAAACACATACTATTAGGACTGAAGTTCAGTAGTTTCCTAAACAGAATTGACACAGTTAAAGTTAGCTTTGATATGTTTTCTATAGAACATTCAGCTTCAAACATTATACATTTTCTTCATTATATTTCTACCCTAAACCTGAGTAACCTTCTAAATGGATCATGAAAGATTGTCAAACTGGATTACCTAAGAACTACACTGTCAAACACTAGAAAGCATGAGAATAACATCAAAATAGATGATCTACGATGGACAATTTCATAAATAGTCTGTTTTATTATTTACACAGAAATGGCAATTTACAGCATGATATAAAGCAGGTATATAAATAGTGAGTTTTTCATAAATCTTAACACATCAGATTTGTATTGATAGTTTAAACACAATCAAAACTAGTCTTAGCTCTTAAATATCTTTGCAACAAACAACAGGATATAAATTAATAACACACATAACATCAATTATTTTGAAATCAAGGTTTCTAGTATTCAACTAAAACATAAACTTAATTTCCAAAACTATCCCGTTCATATAAAACACAGTATTTGGTCTAAGCTTTGTGAAAGCACTGAAACAAAAGCAAGACTGAAAACGCACACATAATTTCAATCCCCTTAAAATCAGATCTTTCATCACTGTATGCAGATCTCTGCATGAACTCGGAGGTTCCCTGCATGAACCTCCCAGGATCTCTGCATGAACCTCCCAGGATCTCTGCATGAACCCCTGAGGATCTCTGCATGAACCTCCGATGGTTGTTGCATGAACATGAGGATCTCTGCATGAACTCGGAGGTTCCCTGCATGAACCTCCCAGGATCTCTGCATGAACCCCTGAGGATCTCTGCATGAACCTCCGATGGTTGTTGCATGAACATGAGGATCTCTGCATGAACCTCCGATGGTCGCTGCATGAACCTCCGATGGTCGCTGCATGAACATGAGGATCTCTGCATGAACCTCCCACGATCTCTGCATGAACCCCTTAGGATCTCTGCATGAACCTCCAAGGATCTCTGCATGAACCTCTGAGGATCTCTGCATGAACCTGAGGATCTCTGCATGAACAATTTGACAGGAAGCTGCTTCAGGAGATTTCTCTAATCAGACACTTAAGCACTGCTTAGAGGTGAATCATGAGTCTTATCATTAGTGAGCAAAGTATTCAGACAAGTGTACATACAAATTCTGTATCTTGAAAGGAACTTGTGTTTTTTTGTCGGTTTCTTTGATTCAATTAAGTGTTAAAAATTGTCAAACTTTTTCACAAGGTTGAAATCTGATCGTTTCATAAACACATGTTATCATCTCATAGATTTTGTTGTAAATATTTGCTTGGTTTTCCCCTAATGCAACCTTCCAGTAGTAATGAGAGGTCATTAGATCTTCACACGGAGAATAAAGGATCTGATTTCAGTGAGATTGCTCTAACGTTTAGATCTACTGTAGTAGAAACTGACAACATCAATGACTGTTGCAAAATATGGATATTTCCTACCCAGGCTCGGCGACCATAAATGTCAAATATTTTATAAAGACACTAAATGATATTTACAGTAAAGCTGATATTTACAAAATATCAGGGCATATACAATTCTATGGGACAAATGAATTACCCAACATGACTGCATGAAACCCACCTGTGTAGCTGTCTGTCACTCATGCGCTGCGACCAAAGGGAGGTAATTCAATTCCAACTCAGTTATCTCCCATGGATATTGGCTTGGCTGAGTGCCGCATTAATGAGATATTGACAGAATGGGATCATAACAAAAGCAGAAGACTGCAGTCAGTACCTCCTCAAATGAGGTAGGATTCTATTGGATTGTCTGCATTGTCTAGATTTCCATCTACTGATCTGTAGCATAAAAATCAACAACTAAATGATTCTTGCACAAACTAACCTGTTTGTAACAAATGAAGTGAAATGTGATCAAACCATAACAACATAAACACTGACAGACAGCTACCCAGATTCTTCACTGAAGGCATCTGGTTGAGATGATGATTTCAGAGAGCAAATAGCAATGATGTAAATGATGAGCAGCAGTGTTGATGATCATGTTTTCTCAGGTGATGCTTTAGGTCGAGCAAGGGCTTGCAGTCTTCGCTTTAGTTTATCTTTCTTCTTCCCTGCTAATGGTGTGAATTCCACATTAATTCTCTGACCTGCTAACTTGGTCTGGTGTAGACGAAGAGCAATCTGAAATATAAATACGGTCTTTAGAAAGAAGTCTGACTCATGTGTCTTCGAAACAGTCACATCAGGACCACTCTGCAAGGCAGTGAGGGGAGGTGAGGTTTGGAGAGGATAGGATAGGTGAAGTGAGGAGAGAGGCCAAGGTTGGAGAGGAGAGGTGAAGCAAGGAGTGGATAGGAGAGGAGAGAGACGAAGGTTGGAGAGAAGAGGAGAGGTGACGCAATGAGAGGAGGGGAGAGAGGCGAAGGTTGGAGAGAAGAGGTGACGCAAGGAGAGGAGAGGAGAGGAGAGAGGCAAAGGTTGGAAAGAGGAGAGGTGAAGCAAGGAGTGGATGGGAGAGGAGAGAGACGAAGGTTGGAAAAAAGAGGAGAGGTGAAGCAAGGAGAGGAGAGAAGAGAGGCAAAGGTTGGAGAGAAGAGGAGAGGTGAACCAAAGAGAGGAGAGGAGAGAGGTGAAGGTTGGAGAGAAGAGGAGAGGGGACGCAAGGAGAGGAGGGGAGAGAGGTGAAGGTTAGAGAGAAGAGGAGAGGTGAGCCAAAGAGAGGCGAAGGTTGGAGAGGAGAGGTGAAGCAAGGAGTGGATAGAAGAGGAGAGGGCAAAGGTCGAGAGAAGAGGAGAGAGGACGCAAGGTGAGGAGGGGAGAGAGGCGAAGGTTGGAGAGGAGAGGTGAAGCAAGGAGAGAAGAGAAGAGAGCAAAGGTTGGAGAGAAGAGGAGAGGAGAAGCAAGGAGAGGAGAAAAGAGAGGCAAAGGTTGGAGAGGAGAGGTGAAGCAAAGAGTGGTTAGGAGAGGAGAGAGGCAAATGTTGGAGAGAAGAGGAGAGGTGACGCAAAGAGTGGATAGGAGAGGAGAGAGGCAAAGGTTGGAGGGGAGAGGAGACGTGAAGGTTGGATAGGAGAGGAGAGAGGCAAAGTTTGGAGAGAAGAGGAGAGGGGACGAAAGGAGAGGAGGGAAGAGAGGCAAAGGTTGGAGAGGAGAGGTGAAGGTTGGAGAGGAGAGGAGAGAGGCAAAGGTTGGAGAGAAGAGGAGAGGTGAAGCAAGGAGAGGAGAGGAGAGAGGCGAAGGTTGGAGAGAAGAGGAGAGGTGACGCAATGAGAGGAGGGCAGAGCGGCGAGGGTTGGAGAGGAGAGATGACGCAAGGAGAGGAGAGGCGAGAGGCAAAGGTTGGAGAGGAGAGGAGAGGTGAAGCAGGGAGAGGAGAGGAGAGAGGCGAAGGTTGGAGAGGACACCAGATCTACAGCCAGGGTAGCTGAGAGCAGCCATGGGAGCCTACAGTTAGGACATGCATCTTGTAGTTAGACCTATAGCTTGAGTTAACTTGGAGGATCATTTTCTTTATTTTACAAAGGTTTCTCCTTTGTAATCTTTTTAGAGCAAATGAAGAAACTTTGCAATCCATGATTGAGAAGCTTGATTAATTTGACAGGCTTGGGATAATTTATGGGACACTTTACATCACACTCGCCAGGTTCAAATCGGTTGGTTGGTTACTTGTTTAACACCACACTCAGCAATATTCCAGCTATATGGCAGTGGTCTGTCAATAATCGGGTCTGGACCAGTGAGTGAGTGAGTTTTGTTTTACGCTGCTTTTAGCCATATTCCAGCAACATGACAGCTGGGCACAGCACAAATGGGCATCACACATTGTACCCATGTCAACCAGACAATCCAGTGATCAACAGCATGAGCATCAATCCACACAATTGGGACACGATGACATGAGTCAACAAAGTCGGCGAGTCTCACCACCCGATGCTGTTAGTTTCCTCTTACGGGAAGCATGGGTTGCCGACGACCAGTTCTAACCTGGATCTTCATGGGTAGTTCAAATCTTAATGGGCTTCAAGGTGACTGAATTAAGTATGGTCAAGCACTTAGTACCACAGAACACACCCATCTTGTGTACATCCTATGTCTGACTGATGAAGGGGCAAGAAGTGGTGGTGGTGGAATTGGGTTTAACGCCGTGCTTGAGAATATTTCACTCAAATGACAACGTGCATGCGTGTGTATGTGCGGCTGCTTGTACTAGCCCAGACTGAAGCTGGTTTCATAGTGCTAATCCACTGAGATACCATGCCGTAGTGAAGCATGAATACCCCACTCAGACATATTATACTGACTCCGAGCCGACCAGTCCTTGTTGTACCCATTAATGCCGAGCGCCAGGCAGGGACCAACAAGTACCATATTTTAACGTCTTTTGGTATGACCCATGACCTTCCGCACTCCGGGCGGACGCTCTAACCACTACACCACGGAGGCGGTCAGGGGCAAGAAGTAGCCCTGAAAGTAGCTTATAAAGATGCTGTTATTCATAAAAATGCTCCATGCCATGCTGACATCCAACTTTATTTTCTACACAGAAGGACTGTATAAGTATAAATCTGATTATCATCCTCAGTTTACAAGTTATTCAGTAATGTTAATCCTTGAATTGCAGTGTTAATTCACACATTACCCCATGGCTTATTCTGTCCTTAAACTCCATGTAAGCATAGCCACGTCCCTTCTCCGTTCCCTTCTCCTTTGGAATACGTGTACTCTTCACACCTCCTGAAAAATAGTGGATCAAATGTTGATCGTTAACTGATAACAGGAATACTGATCATAAACTTGTAAAGCATTTATCTGTGTATTTCAGGTTATCATTAATCACAGCTAAAACATATTTCAATGTCACTCTAAACAAAACTTTGCTAGGTTTTACCCCTATGCTTTCAGAGCTGAAGTGACTCCATTATAACTATCATGAAATTAAAAAGATTTTTGATAACTTGGTCAAATTGGGATGATCAAACAAAGTATTTGGTCTTAGCTTTGTGCAGGAAAAGAACTTAACCTGAGATGAGACAAAAATGTACACTGGATTTTGATCTCAATAAAATCAGATGTTTCTGTTTGTTGCTTAACGCCACACTCAGCAATATTCAAGCTATATGATGGTGGATTGTAAACAATCATGTCCAGACAAGACAATCCAGTGATCAACTGTATGAACATCAATCTACACAATTGGGAACTGATGACAAGTGTCAACCAAGTCAGCGAGCCTGACCACCCGATCCCGTTAGTCGCCTCGTTATCTGGAGCCCTGCGCGTGGGGTCATCTCACCAAGGTCTTCAGCATGACATTACATTACAATTTCTTGTAATAATGAGTCATGTATTGTGTACTGCAACACCTACCAAAATGCACTGGATTTGTTCTTTCATCTGTGAATTTTTATGAAGGTAAATAACAATTACTCAATACACCAGACTTCGTCACACATATTTTGATGACTTTGACATGATGGAGTGAGTGAGATAGGCCTAAAAAAATTTTTTATGTGGTTCCGATTACTTGACCCTTACCGACCCTTGAATTCTGGTGCTGACCTTATTTTTTTAAGTGGTATGAATAAAATAAGCTGTCAGATACCATTGTTTTTTCCCGGCATCAATGGACATTGATAATTCTGATAGAGAAAGTCGACATGATGGCCTCAAGCTTGATTGAATAAACAATTTACTTCTAATAAAAAATGTAAAAATTAAAATAAAAATCCTACTTACCTACCCTAAATTATAAAGATGTGTAATCGGAACCATAATATTTTTTTTATTTGGCCTATTTGAGTTTTACACTGATTTTTGCAATATTCCAGCAATATCACAGCAAGGGACACCAGAAATGGGCTTCACACACTGTACTCATGTGGGGAATGAAACCCGGGTCTTCTGCGTGAGGAGCGAACGCTTTATCCACTGGGTCACCCCACTGCCCTGACATGTTGGATGTTGCAAAGTAATAGACATGGTATATAGAGCAAGCATGTAGCAACTAGATGCGCTTTTCCATCACAGTCATCAAGCTGCTGCCTTCTGCATAGTCTGTCTCACAGTCCCTGAACCACATTATTTTCCCTACTGCCTAGCCTTCTCTGCAGTGCTAAAGCCCTAAATAAAGCAAGTCTAGATTTCCTCAGGTTCTGAATCTCTGGTCTCCCTGGGGCTCCTTTTCAATTTATATGGGCTTGTTTGCTACTATTAAACTTATATATATTCAGAGACTAAGCATTAGTCTACCTTCTGCACTTCATAATTTCATTTTGATTTTGCCGAAAAGACACTTCAAGCAGGATATGTAAAGATGCAATGACAGTTTTTTCCAAACTTATTGTGATATTTCAAATCATAGTATTCTGTCATTCAAGGTGATATGGCCCACTTCTTCTGGTCAGCCAATCAGCCAGTCGAGCTGATGAGTGAAGCATTCACACACAGATTTCTGTACCTCAAGAAATGGAAGAGTTCCCAATATAGATCTGTTCAGTGGATGTGTGACACATGATGCCTTCAGGGCTGGCATGACATCTACACCCATGTATGCTAGTGAGGGTATATTTTTGTTGTGACACTTTTAATTTGCTAATCAAGCCAAATCATTTTTGAAAGCCTACATCTGATTGGTTGAAGAACCCATGCACCCTTCACCAGGCAGTGAGAGTTCCCTTAGCAACGTGTGAAAACGCCATTATGTTGGAACCCCTGAAGATCCGGGTTAGAATATTGATCTTCAGTAACCCATGCTTGTCGTAAGAGGCGACTAACGGGATCAGGTGGTCAGGCTCGCTGACTTGGTTGACCCACATGTCATCGGTTCCATATTGCGCAGATCGATGCTCATGCTGTTGATCACTGGATTGTCTGGTCCAGATTTGATTATTTACAGACCGCTGCCATATAGCTGGCATATTGCTGAGTGCGGCGTAAAACTAAACTCACTCACTCACTCATTATGTTGGAAAACACATGTTAAATCTCCAAATCAGCATCAATTACGTTAGGATTCAACCAGTGAGATCTCATCAGATCCTAACAGACATCTTCATGTGGAGGGCGGTGGGGTAGCCTAGTGGTTAAAGCGTTGGCTCGTCACGCCGAAGACCCCGGTTCGATTCCCTACATGGGCACAATGTGTTAAGCCCATTTCTGGTGTCCCCCGCCATGATATTGCTGGAATATTGCTAAAAGCGGCGGCGTAAAACTAAACTCAGTCAGTCAGTCAGTCTTCATGTGGACGTAACAAATAGCAAAGCTCCCTTACATACCAAATGTTTGTGTTTAAAGTAGAGGCATTCATATTCTTGTATATATTTTACACACTTTTCACTACACAGCTAATACAAGGTTATTTAGTCACTTCATACAAGAACTTTAGGTAGATACGGATGTATGATCTAACCTAAAATCAAGTTTTCACAGGTGTAACAATTTATGGAAAGGGAAGTAACTCTGTAACTTCTCCTCATATGAGGTGAGGTGTGGTGAAATTTGGTTTAACCTCTGGCTATGGGTCAATAGGACAAAAACTTAGTAGCAATTTCCAAGTGATGGAAATTAACCAAGATCATCGAGCAGACTTGGTCCTAAATGGGGCCAATATACCTTTATCAAAACTGGTCCAGCCAATACCACTAGAGTTCTTTTCAATTCCTTTTCTCATTAACATTTCTCATATTTATACTAAAGCTGAAAAAACATTTACATCATATCAAAAGTTTTTTGGGTTGTTGAGTGTGAGGTGTGAGTGGCACTGTGCAGAGTTGTGTCCCTTGGACATGCAAGAAACCAGGGGCGCGTTGTTTAGCCGATACGCTGTGCAGCGCTGCGCTTCTATTGGCTGAACAACGCCTGCACTGCATGCATCGCGAGCTCCAAGGCAGCAGCGACTGAGAGAGGTGCTTCCTGTAGTTGGCGACATTCAAAATGGCGTCACGGCATGTCATTCTGCAAGGTAATAGAGAAAACTTGTCTGCTCTCCTGTAACCAATAGGGACAAGTTTTTAATGTTGCGCATACAATTCAAAATCATTGCATGGAATATCTTCTGCAGCTTCGTGTGCCAAAAGTGTGGCTAGTATCGGTGATGTGTTTATATTGGACGACGCCATATTGAATGAAGCGCTCACACAGCAGTCCGTTGCGCGGGAAAGCAGGCAGCGTAGCGCAGCGAAGCTTGCAAACTTTTGCTGAACAACGCGCCCCTGTATTCATGTGGTTGAATTCCAGATTTTGAATATCATGTTTGTCAGCACCATGTCCAAGCTCTTGAGTTTCCCTAAGGTCTGAAAGATTTTGGGCTCTCCTCCTACAATTAGCTGACATGCCTAGATATAACTGGTATTCTGTTCAAAGCAGCATTCAACCCAACTCAATGTAAAGCTGATATTTTATTAATCTTCAGCATCAAATAACTTTTAATGCCATGTTACCATGGTAACACACTTACCTGTTTTTCTGAAATGTTCCTCGAGTTGCTCCTTGGTAATATCCACGGGTAGGTTACTAATGTACAGTGTGTGAGACTTGGGTAAATGGTGATTATTCACAACCGATAATCCATTGACAGGATTCACTGGTGCCACGCTAGGAATTGTCACATCTGTTTTCACCTGAGTCACCAGCACGGGTGGTTTAGGGGGAGTTTTCTTCTTCACAGTTGGCTTTGGAACAACAGGCTTAGCTGCTGCTGCTGTTGTTTTCTTATGGTTTGCATTGCGTGGATGTTGTGCTATAAGTTTCAGTTTCAATGTGTCTGTCAACTTGGATCGGAATCGACCACGATTTTCCCCTGAAGTCATCATTGAGCTCATACCGTCTTTGGAGGTCACAGTTCTTGCTGAAACAGAAATTTTGGAAAACATAAACTTACTGTCATTGTTCTTCAGACAATTTTGCACATGTCAAATCTGTGAGTGAGTGAGGGAGAGGGTTGTTTTTAGATCGTTTTTAGCAAAGAAAATGGACACCAGAAAAGGACTTCACAAACTGTACCAGTGTAGGGAATCGTTTTTTTTGGTGTGGCCTGCTAGCTCTGTAACCACTAGCCTACCCTACTGCTAGTCAGATTATGAGGTGAGGTGAAATTGGGTTTAACGTCGTGCTTGAGAATATTTTGCTCATATGACGACGTGCATGCGTGTGTATGTGTATGTGCGGCTGCTTGTACTAGCCCAGACTTAAGCTGGTTTTATAGTGCTAGCCCACTGGGATACCATGCTGCAGTGAAGCATGAATACCCCACTCAGACACATTATACTGACTCCGAGCCGACCAGTCCTTGTTGTACCCATTAATGCCGAGCGCCAGGCAGGGACCAACAAGTACCATATTTTAACGTCTTTTGGTATGACGCGTTCGGGGATCGAACCCGCAGACCTTCCGCTCTAACCACTACACCACGGAGGCGGTCAGTCAGATTATGAACACACAAGGCAACAGTCTAGCAACAGATTAAACGATAAAGGGAAGTGTGTCAAGACATGCAGAAAAACAGGCCTACCATACAAACGGTGAACAAATCCTCAAAACTGAACTTATATACATCAAAACAGAACAAAAATCCCCAAAATAGGAAAATAAACTTCCAAAACTTTAATTTCCTCTAAAACCGAAACAAATGCATCTGTAATGGAAAACTAATCATTTGAAATGGAAACAAAACTCGTGTATCAGCTACAAGAGCGGTTGCCAAGCGTACAAGACAGTAGTCATAGCATCCTGAAACAGCATAAAAATCACCAAACATGGCGGCGCGGGGAGACGAACAGGCTTTGGTAACTAATGTTTTTCGTCACAATGAGTCTAATCTTGAAAATTTGATATTGGGATGTAGCGCACCAACCCCCTATTGTAGTAAGCTTCAAACCTATGTTCATACTTCTCAGTGTCAGGCTTGCGGTTCTACACAGTGTGGTACCTTGTCTGACCAAAGATGGTTTGTACTTTGTTGTTGACATGTCGTGCTACCATTTCTCTTCGGTTTTGTAAATATAGTATTCACAGCGTGCCGTCACATTCAACGCAAGTGTTTGACAGAGTGACACTAATTGTGCATGTCAATCATAAGTCCCTACATTATAAGTCCCTAAAGATGTATGTTATGGTTCTGGTAACAGCAGTCTCAAATTAGGATGCATAGTCGTGGATTCTATGTTCTTTTTTATACAATTTATAGTATTACAGTGTGACGTATTGTCATAGATAATACTGTGCAGTCCTATGTCATCGTATCCCAATTGCGTAGATTGATGCTCATGCCGTTGGTCACTGGATTATCTGGTCCATTTGATTATTTACAGACTGCCGCCATGTAGCTGGAATATTGCTGAGTGTGGCATTAAACAACAAACCAACCAACCAACCAACCAAACATCTTGGTCAGCTCTTGTAACTAGTATTGTGCTGTTCGTTGTTTAACACCACGCTTATCAATATTCCAGCACACGCCTGTAAAAATCGATTGTGGATTGATCAAACTGTGAGCAATGATCCACTGATGAGCATAAACCAAGTCTGCGAAGTTTTACCACCCAATCCCGTTAGCAGAGCTGTCAACCCTAAAGATGGTTTGGTCCAGCCGAGACAAGCAAGGATCAAAACTCATGAGGGTCTCTTGGTGAGGGTCTCCTTCTTCCCCAAGAGAAAAAGAAAAAGAAAAGAAATTTAGTGATTTTCAGGAGCATTTGGAGCCTTCTGGTGGCATTATTTTGACACTAGAAGATGCATGCTAATAAATAATAATAAGCCGAATCATTCGCATAAACATCGTTTTAGTACTTCGTTCATTCAGGCGTTCTTTCAATGTTCAACTTTACGCAAAAACGAACGAAAATGCGTATTAATTTTGAAATTATTTTGGCTACCAGATATGCGTGAGACTATTATTTGGAGGCGTGAGAGCGTGACATTTGTCAATAAAGCGTGAGACTCACGCCAAATGCGTGAGAGTTGACAGGTATGCGTTAGTCACCTCTTACGACAAAGCATGGGTTGCTGAAGATCAATTTTAAACCAAATCGTTCCTGGGAACCTAATAGAACCTGGTATTACCTTTGGCAAGATGCCAATCTATACAACTCAACTTTCAATAGGAACATCATACTTCCACACAAAGCTGATTTTCATAATCACGATAATATGTGTATGTTCAAAGAGAACAAATAATTATAATTATCCCTATGAAATGTAAAGTAGTATATATTCCCAAGGGCAACATGGAAACAGTTTCAGATGAACAGCAATTCACTCAAAAAATATTTGTGAATGTTACAAAATATATTAACTGCTTTTACGGAGTGGTTGTGTTCTCTGTGGCCTCTTCTTGTCTCCCCAGGGGTCTCTACTGCGCAGAGTGCGACTGCTCGGGGGCAGATTCCGACGACATGGTTGCTTCCAACTAACAGTTCACCGGCGACTGCAAGATGGCAACAGAAAATAAGGATGAGTCAATGGGCGAGATTCTTTCAGTGAGGAGTGATACGATACTGTGACGATACAATGTCACAACACACATATTCATGTCAAATTATGAGGAAACTTCTTGACGCGTTTGTTCCAGTAGCCAGCTGTAGATGCATACCTAGCCTGTCTCACAGTCCATGACCCACATAAATATACCCCTACAGGGGTGGAAATAACCCATTGCCCAACGTCCGAGTCCAGTGTTTTTTTCTGTCGGGCAAGCAAATTTGTATATCACACTGTACAGGTGTCCAGTTGACTTTCCAATGTTAGTTACGTTGTTTATTTAAAAAATCAACAAGAAAATGGCCCGGTATAGTGGAAAGATTATCAGGGCAATTTATTTTATATGTGCCACTGTTTGGGAGTACACTAGCAATATAAGAGTTATTTCCACCCCTGCCCTACTGCTAAAGCACCTAATGAAGCATGTCTAGATTTCCTCAGGGAATCTTCCATCTCACTGGGGCTTCTTTTCAATCTAAATGGGTTTATTTGTTAATAATACTATCAAAATTACATATATTCAGAGACTACGTGTTAGTCTAACATATTCATTGTAGCTGTTTCAAGAAGTCAACTTTCCACAATGCTTAGCGACTTACTTTAGCCAATAATCTTTACCAGAAACAAGAGAATAAGAACTATCAAAGACATGCTCAGCTTTGGTAAGGAGTCTTGGGCCAGACCAATTTTATTTCTTGATTTACAGATAACCTACAGGCAGGAGGGAAAACAAAATAAAATAAAATCACCAGTCAAAGTACTATTCCTTCTAAATAATAAAAGGGTTTTACTTTTGGCAATTTGTGAATTGTATATGGGGCAAAAAAACAATAAACATTTTCTTGTAAGTTTACATATTTGGCTGATAAAAACATTAGGATTTTATTTTTTGAGAGGGAAAATTAATTTTTATTGCTTTTCTTATTCTTGAAAAAATACGACTGGCGAATCTGTAAAACAAGAAATAAAATTGGTCTGGCCTTATTAAGATAACTTACACGGTGATCAAAGTTGATCAGTGGCGAATATGCTGAGAGTGTGGGTTCAAATTCTGATGGGATTCAACCCCCAAAAGTACTAGAATCTGTACTTTACTGAGTGAGTGAGCCAGTGAGTTTAGGTTTACGCAGCACTCAGCAATATTCCAGCTATATGGTGGCGGTCTGTAAATAATCCTGACTGGACCAGACAAACCAGTGATCAACAACATGAGCATCAATCTACACAACTGGGATACGATGACATACGTCAACCAAACCTGCGAACCTGACCACCCGATCCCGTTAGTCACCTCTTACAACAAGCATGGGTTACTGAAGACCAATTCTAACTTGTCTTCACGGGTGTACTTTACTAAGAGACACAGCACATATTATTCTTTCGCTCTTAGTAGGGGACATTTATAAACAAATGATAAACATTTCTTACAGAGCAGAATAAAAGATGGATGATGGTAGTTTTGTGGAGCAAGGCAACCACGGAAAATTGGTTGGTTTGTTAATTTATGCCTGACTCAGCAATGTTTCAGCTATGTGAGAGCAGTGTGTAAATAATTGATGAATCAGTAACTGAGTACATGATTATATATCTGGGACAGACCGAACAGTGGCTACAGTGAAGTTGAGATTGTACCAATCAATTGATTATCATAATCACAATTGTCCTGTGATAAACATGATTTTCCAGCCTCATGTAAGAATGTCGAGTTTTGATTGGTTCACGTGACTCTGATAAAATACTATATGATATGCGTGCATATGTTTCTTTCTCCGGGTGCGAGACGATTAGTGCAAGCGGGATGCAGAGATCAAACCCCTTTTGATATGAAATCTGAGCTGTATTGGCTCCCGTCACATGCATGGGGCTTAGCTTCGGGGGGCTTTAAGGGTGGGAAAACGTGACGACACCCGGACGTGTCGCACATGACGTCAAAGCCAAGACACGGGGATTTCAATCCATAGTAACAACAAAACCCTGTGGTCGATGTATGAAACATAACAAGTACCTGCAGCGTGAAAAACTGCCGTAGATCGGGTTAAATCGGGCTTAAAGGCGCCCCGGCGTCGAACCCGTTAAAGACAGGTCACTTCTGATGATACCACCAGTTGGCCCTGGGAACCAGCTTCACGTTGATGTGCACCATGTCAATGGGTTGTGTATAGTCGTCGTCCACGCGACGTTTAAACAACAGCACCCACCGTTTCTGGCCCCTGATATAGGCCTATGTACACCCGTCACGATCAGTGAGCAGGGAGTACAAAAGTCGTATCATCCCGCGACGCCTCGGTGACCACGCGAAGTGAGAAAAGCGTGCATCGCCAAACCTTTAGTAACGTGCACTGCATTGAGGTCAATCATTCAGTTGGTGTCAACATGGCAGCAAGGAAACGTTTTGCCACAACTGAGAATGAAATTGATGCGTATTGTTTTCTTTTGATTTAGTAAAAACATTCGGCTTGATAAATGCGTTATCACAGGCTCGGGGAATATAACCTTACTCGGGACTGATAAAACCCTGTATTTCCCTCAACACGATGTGATAACTTATATTGTAATGACCATTGTAATAAAGAAGCTTATCACGTAGAGGGTAATGTCCGAGTAACTCTCCATTCCTTAAAATAACCCGGAGGTATACACTGTCACGTGAAAACATCGGAGGGGCCGAGGCACATTATTTTTAAGGAATGGAGAGTTACGAGGATATTACCCTACTTGAATTACATTCGAAGTATTGGGAATATTGCTGTTATCAAAATTAAATGTCAAAATGACAACATGAAGGTTTTATTTTGAAACTGGTACACATCGCTCCATTCCTGAAAAGTAATGGAGCGAACAGACAATGGAATGACGCCACACAAATGTTTAAAGAACAAATAAACTTTGTTTTTTGTCAAAATAGAGTACTCTTTTTAACAATATTACATATGAAAAATGATTTGTGGTTAGTCTTATGCGGAACACCAAATTCATTCTTAAAAACTACGCTTGTGGTTAATTAATACCGAGCGATTAAAAGTTGCCAAAAAGTCGCCTGCTTCACTCTCGCCCGCCAACGAAACCACAGACAGGTTAAGTAACTCTGTCGCCAGAGCACTGCAGTGACGTCATATGAGGAAGGATTTTCAGTTAGTTGTATATTAAAAGTGTGTAGCAAGCTCCACAGTTATTTTGATGATTTTTCAGACATCAAGCGATTTTGATGATTTCTCGACATCAACGCCATGAATCGTTGCGTTGTCGTCAATTGCTCCTAGGGGTCGGGCGATGGTGTCACTATGCACAGATTTCCACAGGACCCCGCAGTTCCCGCTAAATGGGTTATGTTTGTGAGTGCGAAGCGAGCGTTGTGGAAGCCTGAAACGATATCTTACATGTGTTCAGATCGTTTCACAGAAGTTAAAGAATCAAAACTACTTACTAGTTGTAGTAACATATGTATATGATTGATGACCATAAAGATTTTCCATGACACAACTAGTAACATAACGATTTCTTCCTCGGAAGCTAGGTTGTGGTCGAAGTAACAATAATACTGTAAGTAGTATTAAATTGACACCCACCTCGCTTCCACGAGAGAAATTGTTATGTTATAAGCTATGTCATGCAAAATCCTATTGGCCATCAGTCAAATACATATTTTACTACTAGTAGAAAGTAGTTTTGATTTTGTAACTCAGTGAAAACAAACCTAAATAGCATTTATCCTCAGACTGGTGGATGTTCGCGACAGGGCGCCAACATTTTTAAAAATCGTAAAGTCACAGGCTAAAGTCTGTTAGAATTAATGAGATTATGGTTTGTTTTCATCAAGTTAGAAAATCAAAACTACTTTCTACTCGTAGTTAAATATGTTTTTGAATCATAACCAAAAGGATTTTGCATGACAACTTATAACATAACGATTTCTTCCACGGAAAGGGAGGTGGGGGTCGAAGTGACAATACTGCGCGATAAATGTCTCTCTACATTCACGTGGTTAACGTCCACTCACCAGTATGTAGATACTAGTCAATGTACGTCTTTATATGTGGTCTTATAATCCTAATTACTTTATTATCATACTTGTATGCATTTTGAAACTAAATAAAAAGCAGACGATCTTCTGATACTTATAGTGTATTTATAACAGGACTATAATATCAAGACATTTTATTGTTTGCCAATGTGAATCATAATTCGCACACACGCCCTAGTGTATGTTGTCTGTCTCACGCCGAAAACAATGATTCTGTTGAATGCTACGACAAATGAATAAAAACAAAATGCAAATATTAAAATTAAAACAGATTAAAGTTATAGGAACAATGTCAGGCTATTACCTTGTTCGAGGAATGTATCCATCAATATCCACAAAAAAACAAGTGATATGCAATTCATCTGCAGCTGTTCCAAGTGATGTGTCTATTAACAGTCTAATATATGAAAAAGTGATATATCATTTCAGGTATTTCACATTGGTGTATAGTCTCATTGGTCACCCAAGATAGCAACTATCTGCATAATGTCCGCCATTCTTTTAAAAAAAAAGTAATTTAGTTAGCCAATAATGAGCAATCAATCAATGTATTGGCGGTTAATCCTTTGAAAGAAGGACATTGTTTTTACGCAGACACAGACACGACAGAGTGTATTCAGTATAGATTAGTAAATATACATACATAAACACTACTTTTGACAAATCCGCTGTGTAAGATAAAAGTAATTAATCAATCAGCGTGTTATCGGTTAATCCTTTGATCGATGTTTATAATGTTGAGTATTTACTCCAGACACAGGAAATGCCAAATGGAAACCTTTGTCTGGTAATCTAAGTGGTGTTACCACTAATTATACCTGTTATAAATTCATTAACTGACCATCAAGTGAATGATGACAAATAACATGTGTAGGTTTATACCACCTAACACAGGTTACAACAAGGGAGTTTTTGCATAAGAAATACATAAGCATTTGCTGTGTGCTAAATCTGTATGTACCTATTTACCTAAGTAAATTTTCAGATTCTTCTAGCAATGGCAAAGTAGGGTTGTTTAGTTTACGGATTCAAATAAATCAAATGTCAATTTTTAATACCATACCTAATAGATGTCATATTTTTACATGACATGATTAAATATCGAGGTAAAAAAACACAGAAATGGGATCAATTTGGATCAGTCATTATACCATCAAGGCATTAGAAAACCTGAAAAAGCCCCCACTGCTTTGATACTTATTACAATCAGACAAGAACTACCGGGTATATTTTCAAATACCTGCATCTGATGGGCATCCACCCTTCTTAATGTCGCACTGTTTAGGTTGAAGAAATTAACCATAACCGTGATGAGCGAGGCTGATCATCGTTTTCGCTTTCACTAGCGTCTGTCTCGAACAAATAAGGCCTAGCGACACCAAGCGATTTCGACAGAATCGTCTATGAAAACAAGTTGTAACTCGGAAACTAGGCAAAGCAGGAGACAAAATTAAATGACAGTAGATTGTGAGAACATATAGCTTTCATTTTTCACAACAGTTGTCACGATTTCCGATTTATACAAACCTGTAAACAAGATAATTTACCCCCTGAAATGTACATGAATTCTGCATCGGCCCTCATATCTATTCCTCATATGACGTCACAGAAACGCGCTGCTCTGATTGGTTGAAATTTCGTTCGCGGGTGAGAATTGTGCACTGTTGTCAAAAAGGTCGATTTAAGTTAATTAAAGATCGAAATGAGTAGTCTTAATGACGGGGTTTCATTTATAACGATGTCAATTAGTGATTTATGTATTTGTACCCCCCTAGAGTATATGTGATCTTTAATACTTTCTAAGCATAATTACGATTAATCTAAGGCAGAAAACAAACGATGGTGTCGGTGACCTAAATTAAGAATCCTTGCACAGGACTAACTGGCCTCTGTTCTGTAGATGTGTCTGCCCCCCTACATTAAGATGAACGTTACCAGAAAAAAATGATAAACAGTTTGATGACAGTTTACGTTCGGATTAAATATCTTCTCTTAAATATTTCAATTACATCTGTGATTAACATAAACCATATGGGGCAATCGTCGCATTTCTACTACCAATGTAAGTTCAGATCAGTACATCCAGATGAAGCTGAGTAGTCAAGCGACATTCCACGATTGCATTGTGGGAATGTAAACAAATGCGAAAGTTACTGTGTCGCTGAAAACTTGTGAGTCGGAATTGAGACATTTTAACCATCGGAAAACATAAGCGTAATGTTTCCACCAGTGATGTTAGCTGCATGAAGCAACCGCAAACCAAGAAACGGGATGCAACGGAGTAGTTTAATGTAGGAGGCTGTACGAGGCGATGACAACTGATATGCATCCTGACGTCGCTTACATTGTGACGTAATGCAAAATTGGTCGATTGCGAGGGGGCAGACTAGAATGGCGCAGTGACGCCAATACATGTGACGTAATGCAAAAAGTGCACATTATCATCTGATAAAGTACTGTCGGCACCTTTGATCTTTCACCGAAGCATCTTAGAATCCAAATTAAAATACACTAAAGGCCTATTCTTACCCAGACATCCAAGTATTGTACACTGAAGGCCTATTCTTACCCAGACATCCACGTATTGTACATTCAGGACCTATTCTCATCGAGACATTGAAGTATTGTACACTCAGGACCTATTCTTACCGAGACATCCAATTATTGTACACTGAGGACCTATTCTTTCCCAGACATCCAAGTATTGTACACTGAGGACCTATTCTTACCGAGACATCCAAGTATTGTACACTGAGGGCCTATTCTTACCCAGACATCCAATTATTGTACACTGAAGGCCTATTCTTACCCAGACATCCAAGTATTGTACACTGAGGGCCTATTCTTACCCAGACATCCAATTATTGTACACTGAGGACCTATTCTTTCCCAGACATCCAAGTATTGTACACTGAGGACCAATTCTTACCCAGACATCCAAGTATTGTACACTGAGGACCTATTCTTACCCAGACATCCAAGTATTGTACACTGAAGACCAATTCTTACTCAGACATCCAAGTATTGTACACTGAGGACCTATTCTTACCCAGACATCCAAGTATTGTACACTGAGGACCTATTCTTACCCAGACATCCAAGTATTGTACACTGAAGGCCTATTCTTACCCAGACATCCATGAATTGTACACTGAGGGCCTATTCTTACCCAGACATCCAAGTATTGTACACTGAGGGCCTATTCTTACCCAGACATCCAAGTATTGTACACTGAAGGCCTATTCTTACCCAGACATCCAAGTATTGTACACTGAAGGCCTATTCTTACCCAGACATCCAAGTATTGTACACTGAAGGCCTATTCTTACCCAGACATCCAAGTATTGTACACTGAAGGCCTATTCTTACCCAGACATCCAAGTATTGTACACTGAAGGCCTATTCTTACCCAGACATCCAAGTATTGTACACTGAAGGCCTATTCTTACCCAGACATCCAAGTATTGTACACTGAAGGCCTATTCTAACCCAGACATCCAAGTATTGTACATTCAGGACCTATTCTTACCCAGACATCCAAGTATTGTACACTGAAGGCCTATTCTTACCCAGACATCCAAGTATTGTACACTGAAGGCCTATTCTTACCCAGACATCCAAGTATTGTACACTGAAGGCCTATTCTTACCCAGACATCCAAGTATTGTACATTCAGGACCTATTCTTACCCAGACATACAAGTATTGTACACTGAGGGCCTATTCATACCCAGACATCCAAAGTATTGTACATTTAGGACCTATTCTTACCCAGACATCCAAGTTTTGTACACTGAGGACCTATTCTTACCCAGACATCCAAGTATTGTACACTGAAGGCCTATTCTTACCCAGACATCCAAGTTTTGTACACTGAGGACCTATTCTTACCCAGACATCCAAGTATTGTACACTGAAGGCCTATTCTTACCCAGACATCCAAGTTTTGTACACTGAGGACCTATTCTTACCCAGACATCCAAGTATTGTACACTGAAGGCCTATTCTTACCCAGACATCCAAGTATTGTACACTAAAGGCCTATCCTTACCCAGACATCAAAGTATTACACACTGAGTACCTATTCTTACCCAGACATCCAAGTATTGTACACCGAGGAACTATTCTTACCCAGACATCCATGTATTGTACACTCAGGACCTACTCTTACCCAGACACCATGAGACTCTTGTTTTTGAGGGGTACAGGTTGTGTTGATTATACGTATGTGTAACAGAGGGCTGGCCAACTCATACAATCATATACCGGTTTGCAGTAGCTAAATTGCTGATTCATATTCATATCTATGATTACACCATGAATAAGGCCAAGAAAAATATCTGATTTATTCAGGCGGTTCTGATTTGTGTGGGAAAGTTCTCTGTAACACAAGTTGGAACTGATTTTTCTCTGTAAACATAACTCTATTCAAACTTTGTCTTGACACATGGATATGTCCAAGATTTCACCCAAACTGTCCCAAGCACTCAAAATGGGGCAAAAAATATGGTTACTCCTGAATTGGGATCATTAAAAATATCAACCTAAGACGAATGTAAACTGTACTTTCAGAGTGTATTCAATGCAGTTACAGATTACAAAAACGACCATTAAAATTTCTTCCTATCTTGGTGTGGTTATCAGTGAAAAGCGGGTTATCTCTACAATGCCATAAACTAGTTAACAAGGCAGGGATTTACAGGACGCAAAGTTCCTGCATCCTATACACATAAAAATTGACAATGGACACAACGAAATTTATTAACGCATCCACTGGGACGCAGGAAAAGTCCAAATACTTTTTGTAAAGATTTAGATCAAGTAACAATAAGTTATCACCGAGTCTGCTACTAGCCGGGTTATGGTATCATTTGCAATTTAGTTACTGTAACAATGTGATGATCATGATACACAATACTGAATAACAGTAACTGAATTACAACAATATTGCAACGCAGTATTAATAATGATATTTAAGTGTCTCGGCCCCCCATTTTGTAGCCCAGGACCCCTGAAAATTAAGAGTATGTGTTCCAGGGACCCTCAAACCCTCAAATATAGGACTCAGGTAAATCCCTGAACAAGGTATCACATATCTAAACTCACATTCATAATTTGTAATGTCAGTTGTTGCAGATTTGGAGAGCAATGACCCCTGAGCAGGTCTAGGAAAATCCCTGCAGAAGTTCTAATTCTGGGGAACTATACATAACTTATATTACATTCCTTACATAGATATTGTCTGATTACTATATGTTCATATGCTGAAGATTACGTCTTGCAGTTTATTTGAAAAGGAAAAAATGCACAACTTTCAATTCAGTTCATTTAATGTAATAAAACCCATGTAAACAATTGCAAGTAACTTCAATGTTTACCACTGTATCATATCAACGCACATTGAATTTCAACACCCTGTGTCCAAACGTTGAACATTCTTTTCATTGTCAACAAAGTTCTTTCATGCCATTTTTTTCAGTTTGTAGACGATATATGGCAACACATTACTTTCAATGGTCGTGATATTCTTTGATGGCAAATTATATAGCAATTATACGAACAGATAATGCTTAGAAAGACAGTCGCGTCTGTGTACGTGAGACAGTGCATGCACGGAGACTAGACGCTGCCTTGCACCAGCTTGCTCACACAACACAGCTGTATTACGAAGGAACCTGGTTCACACCTTGATTTCACAAACCGAGCTCCGAACGTTAGCTGACAGAGCTCTCGTATCAGACAAGCTTTTGAACTGCTCCGAGGCGTAAGTATGACATTTAATTGGTTCCAAATTAACATCAAATTCTGACAACAACAATCCCGGAAAAAAATACGCTATTATTGTTATACTTACTGCTGTCATGACCTGCCCATGCCCCTTTCTTCTTCACACTGCCATCTGTCGAGCAAACATGTCACATTGTTTAAGGGGAGAGAACTCGATTTGACCTGTGATTATTGATCCACTGCGACTTCAGTTGGATACTATGTCAGAACAGAATTAACGCATATATCTAAACCGATACAGTTGGTTAAATGGTTACAAATCTCGTGAAATAAAAGTGTTAAACCAATGGTTCAACTTGTGTACAATTAATTGGATAACGAATAAAAAAATTATTCGTCCCTGATCGATTATGTTTCTCACTTTTATGAACAATAAAAAATACCAGCGCCTTGAGCATGCACTATTGCGTGATATGTGCACTATATAAATTTCCTATAATAATAATAATAATAATAATAATAATAATAATAATAATAATAATAATAATAATACCTTTTTGATAAAGCCAATGAATTTATTTATATCATTGAATTTTCTGGCCCTTTTGACACCAATGTGATTGGCAAGATTCAGGAAAAGCATGATTAATATGCGGACCTCGCCTTTGAAATGTCTCGCTTGCATCCCAAGTACACTGTCGTCAGGCTCCCCACTGTTCTCAGCGCCTTTGGTTTTGTACCTCCTGATCTCTTGGCGCAGATCAGGAGAGTGCCCGGGTTCTCCAACGGGAGCACAGCCCTTCTGACACTCTGGGTAATGCAGAAGGCTGCAGTGTTGGGGAGCCTTCATATTCTCCGGAAAGTTCTTGGTGGGTTCGACTAGGCAGCGTTTCCTGGGAGAAGTCCCATTCGCTGCCTGGGCTGCGTGTTGAGGGGGCAAGGGCCCTGAGCTGACGATGAGCCTTACCAGCCTGACTGTGCCAGGATCACCCGAACCCTCTCTGCTGCATACAATCTTTAATCTGTAAAACATAATAATAATAATAATAACAACAAGAAGTGTGCTTCTCATAATCGTCCAAATTCATTCGCTAACGATTTTTTTGTTTATTGTTTAACGCCTCACTCAGCAATATTCAAGCTGTATGACGACTAAAAGATCGAAGACCCAGTGATTGACATCATGAGCATCGTTCTACGCATTTGGGATGCGATGATTATTTATTCCAGACCAACGTCAGTGGCAAAGAGAACAGTGACGGCATTGATTGTTATAAGGGTAATGCTATTTTTTAGGGCATTATCATTTGCAGAAGCCCGAGGTCTTCCATTAACTGCCCGACGAAGGAGCTTCATGTATTTTAGCTATAAGACGTCATAGTAACTAATGATGCCACAATGCTCTGCAAAGCATTGGATAACAATTTCATTGTTGCGATATTTCTTCCCTGCGGTCATAAAACATAACATTGTCCTAAAAATGGCCAATAATTGTTTTATTGATTAACCTGAAAGAAAACCCGACAATATTTCTAATTGTTTGTCGGTCTATCAATTTTGCGCGCCATTGGTTTATTAGGCAGAGCCATACCACTTGACTGGTGCATGCATGGTGGTTCTCAGGACAATAGCGAGTATTAAGGAAGGATGTGTGATCCTTTCTCAACCAATGAAAAACAGATTTATTTTATAAATTCAATCATTGCAGAGGGAACCCTTTATACGAGATAGTATGTTGTGATGTACTGCGTCCATGCTGATCAGGTTTTGTAGGTAGGCGCCGCACTCTGGAATATTCCAGCCACGTATGTAGTCGAGACTGGACCCTACAAATCCAGTGATTGACATCATGAGCTTAGATTTGGAGAAAAGGGATACGGTGACGTGCATCAAGCAAAGCAGGATTGACTCCCCGATTCAGTTGTCATCACTGACGACCAGCTTGGGTTACTGAAGACCAACTAAACAATATTTTCAAAAGGTCAGACTGATCACGTGATCATTGTCTGGATTAGGTAATATCGTCATGGAAAGTGTGATCAACGATCCACGCCGAAGGGACATGAGGTGAGTGAGTGAGTGAGTTTGGTTTTACGACGCTTTTAGCAATATTCCAGCAACATCACGGCGGGGGACACCAGAAATGGGCTTCACACAGTGTACCCATGTGGGGATTCGAACCCGGGTCCTCGGCGTGACGAGCCAACGCTTTAACCACTAGGCTACCCCACCGCCCCGAAGGGACATGAAGACATGCAGCCTAGTTTGCTTGGGCCCAACTTCGGGGATGTTTGCATATCAACAACAACACCAAAACGCACGTACTTACACTCTGAAATCGTTTCAATTCTTTAACATAAGTTCAAGAAAAAAGGGTGTACGGGACTGTAAGAGTACTAAGACCCTTGTAAATTCCGTATTTTCTGAGACGAAGTGACTAATTTATTACCCTTAAAATCTCTTTAAAAACCAACATTAAATTGAAAATAATAAAAAAACGACAATAAACTGTATATTGTATGTTTCATCAATCAAAAGGGAGACAACTCTTTGAACTTGAGGTGTTTGTTAAACGACAAATGAAATACAGAAACATTTGATATTTTTAAATATTTTTATTGACACAAACAAATAAGAAATTATGGCAACAATTGTATTACTCTGTTTATACTCATAGTTTGTATACGCCAACACTAAAATTTCGAAGCGATCAACTGTTTGGCCGTCATATTCCATCTAAGGGGCACCCGTGAAGAGCCACCTCCTCGTGGTGGGTGCTGGGTAACGCTAAGCGCTCTTCGACCCCCCGTTGTTGACCCGGGGGTATATTTGGTCCACCAACCCGTTTGCCGTGGGTTGCGCCCCTGTGTCGGTGGAGGACGGGAGGCTGGTGGTTGAGGGCCCTCGGAGCCTGGAACCGTGTTCCTTTTGCCCAACACACCACTTCGCCCCTTACTTCACCTAGACGGGTGGTAGAACTGGCCCGGTTCTATCAATCGGCTGGTCACGTCATGCCCTGTGCATGGAAAGTTTTCATTTGGATTAATCATGACATAAAATTGTTGGTTAAAGACCGTGACAACCTTGTTAATGCAAATTTACATTTTGCCTAGAGTCCTATGCCAGAAGGCGGTGGCTCATGGGCAAATCTGGTGGTATAGACCTCTAAATTCTGAATTTCTTAAGAAGAATGTTAAGGGCCGAACCAGTCTGACACTTCTTCTTTTTGAGTTCTTAGCTATTTATGTCTGTATTTCTGGAGTATAGCATCCCTGTAGCTCTGATCGTGCAGTTTGGTTTCCACTGCAGGATCGTCCTTGTTGACACTCGATGGCGGGTGGAGATCAGAGTTGCTGAAAATCATTATATTACTATGGCTCACAACATTCCCCCTGGTTCAAAAACGAATAAACGTCGACATCTTTCAACATCATCTGATGATGAAGTCTCTTCAGAGGTAGTGGATTCATGGCCAAGATTCTTGGTTATTGAAACCGCAGATGGAAGTCCATTGAAACTGAATCCCTTTGCTATATCCATGGGTATCAAAGGTGTCTGTGGAGAGGTAGCAAACGTCACACGTCTTCGTTCTGGCTCACTTATTGTTGAATGTGCCCGGAGGCAACAATCTGTAAACTTGTTGGGATTACAACAATTTGTTAATACACAGGTTGTTGTCTCTGTGCACAGGACATTGAACTCTTGCAGAGGTATCGTCCGTGACTGATCTCGTTGTCTGGCGTATATGACAGAAGAAGAAATTGTTGATGAATTGAAACACCAAGAAGTAACTGCTGTTAAGCGGTTTACCAGGAGGCAGATATAATTAAAACAGGAGGCAGATATAATTAAAAGGGCTTGTTCTGGCAAATACATACCTGTTCACCTTTGGGCTGTCGGCTCTACCAAAAGCTATTAAAGCTGGTTACTTCATAATATCCCAGTTGATGTTTACATCCCTAATCCCTTTGCTGTCGATGTTTTGGTTACTTAATATCCCAGTGCCAAAATGTTTTAAGTTTGGACACGGTACCAAGTCATGCACTCGTAAACCAGTATGCTCCAGTTGCAGTGGGGCTCATGATAACACCGAATGTACAAAAGACATCAGATGTGCAAACTGTAACGGTGAGCACATGGCATCGTCCAAATCATGTCCTAATTTTGAACTCGAGTCAAAGATTCTCAAAATCAAAATCACTAACAACCTCTCCTACCAAGAAGCCAAAAAGTTAATACCTGCACAGTCTCAAACCACTACAACTCGAACATATTCAGCCACTGTTTCTACCCCTGTTCATTATCCTGTAACAAAGGTTTCAACTTCATGCCAGACAGCAATATCTTGGGTAAAGGCCAAACAAGTTACAATCGATGAATACACCCAGTCCTCTCAAAATGAGCAACATCTGCCTCTCAGACAGAACAAGAACCAGAGACACAATCAAATCCAGGAAACATTAGCCATTTGTCAAATAAAGAAAAGAAAAAGATGCGAAGGGCAAAGGCCCTCCAGCATTTAGAGGTACCATCTACCTCGTCAACATCCGTGACGGTTCATAATCCGTTTGGACCTCTTGATATGGAGGTCACTCCCTCACAGCCAGGAGGAGGGAGTAGACATTCTTCGTGGTCAAGATCCCCTGTTGAAGCGCAATGAACAACTCTATTAATTTAATACAATGGAATTGCAGAGGCCTTAGGAATAATTTTAATGATCTACAATTATTATCTCAAGATTTTAAACCATCGGTTTTGAGTCTCCAAGAGACATACTTGAAAAATACAGATAGATTTGAATTGCGTCGATACAATTCATTTCATTCATTCTCACCTCCAGGTGATAAAGCCACTGGCGGTGCTTCTATTCTCGTGAGGCAGGGTGTTATCCATAGCCCGGTTCCTCTTAAAACCAATCTTCAGGCTGTTGCTGTCCGTCTTACTTTACAGATAACCTTTACGATGTGCTCTTTGTATATTTCTCCTTCTTCAGTTCTTCAGCAGTCCGATCTTCAGGATCTATTCGATCAGCTCCCAAAACCCTGTATCATCATGGGTGATCTTAACGGCCATAACCCTCTGTGGGGTAGTTCCGCAACTAACAATAAAGGTAAACTCCTTGAGGATTTTATTTCAAATAATAATTTATGCATATTTAATGATGGATCAGCCACATATTTACATCCTGGTACAGGAACATATTCTGCACTTGATCTGTCACTCACAGATCCCAATATTTATAACGAATTTGAATGGTCAGTCCACGACGACCTGTGTGGAAGTGACCATTTTCCCACAATACTTTCACCTGTAAACCCTAATGATGATCCTCCTACAACAAGGCGGAATTTTAAAAAGGCCAACTGGCTTTTATTTCAGACTCTTTGTTCTGACCGATTGAAATCTGACTGTTTTTTCAATGTTATGGATCCTATTCAGTTGTTCTCGGACAAGCTAAATATAATAGCTGATGAAACTATTCCTAAGTCCTCTGCGACACCACACATTCGTAAACCATGGTTTACTGACGATTGCAAACAGGCCAGGAAATGTAGGAAGAAGGCAGAGAAATACTTTCGCCGGCATCCTACAGTTCACAATTTAAATCATGTTAAAATCACTAGTGCCAAGGCTCGACGTGCTTTTAAACAGACTAAGCGTCAGTCTTGGCGAAATTATGTTTCCAAGATAAACTCACGGACACCGATTTCAAAGGTGTGGAACATGATACAAAGGATAAAAGGTAAAGGTTCCAAATCTACTGTTCATCATCTGAAGGATGGTGATAATTTGTTAACTGATCAGACTGACATTGCCAATAAACTTGGTGAAACACTTCGCCAAACATTCGTCTTCATCCAATTATGTCCCTGAATTTCAGAAACATCAGAAACAACAGGAGAAGAAAAGAATAAAATTTTACCTCAGACAATGGAGAAGACTACAATGAATTATTTTCAATGCATGAGTTACGTACTGCCCTTGAGCAAGCTCATGATACAGCAACAGGGGCTGATAATATACACTATCAGCTCTTGAAACATTTACCTGAATCATGTTTGGAAACACTTCTAAATATTTTTGATACAATATGGACTTCAGGGAATTTCCCAACTTCGTGGGGTAAAGCCATAGTAGCCCCTATACCAAAGCCTGGCCGGGATCATACTGATGCGTCAAATTACAGACCAATCTCTTTGCGTCTGTAAAACCATGGAACGAATAGTAAATAATAGATTAACATGGTATCTTGAAACCAATAATCTCATAACAAATATTCAATGTGGTTTCAGGAAAAATCGTAGTACCATTGATCATTTGGTACGTTTAGAATCCTTTGTTAAAAATGCTATAATAAATAAACAACATGCTGTATCAATATTCTTTGATCTCGAGAAAGCGTACGATACCACCTGGAAGCATGGCATTTTACAGGATTTACATGATTTTGGTTTAAGGGGTCGTTTACCTCTTTTTATATCACAGTTTTTAACAGACAGGCAATTTCAAGTCCGAGTGGGTTCAACCCTGTCTGACCATTATAATCAGGATCAAGGTGTCCCACAAGGCAGTATTTTGTCTGTAACATTGTTTAGTATCAAGATCAACAGTTTATCCAAGGTTTTAAATGATTCAATGGATGGATCACTTTTTGTGGATGATTTTAACATTTCTTGTCGCGGTAAGAATATGCATACTATTAAACGGTAACTACAGTTGTGTTTAAACAAAATAAATAAATGGTGTCTTGAAAAAGGCTTTAAATTTTCTAAATCAAAAACTAATTGCATACATTTCTGCCGTAAATATAAACCACATAAAGACCCAGAACTGTTTTTAAATGGCACTCTCATCAAGGTTGTAAAAGAGGCCAAGTCCTTAGGTCTCATTTTCGACTCTCATTTAACTTTTCTTCCGCATATCAAATCTCTAAAAACTAAATGCCTGAAGGCACTCGATTTATTGAAAGTCGTGTCTAATTCAAGGTGGGGAGGGAATCAAGCTACGCTCCTGCACCTTTACAGATCACTTGTCTGCTCGAAGCTTGATTATGGCTCCATCGTATATGGTGGAGCCTGTAAAAGCAACCTAAAACTCTTAGATTCAGTCCACCATCAAGGTCTGAGACTTTGTCTTGGGTCCTTCAGAACGTCTCCTGTTGACAGTCTTTACGTCGAGGCAGATGAACCTTCTCTTAACCAACGCCGTATAAAATTATCATTACAATATATTACAAAATTATATTCTAACGAGTCTAATCCTGCATTTCACTGTGTCTTTAATCCTCTTTATGAGGATTTGTATAACAAAAAATCTTCTCTTGTTCCGCCTCTTGGGCTCAGAATTAAGCCATTTATTGCTGCTGCCGGCATTGAGCTGGAAAATATAGCTCCTTCCCGTTTTCTTTCTTCTCCTCCTTGGCAGTTAGTTAGACCAGAAGTTGACTTAACACTTACAACATTTAAAAAATCGGAAACAAATGAATTACAATATAAACAAGAATATAATCAATTAAGAAGTAAATATAATACATATAAATCCTTATTTACAGATGGGTCCAAGATTGGTGGGGCAGTGGCTTGTGCCACTGTCAATTGGTCCAAAACAATATCTTCCAGATTACCCAATGACAGTTCAATTTTCACAGCAGAAGCTAACGCAATACTAACAGCTCTCAAGTATATTCATAAACATCCTAAATATAAACAATATATAATATTTTCCGACTCTCTCTCTTGCCTTCAGGCTATTAAAAACCTTTCTTGTAAACATCCACTTTTATTAGAAATTATAGAATTATATAATGATCTTGCCACTGGCCAATACGACATCGTCCTCTGTTGGTTACCCAGCCACGTTGGTATTTCTGGGAATACTTTGGCCGATCTTGCTGCCAAGGCAGCACTCAACAAATCTGTGACACCACTTCTTATTCCATACTCTGATTACAAAGCCAGCATTAGAACTTACATCCGTGATCTGATGCAGAAGAAGTGGGACACTCAAGTAGGTATTAATAAATTACATGAAATAAAACACTATATTGGCTACACTTACTTGGGTTGTCAGTCGAGATTTGAAGAGGTCATCATGCGACGATGTCGTATTGGTCACACCAGATATACCCACGAATACCTATTAAAAGGTGAGGATCCTCCGTTTTGTATCCCTTGTGATGAAAGAATCACGGTCAAGCATGTCCTGCTTGACTGTGTTGAATATTCCATCACAAGAGATATCTATTTCAAATCACGAACTATGAAGGATCTTTTTAGTAATATAAGTTCTCATTTAATTATTGCATTTTTAAAAGAATTAGATTTGTTAACTGATTTGTAAATAGATAAATATTTTATTATTGGTAATTTAAATTAGTAACTGAGATTGTTAGTGGCTGTACCCTCAAAGGGGGTTGAAGTAGCGTAAAATTATTGTCCTCCTGAGAGGGTACGTAAGTCCCAAAACCAGGTTTTTAATCGTAGTATTTTTGTGTTTTTAATGTATGGCTAAATCTCAGTATAACCGCCAATGGCTGAAGGGATGGTGTAAATCCAGCTAGGGTCCATGCAGGTAGCAAAGGCACTGTAAGTCCCCATGGTCCCTGGTATGGTGATCTACCTTCAGTTGTTGGCGATTACTGGCCCATTTTTACATTGTATTGTCTAAAAATAGTTTTCTACTTTTAAAGTTATATGCTAGCTAGTTTTAACTCATTTTGTGATAATCTAGTGATTTTACTGTCCTTCGTTGACAGGGTTTTATATATGATCTGTATGTATTATAAATTTAGAACTAGTTTTAGTCACGATATGGCTGAAATATTGCCGATGTGACTTTAAATTTTAACTCACTCACTCCATCTAAGGTCAAGGTAGTTTGCACAACCAGTGTCGTTTGTCACGTGACAGATTTGACGGGGTGTACGGTTCGTACACCTTGGCAAATCCGCCTACATGGTTTCGTATGCTTTGGCTACTGACCAATCCGAATTCTTTATTTATCTTCAGGGTAATAAACTACTGTGTCTCTTTCATCTGTCCACAGTTACCTGGGCTTCTGCTACAGAATGGAAGTCGCCGGTGAGTGAGTTAGATATTGTTGATCGTTGGATGATTTATTCTGTTTCTTTGATTTGATTTGATCATATGATCAAAGTGATCTAGACATACTAAACTTGTTATGCCCAGAATGTTGTAGGGAAACAGTTTGGATATCTCTGTTGTAGATACATATAAACAGTGAGGCCAGCTCGTGTTCGTAAGCTATAGAGTAATAGTGACATTACCAAATTCAGTCTACATATACTACCCATCAAAAGTTTAGACTCACTTGTGTAAATATAGCCACTTACTTCTGGCAACTGGTCTAAACTAAAGTTTGCAAAATATTCCATACTGTTTAAGGTACTGTTTACACATGAACTGATGTATTGTAAAACAAATTCGTAATGTTGAAAAGATTATTGTCATAATGATAAAATAAATGATAAGAATCCGTGAAAATTGGCGAATTCTTAACAAAACTTTACACCAAAACGCAGCTGTTCACATGCACGATATCTGCACATGCTTTTCAGCAATTTGATGCATGATCCTCATGCAATTCATCTGCATTAGGTTTGCAGTTGGTACCCCCAAGTTAGTTGAGAAATATATCTTCGATGTAACCATATATATACATAACATATAGTGAGTGTTTTAAGTGAGTCTAAACTTTTGATGGGAAGTATATATGAACAGCGAGGCCAGCTCGTGTTGGTTCTGTTTGATAAGCTTTTCAAGTACTAGTGTTACGTAAAAACATTGCACTGCAATATGTTTGCTTACATTCTTGTGTCCCTTGGTACCTCTAGTATCCGTAATTTAAATGAATATAGTTTTATGCCGTTTGGGGCAATATTCCAGAAATATCACGACGGGGATCACCAGGGATGGCCTTCACACATTGTACCTGTGTATGAGGAATCGAATCCGGTTCTTCGGCGTGACGAGCGAACGCTTTAACCACTGGGCTACCCCATCACCTAGCTCTTGACTTACCTGTAGTAATACATACACCGCACATATTCGAATTTCTTTTTGCGTGACATTTCTGCGCGTTTTCTTTATCCCTTCTAATGAAATTAGTTTTCACGACAGCAGGGGTCACCATGGGAGATAATTATACGCGAGTTTCCGCGTAAATGAGAATATTGTGTTGGTCAGACTCTGTGGTTTATTGACTCCGTCAACGCAAAAAAATCTTCAATGTGATCTTAAGTCATTTTCAAAAGGGGGGTCGAACCCCCTGGAATTATCGGGAAACAAAGGGCCGTAATGCGAACATCACCGTGTCTGTTCAAATCTTGAAACAGTTTCGGTTTCATGTGTTTCTTCTTTGTGTAGCATCGTCTTCATGATACCTTCCCATTCTAATAAATACCTTGTCCCTGAATAAGGTTCTAAGTAATAAAAGTTTTATTTGAATTTTTTTAATAACTGTGGCATTTTGTCATTGGTCTAAACGGTGTCATTTTCAGTGCATGGGTTGCAAATAATTACATTTGTGAGGACAATTAAGGATAGATGGAGCCAGTGATTATGTAACAGCATTGTATAACATAATAATGATACATATTTGATGCGAAATATTCTCAAGCACGACGTTAAAACCAATTTCACCTCACCTCACCTCACATATTTGATTTTAAACTGTCACTTTGTTTCAATATATTGATAACATTGTATTACAAATACGAACTGAGAGCACAAAGTAGAAAGCGGAAAATTAACGTCTCATAATTTGTGTGTTTATATTACATTGCCTTCAAAAGTAAAATAGTTTTCGACTTACATGCTAGTTTTAAACACCATCTGTGATACTCTAGTTATTTTACAGTCCTTTCATGACTGGATTTTTAACAACTTGTATTTATTATGTATGCAAAACCTTTCTCGTCACTATATGGCTGAAATATTGACGAGGTGACGTTAAATTTTAACTCACTCACTCATTACTGTTTCAGTCATCACTAACATAATCGTTATTATTGATAACGCTGACATTGTTTCGCTTTGGATTAAGTATACAGAAATCATTAAAATATAATAAATGTAATATTAGGACACGCAATTGACAGAAAACACATTCCAGCTTGTAAAACCTTCGCGAAACCGCCTGTACTTTGTCTGACAGTCCCTGAACCGCATAGTATTAAGCCCTCCCTGCAAAGCTATATATGTTAAAGCTCTAAACTAAGCAAGACTAGATTTCATAATGTTCTGAATCCTACATATCACTGGAGGTCCTTTTCAATTTAAATGATATCACTATCAAAATTATATATATTTAGAGACAGAGTGTTAGATCTAGTCTACGCTGTACTCAACATTCTTAGTACTGCTGTTGTGAGGCGAAGAAATGATTGCGAAAGTAAGGATGGATTTGATTGGTCAATTCTCAACACTACGCACTTCCGTATTTACTACTTTGCGTAATAGGCAACGGGCGTTGCTTTGGTTTCTGCCGAAAGATCGCCTTTGCGACTAGATTTCGGATACTGTAACACAACACAGGTAAGGCGAGAGAGGACTTTTACAATGGCTGATGGTATTTAGGACCTGTCGACTGTGTGGTATTCTTTTCTGTCTTATCTTGTCTTGTCCCCGACGTCCGCCATCAAGCTGTCAGAGAATGTTCAAGATACGCTTCTTGTTCTGCAATCATGAATGCAACCTGTTTTATCAAATCGTTAAAACTCGTATACAGCTTTGGGCATATCTGGCAAGTCCAGAGATCATTTGAGCTATTTTATGTAAAACTAATATTTTGTTTGTATGACAGTCATAGCACTACGGTTGTTCAATGCTGTGTAAAACGGCACCCTGTGAGCAGAGACCATATAATAGATTATTATATTATTATATGGTCTCTGCTACGTTTATATCAGGACAAAATGGTATTATTCATGGGTTAATCAAGGATTTACCTTGAGCCCTGTATTGGAGGGTCCCTGGGACACATACTCTTAATTTTTTACAAAATGGGGGTCCCAGACACTTAAATATTATTATTATACTATGTTGTATTGTTGTTGTAATTCAGTTACTGTTATTGTATTGTGTATCATGATTGTCACATTGTTACAGCAATTAAATTGCAAATGATACTATAACCCAGCTAGTAGCAGATTCCGTGATAACTTATTGTTACTTGATCGAAATTTTTACAAAAAGTATTTGGACTTTTTCTGCATCCCAGTGGATGCGCTAATACATTGCCTTGTGTCCATTGTCAAGTTTTATGCATATAGGACGCAGGAATTCGCATCCTGTAAATCCCTGGTTAATAATTATATGAGGATGCTTCTGTCAATTTATGTGTTAACTTTGTGAATGCAAACAACAGACTGATTATTGTTTGTTAGGAGACATAAGGTCCGAAGCTGGGTGTTGGTTGTTTAATGCTGTATCCAGCAATATGTCCTCTATACTGCAATCTCAGACAAAATATAGCTATTGATATCGACACATTTGTGATAAGGTGACGCATATGTCATAACAGGGCATCCATCAATCATCAAGCCTGTTACGAAATATGTGGGTAGCTGAAGACCTATCCTACGCTGGATCTCCCCAGGTGCGTAACTGGTAGTAACTGACGCTGAATGTAGAGAGGATTGATCATTGAGAGGAGCTAATGCACCCCTGTGACGCAAGGGCAACACTGTCTCTTGTCGCAGTTACTTGTTGCGACATATCATTGGTATAAATATAGGTATTGCAGTGTTAGTGTCTTTGTAGTGCTGAATTCTAAGGGAGGGCCATAGTCATTTCAGCAACCCATTCAAGGCCTTGTTGAGGTAAACATTTTCTTTGAAAGATTGTTGACTTTTAAAAATCATTGCATTGGTCTTTGTGAAGCTATGACTTCATAAAAATGAAAATAGAATCCCTGTCTATACAACCTAAGTTTGAGATTGCTGTTATCAGAACCATAACATATATTTCCAGGGACTTATAATGTAGAAAATTGGATTGACAAGCACAATTAGTGCCATTTATTGTCAAACACCTAATACGTATCACAATACAGGTACCTGAATCGCAAAACATTGCAATACAATTTATTTCCCAATACACAGCCCTAGTGAACATCCAGTTGTAGCGGCCATAAAATTTCCGAGTCCCGTGCTGGGATTCGAACCACGGACCTTCTGATCCGAAGTCGGACGCCTTGTCCGCATGACCAAAGAGGTTAACCCTGTCAGGAAAAGACATTTTGGTGTTATGCAAAGTTTACATTTAAGATGCAACGAAATGTATTAGTGCATCGACTGGGACTCAGAAAAAGTCCAAATACTTTTTGTAAAAATTTAGATCAAGTAACAATACTAGCCTGGTTATGGTATCATTTGCAATTTAATTACCGAAACAATGTGATGATCATGATACACAATACAATAACAGTAACTGAATTACAACAACAATACAAAATAGTATTAATAATAATATTTAAGTGTCTGGGACCCCCATTTTGTAGCCCAGGACCCCTGAAAATTAAGAGTATGAGTCCCAGGGACCTTCAAATATAGGACTCAAGGTAAATCCCTGTATGACACTGGTTAGAAAAATGAACATATTTTGTTGTTGATTACAGGGTCATGTGACCAATTTTGTGATAAGATATCGATAAGAGAGATGGATAATATGATGTTGCCTCTGAATCAAAGCTGTGGTGGCTGATGAGTCAAGGTACATTTGTCTTTAGGGATATGATGCACAGTATAATCAATCATGGATATCAGATAGGAATGTTAACTGGAGGTTCAAGGTGTGTCACAATGTATTGCGATACACAAGGCTGTATTGCAGTACGTCTCATTATATATTGCATAATTCCAAATTTTGTATTCAGAAGCAGTCAGAAATATTATTGCATGGATTAAAGTTCACAAAATAAGTTCACAGCAAAATTAGATTCTGGTGGTAATGGCAACCCATGCCTCCATCTTTGAGACCCGGATGTTGTTGGCAGAAGTGTAGGAATGTACAAGCACAGTAGGACACTAACAGAGAATTCACCTTCGCGGGCTTGCCTTTAATGATTATGGTAACAGTTCGAATGTGTTTGTCAAGTGTATAACATTAAACGTGATAAAAATCGCTATTTTAAATCACCCCATGTAGCGGGCATTAATTTTTTTGTTGTGATCGTGGAAAGAATGAACTTCAATAAACCAGTTCACGATAACACCACATACCCTTAGCAGGGCTCGATTTAGTGCTTTGTTACTTGCACTGATGCTAGCCAATATTACAAAGTGCAACGTAGTTATAAGTCTAACTTGCACCAGGTGCAGGTCAATTGTTGAGTGGGTAAACTTCTGAATAAAACATCTAAATAATTCAATGGCATATTCCATTCATTACATATTACCATAAAAACAGTGCAACTGGAATTTGGCTGGTGCAACTAGGTTTTTATCTCAGGTTGCACCTGGTGCAAGTAGGTTAACATCTCTTAAATCAAGCCCTGCTTAGTATTGGCTGACTTTAATTCGACAGAACTATAACTGCTTTACACGCTTTGTTTCGAATGTTGTCAATATTATGACTTCCTGTGCAGTTAACCGCGGTTATAATGGACTCAAACCGACCACTATGTTTGGTTCATTTTAAATTCGATCGAAGTTTGTTGCATGCATTTTTACTTTGACTCAAATATACACCAAGTGGCAGGTACCCCAAAACAGTTTGTTATTTCTGTCTTCATTAATACTGTATTTATTTTAGAATGTGACGAGAAATATTTTATTCTTGAGCTACTTTGTCTGCCTTATAGACATTATACATGTAAACATGTACCCTACCAGGAAGTATAATTTAAACCGGTTTGTGAACATGAACGCCCTATCCCTTGATCTTTGAGATTGAACAGGTTTGAAGAATGTCTTAAATGAAAGATTATAGTCTAGTGGTTGACCCTTTGTTGGTATATAATAGGTCTGGGTATTAGCAAATCGGTTGTACTGCAATATATTATGTTTCAGGTACTTGTATTACAATGCCTATTGTGATATATTGTAAACTAAAATGTTTGACTGTGAGTGAAACTGATTGTGCATACAGATTCTATTTTCTACATACTAAAGCTCTAAAAAATGGCTCTGATAACATCAATCTCAAAATTACGTTGGACAGCTAGGGACTCTAGTTTGTGTTTTATACAATTTATAGTATGTAAAGTATGCCATTTTGCCAATTACGGGAAACCTCAGTCTTGACTGAAAGTCTGTGTAGGTTTTAGTTTGAACCATAGAGATAGTCACAAAGCTCCATGTATTGTTGTACCCAATGTACTGGGACTCAGAAAAAATGTTGCAATCATATTGTTTAAGAAGCACATTAAGGTATGCTGGTATACCAGGAATACTGTGGAGGTCTAGGTTATAATGCTGCAAAATTAAGGCGTCGGGGTGGCCGAGTGGTTCAAGTGATTGCTCGTCACACGGGTTCTATTCCACACATGGGCACATTGTCTGAAGCCCATTTCTGGTGTCTCCCGCGGTGATATTGCTGGAATATTGCTAAAAGTGGCATAAAACTAAACTCACACTCTCTCATGTTACATAGGATTTGTGTAAGGATGACATTTTCCTGCTGTAAGTTGTAACATTACTGCATCCTGTGGGCCAGAATAACTGTGTTGTGTTTCCTGTTGTGAGGTTCAGTGGGTCATGTCCAGCACTAATCCACAGTCTGTGAACCTACACCTGTAGAGCTTTGTCAACATCAGAGCCTTGTTTACTAAGGATTGTTATTGACTTAGCATCGATCAGCTTGGAGATCACAGGATAATGGCTTGACTAACTGCACATGTAGTTGAATTGCTGAAATATAATGTTGGGATTTACAGCCTTTTTGTCTACTTAAAAACAATATTGGTTTTGACTGTCTTTTCATGATAAGAGTTCATTGGGCCTATAATGAAAACGAATTATCATGTTGTTAATGTTGGTATGTTTTCGGTGTTTATTGCAAAACTCTCTTGTCCCTTGATTAGATATTTAGCATGCCTTAATTATAGCAAAAGACAGGCTGTGGAAGTACAAGTGAACTGACTCTGAGAAAAAAGAAATATGCTTGCAGTCCTTTTCATGATACCAGTATGAACAGTCATAAGATTTGGGGGTTGTTATTTTTCTTGTACTAAAAGGACACCGAAACCTTTAAATTTGAGTCACTGTTTGACCTTATAAAATGATGCTTATATTGTGGTTCACGACTACCCTCCTTATGTTTCAGCGAAGATGAGCAAGCATCCCACACAAGCGCCACCTAGTTATGACCAAGCCAACTATGGCTACAGTGAACATCCAAACACAGGTGAGCTTTTGTCTGTATGATTTATTGAGTGTTTTCATAAAGATAGTAACATCATTAGATTCCTAAGAAATATGGATAAATATATGTGGATGAATTAAGTTTCATTACCTGCATGTTTCATCTTGTTGACGCACATTTTCAAGAATGGCTAAATGCAATCATTCATCCTTTTAGCAAAGATTTTGAGAAGAGCATCTGTAACTTGGTTGATATCTTTAGGGAGAGTGAGTGGGTGAGTGAGGTTATTTTTACGCTGCATTCAGCAATATTCCAGCTATATTGCAGCAGTTCTGTAAATAATCAAGTCTTGACCAGACAATCCAGTTATCAACAGCATGAGCATCGATCTACACAATTGGGATACAATGACATGTGTCAACCAAGTCAGCGAGCCTGACCATCCGATTATGTTAGTCACTTCTTACATCAAGCATGGGTTACTGAAGATCAATTTTAACCCGGATCTTCAAGGGTCTGATATCTTTCTGACTGCATGGTGTAAGACAAAAACGTAATTTTTATCTGTAATATCATTTAAAGTTTTTATTTTACTAATCTTGAGTGATAAAGGATATATTCATCTATATCACACAAAAATATCAAGTGTTTCCTACAAAAATAGCGTTGATGACATTGTATCGGCGAAACAGTGGCCGCTCATAACATCCGGGAATTTTGTATAGGATCATGTGGCTTCCTATTTATATATTGCCTGTCACCAGCAGACGACTGATCTTACTGAATTTTTGCTTGCTATTTTTTGTTATAAAGGCAACTGATTTTGCATCTGAAGTGGTATTAACGATCTCGGGTAAATAATATTGATGTTTGTTTGCTTTTTATATAACTTTACTTCCCGATTTCCATTGTCAATAAAACTTCTCACGACAGCGACTGGGCACCCGCCCTACCAGTGAAACTGTTTGTGCACTCCGATTGCACACGTACTCACCCGATATAGCGCGAGCAATGCAATCGTCGAAATCACCAGAACGTCGAATTCAGCTCGTGTTGGGATACACTTTTCAATATAAGAAAATAAGATTTTAATTTATTATTTGTTTCTTTGAACCTAAAATCTACTCAGAAACTCAATCATTGATTGACAAAATGATAGTAATGCAGTAGTGATTTCACATTGTTATCTCCCCTGTATCCATGACAACAAAATGTCTGCAAGTATCGTTTACTACAGCATGTAGTACAGTCAGTGAGAATCATATTCAGACACTTATTCCCCCAATCTTATCGCGTTAGGTATCCCCATACATATTCCCTGTTGATACGGTTGTTCAGTGGTTGATAAGCATAAGTACAACAGCAAGTACTTTGCAAGTACAAAGTTTTCATGCTAGTCTTAGGTGCCCATGACCAAGGTTTTTAATGGATAGCTCTCTTCAAATGACATCTATTAAACTGCAAGAGTATACAAAAACTAGAAATTGTTGAGAGAATTATCCATTTACATTTACTAGATAAACAGCTTCTTCTTGGATTTCATGTTTAGTTAGCTGCAAGGTAAGTCGATATTTAGTTAATTTAGTATAATTTTCACTGTGAACTATTCCTGTTTAGCATCATATTGCAACACACGGTTTTTGCTAACACACAGCAGGGTAGGGGTGGGTATTGCAGAGAATATTGATATTGCGATATATTGTGATGCGAAAGCATGTATTGCGATATGTATTGCAATATATTGCATGAAGTATTTTTAAACAAAAAAACTACTTATAATCGAGTTACTGCTTGATTTATAGAGCAAAAACACAACAAAGTCACTATGCTTGATTAAGCTTTAATAACAACTTTTAATCATGATAAAATAAAAATGTGAACAACATCTGGCACAAATGAAACAAGGAAATATCCGAAGATTTCCGAGTTTTATGACGATTCCCGAATGCATGTCAAATACCGGTTTTTGATCAGCGTATCGCAATACGTATCGTTTTCATGTCTAAACCGGTAAATACCGGTAAACTGGTTATATTGCGCAGCCCTACAGCAGGGTATCTAGCAATTCAATTTTGTGACATGAACCCAATATTGTGACAATATTTTTTCCACCTTTCTGTGACAGGTATTGGATTTGCTCCGGTTGAGATGGGTCAAGGCCAGTATAACACCGCCTACAGCCAGGGACCAAATGCCTCCGCATCGTACCTTACCCGCCACCACCCCAGCCAGCCTTTGTGAGACCGCCGCCTCCAAATGGAGCCCAAACCTGAAGAAGATAACACTTTCAGTGATACAGTTATGGCAGGCTTTTCAGATAAAGCTGTTCGGAAGATCTTTTATCAAGAAGGTATGATTGAGGAAGAGGTTAACTTATGTTGTATTGGAATGTACACTTTCTTTGTATAATTTCTAGTACCTTTCTGGGGTTGAGTCCCATCCAGGATTCGAACAGATCTCAAACTATGGCACCAAATGGCCAGCACACAAAGACAGTGATCTAACCCACTCAGCCAATGTGGCTTCCACAAAAAGGGAAGACCAACAACTGCTAGTCTAGATCATGTAGTTTGTGAACCTGCTGACGAGTGTAAGTTGGCATGGCTAAAATGGGGAACTGAGAGAGTGAGGTTGGTCTTACACCGGTCTTACACAAAATCATGGCAGAGCACACCAGAAATGGGCTTCAAACGAGTGACCACCTTGCTTCCATAGGACAAGGTGACCAACTAAAACGTGTCATTTTTTTTACTGTCTAGTCACTTACTGATTCAGACAATGAAATTGATAGTCCTAGCTGAAGAACAAGAAGGGAAGTAACTCTGACTGACTGACTGAGTTTAGTTTTACGCCGCTTTTAGCAATATTCCAGCAATATCACGGCGGGGTACACCAGAAATGGGCTTAACACATTGTGCCCATGTGGGGAATCGAACCCGGATCCTCGGCGTGACGAGCCAACGCTTTAACCACTAGGCTACCCCACCGCCCCCGAAGTAACTCTGTACTATTACACGCTGCCATTTTTTTTTATTATGCACTCCAGTGCGTGTCAATGTCAACTGAATGTCAGAATAAATGGAAATATTTAAGTTATTACTTCTAATTAGTCTTTGTTAGGTGGAGGGGTGGTGTGGTAGCCTAGTGGTTAAAGCGGTCGCCCATCATGCCGAAGTCCGGGTTTGATTTCCACATGGGTTGAATGTGTGAAGCCCATTTCTGGTGTCCCCCATCACGATATTGCTAGAATATTGCTAAAAGCAGCGTCAAACCCAAATCACTCACTCACTTTTGGGTGGAAAAATTATTATTATTTTTTTATACCTTATCCTGCATTACACCTTGATGCATTTACTGCTTTCTTTTGACAAGACGAAGATGTGCGATGGAAACGTTGAAGAGAAGTTGTTCCAACTAAGCAAGCTGCCATTGCACTGCACCCAAGTGCTGATGTCACGTATCTTCTCATTACTGCTTGTCACCAGCCTGACAGGCCATGCGATTTTTCATGGATTAAAGTTTGCGACTATACACGTTTATTTTGTGTTTCTGTTTCTTTCATGTGTTTCTTTGGATAGATTCTTCTGAACCGGTTTGTGATTTCACATATTACTATTTAGCTAAAGAGAAGTGTAATTGTGTATTAACCTGGTCTGCATGATAATTATTTTATTCACGGTAATATCATGCGTGCTTGTTCCACTTAGCCATGTTGAATTCAGTTGGCGTGAACACGGCCTCGGTTTACGCTCTGTAATTCATGTATTATTCTTTGGTAATTTCTTTTATGCTACTTGACCAATGTTCAGTTTATATACTACAATTTTAGTTACAAAATACAATTGTAATTTATTTGGTATGTTGTTACAAGCATATAGATTTTCCCCTTAACCATATATTGGTAGGATGGACATAATGTTTGTCAATTTATTGGTGTGTGTTTATTTTGTACACACTTGGGCTTCTGCTTAAATTGCAGATATGCCACGTTGTATATTGTCTGCAATGGCAGCAAGTCAAGCAGGGCCCCCCATCCGAGGTGTCTAAACTATACTCGGCAGTGTTCCATGACATCCAAGTGCTGACATGGTCTCAGACTTTCTCCCACAGCTTTCTATAAATACCTGAGGGTTTCCAGGAAGTGCCTCACGCAAAATGCATCTATGGAGATGCATGTTTGGAGGCGACGTCGCCCCTGCCGACTATGGCGATATCTGGTTTATTTACAACAACGTCTTTTAGTGTTTTGTCGACACTTCCCACCGCTTCAGCGACTTCGTCTTCAGTGGCGTCAGCACTTGTTTCTCCGACACCATCTACGTTTCCCGGCGCCTTTAGTGTCTTTAGTGATGACAGCACCAGGACCTTTGGTGCATCCTAGTTTACCTGTCGACCAGTTCACGCCTCAGGTGCCCTACATGGATCAAGGTTGGATACAGTCCTTTCTACAGTTTATGTTTCAACAGAGGATGGCGCCACTTGTAACTCCCGTTACCGATCCGACATGTGTGGCGCCTTTGGCGTTACGGGTAGTGCCTCTACCTCTTGGGCTACTTCATATCGTGATTCGGCTTCACCAGGAGCCGGTTCTCGATCGAGCAGGAAATCCACTAAACAGAGATGCAGGTCGAGGAGTCGTTCTCCAGTCCGGAGGCCTTATAACTACCATTCTGATTCATCTGGGGGCGCCTTTGTCCCGATTTATGAGGACTCTGCCAAGTCCTGGATTGGATGGCAGGTTTGACTATCCTCTGTGGCTCCCTCCCCGTGTCCGGGGGATTGACATCTTGATGAGGATTTTGCCAGGCTATCCCTTACTCCATCTATTAAGGCGCCACGTTTTCGGAAGGATGATTTTCCTATCCATGCTCTTGAGGTAGCGGATTTACCTCACGCACTTGATGAGGACTTACACTGTACAACGCTTTGTATGCCAGACACTCGTTTAGCCTTTAGTGAGACGGAAGTTTGACGCTCCCTCAAACCTTTGTCAGTGTTGGCTTCCTCTTCGAGGGCAATTAGTCAGGACTTGTCTGAAAGCAATCTGAATCGTATAGACCATCTCCACACTGTGATGACTTTCCAACAGAGGCAGATTGAGCATATGAGTAATCATCTGTAGGCGGCATTAGTTGAAATCACATCGACACGACGCCTGGGGTATTTGGCTCTCTCAGAAAGGGACTTGGAATTTAACGTCTGCTATGTCAGCCTTGGTCTGCTTCCTCCCTTTTCAATGGTGAAGTTTCCAACACACACTCCCGTGTTTCTGCTTATGCCCGTGATGAGACAGCCCTCAAGGCCCTGGAACAAGTTTCTAAGAATTCGGTGCAAAAAATTCCAAGGGCAGGAAACTATCAACCCTGGTGTAACTCTCTCAAGCCCCAGACCAGCCAGCCCTTTTGGGGTAGAGGCCATGAGAGAGGGAGACAATCTGGGAATTACCAGCCCCCTTGAGACAGGAGTTCTGGCAGGGGGAGGTCCAAGAGGGGCAAGCAATGAAGTGCTGGACCACAACGACTGGGAACTGCCACCCCCACCCGTTCCAATCACAGACACCCTAGTAGGTGGGAGACTGGGCTGATATTGGAAAAACTGGTGCTTTCTAGGGGACCTGTTCGTCACCAACATCCTCCGTCGGGGCTATCGACTTTCACTGTTAGACAGTCCACCGTTAACAATATCACCCTGAACGGATGTCTACCCCCCAACAAACATTACATCTTATTGGACAATATAAACATATTGTTACACAAGAAAGCCATAGAGATAGTTCAGGGGCTGACATTGACACCAGGATTTTATTCACCAGTGTTTCTGGTTCCCAAAAAGGACTCCGACAAGTTCTGAATAATCCACAATCTATCTCGGTTCAACTAACGTTATCTGGAACCTCCTTTCAAATGACAACGTTGAGACTGCTCAGGACCAGAATCAGCGCCCACAATTACCTTATCAGTCTCGACCCACAGGACATGTATTTGCATGTACCAACCCACCCCAGCTACAGGCGTTTCCTCAGGTTTATTTTCAATGGTGTCCATTGCCAGTGGGCGGTACTCCCATTTGGAATTTCTTCAGCCCCGTGGCTAATTTTACACCTTAGGAACTTTCAATTCGAGTCGTACATCGACGATTGTCCTACACAGGGATTTCACCAGACACCTCCTTTATCAGCTGGGATGGATTGTCAACGAGCAGAATTCGGAGCTGACTCCCTCTTGCATGCTCATAGGGGGGATTGTTTCAGACCCATCTGGACCTCTTATCCGTTCGGAGAGAGACCGCTAGCTCAAGATTCTGCGGCATCTTCATCCAGCGCTCCATCAATCCCATACACTTCGCCAGTGGCAAGGACTTCCGGGTTTACTAACATCAGCACAGGGTCTGACAGCCAGTGGACACCTTCAACTGTGCCTGATCTAACTTTTCCTAGCCCCATTCATCAGGCGTCAGGATTGGTCGGTCTCCATCACTCTACCGTCTCACCTCAAGATGTACCCACGATGGTGGACGATAGAGTCGAATGTCTTAGGAGGTGTCTCCTTTACCGAAGTAACACCCTCTCTGTATGCCTCTTCGTAGATGCATCTCTCCAAGGCTGGGGTGCCCATCTCGAGGGCAAGGTCATCTCAGGGCGGTGGTCCACTGACCAACACAGTTGGCATATCAACAATCTGGAGCTGGAGGCAGTCATTCTGGCCATGTCTCGGATGGCAGTCAGGACTTCAGCATGCCGACCTCATCATATCGACAGACAACACCAAGGTGTCTTTGCAACTCATTCTCCCTCCCTGCTGCGTAAGACTTTTCGTTTTTTTTCATCTTGTCGATCGCTTGGACTTGCAATTCATCGTCCAGCGTATTCCGGGCTGCAGAAACATTCTAGCGGACGACCTTTCCAGACCGGACAAGACAGCGCCCATGGACTTAAAGCTACACCCGGAGGCATTCGTATGTCGCCTTTTCGGCCATCCCAACACTTGTTTACCACCAGCCAGAACTTCTAGATCCGAACCTACATATCTCCAGTTCCGGATCCACAAGCATGGGTGGTAGACGCTCTCAGCGTCCGTTGGGAAAGCCTAAGTGCGTACGTTTTTCCACCACCGGTACTTCTTCCCAAGGTCCTTGAAAAGGTCAGAGCGACTCACCACCTCTCTCTCTGATTATTATGGTGCCTTGGTGGCCGACGAAGAGTTTGTTCGTTTGTTACCAACGACCCTCTAAAGCTACCAGAGTGGCCCCAATCTACTGATACACCCACACAGCAGACTTCCACACCCGGCTCCAGATCAGTTTCATCTGCACGCCTGGTACATTTACAAAGGGCTTTAAACGCCACAGGTTATACAGCTAGAGCAGTTAGGGCAATAACTAAAGCACAGACACCCTCTACTTGAGGTTTATATGTCGACAAATGGAGATCCTTTGAGAGGTTTTGCAAGGACAAACACCAGGATCCTGTTACCCCATAACCTTGAATTCTTGGCTGAATTTCTTCTGTTTCTGCGTAATCACAGACACCTCAGGAGTAGTACCATTACCACGTATTTGGTTCCTCTGAACTCGGTGTTAGCTGTTCCAGAGGACAGAAGATGACCAAGATTCTGGAATTGCAAGCTTTGCTGCGGCGCTCCTTCCAATTAGAGGACCAGAAGGCCAAGTTCAGACCGCCTGCTTGGGACCTGAAAGTGGTGCTTTGGCTTTTGCAGGAGGCGCCGCTCGAACCACTTCACACCATATCTTTTCACAACCTCACCAAGAAAACAGCTTTTCTGCTTGCATTGGCCACGGCAGCTAGGATGAGCAAGCTGCATGCACTCGATGTCACATGGTTTCGTTTTGAACGTACCCAACACAGGGCCGTCCACCTGTTACTGTGCTGGGACTTCATAGCAAAAAATCAACTCCCAGGACAGCCCGATAGGTCTTTCACTATTCCAACTCTGTCTTCGATTGTGGGGGTCTGAAGATGACGTAGAACTTCATTTATGCCCGGTCCGCACACTTCAGTGTTTTTCCCGTCGGTCAAGGGCTCATCGTGGTTCAAGAAAACAGCTGCTCATTCCTGTCTCCAAGACATCCAAGGGAGAATTTAGTCGTAACACTAATGCAGGATAAGGTAAAAAAATATAGTAAAATCTAGATATTTTTTATATTTGTATACTTAGCCTGCATTACTCAGTCTCGTCGCCTGCCCATCGCAGCGCTACCTCACCACGATGTTTCTTCAGATGTTACGATTCAGCAGTAATGTGAAGATACATGACGTCAGCACTTTCCGGGTCACGTGGGTGCAGTGCGATTGCAATATGGCGGCTCGCTTAGTTGGAAAAACTTCTCTTCAACGTTTCCATCACACAGCTTCGTCTTGTCAAAGGAAAGAAGTAAATGCATTAAGGAGTAATGCAGGATAAGTATACAAATATACGTAGAGAAACAAGTAAAGGATCACAGGAGAATTCAAGTGTTCCTTTATTATTTTCTAGTTTTCATCACAAGCTTTGAATAGCGCTGTGGTGATGAAAACTGAAAAATAATAAAAGAACACTTTGAATTTTCTGTGTTCTTTTATTTGTTTCTCTACGTATATAAAAAATATCTAGATTTTACTAGTATTATTTACTTAATTTGACAATGTGATTGACAGTTGTATTGGGAAGTAGGAAATCGTGATTCTATGATGCACAGTTATATTGTCTAACCACAAGTTCGTGGACTGTATCATCTTCAGAATGACATGACCCATATGATGGCGTGTATTTCAGGTGTATCTTATCCTGATGGCACAGTTGCTGGTCACCCTGGCCTTCATCTGCCTCTTCATATTTGCGTGAGTATGTTGTGTGGGGACCCATGAAGGTCCGGGTTAGAATATTGGTCTTCAGTAACCCATGCTTGTCGTAAGAGGTGACTAACGGGATCGGATGGTCAGGCTCGCTGACTTGGTTGACACATGTCATCGGCTCCCAACTGCGCATATCAATGCTCATGCTGTTGGTCACTGGATTGTCTGGTCCAGACTTGATTCTTTTCAGACCTCCGCCTTATAGCTGGACTATTGCTGAGTGCGGCATAAAACTAAACTCACTCACTCATGTAGTGTTGTTTATTCAATGAACTTCACCACAGTGTGTTAGTTAAGTCATATGATACTTTTATGAGTGCGGCATAAAACTAAACTCACTTGCCCACTCAAAGGGCATAGGCCACTAAGGGGATTGGGTGGTCAGGCTCGCTGACTGTCACAGTCAGCTTGGTTTGTATTCTTTCAGTGAGAATGGATATCAAGTGCTGTGTGATCAAGAATGAGGGCTATTTTTATGGATATACAACTTCTTTATTCTGCATAGGCGATGTTGATAAGATTCTAAGGTCGTTGTCAAGCAAGTCCTCATTCTTCATCTACCCAACTTCTAGAATGCCAATCAAAGAAGTGCAGTGTGATCCATTGCCTAGGGTAATAATGTTAGTGGATCAAGTATAAACCTTGTGTATTGAAGTCGGTGCTACATGAATACACACATTATGTAGTTGGAGTATGAATGTGAAAAGTAATTAATGATAGGGATTGTTTGATATGTAGGAGTACTGAAATGAATAGTGTACTGACCTTTGTTAAGCCTTGACAATTTCTGTGTTCCATCTTTCAGGGATCAGATCAGAGACTGGGTGCAGACTGATGGCTTCTGGTTTTACTATGTGTCCTAGTAAGTCACTCTCATTTGTCTTGACCCGTGAAGATCCGGGTTAGAATTGATCTTCAGTAACCTGTGCTTGTCGTAAGAGGCGATTAATGGGATCGGGTGGTCAGGCTCGCTGACTTGGTTGACACATGTCATGGTATCACAATTGCTTATATCAATGCCATTGTTTTTGACCACTGGATTGTCTGGTCCATACTCGATTATTTACAGATCACCGCCATATAGCTGGAATATTGCTGAGTGTGGCGTAAAACTAAACTCACTCACTCTTAATCACAATAACTCTTTGTTCTTCAGTGGGTTGGCCTGGTGGTTAAGGTGTTCGCTTGTCATGATGAAGCCTCTGGTTTTGATTCCCCACATGGATACAAAGTGTCAAGCCCATTTTTAGTGTCCCCTGCTGTGATATTGCTGGAATATTGCTGAAAGCGGCATAAAAATATACTCACTCACTTCTTGACAAATCGACAAAACAATGTCTTATTACGCTAGAGTATCAACATTACAGGGGGAGTGTGAAGCCTCTAGCCTGCTCAACTGGTGTGGGAGTGGTGGGGTACCCCGTGGCTGGTCACGCCAAAAACCGGGTTCAATTCTCCACATGGGTACATTGTGTGAAGCCTATTTCTGGTGTCCCCACCGTGATATTGCTGGAATATTGCTAAAAGTGGTGTAAAACCCAACTCACTCACTCATTCAGCTGGGTGGAACCATGTTTAGAGCACCGTGTGGTAATCCAGGGTATCATCAGAAATATTGTCAATGGGAAGAATTATTAACAATTAGGCCAGACCAATTTTATTTCTTGTTTTAGGGATCAGCCGTGTTGTATTTTTTCAAGAATAAGAATTTTTTTTTAGTTTTCCCCGCTCAAAAAATAAAATCCTAATGTTTTTATTGGTCAAAATTGTACACTTACAAGAAAACAATTTTTTAGATTGTTTTTTGCCCCATATGCACTTCATAAATTGCCAAAAGTAAAATACTTGAGTATTTAGCAGGAATATTACTTTGACAGGTGATTTTTATTATTATTTGTTTTCCCTCCTGTTTTTAGGTTTTCTGAGGACAAAAATCCGTAAAACAAGAAATAAAATTGGTCTGGCCTTATCTGTATGGAAATTGTGTCACTGATAATGTCTTACATGAACTATTGTGATGAAATAAAGTTATGATTTTCGCGCTCAATTTATAAAGTTATGTGTTTATTTGCATTCCGCTTCTAAGTGTTAAAGGTTCTATACACTGTTTGCATTAGGAATCCATGCGTAATTTGTCTTGAGTCACATGTCACATGAAATATGATGATGACTCATTGTTATTACTTTTTTCGCATTCAAAGTTACTTCCCCAATAGTTACAAATAATCGATTGATATTTTGTTAATGATAATAGAGCTGTATGAACTAAATTGATAGCTGTATGCGGCATCATATTTACAGCAGTGTGTGTTGGTTTTGTCTGAACAGTGCTTAGGAATTCTTTTGGTTGCTCAGTGATTTATTTTTACCAGTTTAACACACTGAATGCCTATCACAAGTATACTCGTAGTATCAATTCTGGCCACATTTGCCACTACGAGTTATCTCGTAGCTACATCAGTGGTATTTTAAAACAAGTTTCACATGTTGGCAAAATAGGCTCAAGAAACAAACGGCTCCTGGTGTTCTTTGTTACCAGGAGAAGATTGCTTCTGTGCCTGTTTTGCCAACATGTGAAACTTGTTTAAAATACCACCAATATAGCTAAGAGATAACTCATAGTGGCAAATTGGGTGAGACATTGATACTACAAGTATATTCGTGGTGGCAGTCAACGTGTTAAGGTCAATGCAGCCCCATTTGATCTTCTTTTCTATCCAACCTATTTGTCTCATCATTAATATTATATACTAGGGTTGCCTATCAATATAGATCACAGAGATTGATAACCGTTACTAAATATCAATCGATTATTGCTAAATATCGGAGAAATAATTTTGAGCTAAAAATGCTCCAAAACATTGTAAGAAATTAATATATTTCACATCACTGGTGAGTGGAGATATATTTATGCATGGATTACTAACACAACTGTGTCTGGAACATAGTTTAGGAGCATGTCATAAATAAAGACCTTACTTTGTATATTGTGTGAGTCAAGTAAAACTTTTCTCTGTCAGAAAAGTTAATGTATGATATTATTGATAACACAGTTTTCATATCGATAATGATGAATAATTTCTGAATAACGATCATTTTAGGCAGCTGTGTTATAAACACCAGTTAAACCAAAATCAAATTGTCTTGATTGTTTCAAGAAAGTGATGATGATGATGGTGATGATTATTATGATGATTATGATAATGATGATGATTCTCCACAGCATCATCATCATAATTATTACATGTTTATGGTTCAGAACTCTTTCTCCTATCATTAATGTGACATTGTTTCCTACTTTACAGCGGAACATTTCTGGTGACATACATTGTACTGATTTGCATTCCATCTGTCAGGTAAGTGCTTTTATCAATGCGTATCAGGGGCTTTATTTGTAAGACTTCTGAGAATTGTTTTAAGAGTATTCTTAACTTGCAAAGAAAACTCCCAGCCAATAGTTACACTTTAGCAGGTGCTCTGGCATAATTTCTTTAAGTGGGTAATCACAATGATTCTCTGACCAGATCAGTCGAATGATTTTCATCCAAACCAAACGGGATGTTTTGGATAATTTGGCCATTGTATACAGATAAAATGTCTTCCCATTCTAGAAAATGTCAGTGATGACTGTGTTGTCCAGCCATAGTCACTTTTTGACGTTTAGAAATTCTTGAGTACATTTTTAAAGATAGCTGCAGTTTGTCCAGTAACTGAGTCAGCCATCACCCATCACCCATCACCATTAGTTAGAAAAAACATTGATCTAGTGGTCTTTGCCATGAGGAGTGGTTGGGTAGCCCAGTGGTTAAAGCGTTTGCTCGTAACGCCAAAGACCCAGGTTTGATTCCCCACATGGGTATAATGTGTGAAGCCCATTTGTGGTGATCCCCATCGTGATACAGCAGGAATATTGCTGAAAGCAGCGCAAAACTAAACTCACTCACTGACATGAATTTGATTGGAAACATAGATATCAGCATGGCTTTTATAGTCGTTTTTCTTCTGCTATGTGCAACAAAATATGATGTTATTTTAAAAAAAATATAAAAATATCTGAGAACGAGATTTTCATAAATGCTTGCATTTATTTACTGGACAAAGTCTCTCGTGTAATGTTTTTTCCCTGAAAAAGGTGAGCTTCTATACCTATCTGTGCTGGTTTGAGGTGGAACATTAAAATGTGTTTTTGTTAATAGGCGTGATACTCCTGGAAACTACATCTGTCTTGCTGTATTTGTGAGTAGCTTTCCGTGTAGTCTTGATTCTTGACTTATGAACATTTTTCTCGTATACTATGTTACTTGGCACAGATTATATACTTCCAGGTTTTGACTAGATTGATTTCTAGACTGAACTGCCTGTCAATGTGAAGTAAAATTACAATTAGAATTGATGAAACATGGTAAAAAATTAAATATACAGTTGAAATTTAGAAAAATATATAAATTACGTTAAAAGTAAAAGTATTGTAATGTCTTTGTAATAATGTTTTCACGTCAATGTTTTCTGTTTTAGACATTGGCCTTCTCCTACATGGTGGCAACAATATCGTGGTGAGTAGAATTGTTATCTGACTTTGTTCAATAGTTCAGAGTTGGAGCAGTTTAATTCTCTGTACAGAGTTGCATTCCTTTCTTATACAGGATCTGCTGATCATTAGTCCTTGATCCAGATTCAGCCTGATGATCCATTATGATCCAGTATTTCTTTATTGTTGGTTTTTACAGAAGTGCTAGAAGGCAGAGCTAGGCGGATCCAGGAATTTGAACCCTCTGAATCCCCCCTTGGCTCTGCCAGTGCAAACATTAACTTCAAGGGGGGGGGGGAAGAGAGAGAGAGAGAGAGAGAGTCTCAACATCTTTTCTGAAATGGAGTTATTGAAATCAGTTGATATAATTATCACATGCTTCCTGTCCTAATAGCTCTCACACTGATATGCTCTTGGTACTTGAGTTCCTATTGAGAGATATCAATGGTATTGGTTTCCTTGTTTCAGTTATTATACCACAAACATTGTCCTGATCATGATCGGTATCACAGCTCTTGTCTGTCTGTCCATCTCGCTGTTTGCCATACAAACAAAGGTGAGTCCATTTGAACAGCATTCGCAATCTAACATCACCGTCATTCTTGGTTTCGTTTGCTCTCAGCAGCATTACAGCTACATGGCGGCGGTCTGTAAATAATGGAGTGGAGTCTGGACCAGACAATCCAGTGATCAACAGCATGAACACCATCCTTGATAGTCTCCAGGGTATATGTTCTAATAAATCTCCACTATACCCTGGATGCATCTACGGCTCCAGTCAATGATTTTATTACCTCCCTTTGCTGGCTCCGCATTCTCACATTAGCCAATCACATAAGCCGCCAAATTGAAAAATGACAGCGGTCACAGCCACGGAAGTTTGTTCGCAGTGCGACTCAGATTTGGGGGGCAACCATGCAGACAAATTGACAGGTCTAAAATCTTTAAAAAAAGATATGCAAGAACTCTGTCTACCTCTTTCAGAGTTTACCTCTGCAACAATATATTATTGTGTTGCCAAGTTTAATTGGTTAGATAACTTAAAAATCGAAAGTGAATTGTGATTGGTACGCTCAACTTCCCAGCGTAGACACTTGATTGGATAAAAAGCCAACCAACGGAGGTAATAATATCATCGCCCAAGCCGTAGATGCATCCAGGGTATAGTGGAGAGTGATCGGAAATTATACCCTGGAGATTATCGAGGATGCATGAACACTGATCTACACAACTGGGAAATGATGACTTGTGAGCTTGACCAACTGATACTGCTAGTCATGGGTTTGCTGAAGGCCATTTCTCACCTGGATCTTCATGGGTCCGTCCTATATGCACTATGTACATATGTACTAAGGGACTGAGCTATTGCAATAATAATGTTTGTACTGCAATATGCACCATAATTTATTGCTCTTTTACGCTAGTTTGTATCAGTGAAAATAACCTATATTTTTTAAACCTGCATGGCTGTATGTATTAAAAACTGGTCAAGATTGGTTTCACCATTTTAAGTACAGGAATCTGTTTCTGATTTTGAATTTTATTTAATAATCATCACTGATTATTTGCTATTTGTTAAATGACTTATTGTGTGATTCTGTTGTCCAGATTGACTTCACCATGTGCAGCGGCCTGCTGTTTGTTGTCATTACTAACCCTGTTTGTGTGATTCTGTTGTCCAGATTGACTTCACCATGTGCAGCAGCCTGCTGTTTGTTGTCATTACTAACCCTGTTTGTGTGATTCTGTTGTCCAGATTGACTTCACCATGTGCAGCGGCCTGCTGTTTGTTGTCATTACTAACCCTGTTTGTGTGAATCTGTTGTCCAGATTGACTTCACCATGTGCAGCGGCCTGCTGTTTGTTGTCATTACTAACCCTGTTTGTGTGATTCTGTTGTCCAGATTGACTTCACCATGTGCAGCAGTCTGCTGTTTGTTGTCATTACTAACCCTGTTTGTGTGATTCTGTTGTCCAGATTGACTTCACCATGTTCAGCGGCCTGCTGTTTGTTGTCATTACTAACCCTGTTTGTGTGATTCTGTTGTCCAGATTGACTTCACCATGTGCAGCGGCCTGCTGTTTGTTGTCATTACTAACCCATTACTAACCCTGTTTGTGTGATTCTGTTGTCCAGATTGACTTCACCATGTGCAGCAGTCTGCTGTTTGTTGTCATTACTAACCCTGTTTGTGTGATTCTGTTGTCCAGATTGACTTCACCATGTGCAGCGGCCTGCTGTTTGTTGTCATTACTGACCCTGTTTATGTGAATCTGTTGTCCAGATTGACTTCACCATGTGCAGCGGCCTGCTGTTTGTTGTCATTACTAACCCTGTTTGTGTGATTCTGTTGTCCAGATTGACTTCACCATGTGCAGCAGTCTGCTGTTTGTTGTCATTACTAACCCTGTTTGTGTGATTCTGTTGTCCAGATTGACTTCACCATGTGCAGCAGCCTGCTGTTTGTTGTCATTACTAACCCTGTTTTTGTGATTCTGTTGTCCAGATTGATTGACTTCACCATGTGCAGCAGCCTGCTGTTTGTTGTCATTACTAACCCTGTTTGTGTGATTCTGTTGTCCAGATTGACTTCACCATGTGCAGCGCCTGCTGTTTGTTGTCATTACTAACCCTGTTTGTGTGATTCTGTTGTCCAGATTGACTTCACCATGTGCAGCAGCCTGCTGTTTGTTGTCATTACTAACCCTGTTTGTGTGATTCTGTTGTCCAGATTGACTTCACCATGTGCAGCAGCCTGCTGTTTGTTGTCATTACTAACCCTGTTTGTGTGATTCTGTTGTCCAGATTGACTTCACCATGTTCAGCGGCCTGCTGTTTGTTGTCATTACTAACCCTGTTTGTGTGATTCTGTTGTCCAGATTGACTTCACCATGTGCAGCAGCCTGCTGTTTGTTGTCATTACTAACCCTGTTTGTGTGATTCTGTTGTCCAGATTGACTTCACCATGTGCAGCAGCCTGCTGTTTGTTGTCATTACTAACCTTGTTTGTGTGATTCTGTTGTCCAGATTGACTTCACCATGTGCAGCGGCCTGCTGTTTGTTGTCATTACTAACCTTGTTTGTGTGATTCTGTTGTCCAGATTGACTTCACCATGTTCAGCAGCCTGCTGTTTGTTGTCATTACTGACCCTGTTTGTGTGATTCTGTTGTCCAGATTGACTTCACCATGTGCAGCGGCCTGCTGTTTGTTCTGGTGATGGTGTTGTTTTTCTTCGGCTGGTCGTGTCTCATCGTCTTCTACACAGTTGGCTACAGCAGGGTATGTTGAAAATCTTCTACCACCACAGCCATTATAACCATGCTTAAAGGTCACATGCAACAAAAAAGCACAAAGATAATTAAAACACAATTATCACTTATTCAGACATATAATATACATTGTTGATTATAAAAAAAACAAATAAACAAAATTATAAGTGTACAATTGCATATCACAAGTGCAATATTTTGTACTTGGGTTTACTTCCCTCGAAACGAAGCACCCGGGATAACGAACCCAGTCACAGCGGGTGGGTGTGCACTTAAGTGTAACGAAGACTTTCATTGGCTGGTTCATTTGCCGATACACTCTTTGTGTGTGTCTAGAGATGTTGGGTTTTGTAAATACGTGCTCATTTTTTGTGTATAACATTTTGCAATCAACAGACGCCATAACATGTCATGTGTACAAGTATCACACCTGCCTGTCTGTGTAATTACATAATGTGACAGAGACCGCACTCGGCCATAAATCAAAGCGTTTTGTTTATGGTGTATAGCCTGATAGGTGTTAAGTTCAAATTGCATGTGGTCAGTGATCGAAGTTGTGTATTGCATATTGTCATTAGCAGACAGGCAGGCAGACACATTTTCACTGCGCATGCGCCATGAGCACAGTGCAGCACGGCTGTTGAAACCACTTTTCATCCCAGCTGGGGGGAATTTAGTGAATTGTCTGAACTGCATTTTGATCCTTTGTTGCTGTAAGTCCATACCGAAAGGTATCAGAATCTGCAAAGTTGTGTTTTACGTTGAATGTGACCTTTAAACAAAGAAACACGACAGCCATAATGCAAAACTTGCATCGTTGAAATAAGGCCACCTACCCAATACTTCCTGTCTCAGACAAGGATTTACATAGGATTTTTCGAATCTGGAATGTTTTAGAGTTCTCTTTTTTGTAAGTCAGAGTTGTTTTACTATTGTATTTTAACTAGTGCTGTAACGATGCATCAAACTATCGATGGATTGCAATTGTTGAGTCTCAGAGCAATTAATCGATGGAAGAAATGAAAAAAGTATTGATGCATCGATAGTCTGTGTAACTATGGATAGATTAGTAATTGACTTCTGTTGATAATGCGCATCGCAAAATAGAGGAAGGACCAGATTCGTTCACTTTGATTTAGAGTTATCCGCTCCTGTTACCTCTTGAACAAGTATGGCGGCAAACACGGCCTGCGACTTGGAGTTTGAAATTGTGAATATTAATAAGTTTATGCTTTAACTGTTTACTTGATCTGGGTTTCCAAATCTCTACAAATACTGTCAGTGAGGGTCTGACAGACTCCGTGAATGTGTGCGTGTCTCACCATGCATGCATGCGTGCTTGTCTCTGTCAAAATTTTGTTAAACTCCTTTCTATAGATAGCTCATTGTGTCAGGAAGATGAGCTTTATTCAGTATTTGATGACACATGCTTATGTATACATGTAATGTTTTCATTGGTCAAAACATTATAAAAGTGAGTCATAAATTGGCAAGATTACAGAATACCGGATACCTATCCGCCATTTTTATTTTGATTACGCATTTATTTTTGCGCACTTCCGTTTTGTTTCCTTAGCAACGGCACGCCATGAATGAAGTCTGTGTTGAAGCAGCGTTCAATATTAAATATTAAATATTAAACAATATTAAAGCTAAAAAAAGGTAAGATAATGGGGGTAAAGGGGGTACCCCCCTTTATTTAAAAGCCCTACCTACCTTACCTTACCAATCAAAAAACACTTACCATCAGAGTGTTCCCACACTGTAGAGTTCCTTTTCCCAGCATGCATTTGAATAAAATTTCAACACACGATTACTTTTTACTCTGTTTACGTCAGTGAACACTGTTAAAATCCCCAGTTTAGGTTTCCTAAACCAGAAGTAAGGTGAGCAATTCGATTTTAACCTTATTTTTTACCTTAAATTCGTATTTTTATTGGATCGCTCGCAGGCTTGCGCTCTCTGTTTCTTCTATATATAGGAGCTTCACGCGCACAATAGAATGTATATAATTAGGTATCCGGTATTCTGTAAGTGTACCCATAAATTCGTTATTTTTAGGATTATATAGTGTTTGATCTGTATCAGTGATTGATTAATATGAATCAGTTTACTCAGTGATTTGGTTTTTTAGATCTTGGACTGTGTCTATGGAGCTCTTGCAGCCCTTGTCTTTGGCCTGGTGAGTACTGATGGAATGTTTCAGGGAGCGGTTAAAGGAAATATTCATGAATTTTATGCCAGGTCCTATCACATGACATAAGGGATGTTTGACCGAAATTGACAAATGTCTGATCAGAAATAGACAACTTCCTAGACCGAAGTTGTGTCAGATAAACAGCATGAGCATCGATCTAGGAAAATGGGATACGATGACATGTGTCAACCAAGTCAGCGAGCCTGACCACCCGATCCTGTTCGTCACCAAGCATGGGTTATTGAAGACCAATTCTAACGTGGATCTTCATGGGTCCACTGACTCATTGTGTGACATGATGTACATGCAGTCTAAGTAAGCTTAGGCTCAGTATCATTCGTTACACTGTCGGATATAGACATCTGCTGAATATTATTGACCATTTACGACAGTAAACGATTCCAGATCAATAAATCAATAAATCTTAAGGGATGGGAGGCTGGCAAGGTGCATTCAACTTGTCAAGTACATGTGGCTCACACAAATAACTAGCCTGAAAGTTTATATTATTTGGGTACATGCTGGAACAACTGATCATCCCAGACTCACTCACTCACTCACTCACTCACTCACTCACTCACTCACTCACTCACTCACTCACTCACTCACTCACTCACTCACTCACTCACTCACTCACTCACTCACTCACTCACTCACTCACTCACTCACTCACTCACTCACTCACTCACTCTCACTCACTCACTCACTCACTCTCTCTCACTCACATCCTGCCAATGTGCTGAATGTTGCAGTTTTTGATCTACGACACCCAGATGATAGTCGGCGGCAGGAAGCACGAACTTTCCCCAGAGGAGTACATCTATGGCGCTCTGCAACTCTACTTGGACGTCGTCTACCTCTTCCTCATCCTCCTCTCCCTCTTCGGCAAGAGCAACTAGGACATCTGATTCTTCATCAGAACGCCATGCCACTTGCCCTACTGACAAGTCAATATTCCGTGTCCAGTACATCTGACACAATTGTTAGTTCCAACATTCAGCCACAATATGAAAATAATCAATCCACGTTGCTACCAAAATGCTTGATTTGTGGTCAGCTGTGAAATTAACATTGATTTCTCTTGAATCTTCAAGTGATTACCATCATCAACGATATGGTAGGTGGTATAAAATGTTATGATTTTAACTGATAATTGTTGAAACTTCTCCCATGGCCTGCATTGTAGCACACAAATAATTACACCAATTGTACATAACTCATCCTTGCTGAACGAAGCTAGCCAGATACTAATGCTATGTCAGCCATGGATGCAATACCATCACTGGCAATATTTCTCAGGCAGCTTCCTCAGCAAGATGCAACAGAGTCCCTGATTACTTAATTTGTACGATGAATACACGATGCCATTTTGAAGCGGCCGATGAAGCATCTGCTATGTATCGGATTACACTTCTCCAGTAGAGTACAGATTCTAGTATCTTCATTTGGTTGGGTCAAACTGAGATTCGGACACACAATCAGCATCAAGCTGCTGTTTATAATTAGAAACAGCATGTATGAGTGAGTGATTTAACATTTAAAATCACATCAGCATTATTTCAGCCATATCGGGACTACACAAGTTATCTATTAATAAAGGCCAACTTTATAAATAAATACCTGTCAATTAAAGACTATAAGATCATTAGATTTCACCGAATTTCTCTTAAAACTAGTACATAACTGTAAAAATATATTACTATAAACAACAATTCAATGTAAAAACAGGCTATAGATCGCCAGCAACTGAAGGTAGATCACCGTGCTAGAGACCATGGGGACTTACAATGCTTTTGCTACCTGCATGGACTCTATCTGGATTTATGCTATCCCTTCAGCTGTTAGCCATTTATCTAAAACTGACATATATACTGCGATTATATATGGTATGCATAACTATTCTTTGAATGATGTGGGTTTGCATACCCTCTCAGGGAGAAGCAGCATGGATTTGTTGCTGGTATTGAAAGAAAAGAAAAAGTGGACTGTGTGAAGTTTGTTATATAAAATCATTCTCTCCAAAATTCACATAAGAAAAACAATTTGTATTCCCCACCCTACAGCCAAACTGAAAAAATATCTCTGTGTTTGTTTACGTTAAACATTAAGGACTCTACTTACGTGCATCTATTGGTGGATGTGGCTCAAATTATGTCCTTATTTCTGTCTGTAGCCTATTGGCTAAAGGTGTTGAGTGTTCTGTGTGAACCAACAATGGGATGAGTTTTTGATTTGTTAAGGTGTTAGAATAGACAGTGTTTTTGATAAAAAGTCCAGTGTCATTGGGAATTGATATTGTGCACAGTTGGAAATAAATTGTTGTTTTTGCTCAGGCCATTCATATTTTGTAAATGTTTCTCATCTCCAAGTTCGACCATTAATAGAGTGGATGGAAGAAAAAATATAAGATAAGACAGTGGAAATAATGTTTTTCACTAATTGTGTTCTGATTTTATGGCATATAATTTAGATCACTTTGTTACAGCCTTTAAAATAATTTGTGATGAAGACCAATGCTTAGGTAAGAATTTATAAATAAATGTAGATGAAGAAAGATGAACCTGGCCTTGATTTTGATGAGTGTGCAAAGGAAGAGTATGGCATATATATTTTTTTTAATCATGGTATAAATTTCCTTAACGGCAGGGAAAGCTGAGATAGAAACTAATCTTAATCTGGAAATGTTCTGATGTAGATTTGATGCCATAGCCGTGGATGTCCACGATGAAATAGCACAAGTCCTTCTGGTGCGATACAACCATGACATACATCGGAGACAACCTTGATGATGGCTCTGACTTGTATCTTACAGTGTGGTCAAGATTGGAGTCATTGCATTACTCAGTATTAGATTCCATTGCAGAAGTTCAGGAGACAGTTCAGTGATTGAGGTTTGAGTTGAGATGCTGTCTTTGTCCGTCTTTTCTGAAACATTTCACATACACTAATGTATGTATTTATTTCTAAAAGTCTTCATTGAAAATTGCATGTGCCAAAAACATAGCTCCCTTGTTATATGTTCAGTGAATGATACAACTTCTGTATTACTGGTTAACGTTATATTGACAGAAGAAAAACTTGTTGAGTTGGTTTCATTGTGACAATAAAAGGATTTTATGACAATAGAAGGATTCATCACATGAAACTAGATGACAATTTGTTATGACAATAGAAGGGTTCTCTTTATCACATGAAACTTGATGACAATTTGTTATGACAATAGAAGGGTTCTCTTCATCACATGAAACTTGATGACAATTTGTTATGACAATAGAAGGGTTCTCTTCATCACATGAAACTTGATGACAATTTGTTATGACAATAGAAGGGTTCTCTTTATCACATGAAACTTGATGACAATTTGTTATGACAATAGAAGGGTTCTCTTCATGACAATTTTGTTATGACAATAGAAGGGTTCTCTTTATCACATGAAACTTGATGACATTAGAAGGGCTTCTTTATCACATGAAACTTGATGACAATTTGTTATGACAATAAAGGGATTTTCTTTATCACATCATGACAATTTGTTATGAAACTTCTTTATCACTTTGGTTTAATAATGACAATGAAGACTTCTTCGTCACACCACACTACTGAGTTTAAAATGACAATGAAGACTGTTACTGAGTTGTGTTTACAGCTGTTACATTTAACAAATTTAATCATCAGTAGTGGTTTGGCTGCCAGTGTAAGAAACTTTCTCTACATGATTCATGTGACTTTGCTCAACCCTTGCATGACATTCAGATGTTTGTATATATTTTTAGGAAAACATGTAATTAGTAATTCAAAATGTTTTCCCTTTTGATTCTTTACATGCTGCTTAGCTGCACTGGCCGACAATGTATAAAGCTGTCAGGGTTATAGTCATTGCTTTACTGAAAGTATTTAAGATATTCATAAATCCTTGGGGCGGTGGGGTAGCCTACCGGTTAAAGTGTTCGCTTGTCACACCGAAGACCTGGGTTCGATTCCCCACATGGGTACAATGTGTGAATTTCATTCTGTGGTGTCCCCCGCCGTGATATTGCTGGAATATTGCTAAAAGCAGCATAAAACTAAACTCACTCACTCATAAGTGCAGAATACTGCAGCCAGAGTGGTCTCTCTGTCAAAGAAATCAGATCACATTCCTCCCGTTCTTCACTCACTTCATTGGCTTCCCGTCCACTACCGCATAAAATATAAAACTCTACTCCTTGTTTTCAAAAGTTTACATGGTCTAGCAACTCAGTACCTCTGTCCTCTGTTCCACCGTTATACTCCTGTAAGTTCCCTCCGATCAAATGATCAGTTTCTTTTGACAATTCCTGTGACTAGGACAAAAACATATGGTGACAGGTCACTCGAGACGACTGGCCCTCATCTCTGGAACAATCTTCCATCTCACCTCAGAACACAACCAGACTTAGCTGTTTTTAAATCAAATCTGAAGACGTGTCTCTTTGCTGAAGCATTTGAACTCTATGTGATATCTAGACCATCTTAGAGCCAGAGCGCCTTTGAGCGGATTACGGATATTGGCGCTATACAAGTATTTGTATGTATGTATGTATAAATCCTGTATGACATCAGCGATCTTATTAACATATAAGTTCGCTTCAGTTGTATTCAATAGCCTTGGAATTGATTGCGAATGATTTTTTTTCAAAGAAATGTGGTGAAAAGTCGAGTTCTCAGTTTAAGAAGGTTTCAGGGTGAAGGTACTACATAATGGAAAATATAAAAGTTTGTATCCAGCATCTAAACAATCCTCACATGTGACAGTGTTGTGAGTCATCAATTTCTAAGGATGCCTTACTTGACTGTTTATCAGAATGTATTGCCATTTTTTAGTATGTAACATGTCTCATGTCTATTTTTGATACACTTTCATGTAGAAGTGGCTATCTTCATATATCGTCAGTCAGTGGTAAATCCTACTTTTCAATTCTCTTTACAATCACAAGAAAATATATAGGTTTTCTTCGTATGTCCTTACAAAACTTTAGAGTTCTTTACATTGAAGTATTATCACAGTCATACTGTTCATATGGATGGATATTTTTGTATTTTTCAAAAATGATAAATGTCTAATAATATTCTTGTATTTCTTGGAGACTGGATGTTGTTTTGTCTGAAAACCATTTTAAAATAGCTTAATGTTGTAGTGTTTTATTGTGAGAACTTTAATGACATTTTGTGTCATTTTATTGGTTCTGATTAAAGAGATGTCACTAATTAGGTCAGTTATTTGTGACAAGCATGCCAAAGACAAATCAGATCAATAAATGATTTCTAGATAACTTGTATTTTTTTATGTGCACAATGTACTTTTGGACCAATTTTACTTTTTGAATTTTTATTCAAATGTATATATATATATAGCTCTCCTAGATGTTTTAGCCGGTTGGGCTTATGAATAATTTCTTGAACTGAAGGTTTTCAGTTATCCAGATTGTAAGAATTGGTAATACTGATTTCTTTCCATTCCAGAAGTGTTTGAGGATTAGTATGAAAGTTTGACAGAAGCTTCTGATTATAATCAAAATCAGTTATTGATGATGGTAACTAGAAGGCCAGCTTTGTTTTGTAACAATTATAGACGAGAACATCGAAATGGATGACACCTTGTATGTTGGACGGTCACAGTGGAACTTGACATGACAGGTGTGATGATGAAATGACAGCACACAAGTACTGTCAAATATCGGAAGAGAGTTGGTAATGTATTAGAGATATTTTCAGGAGTTTCATGGGAAATCAACTAAAATAATTACTAGATATTAATATGTGTTAAAAGATTACTAACCTCATTGCAGACTCGTTTAATTTTATTTTCCCCTCTTTCTCAAGAAGGGATCCAAATGTGATGAACTTGAACTGTAAAGTCACTAATATGCTTGTGTAATTTCAGATACCGTGTATCATTTGTGGATCCAACTTTGAGAATTGCTCAAAAGAGCTTTGTCAGTGTCATTGTGTTTGAAAAACAGCTAATGTTAATTGATGTCGACTGGGTGATAAGACATTTTAGTGCAGTCAGTTCGTTACATATATATATAATGGACACCGGTTTGATGTCGCCTTATGATAGATTTTGAGTTCCTGTGAAAATTTGTTTTTGTTTGTGTGTTGTTTGTTTATGGGAAAATGGTACTGGATATTTACAGTATACCATAATCACCATATTAAGTGACCCCCACCAACAAGTGCCCCCTCAACCAACATAGATCTTCTTAAATCTGTGCACAAGTTTATCATAAAATGCAAAAGATTCCAATAGTCAAACTTATACCTTTTCTTATCCCTGATGTGAAGGCCATTTCTGGTGTCCCCTGCCGTGATATTGCTGGAATATTGCTAAAAGTGGCGTAAAACTAAACTCACTGTTACCAATTCCAGTCTGCAAATCTGTTTCACGTTGGCACCACCAATTCACAAATCTTACTTCGTTTACCATTGTTGAAGTCTTCAAACATATTTAGATCAGTCTTTCTCTTGTTTCTTGTTACCGGAGCATTATTGATACAAGAATTTTGCTTGTTCATGTGTTTCTTTTGGAAATAAAAATATGTTTTAACCAAGTGCCCCCTTGACTTTTAGACCAGTCGGCAAGTAGGCTTCATGACATCCAGTTCTTAGCCTGAAAATCTCCACAACAGGCATTCTACATCATATTTGAAAATCACACATGACATTATTGACTTATATTACTGTAATGACAAAACTGGCAAGATTGTTGATCCCCTTGTCCAGCCATTATTGCAGAATTGTAGAATTTCATTGTTTTTGATCAGTTTCATCACCGGTATATGGTCTCTGGTTTCATGTATGTTTTGTTTGGCTAGATAGCAGTATATAAGGTGTCACTTTGAAGCTTTGGGACAATCAGGAATCAGCCTGTGATAAAGGAGGGGTGCAGTTTGTGGCTGGTCACTCGTGTTACAGGAATTCCAGGCAATTTGTGTTTGTTAATTTTGCACTAATTAAAGTTGCCGAGAGTTTGGCGTTTTAAACTTGGTATACCTGATTACGTGTGAAACATCCAAGTGGATCATAGTCATCCCTCTGGAAGTGTGGGGACAATATTGATACAAGATGTATTGATTTGACACTGATATTGGGCTTTGGCTGTGCTTGTCTTTTTGTCTGTGTATTTGTTTGTGAAATTATTGTTAATAAAGATACAGGTATGTTCAGTTACGGAGTTTGTTGATCTATTCTTAGCAGTTTGGTGTGAAGCCCATTTCTTGTGTCCCCTGCCATATTGCTGCAATATTGCTAAAAGCGACATAAAACCATACTCACTATTAGCTGTTTGTGTTTTGCCAGTATCTGTATGCACCTTTCTCACTTTCCAGCACATTGTATATACCCTGTAATCAATAAGTGTTTCCATTGTATACACAAAGAGGGGTGGTGGGGTAGTCTAGTGGTTAAAGCGTTGGCTCGTCACGCTTGCTCACTCAATAACGTTAATTCCTGGTAATACCGAAGACCCGGGTTCGAATCCCCACATGGGTACAATGAGTGAAGCCCATTTCTGGTGTCCCCCGCCGTGATATTGCTGGAATATTGCTAAAAGCGGCGTAAAACCAAACTCAGTCAGTCAGTATACACAAAGAACTTAGTGAAGCACCCCCTGACATATCTCATGATTGAATGAACCCAGATCGTAACCCCTCGGAGCACATCTGGGACATGATTGGTTGTCGTGTGCAACAAAAGGATCCTCCTGTATGGAACCTGGCCAATTTGGAAGCTGCTGTACACGAGAGATGGCGTAGACTGGATGATCTGATTTGCAGATTAAACTTTCATTTTGATGCTTGGAGACATCAAATCACTGTGACCGTCTGTTGGTCCAGTGGATAGAATGTCTGCCAGAATGAAAAGATGGTGGTTTGATTCCTTGCCTCATTACAAGAGTGAGTTTAGTTTAAATATTCCATCTATATGGCGGCGGTCTGTAAATAATCTAGTCTGGACCAGACAATCCAGTGACCAACAGCATGAGCATCGATCTACGCAATTGTGATACAATGACAAGTGTCAACCAAGTCAGCGAGCCTGACCACCTGATCCCGTTAGTCGCCTCTTACAACAAGCATGGTTTACTGAAGATCAATTCTAACCCAGATACTCATGGGTGCTCATTCCAACAGAAATTGAAAAATTGAATGTTTTAGTGCTGTCGGGATGTAAACAAGGTCTGGCCATCTTGAAATCGGTACACTGTGTATGTGGAATGCATGGCAAACTGTGGCCTGGTAGCCTCCTCCAGAAAGTGTCCTAGGACTAAGACTGACGTAAACGTGTTACAACTAATCTAGTCAAGCTATCTTAACGGTTATTTCCAGATTTCTGCGAACTTAGTTGCAGAAGAAGACTTCAATGTATCTGATGGCACTCCATATAAAACCCCACATAGATATTAGGGGGCACTTAGTTGCTGTAGGTGCAGTTTGCAACTCCTAGAAGAGGAATATTACTTCCTTCTTGTTTGTCCTTTTAATGCAGTTTCCCACAAAACTGTTTATTGACAGATAATAATAAGGGCATCTGTAATGCGCTGAATTCTGCATCATAGAGGGGCACACTCTAAGTGCTACAATCTGATTATTATTACCCCGGATAACCCAAGCTGCCTGTGAGGCGCTAGATGGTTAACAGTCACATGACTTCTCCCACTGGGTACCCATTTTCTGCTGGGTGAACAGAGGCATGTTCTAACAAACTCACTTGACTAAGGTGAGACCACATGCATCACACATGTGTTTCGGTTGGGGGCAGGACTGAAGTACTGGAAACTCTCAGGAGGAAGTTGCCAAACACGGTCATCCATCCATGGACTCTTTGTGCCCAACGTTGCTGAAGTTCAACTGATTTGTTACCTGAGCTCTATTGACAACCTCTATACAACCAGAGAAGAATCTGCCAGTTATTGTGCTTGCAAAGTGTTAAACATAATGAAGGTCTGGAAATATATACTGAACATTAAAAGAAACGCAATTCTGTCTTTTTGTCAAGTTTTTTAATAGATGACAACCAAAATTATGTCTAACCATTATTCTATAGAAAACACTGTCAATTTAACAGATAAAAGTTGCTGCTGACATTGAATTGCAATAAGTTCAAATTGATCACAGTCCGTCAAATGGAGATACCCCTGAACGCGAAAAGTGACAGTCGCTTTAGTAGCGAGTATAGCCACCTTGAGCTTGCACACAGACCGTGAAACGTGGCCTCATTGAGTTCACTAGTCTGAAAGAATGCCTGAGGCAACTGGTTCCGCTCAAACACCAATCTCTATTCCAATTGTGCAAGTGTGAGTGGCTGTCTACCTTCAGCAATCCTCCGTCCAATTTCGTCCCAGAATGTTCAATGGGAGCCATATCCGGGAAAGAGACGTTAATGTTGTTCTGAGCCAGATATATCCATCGACACCCTTGCTGTGTGAGGGCTGCAAACGTCGCTGGCGTTGTTGACGTGCCAAAATTGGTCCGACATATGGCCTTCGGCAGTGGATTCCAGCAGCCCGAAGACGACGCCTAATTGTATCGCTTGGCACTGCTCCCCTTGACCCAAGAACTAAGGCTGCTGTTACTGTTGCTGCTTGAGTTCGGTTCCTTAGATGAGTGACCCGGATGAACTGATCTGGCGCATGAGTTGTTACTCGTTGCCATCCGGTACGGGGACGATCAGCAGCAACCCGCTTTGCTGATGACGTTGAGCAAGTCGTGTAATGGTGGTAAGATGACAGCCCAATTGTCTAGCTAGAGCGGTTGCAGAGCTTCCTCCGTGCAACTTTCCAATGGCCATTCCCCTCTGTTCAGTTGTTAGTCTAGGCAGTGTTTGTGTGGCGTGTACACCTCTTAGCGTCAATACTGAACTGTTTTTTTACACAAACCTTAAAGGATATCTCAGAGTAAAATGCATGCTTTTCATCAATAACTGTCAATGCATGTGCTAAAATTATGGTTTTGCTGCATTGTTGATGTGTTTGTGCGAATGATTCGTATGAACGTCAAATTGCATGACATCATCTCATCTGGGATCATTACTTCACTTTACCATGAACGCTTACCTTCATGAGATTTCATTTTCTCTAAACTTGCGTTTCTTTTGTTGTTCAGTATATTTACAAAACATTTACCAATTTAGCTACTCATATATTATATATAAATCCTGTTGAAGTTAAAGCTGCAGGGCACATTCCTCGAAATTATTAAACATTCACTTCTGTGGGCGACGAAGCAAGAATTGCCAAATAAGATTTGTCATTTGTCCAACCCCACATAACCCTACTTGTGTTCCTGTTTGGTAGCACCGTACCAGTGGTAGTGCATCTTTCCTCCCACATCTAGCTGACTGGGTGGTGGGGTAGCCTAGTGGTTATTCATAAATACATGCCGAAGACCTGGGTTCGATTCCCCAAATGGGTACAATGTGTGAAGTCCATTCTGGTGTCCCCTGCCGTGATATTGCTGGAATATTACTAAAAGTGGCATAAAACTAAACTCACTCACTCATATTAAGCTGACACACTGACTCAAACACTTTTCAAAGAGGCATTACTGGCAAACAAGGATAAGTTGGACTAGGTGGTGCACGGCAATGAGCAAACCCATATGGTTTGTGAAAGGCAGAGCAGATATAGGCTAGTGCATGTGCAGTGCATGACGATGAAATTGATTCTGTGCGTAGCCGCACACGCCTTGCTCATAAGACTCTCACGTGGTCGGTGTAGCAAGTCGGTAATATTTGGAGATATAGATATATATTTCGAGAGAATTAAACATGTCAAAGTTAGGTAAGCACGGTCAAATAATACATTCTCAGACTCGAGAAGTGGCATACAATGTTATTAAGTACATGGAGAAAGAATGTACATCTACGAAACATGCACTGTTAAAAACTAGCAATGCCACCGGTTTATCTCTCTCTTCCCCTGAGGCGCATCCGAGCAGAAGGTGTCGATCGCACTACACTTGATAACGGACAACCTGGGGCCCCTTCGCTCACAATGGCAAGCTAATACGGGTCAATTGTCAGGTCGGTGTTCAACTTATCCTTGTTTGCCAATAAATATAATTCTCTCACACTCTCATCCACCCACTTTTCTCAAAAACAAAACCAACAAGACTATGTTATTATTTATTTACAATAGAGCTGTGTATCGTGGCCTAAGTGGCGAGACGATATATCCCGATACTAGTTTAATGAGGCGAGACGATATATCATGAAAGTATTGGCAAGGAACCTGCGAGACGATTATCATCACGATACAGTGATGGCGATACGATACTTATCCCGATACTATACAATCCTAAAAAACAGGACATATATGATAGATAAAATGACTGAATCTTTATTTGTTATTCAGCAGAACATGTGTTACATTCACACACACTTAAAAGGCTGTTCATGTAATAAAGTTTCAGCATTTAATGTTTAAGAAAGTACAATCAAACATATTCAGTATACCTTGCTCTAGGTTTCCCTTGGAAAGTTGTGTTTCTGCACCAATGCTTGCACAGGCAATTTATACAGCTGTACAGTAATTTATACCAGAATCACTGCAAAAAACTCATAAGTATGCTTTCTAAATTTTATCTTCTCTTTCTTAACAAAGCTAAGACATCGTTCATAGTTGTTAATAAATGGTTCACAGAGATTGTTCACATTCTTTCACTGATACACTAACTCCTTTGTTCCTGTAACAAAGATGGCAGACACAAACAAATTCCTTTTAGGTTCAGTTTGTTTTTTAAAATTCAGAAAAATTTCAAAGAGACTCCCTTCCTATTACTTATGCAATACTCCCTACAACTTTAAGTAATATTTAAGTTGTATCGGGATATATCGTCTCTTTTGGCGATACATCGATGTATCATGGACCCTCGCGATATAAATATCCTAATATATTGCCTAAACGTGTTTTGTATCGATGCACTCGTATCGCGTAGTTGACGATGCAAACATCGATACTATCGATGAATCGCTACACCACTAATTTACAATAGTGTCCATTAGATCCAGTTCCTGCAGCTGTTTGCTGACAATGTCGCTCCATCCTTTATTGGCAGCTGGGTTGATAGGGCTGGGATGCATGATACACTCGATACGAATACCGTCAATCCTGTTTACCCCTAAAACTGTCCTTGCACGTTTATATGCAAATTTCCCAACACCGACTATGGTGGTAATGTCTAGAAGGTTTAATACTTCCAGCAAAGCTTTGTCACACGCAGTGTTGATCCTCTGCAAGGTCTTGGCTTCAATCTGTGGTGGGGTGATGTTTTGGCCGGTTTCACTCATGAAAGCAAATGGGCACATGTTGTACACAAAACAGTTGGTGAAGAAAGTCTCGGGGCTGCCACACAGGTCTCGGAAGAAACCCCAAAACCTTCGACCAGAAACCTGAAAATGAAGAATCATCACTTGAATAAGTGACAGCTGTATCGGTCTTGGAATCAGGCGACAGTGTTGTGTATAACAAACAAAATGAAAAAACTCCTAACAGCATCACTGCCTGGCTATCGATCAATAGCCAGTTCATGATTATTGATCTCTATGAACTAACATCTATTGATCTCTAACTTTTGTAATGCATTTGATGCCTGCACTTGATAAATTTAGTTACTTTTATATACCTGCCTTATTTTTCATCATGCTGCTGATATTAAAAGTATGTCTTAAATTCATTTCACAGATTCTTACCTCTGATCTTGTACAGTTGAGTCCGGTCACCAGACGTTTGGGGTGTTCGGGACAGGGTTTGAGAACAGCACCAGATATCTTCAGCCAGTCTCTCACCATACTGCCTTCACCAAATGGTACCTACATGAGATATAAAACATCTAACAAAACATTTCTTTGTGAAGTTTAGTACGCCAGGAAATACAGGAAGCCATTAGTACAGTGTGGTAATGCAGTTAGCCAAGCACATTTCTAAAAACAGAAAACCAACTATAAAGACATCAAAAACAACAAAACCAAATATTTGGAAGTAGTCATCATTAAGTAGTGGTTCTTTCTTTTCTTTATCAAATTTACATAGTTATCTGAACATTAAAATTAAAGTTACTTAAAAAATTAGCAGGCCAGCAGTCATTATTTAAAACCATGCAAATACTCAGTCTGGTTCGAATGAGAGAGTGAAAGAGTGAGTGAGTGAGTGAGTTTAGTTTCATGCCGCTTTTAGCAATATTTCAGCAATATCACAGCGGCACATATCACGGCTTCACACATTGTACCCATGTGGGGAATCGAACCAGGGTCTTCTGCGTGACGAGGGAATGCTTTAACCATTAGGCTACCCCACCCCCCCAATCTGGTTGAGGACTTCCTCAACAAATATATTGTGTCAGTTATCAACTAGTATCAGAAACATTTGCAAGTATTCCAGACAATTATTGCATTGAATATACAATGTGATTCACATGTAAAAACCTGGTGAGACATCGGAAAATAATGGTACAACAGGGTCTTCACTGAGTTTCACCGTATTCTAATCCTGTCAATACTCACCCCATTCTGCGACATTCCCCATGGCCCAGGATTCATACCAAGGAACAGGATCTTCTTCTTTGAGTTGCAGAACTTCTCAACAAAGTTGTAATGAGGTTCAAAAGCATATTCTAATGGGTTGTACACAAATGCCACCTTTGAAGGCAGAGTTATCTCCCTTAGTTCCTCACACTGAGTTTTCTCAATAGAAATATAGCGCTCTGCCATTGATGGTGTTGGAGACTTTGGAACAAACATGTAAATACCTCTTTGAGAATTTTCTCTTTTGATATTCAAGCATGTGTCTGACACATCATTACATGTTTCCTCACCAGCCTGAGGTAAATGAGGCAACATTGCTTTGTTTACTTCATCATGGTCTCTGTCCTTGAATGGTGGAATAATACTACTGGGATTAGATTGATTTTGTTCATTCATAAACGGTCGATGAACACCTGCATGGGTCAATGACGTCACATCATTTGTTGGGTTAATACTACATGGTAACATATTCCATTTGGGTGTTCGATACAGATGATCATTCTTTGGTGAATCTTCTTTTTCAACATTTCCCATTACTTTCCTACATTTGAAATAGTCCTTTAATTGTTTCTGCGAAGCACCTCCAGTGAAAGGTGTGTCACAGTGAGAAACATGAACTCTCTTCAGGGAAGAAGCTGGTACCTCTCCGCCTTTATATTCCATTGTCCTTCAGGAAATTGTGAAGGTCTTTCCAAATGACACTTAAATAATATGCCTTCTTGACAGCAGTAATGAAGATACCTTTATCAGAGATTGGCGTGAATGCTAGCAGCTGAAAGTTAGAGCTCCGCTGTTACGAATTGCTGCACATCGCTTGGTCTCTGCCTTTATCCTTGTAGCTGGAAGGTGGTAGGTTTATGTGTTCTGCTACCTGGTGTCTTAATCCGAATTTATCTTAGAATAATTTCAGATTATAATGTCATGAACTATCAATGTGTGACAGTATCCTAAGAAAGGTCTCATATGCCACGAACATCTATATATGTATCCAAGGGGGTAATGGGTAGGGCGTTGTCAGCTTAGGGCGTTGTCAGCTTTGGGCGTTGTCAGCTTTCTCCCATACTTGAAGGTCTTTCAATTTGTCATTTATATAAACGTCATATTCACATTATATGAATGTCATATTCAATTCTCATGCCATTAAAGTAAACTGATAACGTCTATCTCGTACTCAATGTTAATAGGAAAAGAAGCAGAAAATTGCACTTGGAGAGACAGGTATGATATGACTTGTGACATCATCTCAAACAGTTACTGATGTCTGAGTCACGGTCATGAGAAACTACCTGTACCGTTTCTACGACACAACCTGATACTATTTAGGTGATGTTATTTACACACGTCATGACCTCACAAAGCCTGATCGAAATGACCCAGAATCACATGAGCATCGACATGGAGTAATCTTTGCAACTGCCGCAATAAACTTGTCTAGACAGTATATTATATGTGTAATCACTTAACACTAGTCTTGATTGTAAAAGTATATTATTATACAGTAGTGTGTGTCTAAAACAGCCCATTTTGTGAATGTTTTATGAAGTATCAGTTTGATATACCACAAATATAATAACTGCTCCCTGAACAGGAAGTACCTGTGGACGCCATTGTTGGTGTTGACATCTTTACGGAAAGAGTGTCAAACCTCTCTTCATTTCAACATGAATCGCTTATTTGGAAAGGGAAAACCGAAGGAACCTGCGCCGAATCTCAATGACTGCATTTCAAATGTAAGTATAACGACAAGAGTCAGTGTTTGATATTATGTACGCAAGACAAGTGACTTGGTTATAAATATCAGAAGCGGGTAAGACTTACTTGCGTAACCCCCACCTAATTTAAAAAAAAATAATACAAAGATATACAAGTAATGAAAAGTATCTTATAAAATAGGCGGGGGTACGTAAGGAACTCTATCCCAGAAGCGTTGTGGGCCCACGAAAACGGACAGTCCAATATTGCCATCCTATTCTCGCTAAGATACCATTAGCCTTAGTGTCCCACTGCTGTCTGTGGGTAGGCATGGGGTGTTCATGTCAGTCACGGGAATTTCCAAGATAATAAAGATTTTTATAATGTAATAACGATTTACAATACCATCGATTACGAAATCATGTGCCTTATCATTCTTATGTCCGGATCTTGACAAATATTTGTGATTTCCTTTTTCAGATTGACAGTCGAGGAGATTCGGTAGATAAGAAAATAGGTCGGCTAGATCAAGAATTGAACAAATACAGGAATCAGATGAAAAAGATGAGAGATGGTCCATCAAAGGTATTAAGAATGATCGTTATTGGGATGTAGTCATATACAGTGAAGACATGACCCTGCATCGCGGCTGTCGACTAGGTTTAAAGGGCCACTGATCCAGAGCAATTATTGTTTCCAGCCAACAGTCTAATTATGAAACCTAGCTGCAAACTGGTCAGCCCCCACTTGCTCGACTGTGACGGACACAGGGACTGGGCTACTGTCCACCCTGGCAGAATTTCTTCAACGTAATCAGTGGGACATTAGGAAGGGTGGATGCCCATCAGATGCCGTTATTTGACAGTATCCCCTGTAGTTCTTGTCTATTTGTAATAAAGTATCCCAGCAGTGTAGGCTTTTTCAGATTTTCAAATGTTTGAATGGTATAGTGACTAATCCAATTTGATCCTATTTCTGTGTTTTTTACCTCAATATTTAATCATGTAAAAATATGATGTCTATTACGTATGCTATGATATCAATAACACATTTGATATATTTGAATCCATAAACTAAACAACCCCACTTTGCCATTGCAAAATAAATCTGAAATTTTACTTAGGTACATAGGTATATACAGTTTTTAACTAAGTACAGAGCAAATGCTTATATATATTTCTTATGTAACAATGAAGTTCCGTTCGTATCCTCAAAACAGTGTCTGCCCATAAGTTTTTCTTCAGGCAATCAAACTTGCATGCAATACAGCGATTACTACTCTCTTGCTGTAACCCTTGTTTGGTGGTAAACCTACACATGTTATTTGTCATCATTCACTTGATGGTCAGTTAATGAATTTATAACAGGTATAATTAGTGATAACACCACTCAGATTACCCGACAAAGGTTCCCATTTGGCATTTCTTGTGTCTGGAGTAAATACTCATCATTATAAATTGAGGTCTGATGTGGCAAATGTATTACATCTTATGTAATATGCGCATGGAAGTGCAGTAAGAGGAATTATCAGCTGAGTTACAAAACAAACATCGATCAAAGGATTAACAGATAACACGCTGATTGATTAATTGCTTTTATCCAGCACAGCGGATTTGTCAAAAGGTAGTGTTTATGGATGTAGATTTACTAATCTATACTGAATACACCCTGTCGTAAAGTCTCTTTGTAAAAACAACGTCCTTCCTTCAAAGGATTAACCGCCAATACATTGATTGATTGCTCATTATTGGTTAACTAAATTACTTTTTTAAAGAATTGTGGACATCATGCAATTAGTTGCCAGGTGTGCTATCTTGGGTGACCAATGGGATTATACACCAATGTGAAAAACCTGAAACGATAGATCACTCTTTCGCATATTAGACTGTTAAGAGACACATGACATGGAACAGTATACTTTGCCAGCTGCAGATGAATGGCATCTCATTCCTTTATGTGGATATTGATGGATTGATGGATACATTCCCCGAACAAGGTAATAGCCAGATATTGTTGCTATATAACTTTAGTCTGTTTTAATTTTAATATTTGCATTTTTTTTTTATTTATTTGTTATGGCATTCAACAGAATCATTTTTTTTTTTGCCGTGAAGTTTAATGAGACAGACAACATACACTCAGGGCGTGTGTGTGACATACACGTTGGCAATCTATAAAATGTCGAGATATTACAATCATGTTATAAATTCACTAAGTATAAGCAGATCATGTGCATTTTATTAAGTTTCAAAATGCATACAAATATGATAATAAACTAATTAGGATTATAAGACAAAATATAAAGCCGTACATTGACCTCGTTATTTCAGTCCTAACACTTTTTACCACTGGCAGATGGTTAAACTGAAAATGTTTTCATTTGTTATCAAAATAATGCCATTTAATACAACATTCAGATTGACTAGTAGTGAACCCAAGCTCACTACTCTCCCCAAGACTCCCCATGAACTTAGTTAGCCTTACTTTCAAAACAATGCTATTGTATCAGGCTTCTCACCAAATTCAAGGTCAAACTATTTCTTAAATCAAATTCTACATCCATTTACGTTAACATATTTATAAAGTCATCATTACTATGAAATCAAATTTACATCAAAATCAGCATTTTTTATCAAAGTGAATATTTTTGTATAAGAAACCAAATTATTCATCAAAGTCTACATAATTTTACAACAAACTCAACATAAGATTATCCAGTAAAAAAGATTTCATCTTTGTTGATCAGTCTATACTTATACTATCAATTGCGCATGAGGGTGGCGCAGCAGAGGTAACGAACCTGTCATGAATTCTGGGATATCATCCGGGTACTCACTGGAGAAAAAACAATAACAAAAGCAACAACCAGTCCACGGAAATTGCTCTGGATCAGTGGCCCTTTAACCCACCTTTGAACAATATTCTTTTTGTCATGTTTATATTTTAGCATGCCAGCTGAATGTGGAAAGAAAGCCCAAAGTGATGCAGGTCTCAGATGTTGACCTGTTTGTTGAAACCCATATATATGACCACATCACATAAACCCAACTCCTTGTTCATAAGTTGAAGCATACAGTCTATTTCATCTTTATTTGGTGGATCAGGGAAGATAGTATGACTTAAGAGGTCAGCTACTTTCCAGTACTGTAAAAAAGTAAAACAACATCTGGTGAACATTGTCGTCACTGTGCATGGTTGTGGTTGTATCTTTTTATGAGTAAGAGGCCACTAATGGAATTGGATGGTCAGGTTTACTGACTTGGTTGAATATTGTACAGCATTAAACAATGAACAATAATACCTTTTCATGAATTCATGTTGTTTATGTTTGACTGTTATTTTTCTTTGCAGAATATGGTTAAACAGAAGGCAATGAGGGTGCTGAAACAGAAAAAGATGTAAGTCTATTTGTGTATCAACATGATTTATTGAACAGATGATGATAACAGACTTTGGTACATCAGACTTCTGGTCCAACTTATGCACTCAGTGACTGAAGTCAACAGCCTGCTCTGTCAGTTGCAGCGAGAGCTACTTTAATTGAAGACACATTTTGGGGTAACATGCACACTATAGTGAGTAATCATGACAACACCATCAGCTGAATATGCTATCATGGCTTTGGTTTTGTTTAACACTGCACTCAGCAATATTCCAGCTGTATGGCGGCGGGCTGTAAATAATCGAGTCTGGACCAGACAATCCAGTGATCAACATCATGAGCATCGATCTAGGCAATTGGGATACAATGACAAGTGTCAGCCAAGTCAGCTAGCCTGACTGCCCAATCCCGTTACAGGGGTGGAAATAACCCATTGCCGAAGTCCGAGTCCAGTGTTTTTTTCTGTCGGGCAAGCAAATTTGTACATCACACTGTACGGGTGTCCAGTTGACTTTTCAATGTTAATTATGATGTTTATTTAAAAAAGTCAACAAGAAAACGTCCGGTATAGTGGAAAAGTTATCAGGGCAAGTGATTTTCCATGTGCCACTGTTCTGGAGTACACTAGCAATTTTAAAGTTATTTCCACCCCTGCCGTTAGTCGCCTCTTACAATAAGCATGGGCTCCTGAAGACCAATTCTAACACGGATCTTCACAGGTTACTAGCAGGGGAAGAATGACTGTCTGTTGTCTCACATTAAAGGTGGTCACTGTACTCTCACTCAAGTTGTTGCATATGCTGAAATGAGGCCTACATGGTTGTTCTGATTTTACTGTTGTGGGTTTAACAATCCCCATGGTCCATCTGCTGTTGTCTGTGAGATAATCAATCAAGGTGTTGTGGTAATTATTTCACTGGTGCTAAAAGGGACATGCGACTTGGTTGGTGACATGTTTGGGTCTTTCCACCTTTGATTTTCGCTCATTGAGACATTTTGAATATGTGGGAGACATGTATACTCTTTTGCCATGAATTTTTCAGTTAATGTTATTCAGTATCCTAGTTTTGATGTTGAGTCATGACCCATGAAGATCCGGGTTAGAATTTATCTTCATCAACCCATGCTTGTCGTAAGTAGTGGTGGTCCGATTAATTGAAATAATCGGAAGATTGGTCGCAGTGACTAAACGACCAAGCAATCGATCATGTTTTCTCATAATCGAACACAAACAATTCTGGAACACTTGTTTTCATGAACAAAATATTTCACAAGGCTGGTTTTGTCTGTTACATTTCATAAGCACTACAAACTCGTTCCAAGTCATGATTGAATTTATCTTCAAGACTCCAAGAAATTTATGTTCGTAACATACTTGTCATCCTTTAAAGATGTGAAATTTTGCCCAAAAAATCCCAAAGAACTACATGTTTGTTCCTTATTTTTTGTGTGCATTAACAAATTTCATAAATAACACTAACCAATTATTTTCGATGATTGATCGGTTGTAATGAAGCAATCATCAATTATGAGATTTTAACTAATTCCCAACACTAGTCTTAAGAGATGATAATGGGATTGGAGGGGTCAGGCTCACAGACTTGGTTGATGCATGTCATCATATCCCAAATGCATAGATCAGTGCTCATGATATCAATCACTCAATTGTCTGGTCCCGACTCGATTATTTACAGACTGACTTCGTATAGCTGGAATATTTCTGACTGCTGTGTTTAACAACAAACACACATATCTTTGATCTGGATAAATACTTATTACCATGTTTCCTTGCCAGGTATGAAAGTCAGCGTGACCAGCTGATGCAGCAGTCCTTCAACCTGGAACAACAGAACTTTGCTATCCAGACCATGAAGGACACCAAAACAACAGTAGGTAGAAGATAGAGTCAAAACAACAATATGTTGTAGTCAGGCTTAAAATAACAATAAGTTGTAGTCAGTCTCAAAACAGGACAGCCTCAAAACAGCAGTAAGTAAAAGTCAGATTTTTCCTTATCCTGACTCATGCTAAATGCTTGTCTCCTTCTTCTTGCGAATGATAGTGGAACACTTGAAATCCCTTGAAGTTCCCTTCTAAACAAGCGGACGTAAATTCATCACTCACCCATGAGTTGCCTCCCTTGCCCCTTTGGCGCCCTTTTCAGTTACCTGACTGGCCATGCTTTCACTCTCTCCTTCTTCGCCCTTGAGGACGGTTGTGAGAGCACCTGGGTCCCTATACAGCACATTTCCTTTTCTTTTTGGACCTATTACATCCTAAATTCAGCTGTATACGGTTTTGGATTAGAATACTTATAATATGGTTTGGAATTTTGTCTAAAATTTACGTTGTTTGTACTTGATTTTCATCGTGTTTACATTTGATGAAAATTTGTATTCGTTGTAGGTACTGGCTGTCTGTGGCTGATCCCCATTTATTATGTCCTGATTGCACTATATCCGGTTCTTCCAGCTCCCACTGTTAACATTGTTAGGAATTAACCACCTTTGAATTTAATAATTACCTTTATTCCATTCATAGACGTGCAAAGGACTTGGTTAGAAGGTATTCACAAGTCATGTCTGGTAAATCAAGTGATTGCGCTGATAACCGTGTGTTGAATGTTATTGCTGATATTCATTCTTCTAGTGAATCGCCGAGCGTACGAGGGCAGGTCGCTGTTCCAGTGATGAACTCTGGCTCACAGAAAAGTGTCATTGAGCATTAGAGCTGACGTCTTCTAGGGCGGCTTCAATGCAGAAAAAGAGAGCTCCTACCCCTAAGATTTGGTCGAAGGCTCTACACAGTTCTACACAGAAAACGAGATCTTTTTCTGCCGAGATTGTACCTCCAGCGGAAGTAGATGTGTATGATGATCCCCCATCCTCATACCTGAAGTCACAGTCGTCTCCAAGAAGACGAGGCCTGCTTCTACAGAGACATCGGCAACCATGTCAGCACAGACATTGACAGAAGACTTTCTATCAACGCAGACATCGGGGACTAGAGATAGCAGCAGCGTCAACTCTTCTCAAGCGCAGCGTAACTTAGAAGAGGCTTCATCGCTTTCCGAAGTATCATCAACCCTACAGCAGTCTCAACTTACGTCTCAACTCGAGGCTGTTTATGCAACAATTTTCGGAACAGATCATGTTGATGATGGAATGTAGCTTCGCGCAGGAGAAGGCTACTACGAAGACCTCTGGCGTGACTACAAGCCTGCGTGAAGGATCAGTTGCCACTCCAACGCATCTGGAAGAAGAGACGAACCTGGGTGAAGGTTCACGCACCCGACAATCTTCCCCGTCTGAAGAGAGGAGCTTGGAAAACGCTACCAATGTCAGCTCAGCTTTAGACGTCCCTGAAGCAAACTCTAAGAGTCCTCCACGCAGAAGTAGATCGAAGCATTCTCCAGAACTCTACAGTAGATATGGATCGTCATCTCCATCGGACTCAGACTCACGTCAGGAACCTTCACGCAGGCGCTCCACATCTCACAGAGAGACTTCGACTAATCAACCTTCGCGAAGGTCTAGAGAAATATCACAAGACTCCAGGAGAGATACTCTTTCTCATCGGGATCGTTCACCTGCGCGCAGCTCTACGTACAGATCTACATATAGAGACTCACGTCGCCACGGATTGGGAGATGTCGAAATCTGAGGATGAAGGTGAAGTCATATTCTCCGATGCGGATGTAACCTCATGGATTGCAAATGGTCTGGACCTAGCATCACCATCCAAGGACACAGATGAGGCTTATTCATACGAGATGTCCAACGAAGAGTTCGACACTCTCACCTTCCCACCGATCGACCCGATTTCCAAAGTACCGGATAATCTCAGAGCAGCCTTTGATAAAGCTACCAAGTTTCAGAGTCAACACATCCCGAGGTTCAGTGCCAAGGAATTCCCCCTACATCACGTGGAACCATTCCTGAAGGCACCAGAGATTGATGAGGACTACAAAATCATCAACGACTCCCGTTATAGAACTTATAAGATAGAGGATAAGAAGCTAGTGCAACTAGACACGACTACTAGACATACTTTCTTCGTACTAGCCAGGTCTAGGGCTATTAATGAAGCACTCATCTCTAAATTCAAGAACTCCACCGACAGTGAGGACCGGATGATATATTCTGCTCTACTGACTCAGAAAAAAGACCACCAGTTTATGTCGGAGCATCTAGCGTCCACGTCAGCGGGCCTCACTCTTCTGAGGAGGCAAGGACTACTGTCATCGTGCACCTGGAGTGAACGGTTCACCAAGTCCTTATACAGAGCCCCATGGTCAGGACCGCCTCCGTGGTGTAGTGGTTAGAGCGTTCGCCCGGAGAGCAGAAGGTCGCGGGTTCGATCCCCGACCGCATCATACCAAAAGACGTTAAAATATGGTACTTGTTGGTCCCTGCCTAGCGCTCGGCATTAATGGGTACAACAAGGACTGGTCGGCTCGGAGTCAGTATAATGTGTCTGAGTGGGGTATTCATGCTTCACTGCGGCATGGTATCTCAGTGGGCTAGCACTATAAAACCAGCTTCAGTCTGGGCTAGTACAAGCAGCCGCACCTACACATACACACGCATGCACGTCGTCATATGAGCGAAATATTCTCAAGCACGAGGTAAAACCCAATTTCACCTCACCTCACCCCCATGGTCAGCATCATCCGTCCTCGGAGGAGGAATCGAAGAAGTTGCTAAAGACGTTACACGCGAATCAAGGGAGGTCATGATGATAAAGTCAATAGACACCTTGGCAAATGTGATCAGCCAGACGTACCAGCGCTACTCCAACAAGTCTAAGTTTGCTGGAATCCAGAAAGCCAAAGAAAAGAAATACTCCAACCTTAGAGGAGGAAGAAGTTCTTTTCGTCACCCAACCGGACCTCCCAGAGGCAACCCTGGAAGAGGCCGAGCACCCAGAGGTGCCAGGGGATTCAAGCGCTGAAGGACAGGTTTGGAACGACTGGAGTCTTCCACCCCCAGCCGTTCCCGTACAATCTTCGACAGTGGGTGGACATCTGCATTCATACTGGGAGAATTGGGGAATACTACAGGATGACTACGTATCACAGATACTACGCAGAGGGTACGAGATGGAATTGGAAGCCACTTCACCACTTACAAGCAACTCGCTGGCCTTCACCTACGCAGCCAACCAGATAGACAAACTGGACGACGCAATCAAAACTCTGCTCGACAAAGATGCAGTTGAAGAGATACATCAAGACCACATCAGGCCCGGGTTTTACTCCCCAATTTTCCTGGTACCGGAAAAGAATTCCAAGGAGAAGTTTCGGCTCATCTACAACATGAGGAAGTTCAACCAGGAGTATCTTCGCAAAATTCAAGATGATACATCTTCCTCAGCTCCGACATCTCGTTCGTCCGTCAGAAAGTCTACCTAGAAAGGACAAAGACTAGGAGACGAAAATTCAAGCGCCTTTTCATCCCCTTATCAACTGAGACACCCACGGAAGTCTCACGGACAACTATATCAGTATGGATGAGAGCCGTCATACTAAGGGCCTATAAAGCAGCAGGACTTGAGCCTCCACGAGCCTCCAATCCACATGAAGTCAGAGCCCTGGCATCAACACTTGCTCTGCATGGAAACTGCTCAATTACAAGTATAATGCTTTTGGAAATCAGACACGGTGTTTGCCAACCACTACCTCAGAGACATTGCCACCGAAGACGTCTCAGGCAGTCACCAGTTTGGGCCACTTGTTGTAGCACAACAACTAATGGTTCCTTTTATCGCGACTTGTGAAAACCAACACTCTGGAGAGCAAATGGTTAAGTCCATGCACACGTCTAGGACAGACTAGCATGAGTGATAGACCCTGTACTTGTATAGGACTGTACATGATGAAGGGTCGCATCTCCACTTGATGCACGCATCAAGAGATGGAGTTGCAATAGATAACTAATGGGACATTAGTATATCTAAAATCCACACAAAAATGTGAGGAAAAGTTTGGAGGAAATCTGACAAGTTGTGGTCCCCCCCAGACTCATCAGATGGGAGTTGGAAGAAAGTCATCAGCAGTGCCGTCATAAGTTCCCATGGGGGGGTAATACAGGACGTAAAACAGCAGCCAGTGAATCCAGGAAGTGGCTTGACCCACCACCGTTTCCGACGGATTCTGCAAGCATTTAGCATGAGTCAGGATAAGGAAAAATATGTAATTTTCTGATTAAAATTGATATTTTATACTTATCCTGACTCATGAGGTCAGCCCTCCCAACCTCCCCTCTCAAGGCACTCTGGATTTCCCTGTAAATCCGGGTGTCGGGCGAAAGTAACATTCAGGAGAGAGTGACAAGCATAGCCAGTCAGGTGACTGAAAAGGGCGCCAAAGGGGCAAGGGAGGCAACTCGTGGGTGAGTGATGATTTTACGTCCGCTTTTTTAAGAAGGGAACTTCAAGGGATTTCAAGTGTTCCACTATCATTCGCAAGAAGAAGGAGACAAGCATTTAGCATGAGCCAGGATAAGTATAAAATATCAATTTTAATCAGAAAATTGCATTTTCAGGCAGACTGTTATTTCTGAGTAATCTTGTACATTTCTACAATACCCCTTGCCTCTTTGCATGTCGGGGGTGGTATGCTTGCCTCACAAAGGGTTTTGTGAAATTTGGATCCATAATACTATTAGCTATACCACATGAATTTTTCATATTACAGATAACTGATTATAAATAACATTGTCTGATAGCTGGCATTCTACTGATTTCAGATCACTTTTCCTTTTGAAAATCGGACCATAAATATACCTGTATTATACCTGTTGCTCCAGTACAGGCTGATTAAGATGAAGACTGTGTGTGTGTCCTTGTCTCATTGTTTATCAGAACCCTGATGTTTGAATGCTATCTGAATCAGCCTTATGTCATCAGTGAAACTGGGGACGGTGGGGTAGCCTAGTGGTTAAAGCGTTTGCTCGTCATGCCGAAGACCTGGGTTCGATTCCCCACATGGGTACAATGTGTGAAGCCCATTTCTGGTGTCCCCCGCCGTGATGTTGCTGGAATATTGCTAAATGCCACGTTAAACCATACTCACTCACTCACTCACTCATCAGTCAGCTGGTCAGTTGGTCGATACACTTATACTGCGCTTGTATCCAGCAATTAATTGCTGCTCAAAAGTGCTTTGAATCTAGGGCACTGATTAGTCTTTGTAGGCTTTAGTGAACAAATGAGATTTCAGCAAGAATTTTTAATGATTAGTTCATTAGTTGATAGGAGTTCAGGTTTCCTGTCTAGATACTTGCATATAAAGCTGATGTTGTGTTGATGGTAGTACGCACACAAGCAGACCGAGTTCACATGTGTTTCCCCAGATTCAAAGCAGAGAAAATAATGACACAAAGAGTTTTTGCCTTTTGTACTTGGCTGAATCTCACACCTCTTGCTTTGAAAAGTGGAAGCTCCATCTTGAGTGCCATCTTTTTTGATGATATACAGCAGCTCCTGTTATTGCTGGAATATTGCTGATAGCTCGGTAAAACTAAGCTCACTTGCTTGGTTAAGTTGACATGCTGTCAGTTAAAACTTAACTCACCCACTTCCTCACTCACTCTTGTATGGTGTATAGAAGAATGTTGTTTGTGTATGGTTTAGAACAGTCAGGCTATATGGTTGCAATGATATTGACAGTATGACACGTTAAATAGTAGATTTAATGTATATATTTGTTCAACAGGTTGATGCCATGAAAGTTGGAGTTAAACAGTTTAAAAAAGAATACAAGACGATGGATATTGGAAAGATTGAGGTAAGAAAATGTTTCCATTAAAGAATAAGGCAAAATTTACTGTTGTTGAGCGTTTGATCAAACATTTTACAAAATTGTATATTATATGTGTACTTGTGATGAACCCCAGTGAAACAGTTCTGTTTATTGTCAGTATCTGGCACAAAACAAACCTACAGAACTTGGTTGAAACATGTTTTATATCAACAATGTAATTCTTTACCTGGCAGGATTATAAGGATGGATTATAAGGACATTTAGAAAATAGAATACCAGACCCCGTTTTCCCTCAAATTAACAGACTACTTCATTGCTTGGTGGCTAACGGCAATTGTCACTTTTCACAGAATGTAACTTTGAACTTGAAACCACCTGGTAAGTGACAGAGCCTTGACGTTAGTTTTACAGACATGTACCTATATCAATGGAGAAATGTTTTAGGACTTGCAAGATGAGATGGAAGACCTGATGGATCAGTCCAATGAGGTTCAGGAGATCATGGGAAGGAGTTATGGCATGCCAGAGGTGGATGATGATGAGCTGGAGGCGGAGCTTGATGCCCTGGGTGTCGAGATTGGCTTGGATGAGGATGCTTCCTATCTTGATGATGCAGTCAGTGCACCATCAGCACCTACAGGAGAGCCTGGAGCAGACAGTATGAGGGTAGGTATTACTATTACTGAACATGGCGTTTGCCTTACTGTGCCCAAACCATTCTCAAACATGCAGTCTGGTATATCTTCCTTCTGTTTCAATCCGTGAAGATCCAGGTTAGAATTAATCTTCAGTAGCTCATGCTTGTCGTAAGAAGCGACTAACGGGATCGAGTGGTCAGGCTTATTGACGTGGTTGACACATGTCATCATATCCTAATTGCATAGATCGATGCTTCATGCTGTTGATCATTGGAATGTCTGTCCAGACTTGATTATTTAGAGACCGCTGCCATACAGCTGGAATATTTCTGAGTGCATAAAACTAACTAACTCACTCACTGCATCTGTTTCCATCAATACCCTTTGACCCATTCAAACAAGTACCCATATTTGCGTGCAGTCGCTTATGAAAACAACAATCTTAAATGTGACACTTACCTCCATTTCACCCAAATATTGTGTATGATGGACAGAGGGTATTACTGACCAAGTCTGAGGCACCACAGTTTACAGTACAGCATTGCAGGCCTGCCAGATACACAATTATTCTTCAGTTTCCCTGCTTGAACTGGAATTTGTTCCATTCAAGAGTTACCTCCCTTACATTACTTTACTTTACTGAAGGAAAGATTTGTGTGAATATGCAATTAAACACTGTTGTGTCGAACTTGATGTGTGGAACTTAGGCTGTCTTGAAGTAAAACTTTGGTACCAGAGTATTCTTTATTTAGTTTCGATTTTGCAGTGTTTTGGAAATGCCGATTTGGAAGTATTTGCACAAGTCCATTCAACTTGCATGTGTGAAATGCACAATGCCATTTTAGAAACTGGTCAAATGTAACATATGTTATATGTTAAAGTGTAATCCCAAATATAACATATGTTGAACTTGTATGTGACGGCAACAATTTTTTCTGAATTCCAGGGAGACGTACCTGTTGACGAATTTGGTTTACCACAGATTCCCCAGTCAGCTAAATAGGAGCCAGCGAACTACATTTGTTACTGATTGTCACTTTGTAAATATGAAAGCGAGCTTGTACAGACTTGTCCAGAATATTGTCAATGTGGTTAAGCATGTCATACAGCATAGCTGTATCCCAGTCATTGCGTATGGCTGTACCGATCTCTGTCACTAGATGCTTTACATTTGCAGTCTGTTAAACTTGTTGGCAGAATCATTTGCCATGTAAACGGTTAATCTTTGTGAGGTTTTAAACTGAGTCATCAGAAAACAGATTTTGGCTCAATTATCAGTTTAATATACAAACTTTAAACAACACTGAAATGCACTAGTCCAATCAGATTTGCTTAAGGTCAGTTTTTGTTACTAAGACGAACAAATTTTAGCTGTTTTTCATCATTGCCTATGGTGGGTGTCACATGACTTCCATATGAGTCCCATGTTTTTTACATGAATATGTAATGATTATCATTATTCCCCATTTTCTATATACTGTGGTATTTTATACTGCTGTTTGGTAAAAATGGAGCATGTCGTCAATGTGCAGGCCCCTCCTATCCCACTTTCACTAATTTCAGCTGGAACAAAAACTTACACCTGATATACCAAGGAAGAAAAAACATCTGTATCTCACAGACATGGGAAATGTGTAAACTGTGCATAATGTAGCAGATACGTCACTGATCCATTGGTTTATGAAGATGTGTGGCTGTTTGTAAATATTAAATATAATTCAAGGCAGTGTGTGAAATTCAGCGATAGTAGTACTAGTCAAACTGCTATTGCTTATTGATTCTGCAACTTGAGACATGGTATTGGGTCAATTTGTATGGATTACTCACCATTTTCCTTCTTTGCGACCATATTTGAAGGAAACAATCTTCAGCTCATTTTATGACAGTATCTCAGAAAGTGAACTGATCCGAAAGCATGTTTCTTATGAATAATCTTACAGGTCAAGAGTGCTTGAGTCTCCACCTTGACTGGCGACTATTTAACTGTCTGGAGACCTTAAAAGTGTAGGTCTAGACACTGTATTAGGCCTGTTTGTGAAACAGAGACATAGCCTCAGTGTAGATTGTTAAACTGTTAAACTGATATGCCAGTACATTATGAACTTGATTGAAAACATGTAAATGTTCAATACCTCAAATCAGTTGTGCTGCCAAAAGTGGTACCAATGCATTGGAGTAAGTCTTTCTTTCATACAATAGCTCATGAAACATGAATTGAGTAGAATAAGTCAAGAATTCAGTAACATATTTCACTGTGCCAAACCACAAAAATTGTATTAACCATTGGACTAGCCATCTTAAGTTTAAGCATATTTGGGACTAGATTTTCACACACTGCTTTAAAGCTATCTTTTCTCTTTTACTGTTAGTGTTATAAAACTAAATGGAGGGGATGGGGGTATTATCATGCATCCTCATTGTGACATTTTGTACTTTAAATAACTGTGAATTCACTTAAATAAAGTCAGACAAGCTCTCAGATTTATGGTCATAGATCTAAAAGATATCTAAAATCAACTTGTTGATGTAAACATTGTAAGTTATTTCAATTATTGTCTTATTTATGCTCATTTTATTAAACATTTTGTACATATTGTGAAAGTGTTCTGTTGTTGTCTCCTTCATGTTAGACCTGTGAAGATCCAGGTTAGAATTGGTCTTCAGTAACCCATGCTTGTTGGAAGAGGCGACTAACTTGATCGGATGGTCAGGCTCGCTGACTTGGTTGACACGTCATTGTATCCCAATTGCGTAGATAGATGCTCATGCTGTTGATGACTGGATTGTCTGGTCCAGACTAGATTATAGCTGGAATATTGCTGAGTTCAACAAGAAACCAACCAAACCAATCTTTGAGTAGTGTGGAATGTCTCATATCCCTCACTCACACACTGTGCTCATGCCTCTTTGCTCTGGGGCGGTGGGGTGGTTAAAGCGTCCACTCGTAACATTGAAGACCTGGGTTCGATTCTCCAGATATTGCTGGAATATTGCTTAAAGCAGCATAAAACTATACTTACTCACTTAAACACTTCATTGCTCTGAAAGCGGTAGAGGTTTTGGTTAGTTGGTCTTTGCTGGAAGACATTTTAGATGTGCAGAAGAATTAAAGTATGGCTTGAATAGGACAAATTCTGAATATTTTTCATCAGCTCAAAATGGGAATATGTGATGCTTGGTGTTTATCTTCAGCATCTTCTATGCACAGACAGCCTCATCTGGTGAAGCTGAAAGGATGCATAAAGTTTTCCCAGAAATTACTGAGAAATCTTTTGTTTCCTATTAATTTTTTTTCATAATTTTTTTTATTTCCATCTCTAGAAGTTACATGTTTTCTATCTATTCTGAACATTCATAAGTTAAGTGTGCATCAGACTTTATGGCTATTGTTGTAAATGTAATTAATGATAATATACTTAGTTCCAAAAGAAACGCAACATGTCCATTTGAAATAAGTACTGTTATCCCCCATACATGCTTCCTGCCACTATATGGTTTACACAGATCGCACCAAAGAAAGATAAAAGACAACAGAAACGGCAGTGGATTTAAGATCTGATGTAATTTTTATTGTGTCCAACCTGAAGAATCTGCACTAGACACGTTTAGAAGCTTAAGCTGATATTCGATGTTATCAGTACCTAGTATGACCACCATTATTGTTTATCACATGAGTACACCGTCTTCCCATGGACATGAACGAACGTCGAATGAAAGCACTGGGAATGTTATTGTACTCATTCAACACTGCATTCTCCAACTGCCGCCGATTTTGTGCAGGAACTGGACTTGGAGGAAGGCGTCGGTCCAACTCCATTGTCTGGATGTGGTGATTGGCCATGAATTGTCCTGTGATAATGACGGTGTGGGCGCGGGCATTATCGTGTTGGAACTGCAACTGTGGTCTGGGTCTAAAGAACGGGATGACAACAGGCCTTAAGACAATGTCGTCAATGTAGCGTCGTGCAGTTACACCCCTTCCACGACCTTGACCGTTGTTTTGAAGATTACAGGTGGAACATGCCTTCCCCAGCTTATTCCACCCCACATCATAAGGGATGGCCCACCACAGCGGTCACTTTCCAGAACACATGGGTCTCTGAAACGTTCATTTCGTCGACGCCATTCTCTCACTCTCCCCTCTTCAACGTGGACACAAATCGACTCTCGTCTGAGAAAACAACGTTCTGTCACTGTGCATATCTCCAATGCTGATGTTGGCGAGCCCATGCTAAGCGCAGATGACGGTGCCGTGGCGTCAAAATCGGTCCAACATTGGGTCTCCTACAGTGTAGCCGGTGTGCTCTCAAACGTCGACGCACAGTGTTTCCTGAAATTGGTCTGTTGTGAATCCCAATTGTCTGACGGGCTGTAACAGTAGCTGGAAGAAAACGGTTGCGAAGATGTGACGTTACGATGTAACGGTCTTGCCTGTGTGACATCACTCGTGGCCTGCCATCTCAAGGTCGATCTCTCACCGCGTTCAATCAGTCGGTAAATTGTCGTCAGATGTGCTCCCAAATGTTGTGCAACGTTGAAAACACTGGAACCAGCATCAATCATCCCAGGAGCACGTAGACGCGCTTCATTGCTCAGACGTGGCATATTGTTCTCTAAACCATTCAAAAAAAGAACACAACAGAAACTGCCGTCGCATCTTTTAAAGGGTTCTTTCTCTCATTTTTCTTGAAGAAACTGTCGTATTATTAAATTCACGTGCACAACGCGTCAGGGCATGCGTTTATGTGATGCGTTTCTGTTGTTTTTCCCCATAAAAATGTTCAATAATTAGATTCGGTTGTTACGGCTTATCTGACGTTAAAAGCCTTGTTTCAGAAGTTGGTTTAAAAAAAGAACATTTAACATGCACATTCGTTCTGATTGTAAAGTAGATAAGACAATTATGGAAATTTCAAAAGCAAACATGAATGTCGCGTTTCTTTTGGAACTAAGTATAGTATTTTTAAATAGGTGTTACATTATGTAGTAAGGTACGCGATATGGGAGGCAACTCTTGTAGACTTAAGAATGAACCTTACTACACCAAGAGTTATCTCCCCTGGTATAGCAGACGGCTTCCTTTGTTGACATGGCAGATTTAACAGCAGAAGTGAAAAGAAAGGTGGTTCTAGATGATTTTGAAAGGGGTGTGACTAATGCAAAAAGGCTAGCTGGTAGACATGACATTCTTCTGTCTACAGTATACTGCAGTACAGAACTTTGAAGGAGATTGAGACAGGAGTTTGGATTGAGCACAAGGCAGGGGCAGGGAGGCCAATCAAGGAAATTCAGTAGTACGGATCGCCGGCATATTGTGAGAATGGGAAAATGGAAAAGCGTTTAGAATATCAGAAATGAGATGAATTTTAGAGGAAGCCCACAGATATGTAATGAAACCTTTACACACAACTTACAAAGACGTATCTGGGTGAAAAAGCGCGGAATTCCCTCACCATTGAAAGATGCACAAAAAGAAAGACGTTTAAAGTGGTGTAGGGCTCACGAAAATCAAGATTGGGATAATGTTTTCTTTTCTGATGAAAGTTCTGTTTGGCTTTTTCCGAACTGTATGAAAATCTGGACAAAGGATACCGTGATACCTATCTACCAACGCCCAAACATACAGCCCGAAATTTCACATGTGGGGTGGGATATCATCACGTGGAGGGAAGCCGTTGTGTATTTTCACTGGAAATTTGACGAAGGAACGATATGCTGATATCTTAAATGATCACCTCCTTCCAACGGCCCGAACACTGTATGAAGATAATTGGATTCTCCAACACGATAACGACCCAAAACACACTGCGGGCTATCATTTGATTCTAAGATTCGTCCCAGACAGGTCGCCACAGTGGACAGACAAACCCTTATCCAGGCTTTGAGGGAGGAGTGGAACAGGATACCTCCTCACGTGATCATACGACTGACCTCATCTGTTCGACGTCGTGTTAGAGCCTGCATCGATGCCGGTGGTGACCACACTCGATAGTGACTCACAGGAGTGTCTCTGTGTCACAGACATTGACGTATCTCATCTTATTGGAGTGATCGAATACAGGACATATGAATATTATGGGTTTTTTTGCAATTACCTCAAACAATTATTGGCCTCGATTAATGAATTTGATTTTCCATGTTCCTCACCTATTTGTCTTCTAATTACAACATTGATTTTCTGTTTATCTTTTGTCATCTTTTATTAATTAGCCTCAATAATAAGGTATCGTTTCTTTTGCCCCTCAGTGTATAACCAGAATTGGTCTTTGTTAAACTCCTGAAAATATATACTGAGTCAAAAAAGAAACTTCACAAAATGTAATTTGAAAAATAATGAATAAATTTTCTCTGATGATACATCTAAGTATCCGAAATGGGATCCCTATCTGTCGACTCTAGAAAAACGTTAGCAAAACCCACTCAAACCCATCCATTCGTCGTGCAAATGACGTTAGTGCCAAATCAGGTTTTGCACGTGCAGTCGATCACGTGATCTTCGCATCTAAGTTTTCTTCATATGCACGTGTTTGCATTGGCCTCAAGAATTTAAAAAACACTTTTAAACCACAGTTCTAACGGTACTTGAAATGCCACGATTGTCAAATGTGCAACGTGAACGTGCCGTTGGCATGTTGCAAGCGGGAAGATCAGTTATTGACGTCGCAAGAGCAATGGGATGCAGCCGTCGTACTGTGTATGACTTTCGAGGTCGTCTACAACAAACTGGCACCACTTCTGATCGCCCAAGGTCGGGTCGTCCACGTGTGACGTCACGAGCAGAAGACCGTCAAATCGTCCTACGTCACCTACGTGACAGATTTCTGCCGGCTACACGAACCAGGCCTGAGATGTTTAGAGGTCGACTGTCCTCACAGACCATTCGAAATCGGTTGCGGGCTGCCAATCTCCATTCTCGACGTCCATATCGTGGGCCAATATTGACGCCGTTTCATCAACGTCAACGTCTGCTGTGGGCCCAACGTCACCTCCGATGCACCCAGAGAGACTGGAATCGAGTCGTCTTTAGCGTTGAATCCAGGTTTACCCTCAGATTCGCGGACGGCAGGCATAGAGTCTGGAGACGACGTCGTAAACGGTATGCCCAATGTTGTGTACAGGAAGTCGACAGATTCGAGGGCGGAAGTTGCATGGTGTGGGGTGCTTTCTGTGGGAACAACCGTTCCCGCCTTCTGGTCATCCGTGGAAACCTCACAGCTGCTGCTTACCGCGACCAGGTGCTCACCCCTGAACTCGTTCCTTTCATGGCGGCTCATGGCCCAGGTCTACAGTTCCAGCATGATAATGCTCGGCCGCATACCGCGATGTTGACACGAAATTTCCTTCAAAACGCTGGAATCAACGTCATGGACTGGCCATCGAGGTCCCCTGACCTTAATCCAATAGAGCACGTTTGGGATGCACTTGGGAGAAGGCTTCGTGGTCTTAGGAACCAACCTCAGAATTTGCAGGAACTTGGCGCTGCCTCAAAAGTCCAGGTTTAGATGGCTTCCCTATCGAATTCTTCAAATTTTTCTGGAAAAATCTGAAAATTTGGATTCACCGATATATAAAAGTAACTTTCAACCAGAATTCTATGACTACGACAATGAATAGAGGAGTAATTACATGTATCCCTAAGCCAGGTAAGGATAGAAGATACCTAAAGGATTGGCGACCTATCTCTCTCCTAAACGCATTGTATAAAGTTATAAGTACTTGTATAACAAACAGGATTAAAAAAACTTTGAATTTTCTTATAAACGAAAATCAAACAGGATTCATTCCAGGAAGATGCATTACGGAAAACATTAGACTTCTTTATGACATTATGTTTGAAACTAAAAGGCAAAACATAAAAGGTTTACTAATCTTAATTGACTTTGAAAAAGCTTTCGACACCGTGTCAAAATTATTCATTAAGATGGTCCTAGACAAGTTTGGTTTTGGAAGTAACATTCAAAGATTGGTTAACATATTGATTTCTAATGCATCCTCGTGTATGATACAGAATGGTCACTTGTCCACGTTTTTCGATAATGAAAGGGGATGTAGACAGGGTGATCCCATATCTCTATATTTATTCTTATTGGTAGCAGAAATACTAGGAATAATGATCAGAGACAACCACAGAATAAAAGGAATTGTTTTAAACGACATCGAACATGGTATTGGTCAATATGCAGATGACACTGAATTATTTTTGGACGGTTCCGAAACCTCTCTTAATGAAGCTATGAAAACTTTGCTTTCCTTTTACAAGATGTCAGGTTTGAAAATAAATATTGATAAAACAAAAGTAGTATGGCTAGGCTCAATGGCAGGTAGTAAAATAGTCCTATCCCAGGACTATAAGATGGATTGGCATAATGAGAATTTCGAAGTATTGGGAATCAAATTAAATGCTCATTTAGAAAACCTATGGGTAATTAATACAAAGAAGAGACTCGAAAATATAAAAGAATTCTACTGAATTGGAAAAGACGCAATTTAACGTTGATAGGGAAAATAACCGTCGTTAAAATTTTAGCTTTATCCACGATTGTCCACATCTTCTCTTCTCTCCTAATCCCCAAAACATTTATTACTGATTTGAACAGATTATTCTTCAAATTTATATGGAATGATAAAATTGATAAAATAAAACGAATTAATTTAGTACGAAGGTACGAAGAAGGTGGTCTAAGAATGGTCGACGTGAAAACCTTTATCGACTCTTTAAAACTTTCATGTTTGAAGAGATATATTTCAAAACCTAAGAACTATGCTCTCGCCGGTTTCCCTCTACAAAACCTTCTTTTTTTAGGGGCCAACATCACAAAACATTATAATATTAAAAATCCATTTTGGAAAGATTCTCTTGATGCCTGGCATAGATATGTTAAAAGATCGGTATGTAACAATAACGACATTAATGGAATACTCATGCAGCCACTATGGTTAAATCACCAGTGTAACCAGCCAAGTTTCATCATTCATAACTGGATTAAATGTGGAATAGTTTATATTAAAGATATTTGTAACGACAACGCATTTCTAACATTCGCAGAACTTAAGTCAAAATTTGGTATTAAAGGTACTGTACTTGACTTTAATCGTGTTCTCCTTAGTATACCCAAACAGTGGAAAGACGTTATACGAACAAATAACAATTGTAATATACCGTCGTTATCTATGTGCTCTCCTTGGAACGATTTGATTAAACCTAGTAAAGGTTCAAGGATATTCTATGATAAATTTATATCTGATTATAACATTCCGAATGTGTGTCTCAAATGGAACGGGGAACTAAATGAGTTGTTAAATTGAAAAACCATATTTTCACAATATAGAAAATGCACTAAAGACACGAAACTCAATAAGTAGAGTATAAGTTATATAAGTTTTTGCATAGAGTCATTTACACTAAACGATAATTGCTAAAAATGAAATTGATAGATAATGACCTATGTACATTATGAGGTTCAGTAAGTGAGGATATTTACCATGTATACCTTGATTGTCCAACCATCAAAATGTTCTGGTCAGAATTTAACAATTTTATAACTTAAGTCCTTGGTAAAACGTATGAAATGTCAAACCATGATATTCTATTTTGTTGCAGTAGTAACCACTTACTCAACCACATGATACTATTGGCAAAGCGCCACATTTTCGTAATGAATATAAAAGGACACAAACCTAGCTTCACCATCTACAGAACATTATTAAAAGATATCTACGATATAGAGAAATTTATCGAGAAGAAAAACGATAATATGAAACATTTTTACAGAAAATGGAATGTCCTAGATGCAGTCCTGTAATTTATTTTTTAGTCTTTTAATTCTCTGTAATATTAGCTAGCATCTCAATTGTTAATCTATATTCCCAGTACCATATGTTATACATTGTCTGCCTTTATTATGCAACCTGTACCATTCAACTCTACCCACATATCTTGTTCAAATGTAACCAAGTAAAGTGAATAAAAATACTTTACAAAAAAACACTTGGCGCTGCCTTGCAAGAGCTTTGGCGCAGAATCCCCAACCACGTGTTCACAAGCATCAGGCAGTCGATGAGGAGACGGTGTTTGGCAGTGGTGAATTTTCGCATTTTTATTCTTGTGACTTGACATTCTGTATACCCATGTTTTGGAACGGCGGTGTAGCCTAATGGAACTGATTATGGCACTGCCAGTGTATCGAGTACATCACACAGATCTCAGCAATGAAATAATAACAATTTAACCATCCTACCATCTCTTGTTCTTTTATAGTGCCATGCAGAAAGAATGTGAAGTTTCTTTTTTGACTCAGTATATCTTTGGATGGGTTTGTTAATAATTGTAAAAATGTCAACATACTTGGTTTCTTCCAGCGGAGGTTCGATGTTCTTTGACTCGGGCGTTGATGGGTCACCTATGTAGCTCGGTCCACAATCACGGTTTATTTTATAAATAAGACATTTCGGGTTGTTGTTAACGGTGAGTGGTTTTCTTCCGCATGGAAGGAGGTTGTTGAGGCTGGAGGACACTGAGAATGTGTCTATGCCTGCTTGTTGTTTGAGGAGTCGTGATGCGATGGGTTATCAATGTACGGAATGGGTATCTTGATGGGGAATGAATCTGGTTTAGATCTTTTGGTAGGAGGCGACAGAGTGGCATGAATGGTTCAGTTGACCATTTGAGCCAGGTAGTCGTTACGTTCCACAAAGACTTTCTTCAGGTGTTCAATTTCTTCTTGTAGATTTGTTGAGCCGACGGTTTATTGTTCTTCTGGTTAATGAAGAGATGACGCCGGTCTTAACTTTGGGAAGATGGTTGGAGTTGACGTACCGATCCGTATGGGTAGTTTTTCTGTACACAGTGGTCTGGAGTTGGTTGGAGGAGTTACGGGATAAAAGAACGTCAAAGAAAGGTAGATGGTTGTTCTGCTCTGTTTCAATGGTGAATTGATGCGGGGTGTTGGTTGTTGAGATGGGATCTGAATTGGATCTTGTTGAGGTTGAAGGATGACGAAGGTGTCATCCACTTTGCGGTACCAGCAGGTAGGTTTAAAGGGTGCAGTTTCTAGTCCCTAATCTTCCAGGTCGGTCATGTAATGTTCTGTTAGGATGGGGATATAGGGAGCCCATAGGAAGTCCTTGTATTTGCTCATATATAGCATCACCCCAGGTGAAGTAGGTTGAGTTGATACAGGTGGAGGTGAGGCTGATGAGTCGGGGGAGAGGCTGTTGTTGAGGGGCTGTTGAAGGTTGTTTGAGAGGCATTCTAAAATGCCTCTCAAACAAGTAATTATACTAAGTATTTTCTCTGACATACAATCAAGAATTGCACTGTTTGACATTGACTTTAAAGTGCTTGAAACGACAATTTTTAAAACCTATTTATTCCATGACTGAATGAGTCCTCTCGTGGACAGCGTTTAAAAACGTTTGTTATAAGACTGCATCAAAGTGTCATGGAAAGGAAAGTCAGTACAGGGAGGACGTTCACGTTGTGACAATCATATGCAGAGGCGATGAGTGTAAAAGGTCAACCGTCGATCAACATTTTGATATACGTTTCTCGACTTCCAAGCCTATCCAATGTTAGCCACTATTCAGGGAACCTTTTGTGTAATATATTAAATACAAACAATGAGGATACTTTACGAGCACTCGACATTTTTCTTAAAAATGTATTTCTACTGTGAAGTAAATGGAAATAGAAGCATTGCTGTATTGTACACCATGTGACATGTGTTCTATCGAAATACTGTATTCTAGGCTATGAGGCCGAACTATTGAATAAATATATCTTTGTCTCTATCTCTGTCTTGAAGCTGAAGAGTTCCAGTCTGCAGTTGCGTGTCATTTCAACGCACACCAGAGTAACGCATCTATATATAACCCAAGCTCATCTAAGAGTAAATTCCCCTGAACAAGATCGCTACTTCCGACATTTTCATCTACGTCATCGACATGCTACTGGTTTGTAGAGCGTATCGGACCAAAACATCAAGGGGTGTCATCAATAAGTGGGAATTACTCCCTAAAGGGCCCTGTATTGAGAGGTTTGCATCGACGACAACGTCTGTGGAGGAGCGGCACCGTACATGGACACCCAGAAACTGGGGGCGAGTCTAGTTGAAGTACTAGTTCAGTGATGCAGCCCTCTCTACTGACGAAACGGACGTCTACCGACGTCGAATGAACGTTTTATTCCGCACTGCGTTCGACAGGTCGACAGATTCGGTGGCGGAAGTGTGGTTTGGGGAGCCATATCCTTGAAATGCCAGCTCTGACCTGGTGGTGGTTCAGGTGAATCGGACAGCAAATCGTTACAACAACCAAAATTGTCGTTAACAAACGGCAGGCAATTGCAAAGCCGAGCTGGAAAAACGGAGGACAAATCTATAGTACAGAATCCGAAGACTTACTGGGCCTGTGTCTGAGAATATGTAAAGAAGTGATAACGGCACAAGGTAGTCACACCGGGAACTAATCCGAACACCCCTACCTCGTGTCATGTGACAGGCCATTTAGAACTGCCTTTTTGTCCACATAACACGTGACTACCACCATGCCTTCGTCGTATCCATCAATTAAATAAATTATTTTCACTCAGATTTCGCCTTTCCCGTTTTTTTAATGATAGTTATTTTTTCATAATGACAATATCGTCCGTTGCAAACCCGCCAACAACGCGTGTGTCTGACCAGGCCTCTATTTTTACAATCTGCTCCGCCATAAACATTCACTTCACAAAGAAGAAAAGATCACGTAACAGTTCGATAGCAGCCAAACTTCTTTTTAAGCATCTCCTCCGTGGTGTAGTGGTGAGAGCGTTCGCCCGGAGAGCGGAAGGTCGCTAGTTCGATCCCCGGTCGCGTCATACCAAAAGACGGTAAAATATGGCACTTGTTGGTCCATGCCTCTCGCTCGGCAATAATGGGTACCACAGGGGCTTGTAACGCTAAAAACTGCCATCAAGGTATATACTGTCACTGACGGGGCTTAGTACTATCCTTTTATATAGTACTAAGACCCCGTCAGTGACAGTATATACCTTGATGGCAGTTTTTAGCGTTACAAGCCCCTGTGATGGGTACAACATGGACTGGTCGGCTCGGAGTCAGTATACTGTGTCTGTGTGGGGTATTCATGCTTAACTTTAAAGGTCACATGCAACCAAAAAATCAAACATAATTAAAACACAATTATCACTTCTTCATGACATATAATATGCATTTCTGATTATGAAAAAACAAATAAACAAAATTATAAGCGTATAATCGCAAATCAAAAGTGCAATATTTTGTACTTGGGTTTACCTCCCTCGAAAGGAAGCAGCCGGGATACCGAACCCAGTCAGAGCGGGTGAATGCCCTCAAGTGTAACGGCTGGTTCATTAGCAGATGCCGCCTTCACGGGTCATTGTGTGTGTATATATAGAAAGTTGGGTTTTGTAAATACATGCTCATTTTTTGTGTATAACATTTTGCAATCAACAGACGCCATAACATGTCATGTGTTCAAGTATCACACCTGCCTGTCTGTGTAATTACATAATGTGACAGAGACCGAACTCGGGCCATAAATCAATGCGTTTTGTTTATGGTGTATAGCCTGATTGGTGTTAAGTTCAAATTGCATGTGGTCAGGGATCGCAGTTGTGTATTGAGTATTGTCATTAGCAGACAGGCAGGCAGACACACTGGTGTCAATAAAACAAGACATTGAGTTTTGTCTGTGACAGCGACATATCTATATCACAGTTAGAAATCGTGTCAACTCTAAATAATGACATTGCTTTTAAGTATCGAACTGAGAAAGTGACTCGGTAAGAAGAACGTGTGGTGAAAATAGACAAATGAAATTATATAAACAGTTTATTTACTGTCATAACATACAAAAAAGCTCGCGCCTGTGAGATATCAACAAAACATTATGAAACTAGCTCACACCAAAGCCTTCACCGAGTATTCACCAGACAGCCCGCTTCCAAGTTGCGCGAACCTATTTCACTGCGCACGTGCTATGAGCGCAGCCAGCTGTTGAAACCCGTATTCCCCAGAAAAGTCTGGGGAAAATTAGTGAAACGTTTGAACTCCGATTTCGCACGTTTTTTTTCATCGCGTTATTTTTCAACTTTATAAGTTGAATTTGCATTTTTGACGCTTTTTTTCGGTAAGTCCATACCGAAAGGTATCAGAATCTGCAAAGTTGTGTTTTACGTTGCATGTGACCTTTAACTGCACCTTAAGTCTGGGCTAGTACAAGCAGCCACACACATACACACACATGTACGTCGTCATATGAGTGAAATATTCTCATACCCCATTTCACCTCACCTCTTTTAATGCTCACTTTTCTCAGGTAATCAGCACATGCATGCATAATTTACGTTAAATATACGTTTCAGGTAAAATGCTTATCATATACACTTCAGTATTGTGATTTGTAGAATAACGTGTAACTTAATGCTGAGGATGACTTCATGCTCTTTATCTGCTTCCAAGTTTTATGACAACACACTTACTGCTGTGAGTTCACCCCAGGCAGTTACAGTTGGTGTCGATCCCCATGTAGTAGAAGAGGAACCAGACAACCGTTTACCTGATGTCATGGGGGCTGTTATAACTGTGTGGCTACTGTCACTAGGTGTCTCGCAGACTGCAGGGGTAGCACTGTCCTCCAGCGTCCATATGTGTACAGACACCTGTGTGAAGACCGGGATGTGTGCGGGGCCAACACTGCCCGACATGATTGCTTGTCACATCAACACTGGACACAGGAAGGACAAAGGATTCCAGAAACAAAACGCCCAGGTGAGCGAGCGTCTGTGTGGGAACATGAACTTGCTAGTGATTTTCCTTTGTTTAGTTGATTTATAAAATTGATTTTCAGTTATGTAATTGTTTGTGTTGTTAAAAGGTTGTTTTTATTAAGTTTTCTTTGTTATCATACTGTTATTTTTACTTTTTATTTTGCTTGTTTTTTTTTTGTCGACAACTTCAGTCATCGTTACATGGACAACAGCATCCATCTTGCAGCAAGAAACGTTAACGTGTTCTCCTCGAGAACATATCTGGTTAGTCATGGATCGTCATATAATTACCCCATAGAAAATGTCTGGGATGTGATGTATCGCCGTGTTCCCCCACGGAACAACTGTGGGATGTCATTGATCGTCATATTACCCAAAAGAAAATCTCTGGGATGTGATCGATCGTCGTGTTCCCCATAGAACACCTCTAGGATGTGATTGATCGCCGTGTTCCCCATAGAACACCTGTGGGATGTCATGGATCGTCGTGTTCCCCTATAAAACATCTCTGGGATGTAATGGATCGTCGTGTTCCCCCATAGAACATCTCTGGGATGTCCTGGATCATCGTGTTCCCGATTGAACACCTCTGGGGTGTCCTGGATCGCCGTGTTCCCCCACAGAACACCTGTGGGATATCATTGATCGTCATATTACCCCATAGAAAATCTCTGGGATGTGATGGATCGCCGTGTTCCCCACAGAACATCTGTGGGTTGTCCTGGATCGTCGTGTTCCCCCAAAGAACATCTGTGGGGTGTCCTGGATCGTCGTGTTCCACCACAGAACACCTGTGGGGGGTCCTCGGATCGTCGTGTTCCTGGATCTCAGTGTTCCCCCACAGAACATCTGTGAGGTGTCCTAGATCGTCGTGTTCCACCACAGAACACCTGTGGGGTGTCCTGGATCGTCGTGTTCCCCCACAGAACATCTGTGGGGTGTCCTGGATCGTCGTGTTCCACCACAGAACACCCGTCGGGTGTCTTGGATTGTCGTGTTCCCCTCAAAACACCTATGGGGTGTCCTAGATCGTCGTGTTCCCCCACAGAACACCTGTGGGGTGTCCTAGATCGCCCTGTTCCCCTACAGAACACCTGTGGGATGTCATGGATCGTCGTGTTCCCCTATAAAACATCTCTGGGATGTGATGGATTGTCGTGTTCCCCCATAGAACACCTGTCGGATGTCATGGATCGTCGTGTTCCCCCACAGAACACCTGTGGGATGTGATGGATCGCCCTGTTCCCCCACAGAACACCTGTGGGATGTGATGGATCGCCGTGTTCCCCTATAAAACATCTCTGGGATGTCCTGGATCGCCGTGTTCCCCTATAGAACACCTGTGGGATGTGATGGATCGTCGTGTTCCCCCATAGAACACCTGTTGGGTGTCCAGGATCGTCGTGTTCCCACATAGAGAACACCTGTGGGATATCATGGATCATCGTGTTCCCCCACAGAACACCTGTGGGATGTGATGGATCATCGTGTTCCCCCATTGAGCATCCAGGGATGTCCTGGATGGTCATGTTCCTCCATAGAACATCTCTCGGATGTCCTGGATCGTCGTGTTCCCCTTAGAACACCTATGGGGTGTCATGGACCGCCGTGTCCCCCTATGGAACACCTCTGTGATGTCATGGACCGCCGTGTTCCCCCATAGAACATCTCTGTCCTGGATGTCCCCCGAGAACACCTGGATGTGAGTCGTCGTGTTCCCCGAGAACCTGTGGGACCTCTGGGATGTGATGGATCGTCGTGTTCCCCCATAGAACACCTGTGGGATGTGATGGATCGTCGTGTTCCCCTATAAAACATTCAGGGATGCCCTGGATGGTCATGTTCCCCCATAGAACAGCTGTGGGATGTGATGTATCGCCGTGATCCCCCGCTGAACACCTGTAGGATATCATTGATCGTCATATTACCCCATAGAAAATCTCTGGGATGTGATGGATCTTCGTGTTCCCCATAGAACACCTCTGGGATGTGATGTAACGCCGTGTTCCCCCACAGAACACCCGTGGGATGTCATTGATCGTCATATTACCCCATAGAAAATCTGGGATGTGGGATGTGATGGATCTTCGTGTTCCCCATAGAACACCTCTGGGATGTGATGTAACGCCGTGTTCCCCCACAGAACACCCGTGGGATGTCATTGATCGTCATATTACCCCATAGAAAATCTCTGGGATGTGATGGATCTTCGTGTTCCCCATAGAACACCTCTGAGATGTGATGTAACGCCGTGTTCCCCCACAGAACACCCGTGGGATGTCATTGATCGTCATATTACCCCATAGAAAATCTCTGGGATGTGATGGATCTTCGTGTTCCCCATAGAACACCTCTGAGATGTGATATAACGCCGTGTTCCCCCACAGAACACCCGGGAGGACATCTCTGGGATGTCATTGATCGTCATATTACCCCATAGAAAATCTCTGGGATGTGATGGATAGTCGTGTTCCCCCATAGAAGACCTGTGGGATGTCATGGATCGTCGTGTTCCCCACAGAACACCTGTGGGATATCATGGATCATCGTGTTCCCCCACAGAACACCTGTGGGATGTAATGGATCATCGTGTTCCTCCATAGAACATCCAGGGATGTCCTGGATGGTCATGTTCCTCCGTCGAACATCTCTCGGATGTCCTGGACCACCGTGTTCCCCCATAGAACATCTCTGGGATGTCCTGGATAGTCGTGTTCCCCCCGAGAACATCTCTGTGATGTCATGGACCGCCGTGTTCCCCCATAGAACATCTCTGGGATGTCATGGATCGTCGTGTTCCCCCATAGAACATCTCTGGGATGTCATGGATCGTCGTGTTCCCCCCGAGAACACCTCTCGGATATGATGGATCGTCGTGTTCCCCCATAGAACACCTGTGGGATGTCCTGGATCGTCGTGTTCCCCCATAGAATACCTGTGGGATGTGATGGATCGTCGTGTTCCCCTATAGAACATTCAGGGATGCCCTGGATCGTCATGTTCGAAAGCGACCATATCTTCCAATCAGCCGATAAGAACTGATGCAGATCCTCTAAAAAGTCAATAGCGGCGTATCTCATGTGACTTCATCAGACGACAGTTTTCTGTGCGTCGGAGAGTTTTTGCCAGTCTTGCTGAGGAGGGTAGTCATACACGCTATTAATGTACCCTGTGATTGAACTTGAGCGTTTTTCGATGTCTGTGTCCGTTTTCTGTGTGGCTGTTCGAATAATTTTTGTCTATTTCACATTTCCCCCCCGAAAATCAGCTAATCTGTCAAAGTCGTTTCTATCCGAATTAGACAGTTATAATCGTGAGTGCACGTGGTCTGTTGACATTGACCCTTTAAACCCAGCCTACAGAAGTCACAGCATGCATGCTTGACAGTTTGCAGTTCGCACGTGCAGATGGCCCTTTTGACAATGTTTTTAGCCTTTCAAGTAACGCCAGTTTGGCAGCTACGGTTTTTTGCACTCTTTTAGTGTTCTTGTTCCATCACATCCTTGTTCTGTTCTGTTTATTTTCAGTATCATAATGTGTGTAACAGGACTATATTAGATTTCTAAGCACGGGCTTAGAAGTGTTTTCACCAATCATCTTTGTTGACTTTGTTAGAACCTGTTTGTAAACAGACAGACAGGCAGAAGTATTTTATTTACTTGTCACAAGTTAAAGCTTTGATGCAAGCCAAAAAAATAAACATAATTAAGACACAATTATCATCGCGTCATTTTTCAACTTTATAAGTTGAATTTGCATTTTTGATAATTTGTCCATACCGAAAGATATCAGAATCTGCAAAGTTGTGTTTTGCGTTGGATGTAAGCTTTAAACATGTACATGAATATAAACATGATATAAGGGTATTAAGATATGTTTAACAACCAGCCATTATTTGGCTTATGAGACACTGTCAAGACTAAGTAACCATATACAACGTACAAAATGGTAGATAAATGATAAAAAGGAAACATAGTCAAAAGAGTAAAAAGATAAAATGTATAAAGAGCAATTGGATAAGAGACTGAAGTCTTAAAACATACTTTTTAAAGTTAAAGCTATATCTTTTAATTTTGCAATATCAACAGAAGTAAATAAACTATTTAGAGTTTGTATTTGGTTCGCTTTGTTTCTCCTTGTTGATTGTACTTTACCTGTACTGTGTCAATAATTGCAATGGTCCTATAAACGTTTGGTTTGCAACGTAGATAAAATTCGCCAATGTAGTAAAACTTATTAAACATTGACGTGCTTACAGTTTAGTGTCCCCAGTCACACTTCTGCACACATATGTCTTTCCCTATCTTTTCTTCCAGAATGAATATGGGCATTACTGATACATAATCTCTACCCCGGTGAATAATAACGAGCGTGCATCTTCTCACTTACTTAAACGTAGACATGTATATCTTTTATGAGCTGTAAATGCGATTTATCTTACCTCAAACATAAATGTCGTTTTCTGATTGGCTGAGTGCTCTTCTATTATTTTCAATGTACCCAGCTTACGAGCGAGTAACGTTTTCTATGTTACCCGCTGGGAATGCCGAACTGTTGGAGTTCATTTGGTACTTCGTGTTAGTGAGGTGAGGTGAAATTGGGTTTAACGTCGTGCTTGAGAATATTTCGCTCATATGACGACGTGCATGCGTGTGTATGTGTATGTGCGGCTGCTTGTACTAGCCCAGACTTAAGCTGGTTTTATAGTGCTAGCTCACTGAGATACACTTCGTGTTAGTAATTCCTTATCTCGAATAACTGAGTCACATATGATGAACCATAAATTACCGATGTTTTGCGAATGCAGATCGATGGAAGGTCGTCTGCTAGATTCTATGTCATATATAGTATTGGCTAATTGCCTAACTCTGGTACTCTTTACGATCCCATACCCGTGCTTCAAACAGTTTACAATTAACATTAGGTGTTCTGTAAGATAAATACGTTGTTCACTGGTCCATCAGGGCCCATGGGTTGATGTACTCTCTATATGTTTGTTTATGATCCCCTCGCCCTAAAGGGTACATCATCCCATGCCTCCCTCGTGACCAGTGAACAACTTATCTGTTGTTGATGGAGATTTACTGCATATGGAAATATCCCTTCAGGAGGTTATCGATGCTATATCGGGAATGCGGTCTGGCCACGCCCCAGGTTTCAGTGGTATTAGGATAGAATTTGTTAAGAACGTCCCAGAATATTATCCTCATATGGTACAGTTCTTGGTGATATTGTTTTGTTGGACATTACTACTCTTGGATTGCAAAAGAGAATAAAAAATTGAATTCATATTGTCAAAAATGGAAGCTAAAAGAAACAAATATTGATAAAAGTAAAGTCATTGTATTTGGCAGATTTAGGAGATATGAGAAATTCTATTTAAATGTTGAAAACTTAGAAATTGTTTCATCTTATAAATATTTGGGCGTTCACTTTTCGAGTTCAGGTAGTTATTATATCACGCAGAAAACACAAGAGGAACGAGCATGGAAGGTTGTGTCACTGGCTAGATCATCGATCAATAATTTCTACAGTTTACCATTGAAGGTTTTCTTGCATATCTTTAAGCAAAAATTCTACCTGTTTTGCTGTGTGGAGCGGAAGTTTGGAGCTTCCACCCTTCACCAACTATTTTTCATGTTCATGATAAATTCTTTTAGCAAATACTATTGCTCTCTGTTTAAGAAATACAGTTCGCTCTACCACCATGTATAGTGTAATAAAGCACACTTTCGCCCTGAACTATTATAGTTAAAGTACGAGGACGCTAAATTTCTAATGACATGGCTTTTTAGGATCAGTTATTCCCCTTACCGTGGAAAGACAATATTGTAAACTAACAGCTGACATTTTTAACACAGGAGCATGACGACTCTGCTGAGGTAAAGAAGATCGCCTGTGTACAGTCAGCTACGGACGTGGCCTCCCGCTGTTTATATGGTATGCGAAAATGATTGTTTCTTAACAAATGTAGGATTTGGGTTTTTTTTAAGTACAACCATGGGGAGCCAGTCAAACCTGTGAGTGGCTGAGTTTGATTTTTTTGGTTGTTAAATGTTGTTGCCATAGCAATATTCTAGCTATATGACGGGACAGTGATTGACAACATGAGCATTGATCAAGTCAGCGAGTCTGACCACCCGTTCCCAGAGGTGCAGATAAGCCACGTATCTGCGTAAATTACACAAATATTTATGTGAATACTCAATTCCTATTAAGTCTATTGCGTACAAGTACGCTTGAACAAACACGTAAACCAGCATTTAAATTTAAATATATGTTTACAAGTAATGGAAAATGGCAAAATACCCAATTATGTTTGAGTGAGGTGGGTACAATTTATTTGGTTACTCAAAGGAAAATTAGGATACCCAATTGAGATTACCACAAGCGAGTACATAACTCAATTACCCAAAAGGTTATCTGTAGCTCTGGATCCCCTTCCTCGCCCCTTACAGGAAGTATGGGTTTCCCCTGAAGACAAATTCTAACTCGAGTCTTCATAGGTAGATGTGTACCATCTGGTCTTGTCATCTTTTGTTTCATGTGAGTGTCAAGTGTTTCCATCAGGTCATTCCCGGGATGAGGGGCAGGAAGTAGCCTGCAAACAGTAAAGTTGTTGTCAATGAAAGGTTTCATGTCTTCATGAAAGGTTTCATGTCTTCATGGTCTTGTACATTCCTATCAAAGACAAAACATGTTTGATCTGTCCTGGAGTATATTTCAATGGTCAGATGTATATATCTTTACAGACCTATGTACACTCTTCGTGGGACCAAAGCTGGCTTCTGAGTGTCGACCTCCACCATGGGAGCTGCGAGCTGTGGCCGATAAGGTTTATAACTGTACAAGGGGAGATAATCACGGAAAACCAAAATGTATCCGAGGGAAGGCTCGAGGAAGTCACAGAAGTGTAGGCGATGGTAAGTATAAAGAATTAGCATTGACAGGGGTTCTTTCTATCATCGTTTAATGTTTTGTCACCATGGCGACTTCTTCGGTAGAAAATCCGGGACTTTGGTCAGTTTTTAAAATTGTCCATATCTTCCGATTTTTTACGGAAGAGTTATCTTCCCTTGTGTTAACAATTTTATGCATACTTTACCCCAAAAGGAAACGCATAGATGATAATGGTATATGAAATTTCAAATATTGTTCAAAATAAGTGTTTGATTGTTATAATTTCGCCATAACAATGCTGGTTTGTGTACATGGAAGGAAAACACAGCTCCAAAACGCATCTTCGGAAACGTTAATGCACGTTTACGTTCGAAAGTGTCAACATGCGTGAAAATGCCATGGAGAAAAAGTGGTTAGTTATATGCGCGTGCAGTTCTGGGGAACCATGAGCAGGAAGATTGCCTTTATAAGGTCGTTTTGCTTGTAGACGGTCATTGGCAATTTTAGCTACAAAAAATGAAAGAATAACGTTATGCCGGGACTCACTGCTGTAAATCGAAACATTGCCATTAGACGTCTGGAGGCTGGGGAGTCTCAATCTGCAGTTTGCACGTCACCTTAATGTTCACCAGAGTACCACCAGTCGTTTATGAGACCGATATCATCACACTAATTCCACGCAAGATCTGCCTCGAAGTGGTAGACCTCCAAATACACGTGTTATCTCGCTTTAAAGTTAGCAGATTAAATTCATTAAAATACACCCATACGTTTCTATTTTTGGGAGAGTATATATGTAAATGAATTAAACGGCATGAACCAGGTGAACCCATGTTGAATCTAAACCGTTGCCTAGTAACAAACGACTGAGAAAACATCCAGTTGATCTGGTTATTGTGGAACTATGTGAGATGAATTCTAATGAGTAACGTTTTATGACAAGGTTATAACGAGTATAAAGCTGGGAATGAGACGATCTATGTCAAGGAGTATGCTGCACAAAAGACGTGGGATGAAGCTGCTCAACAGTGTCGCTTTGATGGGGCGAGGCTTGCTGTACTGGACACAATGGAGAAATTGGAAATCATTAAAAGATATGACCGTAAGTCTCCACGCAGCGAATGCACCATTTGTTGGTTTTATTATAGAATTCATCCATAATGAGATTGTTTAAATCTTGTTCTTTAAAGTCCAGGGGCCCGACGTCTCAAAGTCATCACTGCACTTTTAAGGCGCTCGTAACTTTTTAACATACAGGGTCCCGATCCACAAAGCGTCCGTAACATTACGACCTGTCGTAACTCTATAGTTTATCATAGGCTTACGAATGTTGTACCGCTATGAATACTTTATGGATCGGTATATAATTTAGCATATGTAGTGTAATATATGTCATATTTCGGCTGGTTGCTGGTTTGTTGTTTAACGCCACGCTCAGCAATATTCCAGCTATACGGCGGGGCTCTGTACAATAATCTCGGATCTTCACGGGATTCTTTGATCATAGTCCATACGCCTCAGTCAACACAAAGAATAGGTGTGGGTCTTGTGAGTGACTTATGTGCGGCCCAGTGACATGAACCATCCCCGGGTGTATGGTTTTGGGGTAGCCTAATGGTAAAGCGTACGTTCGTCACGCAGAAGGTCTGGGTTCGATTCCCCAACTGGGTAGTATGTGTGAAACCCATTTTTGGTGTCCCTCGATGTGATATTGCTGGGATATTGCTAAAAGCGGCGTCAAAATATGCTCACGCAAGGTGTATGTAATTGCGCGGTCTTAATTTTCTACATCCTGAAAAGGTCGTGCCACCGATACAGGAATCATATATGCAGTTCTTAAAGCTTCTCTCTATCAGTCTAAATGAGATTGTATTGAATAGAGTGAGTGAGTGAGTTGAGTTTTACGCCGCACTCAGCAATATTCCAGCTATATGGCAGCAGTTTGTAAATAATCGAGTCTGGACCAGACAATCCATAGATCAACAGCAAGAGTATCAATATGCGCAACTGGTTGAAATAAAAGACTTAAATTAAAAAAATAAAAAAATATGCGCAATTGGGAACAGATGACATGTGTCAACCAAGTCAGCGAGCCTGACCACCCGATCCCGTTAGTCGCCTCTTACGACAAGCATGGGTTACTGCAGATCAATATTCTAACCCGGACCTTCACAGGTCGTGCTGAATAGAAAGTTCTCCTGATGCGACCTCAAACGGAATAGTTGTCACATGAACTACGGGGCAAAAGAAAGTTATCACCGACTTCACTTGACCAAAAAATAGAAACAAAGACGGTCTTCAGCAACCAATGCTTGTCGTAAGAGGTCAGACTTGCTTGACACATGTCATCGTATCCTAATTGCGCAGATCGATGCTCATGATGTCAATCACTGGATTGTCTGGTCCAGACTCGATTATTTACAGACCGCCGCCATACAGCTGGAATAATTCTGAGTGCGGCGTTAAACAACAAACAAACAAACCAAATACTAACTGTCGGACTCAATCATTCATTTACTGCAGATTTTCCACACTGGATCGGGCTGAGGGATCTGTATGTCAACAACACATTCTTCTGGTCAGATGGCTCCGGGGACAGATCCCTCGGGAGAACCATGGAAGCTAAGAGACGTGTGTTGTGTGACTGTGTGGCTATATTTGTAATGGGAGGTACTGTGGCTTGGCAAGCTACATACTGCCCCACTACGATGCCCTTCCTGTGTGAAAAACACTTTAAATGAAGAAAATGGGTACCCGGTGGGATAAACCATGTGACTATAACCTTCTAGCGCCGCACATGCAGCTTGGGATATCCGGGGTTATAATGAACTGTCTGTTTGTATGCGCTTCGAGCATGCAGTTGGAATTTAGCGCTATCATTTATGATTAAGAATCAGATTTTGGTATTTAGCTTGGTGGTGGTTTAACAGTGGCGTTATATCCAGTATTACATGTTCATATTTGGATGTTAAATAACCTGGAGCGTTTTTCGGCCGTAGCTTCGTCCGATTCGAAATATGCCATAGCATATACAGCTGTCCCGTTAAACAACAAAACAAGCACGAGAACCTCTGTGCTAATTTCACGCCGAAGACCCGGGTTCGAATCCCCACATGGGTACAACGTGTGAAGCCCATTTCTGGTGTCCCCTACCGTGATGTTGCTGGAATATTGCTAAAAGCGGCCTAAAGCCAAACTCAGTCAGTCAGTCTGTGCTAATTGCGAACACCTACCAACAGATTTCTCGCATGTGTTTTGAACGAGAGAAATATAATCCTGTAAACATGGTGTGTTCATATCTCATTGATGATATTATGATGTTACTATTTGCTGACGATGTAACTATGTTTTCCTGTACAGTCATTGGTTTACAGCAACAACCTAATGTTTTGCATCAATTTTGTATAAAACTTGGGGTTTGAATGTTGATATTGAGAAAACTTATATTATTGTGTTCAGAAATGGAGGCGTGTTAAAAAAGGATGAGGTATGGTATTATGGTAATACAAGGCTGAAATGTGTTTCGTATCATAAATATTTGGGTTTAATATTCTCATCCAGACTACATTGGTCAACAGCCTGTAAATGTTTATCTGCTCAAGGATCAAAGGCTATGCAATCTGTATACCAGTTATTCAAAAAGAATTCTTTTATTTCTTTCAAAACTGCTTGTTTCGGCTACAGTTTGTGTAGAGAGAATTAGGAAATGCGTATAATGAACGAAGAACATTTCATTTAAGTACTATATTTTCTTGAATTTTCAAAATGGGATGTTGAATTTTCAAGATACTAAGTTGAATTTTCAAGATGCTAAGTTGAATTTTCAAGATACTAAGTTGAATTTTCAAGAAAGGATGTTGAAGTTTTCAAGAAAGGATGTTGAATTTTCAAGATGCTAAGTTGAATTTTCAAGATGCTAAGTTGAATTTTCAAGATACTAAGTTGAATTTTCAAGGAAGGATGTTGAATTTTCAAGAAAGGATGTTGAATTTTCAAGATGCTAAGTTGAATTTTCAAGATAAAAGATGCTGAATAATAGCGTGGCTTGGCCCTAATAGGCTTCCGTACATTTCTGCCCCGCCGTGATATTGCTGGAATATTCCTAAAAGAGGCATAAAACTCAACTCACTCACTCCCCGAAAAAATGCTGCAACGCTGAAACCCTGATTCAAATGCAGGCCTTAAATGATCCCTAGTGATGTCTGATACTCGTGTAGACCCATTATATATATATATTATCAAACACCTGTCTATCCCAAAGGTTAGGAGGCAGCATTTCCAACACACTTTCCTGGGTATCATCCATCATAATGCTAAATGATCCAGTCAGAGACGTTACATAACCAACACGTGCACAAAACCGGGCTGAGGCAATAGGGCCCGTAACTAGGTCACAGCAATTCGCGAGACCTTCATAAACTTTCGAATGGTCTCATTCTTGTCAGCTGACAGTAAGAAACAGATAATCCTTGCAGGATTAACACATTTCCGATCTAACCATCCTCAAATTGGCCAACTAATACGACTGTCAACAGCTGTCACAGGCAAGAATGGTTATACACTTGGTCCGGTCTAGTAAATTCATATTTGGCGGTCGCGCAATTTGGAACCAGAACTAGTTCTTGAATAAACGCTTGTCACAAGAAAAAGGGTAGGCTACCGGAAGTACAGTGGGCCGCATATCGCAAGTTGGCGCGCGCAAAGCGAGCTGGGAACCACTTAGTACCGGAAGTAGTCGCGAGACTATCAACACCATACCACACTCAGGCGCAGTGATGACTTAGCATAACATCACTGCCACAGGCTATCACGTGACCGGACTTTTCTCGTTTGGCCTTACGCAAGTTTCTCGACAGGCTCTTCACAATGTTTTACATTGTTACATATATATTCGTCCACAACTGCGACAGTAACATTTATAACAGGACATATTTAGATATCAAACTGGCTGCATCGTTTGCTCTCTGTTTGCTTCGATGACAGCACGTTGAGCCGTACAACCTATAGGTCAACAAAGGATCGCTACGCAAATCGAAATAGTGTTACATGTTTTAGGATATTTTCTCAGGAAACTAAACCATTTTATCAAAGATGTTTTAATTAGATGTGTAGACTCGTCAAAAATAAATGAGTTAAGAAATATGTAGATTATATTGAATGGACGGTGCCGCATTGAACTCTGGGTAGGAGAGTGGCACCATACATGTCAAGGACGCGAACGTTATTGTCAACCCAGTTGGCTCTTTCTTCGTTCCTCTGAACTGAATATTACAAAAAGCACTTCCCTCCCGCTTTTCATGGACTTTGTCGAATTCCAACTTTAGAAGCTGACAGTTTTCTTTCGATATCGCCAGCGAATAAATGTAACGAATGTTACAAGATTGAAGAGTGATTACTTGAGTGTTTCCGAGCCGTAACAGTTTTGTTACATGAACGTTGGTGATTGGCTCGTATCTGTCAGCGATGCTCTTTAGTGAACACATTGTTGTGCTCTTATAAAAGCATGATTTTGCATGTGCAGAGCGAGTTTCGAAAGAGCCTCGAGGGGAGACAGGAAACAGAAGCATCATGTCTGGGTTGCTGGGGTGTGTGGGTGTGCTGTTGCCACCCGTAGCTGGTTCAGTTTACTTTGTGGTATTAAATTATGAGGCTTTGGTACGTTATAGTATTGTAGGAAGTATTTGCTCACGAGTAGGGTTGATTTGACAGTGTATATTATTTGATTCTGTTAGATTTTGCACGCTAGTGACTTTAAAGGAGAATCCGAACGAAAACAAAACTTTTGATATATTTTAAAGAATATTCTAAAAGTCATCTTCCGTGATCAAAATTCGTATTCATTAATAACGTATCAAGTCTCCACACAAATCCCAGCCTGGTCGAGCAGAGATAATATTCGCGACGCAGATAAGTTATTCCCCGAAAACTGGTGAATTATAAAATACTTGTCAGGACAATGTATGTTTCCCAGTGTTTGGTTATGGAAATAGTTATGGTACTCGGCAATAGCCTTAGAATGACATCTTGTCAGCCAATGTGAACACAGAACAACTTTCACGGCACACACTACTTACAAATTGCGACTCTGATGCCGACGTGCGTAATTGGATAAAATGGAAAACAATGAAAGCAACAATACTTCATGATTTGCCGTTGTATTCGGCAATGTTTCGGGTAGACTGCAGCATTTAGGGTTCCAAACCGAAAAGAACGTCATAGCGAAACATTTTCAAGCTCATCTGAAATCTCTTACTGATTTTGATAATATAATCTCATGGGTACCAGTGGAACTGCCCCAGCTATAAAATGCCTCAGCACATTTGTCCATTCATTCTAATTTGGTCAAATTTATTTAAAATGATTAAATATATGCCGTAAATGCATAGTTTTTGTCAACTTTGATATTATGTTCTTCATATAAAAGTTATTTCTGATAAATGTTCCATCAGTAAACTCATAACTGTGTATATACTTTTACAACACAATTTCAAAGTTGACAAAACTATGCATTTATGGGCTATATTTAATCATAAAAAATAAATTTGGGCATTTTAACACATACACACACACACACACACACACACACACACACCGGGCAATTTGACCAAATTTGGGCAATTTGCAGCGGGGCAATTCGACTGGCAATCGTACTTGATTTAATTTATGTTAAAAATACCACTGACAGTAAGCTGTAACAGGAAATGATGGAGTATAAATGAATCTCGTGGGTAATTCTTCCTTGTTCAACCTAGCTTTGGGATTTGTATGCCCCATGTGTGCTTGTCTCTTTCATATGAGTCCGACTCGGAATGATCGGAGCATTTCTCCTGCCTAAGTCTGTCTCTTTACTTGGAAAACGGAAGAAATGGTGGCTTTCCATTGTTCGATGATTCCGTGCATCCCCAGGCAACAGAATACACCATCGTACCATTTACAAAAACGACAGAAACAACACGATTTGTATTACTGTAGCGCAATATGGCGGACTCCAGGCACATTTGACGTCCAGCGAAATAAGCATAATGGCCAAAGCTGAGATTTACTGAAACTGTTTTCGCGATTAAAACATAATTATACATAATTTTTAAATGGAAAATTTGGGGAATATGTTCCTGATGACTTTATCTTTCACCCAGAAAATTATTGCAATTCACTCGTATTCTCCTTTAAGAATTTGTGAACTTGTATGTTAAAGACTGCATGTGCAATTGAATATTAGCGTCCGTGATACATATTGTCGCATTTTTGGGGGGTTTCTCTGTATAATTTTTGGTTGAGTATATTAAACAGTGTGTAAATGTTTCTTGCTGTTTTCATTTCTTAGTTTTCCTACCCTTAGTTATTGCCCTCGGACAAGTGTTAGTCACTTCCGGAAACATCCTGTGTTCTTGTTAATTTATTGTATGGGTGGAGGGAAGTCCCGGCGTTTAGAACCACCTTATTTACGTCGCTCGCACGGCCGCAGCGTTACATAAACATTGTTACTAGCCCAGTTACTTAGCCCGATACCTTAGGTGAAGGCTAACACAAAGTAGTTTCAAACGTTCCGTCAACTGGACATAAGAATAGATGTTCAGATGAAGAATTCTGATGTACTAAATGCTGCTGTCTGTAGGATATGAGACGTAAACAAAACGGCGAAATAACTGGAATGATTCATGCTAGACATGTGTCACATTCGGTGGCCATAGGGACCGTTCATAATTTATGGCTAGTGAGGTGATGATTTTTATGGACAAGCATGTACAGTCCATTTAAGCATAATTTAGAAAAGATATTTATGTACTTGTGTGAAAATTGATGCCACACACACACACACACACGCACGCACGCAAGCCCACACACACACCTCCCCAGAATAAATGGGTAACCCCCCTAAAATCATCACCCCCTAGCCATGAATTATTAACGGTTCCTTACACCGTTGTACGTCTGTGGAAGCAGAAATAGAGCACTACACACTCAGGACATTGGAACGACCTGCGACACATGACAGATTTAATCCGTTTTACAAAACCATCATACAACCACATTTCCTGCAAAACTTGGCACTTATATAAAGATAAGTACATCACATAACATGCAATACAACATCGTCATGTCGAGTAGAACTAGCCCGCCACATATGCCAGATATAACAACTCATATACATGAGAAAAGAAAAGCCCTCGAACTGTACCCTCCCGACGAATGCTAAAATTCTTACCAGGAAGTTTATAGTATTTATAACATGATGCAAGATGAAACAAACATTGTCTCACCACAGGACAACAATGTCATGACAGTATTCTCAAGGCTCTGCAGCCTACTTTGCAAAACATTGCTGCTCGTTATATAATAAACATTATAATACATTCGGTGTATAACAAAGTATTATAAAGGCTTAGCAGCATGGCATGTGAATAAGTCAAATTCACTCATAGTGTCATAAAAGCAACCTAACCATAAACGGTAGTATATATGGGCACATCAGCTATACATACCAAACTATGTAACTACACATAATATCATACAGGAATTAAACCTGATTACAAAATTCATCGAGTGTGCATGACTCCGAAAATCAAACAATGCTCACAAGCACAACACTGTGCTTAATTCACTACCACCACAGTCAAATACAACCACCACCTGCAACAACAAAACAAAATAATACAAAATTAAAATATACAGATATATGCATGAAATAAAGGTCAAATGATGTGAACACTGTGTATAAATCGAGACGACATTTCAAAATCCCTCTTAATTTATACCTTAAATAGAGCCACCTACCGGAAAATTACCTCACTTGGTAGATTTTTATCTAATTCATTTCATTCAACTGAAAGAAACAATATTTCTTCTTCCCAACAGAATTTATTCCAAATTAAAGCACAAGAACATTCAGAACGTTGGAACGGCCGCTCTTTGACACATCAAAGATCATCTTTGATGTAGCCATCTTTGGCATTTTCACTCCTTCATCTATCATGTCTCTTAAACATTCTATCCGGAACACCATTATTCGCTGCTGCCGAAGCCCCTACACTGTAAGACTACGTAAACCATACACTTTTAGACTTGCCCAGCTACAGGCCTATACAGCCCAGATCTTAACCCTACTGAGAATGTGTGGGGGCTAATGAAGGACAGAATAAATAAAAAAGGACTTAGAAATATTGAGGATATGAAGAAAGAAGTGGACGAATATTGGGATATGCTGTCACATGATTTCGTACAAACTTTGATCGGTAGTGTACCTAGGTGCATTCTGTCGTATATTGCAGGGCAAGGAGGTCTCACAAAACACTGAAAAAACACTTAGACTGTAAGAGAATCAAATCTCAACATATTCATTTATGTCAAACTTCTGCAGAGGTACAGATAAGCTGCGTATCTGCGTAAATTACGCAAATATTTATGTGAAAACTCAATTCCTATTAAATCTATTGCGTACAAGTACGCTTGAACTTTTGTAAATACTCAATAAATTTGATCTTACATGCGTACACACAAAATGTAATAGAGATTACCGAGGACAGATCAAATAACTGAGTTATATTGAGAGATTCTATTTCCGCACATGAACTTGGCAACTTGCAGTCTTTCCTATAGTTTCTCATACTACAGATCAAATACAAATAACAAACCCGTGAACCAACATGTAAACTTTATTATATTTTTACAATTAATGGAAAATGGCAAAATACCCAATTGAGTTTGAGTGAGGTGGGTACAATCTATTTGGTTACTCAAAGGAAAATTAGGATACCCAATTGAGATGAACACAAGCGAGTACATAACTCAATGACCCAAAAAGTTATCTGTAGCTCTGCAGACTTCTATAGTTTATATACATGTATTAGAAATTTGCCGGAACGACTTTCTCAATAATTTCTGGGAATACATGTGCATTTCTGCATATGAATTTGGTTCCAAAGATCTGAAATTAGCATCTTTGTCTGATGACCTTAACTTCCATGTGATGAATATGTGAAAGCTCAGTGGATCGCGTCCAGCGTGCGATGCAAAAAGACATAACATGGTACTGTTGTTACCTGCTAGACTAACAACTAGTCTCTGAAATGAACATATTTTACAGAAAAAAGGCTCTTAGTGAAAAAAAAAATATCATAAAAAGGAGACCTGAGACTTCCTTTATTTCCTTAAGCTGTGGAAATCTAGACTTGCTACAGTTTCTAGACTTGCGTGGGATTTCTTGGATATATTTGCTTCAGGGTCTGTATGACAGACTGGTTACCTGCCTGCATGGAGCTCAGGATTTTCGGAATAGAACAAGGACCATTTAGCGAGGAGTCTGTCTACTGTGTCTGCATAGGGTATGCATACTAACAGCAGTATGGCGTCTCTGCAGGATAGCAGTGTAGAACTGGCAAAATCCTTGTCAAGTAGAGGAGCCCACCTTCCCACACGCACATTCACACGTGAAGGTCGCTCTGTAGCACGCTTGCAACGTTTAACCCCATTTCACCCCACAGGTAGCCTAGTGGTTCTGGCGTCCGCGTGTGAAACCCATTTCTTGTGAGATTATTGAGAGGCATTTAGAAGTTGGTGAATATATAAGACGAGTATTAGGATAGCATTCTTCTTTATTGTTTAACACGGCGTTTCTGGGCTACTTCTGGGCTCGAACACGCCTATTTAGCACGCTTACAACGGGAATATTATATTTGTCATGGTTACAAGCCATTAAGATAGCCCCGTATCCTTGGGGAGATCATGTGCCTGGAGCGTGATAGGTCGGTATTTAGACCTTACCTGAAGTGGGAGGAGTATACTGGAATAGGCCCAGCCTCCCATCCGTCTCGTTTCATAAAAATATATCTTGATACTTGAGTTATATCATTATTTTTCGTGTAATAAATAAACCTCTGAGCTTTATTTGATATTTTCCCTCCAGGTTTGTCCACGAAGGTCTGTAAATACTCGTTCCATTTTCGGCCTCATAAAACGTCGACACATGATTCCATGAAATTATCTTCCGATCTTGTCACACCGGGATGTGTCGGAGGTCCCGTCAGACTACACTGACATTAATGACTTTAAAGCATCGGAAACGATCTCCCATTCTCATTTCCCTTACGATGATATTCTGTTCTAATAGCCGTAACCAGTTTTCCGTTTGTTTCTCATCGATCTCCTGCCATTCTCTAAAACATATCTCGGAACATCATTATTGTGTTGGTGATTCTGTTATATGTTATGGAGCTGCCACAACGTGTAGTTTCAATGACGTTAACGAGGCCAGCTGTCAGACAAAATTGATGACATGACAAAATAGTATCAGACTGCAGCAGTCCTCTCTTAACTTATGATATATTGGATGTTTAACGCCATTGATTACATGTCATTGAGCCTAGTGCTACGTATTGCAATTAATCGCCATCAGATATACTGCCGTTTCAAATTACGCGAGCAGACATTTCGGCATTTTTTATAAAGTTATATACTAACCACGAAAAGAAACTGAATTGGTAAAATTCTTTCAAAATCTGTAAATATAGTGAGTTTAGTTTAACGCCGCACTCAGCAATATTCCAGCTATATGGCGGCGGTCTGTAAATAATCGAGTCTAGACCAGACAATCCAGTGATCAACAGCATGATCATCGATCTGCGCAATTGGGAACCGATGTAAATATAATGTGAACTTTAATAGGTGGATATTGAGATCATAAGAGGGTTGAACAGCACGTTTAATATCAATGCCTTTGCCTCTACGAGTCCAAGTGCGGGATGGGGGCGATGGGGTAGCCTTAATGGTTAAAGCGTTCGCTCGTCACGCTGAAGACCCGGGTTCGATTCCCCAAATGGGTACAATGTGTGAAGCCCATTTGTGGTGTCCCCCGCCGCGATATTGCTGGAATATTGCTAAAAGCGGCGTAAAACCATACTCACTCACTCACTCCTCCCATGTGCGGGACAGGGTCAAGGAACAATATGACAGGTATGTCTACCGTGAGCGGTTAGAACAGCAGTGCATCGGCGATGCATATCACCTACAGAATAGCATTGGGTGCTTGTGGAATGACAAGTCATATTCTCTTCAACTGTGCTGCCAAATCACGACCGTTATCTGGCGGATTTGGTACACGACGCTCCACTTCGTCCCTCGAACGCTCTATAGGGGAGTGAGTGAGTGCATGAGTTTAGTTTTACGCCGCACTCAACAATATTCCAGCTATATGGCTGCGGTCTATAAATAATCGAGTTTGGACCAGACAATCCAGTGATCAACAGTATGAGCATCGATCTATTCAATTGGAATACGATGACATGTGTCGACCAAGTCAGCGAGCCTGACCACCCGATCCCGTTAGTCGCCTGATACCAATTCTAACTAACATCTGCTGACTATTATTGACCATTTACCACAATGAACTAAGTAGTAATTGATTCCAGATCAATAAATCATGAATTCTACCCGGATATTCACGGGTCTCTATAGGGGAGCGATTTTGAAGGTCAAGTTGAAGTTCTTCGCGCTGAAGAAATTACCACTGGTCTGAAACACCTACAGAGGGTCTCTGACGTGATATCGATCCACTACATATCACATAACCACTCCACCCCTTTTACACAGGCTTGAACATAACGATCCCCAAGCATGTAGACACGTTGACGTCACTACTGGAAATGTTAAATCTGGACCCGTCTGTGAAAGCAAACGTTCTCCACCACAACTGAGGTTGACGGACAAGATTTCGGCATGACCTTTGACGGTTTTGTCGATGACGTTGCATCTGAATATAGGACGTATAGCGGGACGACGTAGTCGTATGCGGTTCCTGACTGGTTCATAGAATGGTTTGAGAAGTGGTCACTGCAGTCTGGAAACTGCCGGAGATGGGTCGCCCATGTCGCCATGTCCTGTCATGGCGTTGTGACGCGTGGCGTTGTGTCCTTATCATGCATCTAGCTAAGGAAAAAGGAAGTCATCTTCAAAACAAGGTCTGAAATATTGTAATAAGATAAGTACAAATATTTAATTTAAAAATACAAAATATGCAGTTCTCTTCCCATACCGAAAAGTCCACTGCTTGCCGGGGTTGGTTGTACAGTTCTGTTCTCGGCGCAACGGTGGCGGTTGGGTAGCCTATTGGTTAAAGCGTCAAAGACCCGTGTTGGATTCCCCCACATGGGTGCACTGTGTGAAGCCCATTACTAGTGTCCCTCACGGTGATATTGCTGGAATATTGCTGAAAGGCGGCGTAAAACTAAACTCATTCTCAGCGCAACGAATGAAGGGACATCTGTATTATATGGAACTGGCAAGCAACTCCCCCAAATAATAAAAGATAACATCATGCATTAACACGTGGCAGTTACAAGTAGGACGTTGTTAGGAGCCCGTATGCCTTGTGTGGATCTGATCCTAGATGGTACACACTCACCAGGTCTTTGTTGATTGCCTCGGGTATGGCGTTCAAACTTTTACGCCAGGGTCTTTGTCAATGGCACGTGGTGGCTTCTGTAAATACGGCGTCCAAATTCAGCCCAGAGCCATGGGACCAAACAGGCCGTTCCATTTCCGCGCTGTGTTCCTTCGCAATATCGCGTTCCACTACATCGACGTAAAGGTGTTATTAGTTGTACCACAAATTGGGTCAAGGGAGGCATCAGTTACAGTAATATCAACGTGATTGAAGTAAAAACTATCAAAGTTCCTGTGAACGATATTGAATGAAATAAATTTAATAAAATACATCACCAACATCACTCTAGATATATCAAGGCACTTTTATAACCAGTATGTGTTATACCAGAGTGAAATTAACACTGCTATCTCATGACATCAGTTCTTTTGACGCTGGATGCAAAACAAAACATGATATCCTCTTTTTATGCTGGATAGCTGGTGATGAATTGCCAAACAAACATAATATCCGTCTTTTAATCCTGCATGTCAAGTGATGATTGCAAAGCAATATGTTATACGTCTTTTGATGCTGGTTGTCAGTGATGAATTGTAAAATAGACATGATATCCGTCTTTTAATGCTGGATGCCGATGACTTGCAAAAGTTTGCAAAAGCAGAAAAGTCACTGAAAACGATGTATTAAGACTTATTTGTGTGATTTGAGAAAATGTGCATTTTTTTCATATGAACCCAGTTTGGCGTGAGATTTATCGGTTTGTCGTGAGATCGTGACATGGGTAATACAAGCGTGAGTCTCAAGACAAGGGCGTGAGGGTTGGCAAATGTGTAGTCGCAGTAGCCGTGATGGTGTTTGTGGTTGTAGTAGTAGTGGTAGTGGTGGTGATGATGGTGGTGGTGGTGGTGGTAGTCTTGTTGTTGGTGGAAGTGGACATAAGTAACGCACTTACCAGTAGCATTGTTTAAATTTACACACCGACAAGGAAAACACTGTTGATATCTTCCCAACGTTAAACACATGGCAACTACAGGCAGCTTGGGTTATCTGGGGTAATAACTGTCAACGCTATGAGCATGCTGCCGGTGTGGATTTTGTGCAATATAAATAGACGAATTATAATTAAGTAACTAACATATTTGTGTTAAGTTGCATATAGTTTAAGGTAACTATATTTACAAAATATTCCAAAATTGGAAAGTGTAAAATTAGGTTTAAACCAGAAAGACAAAAGGTCATAACCATTATCTTATTACAGTCATTCTGACCACCTGATCTGGAGAAAACAGGCGTTGGGTTGTCCTGCACCAGCTAATTATGGCCATTTGCGTTTGGCATGTTTTACCAGAAACTGACATCACCTTCTTATTGCCACAAGTTTACATGAAACAAATCAGGTGTTGTTTTCACCCCTCTTGATTACGAATATGCTGTTTAAAACTGAAACAAATATAGAAAAAACAAACAACTGAAACCTATTATTCTAATTGTCTTTTAAAATAAAATATAGAATGAAAGAAATGTGAAAAGGAAACTTGTGATTCTTTCCAGCTGTACTCCATTACTAGCTGTGGTAGGTAGCCAAGTGGTTAAAGTGTTCGCTCTTCACGTCAAATGACACAACGTGTGAAGCCCATTTGTGGTGTCCCGCGATACTGCTAAGATATTTCTTAAAGGCGTACAACCATACTCGCTCACACAATACGGTTCTGAAAAATTAAGAAGGCTGTTTTCCTCATAAACGGTTCATTTCACATTTACTAGATTCAGGTATTGCTGCCACATGCTCTTGTGGCGGAATATGGGAATGATATTTAGGATGCTGGTCACGCACCCAGCAAGATTTCATCTATATGACGGTGTTAATGCTGCACTCAGCAATACTCCATCTGTGTAACAGCTTTAATACTGCACTCAGCAATACTCCATCTATGTGACGGTGTTAATGCTGCACCCAGGAATACTCTATCTGTGTAACAGCTTTAATACTGCACTCAGCAATACTGTTATATGTAGTATGTAGTTGATATGTAGTATGGAGTATTGCTGGGTGCAGCATTAACACCGTCACACATATGGAGTATTGCTGGGTGCAGCATTAACACCGTCACACAGATGGAGTATTGCTGGGTGCAGCATTAACACCGTCACACAGATGGAGTATTGCTGGGTGCAGCATTAACACCGTCACACAGATGGAGTGTTGCTGGGTGCAGCATTAACACCGTCACACAGATGGAATATTGCTGAGTTACAAATTAACACCGTCACACAGATGGAGTATTGCTGAGTGCAGTATTAAAACTTGTTACACAGATGCAATGTTGCTTAGTGCAGAATCAACACCGTCACACAGATGGAGTATTGCTAGCATGGAGTATTGCTGGGTGCAGCATTAACACCGTCACACAGATGGAGTATTGCTGAGTGCAGCATTAACACCGTCACACAGATGGAGTATTGCTGGGTGCAGCATTAACACCGTCACACAGATGGAGTATTGCTGGGTGCAGCATTAACACCGTCACACAGATGGAGTATTGCTGAGTGCAGCATTAACACCGTCACACAGATGGAGTATTGCTGAGTGCAGCATTAACACCGTCACACAGATGGAGTATTGCTGGGTGCAGCATTAACACCGTCACACAGATGGAGTATTGCTGGGTGCAGCATTAACACCGTCACGTCACACAGATGGAGTATTGCTGGGTGCAGCATTAACACCGTCACACAGATGGAGTATTGCTGAGTGCAGCATTAACACCGTCACACAGAGTATTGCTGAGTGCAGCATTAACATCGTCACACATATGGAGTATTACTGAGTGCAGCATTAACATCGTCACACAGATGGAGTATTGCTGGGTGCAGCATTAACACCGTCACACAGATGGAGTATTGCTGAGTGCAGCATAAACACGGTCACACAGATGGAGTATTGCTGAGTGCAGCATTAACACTGTCACACAGATGAAGTATTGCTGAGTGCTGCATGAACACTTCACACAGATGGAGTGTTGCTGAGTGCAGCATTTAACACCGTCACGCAGATGGAGTATTGCTGAGTGCAGTATTAAAACTTGTTACACAGATGCAATGTTGCTTAGTGCAGAATCAACACTGCACTCAGCAATGCTATATCTGTATGATGATGGTAATGCTGCTCTCACTAGCGAGCCTTACTAGCCGCTGCTGTTAGTCACCACTGACGAGAGGAATGGCTTGCTGAAGACAATTCTAATCCTGATCTTCGTGAAGTCTTTTGACCTGACCATTTACATGCAATAGGTATTTAATCTTTAACATGTATACGAAAGATATTTTATAGTAACACCCTATCTAAGACAATTGTCACACAGTTTTTAAACCTTTTCTAGAATTAAACCAATCTCCTTAATCTTTGATCCCTGAAGGATAAATCTGAAAATCGAAAATGAGGGTTTTTATGTTTTCAGAATATAAAGGGGGAATGTTTGATTAAGAGCGTAAGTGTTTTTCGTCGCAGTTTCTGTACGAGACAAATTATCGATCTACGTCCTGAATCTCACTGTCGGGGAATTCATTACCTCCACAACACAATAGACTAAACCTTGGGTAACGTTGTGAGGTGTATACTTATTCAGGGAATTGAGACATGGAGAACGCACAGGACACTAATAGAAACGACTTAAGCGCATTTTACCGTCAGAGGGTGGTAACTAAAACACTTTCCTCGAGACAGGGGTCCTTTGAATCCGCATTGTCTAGAGATAATGTGTGATTTGATCTCCCTTTTTGCATTTCTTTTGGAAAAAACATATACCAGTAACACAAGATATGTAAAAGTGCACATATATAGGTTCGTACGATCGCCTTGATGGAGCTGGAGAGTGCGTCCGGAGTCCGGAAGGCCGGTGGTCGATAAGAAAGTAAAAAGTGGTACTTTCTCATTGTTCCACTTAACTGGTCAATCTTTTTTTTCACAATTTTTAGTAAAAACATTTATGATAAACGTTATAATGAATGATTAATGTGTCTTCAAGGATTGTATAATAATCTGCCTTTTGTGCTCTGGTCGTACCAGAATACTATGAGCTTGGGCTTAGATCGTGACCCAATGGAATGAGTGAGTGAGTGAGGGTGGGTGGGTGAGTGAGTGAATGTAGTTTTCCGACGCACTCAGCAATATTCCAGCTATATGGCGGCGGTCTGTAAATAATCGAGTCTGGACCAGACCAGGCTAACGACACAAGATGAATCTGTATTGTATATGGTATGTTTACTACTCAAAAGGATCTGTATTATGACACAATGGTATATAGTACGTTAACTACTTAAAATGATCTATCTTATGACACGGTGGTATATAGCACGTTAACTTCTCAAAATGATCTATCTTATGACACGGTGGTATATAGCACGCTAACTTCTCAAAATGATCTATATTATGACACAATGGTATATAGCGCGTTAACTTCTCAAAATGATCTGCATTATAACACAATGGTATATAGCGCGTTACCTTCTCAAAATGATTTATATTATGACAGGGTGGTATATAGCACGTTAATCTCTCAAAAGGATCTATATTATGACATGATGGTATATAGCACGTTAACTTCTCAAAATGATTTATATTATGACAGGGTGGTATATAGCACGTTAACTTCTCAAAATGATCAAAATTATGACACAATGGTATATAGCACGTTAACTTCTCAAAATGATTTGTATTACGACAGGGTGGTGTATAGCACGTTAACTTCTCAAAATGATCTGTATTATGACACAATGGTATATAGCACGTTAACTTCTCAAAATGATTTGTATTACGACAGGGTGGTATATAGCACGTTAATCTCTCAAAATGATCAAAATTATGACACAGTGGTATATAGCACGTTAGCGTCTCAAAATGATTTATATTATGACAGGGTGGTATATAGCACGTTAACTTCTCAAAATGATCTGTATTATGACACAATGGTATATAGCACGTTAGCTTCTCAAAATGATTTATATTATGACAGGGTGGTATATAGCACGTTAACTTCTCAAAATGATCTGTATTATGACACAATGGTATATAGCACGTTAACTTCTCAAAATGATCTGTAGGATTACACAATGGTATATATTACGCTGACGACACAAGATGAATCAGTATTATGATACAGTTGTATATATACTGCTGGAATAAAATAACTGTGTGTTATTTGATGTTATGCCATTTTTAATACAAAAAGATGATAACATGATTTGGCATGTTTTTCTTAATCACGGTTTAACTGTTGACAGGACAACATTAAAATCTGTATGATTGGACTCCAGACATCGTGACACGCCCTTGAAGAGATGTGGCGTCAAAAGTCAATTCACAAATTCAGTATCATGTGTCCACCATTGGCGTTGAGGCAGGCTTGACAACGCATACACGACTCTAATCGATTGAAGAAATCTTGGGGAATGTTGTCCATGTTTACGTGACATCAAATTTCATGCAAAATGCTTTGGTACATGTTTATTTAGAGTTATTTTATAACTTCTCAAAAAACTTTTATTTTATGCAATTTTATATTATGCACAGTTACATTTTCCCCTTAGTATAGCACATATAGCACACTTATGGATCTCAATGTCATTAACGCAGCACAGGGGTACCTAAAACCCACAAAACTAGTTTATTCGCTGACTATGTTCTGGAACTCATTGATTCATCTCCCCATACCGGATGTCATACTGAGATGCTGAACATCTGGTGTGGTATCATTACTCATCAAACCAAAGTAGCTGGACGAAGAAAACTAACCGCTGAGAGCAAATGCTATTGCTATATATGTTACAGGGAATGTGTGAAACCAGGGATTTCGTTTTTTATCTGCCAAAATCTGCCTTAATATTCTTAAAAAGCGTACTGCAAATTTGTATATATCTTCTTTATGTAATATGGGTTTGGGAAGGAAAAGGTATTTTTCAAACCATATATTTCATGTTTGTCCTCAGCGTCTTCTTTCTACGAATGATGTGACAGTGGACAAAGAACTGTTTCTCCACACAGCTGTGATTTTCGAGTCGAATTGTGGGGGGTCACAGTGATTTCGCGAAATCACTGAATCTTTCAGGGATAACGTGAAATCCCTCGTTTTACACATTCCCTGTAACATATATAAGCAAATAGGTTTTATCAACAACAATGCATATTGATCATTAATATGCGAGAAATAAATAACTGAGATTATAATTACGGCTACGTATGACACGCTAGTTTCAGGATATGTGTTCCAGATTGATTGTAAAGTGATACGTGTTCGTAAAATGAATTAAATACATGCATTGTCCACACTGATTATGTACGACGCTCATAGGAAGTCCATTAACAAGAACCACGCAGAGAGCCCAACAGTAACAACACGTCAGGAAGGGTTCTAATATCATAATTACACATTATGTTAGAACAGGTGTTTGTTTAGTTCTAAGGAAATGGCTAGGAACTAGAACATGGTGGGAGACTGCACTGTACATTCAGCCTGGTGACAGAAGACGGCGAGTCCAAACAAACTGACAACAATATGCAATGGTGATTTGTCCCACAGTTTTCAAACATTTGTGAATGTGAATGTCCAAATACAGTAGTCAAAGAAACGATTCTAGAAACACCTGGTTATAACTGTCAGATATTAATGAAGGCAAGAGCTGTCAAAGACACAACATCCCCATGCTCTTCTGGAGACATCCATGAAACCTTTGAAAGAGAATATTGTTTGAAGTGCAAATGCTGAAGCTTTCAGAATGTCATAAACTGACACAGTAGAGCAACATCGATCGAAAAGTTGATGCATCTGTACGATAAGACTCATATCGTCTTGTTTTAAGGGGCCAACAATTTGATATTTTAGGGGAGTAGGGAATCTGTTTCGAATATACTGCAAAGAAATAATTTATCCTATTTACATAACATTAAATGTTTTCTACCGAGGCTGTCCTGGAGAATGCTCTACCGTGTTTCTGCTATTTTGCATGGACGGAGGAGCGCTTGGGTAGCCTAGTGGTTAAAGCGTTCGCTCGTCACGCCGGAGATCCGGGTTCGATTCCCCACTATGGTACAATGTGTGAAGCCCATTTCTGGTGTCCCCCGCCGTGATATTGCTGGAATAGTGCTAAAAGCAGCGACAAATCTAAGGACCCAAAAGAAGACCATGTTATTCCAAATATGTAGTTTTCTTCACCACAAAACCATATTGTCCTGACAGCACGGCAGTCGGATCGTTTACAACTTGATTCTCTGTGCCACAACTGATATACACTTTGTAAATCCACGGAGCTAACATTAATAACCTCAGAGATTGATTTTTTAATCATTAACACACAAAAACAACAACCCCCAAACATAAAAAAAACCAAAAAAAATAAAACAAAACAAAAACCAGGACACAAAACAGTAACGTCATCCATCGGAACAATGGAATCCTGCTCCCAACGATACGCGCACTTTCTCATCAGCCTATCAGGGCGTCTGCAGGAGGAGCCTGCTTGTGGGTGTGGCCTAATGTATTGGCTTGTTAGGCAAATGCCTTGGAAACAGGTGCAAATTTTGTATTCCGATGTATGTCCCAAACCAACCTACTATTTACACGACGTCTCAGTATATTACCACCCAGTGAGTGGGTCAATGGGTGAGTGGGTGGGTGGCTGAGTGAGTGAGTGAGTGAGTGAGTTTAGTCTGACGCCGCTTTCAGCAATATTCCAGCAATATCACGATGGAGAGACACCAGAAATGTGCTTCGCACATTGTACTCATGTGGAATATGTGATCTCATCTTGAATTATGACAATAATGATAGAATCTGAATTCATTGCTAATATTCGAAACATCTTGAACTGAGAAATGTGTTTATTCAGTGAGAATCCCTGAATAAATATTTCCTTTTACCCTTTACCCCGGGGACCAAGCTTGCTTGATCTCCATAAAAACAAGAGATCAATGATTGTGTAACCTTTACTCAACTCCCAGGCAACACAATAGGATTATTGTCGATCTGAATCAGGAAGGGCGTAGGAAACAGCTGAAGAAGAACATGAGTCTGTTTAACAACCAGTCTGACAATATGTTTTACATATACTCCTAGCTCACATTTGGTGAAACTAAAAATGACATTTGATATAAACGGGCGGTATTGTCAGTTGGGTTCCCCTCCGTGATATTGATGGAATATTGCTAAATGCGGCGTAAAACCAAACTCACTCATTATTGTCAGTTGGAAATGTACGTTTCAACAGTGGTTTATTTGTTTGTTTGTTGTTTAACGCCACACTTCAAGCTATATGGCAGCCTTTAAATAATCGAGTCTGGACCAGACAATCCAGTGATTAACATCATGAGCATCGATCTGCGGAAGTGGGATACGATGGCATGTGTCAACCAAGTCAGCGAGCCTGACTACCCGATCCCGTTAATCGCCTCTTACGACAAACATGGGTTGCTGAAGACCAGTTCTAACTTGATCTTCACCGGTTTCAATACTGGTAATACGCGATTGATATACTTCTTGATCAACCTATGGTTGTTGAATGACTAAATGGATCATGTGGTCATTGACTCCTTTGATTACACCGTATCCCAAATGCGCGGAAAGATGCATATCATGTCAATCACTGGATTGTCAGATCGCCGTTATAGAAATCACGTACGACTCATACATTGATACAGCATAACTTGATACAGGTGCACGGGTTTGACAATATGCATATACATATGGAGAATGCACATAATTATTTTAGATACAGATTTCTTATATTACATGCAGTAAACAAATATTTACCAAGATTTCACAACTGTTTAACATTCTTTAAACGAAATAACTGGATTAATTTGAAGACAGATGGATTTTTCCAGTAATATGGCTTAATATCATCACCATCATCATTATAACACATTTGTAATGCGCTGGTATCCATGCAGTCCATGCTCAAATATATTTTTGTCTGGCATTTACATATAAAGGACAAATCAAAACGAAGTGAAACTCGTCTTCAATATCAAAATTACAATTGATACACCTTCTTTCATTTACATTTATATTTTTATATCTAGCACATTCCATTGATAAATTTTGGCAGACAATCGAAATTTGATAAATATTTTCTATAAAGTAGTGGACTAGATTTTGTTAAATGATATTGCAAAGTACAACAATCTATGACATGCTTATAAATAATACATTTCCTTGAGCTTGATATCTGGCCAAGTATACATTGAAAGGCGTGATCGCTAATTCTTTGTTTGATCACAGGTAACAAATTTGGGTGGAATTCTTGTTTGTACCTTATTTCAGCAAAACCAATAGATGTCAAAATTGATTTAACCTGATAAGCCCAAATTTTTACAGAACGCGATTCCACATCATTATAAAGATATTCATAGCAGCCCCTTAGGATACAGTTATCAGTTCCCAACAATTTTAACCAATATTTTATCAGTTTAAACATTCTATTGCATTTTAGAGGATAGCGCCAGAGTTCAGCATAAATCATAAAACTACAGGTTGATTTCTTTACAACCAGTAGTTTTTTTTCAAAAATCTAAATGCAATCTTTCAATATTATCTCCCTTGTGTGAACCCCATACCTCAAATGCATAACATAAAATGCTACCAATGTAGGTATCAAATACTGATAGCATAGTTTCAGGATTAAGATAAAGAAACCTATTATTATAATTAAAAGACAATTCCCAGATACAATAAAGCTTATCGCCAATTATTCCCAGATACACAAAGCTATTTCATCATTATATTTCCATTATATCACCAACACTCAGAAGTTTTAACCTTACCTCCATTGCGAAAAACAACGATCTTAGATTTCATGATGTTAACTTCCAACCTCCATGCTGTAGAATAAACTGACAAAGAGTCTAACAAACTTTGAAGTCCGTCGATAGTTTCAGAAAATATAACAAAACCATCAGCATACATTAATAAAAATAAACTAAGCTGCTTATGGTTCATATGGTTGGCAGTTATCTTGAATACAAGACATTTCAAAATCATTAATGTATAAAGCAACCAAGAAAAGAGGATAGGTGATAACACTTCGCCTTGCAATAAGCCGAGGTTATTCTTAAAATACTGACTATTAAGGTCATTCAGTGACACACAAGACCTAACGTTCAAATACAAAGAGCGAATAACAGTCAACAGCTTGCCCCGTATCCCATCTGTGATAACTGATACCAAAGCTTATGTCGAAGGCTCTTTTAAACAGAGTCGAAGGCTCTTTCAATGAAAATCAATGAATGCGCAATAAAGGCATCTTTTATTACATAATGTTTTATTAATTAAAGTGTGCAGTGAAAATATTGCGTCAACTGTGCTTAGATTCGGCCGGAAACCAAAATGGGAGTCGGTTATTACACCATTCTCTGATGACCAAGACAAAAGTCTCTGATTTAGGTTAGAAGTAAACAACTTCCCGAAACAGCTCACAAGACTGATACTGCGATAGTTATTTGGGTCTCTAAAATGAAATACGGGCACAATTACTGCTGATGCCAAAGAAGAAGGGAAAAAACCTGCTGATAGAACATTATTGAAAACCTTATACAATATAGGCAGGGAACTGTCTCAGGGGCTCCGCGTTACCAGCCGCCCAAAGATTTGTTTGTTTGCTGTATAACTCCGCACATGGCAGCAGTTTGTAAGTAATCGAATCTGGACCAAACAATCCAGTGATCAACAGCATGAACATCGATGTATGCAATTTGGATACGATGACATGTGTCAACCAAGTCAGGAAGTCTGACCACCCAATCCGGTTAACCGCCTCTTACGACAAGCAGAGATTGCTGAAAATCTGACTTTTCAAGAGTATCGTCCATGGAACTTCGATTTGAAGCGGGGCTGTGGGGTCCAAAACCGTTGGCCGTGCCGAGTCCGGAATCCAAATATTTCTGCCCTGATATTGCTTCTAAATATAAACTCAGTCAGTCAGTCAGTCGATTTGAACCCTCGAGGATCGTGTGTCCTTAAATCCGAAGATTGCCCTGATATGTCTGAAAATAACTTCCGCTTTTAACCGTTGATCTAATGTCTGAAAACTTCCGCTTTGCTCGTACAACACTCCGTGATACGACTGAAACACTTGGTCCACCTACAGAATACCCGATATCATCCGTCATGTTTGCTTGATGCTACTAGAATAGCAATAGGCGACAGCAGTGAATATTTTCGAAATGGGCTAATGACGATCGAATCACGCAGACGAAAATACACCGGACATGTATAGTTTAACATGATTAAACCTCATAATTAAATATCAAAGCAATCAATATCCGTCACAGACTAAATATTATTACAGCGGTATTTCAACAAACACGACGTGTTATTTCATTAATGTTGAAACTAAAACTGACGATTGAACACAATAACATTTGTCTCAAATCGTTGTGTGTGACTCACACTAAACCCCCCCATCCCTACCATCTCCCACCCCAATCAGACGTCTTCTTACTTTAGAGATGCAGCCAAAAAGGAAAAAGGACGAAAAAAGGAGCTGAAACACTTGCCAATATTGCAAAACTCGCCAAATACTATTCAAAATATGATATAATCCTAATTCAGTCAGACAGTATACATTTCACATCCATACCGCTGATGCTGTACTGTGTATGGGGTGAGTGAGTGAGTGAGTTTAGTTTTACGCCGCACTCAGTAATATTCGAGCTAAATCGCGGCGGTCTGTAAATAATCGAGTCTGAACCAGACAATCCAGTGGTCAACAGCATGGACATCGATCTGCGCAATTGGGAACCGATGACATGTGTCAACCAAGTCAGCGAGCCTGACCACCCGATCCCGTTAGTCGCCTCTTACGACAAGCATGGGTTACTGAAGATCAATTCTAACCCGGACCTTCACGGGTTTGTACTGTGTATGGGGTCGAGTGAGTGAGTGACTGATTTTTGTTTTAGCAATATTCCAGAAATATCACGGCGGGGGACACCAGAAATTGGCTCCACACATGGTACCCATGTGTGGAATGGAGCCGGGGCTTCGGCGTGACGAGCGAACGCTTTAACCACTAGGCTTACCCCACCGCCCCATGTGGGGTCGAAGGAATACTCGTTCAGTCATCTGGATAACACAGACCCCTCCCCTTCAACAACCCAACCACCCTGACCCCGAGTACTGATATGCCCGACACAACGGGATGTGTTTGACAAGCTACAATGTCTGAAGCTGATCGATGGCCTTGTTACAGAAAGTACCGGTCGAATCAGAAATACGAGAAAATGATCCTTTATATACATATGAACTTACGCAGAAGAAAATGGCATGACATGACGTCCCTAATTGTAATGTATATATCAAGGGCCTACATTGTGTCTCAAAGGTTCAGCGCGTCGGAAGACACAGTTTCAATATCAGTAGCCGGTAATCTGGGATTACACGAAATTCGGGTATTTTGCTGACGACTGCAAATATATGTGTGGGATATGGAGATTAGAGATACGTGCTATTTATGTGGGTCTTACGTTCCATTGGTGTTGGATGATCAACCCCCACGGTGGACTAGGAAATTGTGTCTGACTTATTCTCGACACAATGGGTACAGATAGACACAATGGGTACAACCGAATTCTCGTGTGCCGTGCGGTGATGTTGCGGTTCTGTTGAACACATCTGAAAGTGTGTTAATTACCTCAAGACATCAGGTTTGCTTTGTTGAAACAAAACTCAGTATCGAGATGATTGGAATCAAACATCTAGTCAGAGCAGGAAGTAGAACATCATTTAAGGGTTCAGTAGTGGTCTTCGTATAGCCATTGAAAGTTATGCATGAGAACCTGTTGTTATTGAACCCCAAAGTTATTTAAGAGAGTGAGTGAGTGAGTATGGCTTTACTCCGCTTTTAGCAATATTCCAGCAATATCACGGTGGGGAACATCAGAAATGGCATGTGGGTATCGAACCCGGGTCTTCGGCGTGATGAACCAAGACTTTAACCACTAGGCTACCGCCCCGCCCCAATTATTTACGTAACGCGTGTTCTAAGAATATAACATGGAGATTCTGTACTAGCTTAACATCTAGTCTCTGAAATGAACATTTTTTAAAGAAAAACAGTTTCCAAATTATGTCAATATAATTGGATACAACGGAGCCCAGAATGGTGACTTGCCACATATTCCTGACTTTAATGGGCTGTATGTGTGTTTCCGGGTCTGTATGACAGACGAACTCTATACATATTTGTTACATTCCAACAGATCATCTTGCTAATATCCTGACAGTTTTGACTTTACTAAAACAGCTATAACACAGATAATAGTGTTGATTGAAGATCTTAACATGAGAACGAGAGGTAAAGTAGGGAGCTTTTACTGGAATGACTGATGACATTGCCTTATCTGAGTACACATTGCCATTCAGAAAGTGGTCAAATGTAACATATACTCCCCATCAAAAGTTTAGACTCATTAGTGTAAATGTAGCCACTTACTTCAGTCAACTGTTCTAAAGTAGATTTTGCAAAATATTCCATACTTTTTAAAGGTACGGTTTACACATGAAATGATGTATTGTAAAACAAATTCGTAACGTTGAAAAGATTATTGTCATGAGTTCAATAAATGGTGAAACTCAGTGAAACTTGGCGAATTCTTAACAAAACTCAACACCAAAACGCGCCTGTTCACATGCACGATATTTGCACATGCTTTTCAGCAATTTGATGCATGATCCTCTTGCAACACATCTGCATAAGGTTTGCAGTTGGTTTCCCCACGTTGTAGAGAAATTCATCTTCGATGTAACCATATATATATACATAACATATAGTGAGTTCTTTAAGTGAATCTAAACTTTTGATGGGTAGTATATCTTATATTTGGGATGAGGCACTTAATCATCACCTAAGTCAGCAATCGATCCCATTCAGTCGCCGCAGCTTCTAGAAAACGGAAATCTGCCAACTGGTAGTCTAGATGACGTACTTTGTGTGCACCTGTGACATGTGTAATTGGCATGGATTCCATTGCCGAAGCTATGAATACACAACGCCTCAGAAAGTGGTCAAATGAGACATATACATACATACATACTAACATTTGTATAGCGCCGATATCCAGCTCAGCTGCTCAAAGGCGCTCTGGCTTTCCCTCGTTCACTGGATGTCATTCTCAACGGCACATCGTATTGTCAATCTCAACTCCCTGGGGAGCATACAACTCTTGCAGCCACTAGGCGCACCGAGTTAATAGGGCCTTCCATCCTTACGAGGTACCCATTCACAGCTGGGTGGACTGGGACACATAGTCACAGTACTTTGTCCAAGTTTACTGCACGTTGCTGTACCCGCAACTGGGTGTTTGCACGTATTCATGTGGCCACCATCTGGTCATATACCAACGGATTCGTGGGTTCTTTTAAGTGCACAGGGTTGTGTACTGTACACTAGGGGTTGTGACAACACTGAAAGAGTCTGCACACAAAGTTGACTCCAAGGTTTTTTACACCCGGTCACAGGTGGGCTCGATCCCGTCACCTCAAGCTCGCTGGATCACTAGCCTGGCGCTTTAGCCAGTTCGCCCACCGCGCCCCCCATATGTCATATTTGGCATTACACTTTCTCTGTACCTTGTGTTGGCGATTAGGTGCTTACTCTGAGAGCCGGGGTTCGAATCCCTGATGGGACACAACCCCCAAAATTCCCCAAATAACGTGTTATATGGCTCATCTGATGAACTGGGACATAGTGAACGTAAGCAGCTAAGCTAACTCACCTAGGAGTAACCTTATACCTACTATATATATATATATATACTCTCCCAAAAAAGAAACGCATATAGGAAAACGCACGCCGAAATTGAAAATCATGCTGTTACATACGGGTATTTTACGGATGGTGCGTTTTGTTGTGATGTTTCAAAACATAAACACCATAGGACTCATAAACAGAGCAAAGCCTTTTGTAAAATGAATCACGTTTTCATTCACTGCTACATGAAATTGCTATGTTCATGATGCGTTTCTTTTTTTGGGAGAGTATATGTATATATCATTTTACCTTATTTTATAAAGTTTTTAGTATTTCGTAAAACAGTCTCTCATAACCCTTTAGGGTGGCATTTGTACTTTTACGTTTTAACATTCAAAACGTTGTATAATAAACCTTGTTGTACAAATGGAGAGGCTTAAATAAACTATATTGTATTGTGTTGTATATAGTAAATACAAGGAGATACCTATGCGATCAAGTACACAGACATGGAGGGATATTCTAGCATCCAGAAAATAACATATTGTAAATGACAGGATTGGGTTGGGAAACAGGCGAGGCTGAATAGCCACCAATATAGATGTGTAGTCTCATAGACAATGTGGTTGCATCTGCAGATATAATCAACTCTATTTCCAACTTCACGACAAACGCGTTTGCGCCCTTGTTTCAGATAGACATAACGATATCAGTTGTAGTTATCCTATAACTACAGACCAATGACTGCTTATTTTCAGGTTAATGATACAGAGGTTATCATTAGTAAATGTGATATTTTACCGAAAACTAATTAAATGTCATTGATATTACACACTTTATGGCAGACGGTAAGTAGAACCAATCTTGCAAATGAGGTAAATGAAAATAACAGTAGTAACAGTGGGTTAAGTTACTTTTGGGATCTGTAAAGTTTATACTCAGAATAATACCCAAAATATTACAAAATGAAAAAAAAACAAGAAAAAAATAAATATAAAGAAAGAATAATGAACACTAAGATCGACAGATACAAATAAAACACAACAACCCCAAAAAACACCCCCAAAAAAACCCCAAAAAGAAGAAGAAGAAGAAACAAATATACCCACACACCCTTCCCAGAAATCACAAATCAAAACAAGTTAATCTTATTAGAAAATACATAGAAAGCTCAAACTGACAGTAAGTTACCGCACATGGAGAAGAGCCATATTACAGGTCATAGCTCTGGTAACTAGGATAATTTAATGATGTTAAATTTAATGCTGAAAATGAAAACAATACTATAAACGGGAAAATAAAATGTAGGAAACAGACAGGAGTATACGTCCATGTGAAACCAAAAAAGGGATAAGATAACGAAGGTGGACGCTTAAAAAATGAAGCTAGGACTTAATTGACCCCGATCCGTAATGACAATGGACAAATAGAAGCCATGCGTAAATCCAGGCGTAAATACATCTGATAGGTAAAATTAAGCATGATTGGTAATGGACAAAGGAGCCCTCGGGGATGGTGTACTGGTGTCAACGTGGAAGCCAGCTAGGTGGCTAGTGCCACAGGTAATTTAATCCGAAACGATTTTATACGCATCTCTTCTGATGTCAATTTAAAAACGAAACTAAGATGATAATGAACGAAATCAGCTGCTGCAGTGATGCAAGCTGTAAAACAACTTTATAGACTTGAGGCATTGATATACCTGTCAATGAATACATGAAACATATTGCTGACAAGGCGCTAGAAATGAATATTCTTATTTAACAAAGAATTGGACACTTGGTTGGTTTTTTGTTTAACGCCGCGCTCAACAATATCTGAGCTATATAGCGGCGGTCTGTAAATAATCGAGTCTGGACCAGACGATCTAGTGATCAACAGTTGGGACACAATGACATGTGTTAACCAAGTCAGCGAGCCTGATCACCCAATCCTGTTAGTGGCCTCTTTTGACAAGCATGGGTTGCTGAAGACCGATTCTTACCCAGATCTTCACGGGTTGAATACTTGGATCCCCGAAAAATGGTAAGTACTGATAATAACACCAATGTATGCCAATGTATGAAGATAAGTGATCAGCATCTTCCCCTGAAAAAAACAAACCTATCAGCCTGCTCCGGTGAGAATGTACACACTTCACGTTTATGCTCAGTAATGGTCTGGTTGCATTCGCAGTACAGAAATGTTACCAGAAACACAAGCTGGATTTAGAAAAGGCAAGTCAGCAACTGGGGAACTTTCTTCAACGTAAAAACTATTCTGTACTTTCTTGATTACAAAAAGCATTTATAACGTTGTTTAAAGAAAACTCTCAACTTTAAAAAGGCATTTAAAAATCATTTAATCATTGTATATCTCGTGCAGAGAAACAGGAAGAAAACTTTTTCTGTGTGAATAGATACACAAGGCAATTCAATTCTGGTTCAAAACTTTAAGTCTACCAAATTATCTTCCCTTGTTTCTAGTATATACTGAACAACATTAGAAACGCATCACACTAAAATGCACCGACGATGCTCAGATATCATAGGTACATTTCAGTCTGACGGGGATATTTCGTATTGTATGGGTGGTGCGTTTCTAATGTTGTTCAGTATATTATTATCACGTATGCACCTTTCTTCATGACTAGTTTACTTAACTTAATTTTAAATTTGTATTTAGATTAAATCACACCTGGTAGAGACGTTGTCAAAAACAAGATTCTATAATTTACATTATTTACAACCCAGGTAACATTACTTCCATCTGCTAAACTTTCGAACCTCGTGAGGGTGGTGGGGTAGCCTAGTGGTTAAAGCGTTGGCTCGTCACGCGGAAGACCCGGGTTCGAATCCCCACATGGGTACAATGTGTGAAGCCCATTTCTGGTGTCCCCCACCGTGATGTTGCTGGAATATTGCTAAAAGCGGCGTAAAACCAAACTCACCCACTCGAACCTCGTGACAACCAACTGAAAAACGAGGATGGAATGATATACCTATGAACGAATATAAGACAAAATATTATGGGTGTCAACTTTTTATTGTACAATAAAGAAATTGACATCCATAATATTTGGTCTTATACTTGAATACCAACTTCTATATGCCTCTCAAGAACCTGTGTATGTGAGGTACACGTAATGACTCAGATCGTGACAACCATTTTCTACCTCCGTGAGACTATTTTAGGAATTAGAAATTCTTACATAGTATATTTTAGGAAAACATTTCTGTTGGTAAAATGGCATTCTTACAATTCCACGGAATAAATGTTCCAAAGAAACTTACTAATTCCAGTTGATTCATGCCGTCGTATTCCACCCTAGTGGATGCTCCTGATGTCAGTGATTGCATGTGACCGAAGGGGCGGTGGGGTAGCCTAATGGTTAAAGCGTTGGCTCGTCACGCCGAAGACCCGGGTTCGAATCCCCACATGGGCACAATGTGTGAAGCCCATTTCTGGTGTCCCCCACCGTGATGTTGCTGGAATATTGCTAAAAGCGGCGTAAAACCAAACTCAGTCAGTCAGCATGTGACCGACATGATAACATGATGTCCTCATATTGCTGGAACATATATAAGTAGAGTAATATTCATAATAAACGTGAATCAAACAAAACAATTCCATAATCCTTATGATTCTGTAACTCGAAAACTGTCAGTCGGAAAAGGTCTGTCCTGATAAGCTGAGTTTAGCTATTCGTGTTGTTTCTTTAGAAGACTGAAAACGTGTCAGCGTATTGGAGGGTTTCAAGATTGCTGGATTGGTCGGGACAGCCTTTCAGAGAAACGTCAAACATGATCAGGTATTACTGGGATCCTGGCTTCCAGAAATGGTATTGTTTTGAGAGGCGCCATAACAGAGCTTAACGTCACATATGTTCTTCCTAATATCTCCCTGTGAAGAAAGACCCGTGAAGATCCGGGTTAGAATTGGTCTTCAGCAACCCATGCTTTGTAATAAGAGGCGATTAACGGGATCGGGTGGTCAGGCTCGATGACTTGATTGACACATGTAATCGTATCCCAATTGTGTAGATCGATGCTCATGCTGTTGATCACTAGATTGTCTGGTCCAGACTCGATTATTTACAGACCGCCGCCATATAGCTGGAATATTGCTGAGTGCGGCGTTAAACAACAAACCAACCAACCACCGAACCTGTAAAGATAAACAATAGTAAGGATGCAACCAAAATCATTACGTTTTTGCAGCAGTGCAAACAGATTGTATTTCCCTTGACTGTTCCTTGAAGCAGCATTTTGTCAGGACGAGCAGCTATGTACAATGTTTTTCAATGATCAAATTCCTACCAATGTTATCTTTCGAGGAACCACTGCCCGTGGGAATTCAGTAGAAAATACTTTCCATCTGCAGAAACGCCTACACTAACAAAGAAGGACTGAATTTTCCTGATCGAAGTGATTACGTCTACACCAGTTATTTATGTGAGTGTATCACGTGCAACTCGAAACAGCGAAAACAAGCAAGTTGTTCAGACGGTTACGCAATACACTTGAGACGCTGTACATCAAAGAAGTGCTGCAGTTCGTAGTCGAGGACGTCGTACTACGGGCACCATTACAGCGACGTCAGTCCCAGTCAACGCCTGGAAGGGAAATCCAAAACAGCTGAGACAGACGCAGATGTACATTTCTGTCACGTGTTGCTCCGTATAAACGCGAAGATAAATCCAGAAATAATCAGTTACAGAACTAAAGTGTGAAATCAGCAATTAACATGATCAATTAGGAGATAAACATTATGTGTTGGCCAATTTCCGGGTGTTATTGAGTATTGGAGCACATAAATTCCGGGCGTTAGCCGGAGGTTTCAAGTGAAATATACCAGTGCTCAAATACTCAATAACACCCGGCAACTTGCCAAAATGTAATGTCCATCGACATTGTAAACACAAAGTAAACTAAAAGGTCCACACGCTTTTTTCTATCTGAAAAAATGCCGAGTATTTGTACGTATTAATACGCAGCGAATAGTCTTGAAATTTCAGGGAATCGAATAACATTCGATGATGTTTTTCAGCCAATAAGATTAAAGAACAGAATGGCTTTTGGTTTGTAATGCATTATCAACAAATTATTGAAACCCAAATGGTTCGGTTAAGATTCGTCAAGAATATTGGTCAATTGTATGACAACAACAATGAATAACAGGACCTATTACAGACAAACACGGTTGTGTCGAACTTATTCCTGTTTCAGTCATCATTTTGCGTATTTACCGAATAATTTACATTGGTCCCACCATGTTCGATGAAAAGGTGGTTGACTGTTTATAAATTAGTGCTCTCCCAAATGCAAAGAATTTGTTTGAGATAAATGTCTTTAGTGAGGTACTTGTCTTTAAATAAGGGACACCGTGCTTTAATTTACTTTATACTTGGAGAAACAATTTTACTGAACCATCCAAACACACCTACAATACAGAATGCCTAAAGGTGCCATATTGCTTGCCTGGCACTCCAAATTCAAATGGCCAGGTACATATCAATGCTTTTCGTGAAGGAATGCCCGGATGTGGGAGACGTTTCAGCCTCGAAGCAATGGGAGACGACTCACTTTGGGAATGAGTAAGTGAGGTTTGTTTTACGCAGTTTTTAGCAATATTCCAGAAATATCACGCCGGGGGACACTAGAAATGGGCGTCACATTGTACCCATGTCAAGGTTTACCTAAAGCATCAATTGAAAGGGGTGATGAGCATTTTATTTTCACTTCCGGCCAAAAAATACATGCATCATGTCGACTCTCATATATAGATCCAAAAAGAATTGCTAGAAAAAGAAAATATTTTGACAGAGAGTACCCTACGATCACATGGTTTGGATTTTAAATTTAGTGAAGACTGTTTGTTCTGTAGGAAATCAATAAGTCAAACAAAGAGATTAAAGCTTTTTAAAGAATCCGACCCTGTGAGAACTGCAATTTGAAGTGTATGACAAGTGCAAGGAAAGAAATGATGTGTGGGGAAAGACTGTTTTGTCTAGAATTGAATATTCGGGTGACCTACATGCCTCAGATGCAATTTACCACCAGAGTTGTAGTGTAAAATTTAGGACAGGAAAAGAACTTGGATCTAATGATTTATTGAAGAAAAGGAAGGGAAGACAGAAGAATTCTGTCTGTGAATCTGCATTTCAGAAAGTGGTTGCATATTTAGAGCAAAGTGATGAGGAACTAGTAACAGTGAGTTTTCTTGTTGATAAAATGAAGAATTTTCTGGATGAGGATCTGGAACCATTCACTCACATTCACATGAAATCCAGACTAGCTGATCATTTTGGAGAAAATATTGTGATTGCTGAAAGTGATGGAAAAGCTAGCATTGTAACTATAAAGGGCAACAGCTTCCAAAGTTATTCATGATTTCTTTTCACTTCCCAAAAGCGATGATCCTGAGAAAGAAAAAGCAAAGATAATTGAAACAACTGCAAAACTGCTTGAAAGTGACATTAGAAATGCCTCTATTCCAACAGATGTATTTCCATCACCCGATGAAATAATGTCTCCCGAAATGGGAATTTCGTTTCTTCCAGAATCTCTACAGCTACTGTTAAGAGCTCTCTTTGTTGGGAAGAACACCCTGACTAAGCAGGCTGCAATATGACAAGTAATAATGCAGGCTGTAAGACCAAGGCAATTTCTTTCACCCCTCCAACTAGCTCTGGGGGTTCAGTGTCACCACATTTTCAGTTCAAGACACCTGATTGATACACTACACGCTCTAGGTTTCAGCTGGTCCTACGCCGATGTACAGAAGTTTGAGCGCAGCGCATCTCTTGCTAACAACACCGAAATCCAAGGATACACAGAAGGCCAGTTCATCCAATTTGTTGCTGATAACATAGACCATAACATCAGGACCATAGACGGATATGGCACCTTTCACGGGATGGGGATTATTGTGGCTGCTACTCCGGGATCCAAGATACTGATGGGGATCTCAAAGACATAGGAACCATCAAAGTACATTATTATATACTAGGCACATAAAGAAACTGTGAATACAAAAATTTAAAATCTAAATTTATCAAACCTGTGTAGACACATAAGGATTTAAACTCAGAGATTAGTGACATGTATCCAACATGAATGCACGTGCCACGTTCCGTGACGTCAGTGGGTTCGTCCTTGAGACGTGCAATACGTTGTTGCACGTGCATTCCGGGAAAGAGAAACAGAGCAAATGAATGCCACACAATACTGTCACTTTGGAAAGCTCAACCCCTGCCCTTGCGATCGTTCAAAAAATTAAACGTCTATTGAAACGCATAGCATGCCAAGGCTCACGTCTGCACAACGTCATGAGGCCATTGGGATGGTCCGTGGGGGAATGTCTCAACGACAAGTGGCTGCACATTTCCACTGCCACCGGAACACCATTTCTGCACTGGTAAGACGCTACCAGACACAAATGACGTCATCGATCGGCCACGTCGTGGACGTCCACGTGTAACAACGCCAAGACAGGACATGTGGATAAGGGTGACCCATCTTCGCCACAGGTTTCAGACTGCAGTGATGACTGCCCGAACCATCCCAGGACTTCGCCGTATCCACCCCAACACAGTTCGACAACGTTTACGTCAGCACGGGATCAGACCACGACGTCCCGCCATACGGCCTATCCTGACATAACGTCATCGACAAGCTCGCCGAATGTGGTGCCGAAATCATGTCCGCAGACCCTTGTTTTGGTGGAGAAATGTTGTTTTTACAGATGAGTCCAGGTTTAACATTTCCCATAGTGATGGACGTCAACGTGCCTATAGACGCGTGGGAGAACGTTATGCACAGGCCTGTGTCTTGGAGAGGAATCGCTTTGATGGTGTTTCGGGATGATTTGGGGTGGAATAACAGCACGCCAAGAACTCCTTTGGTGATTGTTCAGGGCAACTTAACTGGTGAGGGCTACAGGGATCAGATTCTGCGACCTGTGGCAATTCCTTTTCTGCAACGTCATGGCCCTGGGTTAACATTCCAACAGGACAATGCCCGCCCTCATACGGCAAGGGTTGCTATGGATTTCTTGCAACACCACAACGTTGACTTACTGCCTTGGCCTGCAAATTCACCGGATCTCTCCCCGATAGAGCATGTTTGGGACGAGATGGATCGACGTCTACGCCGTCTTCCTCATCCGCCAGATAACGTCCTTGACCTTGCAACAGAACTTGAGAGAATCTGGCGTGACATCCCACAAGCCTTCCTTGCACGTTTGATAGGCTCTATGGGTCGTCGATGCACTGCTGTTCTCAATGCCGATGGTGGACATACCCGTTATTGAGCTTGTGACATGGTCGTTTGACCCCTGTCCCGCTTGTGGACTCGTGACGTCATTGTGATTGACTTTTCAATTGAAATTCTCCGACTTGTTATGGTCTCATGATCCCTCCATTAAAGTTTATATGTACCTTTGACATTGTTATCGTACTTATCAACTGGGATAATATTTTGACAATGCACAGTTTCTTTATGTGGCTAGTATAGTACAAAGAAACTGTCTCATCTGAAGTATGGCATGCTCTCTCAGATTGAATGTGATGACAAAACACCAAGTGTAAACATACTGTGGAAGACAGCCTGGCTGCTCCGTCCACTCACACCTTCATGGAATGGAACTATGCAAATGATATACAAGAATGGTACATTTCCTGGTCCAAGTTGCATTACCTTTATGCCAATGATCGACCTCAATCCTAATGATGAAAGTTGCATCTACACAACATTGCTGTTTGTAAGAGACCAGGCAAAGAAGTACAACGTCACTCCAGTACTCACTTTCGATCAGCCACTCTGGTGGAAAGCTACAAATATCATCTCCGTCGAACCCGATACAAGTGATCTGCACAAGTGCATTTTGAGATTAGGAGGTCTTCATGTTGAAATGAGCTTTCTAGGTTGCATTGGACAGATTATGTCTGACACTGGACTACGAGAGACCTTAGAGCTTGTGTACTCTGAGAATGCAGTCACACATATGTTGCCGTTGGCCGTTGCCCGAGCGGTAACAGGTCATGGACTTGTTGACATGGCTCTACAATCTTTGCTGGTATCTCAAGCATTTGACGTTGAACTGAACAGGATTGATGATGGACCTGACCCAACTGACAGTGATGACACGGAGCAGGAATCATATGGCACTCGAAGTGATGAACAGGAACCCACACAGATTGCACAAGACACAGAAGCTGTAGATATATGGAAACCAGCAAATTATCTTTTGTCTACTGCAAAGGTATTTGATGAGATTGTAGCTGGAAAGTTGGACCTTGAGGTGGCATGCACATCCTCTTTACTGACAAGGGTGACTGAGCGGTTAAATAAACACTGCAGTGCGGTAAGTAAAGGGAGAACTGCAAAGCTCTGGCTGCAGTACATGGAAATGGTATTAAACCTCAGAACATTAATTAAAGCAGAAAGAACAGGTGATTGGTTACTCCATCTGAAAACACTTCAACGCATTCTGCCATATTTTGCGGCTGCAGGCCATAACCTCTACCTGAAATCAGTGTATGTATACCTGACGAGCATGCAAAATCTGAAAGTGTCTAATCCACAGGCATATGATTTATTCATGCATGGGCACCATGTCCTGAGACGCAGCGATCGCCTTTTGGGCGGGTCTTTCTACAGATTTGGTTATTGAACAAATTCCAATGAGAAGCATGATAACTGCCGGTGGTTTGACACGAGGACGTGGTATGTCTGAGGTTCAAAGGTTAGTTTGGTCACTCTCTCCCGCCAGTCTTGTTCGGAAATGAATGAAGCAATGCAGCAGCTCACAGGACAAACATACAATAGAAGTGAACAGCACAAGGAGAGCAGCAACGCAAGGCACCAGAGCGATCGGAAGGACACAGAAGCCATAACTGAATATCTCACTGACAGAAACCCATTTGATATGGATGTATTGAAGAGCATTTCAACTGGTGTGATCTTTGTTAATAGTAATGTTGATGAAGCTAAAGATGTAGGGATGAAGATTCTAGACAAGATGGAAGGGCAGATTGTACAGGATTTCACATTCAAGAAGAAAGACCAGATTACTGTCATGAGTGACAACACACATCTGGAAATTGAAGGGGAACCAGCCAAATTTGATGCTCAACTTTTGTTTCAGAGACTTATAACAGCAGCAAAAGGTTCTGTTTCAGAAAAACATTTAAGGTCTCTGTTCACTTATGAACCGTGTACTTATCCTCCTTCCCTGTTTGAGTCACCACATCTGCTCAGAGAAGCTGACAAGTCCATTCCTTAAACATAATGGGCCTCGGCTCCATTATTTTTAAGGAATGGAGAGTTACTTGGACATTACACTCTACGTAATAACATAAATGATGAGTTGTTATGATCACTTGGTAACAGTGAATATATCAGTGTTTATCTTTTTATAGTGTTATTGATAGTTCTTATAAATCTTGAAATATTCTTAACAAGTGAATAATCATCTGAGGTAAACAATAGTGTAAATTGTACAAGATTTGGCCATTTACTGTAATAAGTCGGGATATATTGGGATCTTGTGTTGTCAAAGAACGAACATTTAAATAGATAGTGGAATTCGTCGTCTATCGCCGGTGAATTACAAAGATTAAATTTTCTCTGTATTCTTGGTATATTATTCCAGCGGCCAGTCTCTATTGGTAAGTGATGATTCGATGTCCGAAATGACGTAATGGGCCGCGAGATGTAGACAGGTAATACAAGGTACTTTTCAAAGGACGGCTGATCTTTGAACAGTTTATAATAATTACCCTTTGAACTTATATGAATATCTTCCCTCCATTTCTGTATAGAATGATCGTTAAGAGTTGATTCAACCATTGAGACTAGCCACTGTTTACACACACAACTAGGGTTATCAAATACATAAGTTAAGCCACAACTTATATGAGATATCCATATGTTATTGTTACGGAGATTAAGAGAGTTGTCTAGTTTGAGGAGTTGAAGGACACGCGATGATAACCTATACAGGGAAGATGCTGTTTCTAAATTATACCAAAATGTGACCATCCTTTTAGCTATTGTAATGCTCACAGGGAAACGACCCAGTTCGCCATAAACCATGAAGTTAGGTGTTGATAATCGTAATCCTGTAGCAAACTTGAGAAATTTAAGATGAAACCTTTCAGCATTTACAGTATTTTCATACCCCCATTTTTCTCTGCCATATAAGGCAATGGGTAGTATTAAAATATCGAACAGATTAATTACAGTATCAAGTGCCAAATTGAAGTTTCTTGATTTCTTCAGTAATGCAAACATGGCTTTCTTAAAACTAGACAATTAATCATTGATTGCGAAATTAAATCTTCTATTGCGGTGAAAGTTGATGCCAAGATACGTATAATTATTTACAATTTCAATTGGTTTAGAGTCAAACTTAAAAGATGGCTTAGATTTATTACCAACACCCCCTCCAAATTTAATAATCTTAGTTTTTGCTATTTTAACACGAAGGTTCCATGTATCGCAATATGTTTTATATACATCAAGGGAATTCTGTAGTTCTTTCTGGGTTTCGCCTAGACGTATTGCTTCATCTGCATATAGCAAAATAATGAATTTGATACACATGTACACAAAATCATCATACACACATCTGACGTCGACGCCCTTACAACCTTTGCTCTCAAGAAAAACATCCAAATCATTGAGAAAAATCGACAATAATAACGGTGAGAGATTTTCCCCTTGTCGAACACCAGAATAACAAAAGAAGAAATTGGAAATTTGGTTGTCAACCATAACACAAGATTTTATATTATTATACATTCTTTGAATTAACTTGAAAAAACTCCCCTCTATGTTGTATGAGACCATTTTGTGCCAAAGACCTTCTCTCCATACACTATCGAACGCTTTTGAAAAATCGATAAAAGCATAAACAAGTTTTCGTTTGCAGGTTTTGAAATACTAGTTTAACATATCTAAAATGAATATATTATCAAGCGTTGACATGTTTTCTCGAAAGCCAGCCTGTGATGGGCTAAGAATGTTATTTAATTCTAGGTAACTGTTTAATCTAGAATTTAAAAGACAGGTGAAAAACTTTCCTAAACAACTAAGAATTGTAATGAGCCGGTAAGAGTTCATCCCGGTCAACCATGAATCAGGGATAACACCAGATGATAAAATCAGATTGAAAAACGAAACATAAAAGTCGCCAAGGATATCAAATGAATCAATCAAATAGTCATTTTCAATCAAATCAAGGCCTGAGGATTTGTTACGCTTCAGACGCGAGATAGCTGAACGTATTTCTTCTAATGTAATATCTCTATTAAGCATAGAGTTATCATATGAACCCCGGTTGAGATCTTCCTGGATATCATCATTGCCGTCAGCATATGAATCGTTTATAGATTTGAAAAAATCATGAAATATTTCTAGTTGCGGGGTTTGAGAGTTATCATCATTTACTTGAGAATTGAGAATTTTCCAAAATTCTTTCGGCGAGTATTTGAATTTATTACGTAGCATAGTGCTTGTTTCATGTTTATGTTGTCTGACATGTTTGTTTATGCAGTTTGTTATACAACTTGCCATGATGGTGGTACATTGTGTAATTTTCTTGAACCGGCGTTTCGATTTACGGTAAAGTTGTCTGATACCCCTACATTCTTTACTGAACCAGAGCTTGTTCGTTCTAACGCGTTTACGCGTTTTACCGGGAGCTCTATTACGTTTGACACCGAACGTATTACGTCCGGCATCAACCAGCACGTGCGTTACGTCCTCAGACAGCCTATTCACTTCAGTATCAGCATCAACACTGTCATGACAAATTGCATCACTAAATATAATAAGATATGTTCAGTATAGTATTGGATGACTGCAAGTCATAATCAACAGTCAAATATTTGGATTGCTTGATTTATATTTAGACAGGGGATGTTTTAAGGACACCTCTATTTTAGTCCTTCAAAACCGTTGTGTCCAGATATTCAAGCTGACCCTGTTTACAACATATTGAGAGCTGACACTTGTGTGACCATTCAGTATTTAGTTGGAACCCTTGGCATCATGTATGAATAATTGAAAACATTAGAATAAGTTATGTCGTTACGATTACGTCATCTGAAAAGAGGTGGGTAGTGTATCCAAAATAAACTCTTCCAATAAACATGAAGGGGGGAGTCACATTAACAAGCATTAACACTGTAGTTTCAAATTGCATTTTTATGCACTTTAATGTCTAAGTTTGAGTCTATCGGACTTCTGCCTATCTCAAACATACAAAATGTTTCTTGCATATTTTCTTATCTGAAGTTTGTGATGCATTTATAGCAGATTTTGCGTTTTTTGGGGAGTACCAAGATATAAAGTCAAATGAAACGGGGATCGTGAGGCATAACATAGCATAACCAATTTGCTTGAGGTTGTCAGATAATATGTAGAAAAATAAAACATAAAAACAGCTGCATTTGTATAATTTTCCAGGTGAGGGCGACTACGTTTTGACCGACCCCCCTATTGCTGAGTTCGGCTTTAAATACCAAACAAATAAACAATAAAAGTATGTTCCATCCGATCGAAATCACCATCAGAAGTAACGCAGACATTATATTTGCGTCCTAGTATTGACATCGGTTGACACTGTTGACTGCTTTGCAACATCTACGATGCTTACTCTTTCTTCAGCTTCCACCAGAGATAGCTGCATTTGAGAGGGAGCTTGCATCAGAGTTACTGCCTATTTTCACTCTCTAATGACGTTCGCCATGTAATGCAACTGTTCCACGAATTCCTATTTTAGCAATGACTATTTCTCGAACAGGAAGCCAGCAAAGATCAAAGCAAATTGGTAGCAGCTCCAGAGGAAGTACCAAACAGCCAACCCCGAAGGTACTGACAACTGGTACACTATTCTTGCTAGGAAGCTAACGTCGGCAATAACTGTACGGCGTTAAATAACAGTGAAATTCGATGGTCTTGGTTTGATAAATTACTTCATGTTTTGCATCACCCCTTCCTACATGTTTATATATCACCACAAAGATTTAACCACGAATAACGCTTTTCGACCATTCAGATTCTAAATTATTGCACAACTGTGGATGAGCGAAAGGTAAAGATGACAGATTGCACAGCTCACCATACATGGTCACAACTTTAGGTCATGAAACAGTCATTAATGGCAGTAAGAGACACGCTTTCCGTGTTCATTCTGTTGACATAGTGCTTCTTTACAAACTGGTGATGCAACACGATTGCAATATCTTCTGTTCGAGTTTATTCAGCCCACACAGTCCCTATGGGGATTTTATGGCTTCTGAATGTATCATGAAATTGAGTCCATTCCTTCGTAAGGCATCGTACATGGCAATGATTACCCACTAGCATCGCTAAACATGTTCGAACCCTTATTAATACATCACGATGTGGAAAAATGACTAACACAAAGAGTGACACTAGATTCCTCCTCCCTATGCGTTTGGATTAATGAATTTGTCTTGTTAAGAAAACTCATCATTGTTTGTCATTACATGGTGTAGAAACCATATACATACATTTCTAAGGCCCAAACGTGGAGGGTAATGTAGTCTACAGCCTCATCAGCCATTTATTCCATGTGTTTTCAGAGGTGTCTCAGATCGTAACATCATGCAATAAACGGATTCATTTGGAAGGATGTCCAGGACAGGTAAATATCAGTGATGTCATTACCATGGAAACAGGCATGAGGAATACTTACACAACACTTTAACTTCATCAGAAAATTCCATTCAATAATTAAATTAACAGTCCTCATCTTCATCCTGAACGAAAAACTTAAACTTAGTCTGGGCTTACACACAGTGTCAAACAAGCATAAAGCTTGATCTTTGAGGGGTTGTTATGTGTGTTTGTTTGTTAAACGGCTCATTTGGGATATTCCAGCCAAATTCTATAACAAATCGAGTCTTGACCAGACAACTTTGTGACATCATTAGCATACGCAGTTCCGTTACAGTGCTATACATCAACAAGACAACAAGCCTGACTACTCTCCTGCTAGTCTCCTCACACGGCAAGCATTGGTTGCTAAAGACCAATTCTAATCTAAACCAGATCTTCATTGGGAAGTCGTATTATGTACGTTACTTCACGTTCCAATTAACTTATTTATGCATCTTCCTATGTGATCACAACTTTGTATTTAATAGTAATACCAAGTTCATGCATATCTGTTTTCAAAACGATAACACAGGTTTCATGAGTGAACGGTAAAGTTGTTAGGTCGCGTATGTCATCATCCCTTGCCACGATTGGCCTTCATGCCTTTTCATTTACAGGGATTGGATCTCCATTAAATAGGGCTGTAACGATGCATCGAACTATCGATGGATTGCAAGTGTTGAGTCTCCGACAGCAATTAATCGATTGTAGAAACGAAAAAACTATCGATGCAGCTTCAATGAATTCCTGTTTTAACTGTTTACTTGATTAAAAGAGACTGAAACTGCTTGAACTTTATTGCATATATACTACATTCATTTGGGAAATGACTTCAAATGAAACAATTCAAGGATAAAAAAATATTGCAATAGTTGGTCACAATAGACCATCGCTATCGCAATAGTGTTTCCTCCTCAATAGTCACCCTTACCATCAAACAGTAACAACAATAAAACAGCAGTTTATAGGCAGGTAGAGTGTTTCTGTGCATGTCCATTCTATATACGTAAAAGACCTTCACGAACTTGATGATACAACAAGAGTGATACCAGCCCCACCTGATTCTTCCAACACAGTCCATTGGGGAAAGTTTTCGCTCTTTGGTCGTGTCTTGAGATTGATTCTATCTCCCTGCAAGGCGTCTTATATTTTCAAAGATCTCCCATTAGTGTCGCTTTTCATGTTTCGTAAGTTTACTTAAAATTCTAAGTCGGACCCTTTACTACACGTGTAGGAAGTAGAACCATTAGGAAGATGTGTTTGAGGCAGTCCATTTGAGGGTTTTATGGTTTTGGAAAGGTTGTAAGAGAGTTTCTCATCAATGCTCGTCATTATCTCATGTAACAGGAATCTTGCTATAAATGACTGGTTTAAAGGTCCATCATTACTGTTAAAATCCCACCAGTGCTGAGGTAGAATGTACGGCTGATGTTCGGTTTTGTTCAAGTGAACCCCATCTCGAGTAAACTACATTTCTTTCTAGATATTTTCATGTATCGTCTTAACAACTATACGATGACGATTATTTTGCATTGAGGCAAATTTGACAACAGAGATTACTATTTGTTTCCTGTTGTGTGAATTGGAAGTGTACTTTGAGAGCAGTATCAATCACAAACTTTGTATCATCAAAGACATACGGACTACGACAAATCACGACAGTATGATATGAACTTGCTGAAACATAGTAAGAGATACTAATATACTCTGCAAAAGAAGAAACGCAAAGTATAAAAAATTGGAAGCATCTGACGATAATTGCTGATATTTATGAAAAAAATAGAAAGAAAAATGCCACATACGAATTCATCTTGTCTGCATGCATTGGGAGTGATTTGTCTGCCATCACAATAGTACAGCGGGGGGTGGAATAGCCTAGTGGTTAAAGCGTTCACTCGACACGCGGAAGACCCGGGTTCGATTCCCCACATGGGTACAATGTGTGAAGCCCATTCCTGGTTTCCGTGATATTGCTGGAAAGCGGTGTAAAACTAAACTCACTCACTCACCCAGTTGTACAGCAGTGAACATTCCCTAGCCAATAACGCCATCAGCTGACTACAGGCAGGCGACTCGGCTTCGTATCCAGCGTTCACCACGTATCCATAAGCACCATTTCAAGACTATTGCACCGTTAACACACGACCTACCCAGATCCGGTCTATCACGTGTCATACCTGCTCGTAACCTACGTGTCAGACACATCCACGAACCTCAGTTACAGCAATACCAGGATTGAGTAGGATTTCAGCCAAGACTGGGGAACCGTATACGCGCAGCAGGTATTAGAATGACAGAACCAATTCTAGGCATTTTTACTGATTAGCATCGTCGGCTGCGACGTCTGAGGTGTCACGAACACAGAGTTTGGCCATAACAGCGATGGAGATTTGTTGGTTTAGTGACGAGAGAGAGTAATATACTCTTCAAAAGAAGAAACGAAAAAGTAGAAACTTGGAAACATCTGACGGATAATTACTGATATTCATGCAAAAAACATGCCAAATATGAATTCATCATGTCTGCTTGCACTGGGGGTGATTTGTGTGGGTGGAAATACGGTTAAAACTACCGGGAAACGCCAAAACACACCAACGTGAAAGGAACGTAATTTGTTGGGCTGCGAAAATAGAGGGAACCATCTACGCGCCGTAGGTTTTCGAAGAACAGAACCGATTCTAGGCATGTTTACTGATTAGCATCAAGGACACAGAATTTGGCCACAACAGCAATGGAGATTCGTTTGGTTTAGTGACGAGTCATACTTGCATCTCCGTACAGACGGAAGACGTCGTGTTTAACGACGTCGTGGGCAACAGTATAATCGAAACTTCACATACAAAGTAGACTCGTTTGGCTTCGGTAGTGTAATAATGTGGGCGGTAATCTCCCACACCGGTAAAACAAGCTCTGTACATGTCCGGGGCAATTTAACGGCACGAAGTTACACAACTGAAATCCTTTGGTCACTCTCCTTTCCTATTATGCAAAAAACAAACGTAATTCTCCAACACGACCTCACACGACAAAAATTACAACAGCTTTTTTGACGAACCACAACTGCCATGGCCTTCAGAGTATTCAGACATAAACCTCATAGAAAATTTATAGGGTGCTCTTTATCAACGTCAGAAACAGCCTGAGAACCCGTTAACTTGGCTACAATTCGTAATGATTCCATGGGGAGACATTGCCAGGCAGTTAGGGACTCTAATGGGGGTCATATAAGAATTTGAGAACAGATAACCATCATCTTCACATTCGACCGTTTCGTGTGTACCATGATGGACCTCCGTAAGTGACAATGCCATGATCTGTTGATATGATACATGAAGTATACATTTGAAAAAACACTTTTGAATTCCTTTTTAACCGTCATCATTGTCGTGTTATCAACTGAGGTCATCCCACGATGCTTTTAATTAGAAGTACATTTCTACCCAAACACAATTCAGCGCTCTAATGATGTAAAGTGAGTGAGTGAGTTTAGTTTTACGCCGCACTGCGCCTCATGCGACAAGCACGGGTTACTGATGATCAATATTCTAACCCGGACCTTCACTGGTAATGGTGTTAAGGATATTGGGATTGAGATTAGGTCCATCGCACCAAAAGCCAGAGTTGACTGAATGTTGTGTTAAGAGTGCTGATCCTTTTGCTGATGATATGTCATTGAATCTCATATTATTTTCTACAAGGCCTAAATGCCTAAGATCAATACATTATTCAGTGTGATCCATTCGCATACATATTATGTATATCACTGTCGTCTTTCAAAGCATCACCGACAGCATACTGGACGTCCAGGGACAAAAATATCTACAAGGACTAAATAGCAAAGATCGATACATTATTCAGTGTGATCCATTCTCACTCCCATACATATTGTGTATATCACTGTCGTCTTTCAAAGCATCATCGACAGCATGCTCGTCGTCGAGGGACACAATTCTCAGCTGAATACACCAAAATACAAAGATGTCAAACACCACCATGTAAAACGTCCTTCACGACCTTTAGATTATTTAAACATCAAGAAGCCTTTACATATTTCAGAATCTGTCATCTAATGGTCTAGAGTCGTTAGGTAAGGTGACAAAGGGAATGCCGAATCCCTACAATAGCATCTCTACTGCCTATTTAAGTTGCTAAATTAGCTGAGTGATCTTCAGCAAAGGTATTATCAAATTAAGAGACATGTTATGTATTACAAAGTTGTTGACCTTCCATTTGGTTCTACGGTTGTAAGATGTTTTGATCAAAACATCTCTAACGGACAATAATATACTGAGAATCTAAATATAGCGTAACTAGTTACATGTCCTTGTTCCGGTCTCTCCAGTACATAACATAATGATTACACCCAGAAAGAAATTCAGTGAGTACATTTGTGTTTGCCTGTTTTGAGACGGACTGCAGCAATGTTCCAGCTATTTGATGTCGATTTAAAAATAATGGACAAAACAACCCAATGATTGAAATCATGGGCATCATTCAACCCAATGATTGAAAACATGGGCATCATTAAACCCAATGATTGAAATCATGGGCATCATTCAACCCAATGATTGAAAACATGGGCATCATTCAACCCAATGATTGAAATCATGGGCATCATTCAACCCAATGATTGAAATCATGGGCATCATTCAACCCAGTGATTGAAATCATGGGCATCATTCAACCCAGTGATTGAAATCATGGGCATCATTCAACCCAGTGATTGAAATCATGGGCATCATTCAACCCGATGATTGAAATCATGGGCATCATTCAACCCAATGATTGAAATCATGGGCACCATTCAACCCGATGATTGAAATTATGGGCATCATTCATCCCAATGATTGAAATCATGGGCATCATTCAACCCAGTGATTGAAATCATGGGCATCATTCAACCCAGTGATTGAAATCATGGGCATCATTCAACCCAGTGATTGAAATCATGGGCATCGTTCAACCCGATGATTGAAATCATGGGCATCATTCAACCCAATGATTGAAATCATGGGCACCATTCAACCCGATGATTGAAATTATGGGCATCATTCATCCCAATGATTGAAATCATGGGCATCATTCAACCCAATTCGGATTCAATGGTCGGAATCGCCCACGTCGGTGAGCTAGACCACATGTTTTCCGCTAGTCGCCTTTTGTCATGAATTTAATAGCCTCCTGCCCCAATATTTACCTGCTGAAGAACAATCTTATCATTTCAATTCAATAGAATCATTCGAAAATGCATTGATTCGTGAGGCGATGGGGAAGCCCAGTGGTAAAAGCAATTGCTCGTTATGATAAAGGTTTGATTAGCCCAACAGATACAATTTTAGAACATTTCTGAAGAGCTCAGAAAGCTTTAAAAGAGCACAAAATGCCGTCAAACCATCCTCTCATTCACTATGTCAATAATGAAGCACACGACTATGCAATAAACCAGAAGTTGTTAATCAGGACTTTTAGCTTGAAAACGATGTAAGAATCCACACAGAAACGTCTCTCTTTGTAATAAACAAGTTGTCATCCATAAAGTCGTATGCTTGATATCAACCTACTTCAGGGGTTAAACCGTTCGAGATCTTAGAGTCCTCATAAAATGCAGTTGCAAATGACCAAACCTTAGTAATGCGTGTAATAGATCATACTTTTGTAGCGAAATAATACATATAAGAAGCATGTTCTCCACTGCTGCTTAGAAAGAAAGTGTGTTTTACTAGTGAAGCGCTTTGATGACATGTGATGTACTGACACTGTAATTTGTGGAAGACTGAATAAAGCTGAAGAGGCGACTGGGAGCCCTCGAGTGACAAAAACACCATTCAAGACGCAAAACATACTAAATCACATAACACTGTTGGATCGCTTGCTCTTCCGCCTGATAGACTAATATTTGTTTCTTTCCTCTTTAACGCCGCACTCAGCAATATTCCAGCTTTATGGCTGCGGTCTGTAAATTATCGAGTCTGGACAAGACATTCCACAAATTGACATCATGAGCATTTATGCACATATGGAATACAATGGGGGATCACCCAATCCGTGCACTCGCCTCTTACGACAAGCATGGGTTGCTGAAGATCAATTCTAACCCGTATCGTCAGGGGTTCCTAAGAGACTCATAGAAAAAACACGAGTTTGCGTTGATGGGTGTATATTTGGCTAATGAGTTAGTACTGATATCAAACAGAATTATGTCCACAATGACCTATCTAATATTTAGGCCGACACATGATCTGAAGTTTTTTCAGAATCTGTCATCCAGTAAATTATGTTTTTAATTAAACACACACATCACACACACACACACACCCACCCGTCAAATGGATCCGCAGAATAAATTCCCTTTGGTGACATCAATGTCAATGTTATGGAAGACGACTTTCTAGAAGGCGTATTAGTCTTGTAGTGCTGCTGACTTTCCATTTGGTTCACTGGCTGTGAGACGCTTTTTGCAACACATCTGACAAACACGAGGAGGCGATATATGTGTAGGCGCCAGTTACTGGAATATTAACTGTCTTAGCTATGAGTAACCGTTACAACTGTCCACAAGTATGACATAGGATGCTTATACGGGATGAAGTGCACAGAGGCCGATATATCTCAGGTGCCGAAATTCGCTCGGCAAAGTTACGTCCCTTAGGCATGCCGGAAACCTGTCTTCCTGGGTTCGAGTCCATGTTCTTCCTGGTAGCGTAGTTTCTCAGCACCATACATTTGGTTGACAGTTTCGCCAAAGTAGTAAAGATATGAAACTTGCATCACGTCGTTTCTTCTCCAATATTTAGCTGATGCACCAACTAGAATACGGTTCCCAGTGGCCTTAAACACAACCAACACTCATTCATTCGTTTTCCAAATAGAAATAGAAACGTTTCTGTCATTGAACGTTTCAACATGATTAATGACACATCATATTGTAGCTGTTGTACTTGTTCATTTCAAATTGAAGGATCTCCAACAGTGGGGGCTGATGACCCAGGTATGGATCTAGATCGTAAAGCTACTACGTGTCATGTATCAGCGGAGTTTGAATAATCGATTAATACCACAAGAAACAGTAACCAACTAGAACATGCATATGCTTAATATACGAAATATATACCATTCAAAAAAGTAGGCAGATGAAACATTTCAAACGGAATGGAATACATTAATTATCACATTTTCCCTTAGTTTCTCTTCCATCACCTGTTTCCTCCTTGGCTTCATCATTTGCTTTTTATCAATCTTGTAAATCCAATATCCCCTACTTCTTTTGAATGGTATAGTTAAAGAGACTGTAATATGATATAATGTATCTGAGGCCGGATGTGGGTTGAAGCGTGATCTGTTTGTTTGACAGAGGGTCGAAGCTTGTTCTATGGCATTTTCATTTCGAGAATGCGTTTGCTGTGCTGGGGTTGTGACAAGAGGCACGGAGTTGTAACAAGGATTGCTTGTAATTGATGTCACATGTCTTCTTGATCTTAGGATCTGCTACTTCTTTGATGTCATCTCACTCTGACTGTGATCGTGAGACTCCGTTTTCCCCAAACTGTTACGACTGTACATCTGTTAGCCTTTTCCCTGACATCAAATTTAGCAGTAATTCAAAAACTACCCAACCTACTTGTAAGACCGTACTTTCGCAACATTTCCTCAATATGCTTAAATTCACAAAGTTGCATGTTCAGCCTAATTGCAGCCCACCCAAGAGACTCCCAGAAATCACATGACTAATAGTTCATAAACATTGACATTAACTTGAATCAGTATGAATGACTTTGGAGAGCATTTTTTGCGTCAGAAATGTCGTGTTTTTCTGCATTCGCTTTAGATCTGCTTTTTCAAATCAATGGCAATTGATCATACATACCCGCATGTCTTCTTAAATAGAACAACAGATTGTAATATATTTCGCAATTTATTGTCTGTCCTTTTGATATACAGATACTGTGGTGATTTACCTGCTTACGTCTATGTAATTCCATTTGAAATTAGCATTTAGCAGTGCAGCGCTAGATAAATCTTGTGTGTGTATATATGATGTTTTAATTGTTTTTGGTTATATTCTAGCAGATCATTGTCACTCATTCAAAACAGAGGTTTTTCAATCGAAGGTGCCATGATAAGGTGGAGCTACAGTACCTTGTATACACACTGTTTAGTACATTTATCAGACTTATTACTCGCTGATTTCGAGTTGTACATCTTCCAGCAAAAAGACCGTGTCCAAAGACATGTTGGTTTGATAAAATTATGAGACGCATCAGAACATTTTCCATTTCAGTGCTGCAACTTGGGTTTGTCTCTGATATCTTCTTCGTCACTATCAAGCCTGTCGTTATATCTTCACTCGCCCTCAATGACTGTGATCTGTAGCACTATCTTTTGGTCTCCAATACCAAGAATCTCATATCATTTGTTTAAAACCAATTGTATTCCTGGACAGTTCAGCCACCTTCACATAAAGTAACAATTTCACGTATCAAACAATTATTTATAATGCATAATTAGTATCAGTAAAACAGGAATATTTGTAAGACAAACAGTTTGTGGCCTCTGTTGTCTTTACCAACATGCGTTCTCGTTCTCCTCTTAAACTACATTATATACCGGAACACACATCGAATAAAAATAGCATTCTATCTGTCATACAATGCTGAATCTGTAACCAGTTTGTGTACAGTATAAAGTCTTTAAAAGTACATCAGGATGGTGGACAGTTATTGATGTTGTGTATCACAGCGTCCAAAAGCAAATGTACATGCATGTACATGTACAGTGAATCATATATTATGTGTTGATGTATCCTCGATATCTACTAATGGCCATAAGCTGGAAATCAGAACTGGCTTCGTAAACAGTAACATGTCCCGATATCCATAAATTACAATTAAGGTACGTCAAGACATAAAAACAAAAATTCTATATGTCGCTAATATGGATCGGTAGGTACTTTTATGTAACCAGACTATCTGCCAGTCATCATGTTGTCTAGTGTATAATCTACAAGAAATCTAGAAAGAAATTAAAAGAATGAACACTCATAAACATTTGGGATTTGCGTTCGCCTCCAGTGCCAAACGTTCTTATCATAAAGATGATATATCAAACTCATGTTCTAAAATGATAGGCTCAATGAGGAAGTTGAACAATTTGTTGCAAAGAGAAACGATCAATAAAGTTTGTGGAATAATTTATGTCAGCATTTTTTATGCCTGTGAATTATGAGATGTCGTCACATTTTAAAACAAATGGAAAAATAACTTCAGCTGGAAGCAGCGAGGGTTGTCAGATTTTCCTGACGTAAATCACCGAGAGAGCTTCAAGGAAGTGTAAAATACATTGGACCTTATACAGTTCAGACAAATGTGATTCATAATATTAAACTTCCTACAACAGATTAAAAGACTCTCATAAATTACCAGATAGTAGAAGGACATAACAGTAAGCGAGAGAAACAGGGAAATTTATAATGATTTCTTTGTCTACGATATGCTATTCTGTACAGGTTTGGCATTAAGGAGTGTCCATTATTATTCTGTGGAATATGTATCATGCACTCTGCAAAGAGAACTATAATTTATAAGTGTTAGAAGTGACTGTGAAAGAAAATTACTTTATATAACGAAGTGGACCAATATATATGGAGCGCAAAACGGTTTAGTGAATGGTACAGTGTCAAATAGTTTCGTCTCTCTATCCTCTATTACTTTCTCAATCGTGATGAATACATTATAAATGGATTTTGTAAATACCATGGGGAAAGTTGTTATACGTTGGAGAACCTCTTCCCAATCCCTTCACATTGTGAATAAAATATATTTATATATTCTACACGTGGTTACATGTAAATGTATACAGCTCAGAGTATAGAAGATACCACCCAAAACCCCAATAAGATACGACAACACTCTAGAGTAACATTTCCTCTAGTCTTAGACATAACTAAAGCCATACAATAGTTTAAGAAATATCACTTGATGCGCCGCAGTGGATTGTTACTGTCACCCGGATCTCTTTGATGACGTCATTCAAATACGATTGTGAAGATTACCTTGGAAACACATGACTGTAGAAAAGACGTTAATTGTTGACGTCATTCGAATGCTGCGGCTTGTTGAGAAGGCGGTCGTTATCAGTGCATTTTCAGGAAGGGGTGCTACAAAGGATAAAGAATTAATGGGTAACCGAACAATCACAAGTGTGACCTGCTAGTATCCTGAGATTTATGTGAGAAGCCATTTAACGTTACAGCCAAACCTAGAGTCCAGCATACCATACGTTAGTGGCCTCATAGGACAGCATCGGTTGCGAATTCAAATGCAAATCTTCACGGGTAATTATTTTTATGTACTTCATGTTCCAAATGGTTTAGTCATGTTCCAATAGCATGTTCCTAAATGGTCAAAACGTTACGTTAAGTATAGTACTATTTAAAACCATTCTATTTCCACATCTTTTCTTGAGGGAAAACTACATATAGCAGGTTGAGTAAGGCATTATGCAGTGCCACAATGGCCTTCTTGTACAGTGATTGCGTTTTAACATGTACTAGTATTGTACAGCCAGGTGTAGTCTCACACTTCCTCAACCATATTATTTTTTCTACAGCCTAGCCCTCCCTGCAATGCTAAAGCCCTAAATGAATTAAGATTAAATCTCTGGTCTCCCTGGGGCTCCTTTTCAATTTAAATGGATTTATTTGTAACTGTCAAAATTTTATATATTCAGAGATTAGGTGCTAGTCTAAGTCAGGTGATTCTTTCCATGTTCATTCTATTTCCTCAAAATACTTTTTCCGACCTGATGACACAACACCAGGAAGTTATACCATCAGCCCGACCTGATTCTTCCAACACAGTCCGTTTGGGAAGATTTTATGGTTTCTGATTGTATCTTGAGATCGATTCTTTCCACCTGCAAGATGTCTAACAAATCCACGATCTGCCATGACGGCAGCTTTACAGTTTTCGTTTACATAAAAGTGTCTGTCGGACCCTTACTACAAGTGTTTGAAGTGTTAATTGTTTTGAGAGGCCGTGAGGGCATTGTGAGTGAAATGTTAATACATCTTTGCATTTTAATACATCTGCAATGGTGAAACTATCAGCGTATCCTGATTCCATTCTGAACACCAGGTCTCTAATTGGGATGAAGGTAATTAGTGTTTGGGTACAATGACTTTGTCATGATATGGGTTTTCTAATTATTGGTTGTTGGTTGTTCAGTTAATATCTGAATAACGATTGGAGTTTTTCGTTTTATTTTTCATTGTTCCTCAAAGTTTAGAAAATGTATTTCATTTTTCCGATACCTGGTAATGCATTTCTGTACATTTTCTAGACTAACCGTTTCATGGTTTATACCCTGCCTGCGCATTGTTTAAGACATTGAAACAAGTTTTCGCTTCCAAGTACATTCTATAGGCTAATATGCTATACGACGCCCAACAGAATCACATAAATAACCTCAAGCGGATGCTGCCAATACTGTGAGTGAGTGAGGTTTGTTTTATGCTGTTTTAAACAATATTCCAGCAATATCACATCGGGGAGCACCAGAAATGGGCTTAACATATTGTGCCCATGTGGGGAATCGAACAGGGTCTTCAGCGTGACGAGCGAACGCTTTAACCACTAGGCTACCCCACCGCCCTGCCAATATTGAGAGCCCGTGTATTGATTAAGAAAAGTTCTGAAAACGTCCAGGGCTCCCGTAGGCAACCATTTCCCTCAATTCCATAACGACAGTCTGGGTTTTCTTCCATGTAACCCCAACTTCATTGTCTGTCAAATACATTTCTTTGAAGATAATTTCCCGCACCGCCTCAGTGTCTAGCGACAACGGTAACATGAAGATTATTTTGCTTTGAGACAAAGTTCACAACAGCAATAGAGTTTTTGTCCTGATGTGTCAATTTGAGGATCAGTACTTTGAGAATGATTGTAGGCACCGTCATGAAAAACAGTGGAGTACAACGCTCGTCACAGAGTTATGTGTTTATGTCAAATCAATAAAATGTCAACTTCAAGAGCAAACAGAAGACGACCTTGTATTATATTAACTTGCTAAAAAAGCCAGTAAAAGAGATTAATACTTCTTAGTGTTTCGCCTATATGTCAACAGTGGTTGTGTTATCAACTGTTGTCATCCCTTGATGTTTGGAATTAAGGGGATATGACGAACAGATACATTTCTACCCAAACAAAATTCAGCCCACTAATGATGTAAAAGATTATTGGGGTTGAGAATAGATCCATCGCACCGAAGGACTGAGTTTAGAATGAGTGCTCGTCTTTTGGTTGATAATATGTCATTGAACCTCAACACCTTGCGCATTGTTCGTGATGCACATCTGGCGTATCTTGGCCAATCTATACAGATTACTGAAACTACTGGAATAATATTTTCTACAAGGCCTAAATAGCCAAGATCAATACATTATTCATTGTGATCCATTCTCATTCGCATGCATATTATGTATATCATCGTCTTTCAAAGCATCATCGACAGCATACTTGACGTCCAGGGACAAAAATATCTACAAAAATATCTACATGGACTATATAGCAAAGATCGCTGTTGCACTGTTGATGCACCTCTTGTGTATTTTTATCAATTTGAACAGATTACTGAAACTGATGAAATATTATTTTCTACAAGACAACATTCATGAACTAATTTTAAGATACGTTTAACCTGAGGTTACTGCCAGCGGCCACTATGAAAATGCCATTTAGAAGGACGAAAGTTGATACAATTGATAAGAAGTGCTGATAAGTGAAAACGTATTTCACCTCAAACGTGAACGACATAATAGGAAACGCGAAGTCAGATGACAAAAGATCAGGTGAGCTCATGAAGAAACTGATAGAATCACTCAGACCTAAATAGCGAGGATCAATACATTATTCCGTGTGATCAAAACTCACTCACGTACATAATACGTACATCACTCTCGCCTTTCAAAGCAGCACAACATCCTCGTAGTCCAGGGACAAACTTCGCAGCCAAGTAAAGTTTATGAATTAAAGCAGTTCCATGCAAGAACGCCCTTCGCGACCTTTAGATTATTTACACCTAAAGAAGCCTTTGCATATTTAAGAATGTCATCTAATGGATTTCAATCGTTAGGTAAGGTCACAAAGCGAATGCCGAATCCATACGATAGCATCTCTACTGCGAGATTAAAGTTGCTAAATTAGCTGAGCGATCATCATCAAAGCTATTATCAAATTAAGAGACATGTTATGTATTACAAAGTTGTTGACCTTCCAGTCGGTTCTACGGTTGTAAGAAGTGTTTTCCAACACATCTAACAGACTAGAGGAGCTCGAGAAGATGAAAGAAGGGAAAATAGTTACAACTGTCCCACTTTCTGCAATCTCTGTATAAAAGAATATAAGACCAACTGTTTCATGGTGGTTTCACAAATAATCTAGTCTCGCAATTAGAATACGTTGAACTAGGTCTGTCCACTTTCCCCCCAAGTCGAGCTTGCGACAAGCATGGGCTACAGATGAACAGTTTCAATCCGGATATTCTACGGGTTAATATAGCCAAAGCTTGCCACATGTCAAGTTGGAAAGCTTGTTTGTTTTAGCATGTGATATTTTAGGCCCTTTGGAGGTGAAAGTGGAACACATTCTAAAGATTGTGCTTTTGCCGTTTAGTAATGTATATACAAAAATGTAATATTTTCATACTGAATACATAAAATGGAAATATGTCACCATAAATCCACCCAGTTTATAAACTTGTCATTTTGACCATTCGTGTGCGCTGCTGGAGTACATAACCCTCTGAAGCCATAGTGACATTACCAAAATGCATAGATTCATGGCTCCTGTGGGGTAGGGCTTTCTGGCTAGAGTGTTTGCTCGATTACCCAAAAGGCACGGCATTGCTGGTACACTGACAAAGTAGGGTAAAACATACTCACTTCCTCACACGCTCCCGTAAATTTATTACAAATAAAAAAGTGATGATTATCGATAAATTACATTGGCATAAATACAATTCCGATTAGTTTTGATATAGACTTCTTTTTGAGTAAAAGGAAGGATAAAAATCTTTTAGATCTTAACATACCCTCATGGAATAACGTTGCAAATGACCTGAATTCATCCCATTTCTAAAACGGTTGATGCCATTCTTATGTTTGCCTTCAAATCAATAAACGCTTCTTTGAGAGGCATATAGTAGTTGGAGTAAGGTTACGATATGTGGATGAACAAGTTCAATATTTACAGTGAGGAGGAGTATTGTACGATGTAGTGTAGGGGGCATATACACAGAACTGAAGTAGTGATTTTACAATAGAGCAATGAAGACTGTCAAGAGTATACTGCAGAAGATCTGAAGTAAATCAGTCCTTGCAAATGAAGCTACGCGTGCAAAACAAAGAAGCATTATGTCTGATTGGAGTCTTTGATGAGTTGATGGTAAGCTGGGAGTATGTAATAGCCTGGTCATGGTTGGTGGATGGTTCAAGGCTTTTTCATGTGGATGGCTTCTTAGTGCAGGGGTTTATGTAGCAAATATGTTTTCCGTGGAAAGTGCATGCAAATTTGGGAACCACTGATAATTGTAATCAGTATTACATATGGATTCAGAAAAAACATGGCTCCATTTTTTCTGATGATCATAAGTGTCATTCTGGGGTAACTGAACATCGGTACCCATAATCGAGCTGCAACACCAATGTGAGAAAAACACATTTTTATAAACCTATCACAACATAGGTATGTAGTATATCAAAATGTACCTTGTGATGGGTGTTTTACAACTACAATTATATATCATGCTTCTCAATGATATATGTATGCATAATAATTATTATGATCATAACTACCTCTGCCAAAACCAAAGGTTTGTTGCAGAGGGTATGTATTCAACCCAGTTTGTGTGAGTGTATTTATGTGTTAGCAACTTTACTCAAAAACTACTAGATGGGTTTGAATGAAACTTACTGGATCTCAGGGCAAATCAGTTAGATGTTGAAGAAAGTACACTCTTCAAAAAAGGAAACGCATAAGCAAAATATCATTGAAAAATTGGGTCTTATTCAATTATATGTAAAGCAACGAAAATAAACGTTACAGCATTATAATTATGTAAAGCAATACATTGGTATCTCGTGCACATTTCATAAGAATGACAGTCATCATGGTCATTACTGCTGTCTACGAGGTGGCGTTGAAGTTACTACCATGTGTGACCACCTCTTACTCCTAGAATTGGACGTCACCTCCTTGACACAGATCGAATCAGTTGTTGGATGTTTCCTTGTGGAATCCTTATCCATTCCTCCTGCAGCATGTTGAACAACTGTTAAAGGGTGAATGGCGGATTACGACGTTGACGTACACGTTTATCGATCTGATCCCACAGATAATCAATTGGTTTCAGATCCGGGGATCTGGAGGGCCAGGGGAGTACATTGATGTTGTTATTGGCCAGGTAGTCCACTGTAGCACGTGATGTGTTATGTCTGTGTTGTCCTGTTGGTACAGCTCCCTGAACCATATGTGCCTCCCGTGTAACACCACCTGACTCGCGGACGTTATGTAATCGTGTCAGAGAGGGGTCAATTTTGGTACGTCTGGCACCCATATCTGCCTCTCGGATGCGGTTCCTGATTGTCTGGTCGGACATTCTCCGGGCTCCAAACCGTTCTTGTGCTGTGTCCCGGGTGGAACGATGGCAGTCACGAAGGTGGGTTACCCGGATGTAGCGATCTTGGGCTGGTGTGGTGACTCGCGGTCTTCCTGGTCTTGGATGGTCATTTGTCGAATTGGAATGCACAAAACGATCCCACAAACGAGTTATTGTGCTTGGATGAACGCTGAAGGTCCTCGCCACAACACTCTTTGATTCGTCCAATGGCAATATTTCGCTCGGCACCATTGAGACGTCCCATTTTCTCATCCGGTATTTGCAGGGGCCTTGGACGAATTTGCGAGATGCATTTGGGTCTTTTATAGTTATAGGTTGTACTCATGCTTTGTACGTGAAAAGCAATACTTGCTGCTTCTGGTTGTGTCCATAACAGTCAAGCTCATCATTACGATCATGATCGATAAAACCATTCAAAATCGTTTATGGTTGCATTCGCTCACGCATGTTCTTCTCAACCATACCAACAACAATATTTAACCCTCAAAACATGCTTAATTTGACATACGCGTACAAACTTTCGATCATATTTAAGATTCTATTTTGCGCTTCTTTTTTGGAAGAGTGTATGTTAAAGTACATATACACAGAGGTACTTTCAAACATAATCGCAATGTTAAGTAAATGGGGAACATGAATAATATCTCAAATAGTTATGGATGGATTTGAATGAATCTTGGTGGTTATGTTAAGTATTACACCATGGCTATCTGCGTACGGTTCGGAGAAAGAACATTAAAGTACAATACACATTAGTGCTTTAAAATGTAATAGTGAATGGAGATTGCTGTGCAAGGCAGAGGCATGTTCTCTAAAGAGGCCCTTCAAGTTTCCAAATTAAGAAAAAAAATGCGTAGAATTCATGCCTGTGTTTGCATGTCAAATAATTTCGATGCTTGTACTTCAACAGCATATATTGTTCTTGCAGGTTAATGACGGATTGCTTGACAATGCAAGTTATTTCACAAAGCTAAATCCTTGAGAAAGTTAAAATAAATATACTAGTACACATTATATATTGCACTTGCATACCCCACTTGTAATATGTAGTTATCTGTTCACTATGATATAATTTGTCATTCCTGTAATAATACATTCAGTTTATATTGACTGCAGATTTGGCTTTTTGTCATTTGTCATTTAATTACCCGGACACAGTTGTCAGTGTGTCAATTCTGACATTACTGGTAGGCCTTGTGCACTTGTGCATGATTATATGATAGTCACATTAACCTTACCTAAGTACTATTATTACTACATAAGTGTGTCATGGTAGTATATGTTATGAAATGGGAGAGTACATTAATTGAATAAATGATTTCCATTCATATAGGCCAATACTTACAATGTTGGTGTCCGATGAAGGAAAGACAATATTTGATTAATTTATATGATTATGTCATATTTTATGGCACCAAGAAGCATATTATGTGGTTATCTCTATATCATGCATCATAAGCTACCTTTTGATATGCTACATGACCATGTTGTGACAAGTTTATGAAAATACTTTTGTCTTGAAATGGTGTCGCAACCCATTTTGAGAACTCATATTCAATCAATATGTATTCAATGACACTTACTGCAAACAGAACAAATGGAACCATGTTTTTTCTGAATCCATACACAATAGTGATTACAATTAGTTTTGGTTCCAACAATTAACATGTAATTCCTACGGAATTACACAAGCCCCTGCACTACCTTGGAGTTTTCTGATTTTGAAGGCGTTGAGGATGTTAGTGAGGGCTTTGATTTGGTCCCATCGGGATTCTGATATGGTTTTGAGCATTTATATACACAGTAGGAATACAATAATATGCATCAGTATAATAATAAGATCAGTCAGCTAACCTGAACGCCCAATCCCTTCAGTTGCTTCTTACAAGGAACGGTTCCTGAAGATCAATTCCCTATACATAATTCGTAGGCCTTTATAACCATACATATCGAGATTTATTTCATAACCGTCTTTAGTGCTTGATATGGATAATTTGGTACCATAGTTTATGGATACACTGTTCATGGTAGTGGTTACGTTTTGCTCTCAAAACAAATGTGAATGGACAAGCATCACAGAGAATGACAACAGGTTATTCATTCCTAGCAAACGAATATGCCATCTGTCATTATACTACTTTTTAAAACATGTTTTGAGAAACAGAATCTGAACAGACCAATATCACTTTATAAAATATATTCCTAATATGCCAATACTACTTTGTTAAACTGAAGCAGATGACATGAGATTACCAGAAAACGGAAGAGTGAGTGAGTGAGTTTAGTTTTACGCCGCACTCAGCAATATTCCAGCTATATGGCTGCGGTGTGTAAATAATCGACCAGACAATTCAGTGATCAACATCATCAGCATCGCTCTACGCAATTAGGATACGATGGCATGTGTCAACAAAGTCAGCGAGCCTGACCACCCGATCCCGTTAGTAGAAAACGGAAGACGACTGATGATGTACAGGTTAGCTAACAAAACCCATTGGACAAGCGACAGCGAGGATATCGACATTGAGGAGTGAGGTGTTTACAATTTACGTTTTACTGTTATGAAATCAAACTCACCTATAGATAAACAGGGCGATTGAATTAGTACAGATATCAAACAAAGTTCTGTCCAGAACGACCTGTTTACTATTAACACCAAAAACATATTTTCAGAAGCTGTCATGTGATACATTAGGTTTTGAAATGCACAAACAATCAAATGAATCCGTAAGAAAATGTCTTTATTGTGACATGAATGTCACTTCGTCTTTTGATGTTGTTGACTTTTCATTTGGTTCATAGGCTGTACGACTCTTTCTGACACACAACAGGCGATAAATGAGTGGGCGACAGTTAGTTTTGTATTTACTGTTCCAGTTTCTGCACCTCTGGTGATATAGTTCAGGATACTTATTAATGAATAGGGAAACAGATGCCTAAGTCGTTTCAGGAGCTGAAATTCCCTGTGCAAACCCACTCTTAAAGTTACATTCGGAAAGACTTCTGGCCTACAGCACACTCACTAATTTACATGCAGAAAGATTCTAGCCTACATCACACTCACTAATTTACACGCAGAAAGACTTCTAGCCTACAGCACACTCACTAATTTACATGCAGAAAGACTTCTAGCCTACAGCACACTCACTAATTTACATGCAGAAAGATTCTAGCCTACATCACACTCACTAATTTACACGCAGAAAGACTTCTAGCCTACAGCACACTCACTAATTTACATGCAGAAAGATTCTAGCCTACATCACACTCACTAATTTACACGCAGAAAGACTTCTAGCCTACAGCACACTCACTAATTTACATGCAGAAAGATTCTAGCCTACATCACACTCACTAATTTACACGCAGAAAGACTTCTAGCCTACAGCACACTCACTAATTTACATGCAGAAAGATTCTAGCCTACATCACACTCACTAATTTACACGCAGAAAGACTTCTAGCCTACAGCAAACTTACTAATTTACATGCAGAAAGATTCTAGCCTACATCACACTCACTAATTTACACGCAGAAAGATTCTAGCCTACAGCACACTCACTAATTTACATGCAGAAAGACTTCTATCCTACAGCACACTCACTAATTTACATGCGGAAAGATTCTAGCCTACATCACACTCACTAATTTACACGCAGAAAGACTTCTAGCCTACAGCAAACTCACTAATTTACATGCAGAAAGATTCTAGCCTACATCACACTCACTAATTTACACGCAGAAAGATTCTAGCCTACAGCACACTCACTAATTTACATGCAGAAAGTCTTCTAGCCTACAACCCACTCACAAATTTACATGCAGAAAGACTTGTAGCCTACACCAAACTCATTCATGTACATGCAGAAAGATTCTAGCCTACATCACACTCACTAATCTCACACTTTACCATCTTATATAGTATATCTATTTATTTTATGTTTTAGGTCAAATTGAAGAATCTACAACACAGCTGGCTGATGACGTGGGTGTATGTATATATGTTATAGTTCTAATATGTGGTCATGTGTCAGAGGAGTTTTAATAATGGGCGATTCACGTTTATAAGAACGAGTAACGAGCTTGAACATGTTTACAATTACTTGATATAAACAATATAGCTAAAGAGATTGTAATGTGATTTAATGTATCTGAATCAGGAAGTAGGTAGAAGAATAACTTGTTAGGTTGCTGAAGAACTGACAAGAGTATACATGTAGATGTAACGAGGACAACGATGTGGCTGAAATATTGCCGATGTGACGATGAAAATTAACTCACTTACTCTGAGTGAGTGAGTGAGTTTAGTTTTACGCCGCACTCAGTAATATTCCAGTTATATGGCGGCGGTCTGTAAATAATCGAGTCTGGACCAAACAATCGAGTGATCAACAGCATGAACATCGATCTGCGCAATTCGGAACCGATAACATGTGTCACCCAAGTCAGCGAGCCTGACCAACCGATCCCGTTAGTCGCATCATACGTAAACATGGGTTACTGAAGATCAGTATTCTAACCCGGACCTTCACGGGTATCACTCACTCTCAGTCTGCTATGAAATATGGTTACAGTTGTGGTCTCACACTGATAGGGACACATTTGACTGTGTTTCCCCCAAGGTATTACTACTGTACAACTGTTAGCTTTTGCCTTGGAAAACGGTTTAGCTGTCAACGCAATTTCTAAATAGGCAGGGGCGGTGGGGTAGCCTAGTGGTTAAAGCATTCGCTCGTCACGCCGAAGACCCGGGTTCGATTCCCCACATGGGTACAATGTGTGAAGCCCATTTCTGGTGTCCCCCCGCCGTGATATTGCTGGAATATTGCTACAAGCGGCATAAAACCAAACTCACTCACTCACTCTAAATAGGCAACTAATAAGTGCTTCCTTTCGTAACGAACGGTTACAGAGAGAATGTTCACCGAGCTGTTCAGGATTTGTATTTCATCACAGAAGTGACTTCAAAATATTGATGTATCTTGATGTTCAGAGAGCGTGATAGAGGGTCACTTAAGAAGGATTAGGAACCAACAGGGATACCCCGAGGAAGAAACATCTCCTCAAGACGCAAAAATGAATTCATGACATTGCATGTTTAGTTATATAGCAGTCCGCCACAGAGACTCGAGAACACATGCACGGCTGATAGTTCATAAACATTGACATGAACGCGAATCAATATTACTGCCTTCGGAAAACATTGCTTGCGGTATCAATTACGTTTTTTTAATAGTTCTTATTTCATCTGAGAAAAGAAACATATTGCGATGTGTTTCGTAGATTATTGCATGTCTTTTTAATACTCAGGTCCTACGGTGATTTCCAAGGAGTAGTCAATATAATTCCTTGAAATATATTTGAATTTTATTGTATTTGAAATACCAGGACCCGTGAAGATCCGGGTTAGAATTGATCTTGAGTAACCCATGCTTGTAAGAGGCGACTGACGGGATCGGGTGATCAGGCTGGCTGACTTGGTTGACACATGTCATCGTATCCCAATTGCGTAGACCGATGCTCATACTGTTGATCACTGGTGTTTCTGGTCCAGACTCAATGATTTACAGACCGCCGCCGTATAGCTGGAATATTGCTGAGTGCAGCCTAAAACTAAACTCACTCACTCACTGAAATCCCAGAATGTACATTTCATCATTGTTTATAACACTTTCAGGTAGTTCCTCATCTGTTTAGATAAAGTAACGGTTTGGTACGTGTGTACACAGTTTACAGTATATTTATTAGACCGAAGGTGTCTTCACTGATTTTGTATATCTGAATCTGACAGACATTTAAATTGAGCCTCTTCCAATGTAACACTTTCTTGCTTAAAAAGACTCATGACATCTCATGTTGGTCTGACAAAACTCTGTTGTCAACCTCCAAATGCATATCCCCTCAAAGGGGCGGTGGAGAAGCATAGTGTTTCAAGCGTTCGCTCGTCCCGGGTTTGATTCCCCACATGGGCATGTAAATTAGTGAGTGTGCTGTAGGCTAGAAGCCCATTTCTGGTGTCCCCAGCTGTGATAGTGTTGGATATTGCTAAAAGTGGCAGTAATCCATACTCTCCTAGCCTCGCTCTGTATCCCCTGATAAATACATTGTTCGCTTCAGTGTGGTAGATGTTCACAAGCATTCAATGACCTATTTATAGAAATAGGTTTTCCGTTCAAATACCTATAATCACATTTTCTTTGTTCTCGAAAGTATTTGTATTCTTTCACCAGAGTGTTTATGAATTGGCAACTGAACAGTTCAACCTAGCCTTCAGACAAGTTAATATTTCTACGATCATACAACCCATTTATAATGTATAAGTAGTATTATAACAACACGAATGTTCAACAAAATTATGTACGTATATCTCTACTCTCTTCCGAGTATGTTAAGTGTAGCGACAGCTCCCTCATTGCCGCACATTAAGTTCGTTTCATTTGTCTATCACAGCAAGTTTCCCTTGTACCCTTAAACTGAATGTGCAAACCTGAGAACACATTGATAAACAAACCCGGTATTCTGTGTCGTACAATGCTGAACCTCTGTGTGCGTCTCAGTGGTATTGACAGCTTCCAAATGCAAATGTACATGCATGTACAGTAAATCATACATTATATGTTCACATGTCTAAGTTCCATATCTATTAATGGTCATTAGCTCGAAATCAGAGCTGGGTTCGGGAACAGAAACGGGTCCCGACATCCATAATTCACAATTAAGGTATGTCATAACAGAAAATAAAAAATAAAAGTTTGTTGTTTATTTCTAGAGTATGTGCCAGTCACCATGTTACAAGTGTATAGAGTTTTCATGTGAATGTATACGATCATCTGGCAAACATGTCTCACCGAAACCGCAATATACACGTATATGACAACACGTATAACGAGATTTTTATTAATAGTCTTAGAAATAACTGAGTCTAAAAAACAACAACGTATTTGCAAGAAGCACAGAGATTGCTTCTGATAGCTCTCAACAAGCAGTATGATATTCTCTCTTCTGACAGACGTTTCAACCTTTTTATTTAAAAAAAGATTAACAGATCCCTGAAGGATGGTAACATTTTGTACAATTCAAATTGTATTTGAGACCGCCTCAACTGTTTCATATTTAGATCTATGCATAAAGATTCAGAGTGACAAAAACTCTCCACAAGGTTGTATGAGGAAAGGGATGATTTCAACTTTCCAATAGTCACTGACAACTTCCCTTTCATGTCGAGCAATATTCCAACAGCTTCCGCCTTTGGTGTTTACATTTCGCAACTTTTGAGGTACAAGTGAGCTTGCTCTTTTTATCAGAATTTCAAGGAGCGTCATGTCACTCTTGCTCAGAAGTTGTTTGATCAAGGTTACAACATTCAAGGCCTCAGTAAAGCTTTCAAGAAGTTTTATGGTAGACATGTGGAGAAAATTTCCAAATTTGATGCATCAGTTACAAAATTGATGTCAGATGCAACTCCCTATTTTGACTTATAATATACTTTCCCGAAATATTCTGTTCTTCCCTCTGACGTTCTTCTACAAGTCGTGATTTTCATGTTGGCTATTATCTGTCAAATATGTAAAACTGTGAACTATTGACGCTGCTGATATAACAATTTTGTCACTATTATATTCTCATAATAATTCGTTCATTCAGAAATTCCGAAACACTTGTTGGGGTCTGAGTATTTCTCGAGCAGGAAGCAGGCTACAGAACATTATCAACATCTCAGGCACAAGACTAAGTAAAACAGTCGCGACATCAAGTACACACGTAAGTCACCTCAAATGGTACGCATCGGTTGATGAAGATTAATTTTAATCCGGATCTTCTCGGGGAAGTCTTATCGTGTACTTCACGTTCTAAATACTTTATTGATACATATTCCTAAATGATCTCAACGTTTCATAAAATAGGACTTCCAAGTACATGCAGATCTATTTCCAAACTAAAACACGTGTTTCATTGAGTGAAAGGTAAAGTTGTAATGTTGCTTCAGGCTTTGCTACGATAGGCCTTCATGCCTTTCACTCTACAGGGAATGGGTCTTCATCAAACAATAACAATAATACACTAACTGTTCATAGATAGGTGGTGTGTTTCTGTCCATGGTCACACTGAATACGTAAAATACCTTGTCCTGATGATACAACACCAGGTAGAGAGACCACCACAGTGGCGGATCCAGGATTGTGGATGTGTGCGTGTGCGTGTGTGTGTGCTCGCAAATCATGTCCAACGGTTAGGGGGGATTTCTTTCGCGACGCACGTTCTTGTTTATTTTCATGAACCGTGAATTGCCTCTCAAAATTTTGAAATGTTTCCCGATGTTCCAATACATTTTCCACACGTTTGAGATTAAATTGTATAATTGTTACGAACAACAAAGTTCTTGACCTTCACTTTGGTCCCCGGGTTGTAAGATGGTTTGATCGGAACATCTAACAGACACTGTAAAACTGGGAATCTAAATAGAGGGTAAATAGTGACTTGTCGCAGTCCCGTCTCTGCAATCTCTTCAGTACATAAGAGAATGCTTACACCCAGAAGAAATTTAGTCAGTATATTTGTGTTTGCCTGTGTTTAAAGCCCAGCAATGTTCCAGGTATTATCAGAGTAAAAGGCATGCCCATTTCGTTCTACTCTTGTCAGATGATTTGAACAGACTTGATTGTGCTTTGTCTGGACCAGACAACCCCGATATTGATGACATCTGTCAACGTAACTGGCCCATGGGATACCTCGGTGTGCATCAGGTAGGTCAGAGAACCTGACCGTCTTATTCCAATAGCGGAGTCTTACGACACGAATATTCGACTCTTCTAGGAAATATGAGCTGCTAACCGGGAATCCAAATTAATGTTTTCTTGTTCCACATAAAATCGTGAAATAACGTGAAAGTAACAAGAACCCGCTGCATTCTATAGCTGTTAATGTTGTTCTCCAGTTTGCCTTGGAATCAATATACGCTGATGACCCTAATCTAAACTTGCAAATGTTGGTAACAGATCCTACTTTTGTAACGAATGTATATTTACAGTATGTTCTCCTTAGCTGCTTAGACGAGGGCGTGTATTTCATCAGTGAAGGACTTTGATATACGATGCGCGGAAACCGTAATTTGTGGAACACTAAAGAAAGATAAAGAGCCGTCCAGGAGACCCAGAGTGAAGAACACACGTCCAAACGTCCAGACGTAGAAGTAATCACATTACACTGTTGGATCACACGGCAGTCCACCGAAGAGAATAATGTCTTTTAGTTTCTGTCTTGTTTAACGTCGCATTAGACGGCATTCGAGCTATATGGCTGCGGCCTGTCAATAATCTAATCAAACCATACACTGATATAATAGGCATCGATCAACACAATCTAGATCCGAACCATACATGCTTCAGCCATGTCCGTGAGCCGTACCTCTTGATCCCGTTTGTCACCTCTTACGACATGCATGTCTTCATGAAGACCAATTCTAACCGGCACGTCATGGGTTCCTAGGAAGACTTAAAGAATACAAAAGTGACATAAACCTTCCAGATCCACCTTAAATATCTGCCAAGAGCAGGGGGTCGATGGCACGATTTCGACTACATCATGGGCAACTGTTTATAAATCACTGTGAAATAATGATGACACATAGAGCTCCCCAAAACACAACTACCATAATCATATTCGAAGAAAATATACCCTACCTATAATGTAGAAAGATACATTAATTACGTCATCATCTGCACGATTCGCTGTTGTTATGTATAGCATAATTTGTGCTGATCAATACATTGTCTTTGCCTTTGATTATTTTTGTGTCGGAAACAGACCAATGCTATTTTGTGAAACAGAATGTAAACTAGTAAATGATACGCGTAGAAAGCAGTGTACCAACAGAAAAAAACACTATGTCAGACAGAATGGCCACACACAATACTACTTTAGGAAATGCCGAATATCCGAATATCCATTGGCCACTACTACTTCATGGAACATAATGTGAACTGGCCAATACTACTTTGTACAGTAGAATGTTAACAAGCAAAGCTACTTTTAAAACAGAATATGAAGGGAGCAATTCTGCTTGTGAAACAGAATGTCAGCAGACAAATACTTTATCGTGAAACAGAATAACAGCAGACCAATACTTCATCGTGAAAGGGAATGTCAACAGACTAATACTTCATCGAGAAAGGGGAATGTCAACAGACCAATACTTCATCGTGAAACAGATGTCAACAGACCAAAACTTCAATCGTGAAGCAGAAAGACAACAGACCAATACGTCATCGTGAAAGAGACTACCAACAGACCAACACTTCATCGTGAAACTCAAAGTCAACAGACCAATACTTCATCGTGGAACTGAAAGTCAACAGACCAATACTTCATCGTGAAACAGAAGGACAACAGACCAATACTTCCTTGTGAAACAGAATGTCAACAGACAACTACAACATCACGAAACAGGGGCGGTGGGGTAGCCTAGTGGTTAAAGCATTGGCTCGTCACGCCGAAGGCCCGGCTTCGATTCCCTACATGGGTACAATGTGTGAAGCCCATTTCTGGTGTCCCCCGCCGTGATGTTGCTGGAATATTGCTAAAAGCGGCGTTAAACCAAACTCAGTCACTCACTCACTCATCACGACAGAATGTCAACATACTCATACGTCATCGTGAAACAGACTATCAACAGACCATCACTACTTGTTAAGTGGAAACACATTAAATGGCATGGATTCACGCTGACGAGTGTTTAGGTGAACATATACTCACAATTGATCAATCCAGGCAATGCACATTGAGCATTGTGGATAAGTTCACCTCTAAGTTTGATGAAATCCTCATCACCTTCCAGTAATGAATTAGTAAAGGTTTCAAACACGACCGTGTCAACAAGGACCTCTGTATCTTTACTCTCAAAAAGGGATCTTACATATTTCAAGAATCTATCACCTAATGGGTTGTAGTTTTTATTTTACCAAGAAATCCACCGAATCCGTACAAATTCTCCACGGTTACATCAATATCATTAAATTAGCTAAGAGACGTTTTTTCAACGCTATATTAAAAGTGAGAGGTTTCAGGTTTTACAATGTTTACTTTCCATTTGCTGCATAGGCTATAAGACGCTTTTAGACAAACACCTTACACACACTGAGAGATGATAGATATGTGGGCGCCAGTTGCTGGTATATTAACTGTCACAGTTTCTGCAGTTTCACAGTCTAGTAGTCAAATATAGGACGACTGTGGGGAAGATGCTTCGCCGGTCTTAGGCCACAATTGTTAGTTGAAAGTTTCATTCTTTGGGTATGGCAGAAACCCATGATCGTGGCTTCTGACTCCAGTTCGCCCCGATATGGTTTCTTCCATACTCGTCCTGTGAAGCTCATTCCTGGTGTCACTTGCTGTGATATTGCTGGAATATTGCGAAAAGGGGCCTAAAACTCTCACTCCATACCTGTCCTCGAGGGTCTCCAGGTTTGACTCGTGTATCACTTTGAGCTTCCCCCAAACGTTAACCTGACACATCTTGATATACACACAATACTGTCAAGAACGGCTTTGAACACAAGTTACTCACTAACTATACACTGAAAACTTTTGACAATATGCTTCATATCGCCATGACGCCCTGGATAACACTTTTTTATATTAACCTGATTCGTTTTAGTATTTTTCCAGATAGAAAGAGGATTCTGAAAATGAGACTACTATACTTATATAACTAACGTTGGGATCTAAATCGCCGATGCGTGACGATGCTAAGGTTAAGGCGCTAATTTGTACTCCTGTATCAGCAAAATCTCTATGTAGTCCCACGATGTTGTCATGAGTAGTAACAAGCTGAAACATGTGCATGCTGAATATACAAAATACAACTAAAGATATCATGATATTATATAATATATGTGCGGCAACAAGAAGGTAGAAGCCTGTTTTATTGCGAGTATTCTGTTACTTTGCTGGAGTGCTGACAAGAGAAACGTTGTGAAAAAGATAGTTTGTTTCACAAGGTACAGTGTAATTATTTGACTATGCATTTACACTCATTAGCTGCTTCGAGAATGGACTCATACAAATAACAACTACAATGTTACTAGATAATGAAATCAGTTGATTTGATGTAAAATCTGCGTCTTGAAATAGACAGCTTCTTTGTCGCAATAGTTGCAACCTTTTAGGTGTAGATACCAACACCGTTATCAAGCAAGTGATGATGGTGTTAGCATCTACACTGAAGCGTCTCATCTATTTCAATAAAAGATGTGTCTATCCATAAAAAAGTGTTCATGTTCATACCAGCTTCTAAATGACACTTAAAGAAGTTAAATTAATTTCAGTCCTCCCAAGAAATTCATAAAAAACATAAACGTCTGATCCAACAGCCCATCAATAACGTATATTTAGTATCGGAATATTAAATCTGTTTTTGAAAATGCTACACAGTTCTTCATCTATGTCCACTGTCTAGTGAGAGAATAAAAAATTGATGAATGCGACAACGAGCACCATTTTGTTACATCCGGTTTCAGAATTCCTTCAAACTGCTGTGATTCACAGCATGTGTTCGCACATTCCATATGACCTACGTACACATGCACACCTTGATGTACAAATATAGAATGTCAGTGCGAGGGAATACCCAGTCTTGGCTATCCTCAGAAACAAAGCCCTTTTTGCTGTAAACGGAAAAATAGCTGTGAAAATTGTATGAATGGATGAAAAACAAAGAATGTATTCTGTGTTCAGTACTGGATCAGTGTTGTGTCGACCGTGATGATGGCGTTTTGTAGCAATTTATTGAGCTTTGTCTTGTCAAAGTGACTCAACAGGCCAACAAAACAATACATTGGGTGCATTGCACACTGTACTGCCTGTCCTTTAATACCAAGATCATTCGGTGGTTTCGCAGGTTCAGTATGTATACACTGTTTCAAATTTAAATATTGGTCACTAGATATCTATTCCCCCTTGCTTCCCTAATTGACACAAGCTCCCAATCAGTCCCCGCGTCTTCTACATACAGTATTTAGCATTTGAATCCACCAAATATAAATTCAGTTCCTTGTTAAAACTGTTTGATGTGTTTATGAGACATATTTTTTTACGTCTGTATCAGCAGCAATTTGTGCAGGGTCCCTTCCTGCACAAAAACCTTCTAATGCAAATACACACACGTTGGCATGCTGATCTAACGAAACTCTTCCTAAAGCTTCAAGTCTCTCCCATGAGACGTGCCTCTACATCTCTGCTTCAGTGCAGTACCGTGGGTGTGTTTCTAATATTTCCTGCGTCAGTATCATGTATATAGGAACATGTGCACATCCCCTTTGATCTATAATGACTTAGATCTATAATAATAACCTTTGTTTTCAAATACCAAGAAGCGCCTTTCCTATATTCCCTAAAGCATTTGTATTCCTTCGTCAAGGCGTTTATGAATTGGCAACTGAACAATTCAATTGCCTTCAGACACGTTTACATTTTCACTTATCAAACATCCCATTTATAATATATTATTTGCAGTAGAATAATAAATATGTTAATAAAAGAAACGCAAGTACACGCATGTCAAAAAACTAGCATGTCGCTCATTATGTTACATTCAGTTTCAATTTTCCTTTCAACAATTGTCCATCACAGCATATCTTCCTTGGTTCCCTGTAATGGGCACGAATACATAATCATAGACAAAGACGGGGCTGAATCCTTCACTGATTTGTGTTCACCATGCATCATGATCAGTTGTATTTTCCTTTCCTGAGTAAGCTATATGTGCGGTACATCAACGCTTCCAGATGCACATGTTCAAGAATGTATGTATGTAATAACAACGAATCATACATTAAATGTTCATCTTTCACCGATTTTGCTGTGATGTACTCACAAATTTTCCATAAACGTTGTGTTCCTAACGCGAACCAACGAAACCAAACATGCCCAGTTATCAATAAATCACAATTAAGCTACAATGTACGTCAAGACAAAATGATCTTAAATATAAACGTAACATTTTGTCGTTTATACGGCTCTGACATTACATTTCTGTAACCATCCCGGCTGCTAATGACCATTTTGTCTGGTGTGTAATCGACACGTGTTTACGTGTAAACGTATACATGTAAGCTTTCTTCACACGTCTGGAGTGTCAGCAGTTCTGTGACACACTAGTGAGGAATACTGAAACATGATTAGAAGTGCGCTGAAGGGAGATTTAAACTTGAAGGTAATGCCAGTCAGATGTAGAGAAATAGCTGCCGCAAGTGACATTGATTTTGCCCCAAAAGAACCAGTAAACAATATATATAAATACGTATACGAAAACATATAGTAAACAGTCATTGTTTATCACAAAATGGTAAGAAATATCCGAGATAGATATAATATAATATAATGTGCATTGGTGTGAATAACACTGTATGCGCATCAGTAGATGGTTTTCGTGCGATAAGTTTGTGGAATTCATTGTTAACGTCACTTTGAATCTTATTGTGACGTAAGGAATGAAGTCAAACTAGACATGACGTCATAGACCAGATTGTTGTAATTCGACATCTGCGGTTTTCTAAAACGTTAGTCATAATAAGAGCATTTGCTTTGAAGGGGTGATCGAAAGGTTCACGCAATAATGAATAATCTGAATGTTCCCATGTTCGCATGTCTGTGATACTGATTTCACCAATCCACGTGTAAGTCAAGCTCACGCAAGGCTAATACAAGATATTTAACACTTGTTCATGATGTTCATGTTGCACATGCTCATATGAATTTATCCAATTCATAATGGCATCAATCTTCTTTCTCTTATATATTTTTAACTCACACCATTGACAGTAAAGTGTATGTTTTGAATAATGGACTTGATTATTGATCCCATGAAGATCGACAATGAGATTTATCTAACTCAATTTTTCACTGCTGACACAATTTCTATGTGCTGTCCATATACCTAAACAAGAACTGATATCTAAATTGGATAAATGCAACATATAAGTAGCAATCCTGTCAACGAGGAACTTTGACAACTTTTCACATTGATCTTTTCTCCGACCAGTCATGGCTTATGATAACTGACGAACATAATAGTGTAATGAAATTTAGTAGTGTTCAAGTGCTGTCGTATGTGGTTTCTAAAACTAATCATGAATATTTGCCTGTCAATGGACATCATCGCACCAAATCCCTTTAAAACAATCCAAATTGCGTAGATGGATGCTTGTGCTGTTAGTCACTGGATTGTCTGGTCAGACTCGATTATTTACAGACAGCCGCCATAGCTTGGAATATTGCTGAGTGCGGCATTAAACAACCATCCAATCAAAACAAGCACGTTTAACCATCCGAACAAAGCATACGTTTCATGTGATTATATTTCTTGCACTCTACACAATTTTGGGGTTTAGTGTTAATGCCATATGTTAAAGCGCGACATATTGATGTCAAACTCTGTTTCGTCACTATCACATTAAAACTCATCCATCCCCTCTTTCTCCCAGAAAATAGAAATACAGTTGATGTTCTTAAAACCAGTTTCACAGTCACGTACATGCATGTGATAATGTGTAGTTCTCGAACAGGAAGCAGGCAAAGATCAATTAAACTGGACAGAGGTTTCAGAACATGATCAGCGTCTCATGAAAACGACCAAGTAACAGCTGAACCTCGACATTCATTACATTTGAAGATTTCGTAGATCAATGAAGCGCCCTTTATAACGTCACACATACTGCCACATATGCATTAAACGGAGTAACCTTTGCGTCTCTACTGATTTCTTGTTTTGAACCGACCTTCACACATGGTCATCACGAAGTTTCATGAACTGGTTTTCGACAATTGAAATTCTGAAGGATTGCACGTTTTTATAATGAGTAAAGGTGAGGTTTGCAGATTGCACATTCATCATACACGGTCATGATTGCCCTTCACGTACAGGAATTTGATCCCTATCAAACAATAATCGCAAATGAAACAGTTATTAATGATAGGAGGGGAGTCTCTCCCCATGTTCATTCTTTTGACCAAATATACTCCTTTGTAAACAGGCGACACAACATGAGGAAGCGATACTAGCAATCGAAACCTGATTCTGATTTACCTGGCCACTTGAGTGGGTTTAATGGGTTTTGAATGAGATGAGTTTTGAGTCCACCCAGAGCTCCCTACTTTGTGACAATCGCTGAAGAATCAAACACTTAATTGTGACACCTCACCACGGTGTATTTGGAAACGGATTAATTTTGTAAATTCTTCACTTTTTGTAGATCTCTTAATGGTCACCATCATTTCACCTAAAGAAATCATAATTAAATATCCCTCTACAAATAGCGAACATCTCATAAAAACACCCATCAGTTCAAGGCACTGGTTTGTAAGACGTTTAGAAAGTTTATAATGGTTTGCATTCTACTTGCTTAACTCTGTTTCTATTTAGTTTCTTGACACAGTGGCATTATAATGCCATTTTGAACTGTTTAGGAACGCGCCCATCAAATATGGTTTGCATTTACTGACTGGATTAAAAGAAAACCTCTTTCAGAAGGATCGGGGACAATTTGACATTAAGGTATCAGGTAATATCTTTGTTTTCAAAATATTTTCACTTTTAAGTTTTTATCACCTCATATGTTTTTCTACTATATATCCGATGTGAATAAAATGCAGCAAATTTATTAGTATCCCTTTTGTCTCATTTCCATTACGTGGTTATTGCCCTTCTACATAATTTGCCTCCCTTTGTTATTATTTTTCTTCCATCACTGATGATGCATGTTTTTGTTGCATTGATGTAAGCTTTACTCATCTCATTAAAATCAGATTATATACGCCGAAACCACCAGCTGTCTGCATGAAGATCTCAGAAACACATCTATAGAAGGTCGAGTTAAACCTGCTAATCAGCTAATAATCGTCTATGCTTTAAATTCTCGGTACTTGTGAGCAAAGCATTCAGACAACTTTAAGCATTTAGGATTTCCGTATCTCGATAAGGAGCTTAAACGACCTTTGCCGAATGTACATGTTGAAGGTCAAACATCAGATTGAAGCTCTGTGGCATCTAAACCAAAATTGCAGTACCATCAACGATATATTGGTTTCCTGCGTGGGTTTTCTTTTGCTGAATCGAAATGTTAAATGGTGAAGTCAACGTAGTAAAGGAATGAAGGGAAATCGGTTTGAGAGCTGATATCTGATTGAGTTAAGAGGCCACGTGTCCTTCGTTTATTTTGGGTGGTCAAGGGTCTCTCAGACTTTACCATGAGACCTTCTATTGTTTTGTTATTGTAGCAGATATGCCATACGCCTCGGAGTAATAGACCACTCTCATATGAGATTTGCACGAGACTTGAGCGTGCATTCTAAAGGTCAGCCGCCGTGATATTGCTAAAAGCGGCGTAAAACTCACTCACTCACTCACTAAAGGTCAGCATGCCATGCAATACCTCTTCGTCTCGAAGAGGTACGTTAATCCTGCAAATTAATCAGCCTGAATAATGAGCTCAACTTAACAACGTTGAATGATATACGTCATTCAAGGCACTTCTGTGGTTGTGCTTGATATTAAAAACGAAACTCACTTCAAGGCTGTCAGCATTTCCTCTAAGCTAATTTGCCTATTTGTCTCAATTTGACAACTTTGAATTATACAGGAATAATCTCGGAAGTCAACAACTGATTTTCCCATTTCCAGATGCTGTCCACATCCAGTTCAAAACGAAAGCAGTTTATTGAATGTATGTAATACTAACTGGACTATCGATGCAAAGCTTTCTCCTCATTGTCATCAGTGCTTGCCGTGTCATCAGGGTTAATATAAGATGGGAACAGACAACGACGAGGGTTGGGATTTGAATATACAGAACATCAGCTTAGGTCTAGAACAGATGAATTTATTTAAATTACGATTCCATAAAAGGTTAGAAGATGGGTAAGTGAACATTATTACGGCGAGGGACACCAGAAATGGAATTCACAATATACCCGGGTCTTCGGCGTGAATCACCATGCTACACCACCTTCCATTAGCAGATGAAACTATACATTCTCCATTCCCAAGTAGAATATAATCTATCTACCAAAAGATGGGGTCACATTCTTTCTCTGTCGTGATGTGAATGTGTCATCACACCACGATTGCCTCACCATTCTTCATACTTTCAGCCACTGCTTTCACAGGCAAATGATCTCAGACACATGGCTTAAACACATTGGAAGTTTAGGGCACTTGATAAAGCGGAGCGGTTAAACAGGTTAAGGTCACCTCCTCTTGGGTAAACATTTAAACGAGGTCTTTTGATCGGTTCCATGTAGAGTTGTCCATGTTGTAACCAGCATGGGCTGCGCATTTTGACATGTAGCCGTTGATAGACAGACGTTCCGGAAAAGCTCCGTGAGTACCAACCATCCAGCCCTGCGTTGTGTAAAGTCATATATGTTTGACGGGCAGGACATAAACATCAGTAATGGCAGTTAGGACATCGTTTCTGCAATCTCATGTCATACGAATTACAAAGTGGCGTGTCAGACTCACACTGGTGACACGGAACTGCAATACGTAGATAGGAGCTATGGTTCCCAGGGGATTTCTTAAGCTTGTTACAACATTATTACACGACAACAATGTACAACGGGATAACACGGAGGAAGTCCCATGACATTAACTCGCGTTGATGATGTCAAGGTGAGCTAAAAACAGACGCTTAAAAATAGGCAGCTTTGAGTTCCGTGTGGGAGGATCACTTCACTGTTTGGTGTGATGAGATCCTAGTCTTATATTGATTATGTTTACTCCTATCATTGTCTACATCAACACCAACCGATCGACGCCCAGGAAAACCAACATACGACACTGAAGCTTTGTCACTACGTCATCCTGAAATCACGCCATCAACTATATTTTAACTTTTACACCCAAAGAGTAATTTTCAGAATCCTATAATCTAATTGCTTCTGGTCACATAACACCCGAATCCGTATGATCAATTCTGCATGGTGGCTGTATCACCGCCAATGGCAGCAGATTTGCATATGTGACTGATAGTGTGGGTATGTTTGCTAAGACACATTTGCAATGTTATGTTATAAGAAGCATTTTACTCATCAATATTGGCTGTCCATTTACTTAGATGTAGGCAACACTTAATTCTTTGGTTATAACAACTGACATTAGAATGCCAGGAATGTGGATGAATGTGGTAGCGATAGTTACAGTACTGTGTATGTACTGTTACAGTTTCTATATCTCTCAATCTCAGCATTACACACGGAGCGCTTTCCAGCCGATATATTTTGTTGTGACATACTTCCTGGAAGGCCACCAGAGGCTGAACAAACTGTTGATGTACATTAATCAACCAGGGTCTAGGATCCACTGTGGTTGGTTAAATGGAGATTTCCAACCTCAAGTCCGTTATAGGTAACAACTTCTCAAATTATTATATGTCCATGTAGAAAAGGAGTGAGTGAGTGAGGTTTTTTACCCCGCGGGGACATCTGAAATGGGCTTCACACATTTTGCCCATTTGGGAAATCGAACCGGGGCCTTCGGCGTGACGAGCAAATGCTTTAACCGCTAGGCTACCCCATCGCCCCGCGAAGAAAAGGATAAAACTCTACAAGAAAACCTTTCGCAGGCATCAGGTACAGCGTTGCATTCTGAGCATCGATCGTTTTGAAAACGGAACCTTCAGTAAAGACGGTTCTGAACTACAGAACGAGATCCCATGATGGGCGGTTCAAGCATTTCATCAGCTTCTGATCAAAACTCAAACTACCTTCTTCGAGAGATCATTAGAAAATGATCTTATTGCATTTTTCAAATTTCCTCGTGTAAAGTAGACATAGTCACCCGTGGATGGTAACTGTAATAGTTCCATTTGTGCTCAATTGTGATATTTGAAATGCATTGTGGGAAGTATTATACTGTTTTTCTCCCACAATCACATTAATAGTATAAAGCAAAAATGCCCAACCTCCTTACTCATTTTTGAGAAAATATTACGTTTGTATGCAGCTCAAGATATATCTAATACTCAAGTCATTTACAATGGCTTTTAATTAACGATAAGTATCTACATAGTACAATGATAATCATCTATATAGTACAATGATATTTAACTAAATAGTACAATGATGATTATCTAAATAGTACAATAATTATCATCTACATAGTACAGTGATAATTATATAAATAGTACAATGATTATTATCTAAATAGTACAATGATCACGATCTTAACAGTATAAGGATAATCATCTACATACAACAAGGATACTTATCTAAAAAGTATAATGATAACTATCTAAATAATACGATCATTATTATCTATAATTATCTGTCAATCTCCCTTTGATGGTATCAGAATGTTTAAACTGTTTCAAGTTCACGGCTCTGATGTCTTCTGTAAAGGCAGCCATGAAGGACCGTTTTTAGGTGCTGTCATATGAACAGTCAAGGGCTCATTACGCCCCATTCCACTTGAAGTTTTTAAAGCTGTTAATGTTGTTCCCATGATAGCGTTTGTCCGAGAATTCAATAAAACCAGATACTCCTAATCTTAAGTAGCAAATGACTGCAACAGATCCTACTTTCGTAACGAGTGGTTACAGAAAGTATGTCCTCCTCATCTGCTTAGAAAGAGGTGTATTCATCAGTGAGAGGGTCTTCAGAAGACATCGATATGAGGAGACGTGTTTCGCAGGACACTAAAGAAGGATTAAGAGGCGATGAAGAGACCGAGAGTGTACAAAACGCCCTCGAGACGGAAATAGAAATCGTAAAGCACACTCAAATGAAAGGACTCTCCGCCTCGGAGTACGCTAAAGGATTTGACGATGATTGCCATGGACTCATAGAAAACATACATGCAGTTCGTGGGCAGCTACAGTTATGTCCTACATGTCTTGAAACGGTATACTGACATGCCTGATTGCCATCTATTCGGTTTACTTCAGCTCAAGTACGCATCACTGTATATCAGCCGTGTAGATGTTGTGTATAAGATTTAAGATTCTTTGCCTTTTCTGGAAATTCTCCTTCAAATGTCAAATTGGTGTGCTTTTCACACTCTGATTTGCCACTCATATACTTTGTTGTCTCCTAAATTGTGAATGTTAGAATTGATATTCAGCAAACCGGTCGTAAGAGGCCTCTCGCGGGATAGGGTGGTTAGGCTCCTTGACAAGGTTTATGCAAGTTATCGTATCCCATTTGCACAGATCGATGCTCGTGATATCAATCACTAGATTGCCTAGCCCCAAATCGATTATATACTGACCGTCATCAGGCTGAAATGTTTTAGGGCAAACAAAAACAATTAAGAAAAAACCCATTAAATCTTCGTTTAGTCTATTGGAAATCTCATATTGCTGTTATTTCATATTACTTACATATAACAAACCATGCGAAACAGTCTTTTGCGAATTCCATGCACGCCTTCATGTTGTGTGTAGATGATGTCTTTCATGTACCAGAAACCTACTTTCCATTACATTTTCATCCTGACTCTATTACTCACACAGGTGAGCAGTGTCCCTTGTAAGCTCGAACAGAAAATAGATTTTAACTTGTTTATCTTAGAATACGTGGTGTATTGGAATAATCTAATCACTTATAGTTTCAGAACAAGAACTTAAGTCTCCCGAATTAAAGCATTTGACTATCTAATAATAAGTCATTTTCTATAGCTCACAGTCTCCAAACACCAAGTGATTGCTCGAGGCGCTTAATCAGAATCTGATTATTATTACCCCGGATAACCCAAGCTGCCTGTTAGGCGCTAGAAGGTTATAATCACATGACTTTATCCAACCGGGTACCCATTTTCTGCTGGTTGAACAGAGGCAATTTTGAACAAACTCACTTGCCTAAGGTGAGACCACATGTGCTTCGTTGTGGGGCAGGACTGAAGTCCTAGAAACTCGCAGGAGTCAAGCTGCCAAACACCACCACCCACCCAAGGACCCTCCGAGCTCGCCGTTGCTTAACTTCAACTGATTCGTGACCTGAGCTCTGTGCACAGGACCACACGCCAAATCTATATGTATTGTATCCCCAAACAATGCTTCTTCAAATCGCGTGTCAGAAACATTATTTAACTGCAATAATCCTGGGTGGTTACATTAGATATAAAACTGAAAAACTATAGTTAAAAAGTGAAATATTGGTCACCTTATTGATCTCTTTCTAAAGTGTCACACATATTTCCATAATACCATCATAAGAAATCCCCTACTAAAAGCTGAATTCGTTGTACTATTTCGATTATACCGTAAGCACTTGCTCACCAGATGAGCGTATCCTGACCCAGCTATGGCAACAGTCGAACATGGTATTGCAACGAACATCATTTGTGCCACTGATACGTACAATGTTGAAAATACCCTCCACGCTGTACTGCACTAAACTGTCCTGAAAGCTTTACTGAGGACTTGAATGTTGTAGCCGTCAATTAGCTCAAGCAATAAAACAGATGAGGCGGTGTCACTGGTTTCTTCGATTTTAGTTTAGGTGGGTACATCAGGGAAGTTGCAAGCCTTCTGTTGTGTGGAAAACGTGTCACGTTTGTCTTGTATAATCGTGTTCCTGTTCCAAAATGCAATTAAGCATATATTTTAACAACTGCAAACATGCATTTCATAACAACTAAAGTATGCATTACTTCTCTGAGTCATTTTACTTAAATTAAATAAGTCATGTTACATTAACACATTTACAGACCGTCGTCACACAGTTTGAAAATTGCTGAGTGCGGCGTTTAATATCAAAGAAAAATGTATAGAGTCATATGTAGACGAGGGGTAGCCTAGTGGTTAAAGCGTTGGCTGGTCACGCCGAAGTCCCGTGTTCGATTCCCGACATAAGTGCAATGTGTGAAGCCCATTTCTGATGTCCCTCGCCGCGATCTTGCTGGAATATTGCTAAAAGCGGCGTCAGTGTAGTTCCTGAAACAGTAGGAACACACGTACTTCGTACACTGCCTGCCGTCCTGGCCAGACTTAAATACTCCTTAACCTCCCTGATGAGAACTATTATAATATTCCACGATTCTAAGTTTGTCTCCTGCAACAGCTTCAAGTCTCAAGGTCAATATTAATATGACCTCAATGACTTCAAACTGTAACAATAACCGTTGTTTGCATATACCAAGCAGACGGTTTCCTGTGTTTGTGAGTGTCGTAAGATTACTGGTAAATTTCAACAAAGACACAGGACGTTAGAAAGGACGGAGTTTCATTTACGTATTTCTGGTTTCATTTACACATTAATAAAGTAAACTCTGTTATTATCATTTCCAGGAAAAAATTCTTGTTGAGATTAAAAATGTTTATGAGACTTGATACGTACAAATGTAACTCCTTTTTTAGACTTAGTGTCCCCCTTCATCGAGTCCAAAAATATTATGTCTTAAAATACTCGTATTTGTAAATCAAAACCGTTCAATGGCAAGTAATTGGCATGTATTATGACATACAATTAGAATTGTATCCTTAGACGGATCCACGGACGCTCAGCAAGGCCTCTTGTGTATACATCTAAACAAGTACAGTGTATGTTTTGTAATTATTCTTTTCGACTTTTCCGTACGGCATGAACTAATTTTCTGTAGGCGAATACGACAAACAACGCCTATCTGACTCGAACAAATACAATCACGTTATTGCTGTACATAATCAATCTGGATATTGAGTTAGGTTCTTACAAATGCTCAGAACTTTAACAAATAATTAATCCAGTATCTTTGCCTTGGTGATTGTTATTTTTTCACTCTTCTTTCTCTTTAATACTCAAACTTTAAAACATCTAAAGTCTGCGTATTTCTTTGAAGATTTTTGCTGACGTGTCTTTGTCTGTTGGTTGGCGAATGTGTAATTTGAGAAATAAATCACAGCTAAGTAAAGATTTACCTATTCCCGTATGTATCACTCACAGGATAGTTTCATGAACTATCACAATCGACTGGTTAATCAGTTAGTGAGTGCGTTTTGTTTAACAGCGTATTGAGAATAATTGAAGGAAATTAACAACGATATGAACTTATACGGAATCTTATCATAAACAATGTAATGCATTTAGAACATTATTTCACAATAGCTAACACTGTCATATAACAGGGTTGAACATTCTTCGATCCAAAGATACGATACAGTCTCTCCCCAGTTGCCCTGTAATCGGTCCCGATGCCAGATCAAAGGGCGTCTAGTGGTGAAATCAGAAGGTGCTTCTAAAACCAACGGAGTTTGGCGTTGTCGTGATACTGTACACCTGTGTTAGATTTAATTCACTCTTAGATGGGGCCAGCTCCAGAGAGTACCAACGAGTAACTGGCTTATGACTACTCGCCTGTTAACTCACTCTGCGTGAATTCAGCTTGTTTCTGCTTCAGCATGGTTAATTGTTTTGAGTAACCTCAGTTTGATTTGTCTTTGTGCCGTTATACACTCAATGTCTGTCGATTTCTTACATGTTTAGACCTTTCTCATGATCCATTTTCATCGGGTAAAATGTCCTGAGTGTTTATCCTCACTTAAGACTAATGCGCCCGAGAAACATTTATTCATTCATTCAACCTACGATATTGCACATAACCTGTATCGGATACCGCAACAACGGTCAGATAATAACCCGAACAGCACTGACGTCACTTTGCCCAGAATGTTGAGGTTTTCAGATTTTGTATTTTCTAGTTCTAATGCCTTGTGATGTATCATTAGGCCAGCCTTGAAATACCGTTTTAATATGTGCTGTTAAAGGAATTGACAAGAACAAATTTTACTCTATTTTGGTTTAATTTTCTGAAGCCGTTAATGCTGTTCCTGTTGGAGTCTTCCTTGCAAATCAATAAAGATGACCCCAATCCGTAGCAGCAAATGAGCGGAACTGATCCCACCTTTGTACAAAAAGGTTACAATATGTATGCCAGTTGAGTCCTTTAGAAAGGAGATGTATTTCATCAGTAAGGAGTCCCAATGGTATCTGGTGAGTTGTAGGATATAAAGGAAGGATTAGGAGGCGACCTCCAGAGTGAACACAATATCCTCAAGATACGAAGAGAAATTTATAATTTGTGCATTATTTTTTTGTTGTTTAACAACAAATTTATATTTTGAATATTATTTGTTTGTTGTTTAACTACGCGTTCGGGAACATTCCAGCTATATGCCAACTCGTCAGGCGAGTCTGGACCAGACAATACGGTGATGGACATGCTGGGCATACTTGAATAAGATAACACACATCACAGAAGCCACATAGCATTTGTTTGCTTATCATGGCAAGCATGGGTTACTGCAGACCAATTCTAACCTGGATCGTCACGGGACAGAAATCTTATGAAATGAAATACCAGCACACCTCAACCTGTACTGAATGGCTTTCAGTCGTCATGAGGTCGATAAGAAATATGTATGGCAACATATACATCAACGACTCTTTATAATTGAAGGATAATATACGTCAAGTTCGCAGAATGCAGTCCAAGTCAGCTCCCATACGCATCGTTGCATACGCCGGCTTTGTTGACGGTTAAGTACATTGTATGTATGTTTCAAAAACCCTCAGGTGATATGTAACAATGTTATATTTGGGATTACACTTTTTTTGTAAAGTATAGATTCTAGTACTTTTTGGGGTTGAATCCCATCCGGGATTCGAACCCACACCCTCAGAGTCAGGCACCTAATCGCCAGCACACAAAGTCAGACGCCTAGACCGCTCAGCCACCGCGGCTTCCACTGTGGCTGAGCGGTCTAGGCGTCTGACTTTGTGTGCTGGCGATTAGGTCTAGGCGTCTGACTTTGTGTACTGGCGATTAGGTGCATGACTCTGAGGGTGTGGGTTCGAATCCCGGATGGGACTCAATCCAAAAAGTACATTGTTACATTTGACCACTTTCTAAATGGCATTGTGTACCTTGTGTATATTCTTTTAGTTTTTCCCTTTTTCCCTTCTTGGGAGTATTACTTGATCTCACCTGTGTGATATTCCCAGTTCTGAGTTATAAAACATCAGACCGAGTGTTTCAATATACCATTTTACAATCCTCGTCAGTTCAGCAGTGCAACCACAGTATTACTCCTTTACGGGGTCGTATTTCTGAACTAATTATTACAAATGACTCTTCACTTTCAATCGTTAACATGTTCGTTTTAACGAGAATTATATGGGTTGATGTAGTAATGTAAATTTATCGTCACGTTTCTTACCGTAACCTGAAAGTAGACTCGTACCCCTCTCGTAGCCATGTCCCCCCCCAGCCAATCAGAATGCTTGTATGTAGAGAACAAATTGGGTCAAAATAGGTTTTTGAAATATTTTTCATTTCGGCTTGCATAATTTTTTCCAAGACACTTCAAGTATATTCTAATTATTGCATAGTCCTCCTGGGTTTCCAGAATTTTTATAACGAGGATATTTTAACATTATGGCGTAGGAAAGTATTTAACTGTGTCAAACATACCCTTTGAGGTAATTTCCTTGGCGTGGATGCCATGTGTGTTTCCAAGTAAACTAGAAGTAAACTTGAAAATATACTGTAAGCCATTCAAAACGCACTTGGTATTTGTTGTCCTGAAACTAACAAAGTTCTATTGAAGATTTTTTCCTGCGATACAGAGGATGTAGGGATAAAAGGCTGTTATTCTGGCCCATTTCGAGTTTGAGTCCCGGAGCATTCCTCTCACATGAACTTTGATACTGAAAACTGAACCTTTGACATTTCTCGTAAACACAACCACATTCATGAAACACGTTGTGCACATGCATTACCTGAACCCAGGCCCTGTAAAAGCACAAGGAATTGTGGAACTCAATCACTTTGAGAAAATGCCACACTTGACACAAGACGAAAGGAATCAGGTTATCGGTATGGTCAGCCAAGGTGCTTCAGATGTCATGATTGCCAGGAACTTTAATGTGCATCCATCCACTGTAAGTCGACTCAGACAACGTTTTCGGGCTACCGGAAGTGTTGCTGATCGTCCGCGACCTGGTGCACCACCTGTGATAACAGCTCGACAAAACCGCAATATCCGAGTTTCACACTTGCGAAATCGGTTCCAAACAGCTGATGATTAGGCAAGGAGGACAATTGGGACAAGTCAACGTCATTTCAGCGCCCAAAAGGTGCAAGGACGCCTTGCTGCCTTCAACATCCGGTGTCGTCACCCGTACCGTGGTCCAACCTTATTGCATCGCCACAGACTTGCCTGACAGCGACCGGCAGCAAATGGGGCCAATCTTGGCAACAGGACATGGCCAGATATCCTTTGTTCAGATGAATCCAGGTTTAACTTATCCTTTGCAGATGGACGTGAACAGATTTATCGACGTAAAGAAGAAAGACTTGCGCCAAACTGTGTCCTTGAACATGATCGTTTTGGAGGGGGTGGTGTCATGATCATACCACTGACCATCAGAGGATGCACACCATCCAACAGCTGTTCCTGAGAAATGTGTGTCTTTCAATGCCCAAAAGACTGCGAGCATGTCTTGCAGCGCACGGTGGACACACACGATATTGACTGCAAATGACCCCTCCTTTGTGTGATGTCGTTGTTGCGTCACTGATGTTGTTGTTGACTGGACATTTTCAGATGATATTATTCACAGATGTTCACTTAAAACATATCTGCCAGTTAGGTTTATATATGTTGAAATTAGTGTGAGTAAAGAAAGTATGAATGTCAAATTTGCGGTTTTAATGGCTTACAGTATAGTTCGGCGACTAGACTATTTCTTTCTCTCTGCGATTTTGCACTCAGACAGAGCCACGTTCAATAAATTGGCCACGAGAGGGTACGAGTCTACTTTCAGGTTACGGAAAGGGACGAGTAGTTACGAATGGTTTCTAACCTCGATTATTGTTGGGGTTAATTGTGTTTAAGAATAATTGATACTTAAGAAGGGTAAGGAGTGCAAGTGTAACAACACGAGGATACAAAGTAATTCATTTGCCTTTTCTATTGATGGGAAACGCCCCAGTTTAAACCCTGTCGAATGTCCCATTTTTGAAGTCGAAGGTTAGTTGAGTCTTTGTTTACTTAAACGACGAAAACCAGTTTAGCAGAGCCACAAGAATATGAATGGGTTCTTTTGAGATCTGAGTGGAAGAAACTGATGGGTGTAAAATAGTGTGCTTTCAAACAAACTGTATATTTATTTTACACCAATTGACAACACAATTATGCCATTTCGGTCATGAATGATTTTTCCGTTATCGATCAACTAGTGCCTTTTTTAGAATAACATGAAATGCCAGAGACAAATCTGTTAAATGTTAAAATAAAATCAAGTTGTCATTTATTTTTGTTTGTGTTGTGTTTTAGATAAATAGACCCGCTGTCTGGCAACACCCTGTTGGTTGCGTACGTGCTCCACCGATAGTCTTGAGCACATCAGAACCAATAAATCTTGCAATTATTCCTCACTTCTACTATCGACCATGAGGAAACATATTTGCTGTAGTCAAGAGCACGCCCCGCACTGTCGAAATCTGTCACATTCAAGGCAATATTTTGACTGTCAATGACTACCCTCAAGAACTTTGAACCGTTTTAAGCAATTAATCGACCGGAAACCTTTAGCAACCGATCCGTTGACCTTTTGTTTTCTCCCCAGGTGGTGAAGAAAACCGGATTGAGAAAATCAGCATCAGCACTTCTGTTCTGGTCAGAACATTAATAAAAATTCTAAAGATATTAAATTGTGTTCCCGTTGTCGGGAAATGGAGAAACATGCGAAGGGCATCATATTTCAGCGATAGGAGCACCGAAGAAAACAAACACGTTGTAAAGAAACACATTTATGTCCTTGTATTGCAAGCACTTGTACAATCTGCCACCTTCATAACTTGCCCTGTTTGTTACATATGCATACATGACTCACATGTACTTTTGAAATGGTGCATCTCAAGATCGATCACAGGGTGAGCTGTTTAGGCTATTGCAGATAATCTATATTTCTTCCAAAGAAAAATAATCAAAGCAAGAGCTTATCTACTATTATACTGGTTTTGGTACAAAGCCTAAAGTGCAACTTCAATAGACGTTGATACACGAATATAAACACTGCCCAAACAGTATTTGATGAAATGACTCATGAAATGTAAGCTTAAAAATATGAATGTAAACATGTGCAGCTTAATAAAATGAAAGGAAATCGTCCTGTTACACATTCACACGTAGTCGTTGATGCAGATTTACTGAGAAATATAACGTAAAGTAGTAATCGACGTCCAGTGCTCTGTCAATAGGCTTTTAAGAGAAGTGGTTCGAGCTATTTCCTGGCAATTCAACTTAAGCGACGAACTATTCCATTATCGTAGCAAATCTTTATTCGAAGCAGAGTTCATTGTACGATATCACAAGCACGTGTTCATGAATCACGTTCAATCAGTGATGATACCCGTGTTTGCGCAAAAGTGTGATATTGTTATCAATATCTAGTATTGTGACCTGACATTTCTTACTGGTGATATAGCCCTGTTTTTATTGTTTGCATCGTGGTCTAATAGTCAGATATGTTTTTTTCATCATCACCATGCTAGCATTTATATAGCGCACATATCCAGCTCATGTGCTCAAAGGCGCTGTGGTTTTCCCTCGATCATTGGATGTCAATCTCAACGGCACGTCGTATTATCAATCTCAACTCCCTGGGGACCATACAACTCTTGCAGCCACTAGGCGTTAGTGTGGCTTTCCCATCCACCGGGTGGGTGGACTGGGACACATAGTCACAGTACTTTGTCCAAGTGTACTGCACGTTGCTGTACCCGCAACTTGGTGTTTGCACGTATTCATGTGGCCCCCATCTGGTCATATACCAACGGATTCGTGGGTTCCTTTAAGTGCCCAGGGTTGTGTACTGTACACTAGGGGTTGTGACAACACTGAAGTCTGCACACAAAGTTGACTCCAAGGTGTTTTACACCCGGTCACAGGTGGGCTCGACCCAGTTACCTCAAGCCCGCTGGATCACTAGCCTGGTGCCTTACGCACCCCAAATCAATTTGTGATACATTGCTAAGTGATTATACTGTCATTTCGTGAAAGGTATAGTAAAACATTACGAAGTGTTCGAGTTACACTATGGCTGAAAATTGCCGACGTGACTCTCAATTTTAACTCACTCACTAAGTTTCTAATAACCAAAATAAATCCGTTTACTAATCTTTCTGAAACATTTTTTTCTCGCTTTCGTTGTGACGTCTTGTGACGTCCACGTTACGTTCGTCTTTAACGGCTAATGATGTATCAGAGGATTCGAAACTGATTACCTTTTCGTGTAATCCCACTTTCTTCCAAATTTGTAACAAGCAATGACCCACCTTAGCCTTTTATAATGAGGAATGACGTCATACATAATTCATCTCTTGCACTTCAGAGGCACATTTCCTTTGGAAAGGTTCCCTGATTTGTCAAGCAGGTGCGTGCTTCTCCATCAATTGTTGCGTTAATGTGGCCTACGAGGTGCCAATGGTATTTCCGACCTCTTGAAATAATGTTTATTACCACTGGCCGAGATACGTCTGTTTCATTTAGCTACAGTCGCTGTTCTTTGAAAAAATGTGATGACCTTCCCATTCCCGAACTTAAACGGTCGTTGAATATTTACTAAAACCGAATCGATTGTGACCTTGGATGTTTCTAACAGATAGTGGACCAAAGGCCGAACAACATATATCATCACCGCACCGTTTCAATGATTATATGTTTCTGTTATGTGATTAATGAAGGAAGATGTCTCAGTTGAAACAGGAACAACTCATTATTCTCATAATATGAAATAAGTTTGACATATTTTGTCGATTAGGTTGCACCCTGATGTCCCTTAGGACTTAAGGCCTTATCACTGATAAAGTCTTTTATAGAAACCCTCTTTGCAATACATGTCGCTGTTGACACGTACATCAGACGAGCGAACGCCTTACCAACTAAGGCAACTATCAGAAGGCAACGAGTATTCGTTAACGTTTGTTAATATCCATGTTTTAAATAATTGAATAAATGATTACAGCAGAATGAATATGTAAACATATTGTATCTATGATTTGTATAGAGGTCAATGGACTTTCATGCAATAAACGCTTTGACTTTGACTTTGTAGAATGAGTGAGCTCTACGCTCTACGCTGTTTTAGTATTAGGGTCATTTGACACTGTCCGTAGTGTTTGGTAGGTAAGAATAGCATCATTTGTGCAGTCTTTGGTATGTAACAATAGCATCATTTGTTAAGTCTTTGGTAGGTAACAATAGCATCATTTGTTCAGTCTTTGGTAGGTAACAATCGCATCATTTGTTCAATCTTTGGTAGGTAACAATAGCATCATTTGTTCAGTCTTTGGTAGGTAACAATAGCATCATTTTTTCAGTCTTTGGTAGGTTACAATAGCATAATTTTTTCAGTCTTTGGTAGGTAACAATAGCATCATTTGTTCAGTCTTTGGTAGGTAACAATTGCATCATTTGTTCAGTTTTTGGTAGGTAACAATAGCATCATTTGTGCAGTCTTTGGTAGGTAACAATAGCTTCATTTGTTAAGTCTTTGGTAGGTAACAATAGCATCATTTGTGCAGTCTTTGGTAGGTAACAATAGCATCATTTGTTCAGTCTTTGGTATGTAACAATAGCATCATTTGTTAAGTCTTTGGTAGGTAACAATAGCATCATTTGTTAAGTCTTTGGTAGGTAACAATAGCATCATTTTTTCAGTCTTTGGTAGGTTACAATAGCATAATTTTTTCAGTCTCTGGTAGGTAACAATCGCATCATTTGTTCAGTCTTTGGTAGGTAACAATTGCATCATTTGTGCAGTCTTTGGTAGGTAACAATAGCTTCATTTGTTAAGTCTTTGGTAGGTAACAATAGCATCATTTGTTCAATCTTTGGTAGGTAACAATAGCATCATTTGTTAAGTCTTTGGTATGTAACAATAGCATCATTTGTTAAGTCTTTGGTAGGTAACAATAGCATCATTTGTTCAGTCTTTGGTAGGTAACAATAGCATCATTTGTTCAGTCTTTGGTAGGTAACAATAGCATCATTTGTTCAGTCTTTGGTAGGTAACAATCGCATCATTTGTTCAGTCTTTGGTAGGTAACAATCGCATCATTTGTTCAGTCTTTGGTAGGTAACAATAGCATCATTTGTTCAGTCTTTGGTAGGTAACAATAGCATCATTTGTTCAGTCTTTGGTAGGTAACAATAGCATCATTTTTTCAGTCTTTGGTAGGTTACAATAGCATAATTTTTTCAGTCTCTGGTAGGTAACAATAGCATCATTTGTTCAGTCTTTGGTAGGTAACAATTGCATCATTTGTTCAGTTTTTGGTAGGTAACAATAGCATCATTTGTGCAGTCTTTGGTAGGTAACAATAGCTTCATTTGTTAAGTCTTTGGTAGGTAACAATAGCATCATTTGTTCAGTCTTTGGTAGGTAACAATAGCATCATTTGTTCAGTCTTTGGTATGTAACAATAGCATCATTTGTTAAGTCTTTGGTAGGTAACAATAGCATCATTTGTTCAGTCTTTGGTAGGTAACAATAGCATCATTTGTTCAGTTTTTGGTAGGTAACAATAGCATCATTTGTTCAGTCTTTGGTAGGTAACAATAGCATCATTTGTTCAGTCTTTGGTAGGTAACAATAGCATCATTTGTTCAGTCTTTGGTAGGTAACAATAGCATCATTTGTTAAGTCTTTGGTAGGTAACAATAGCTTCATTTGTTCAGTCTTTGGTATTTAACAATTGCATCGTTTGTTATGTTTGCTACTAAAACAAAGAATGACACGTCGAATGTAACGAGAAAAACGGAATGAAAAACTGTGTACTGCACCATCCTTTCCTTCGTGAGAAGTCGTTCTATCAGCCTAGGCATGAAATAATACAACAATGAAATAATACAACTCAGCCTACTATTTTTCAGCCTCTGTGTTATTCTCCATGGCATTGTAGCTTTCAAATCTCAGTGGAATATTGATCCACATTAACAACACATTAACATCCTTTTTCGTCTTCTCCTTCTTATTCAGTGCCTTTGCTAATAAACAAATAAACGTACAGAAAGAACCTAACTTCTCTAAATTCTCTAAATAATTAGAAATGTTCCCATCTATTAACCAACCATTTTCGCAGTTGTGATATACATACCAGTGGTCGTGATTTAGAAATACAATAGATGTTGATAATGCCTGTGCCAAATAAAACATGCCCATCATTCAGCGCTTCGTCCCACCACAGGTTCTCCTTACTCGATCTTAAAGTAAGAATTAATTTTTCCAAACAAATCAGGAAGCATAGCAACTTTTCGAAGATAAGCATGAGCAAGAAACATGCCAAAACACTATTTTAAGCAAACACGTGGGTGTCTAATTTATTTTATGTAACAGAGTAATATTATAAACCACATATTCAAAACTCATTTACGTGCAGAGATGGCAAATGAATTATTTTCAAGAGATGTCTAGGCTTTGGTACTGGTTGCACAAAAAGAAATTAAACCTATAATTCAACTCGATACGTCGTCTCCTAAAATGTCTTATGTTATTTGCATGTCTGGAAATTCTAAAGCAACTTTACGTACATATTTCAAAAGAATGCTTTTATGAACTTAGTCCAAACAGTGCTAATGCAGCTGAATAGGCAGGATATTGGCACGCGATAGGTTTGTTCTTGTCCTTTGAAACGTCGTGTGGTGCCCCTTCTATCAATAGTAGTACAAAATGTAAATTCCCTTTCATTCGCCTCTTTTCGTGTAGTGTATCTGTGATTACCGTCTCTACTCTTCATGTGTTGGATGTTAGCCAGCGACGGAAGGTTCGAGGCTTTGATAATTCGTCAGAAATGTGAGGCTGTAAAAGCATTACCTTTAACGGATGTAACACAGATTCTTAGATCCGTATTTCCTTTGTGTATAAGGCACGAAGAGACTGGCCGTGACAGTTCAACAAGTACAAGTACACTTATCGTATGACATTATAAGAATAATACAGAAATAATAACAGAGATATTAAGTCATTGGTTTTGAAGAATACAAAGATAATGGGAACGTTCAAAGTAGTAATACACCAGAATGACATCGTTAAGCGTGGTAGTTAATATAATATCTGATGCGTAACGGACTTTTAATGAACATACACTTTGAACATCCGGGTTAGAATAGGTCTTCAGCAACTCATGCTTGTCGTATAAGAGGCGACTAACAGGATCGGGTGGTCAGGGTCGCTGACTTGGTTGACATGTTATCGTATCCCATTTGCGTAGATCGATTTATATGCTTGATCACTGGATTGTGTGGTCCAGACTCGATTATTTACAGACCGCCGCCATATAGCTGGAATATTGCTGAGTGCGACGTGAAACAACAAACCAAACGATTCAGTGAACACACATTACTAAAAGGTTCGGCTGAAGCGGTTTCTTGTGAAATTGAGCTAAGCATATGGGGTTAGATCTGAAATGTGCTAAATACAGACTGAAAACCATTTCTCATTTACAAGCTTCTGGTAACTGTGTGACATGAGAAGTAACATGAACAACGGATGACATTATTCCCGCCTATTCTTTTCTTGCATAATGAATCGTTCAATCAAGATTTCTTCTCGTTATATAAACGATTTTGTAGTTATACTTTCAAAATAATTATTATATTGTACAGCTGTTTGTTTCTGTATGATGACTACACTATGAGATAATGGTATTTCAAAGAGAAACAAAACCCATCAGTAACCTAAATCCTGATCAATCTGATCACGTTTTGATAATTATACGATCAATTTAAACATAGACATGAAGTGATTGTGACAAGCTAGATACTCTACCATGACAGTAACTTTTCCTTTAAAAGCGTACACTCAAACAACGTTGTATCGAACCCTAATATGTCGAGCGTTCGGTTGTCTCGAATTAAAGCTAGTTCCTTGTGTATTCTTTATTTAGTGATGATTTTGCGTGTTAAACTGTGTTTAAACTGGAACTAGCTCAAATAACTGGGGTGTTTGAGATTGGCAATACCTTGCATCCCGGTAAGATCAGCTAGCAAGTCACAATTTGAAGATGTCAAATCATATCATGCCCAGAAATTTTAATTAAGTATCATCATATTATGCCAATACTGATAACAAAGGAAAGTACAACATTCGATGTACAATCTTCTTATCACGTATCTTACTTTCAAATAGTTAAATGCGTGATTAATCTGTACAAGCAACAAGACCACATAATGTTTCATTTTGTATCCTGTGTCTTGTCAGAGTAAATGATCTCGGTTTGATGGATTCCACTATGACGATGGACTCCACCATTAAGCTTCACACATTGTACTCTGACCGGAATCGAACCCAGTATGACGAGCAGACGCTTGTTACTTACAATACCGTGCTTTGCCAAACATCCTTTTGTCAATAATCGGTATAGGAAGGAAATTATTTTGTTTCTGTAGACTTGTCTCATCATACATATACCGGGCTTGTCCACCATGTCGTGGTCTCTCATCACGGACCTCTGGGTTCATGTCTTGGCTTCTATTTCCTCTGGATGATGAAGCGACGACATCATTGGTAATATTTCCGGTATGGTATTTGTCTGTGATATGGATGCCACTCCGGTTTCATGAAGGTTGGTAAGAAGCGTATAATGAAATGTCACTTGTGAGATTTATGAGCCTCTTTCCATGGTGACATGATGATTATCCTTGCTTTTATGTAATGACGTGCTATAAGTGTTGCAACAAAACCTATCTCGACGACATCGTTATCTCTCAGAAGGATAAATGATTTCAATCTTTGATGATTGATTATCAGTCTCATCACTGGACCGCACATGGATATGTACCTGGCATTAGTCATTGGTATAGTGTTTTCATTTTCTTCTTTAATTAAGTGATATACATGCAAGTTATAGACATGTACGAGATAATGAAGAACATACATCTTAACTTGCATTTCAGAAGCTGTCGTATCAAAGCAGGTTCATAAATAGTTTTCAAATAACGTTTTAATCAATATCATGAAGAATATGGTTGCATCAATCAGCACGGAACAGATGACTAGACCATATTCTGGGGATCCATTGAGCAATATGATTATCAATACTTACAAAACCGAAGGTAAGCCTCCTGTTTTTACCTTGATGTCAGAATACATAACTCCCTTAAATAGAATGTATATTTTAATATTGACTATTGCTATTGACTGTTTCACTTAAAGAATGAATAAATTGTTTCATAAAATTTCAACTGATAACGACTCATATTCCAGTGTTTATACGGTTAAATATAGTGGACTAAATGTGAATTCCTGAAATTCGATGCTTTTAAAAAGTAAATAAGGAAAAATGTTCAAATGTCATTTAAAAAAAAAAAATGTTTTCTTAACATTAGGTTATTTTAAACGAAACTGGCAGATGATGAATTCTTGAAATCTTGGTTGAAAGACTGATTCAGTTTTTCATACTGACGAATGTGTGAAGTTAGCAAAATGTCAACATTAGTAATCAAAATGGTTCTCCGACTTAAAAAATATAAATTGCTGAAACAATTTCTTTCCAAATCGGATTGATTATTCCTCATAAGGTGAATATCGCCTCGAATGCAGAAAAGAGTTCCTTCAACTGTTGAACTATTTACTCCATTGGTTAATTTTGAGAGTACCATATTCTCGTGTTAGACATCTGAGGCAAACGTGGGAAAGTCCATAATATAATGTCATGATAATTTGGAGAATTATTAATATTTCATAGGTCATAATCATATAATTGATAATGTTATCGACAGAAGAAACTATGCCAATGAGGCCACCTTCAAGGAAGCACTTTTAATAAGCTTCTTTTAAACTTGTGGCTGCACTCCTAATAATATTTAGACAGGTATGTGGGTGTATCTTTATGGCATCAATCCATTTCGTCCGAAGAATTCAATTTACTTTGCAGTAATACGCAGTAACGTCAATGATGGAAACTACGTCTTTAACATCGATTATACTACGAAAGCATGACATGTGAAAGAGAGTATGAATGTGGTTCATTTTACCTTCGTATATATATATATATATATGAACAAACATTTAAGGGAAAAAGACACGTACAATGTACTTTGCTCTCCAAATGCTTACGGAAGTACACTGCTTAAAATCCAGAACCACCCTGGGCAGATTACTCTCTTTAATGTTCCAAGTATATGGTTATTGAATGTACGATCGATAGTCTTGACATTGTTTTCTTACCATTACCAAGAGAATGGTTTAGGGCATAAAAACATTGAATGATTTTTCTTTAGTATGCTATTTCTTGATACCATATAAAAGACATCCATGTGATTTATTGTTTCAAATTGTCGATTTTGTACATGTTTTAAATATTGTTTATAAATAAATGCTTTCATCTCCTTGCTTTTGCAGATACATATTACCTGAAGCTACATGTGGTTATCATTTCAATTCAGGAGCTGATAAAACGTCAATGGCCGCCAGCCATATAGTGGTACTTCAAGAATCAAATGACAAGTGAAGCTTATTGTTTCAGTTTGTTTTTACACATTTGTACACGAAATCACTTTAGCTGACGTTGTAGTGTAAAAATATTTACATTTAATCATGCATTGTCCATTGATAATGTCGACATTCTTATTTGTGGGAGTGGACGCCTCTGTGATCAAGTGGATAGAGCGTCTGTTCTGTGAGCGACAAGTCATACCTAAAGACGCTAAAGGAATGCGCGTGTTATTAGTCGCTTGGCGGTCGGGGAAAGGGATAGACAAGGCTTGGAGATGTTCGGCTCGGAGTCAGAGTGCTGAATCTGAGAAGGGTCCTTGTCGTTAACTGCGTCTGGGTATTTCAGAGTGCTTGATCGCCGGCATAGATTCACAATAAGTTACACGCACACGTACAATAAGTTACACGCACACGCATGCATGCATGCACACACACATATATTCTTGTGTTCATGTTTATTGGATGGCGTCATGTAGCGTTTTGAATAAAAATTAACAATTAACTAGTAGAAAAAAAGATGTTTTGAAAAGTAAATAATCTATGATTCACTTTTGTATATATATTTGGTTACGTATTTCCTAGAATGAAATTCTAAAACTATATGTCTTGTAGCAGTGAGCAAAAAATAATCTCCATTAATACATACTGCGTTTTGCGTCGGTGATAAGGGCTCACAAAGGTTTTGTTACATTTTATTGCAGATGCTACATCCTTTGTAAGTCTACATCTCTCATATAGGTACATAGATCTCATACGTGGCGAATAATATGAATATGATATAATTTGATCTGGCATGATGAAACTATAATGCATATAAATATGAAATACTATTATATGGTTTTCTGGGTTTTTAAAGGTAGGTTGTATATACAGTAAACTACAAATGTTAAAATAACGAACACGCTCATAACGGACTGACGGATATAACGACCATTCTTGTCCCGGTCGCTTGTTGTAGGTTTGAGTCGAAATGCGTATAAGAAACTACAGCCATGCCAAACTACAAATATTGGCACCTTGAGTTCGTTATAACCGTATTTTGCTGCATCAGTATTTTTAATACTAATGCAAACTGTATTTTAGTCGGTTTACCAAAATAATTTTGTGAAAAGAATATATATAGTAAAACAATAATATCAACAGGGACACAGCTTACCACCTTTATAACGGAACCAGATTCACCAGCGTTCAGTATTAGCGCCGTGGTTAAGAAGACAATTAGGCTTCTTGTATGTTCTGAATAATTAATGAAAACGTGTGGGTGTGTATCTTAATGACAGGATATCCAACCCTATGCGACTTCATCCTTAAAGGTGTCGTTAGGTATCAATGTAATTTCAGGAATAGATGTTTCCAGTTTTATCAGCATTTCTTTGTCATTATTGAAAGAAATCCAGTGAAAACTTTGCGAATGGATATCAAACCTACTATCTTGGAAACTGTTTCTAGGACCTTGTGTAACGTAATACCCTTTCAGCGGAGATATGACTATCTCAGATTCTACTTCATTTTTCTAATGGACCTTAATCAGAACATTACATCACCACGAAGAGATATTGTGTAATGACGGTTGTAATCAGTACAAGTTATCATGGAAATGGTTTCGTGACAATCGATTTGGTCTTATCGGCATTGACATGCCCCCAAGGACCAACAGTTCATTGTGGTAGATTTCACGATCTGTGTGGAGTAGGACATTAGTGGACGAGGTATGATAAAAACACTTTTTTAGCTCAGTGGTAATGTCCAATTTTCGTTTGCCAAAGACGCAGAAATATTGGAACGACACTTATGACACATGTTGAAATATTTGACTAATGACATTGGTTTCATTTCAGTTGCTACAAGTATTCTGACAACCTCGATAACAACCATGGTGCATGTTATTCAACGATATTTATGCAATGTTATCATTAGTTAAAACATGATGCTGAAATGAATAAAGTCAAATTCTTAATCATATGACATCAAATTACATTCATTTGACTTAAAACAAAACGCAAAACCCGTTGGCTAAACACTCTCTTATCGAAAGATGTTCTTATTTCGGGAATTTGTTATAAATGTCAGATTGTCAGATGTATACTGACGTACATTAGAAAGTATACACCTGGTGTTTTGGGACTGTTCCCATTAAAACCATAAATATTTTGCTAGCAATGTTGTAATTGGGTACAATATCTGTGGTGTTTTGGAAACACTTGCACGATGTTTGTGACAAGGCAGAATCAAACACACTTTTTAAATATTAATGCTGTTTGAAAGAAAATATTTTACCAAATAATCAGGTGTGTACTTTCTTTTGAACGTCGGTTTATATTGATTCATAATGCCCATGATATAAAGAGGCTATTTATTTCAGTTTCAACCTTTTACTAATAAGAGCGTCAAGTTATGTGGCATATGAAGAGACGTGACAAATACCTACAAGATAACAAGCCTTCTACAATCAATACGGAGCTGATGATTAATACCTATGACTTTTGACTTGATGTCTTTCTCCTAACATTATTCACTACCAGAGACACACGAGACACCTACATTTAGCTATAATATAATTCGTAGCGTATTGTCAGTGTATGAAATAAGCTAAAGACCCAGCCAGACATCAGGGCTGGTAACTTCAAAATGTTACCAGCCCGAAATGGATTTAACCAGGCTAGACAATCCAAAGAAAATAACTCATTTTTTAGTTACAATGAATAATTAGATTTTAAGATATGGTGAATTAACTCAGATGTATGGAACATGCTATCAAACATTTTTACCAGACCATCGGGCTGGCGAGCTGTGATTTTAGACCGTCCGTCAGAAATCTAGCCCGTCTCGGGCGGTCGGACGGTCCATATTTCATACACTGGTATTGTAATGTTAATGGTTTCAGCTTTCATCCTCTCAGTACACAGCACCTATAGAAATGACTCTAAAAGAAGAAAACTTCCTCAGTTAGAATATGTATCATCAAAACTGATATATTTTTATGTGATACGTACGTCTTTGTGACAGGGAGGCGTGGTAGCCATTGTACATGTGGAGATAAATCAAAACGAAGAAAACTCTTCTTGCATTCAGATATAATTTTAACTTTTTAAGTCTTTATCCAGTATTGGAGGCCTCGTGGCCTAGATTTCAAACTGTGTTGAAGTAGAAATTTCTGTGTGTGGAGTGCTTACTGCTTACAAGTTATGTTTGATAAATACAATGATAACACATGTAGAAATAGTTATATTGTACAAGAAATGATAATTTGGTTTATATAACACATGAAACCATGTCACTGCAAAATATGGGATAAGTACAATGATAACACATGTAGAAATAGTTATATTGTACAAGAAATGATAATTTGGTTTATATAACACATGAAATCATGTTACGGCACAATGTGGGATAAGTACAATGATAACACATGTAGAAATAGTTGTATTGTACAAGAAATGATAATTTGGTTTATATAACAGATAAACACATGAAATGATAACACATGTAAAATAGTTACTGCACATTATGGGATAAGTACAATGATAACACATGTAGAAATAGTTATATTGTACAAGAAATGATAATTTGGTTTACATAACCAATGAAATCATGTTACTGCAAAATATGGGATAAGAACAATGATAACACATGTAGAAATAGTTGTATTGTACAAGAAATGATAATTTGGTTTATATAATACATGAAATCATGTTACTGCAAATTATGGGATAAGTACAATGATAACACATGTAGAAATAGTTATATTTTACAAAAAATGATTATTCAGTTTATATAACACATGAAATCATGTTAATGCAAAATATGGGGATCATTTTGCTTAAAGATTTCTTTTCAAATACAATGCAAGTCCCTTCAAAATATCAACATTTGTTGAAGACATCAGTTTTCGTAGTTTTTTCTCGGGAAGGATAGTGATGAAAGTATTTTGGAATGAATTTATTTCTGCTAATGTTATAGTAAGGACAACCCAAAATGAAATGAAATTCATCTTCGACCGACATATTGTCACACTTATCACATATTAGGGCAGATCGGTCAACGCTTTCTTTACTTTTCTTATAACGTTGGCTCTGAATCTTCAGGTTATGAATAAGTATACGAAACTTCGTGACAACAATTTTTAAATCTTTATCTATAGAATTTGATAGCAAATATAATTATGTAGTTAATTAATAATGATTTATGTGAACTATAGTGGCAAAGAAATGTTGAACTATTGATTTTTTTACACCAATTCTGAATTTCTAAATCCATGCATCGCTGTTTAAACAATCTTAGAAAATATTTAATATCTCAACAATCTTGGGCGATATAGATATATGAGAATCCAGTTTTAAAAAGTAGAATTCTGATGTGCGACACCCAGTTTGAACTGCCGTGCTCATCTTATGTGATACGTCTTTCTGACGGGGAGGCGTGGTAGCCATTGTACATGTGGAGATAAATCAAAACGAAGGAAACTCATTCAGATATAATACTCATCTTCAAAACTAAATGTATTATACATGTGACACGCCTTTGTAACAGAACGTTGGGGTAGCCTAGTGATTGAAGCGTCCGCACGTCACGCTAAAGAGGCTAAAGACCTGGGTTCGATTCCCCACATGGGTACAATGTGTGAAGCCCATTTCTAAAAGCGGCGTAAAACCATACTCACTCACTCCAGATGGGTACTATGTGAGAAGCTTATTTTTGACTGCTGGCATAGAGCAATATGTTAAAGATGGGGGCGTCGTCTGTGAACCGTTTCGCTTTGCATTTCAGAATATTAAATCTACAAATTAGTGGCCACAACAAAATTGCATTAAAATCTGTAGTAATGTATGGTGTAAACAAATACAAACTGTAGTTCATTAGTTGAACATTGTCTTGAAGATGACATGGCAAACAGCAGTTGTTGGTGTTAAAACATGACGACTGATGTTTCGCTTCTTGGTGAAGGGTAAGTAGTATTTTCAACCATGCTTTGATAGCTCACGGCCACGGAGATCAGAATTATTAAAGAAGCAATGGACTTGAATGGAGTGACATTAACGAGGACAGCGAGTGTCGATTTCAATCTCCCCACAGCAATATTCCAATCGCGGCGCTTTCTGTATTAAGAGAAGAAGGACGAAGGTTTCCCCCCTGACAGGAAGCATGTGTCTATTTGGATCTAGTGGGGCTACTTTCATTTCCGACATGGAGTTCAAAGTCGTAATTGAGTGCCACCGGAATATTAATGACAGTTGCCATGAGCGGTGTATCAATGATGACATTGTTTTGAGATTGTAAATGTACAGTCAATTCGGCTTGCTTTAATGCAATGTTGGATTACTAGCCACACCTTCTTGTTCTTGTGCACTTACAATATTGTCAGCTTGTCCATTTGAGGATTTACTGAAAACATTGACATATCTGTCAAACCAGTAACACATATTTATCATAGCTCATAACGTCTTAGGGGGCGATGGGGTAGCCTAGTGGTTAAGGCGTTGGCTCGTCACGCCGAAGACCCGGGTTCGAATCCCCACATGGGTACATTGTGTGAAGCCCATTTCTGGTGTCCCCCGCCGTGATATTGCTGGAATATTGCTAAAAGCGGCGTAAAACCAAACTCACTCACTCACTCACTCATAACGTCTTAGGGCATAGGGGCATCCTCGTGGATAAAACATTCACCCGGCATGCCGAAAACCTGGGTTCGATTCCTCATATAGGAACAATGAAGCCCGTATCTGGTATTCTACCCCGTGACATTGATGGTATATTGCCTAAAACCATACTCACTCACTATAACATCTAAAAAACACTACGTCTTGCTGATCTGGGTTAGAATTGGTTTTAAGCAACTCGCGCTTGTCGTAAGAGAGGACAAACAGGGATCGGGTGGTCAGGCTGGCCGACTCGGTCATCGTATCATCGTATCTATAGATGCTCATGCTGTCGACCACTGGATAGATGACTACAACATTATAGAGTTACGTTGCAAACAAACACATCTTGTTTATATAGTGAAGAATCTTAGTTTAATATCTTGAAATAAAGAAACACGTCCTAAAACTGCCACTGGTGTCCGTCACCATCAACCAGCAATCCCCCCTGCCATAACCAGACACAATTATCTGAATTTAATGTCAAACCAGCAAACTTGTGGCTGCTCATTCAAGTTTTACGACAACGGTAACGGGACATTTCCGGCAAGAATTGGACACTGAAGGAGTTATTGCATATTGAGTGTTACAATCGTGAAAATGCCAACAAGTTTTCGTAGCTTTTATTCGAGAAAATCAAGGTGTTTTTAACGACCTTATTATTTCCGGGGTTATGGAGGATTTGGGGGAGGGACTTTAGGATTCTGCGTTAAGGCTATGTTTTCTCTTTTAAAGTGTGAGCCTAGTATTATATTCATAAACAAGTCACTGCATCTTTTCAAGCCTAGCTTGTACAATGTATGATTGCTTTACGTTAAAATTGCAGGATCCCCATCCAGAGTGTATAGTGGTAAGTCTCTGGACTGTGTCGTGAGTTCTGCTCAGTGAAAGTCCCATTCCCCTCCTTACACTCCCGCCACACACACAAACACAGGCTCAAGCCTAACTGGTAAACACAACAACCATTTTATAAAGCAATCAGACAAAGTCTTATCGGGAATCAATCGTCACTGAGATCCACATATACGGAGGTGCTACTCAAGAGAGGCGGTACAAGTGAGACTGTCATGATTATATCGACATTAATCTGGATATATTGAAAACAGTTCCAAGACATTGGAAACGTTAGAGGACGGTTTTTGTATTTGTTCGCCATTAATTGTAATACGTAGAATATTATCTCAATCATTTCTGCCGCCCAAACTTTAATGACTGGGCTTTAGATTATTGGAGATGATTTGTTTACATGTGGTAGTTTTGCCATTACTTGTAATACATTGAACATGATAGAAACACAGAGAATGTCCAACCTGTCGGGGCAGACAGTCTAACGAGCGATAGGAAATGACACGAGGGTACTATTTGGAAACACCTGTTCTTTTACGTGTTGACCGCGTTTGAGCACTTATACTAGTTCAAACTGGAAATAATGACATGTGGATTCAACAGCTGTGTGATGGATAAAGCATAAGGTAATGAATAGTCTCATTGATTTGTTTATACAGAAGTGGCACTCCGATTTAGAAGTATCCTCTAAGGGCAGATTCTATAAATCTACTAAACTTAAATCTGATATTGAATTCTATCTACAACATTTACCTGATAATCATAAAATTGCTTTAACATTGTTTAGATTATCATGTCATCAATTACCGATTGAGACTGGTACCACTACTTGTTTAATTGTAATTATTTCAACGATCTGAGAAAGAAACTACTTCCAACACTGAGCATCAAGAGACCATCTGTATTTGAAATGATAGGTTTATTTCAAAGTAAAAATGTCTCGGACTTGATCAAACTCTCAACTTTTTGTCGCTCTATATTATGAAATTTTAAATAGACTTTATGTCGCCATTACTTACTTTGCATGACCTCTGTAAACCCTCATTATGCTATGTATGTAGCCTTGAGAGAAATAAAAGTTCAGTTCAGACAATGGTCAATCTCCCACTCAAAATTATAGAAATCTCATTCAAAATGGATGAAATCACCCCCTCTGTACGTGTGATATTTTTACCAAGCAGTAACTAATTACATAGGATTCATACATCAATGTTTCTATCTTCGTTATAGGTTGACCATTTACCTTATGTTTCCCTCGTGTGTAGATACTGCTGTTCAAAAGCACGTGTTATTCTGAAAATAAATAGATCAAATTAGTAGCACAAAGTACAGAGTGGGGAAGTTATTCATTTAGGGGACATGTCGGATATTCCAGTTGTGTTAAAAATTACATTACACGAGACCACACAACCCCATGTTTCGGTTTGCTTTGTATCATATGATAAAGGATAAATTGTGTATTCAGCTCGCAAAATGTTCACACAATTCAATATATATTAAATGATATCTACTATACAGAATCATCCTCGGCTAAACTTCTGTTACTTCATGTCCATCGATAAATGTTAGTGCTTCAATGAACTATTCTGGGATCGTATACATTCTGGAATGTGTTTTAGTATGTATAGTATAGAATTGACCCCCATGCTTTTATGCCGGGCGGACTGACTGACTGAGTTTGGTTTTACGCCGCTTTTAGCAATATTCAAGCAACATCACGGCAGGGGACACCAGAAATGGGCTTCACACATTGTACCCATGTGGGGATTCGAACCCGGGTCTTCGGCGTGACGAGCCAACGATTTAACCCTTAGGCTACCCCACCGCCCCCTATGCCGGGCGGAAGATGCAACCAAATGGCTTTAGTGGTCAGGATGAAGGTCTTTGGTGGATCGCTGCTCATAACATCAACCACCGATTTGTTTGTATTATTACAGGCCACCGTCATATAGATAGAATATGGCTGAATCCGGCATGAAACAAATACAAACCAAAAGATCATTGTGTAGTAGTGGTATAGGTGCCGGAAAACCGCAGGATCCAAAATTTGTGGGTTCAATTTTCTTTCCATAAACTGGGTATCTCAGAGATGTCAAGCTATTTTTTCAAAAATTGAAAAAACACGAAACTCCCACAAGTGGTCTATAGGTCTTACTCGACGCAAGTCGTTATTGGAGCTGTGGTTCTGAGGCGGGGCCAATCGTTGGTCAATCCCATGACGTAACTGATATAACTTCAACCAGTGTTAAGCCACACTCAAACATCAACACTCAACAGCAATTGAACGCTTAAGTTTTCTTTTCAAGCCAAAGTGGTACAATTTATTTTTTTCTCCTTTTCCACAGTACAGTATCATTGGTCGTGTGTCGTGATCCGTGTAAGCCCCATTCCCTCCCCTACGCTCCAGCCAAACACACAAACACACATCGACGACTTTATTCTGATGATTTCACTGGAAACTTTAGAGGTTAGTTTGTACTTTTAGTAGCATTGCCATTAATTGCAAAACTTTGAACATCATCTAAACACCGAAAATCAGTTCAGCAACCCTGCCGGGCATCAGTAGCAGACCAGACAGTCAAACGAGCGACAGGAAATCACACGAGGGTACTATTTGCGAACACCTGTTCTTTTATTAGTTGACCGCGTTTACCTTAGCAGAAACCATATATTCTGCTCCTAATCTTTGACAATGGTCAATCTCCCACTCACAATTATAAAAAGCTTCGGCTCTGGACGTGTGGTATTTTCATCCAACAGTAACTAATTTTGCAATATCCGTGCCTGGATGAGATTGGAACCTTCGTTGTAAACCCTTGCCTTACGTTTCCCTTTTGTGCAGAAACTGCTGTTAAAAAAGCAAATGTTTCTTAAACAAACATGGCTTCAAATCACTTGCCATGAAATACAGACTGAGGCAGGGCACACAAACGAGAAAAAGGATATGGCTTCAGATTTATTTTTAAGTTAATTATCGAGTTGACATATTCAAGCTGTGTTAAGAATTATATCACATGACATCACATGACGTTGTGTGTCTGTTTGGAATCTATCCGATAATAAGGAATAAAACGTGTGTATTCAGCTCGCAAACGGTTCACACAATTCTATTAATAATATCATATCTTTGACACAGAATCATCCTCGACTAAACGTTTTCTGTTACTTCATGTCCCAAACTTTGGGTTTTAGATTATTGGAAACTTTTGAGATAATTTGTTTGCATTTGGTAGTTTTGCCATTATTTGTAATACGTGAATCATTTAAGTCAAACCTGCCGGGCATCAGGAGCAGACAGTCTAATCAGCGATAGGATATCACTATTTGCTATTTGCCCTATTTACAAACACCTAATATTTTACGAGCTGACCATATTTACGCCAGTATACACACTTGTAAACCATACATTCTGCTCCTGACCAGTGCTTGGTCAATCTCTGACTAAAGATGTTATAAACCATCGGCTCTGTACATGTGCCATTTTCATCCGGTAGTAACTATGTTTATGGGATCCGTACATCGATCTGATTGGCATAAAATACAGAGTAGGGAACGGCTCACAAACGAAAACAGCATCCGGTAGTTCAGCATTATTCTTAAGTTAATTATTTAGCTTACTTACATTGAAGTTGTGTCAGGAACATGACAAGAGACCACACAGCCCTAGCCTGTGTTTCTGTTTGGTACCTATCACATAATAACAAATAAAACACGTGTTTTCGGCTCGCAAAATCTTCTCACAATACAATTCATAAAAAAAATGATATCTATGATACAGAATCATCCTCGGCTGATCTTTATTAAACGTCATGTCCATCGATAAATATTTGTAATTCAATTGACTATTCTGAAATCTTTTATACATTCTAGAATGTGTCATATTATGTCCACTGGGAATTGACCCGTATCGGCCTATGCTAGCTTGGAGTGAGTGAGTGAGTGAGTGAGTATGGTTCTACGCCGCTTTTAGCAATATTCCAGCAATATCACGGCGGGGGACACCAGAAATGGGCTTCACACATTGTGGCCATGTGGGGAATCGAACCCGGGTCTTCGGCGTGACGAGCGAACGTTTAACCACTAGGCTACCCCACCGCCCCTGCTAGATGATCAGGCTGGATGTCTTTGGTTGATAGCGTGTAATTGCACTCAAACACGTGGATCGTTGCTCATATCATCAACCACTGGTTGGTCGGACGCGGAATCGATTATTTACAGGCCACCGTCATATAGCTGGAACCTGGCCGAGTCCGGTATGGAAAAAACACAACAAATAATTGTGTACTAACGTTATAGGCCCCCCAGCTCGTAATAACGACGTTCACACTAAAACAACGGTAGGATTCAGAATCTGTTGGTTCCACGTTCAGGTAATAACCTGAGTAGCCCGGTAATGTCAATCTAATATGTTACAAATTGAACCACTTCTGAGGCGGGGCAAGTCGGGGGTCAATCCCACGACATAACTGATCTAACTCTGTTCAAACCGGTGTCAATCCACACTCACACATCCTAATGCATATGTACTTTTTACACTGTAAATTCGCAATCAATAAATCCATTATAGTAATTACACTGATTTAAAGTTTAAAGAACAAAACCGAAAGATAAATGTTGTTCAAACCAGATGCTAGTTTGCATCATGTTTTCTTTACCTGTTAATAGCAAACCAATTATGTGACACGCTGATGTAACCAAAGACGTTAACATGCTTTAATGCAGGCCATTACACGGACAGAGCTGGTTTACGTTAAAACCATTGAAAGCGATTAAATAAGCAATCGGTAGGCATTTACAAAACCTTCATGAACACACTGGATTCCATGATTGGCAATAAAGTAATCGTCTCGATAATAGGAAGAGATGCGACACCGAAGGTTAAATAAATGTTAACAACTATCAGGTCTCGTCCCTCATTTGGGCACACTCTCATTTATTACTGTTGAATCCTGTCATCACGAAGATGCGAATTGAGAACCACGGCAGCTATGCAAGGAGCAGCAGTCTGAGATACAGGGCAATGCTTACAGTGGAGATATTCCCACCGATATGTTCGAGAGACATGTATTAAACATGAAACCTAATTATGATTTCAAGCATGTGGTAACTGTAAGTGATGCGACAGTACTTTTAGGTGTGTCTCAAGAACATTTGCTAGTATTCTTGAGTCAATGCATGTACCCGTGACCGGGGAAGGTTGGAATTTGATTTTCCGCAACTCATACATCGTTAACGATTAACGGGATCCGCCGTCACGCTCACTTGGTTGATGTATGTTATCGTATCCCAATTGCGTAGATTGATGCTTATGATGTCAATCCGCAGACTGTCTGGTACAGAGTTTATTTAAGACAGACCTTCGTTATACCAATGGAAAATTGCCAGATGCTGCGTTGCAAACAATCAAAACAAATGCCTATAGCTTTGTGTGATTATCTGCCCTGGGTGCCGTACCACTAACCGATCTTATCTAAGATCAATCTTAGCAAGTTACGCCAATTTTACAATCGTCTTAGCTAAAGGTTACACCCGTTCCACAAACCGATCTTAGGCCGATCGTAGCGCGCTAAGATTGGGATTTTAGGGGTTTACGATTGGCGTAGGGCTAAGATCGGTTAGTGGAACGGCACCCTGTATTGTGCCTGGTCTACCTGAGTGAGTGAGATAATATTTAACCTCACATCGGCAATGTTTCATCCTTATCGTGACGTTGATAAGGAATATGTGTATATTATAAAACCTGTGATCAAAGGACAGCAAAACAACTGGACTATCACAGTTAGAATAAAACTAGCATGTACCCGTGTCTTCGGCGTGACGAGCGAAGGCTGTAACCACTGGGCTACCTCACCGCCCCCAGCATTATGGAAGTGAAGTTTATGATGTTAATAATGATGGAAGATCATATTTTGTAGAACTCTTATTTACAATTAGTCCTTTGATGAAATGAATTAAACTTTCATTAACATTTAAAGACAGCTAAAAAAACACAGCAAGTAAGCATGAAATACCAGCGAAATTATCGTTCTACAAAGAAAACGTTAAATATATACTGAACTATTGATCAAAAGAAACAAACATTTTTGAAAAGTAAATTACAAAAATTGACAAACACAAATTAAAACTAAATCAATACTAAACAAATTGTTCAAATCGCTCACAGACCTAACAAAGAACAGTTATTGACAGTGCAACATATACTACACACACTTTGCTAAGGATCACAAAAATTCACAACTTTACTTAAACGTAGATTCATAATTTGAAATTGTATCCATTTAAAACTGGATAAATAATAATATGGTAACCCATCTTCAGGCAAACAGTCTCTTAAATAAACTTTTATGCATTTGATACATGAGTAACCATAAAATGGTTTTCATATCACCAATCAAACATTTTGCAAATCATGGAACGAGTCATTGAAAAGTACACAACACCTGTCAGTAGCAGGTATGGGTTCCACAAGATGAAAGGACATACTGACACCTAGGGTCCATGCTTAAAAAACCCTTAGAAATTTAAACCAAATTTGACCCCACATCATAGTTTTCTCTTGAATCCATGATTTGATCCTCAGCAAAGTGTGAATCGGATAGTTGTCAGTAATTGAAATGGGTCCAGGCTGAGCGTCGTGGAAGCAACGTGACTATCAAAGGCATGATACATCCAGAATTGTACGGAACTCTCCTACAACCTCAACATGTTTACGTGACCTGCACGCTCTCCAGTATTGGGTCCTAAAAAACGACAATGCAACAACGCGACAATGTCCCTTCTAGGATTCCATACTCCAGATACGTCCCCCTATAGAGTGAGTGAGTAAGTTTAGTTTTACGCCGCACTGAGCAATATTCCAGCTATATGGCGGCGGTCTGTAAATAATCGAGTCTGGACCAGACAATGCAGTGATCAACAGCATGAACATCGACCTGCGCAGTTGGTAACCGATGACATGTGTCAACCAAGCCAGCGAGCCTGACCACCCGATTCCCCCAATAGAACACCTCTCGGATGTGACAACGTAAATGGGAGTCCACATCTTCCCAGTTAACAATTTCACGTTGTCACAATGTTATCAACACGTTATACTTTCGTTGTTACAACGTTACACTGTGGAGTCCCATTTACGTTGTCACATCGTTGTGTATCGACGTTGTGATACGTCATTTTAACGTCGCCACAAAGTTAAGTTATTTAATGCTAACGTGTTTTACGTTAATAGCTGAATAGTTTCCCCAGTAGTGAACAGTACATGAGAAACAAAGCAGAAATTCACTTCAATGTTTATTTGTCAGTTTGCATGTTGTTTTGGTCGTGTGTTTTCTGAAGCTGTAGCTGGAAAGTGAAGAAAGAATCTCAAAGTGAAACGTTTTACGGAAAACTATCGTGACACCAAGTTATAAGAAACGTTGTTATAACGTTGTGAGGAACCCAAAGCATAACGTTTCCTCAACGCAAATTTGCGACGTTGTTGTTTCGTTTTGACATAACGTTATAAAATGACGTATTATACTAACGTTGTGACAACTTTGTGTCATGACGTTATCAACCTACAACGTTCCTTACAACTTTCCCAGTTAGCTGTGTTCCAGGCAACCCATGGCAACTGATCCAGACCCCCAAAGAAGAATAGCGACGTACCACACCTGTTATGAGACGACTGACTTTTTCTGTCCGCCGGAGAATTCGTTTGTGTCTTGTAGTATGGGTTGATCATACACGGTCGTGATAAGACGTGTCATTGAACTTGAGTGAATGTAGATGTGTGTGTCTATTGTCCATTCCCTTGAAAGCTTGTCTCTTTGCTGCCACCTCTCAGTTCGGGAAACTATCATGAAAATATCGGTTGCTTTATGACTGTCACCTTTCTGGTTTCGTTGTGCCTTTATCTTTTCAATACATAATATTCTATGTAGCTGTCTTTCGTCGTTTGCAGACAAGATTGGTTTAAAAGTTTGGTAAATCTCTTTTGGCCGGCAGTTTAGGATATCAAACTGCAATGCCAGAGATGGGCGGTGGGGTAGCCTAGTGGTTAAAGCGCTCGCTCGTCACGCCGAAGACGCGGTTTCGATTCCCCACATGGGTACAATGTGTGAAGCCCATTTCTGGTGTCCCCCGCCGTGATATTGCTGAAATATTGCTAAAAGCGGTGTAAACCTAAACTCACTCACTCAATGCCAGAGAAAACCACGTGTCAAGTATCCGCCGACAAAGATTCCATTGGTCCAAACTGCAGTGTAAATTATGTAAATGGATCACTGAAAATCAGTGACAACCCACACTATGAAGAAAAACGAAACATTCTGTGGACTCAATGATCAGAATGATTAAGAGAGGAAACATCTCTGCGGATACACAACTTCTTTATATTTTATCCATTTCTTGGTTAATGAAACAAGAAATCGCTGTCATTCAGGATGTCAATTTAGTTGCATTAAAATTGTTGAAACATGTCCTAAACAGTTATGATTTGAAATCAGCATGTCATATTTTCGCATCGATCAACACAGTGTAATACCACATCATATCTGCGTACTTAGACCCTTTCTCTGTTTTTATTTTGTGTTTGTTGTTGAACGCCGCTCTCAGCATTATTCCAGCTCTACGGCGGCGGTCTGTAATTATTCAAGACAATACAGTGATCAACGGCATGGGCATCTATCTATGCAAGTGGGACCCTTTTCTACATTGGAAGTATACCATTACATGAAAGCAGTAATTACTAACAGTAAACTGAATATAAAAATAACCATAAGATAAATATGTACTTAAATACACTGAAAATCACAACTACAAACAACAAAACAAAGTTTAATTTGCTCTGAAAGACAATTGAAAGAATTTCTGTTTTTTCATGAGTAAACTTATATTACAGTTAATACGTACAAAACAGTAAATTGGTTTCCTTGTGCAATACTGTTCATTTACACTGTATGTTATAATAAGTGAATCAAAAGAGTGACAACTGTGTTTTATTTGGGCAGACGTGTGTCCGTGTGATGCTCAAATGGCCTACCTGCAGCCCGACATATTAAGCAAAGGTCAGAACAATTCCCAGCTTCATGTTAAAAAAAGTTATATCATAATTGTGCGATTACAATTATACCTCTGAATTTAAGAACGGTATTAGTAAGAAAATCTCAGTTTAGAACTCAATATTGTGTGAACCCTATTTGCCTGATAAAAACATTCAGAAAAATTAGCATCTGGAATCCAGATATAACATCCTAGGTCACACTTCAAGAATACAGGACTTAATGAGCTCCCCGTATTTATGCTGGGACAAATCTAACACAGCAAGGACAACAACTGAGAGGATCCAATATAAAGCCAGCACCTGCAGTTGCCATGGTTACGCCAAAACCGTCGGATCTAACTTCCAGAAAATGGAAAATTGTGATCTCAAAATTATCTTAACAGAGGGTGTTTCAGTGCTCTCGGTCAATTAACAAGCATTGAAAAAAAGGATGTTAACACATATTACAAAGTTGAAAGTTTTTATTACTGAAACAGCTTGTTGACAACACATCTGTTAATGGTTGTAAAATAATATTTGCAATGCGTCACAGACCACATGCGTATAGGACATTAATATGAAAGAAAATAATATCAAGATTGATTGGTGGGATAGTCAGACACGTAGATTTCCTATTATATCAACTAAAGACGTCATCGGATGGCTAATTTATCTTATTATGAAGAAAACATTTCCTAACATGGATCTTTTTAAATACAATAAGAATTAAGACCGATTCCTTTTGACGGATATTGGCCGTCAGCCTAAATGCCCCAATGATGTTTAAAGATCTTTTACATCTTATCAAAAGTTACCAAATCACTGCACAAGTAATATGAAACGCAAAGCCTAATCTAGAATAATATGTGCATTACCAACAGCGTGGTCTTTGCAGTGAGTGGTTATGTTTACAGAAAGGGTTTTGTGGCATGAGTGGGTGACTGTAGTTTTAGTGTACAAGATTAGCTCTAACTCAATCATCAAATATCGACTCCTCTAAACTCGGAAAATGTCTTTCGTTAAAGAACTAGAGTGCATTTTAACATTCGCAATATATGAAAATAATTGGAACATGTGATGTATTCTACCCCGCAGTGAAACAAAATTTTGCTGACTTTGGCGTGGCTGTAATTAATATTGACTGGATTAATTGTTTTTTTTCATGTTCTTTTTACTGCTTCCTTTAACAGGGTTTGTGTGATGGTACAAATTATTGAAAATGTACGCATTGCATATTTGCTGTGTAAGTGGACATGAGATAGCACTGTGTTGGAACTTTCTGTATGGTATCGAATTCATGTGTCTTTTTGGGGCGGTGGGGTAGCCTTGTGGTTATAGCGTCCGCTCGCCATGCTAAAGATATGGGTTCGATTCCACACATGGGTCAAATTTGTGAAGCCCATTTCTGGTGTCACGCTTCGTGATATTGCTGGAATATTGCGTACAACCATATTCATTCCATATTCATGTTTCTTTCTGAATGCTTCATGTCTGCATGTTACACTCCGGCACAAAGTTAACATTTTTATTAAGGATCCTGTATGTATATTAGGTTTATCTTGTTGAGATGTAACATTATGCATTTTGTTTGAAAACAATTTTCGAGCTGTGCCTTAATACAGCTCACACCAATACGTTATCAGAATAAAGGTTCATCTGTTTCAATTTGGTCATTACTGCGGAAGCGTTTTGCGGCCATATGGTTTTGGGAATGTTTTCTTGAAATTTCAAGACATACTATCAAAACGTGGGATATTCAATTTTGTGGTGATATTCTTAGGGAACCACGTATGCTTTTTTCAATATGGATTTAGAACGTCCAAGCGATCTTCGTGATGTGCATGTGCAATTTACAATCAAACGTGTTAGTGTGTATTTTTCAGGGATAAGAAGCCAGCCTGTATGTCTTTCTGATAATGTTTTAAACTCAATTAAACGTTTTATTTCGTGTGTCAAGTTCTATGTTGAAAGTTGGAACCAGACAGAGTATTGTTTCACGGGCCCACAACGTTTCACAGTCGGTGAGTAGCAGATTACAATCACGATATCCGAGACAAACAATGTTGATAACAGACGTCTTTCTGGTCGATCAGGGGCGACAGCTGGCACAGAAGACTGTTTCATCGGAAACTGTTGTGCTGACGATTGGTAATTAGCTTCACAGAGAGAACGAATGATTCCATAAACGATAACTATTGTCAACAGGGATGTTTTCATAAACCATATATGAAGACCCATATGGGTAGAATGTGTCCCCCGACGTGATATTGCTGGAATATTGTTATTGGCGACGTAAAACCATACTCACTCACTGACTCACTGATGTAATTTATTTCAGAATTTTGATTGTTAGTTGGGTTGCCCGCAAAATTAAAATCGCGCATTTAATGACTCGTACGATGAATATAACTAGGTATATATATTTTAAGAACCCATTGTCCAACTTTTCTGAAGATTACGAGGTATGTTCTAATCGAATAAATGTACTAAAGTTGGTTTTGCGTATATATATATACCTGTACACTTCTAGGGCACTGAGTGTGTGAGTATGGTTTTACGCCGCTTTCAGCAATATTCCAGCAATATCAAGGCGAGGGACACCAGAAATGTACTTCACAAAATGAATCCAAGTGGGGAATCGAACCCGGGACTTCGGCGTGACGAGCGAACGCTTTAACCACTAGACTACCCCACCACATTGAATGTCCCCATTTACTGTTTTGTACATATTCAGGTTTCTTATAAATTTCTCGCGCTTATTTCCCGAGCGCAAATGGAAGATGGTTATCCACCAATAGAAGAGTCAGGTTCTAATTAGGGAAGTTTCTGACATTTTAATACCGTGTTTCGTCCATGCAGATTTCTTGCTGACTAAATTTCACATTTCATCGTTATAATCATTGTATGTTGTCCAGACGAGGTTTAAAGTGTATGCAATGTGGTTCAAAGGCCCTTGATTGCAGGTAAGATTCTATTGTGGGCGTACTTTCATTATTGTTCGTTTTATAGAGTCCATCGATATAGATCTCGTTTCATCCTTGATGACTTTTAAGCTGGAGGATCGGGCATCATCAAACATCTTTTCGTAGAATCTAAGACGCATTTAGTAATCATTAAGCCAAGGCAAACAATCAGTGTTGCCTCTTTTGTAGTTGTTTCTTCGGCTGTTTCTATAAGGATTTCTTAGATTCATGTCTGTAAATAGAATATATACGGAGATAAGGGGTGGCCATGACGACATCGTCTAGACATATTGGACAATTATGGAAAAACGCTCATCACTGCGCAGGATAATATAACCCAAGTTATGATCTAATCGTCACTCTCTCAAATCTTTTGAAAATAAATGTCCAAATATGAGGTATGAAACGTTTTCACGAAGTCTATCATTAATAAGAAATTATTAAAACTTCCATGTTGTCAGTTAGTATTTGAGATCATCTATGGTGGAATAATGTTTTTGCTGGTATTTTTTCCCTCGATCATTGGATGTCAATCTCCACGGCACATCTTTTTATCAAACTCAACTACCTGGGGATCATACAACTCTTGCTGCCACAAGGCGCACCGAGTTATTGCGGCTTTCCCATCCTTACGAGGCACCAATTCACAGCTGGGTGGACTGGGACACATAGTCACAGTACTTTGTCCAAGTTTACTGCACGATGCTGTACCCACAACTAAGTGTTTGCACGTATTCATGTGGCCACCATCTGGTCATATACCAACGGATTCGTGGGTTCTTTTAAGTGCACAGGGGTTGTGACAACACTGAAAGAGTATGCACACAAAGTTGACTCCAAGGTGTTTACAGCCGGTCACAGGTGGGCTCGATCCTGGCACCTCATGCCCGCTGGATCACCAGCCTGGCGACTTAGCCAGCTCGCCCACCATGCATGTATGCGTAACTCAGTCTTGATTCTGCTTGAAATAATCACTGATTGATCACTAATAATAATCTGATGGATCCTGCTTTGGATAGCTCATACACTGTGTTACTGAAAACTACATGTATAGATGAAATAACGCATTTATGGCCTCAACAGAATTTTCACTCTCGTACCAGAAGAATTTGACATTTTCAACTTCAAGCCAGTCAATGCGGGACTCTTTTTGTCTTTTTGCTTCCAGAAAAGACTTCACACGACGGCTACACATTTTCAGCTGGCGTTAAGGGCAATACTGTCTGGACCAAACAATCCAGTGATCAACAGCATGAGCATATATCTACACAACTGGGATACGATGACATGTGTCAACCAGGCCAGCGAGCCTGACCATCGCTTAGTCGTTTCCTACGACAAGCATTGGCTACTGAAAACCAATTCTAACCCGGATATTGATGGGTTCAGCCGTGAAGAAAAGTGAGCACTAAACAAAGCCAATTAACGAAAAGGAATAATAGTTTGAATAAATAGTTACATATTGTTACCACTTAGTAGAAATAATGTTGAGATGAGTTACTTGATGATAATTTTAGTGATGCAACACAGTCTATACGTGATTGTTGCTATTAATAGTTTGAAAGTTAATAAAGCAGAAGGCGGTGACAGGCTCCTAGCGGGGATATATTTATACATTAGAGCAGTATGGGTTCCATTTGTTACACTGCTATTTAATGCAATGTTTCATTTAACATGTTTCCATGTATCGTAGTTAGTAGGTCCTTTTGTTACACGTGATGGTAAGGACAACGTTAACTCGAGATTAACCTTCAGAAATACTACTTTATAGAGTATGTTTAGTTGGGGGTGCATCTCAGTGTTATATTTATGGTTCCTTTTTAGACAGAGATGAATGATTAACTCTTGGATTCCCAACTTGACCTCCATCATTGCTAATCGCACAACATGCATTTCGCAGGCAGGCTGATGAAAGCCTCTTTCAGAATGTTTTCCCTTTTTGACAAATATTCCGTTTACCTTTTAGTCTGTCAGTCTGATATTCAGGAAAACTCGAAGTCATGGATGTCTAATTTACACTTACATAAATAATTAATAAAGGTTTGATTATACATACCACATTTCGCGAAACCGGTTGTAAAACATACGATCTAACATAATAGTTGTTTCAATAATTTGAGGGTAAAGATCTACAAGCGATTATAGCTAGCCTTACAAAAATTGGAAAAAATAAGATTAATAGTCTGGCGAAGTATTATCATTATACTAGCATCGTATTTCCTCTTGATATCAATTGACACTTTTATTCCTTTCTATGCTATTACGAAGCTGACTCTACGACTTGCTAGAAACATCGGTTGTCACGCGACATAAAAAGTCTAAGCAATTTCCAAGTAGCGTACAATGTGGGATGGTTCATTATCTTTTTACTGTGGTAATACTTTGGAATCGGAGTATGTAATAGAAGTAGCATATTGAAGAAATACAAAAAGATGGGCTTCTTCAAGTTAACGCGGTAAGTTTTATGCTGCACGTTGTTATTGATAGGCGTCATTCTTCTGTTTTCTTCTTCTTTTTTACCAGCATAGTCACAAAATGATCAAAGAAGATCGGGTGCTACCCAAACGGTTAACCCGTGAAAATCCGGGTTAGAATTGATCTTCAGCAACCCATGCTTGTCGTAAGAGGCGACTAACAGTATCGGGTGGCTGGCACATGTCATCGCATCCCAATCTCGTAGACCGATGCTCATGCTGTTGATCACAGGATTGTCTGGTGCATACTCAATTATTTACAAGACCGCCGCCATATAGCTGGAACATTGCTGAGTGCGGCATTAAACAACAAACCAACCAACCAACCAACACAGACGTTTACGAAGAGCAATGATAGGAATATGTTTACTAATAATGTTTGTTGGATTGTCGGATATAACGTTAGCGTGTGTAACTGGCATTTATCGTTGCTTTGTGTAACAATATGTCAGTCGTATCATGAGGTATCATCTCGACGTGGAAGGAAAGACGGACGTAAAGCCGACTTAAAGTAGCGCCAGTGTTAAAGCACATTTCGTTAATCTCCAGACTCCCTACAACATAGGGTTGATGCTGTGGGAGATCGCTTTCACACTCCGGTACCAATTGTCCTGTCAAATATATAGTGTAGAATGAAATTACCTCAATCAGATGCGAGTATTAATAATGCTATGTCTGCGACTGTGTGGCAAATCACAGAAAGCAGGTTACCCTAATCTTGAACTGTGAGGCAGCTCAACACACCCTACTGTCGTAAAGAATGGTTACGAAAAGTATGTTTTCCTGAGCGTTGAGAAGAGGTATATTTCATCAGTGAATAGCCCTTACAATATATTGATGTGTGGAGACCATGATTCAGTGGGCGGTAAAGAAGGATTAAGAGGCGATATCCAATGTGAACAAAACGCCCTCACAACACAAACGCTCAAATAGAGCTGATTGTACCACATGGCGCTGATGTCCCACCTCATGCAGAGGGTTTGAAAGGATGAAGAGTACTCGAGATAAACATACCAAAATAGTCTTGTGACGGCAATTTTAAGTTGTTGCTTCTGAGTGGATAGGAAGAGATATCTCTACTCAATGCACGACCCACATGCAGTGTGATTTACATTGTATGAGTGTACAGCATTTGTACATTTGCCACAAGGGCTGGAATGAAACCCAGCTCACCGGAAACTAGAGACTTGAAGATTGATGTAACATTTCGGTGTGATGGCGTGGAACAGTATTCATGCACTGAACTAAACTGAACTGAACTGAACTGAACTTTTATTCACTCAGGCTGCAAACTGCAGTATAAGAGGTACATAAATAATACTGACATTTATATACAACATAAAAAGTATATACAAACGGTATGGTTAGGTGCAATGTACATCGAGCTAGTTACATATTAAGTTATTGAAATTATTTCTTAAATAAAGCCATAATTATTTTTTTTTAAATTGAAAGTTTTCTTAAAATTCCTAGTTTCTTGGTGTTAAGTAGGATATTCATTTTATACATATTTGGTCTAATATAATAATACTTATTGATATATTTTTCTCTTTCTAATTCTAATTTGGGACATATAAATAAATAATCAAATTCGTCACCAATATCATATTTAGGTATATCACACGGTGTGTGATTCGATGGTTAATACAAACGTTCTGAGTCCCACCAAGACGTTATCAATTACTTGCAGAACATGGACGCAACACTGTAAGCTATGACTGAAGATATGAGAATATGAAAAGACGTCATAAAACGTCAACCTACAACTTAAATTAAATAAATTATACGAAAATCAGTGCGGGCACCTTGTTGTTCAAGAAAAGGGAAGGCGTCGTCTGCCGTACCGGTGGCAGACGCCACTTACACAATTTGCATAAAATGTAAATGTTTGTTTTCTGATACGACAGAGCAGAACACGTGTAAACAAGCCAAACAATCAAGCGGTGGAAATCCATCCACAGATAGCACATTTCGTGATTTTTAAAAAATGTATGCAAGATTATAATTTTGAAAAAGGATGTATGTTCCTTTGCCAAAGTAAGGAGTTTGGGCAGCTCGATTAATCCTTTTCAGAAGGCATAACATGTTCCTTGATAATCTAGCACTGTTGAAAGCTTATCTGTAAAGACTCTGAACCTGAGTGTACCACTGCTGCTGAATGAGTCCAAACAACAATGAAAAGAGTGGGCATATTTATATCATCACCACAACAAAGACACAATGGCACTCCTATCTGTGTTTGCTGACAGTTGGTGTCATCATGGTGAACTATATATCTTCCAAAATGCCCGACAGATAACGGATTACATTAAGATGCACGTGAGACGCACTAACAAAATGAAAATTAAACTAAGGGACGTCTACATCTAACAGAGAAGGTGTTCTTCTTCGGGACAATGCGCGAGTGCACAATTCATTTATTGCCATAGCTATAATCTACGAGTGTCTTTAACTCCTTCATCACTCACACTCCTAATTTACATCAGTGAGATTTCCGTCTGTTCCAAGCCAGCTCCAGAGAGAACCCATTTGAACGATGACGTCATACCAACCGTAGAGAATGTGTTGACTAACAGGAGAAGCACTTTTATGAAACTGGCTCCAAACCTCACCAACGTAGTTGACAAAGGCGTATCAATGTGGAAAACGATTATGTTGATAAAAATAACATTTTAATGTCTTTAGGTCAAGCCTTTCATCGTTTCAATCCCGTGTCATTGATCACTCTTATGCAACTGTCGTAAATCTACAGACTGAAAGGACGTTCATAATGCATGCACGCAAGCTACGAATGAACTGTCGTGATTTCACTTTCCATAGTACATGTATCCCTGGTACTACTGCAGCTACTAAGACTACCGTATTTTGCAACTATTATTCCTACTGCTACGGCTGCTGCTACTGCTACTACTACTGCAACTACTACGATGACGACGACGACAAATACCACTACAATGATATCTTCTATTGCTGCTACATAAACCACACAGACAAATGCCAACGGCTCTTCTGTCTCGATTCTTTAATTTACCACAGATCCGCGTGGGGGTTACACATCATTATTCAGAACCGAGTCTCATTGTTATTTCCTGAGCGCGTCCAACTGACAGACTCCCTATGCTAAAGCCAGTATGACATTTGCTTCTGATAGGGAGGCCAACCTATTTCCATACATCACATTGAAACCTATAATAAAACGTCAGTTCTGTGGCTAATCGGACACTGAAAATGATAACTTTATGCTTATATAGGTTTTCTGCCTGGACTACGCACCAGTAGATGATGTGAGTTTGCATCTTATACATTTAATCATTGTTAATCATACACCTGTTTGAATATTGTTGCAGTTGTTGTATATCAAATCCATATATAGAATAATTAATATCTATATTTTCTATATGTTTAAATTTGCTCATATCAATCATTGACCGCAGTAACACCTGTCCATGTTTCATCATTATGTTTCCTCCATGTATGGTGAACTATATGGCGGGACACATGGAATTCTGCAGTAATTTGACGGTACGTTTTGAAAGCCTTCAGATGTGAACAATTCTAAAAGAGAATTAACTTATATACGAAGTTCATTTCGTGTCACATGTAACTTCATAAGACAGATTATAGTAGAGAGCATGTCCCAACCAGAAACCCAATCACCACGCAGTAAATAAGCTATAGGATATGACTATCTTGCGTGCGTCTTGATGTTTGGGTGTAGGAGAAGGACACGCCATAAGAGCACCACGTGTGGCATCCTGATGGCATGTTAACAACAGGATGTTGACGGCCTAAATGAGAAGCGCACAATAGCGAACGTCATTATTTACTGACAAATGACAGAATATACACAGATAGAGTCTGTACTACTTGACATCACACAGGTTCAATAGACAAAGGTATTGTTTCAAATATGATCATTTCCATTTGTGATTGAAGGAATATTATATATCAAACAAAAACAAATTAATGGTGAAGTATTGAGCTTGTCGTTACAGAGTTTATATTAAATCGTCACGTTTTTCTCTATGATCATTGATGAATTATCCTTGGAATCGTTTAGTCAAAGTCTTGGTATCATGGTGTTTTATCAGGCGTTGTGTTTAATTGAGTTCTAGTGTACTTTTCTCATAGTGTCGCTTGTAGTTGATTGACAACAAGAAAAAGGTAAAACCACACCAGCGGGATGACCAAATAATGCATATGGTAATACACAATGAAAAGAATTAAAACAAAAGGTGCAACAGTTTCTACTAATGAAACAAATATCGAATCTTATTTTCGTGAAAGAAGCCAAATACTTTTAAACAGTTGAATAGAAACACTGACATTGATCTGTAGTTATCATGAATGATAGTGGATGACATCAGCTGCCAGTTTTTACTTTGCTAAGTGACTCGTTGCGATGATATGAATAAAAAATGAAGCAACGAAACCTTTTCCATACTCGTAAGATATCTCTGTTACCAAATGAGTCGATTGTACAATTCCGGCTAGTCTTCTCATAACTACGTCAAGAAATGACTAAAGGCAATAACAGCAGGTGTTAGCGATAGGTTGAGCGTATTTTGCCCTCGCGGGGTCAACAGAAGAATGAAAACAAAGAACCGGCTGGAAGAAACGAGTCAGTCATAATAAATGAAAACATTGTTAAAATGAGGCTTTATGAAAATGTATGTCTGTAGCAATATAAATAAAAGCAAGAATGCTCTTATATTGTCATTCAAAAGAAATTTCTGCAAAACCCAGAAGTCATTGTATTGTAATCATGTGTTTATTAAAAACGATCAAAATGTAATGATCCCAGATTATTCCGATGACCTCCGTCGATAACCGTTGGAAAGGCAAATCAACTTTTCCAGGAAAACAAACTCGGGAATGACTTTAACTTACATTAAACGTTTTCGAAAACAAAGATGAAGGCAGTGAAGCGCTATGCAATGAACTTCGTTGTTGTTGAAGGAAACAGGTAATTGCTGGTTCCTGTGTATCCATACACGACTGGCGTCTGTATGAAATACACATGGTGTGAACATTCTCTCAATTTGGTACATTTTGTAGTTTACATTTTGATTAATTATGGGCAGTACATGGCGTGAAGTTGCCACGTTTATTTGTCAAATGATATACACTATACTGTAGGCATTCATTTGTCAAATGATATACACTATACTGTAGGCATATTTCATGCGTTCACTCATGATTACACACACACACACACACAGACACACAGACACACACATACACACAAATGTATAATGTTGTCTTGCATTTAATTATATACACACTGATAGTAGATACACGTCTACTAATGAATAGGTTTACTGTGAAACCTTGAAACAACCGAAATACATTGAGTTGACACATGTCATGGTATCCCAAATGCGTACATCGATGCTTGCAATGTAAATCACTGGATTGTCTGGTCCAGATTTAATGACATATAGACAGGGAAATGGGTGGGTGCGGCTTTAAACTACACACCAACATATTCTCCTGGCACATTGCTATATACATGTCAGCAACATGTAACTACACTGACAGTGATATATTTCTACACGAGTAGTAGAAGAGAGTTGAATGATATTAAGCAGCTTATTTGCTTTAATTCAAACAACTTTAAACTTTCTAAACTGATGCAATGAAAACTAAGGTTCGTGCGTTCCAATCAAAGTAGTTGAATATGCCCCATTCAAATGAATCATTATTGTATGGATATTTGTGATGTGGAATGTAAGGACTGATTCGTTTGATCTCTTGACTAAATATGCGTTTCAGTATAATCATTAGTGGTTCATGAACAAAGAAGACATCAACTACAAGGTTTCGCACGATGCACATGGGTAGGTATACAAAGATGCATCCAGGTGCATTAAAAATGACCTGGAACCGCTCACACAAGGCTACCTACGATACATCAAAGCTAAATGTAGGCATGGAAGCACATCTCACTTACACGAGGAGATTTGTCCATGTAGATGGTGTTTTGGGCAGAAATTAACCAGTGTTTTGAGCTCTTTTCGTCCAAGGTTTCACTTCAGGCCAGAAAGGCTCCTTGCAGTTGCTGATTTTTTCTAATGCAACAATATTTTTTTTTTGTTCGTCAAAAATATGGATTTGGCTCTCAGCAATCATATATTAAAAAACAATGGCAATCATAATAGAAATATTAAGATTTAAGGTTCCGGCTTGTTGAAGCAACGCAAACCAAAATATGGACTATGACAGACAGTAAATGGTAACAAAGTGGAATCAAAATCTCGAAACAAAAAGATTGAAAAAGACATTAAACTGTTATTTGTGGTATTTGTTTTCTGGCAATCGTGTTTCGGTAATCGGCCCCAGCAGGCTGCAATAAATTGTACCAAACCTTTATGATCTAGAGAGCATGATTACATAATGGTATAAATGAAGATGACGGTCGTAGTCGAATGATCGTTAGTGTAATGAGTGAACATTAAAAGCCTTGGATTTTTATAAGACCAGGCCACCCCAATAAAACTGTCTGTCCAAATGAGAGACTTGCTGTAAGGCCCACGTGGGAATATATTGTACTAGATTAGCGTGTTCTGGGAAAGGACAAAAGGATGCATATTGAAGGTTCAATAACACACAAGCAAAACTGTGTTAATCGTTTCGGGTTATTTTTGGATCCCTAAGTATGAACTGACATTGAACATAATTTACCTTGATGGGTTGGCATATCGCTTCTATGCACATGTAATCCATTTGATGTATAAGGTTAGTGGGTTAGAATTAACTCTGAGTCAGCTTAATGTGGGAGACCAGAGGTGATGTAGGTGGTACAGTTAAAGCTAGAGACAGAATCAGAGAGTACAAGGATTCAAACCTACGATCATAGGTTTCGGGCCTGCTAAAGAGCCACAGCAACGTACAGGCAATTGCATGTCCTTTGACAAGAAATCCATACTTGTCGCAGATTTATAAAGAGAGAGTTTGAATCAGTTTAGGTATCCTTCGGTTTACCAGGTGTAATAATTATACGTGCTTTTATAACACACAAAATGTATATGCTCTGTGTGCTTAGCAACGGGAATACTATTGAAACATAAAAGTCTTCAGCTTTGATACAAAAAGGACATGTGGAGGCAGATTTTGATTTTCCGGCAGATTGTTCCACAGAGACTCTGCTGCTTTAACATCGAGACTGTGAAGAGATAATGTTAACGGTAAATCAGGAGAGTAAATCGGTAAAAGTTCACCGAGGTGGGCAGCTGCAAGGTTATAATAGCAGAGACTCTACTCCGTATGGGCAAGTTCTTATGTCGAAAAGCTTTAACATCGAAACTGTGAGGAGATAATGTAAAGATTAGACTTCTATTGTGTTGATTATTCAAGAACTATGCAGAGGTAGAGCTACGCTGATGAAAGCCTCTTTCAGAATTTCTTCCCTTTTTGACAAATATTCCGTTTACCTTTTAGTCTGTCAGTCTGATATTCAGGAAAACTCGAAGTCATGGATGTCTAATTTACACTTCTAAAAATAATTAATAAAGGTTTGATCATTTGAGGGTAAAGATCTACACGCGATTATAGCTAGCCTTACCAAAATGGAAGAAAGATAATAAGATTAATAGTCTGGCGAAGTGTTATCATTATACTAGCATCGTATTTCCTCTTGATATCAATATTATTGACACTTTTACTCCTGCTATTACGAAGCTGACTCTACGACTTGCTAGAAACATCGGTTGTCACGTGACATAAAAAGTCTAAGCAATTTCCAAGTAGCGTACAATGCGGGATGGTTCATTATCTTTTTACTGTGGTAATACTTTGGAATCGGAGTATGTAATAGAAGTAGCATATTGAAGAAATACAAAAAGATGGGCTTCTGCAAGTTAACGCGGTAAGTTTTATACTGCACGGTGTTATTGATAGGCGTCATTCTTCTGTTTTCTTCTTCTTTCTTACCAGCCTGGTCACAAAATGATCAAAGAAGATCGGGTGCTACCCAAACGGTTAACCCGTGAAAATCCGGGTTAGAATTGATCTTCAGCAACCCATGCTTGTCGTAAGAGGCGACTAACAGTATCGGGTGGCTGGCACATGTCATCGCATCCCAATCTCGTAGACCGATGCTCATGCTGTTGATCACAGGATTGTCTGGTGCATACTCGATTATTTACAGACCGCCGCCATATAGCTGGAACATTGCTGAGTGCGACATTAAACAACAAACCAACCAACCAACCAACACAGACGTTTACGAAGAGCAATGATAGGAATATGTTTACTAATAATGTTTGTTGGATTGTCGGATATAACGTTAGCGTGTGTAATTGGCATTCATCGTTGCTTTGTGTAACAATATGTCAGTCGTATCATGAGGTATCATCTCAATGTGGAAGGAAAGACGGACGTAAAGCCGACTTAAAGTAGCGCCAGTGTTAAAGCACATTTCGTTAATCTCCAGACTCCCTACAACATAGGGTTGATGCTGTGGGAGATCGCTTTCACACTCCGGTACCAATTGTCCTGTCAAATATATAGTGTAGAATGAAATTACCTCAATCAGATGCGAGTATTAATAATGCTATGTCTGCGACTGTGTGGCAAATCACAGAAAGCAGGTTACCCTAATCTTGAACTGTGAGGCAGCTCAATACACCCCACTGTCGTAAAGAATGGTTACGAAAAGTATGTCTTCCTGAGCGTTGAGAAGAGGTATATTTCATCAGTGAATAGCCCTTACAATATATTGATGTGTGGAGACCATGATTCAGTGGGCAGTAAAGAAGGATTAAGAGGCGATATCCAATGTGAACAAAACGCCCTCACAACACAAACGCTCAAATAGAGCTGATTGTACCACATCGCGCTGATGTCCCACCTCATGCAGAGGTTTTGAAAGGATGAAGAGTACTCGAGATAAACATACCAAAATAGTCTTGTGACGGCAATTTTAAGTTGTTGCTTCTGAGTGGATAGGAAGAGATATCTCTACTCAATGCACGACCCACATGCAGTGTGATTTACATTGTATGAGTGTACAGCATTTGTACATTTGCCACAAGGGCTGGAATGAAACCCAGCTCACCGGAAACTAGAGACTTGAAGATTGATGTAACATTTCGGTGTGATGGCGTGGAACAGTATTCATGCACTGAACTGAACTAAACTGAACTTTTATTCACTCAGGCTGCAAACAAAGAGGTACATAAATAATACTGACATTTATATACAACATAAAAAGTATATACAAACGGTATGGTTAGGTGCAATGTACATCGAGCTAATTGCATATTAAGTTATTGAAATTATTTCTTAAATAAAGCCATAATTATTTTACAAAAAATTGAAAGGTTTCTTGGTGTTAAGTAGGATATTCATTTTATACATATTTGGTCTAATATAATAATACTTATTGATATATTTTTCTCTTTCTAATTCTAATTTGGGACATATAAATAAATAATCAAATTCGTCACCAATATCATTTAGGTATATCAAACGGTGTGTGATTCGATGGTTAATAGAAACGTTCTGAGTCCCACCAAGACGTTATCAATTACTTGCAGAACATGGACGCAACACTGAAAGCTATCACTGAAGATATGAGAATATTAAAAGACGTCATAAAACGTCAACTAACAACTTGAATTAAATAAATTTTACGAAAATCAGTGCGGGCACCTTGTGTTCAAGAAAGAGAAGGCGTCGTCTGCCGTACCGGTGGCAGACGCCACTTACACAATTTGCATAAAATGTAAATGTTTGTTTTCTGATACGACAGAGCAGAACACGTGTAAACAAGCCAAACAATCAAGCGGTGGAAATCCATCCACAGATAGCACATTTCGTGATTTTTAAAAATGTATGCAATATGTTAATTTTGAAAAAAGGATGTCTGTTCCTTTGCCAAAGTAAGGAGTTTGGGCAGCTCGATTAATCCTTTTCAGAAGGCATAACATGTTCCTTGATAATCTAGCACTGTTGGAAGCTAATCTGTAAAGACTCTGAACCTGAGTGTACCACTGCTGCTGAATGAGCCCAAACAACAATGAAAAGAGTGGGCACATTTATATCATCACCACAACAAAGACACAATGGCACTCCTATCTGTGTTTGCTGACAGTTGGTGTCATCATGGTGAAATATCTTTCAAAATGCCCGACAGATAACGGATTACATTAAGATGCACGTGAGATGCACTAACAAAATGAAAATGAAACTAAGGGACGTGTACAGCTAACAGAGCAGGTGTTCTTCTATCGGGACAATGCGCGAGTGCACAATTCATTTATTGCCATAGCTATAATCTACGAGTGTCTTTAACTCCTTCATCACTCACACTCCTAATTTACATCAGTGAGATTTCCATCTGTTCCAAGCCAGCTCCAGAGAGAACCCATTTGAGCGATGAAGTCATACCAACAGTAGAGAATGTGTTGACTAACAGGAGAAGCACTTTTACGAAACTAGCTCAAAACCTCACCAATATAGCTGACAAAGGCGAATCAATGTGGAAGACGATTATGTTGATAAAAATAACATGTCTTTAGGTCAAGCCTTTCATCGTTTCAATCCCGTGTCATTGATTACTCTTATGCAACTGTCCTAAATCTACAGACTGAAAGGACGTTCATAATGCATGCACGCAAGCTACGAATGAACTGTCGTGATTTCACTTTCCATAGTACATGTATCCCTGGTACTACTGCAGCTACTATTTCTACTGTTACTACTAACACTACCGTATTTTGCAACTATTATTCCTACTGCTACGGCTGCTGCTACTGCTACTACTACTGCAACTACTACGATGGCGACGACGACAAATACCACTACAATGATATCTTGTATTGCTGCTACATAAACCACACAGACAAATGCCAACGGCTCTTCTGTCTCGATTCTTTAATTTACCACAGATCCGCGTGGGGGTTACACATCATTATTCAGAACCGAGTCTCATTGTTATTTCCTGAGCGCGTCCAACTGACAGACTCCCTATGCTAAAGCCAGTATGACATTTGCTTCTGATAGGGAGGCCAACCTATTTCCATACGTCACATTGAAACCTATAATAAAACGTCAGTTCTGTGGCTAATGGGACACTGAAAACGATAACTTTATGCTTATATAGGTTTTCTGCCTGGACTACGCACCAGTAGATGATGTGAGTTTGCATCGTATACATTTAATCATTGTTAATCATACACCTGTTTGAATGTTCTTGCAGTTGTTATATATCAAATCCATATATAGAATAATTAATATCTATATTTTCTATATGTTTAAATTTGCTCATATCAATCATTGACCGCAGTAACACCTGTCCATGTTTCATCATTATGTTTCCTCCATGTATGGTGAACTATATGGCGGGAGACATGGAATTCTGCAGTAATTTGACGGTACGTTTTGAAAGCCTTCAGATGTGAACAATTCTAAAAGAGAATTAACTTATATACGAAGTTCATTTCGTGTCACATGTAACTTCATAAGACAGATTATAGTAGAGAGCATGTCCCAACCAGAAACCCAATCACCACGCAGTAAATAAGCTATAGGATATGACTATCTTGCGTGCGTCTTGATGTTTGGGTGTAGGAGAAGGACACGCCATAAGAGCACCACGTGTGGCATCCTGATGGCATGTTAACAACAGGATGTTGACGGCCTAAATGAGAAGCGCACGATAGCTAACGTCATTATTTACTGACAAATGACAGAATATACACAGATAGAGTCTGTACTACTTGTACATCACACAGGTTCAATAGACAAAGGTATTGTTTCAAATGTGATCTTTTCCATTTGTGATTGAAGGAATATTATCTATCAAACAAAAACAAATTAATGGTGAGGTATTGAACGTGTCGTTACAGAGTTTATATTAAATCGTCACGTTTTTCTCTATGATCATTGATGAATTATCCTTGGAATCGTTTAGTCAAAGTCTTGGTATCATGGTGTTTTATCAGGCGTTGTGTTTAATTGAGTTCTAGTGTACTTTTCTCATAGTGTCGCTTGTAGTTGATTGACAACAAGAAAAAGGTAAAACCACACCAGCGGGATGACCAAATAATGCATATGGTAATACACAATGAAAAGAATTAAAACAAAAGGTGCAACAGTTTCTACTAATGAAACAAATATCGAATCTTATTTTCGTGAAAGAAGCCAAATACTTTTAAACAGTTGAATAGAAACACTGACATTGATCTGTAGTTATCATGAATGATAGTGGATGACATCAGCTGCCAGTTTTTACTTTGCTAAGTGTCTCGTTGCGATGATATGAATAAAGAATGAAGCAACGAAACCTTTTCCATACTCGTAAGATATCTCTGTTACCAAATGAGTCGATTGTACAATTCTGCCTAGTCTTCTCATAACCACGTCTAGAAATGAATAAAGGCAATAACAGCAGGTGTTAGCGATAGGTTGAGCGTATTTTGCCCTCACGGTGTCAACAGAAGAATGAAAACAAAGAACCGGCTGGAAGAAACGAGTCAGTCATAATAAATGAAAACATTGTTAAAATGAGGATTTATGAAATTGTATGTCTGTAGCAATATAAATAAAAGCAAGAATGCTCTTATATTGTCATTCAAAAGAAATTTCTGCAAAACCCAGAAGTCATTGTATTGTAATCATGTGTTTATTAAAAACGATCAAAATGTGATGATCCCAGATTATTCCGATGACCTCCGTCGATAACCGTTGGAAAGGTCAATCAACTTTTCACATGAAAACAAACTCGGGAATGTCTTTAACTTACATTAAACGTTTTCGAAAACAAAGATGAAGGCAGTGAAGCACTATGCCATGAATTTCGTTGTTGTTGAAGGAAACAGGTAATTGCTGGTTCCTGTGTATCCATACACGACTGGCGTCTGTATGAAATACACATGGTGTGAACATTCTCTCAATTTGGTACACTTTGTAGTTTACATTTTGATTAATTATGGGCAGTACATGGCGTGAAGTTGCCACGTTCATTTGTCAAATGATATACACTATACTGTAGGCATTCATTTGTCGAATGATATACACTATACTGTAGGCATATTTCATGCGTTCACTCATGATTACACACACACACACACACACACACACACACACACACACACATACACACACATAATGTATAATGTTGTCTTGCATTTAATTATATACACACTGAAAATAGATACACGTCTACTAATGAATAGGTTTACTGTGTAACCTTGAAACAACCGAAATACATTGAGTTGACACGTGTCATGGTATCCCAAATGCGTACATCGATGCTTGCGATGTAAATCACTGGATTGTCTGGTCCAGATTTAATGACATATAGACAGAAAAATGGGTGGGTGTGGCTTTAAACTACACACCAACATATTCTCCTGGCACATTGCTATATACATGTCAGCAACATGCAACTGCACTGACAGTGATATATTTCTACACGAGTAGTAGAAGAGAGTTGAATGATATTAAGCAGCTTATTTGCTTTAATTCAAACAACTTTATACTTTCTAAACTGATGCAATGAAAACTAAGGTTCGTGCGTTCCAATCAAAGTAGTTGAATATGCCCCATTCAAATGAATCATTATTGTATAGTTATTTGTGATGTGGAATGTAAGGACTGATTCGTTTGATCTCTTGAATAAATATGCTTTCAGTATAATCATTAGTGGTTAATGAACAAAGAAGACATCAACTACAAGGTTTCGCACGATACACATGGGTAGGTATACAAAGATGCATCCAGGTGCATTAAAAATGACCTGGAACCTCTCACACAAGGCTACCTACGATACATCAAAGCTAAATGTAGGCATGGAAGCACATCTCACTTACACGAGGACATTTGTCCATGAAGATGGTGTTTTGGGCAGAAATGAACCGGTGTTTTCGTCCACGGTTTCACTTCAGGCCCAAAAGGCATCGTGCGGTTACTGATTTTTGTACCCTACGGGTACAAATACAACGCAAAAATTCTTTTCATATCGAAAAGAACTGTTTACTGTTATCGAAAGTTGTACTTCTTTCAAATTGTGTTATGAAATAGTGACATTTTTTCTAATGCAGCATAATTAGTTTTGTGTTCGTCAAAAATATGGTTTTGGCTCTCAGCAATCATTTTAAAATAAAAATGGCAATCATAATAGAAATATTAAAATTAAAGGTTCCGGCTTGTTGAAGCGACGCAAACCATCATAAAGACCATGACAGACAGTAACTAGTAACAAAGTGGAATCAAAATCTCGAAACAAAAAGATTGAAAAAGACATTAAACTGTTATTTGTGGTGTTTGTTTTCCAGCAATCGTGTTCCGGTAATCGGTCCCAGCAGGCTGCAATAAATTGTTACCAAACCTTTATGATCTAGAGAGCATGATTACATAATGATATAAATGGAGATGACGGTCGTAGTCGAATGATCGTTAGTGTAATGAGTGAACATTAAAAGCCTTGGATTTTTATAAGACCAGGCCACCCCAATAAAACTGTCTATCTAAATGAGGGACTTGCTGTAAGGCCCACGTGGGAATATGTTGTACTAGATTAGCGTGTTAGGACAAAGGAAAGGACAAAAGGATACATATTGAAGGTTCAATAACACACAAGCAGAACTGTGTTAATCGTTTCGGGTTATTTTGGGATCCCAAAGTATGAACTGACAGTGAACATCATTTACCTTGATGGGTTGGCATATCGCTTCTATGCACATGTAATCCATTTGATGTATAAAGTTAGTGGGTTAGAATGAACCCCGAGTCAGCTTACTGTGTGAGACAAACCAGAGGTGATGAAGGTGGTACAGATAAACCTAGAGACAGAATCAGAGAGAACAAGGATTCAAACCTACGATCATAGGTTTCGGGCCTGCTAAAGAGCCACAGCAACGTACAGGCAATTGCGGGTCCTTTGACAAGAAATCCATACTTGTCGCAGATTTATAAAGAGAGAGTTTGAATCAGTTTAGGTATCCTTCGGTTACCAGGTGTAATAATTATACGTGCTTTTATAACACACAAAATGTAAATGCTCTGTGTGCTTAGCAACGGGAATACTATTGAAACATAAAAGTCTTCAGCTTTGATACAAAAAGGACATGTGGAGGCAGATTTTGATTTTCCGGCAGATTGTTCCACAGAGACTCTGCTGCTTTAACATCGAAAGTGTGAAGAGATAATGTTAACAGTAAATCAGGAGAGTAAATCGGTAAAAGTTCACCGAGGTGGGCAGCTGCAAGGTTATAATAGCACTTGTGGGCATTGATGAAAATGTTGCAGTTGATCGTGCAGCCGATTGACCTTCATTTGATATTAGGAGACAAGATTATACTAGGGAGATATTAATGTAATCCTTGCAGCTGTACATGATGCTTTGACGTCTGTTAATCTGCAACGTCGTTACATTCACAAGACGGCTGTTACAATCGGCAATGCTGAATATGATCAGAGACAGTTGCAGGGAATTTTATTAAACAGGACTGCTACTACATCTATCTGCCTTGGGGAAAAAGAACGTACTATATACTTTAGGAAGGAAACACGCACTTTCACGAAATAAATTCATAGCACATATGTGCATATGTACCAAGCGTGCATTGCATATGGTCATCTCAGCTCTGTAAGTGATAACGCATCTCTGGTAGTCGAAGAGTAAAACCTTCATTTTCTTCAATAAGTCTCTGTAATATGCTACAGTCCAATGTAAATGATAGTATGGCGTCTTAAAACTCCTTTGATTATGCAGCGCAGTGATCCATGTTATATATAAATGACAGCGGGCACAAGGAGAAACACTGAACCTGTTTCTGAAGGATCTATGTAAATCGTCTGTCTCTAATCAATTCCGCGGCTACTGAATGTCGTATGCACGAAGGATCTTTATTCTAATTAGAAAGTTCAAAGCTGAGTGTTAACGTCCGATCATTTAAATGAGTATTCGGAAAAAGACAGAAATAACATTATTAAAGCAACGTAACTAATGGAGACACGCAAACAGTAGATCTAACAGCAGATGCTGCAAGTCCATACGTGATTTCTTTACAAATCTTTCACATGATTAGTTCCACTGTTTCACAAAGACTCTACATATTGGAACAGCCTGAATTTTATATCATCGATAGCGATAAATGGCACTGATATTGGCAAGAATTGAAAGAACAGAACTGTGCTAGATATAACATGAAATAACAAAAAATAACTACTTACACATGGAATAAATTATCACAAAAACCCATTATTTTTCATAGTATCAATTTGTTATCATTGGACATAGCAAAGGAATTAATCCAAATCTCAAATCAACTTACAATTAGGACAAATCGACCCTCAAAGAATAATTTAACAGAAATTGAAACAAAATATGTAGTTCAAAACGAGTATGATTTTTCCATATTCGTTTCTTTTATTCAGATATTGCTAATAACTATGGTCGTATGACGTTAACAGGCCCGGTCATGTTCAAGAATATGGAGTGCAATCCAAACCAAGCACTGAAGAAACCTCCGCCAACCCACTTATTGTTTGTGGGATTTTCATATATAGCGCGAGTAACAGTTGCTTATCGCCACTCTACATTTTGGAACAGCCTGAATGTTATAACATCGATAGCGATAAATGGCACTGATATTGGTAAGAGTTGAAAGAAAAGAACTGTGCTAGATAAAACATGAAATAACAAAAAATGACTACATACACATGGAACAAATTATCACAACGCCCTGATATTTTTCATAATATCAGTTTGCTATCATTGGTCATAGCAAAGGAATTAATCCAATCCTCAAATCAACTTACAAACTGGATAAATCGACCCTCAAAGAATAATTAAACGCAGATTGAAAGAAAATCTGTAGTTCAAAATGAGTATGATTCCATACCAAGCACAGAAGAAACCTCCACCTATCCACTTATTGTTTGTGGGATTTTCATATATAGCATGAGCAACAGTTGCTTATCGCCACTTTGTTTAAAAATATGTCAGGTTTCATCAGGATGTGGAAGGAATGCCGGACGTAGAGCCGACTTAAAGTAGAGCTAGTGTTAAAGTACATGTCGTTGATCTCCAAACACACAACTACATCAGATTGAAATTGGAGAATTGATGCTGTAGGAGATCGCTTTCAGACACTGGTGCCAATTGCCCTGTCAAAGATATGGTCTAGAATGAAATTACCTCCATTACATGTGAACATCGCTAATGCTGCGTCTGCGACTGTCTAGCCAATCGCAGGAAGCAGGTTACCCTAATCTTGAACTGTAAGGCAGTTCAACACACCCTACCTCCGCAAAGAATGGTTATAGAAAGTAGGTCTTCCTGAGCCGTTTGGAAGCGGTATATTTGATCACTGAATGACCCTCACAATATATTGATGTGTGGAGACCATGATTCAGTGGGCAGTAAAGAAGGATTAAGAGGCAGGATCCAATCTGAACAAAACGCCCTCACAACACAAACGCTTAAATAGAGCTGATTGTACCACATGGCGCTGATGATCCCGCCTCCTGCAGACTTGGAGGGGGTGAAAACGAGTAATGGACATAAACATACCAAACTAGTCTCGCAACGGCAATTTTAAGATGTTGTTTTTGTGTTGACAGGAACAGATATTTCGACTCAAAGCACGACCCACACGTTGTGTGTTTTCGAGCCTATGAGTGTACAGCATTTGTGCATTTGCCACAAGGGCTGGAATGAAACCCAGTCGACATATGATTTTTCTTGGAGACTTGAGACTTGAGGATTGATATCATATTGCGATTTGATGGCATGAAAATACCAGAAGCTCATCTGTCTCGATTCTTTAATTTATCATTGCTCCGTGTAGGTGTTACACATCATTATTTAGGACCGTGTCTCATTGCTATTTCCCCAGCGCGTGCAAGTGTCAGACTCCCTATGCTATAGCCAGTATGACATTTGCTTCTGATTTGGATGCCAGCCTATTTCCAAAACCTCACATTCACACCTATAATAAAACGTCAGTCCCGAGACTAATGGACAATGAAAACTATCACTTGATGCTTATATAAGTTTCTTGCCCAGACTCTTCATATATATCATCTCGTGCCTAATACGAAAACGTCACGGTCTTCGTATTGTCTGTATTATTAAAATTGCGCTCGGCTATCCATACCAATATCTATCAATGGATGGAATATAATTATACTACTGTGACATTAGCATGTTTGCTCAATTAAAAAAAGTCTTCTTTTATGTCGAATCGTTACAACAAATACTATTTGACCACTAACTGAAGAATACGTTTTGAAATGAATGAAGCTGTGCATATCAAGGCACATTCATAGATGTACAAGAAATACCATTATCAGGAAAATTATATGGAATACATCGTCATCAGCATCTTGCAGGAAACCATGAAAGTGTATCACCAGTAGGTGATGTGAGCTGGCTTCATATCCACAACACTCCTTATTTCATCGTTCATCATAAACCTGCATGGATATTGATTCAGTTGTTGACATGTATATCAAATCAACATTTCAAATAATTAGTAGTATTCATATTCTCTACATGTATTAATTTCCTCCTATCCATTACTGACCGCAGTAACACCTGTCCATGTTTCATCATTAATTTCCTCCCATGCATGATGAACTATGTGGCGGGAGACATGGAATTCTGCACTAATTTGACTTTTGGTAGACAATGGAATAAATCGTCACCAGTATCTTGCAGGAAACCATGACAGTGTGTCACCATCAGGTGATGTGTTTGCTTCTTATTTCACAAGCCGCCTTATTTCATTGTTCATCATAAACTTTCATGCTTATTGTTTCATGTATATCAAATCCATATTTCAAATAATTAATATTTATATTATTTATTCCCATCTATTATTGACCGCAGTAACACCGGTGCATGTTTCATCCGTAATTCCTCCCATGTATAGTGAACTATATGGTGGGAGACATGGAATTCTGCACTAATTTGACTTTACTTTTCGAAAGCCTTCCGATGTGAACAATTCTAAAATGGGAATGAACGTAGATATGAAGTTTATTTCGTGCCATGAGTAACTTCATAAGACAGATTATAGTAGAGAGCATGTCCCAACCAGAAAACCAATCACCATGCAGGAAACAACCGACAAGGATCTGACTATCTTGCGTGTCTCTTGATGTTTAGATAAAACGACGCGATTCGAGGAGAAGGACTCGTCATAAGAACACCACGTGTGACATCCTGATGGCATGTTAACAACAGGATGTTGACGGCCTAAAGGAGAAGCGCACTGTAGCGAACGTCATTATTTACTGACAAATGACAGAATATCCACAGATAGAGCATTTGTGATTGAAGGAATATTATCTATCAAACAAAAACTAATTAATGGTGAGGTATTCTCTGTGATCATTGATGAAATATTCTTGGAATCGTTCAGTCAAAGTCATGGTATCATGGTGTTTTATCAAACGTTCTCTTTAATTCAGTTATATTGTACTGTTCTCATGGTGTCGCTTGTAATTAAATGACAACAAAAAGGTAAAACCACACCAGTTGCATGACCAACTAATGCTTATGGACAGGTAATACACACTGAAAAAACTAAAAAGGAAATGTACAGCAGTTTCTACTAATAACACAAATATCGAGTTGTTTTCGGGAAAGAGGCAAAGTACTTTTAACAGTTAAATATAAACACTTTCACTTATCTGTAGTTTATGATGAAGATCCGGGTTAGAATTGATCTTCTGTAACCCGCGCTTGCCGTAAAAGGCGACTAAGGGGATGGGCTGGTCAGGCTCGCTGACTTGGTTGACACATGTCATCACATCCCAATTGCGTAGATCGATGCTGATGATGTTTATCGCTGGATTATCTTGTCAGATTCGATTATTTACAGACCACCGCCATAATACATAAATAAATAAATAGCTGAAATATTGCCGTAAGCTATACTCACTCACTATAGTTTATGACGTCATGGACAATGATTGATAAAAACATCATCAGTTATTGGCACACGTTTGTATATTGTCACGATGTTACTGATTGGTTGCAAACAATGAAATTACTAAAGAATGAAGTGACGAAACAATTCCACACTCACAATAGGTGGTGGCGTTAAGTTCTGCTCTACCAGTGACAATAGAACAATAAACACAAAGACAGTCAGACTGAAGCCCAAATTTTTCTTATTCAGTATATTATGAAATTGAGTGTCTATAGTAATATAAGTAAAAGAATTAAACTCTTTTCATATCATTCCAAAAAACTGATATAGTCATCTGTTAAAAAACAATTAAACAGTGATGATACCGATTACCTCCGTCGAAACACGTGCAAAGACAAATCAAGTGTTCACGGACGTCCTTCATATAGGTGGACAATTCCTCAATGCTGCTTTAAACTACAAAGCAACAAATTCTTGTGGCACGTTGCTACATGCATATCAACTACATGTAACTACATTGACAGTGATATATTTCTGCACGAGCAGTAAATGAGAGTTCAGTAGTATTGCCGCTACGTTGCCTTAATTCCAACAACTATTTGTGGTGTGGGATGTAAGGAATGATACCTTTGATCTCTTGAATAAATATGCTTTCAGTATAGTCATCACTGGTTTGTGAACTACACATGTGAGATACACATGTAATAGTTAGTGATCAGATGCAGTGCTGTGTCAGCATCTACAGATGACCTGGATCCACTCACACCATGTTACCTACTATACGTCTAAGTTAAACGCCGAAGCACCTGACACAGCTTTCTGAGAGTGTGACCTGATTACCGATAGGAACTAATATAAATAGATTCCGTGTCTTGAGTTAGAAGCTTGGAACAATCCATGGTTTGTTCACAGTTACAATAATAACGATAAGCAACGAAAAAATGTATGTATGTATAATGTAATTTAATGTATATGCATCTCATTGTACTCTCCTTTGGAGGAATAAAAGCTTATATACTGTTGCAGTCAAGAGCACTTCCTAACAATGAAATTTAAAATTGTCGTGTTAATTCCAATGTTATGACTGCTTTTGTGGAGTCTTGTGAGTGCTCATCGGGTAATGGTAATAAGTAAATCTCCCTGTTGTGAACTTCTCACTGGTTTCTATGTCTACCAGTTACCTGCGGCACTTTTCGTCATCACGCTTGACATTATTAAAATGTTTTAGCGCGAACTCCTCTAACATAATGGTGATAAGGCACATCCATATAGCCATTTCTTTAGACCGGGCTTAATCAAAGGACAAGAAGAGAAACACACACACACACACACACACACACACACACACACACACACACACACACACACACACACACACACACACACACACACACACACACACACACACACACACACACACACACACACACACACACACACACACACACACACACACACACACACCTGGCTCACAACAAACCTGTTTACATCATGATGATAATACTATTTTTTCTAATGCAACATAATTAGTTTTTCGTTCATCAAACACATGGAATTGGCTCACGGGAATCTCTCTCGAATGACAATGATAATCCTGATAGAAATAACACAGTTAAAGGTTGCGGCTTGTTGAAGCGTCGCAACCCATCATATTGACTGTCAGATAGTAACTAGTAACATACTCGAATTAAAATCTCGAAAAAATAATTATTAGTTTGAAAAAGACATTAAAGTTTTTTGTGGCATTTGTTTACCGGGAATAGCGTTTTGGGAAATTGGTCCCAGCAGGCTGCAATAGATTGTATCAAACCATTATGATCAAGAGAGCATGATTACATAATGATACATTGAAGAAGACGATCAATGTAGAATGATCGTTAATGCATTGCATGGACAATAAAATATTTAGATATATATAAGACCAGATTACCCCAATATAACTGTCTATTTCAATGAGTTACATGGGAACCTGGCTCCCGGGACTTGCTGTACGGCTCTAGTGGGAACATATTGTAGATAAGCGTCTTCTGGGAAAGCACAAAAGGATACATATTGAATGTTCAATAACACGCAAATCTGTGTTAATCGTTTCGGGTTATGTTGGGATCCCAAAGTATGAACTGTCATTGAACATCATTCACCTTGATAGCTTGGCATATCGCTTCCATGTACATGTAATCCATTTGATTTATACATTTAGGTTTAACCCCATTTGATTTATAGAGTTGGGTTAACACCCGAGTCAGCCTACTGTGGGAGGCAAACCAGAGGTGATGAAGATTGTACAGATAAACCTGGAGACAGAATCAGAGAGAACTGGGGTCCAAACCTAGCATAAGTCTAAAAAAGACACAGCTCCGTACAGGAAATTGCGGGTCCTTGGACAAATGTATAAAGAGGGAGAGAGAGAGTTTGAATTAGTTATGCATAATTCATTTACGACTATTATGTCATAGTTATGCATGCATTTTTTTTCAAACGCAACAAAATGCATATGTTCTGTGTGCTTAGCAACGGAAATACTATTGAAACATAAAAGTTTAACGCTAGGATACGAAAGAGGACATGTGTAGGCAGATTTTCGATTTTCCAGCAGATTTTTCAACAGAGACTCTGCTGCGTATGGGAAAGTTCTTTTGTCGAAACGTTTTAACACTGGAAACAGTGAAGAGATGTTTTTAAGATCGAAGAGTACGGTGAGGAGAGCACATCGGTAAAAGTTGACTGAGGTGGGCAGCTGCACGGTTATAATAGCACTTGTGGGTATTGATGAAGATTGCAGTTGACTCGTACAGCCAATGTACCTCCATTTGATGTTAGGAGAGAGGATTAAGCTTTGGAGGTCTGAATATAATCCAAGCAGCTGCACACATGGTGCTTTGAAGTCTGTTGATCTGCAATGTCGTTACATTGACAAGAAGGCAGTTACAATAGTCAATTCTCAATATGATTATTGCAGAGGATGTTATGAAATATATCCGACTACTATATATGTCTACTTTAGCCAAATGGAAAGTATGGCCTCCGAGAAGTCCTTCCGTTATGCAGTTCAACGATAAATAATATAGATATGAATGTAAAAGGCGGACAGGGTACAAGGAGAAACATTGATCTAGTCCCTGAAGAAACTATGTAAATCGTCTGTCTCTAATCGATTCAGAGGCGACGGAATGTAGTATGCACGAAGGATCTTTACTCGAATTTGGAAGTTGACAGTTAAATGTTAACGTCCGATAATTTGAATTAGTATTTGGAAAACCACAACGTTCAGAAATAACAGTTAAAGCAACGTAACTAATGGAGACGGCGAACAGTAGCTATAACGTATAAATAAATATATAGTAATTTTGCTGCAAATCTTTCAAATTATAGTTTCGCTGTTCACATGCAGTTGATGAAACTTAAATGCCGTGCCTGCGACTGTCTGGAAATCGCAGAATGCAGGTTACCCTAATCTTGAACTCTAAGGCAGTTCAACACATCCTACTTCGGTAAGGCATGGTTACGGGAAGTATGTCTTCCTGGGCCGTACTGAAGAGGTATATTTCAGCAGTGAATGACCCTCATAATATATTGATGTGTGGAGACCATGATTCAGTGGGCAGTAAAGAAGGATTAAGAAGCGAGATCAGATGTGAACGAAAAGCCCTCAGAACACAAACGCTCCAGTGAAGCTGATTGTATGACATTGTGCTGATGGTCCTAACTCCTGCAGACTTGCAGGGGGTGTAAACGAGTATCTCGCGACGGCACTTTTAAGATGTTGTTTCTGAGTAGACAGGATCAGATATTTCGACTCACATGTTGTGTGTTTTAGAGCGCATGAGTGTACAGCATTTGCACATTTGTCACAAGGGCTGGAATGAAACCCGGCTGATATACTTGTTTGTCTTGAAAAGGACCGATGCTTGTGACTGGAAACTTAGGGATTGACGTTGTGGTGTGATGGCGTGAACCAGCATTCATGCACACAGTTTGTGATTCAATGGTTTGTTGACAAGTTCTGAACCTAAAAGAGAAGGAATTTGCTGACTCGTGAACTCTTTTGACGATCACATTCCATGATTATAACATGAACCACAAACACTCGAATCAACTAAATAAGTCGTTTCACTGTGACAAGTAAAACATACTTTGGGATATATAATTATACGAACTTGTATTAAATCCAGTGATCAATTACTTGCAGTACATGGACTTACTACTAAAAACTTTCACTGAAGGTATGAGAACAACATCAAACGTTAACTAAATCTGTTTGAAGCTTATCCGGAAAGGCTCTTGCAATGATTTGTGAATGTGGATGAATCCTGAGTGTACCACTTCTAGTCGGAGTCAAACAACAGTCAAAACAGTGGAAGCACTTAGCTCATCACAACAAAAGAAATGACAGTTGGTGTCATCATGGTGAAGTATCTTCAAAAACCTCAGACAGTTAACGGATCGTTTGAGGTAAATTACATAAGGAAATTAAAACTAAGAGACGTGTGCAGCTGACAGAGAGGGTGCTCATCCATTGCGACAAGGAGCTAATTCACAATTCATTTATTGTCATGGCTATAATCTACGAGTGCCTTTAACTCCTTCATCAGTCACCGTATTCTACCGATTTGCATCCGTCATCCTCCATCTGTTGCAGACCAACTCTAGCTGGGACCCACATGAACGATGACGTCATGGAGAACGTTTTGACAGCCAGGAGAAGGACCTTTATAGAACTGGGCCATCTCTCAAACATCGCCGACAAGGCGTATTAATGTGGAAGACGATTATGTACAAAACACAAACAGCAACATTTCAAGTCTTTCAGAGTTTGGCCCAAGAATCTACAAACCCCTGTGTCATTAAACATTCTTATACAACTGAGGTAATTCTGCAAGACTGAAAGGAGGGCTATGTTAGCATGCTTGGATATGAGAAGTATTTGATGTGACCAATGGTAAAGGATAACCTTTCCAAAACAGGGAAACGCTTATTTATTTTTTGTGTCACTTTCCCCGCAATGGCACTTGTTCACTGATGATTAATAGTTTACACAAGCATTACTCATACAACTGCTTCAGCAAGTTTGAATTCCTTTAACAAACACTATGGCGAAATGCTTACTTCATATGTTCACATCAGGAATATAACATGTAAACGAAAAGTTTATGCGTCACTAGCTTACTACTGCTACGTCTACTACGTATACGCACACCTACTACGTCCCGATGAGATCCGGGTTAGAAATGATCGTAGGAGTCGACTTACGCGGGTGGTCAGACTCACTGACTCAGTTGCCACATGTCCCCGTATCCCAATTGATGCTCATGCTGTTGATCACTAGATTTTCATATCAATGGAATATTACTGAACCAGCTGTTAACCAACCAAACAACAAACAAACAAACTACATGTATTCCTGGTACTGCTAATATTACTGCAAACATTCTACTGCAGCTACTAATACCACTGACACTACAGTTGGTTGGTTTGTTGTTTAACTCCACAATATTCCGGCTATATTGTGGCGGCATGAAAATAATCGAGCCTGGAGAAGAGAATCCATTGATCAACAGCATGAGCATCGATCTACGCAATAGGGATACGCTGACATGTGTCAGCGAGCCTGACCTCTCGATCCCGTTAGTCGCCTCTTACGACAAGCATGGGTTACTGAAATCCAATTCTAACCCTGTTCTTCACTGGTCCACTGACACTACAGTCTTTTCACTACTGTTACCCCTATTGCTAACTACTACTACTACTACTACTACTACTACAACCACTACTACTACTACCACCACTCCCACCACTACTACTACTACTACAACTACTACTGCTACTACTACTACTACCACTACTACTAATACGACTGCAACCACGACAAATACCACGGTTATACCTTCTGTTGCTGCTGCATAAACCACAGAGACAACTACCAGAAGTTCATCTGTCTCGATTCTTTAATTTGCCAAAGCTCCGTGTGGGGTTTACACATCATTATTCAGGGCCGTGTCTCGCTGTTATTTCCTCAGCGCGTCCATCTGACATACTCCATATGCTATAGCCAGTATGACATTTGCTTCTGGTATAGATGCCAGCACTATTTCCATACGTCACATTCAAACCTATAATAAAACGTCAGTTCCGAGACTAATGGGACGCCGAAAACGATCACATGAATGCTTACGTGGGTTTTCTGCCTAGACTCTTCATTAATATCATCTCGTGCTTAACACGAAAACGTCATGGCCTCTGTTTTGTCCGTAATGTTGAAATCACGCTCAGATATCCATGCTTATATTTATCAATGAATAAAATATATACCACTGTAACATCAGCATGTATGCAGGATTCTGAAAAAGGTCATCTTTTCTATAGAATCGTTACAAGAAATACAATTTGTCCACTAAATGAAGAATGTGTTTTGAAAAATGAATGGTGCTGTTCATATCAAGGCACATTCGTAGATGTACAAGAAATTAATGTCAATATGAAGTTTATTCCGTGCCATGAGTAACTCCATAGGACAGATTATAACATAGAGCATGTCACAACCAGAAAAACAGTCACCATGCAGGAAACAAACCACTGGGGTCTGACTATCTTGTGTGTCTTGAGTCTTTAATACTTGTGCATCACACACACTTTATAGACCGTGGCATTTTTTTAAAGCTGACCGTTTCCAGTTGTGATTGAAGGAATGTTATCTATTAGACAAAACCTAATTTTCATATACGTTACGTTAAAGAAGTTAAACCTTCACATTTTCTCTATGCAATCATTGATGAATTATTCTTGGAATCGTTCAGTCTTTTTATCAAGCAGTGTCTATAATTGAATTATGTTGTAGTTTTCTCATGGTGTCGTTTGTAATCAAATGACAACAAAAAGGTAGAAACACACCCGCAAGATGACCAAATGCACAATGAAATGAATTAAAAGAAAAGGTACAACAGTTTTCTACTAATGAAACAAATATCGAGTTGTATTTTTCTCGGGAACGAAGCCAAGTACGTTTAAACAGTTGAATAGAAACACTGACACTGATCTGTAGTTTCGGGCATCATGGATGATAGAGGATAACATAATTCTCAGTAAGTGGAAAAAGCTGGCTTTCGTTGTGATTAGTCGCAAATGAGATGTGAATGAAACAATATCTACCCATGAATCAAATATCGAGTTTTTTGTGTGTCAAAAGTCATAGTCATGGTAACATGGTCGTTTGATCAAGCGGTGTCTTTAATTGAGTTAGATTGTGCTTTTCTCATGCTGTCGCTTGTAATTAAATGACAGAAAACGTTACAAACACATCAGCGGGATGACGAAATAATGCATATGGTAATACACACTGAAAAAAAATGTACAACAGTTTCTACTAATAAAGTAATTTCTCTAAATAAATAATCGAGTTGTTTCCGGAAAAAGAAGCAAAGTACTTTTCAACGATTGACTTGAAACACTGGCACTGATCTGTAGTTTATGACGTCATGGACGATAATGGATGACATCATCATCGGTTATTGGCACAAATTTGTAAAATGTCACCATGTGATTGGTCGCAAACAATGAAATTATTAAAGACTAAAGTGACGAAACCAATTCCATACTCATAGGACATCTCTATTACCAAATGAGTCGATGACAGATCCACGTGTCTAGGAATCACAAATGGTGATGACAACAGGTGATGGCGTTAAGTTGTGTTCCACTGGTGACAATAGAACTATAAAACAGAGATCCAGCTGGAACGAACAAGACAGACAGATTGTAGCACAAATTATTCTTTTGGAATAGTTTATGAAAATGTATGTCTATAGAAATATTTTATCTTTTATAATTTTATTGTTTTTAAAGATATTCTATAGACTATTCAGAAAACTCAACAAAGGACATTCAGGTTCCATTCCAACAAGCATATCATTTACAAATTATGTGAACAGTTCATGACATGAACACTAAAATTTATAAAAGGCGCTGATATTACACTCCATTAAAGAAAAGCACTTTGTTATCAAATAATAATGTCTAATTTCATTCTCGAAAACATGAAAAGGTGGCAAACTGTTTTTTAATCTGCTTCCAAAATTAGTCTATAGAAATATTAATATAAGAATTAAGCCCTTTCCATATCATTAAAAATGATATAATCATCTGGTAAAAACAATCAAACAGTGATGATACCGATTATCTCTGGCGAAAACACATGCTGAAAACAAACACGGGGATGTTTTTAACTGAAGTTAAACGTTCTCGAAAACAAAGGTGAATGCAGTGAAAAATACTTCTTGAACCTCAATGTTGCTGAAGAAAACAGGTAATTGCTGGCACATATGTATACATGCACGACGGATGTCCATATCAAATTCAGACCTTCATATAGGTGGACAATTCTTCAATGCGACTTTTAACTGCAAAGCAACAAACAATTGTGGCACGTTGCCACGTGCATACAACTACATGTAACTACATTGACAGTGATATATTTCTACACGAGCAGTAGATGTGGAGTGGTATGATGCCGCTACGTTGCCTTAATTGCAACAACTCAATTCATATTGAACTGATGCAATGAAAACTATGGTTCGAGCTTCCTTTACCAAAGTAGTAATATATGCCAAATCTCTTGCTTCCTTGGTTTGAAATGAATCATAATTGTTGTGTATTTTTAGTGTGGGATGTACGGACTGATACCTTTGATCACTTGCATAAATATGCTTTCAGTTTTATCATCAGTGGTTTATGAACAATGAGGACATCAACTATCATGTTCCGTCTAATACACATAAGTAGGTATACAATTGTCCTCGGATATATGCAATACACATATAGCAGTTGTGATCATATGCAGTGCTCTGTCAGCATATAAATATGACCTGGATCCACTCACATAAGGTTACCTACGATACGTCAAAGTTAAACGTTGGAGTCGAAGCACCTGACACAGCTTTGTGAGAGTGTGACCTCATTGTCGTTAGGAACTAATATAAAAAAGGTTCCGCATCTTGAGTTAGAAGCTCGAAATAATCCACTGATTGTTCACCGCCCTAAGCGGTGTCCGAGAACCAATAAGAACCAGTTAATCTTTGCAATAAATCTCAATTATACTGTCGACCTCTGGGCAGCCGATTTGCAGTAGTCAAGAGCACTTCCTAACTCCAATGAAAATCTAAAATTGTCACGTTCATTCCAGTGTTATGACTGCTTTCTGTTGAGGCTTGTGAGTGCTCATCCGGTAATGGTAATACGAAAATCTGCATGTTGTGCAACTGATCATCTGACTTGTTTCTTTGTCTACCAGTTAGATCTCTAATTTTTCTTCATCTCGTTTGACATTATTAAAATGTTTTAGCTGAACTCCTCTGACATAGAGGTCATAAGGCATATCCTCAAAGTCATCTCTTTAGACCGGGCTTAATTAATAAGAAACACACACACACGCACGTACACACGCACGCACGCACACACGAACTATTTTAACCCTAAGTTGTTTGGAAAGGCGTTTTTCTTTTTGCGCTTTTGTTTTGAGTTCTTTTCGTCATGCTTGAAAGGCATTCGGTACTGTGGGGTTACTGACTTTTTTACCCTTCGGGTACAAATAGAACGCAAAAGTACTATATGGAATTGGCTCACAACAATCTTCTTTAAATTACAATGACATATCTCCTAATGCAACATAATTAGTTTTTCGTTCACGAAAAAACATGGAATTGGCTCACAGAAATCTCTTTTGAATGACAATGATAATCCTGATAGAAATAGCAAAGTTAAAGTTTCTGGCTTGTTGAAGTGACTCAAACGGGAATTAATATATCGAAACAAAAAGACAAAAGACTTTAAACTGTTACTTGTGGTATTTGTTTTCCGGGAATAGTGTTTCGGAAATCGGTCCCAGCAGGCTGCAATAACTTATACCAAACCATTATGATCTAGAGAGCATGATTACATAATGATACAAATGAAGATGACGGTCGTAGTCGAATGATCGTTAGTGTAATGAGTGAACTTTACATGAGTGAGCTTTGGATTTATATAAGACCAGGCTACCCCAATTAAAACTGTCTATCTAAATGAGGGACTTGCTGTACGGCCCACATGGGAATATATTGTAGATAAGGAAAGGACAAAAGGATGCACATTGAATGTTCAATAACACGCAAACCTGCGTTAATGGTTTCGGGTTATTTTGGGATCCCATGGTATGGACCGGCAGAGGCATATCACTTCTATGTACATGAAATCCATTTTGTGTATAAAGCAGTGAGTTAGGTTTAAACCCGAGTCAGCCTACTGTGGGAGGCAAACCAGAGGTGATGAAGATGGTACAGATAAACCTGAAGACAGAATCAGAACGAACAGGAATTCAAACCTACGATTATAGGTTTCGAGTCTGCTAAAGGGACACAGGTACATTCAGCAATTTGCGGGTCCTTGGACAAGAGGTCCATCCTTGCCGCAGATTTATAAAGAGAGCGTTTGAATCTGTTTAAGCATCCTTCAGTTACTAATATTATGTAATAATTATACGTGCTTTGATAATGCACAATAATTCAATATTGTCACATAAAAGTTTTAGCTATTATACGAAGAAGGACATGTGTCGGCAGATTTTCGATTTTCCAGCAGATTTTTCAACAGAGACTCTGCTGCGTATGGGAAAGTTGTTTTGTCGAAAAGCTTTAACACTGGAAACTGTGAAGACATGTTGTTAAGATCGAAGAGTTCGGTGAGGAGAGTATATCGGTAAAAGTTGACTGAGGTGGGCAGCTGCAAGGTTATAATAGCACTTGTGGGTATTGATGAAGATGCTGCAGTTGACTCGTACAGCCAATGGACCTCCATTTGATGTTAGGAGAGAGGATTAAGCTTTGGAGATCTGAATATAATCCTAGCAGCCTCAGACATGGTGCTTTGAAGTCTCTTAATCTGCAGTGTCGTTACATTGACAAGAAGGCAGTTAGTTACAATAGTCAATTCTGAATATGATTATCGCAGATGATTTTATGAAATATATCCAACTACTACATCTGGCTACTTTAGCAAAATGGAAAGTATGGCGTCTGAGAAGTCCTTCCGTTATGCAGTGCAACGATAAATATTATATATAAGTATAAAAGGCGGTCAGGGCACAAGGAGAGACAATCTGTAGAGGATTTTATGAAAGTCATGTCATATATGTGCAAATGTACCAAACGTGCATTGCATATGATCATCTCAGCACAGTGAGTAATAACGCATTTCTGGGAGTCGTAAAAGAGTAAAAATCATTTTCTTCATTTAGTCTGTGGATTATGCCAAATTCCAATGTACAATGTAACTGTTTCAGTATCCATAAGTTCTGAAAGTGTGGTGTCTGAGAAATCCTTCTATTATACAGCACAATGATAGGCATCATATATAAGTGCAAACAGCGGTCAGGTCATAAGAGAAACATTGAACCTGTTTCTGAAGGATCAAGGGAAATCAATTCTGCGGCGACTGAACGACTTTGCACGAGGGGTTTTATTCCAGTTTGAAAGTTCAAAGCTGAATGTTAAAGTCCGATCATTTTAATGAGTATTCGGAAAAAGACAACTTACATAAAAAACGTAACGTAATTAATGTAGACGAGCAAAAAGTATATTTAACAGCAGATGTTGCAAGTATATACGTGATTTCGTTACAGATCATTCCCATTATACTGACTCTGTTTCACAAAAACTCTACATCTTTGAACTGTCATGAATGTAGTCACATTGACAACGATAATAAATTGCATTAATGTCGGTAACACAAGAAGGAAATGACCTAGGCTGGCAATAACATGACATAAAAATAAATTACAATATACACATATCACAACAACCCATTATTTTTCATAATATCAATTTGTTACCATTAACTATAGCAAAAGGGAACTTATCACAATCATAATTCAACTTACTACGTGCATAAATCGATCCTCAAAGAATAATTAAATGCAACTTCCAAGAAAAACTGTAGTTTTTGAATGAGTCATGATATTGCGGATAACAATGGTCGTATGACGTTAATAGGTGCGTCATGTTCAAGATTCTGGCGTACAGTCCTCACGAAATCACTTAAATATCAATAACCAGACACTGGTGTGACCTCCGATAGCTCCTATAACATCTTTGACACTGTATCAGTCTTGAATTTGACGTTTAGGTATTGCGTTCCATTCGTGATGGAGGGCGTGTTCTAATTCAGCAGGATTTTGTACTGGGAGATACAAATATGCTCTACGGGACTGAGATGACGACTCCTACCGGTATAAGACGTCTCGAGCGTCACGTACACGTCGTAAATAAAGAAGTTAATACTGTTCAGAGGCTGGTCATCGAAATGTGGTACAACAACGTCCATTTAGATTTTGTCTTATCGTCATGTGAGAGGCACCCTACACCATCAATGAACCCCTGTCAAACGGTCCTCACTACAAGATATTCCGTAGTGCATGCATTATGCACTGATTTGCGGCGCGAAACACGAGCTCGGTAATCTGACATGAACAAAAGAAATTGACTTTCGTCCGACCAGTGGAGCATTCAACATGACCTCCGATTTCGGACAGTTCGATTGGACAAACGACGATGCAGGAGACACTCTGACATGACATGAAGTCATGTGATTCTGAGAAGAGCTGCATCACTCGCCTTTCGACGTGAACGCTAACGGCCCATAACGTCATTAGTTTGCTGATATTGTCTGACCAATAGGCTGATAGTCGATGGAATACAACCAACAATAGCCAACAATGACATACCAGCTTTCCGCATACCGATAACGTGCCTTTAGAGAGCATGTCATAAGCTGAGGAGGTACCATATTTGCTTATAAAAGATTTTCCAAGTTATCGAGCTGTAAGAACAGTTTACTGAAACTTGATATTTGCGTAATGAGTGGTCCACATATTGCATGTGATGCTCACCTTTGATAGTAGCACGTGCATATCTAGTATCAATGTATGTTGCACCCGAAGGATCAAACTAGTCATACAAACACAATTATCATGAATACAAAAACCTGTTTAAGAAATACAGTTAACGTTATAATAGTTCAGGGCGAAAGTGTTCTTTATAACACTATACATGGTGGTAGAGCAAACTGTATTTCTTTTCTAAGATGCCAAATTTAAGACTTTCTAAGTATAAATACGATTAATCTAAGGCAGAAAACAAAGGTCGGTGTCGGTGACCTAAATTCAAAATCCTCGCACAGGGCTAATTGACGAGCTGTTCTATTGACTTGTCTGCCCCCATCGTTAAGACGAACGTTACCATAAAAACAAATGATATACAGTTTGATGACGGTTTATGTTCGAGTTAAATATCTTCTCTGAAATATGTTAATTACATCTGTGCTTAAACGTCAACCATATGGGGCAATATGAACGTCGCATTTCTACTACCAACGTATGTTTAGATCAGTACATCCAGATGAAGCTGACCAGTCAAGCGACATTCCACGATTGCATTATGGGAATGTAAACATTGCGAACGTTACCGTGTCGCTGTAAAAGTGTGAGTCGAACTGAGACATTTTATCCGTCGGAAAACATAAACGTAATGTTTCAACCAGTGATGTTACCTGAATGAAGAAAGTGCAAACCAAGAAACGGGATGCAACGGAGTAGTTTACTGTAGGAGACGATGACAACTGACATGCATCGTGACGTCGGTTACATTGTGACGTAATGCAAAAGTGTTCGATTACGAGGGGGCAGACTAGAATGGCGCAGTGACGCCATTACATTGTGGCGTAATGCAAAAAGTGCACATTATCGTCTAATAAAGTATTGTCGGCGCCTTTGATCTTTCACCGAAGCATCTTAGAAATGGGTTTAAAGATCGTAGGTTTTGCATTACTGTTTTTCCATTGTAAATAGTTATAATGGTTGTACAAAATTTTCAAAGTGTTGTTCCTTCATCATGCCAGTTGAGACAAAACAATTTAATTCTTAAACTGTTAAGAGATGAAGTGAAGACGGCAGATACAAATGTCAGCATCATAGATTGTTTCTGTAACAAATCTGTTTACCGACGTATTGATACCAATATGATCGGCGCATTATACAACTATCTTTTGAGGAAGATATTCCTGTTGATATGCATGTTATAATTCACTTTTGATGAAGAGGCACTGAGAGATTCCTCATACCAATGAGTTTTTGTAGTAACGGAACATGGCATTGCTTTTTACCAATGTGTGGTCAAATGAAAAATATCTCCCTCCGTATTTTAATGACGTTGTTTACAAGTCACAGAAAATTTACATACGTGCCCTTCAACACGAGCCAAACACACAGCTGAGATTAACACACACACTCAACTATTATTTATTGGCTCGCACTATGCTAATATCGGATGTTTCTGATGTCAAAGGGCCTTAAATACACAGCTGCTGAACAAACGCTCTATTATTTGCAGAGCCAGTATTGAAAGAGACAATTTCGTTAGCAGTGCAGGGAGAACTCATTTATTGTGTCTGTTTCTTCCGGTGTGGACAATGTACTTCATCAAGGGAGATCTCCTTATCTGATGTGCGTGCGGGTTGTGGACTTAATGGAGACGGTCTAATTGCAGATGTATAGGCGTAAAAGGTTAATATCTTGTTGGTATTAGGAGCGTGTAAAGACCACTTCGCAGAGGCCCGCTGCGCTGATGGCCTCATTGTTTCACCTTCTGAAGACAAGAAACAGTCATTTTTATAGACATAAATTCGCTGTCATACATTTGTTGTTCGTGTTAGAAAATACTTATTGATAGTAAGAACAGAAAGTGTATGTCAGGATGACTGATATTCCCCCTTGCATTAGACACTACTGAATGACATGGCCCGTCTCATCAGACACTACTGGATGACATGGCCCGTCTCATCAGACACTACTGGATGACATGGCCCGTCTCATCAGACATTACTGGATGACATGGCCCGTCTCATCAGACACTACTGACTGACATGGCCCGTCTCATCAGACACTACTGGATGACATGGCCCGTCTCATCAGACACTACTGGATGACATGGCCCGTCTCATCAGACACTACTGACTGACATGGCCCGTCTCACCAGACACTACTGACTGACATGGCCCGTCTGACCAGACACTACTGACTGACATGACCCGTCTGACATGACCCGACTTGCTTGACACAGTACTCTCTGACATTGTGCCTCGCTCCACACACAACTGACTGACATGTCCATTGCTTGAGACAGTACTCTCTGACATTTTGCCTCGCTCAACACAGAACTGACTGACATGTTAAATACTGCTTCACACGACACTGTACTGTGTATCAATATGGCTTATATGCTGCCCTACTTGACTAAGTACTGTGTATCAATATGAGTTATATGCTGCCTTACATGGCACAGTACCGAGTATCAATATGGATTAAATGCTGCCTTACATGGTACAATACTGTGTATCAATATGGGTTAAATGCTGCCTTACATGGGACAATACTGTGTATCAATATGGGTAAAATGCTGCCTTACATGGGACAATACTGTGTATCAGTATGAGTTATATGCTGCCTTACATGGGACAATACTGTGTATCAATATGGGTTAAATGCTGCCTTACATGGGACAATACTATGTATCAATATGGGTTAAATGCTGCCTTACATGGGACAATACTGTGTATCAATATGGGTTAAATGCTGCCTTACATGGGACAATACTGTGTATCAATATGGGTTAAATGCTGCCTTACATGGGACAATACTGTGTATCAATATGGGTTAAATGCTGCCTTACATGGGACAATACTGTGTATCAGTATGAGTTATATGCTGCCTTACATGGGACAATACTGTGTATCAATATGGGTTAAATGCTGCCTTACATGGGACAATACTGTGTATCAATATGGGTTAAATGCTGCCTTACATGGGACAATACTGTGTATCAATATGGGTTATATGCTGCCTTACATGGCAGAGTACTGTGTATCAATATGGGTTAAATGCTGCCTTACATGGGACAATACTGTGTATCAATATGGGTTATATGCTGCCTTACATGGCAGAGTACTGTGTATCAATATGGGTTAAATGCGGTCTTACATGGTACAATACTATGTATCAACATGGATTAAATGCTGCCTTACTTGGTACAATACTGTGTATCAATATGGGTTATATGCTGCCTTACATGGCAGAGTACTGTGTATCAATATGGGTTAAATGCTGCCTTACATGGGACAATACTGTGTATCAATATGGGTTATATGCTGCCTTACATGGCAGAGTACTGTGTATCAATATGGGTTAAATGCGGTCTTACATGGTACAATACTGTGTATCAATATGAATTACATACTGCCCTGCTTGGCACAGTACTATGTATCAATATGACATAAATGCTGCCTAACATGGCACAGTACTGTATATCAATATGAGTTACATACTGCCCATGGTGACACAGTACTGTGTATCAATATGAGTTAAATGCTACTTTACATGGCACAGTACTGTGTATCAATATGAGTTATATGCTGTCTTACATGACACAGTACTGTGTATCAATATGGGTTTCATGCTGCCTTACATGGTATAGAACTGTGTATCAATATGAGTTAAATGCTACCTTACATGGCACAGTACTGTGTATCAATATGAGTTATATGCTGTCTTAGATGACACAGTACTGTGTATCAATATGGCTTAAATGGAGCCCTACATGGAACAGTACTGTGTATCAATAGGAGTTACATGCTGCCTTACATGGCACAGTACTATGTATGAATATGAGTTACATACTGCCCTAGGTGACACAGTACTTTGTATCAATATGAGTTACATACTGCCCGACGTGGCACAGTACTGTGTATCAATATGAGTTACATACTGCCCGACGCGGCACAGTACTTTGTATCAATATGAGTTACATACTGCCCGACGTGGAACAGTACTGTGTATCAATATGAGTTACATACTGCCCTAGGTGGCACGGTACTTTGTATCAATATGAGTTACATACTGCCCTAGGTGGCACAGTACTTTGTATCAATATGAGTTACATACTGCCCGATGTGGCACAGTACTGTGTATCAATATGAGTTACATACTGCCCGATGTGGCACAGTACTGTGTATCAATATGAGTTACATTCTGACCTAGGTGGCACAGTACTGTGTATCAATATGAGTTACATACTGCCCTAGGTGGAACAGTACTGTGTATCAATATGAGTTACATACTGCCCTAGGTGGCACGGTACTTTGTATCAATATGAGTTACATACTGCCCTAGGTGGCACAGTACTTTGTATCAATATGAGTTACATACTGCCCGATGTGGCACAGTACTTTGTATCAATATGAGTTACATACTGCCCGATGTGGCACAGTACTGTGTATCAATATGAGTTACATTCTGACCTAGGTGGCACAGTACTGTGTATCAATATGAGTTACATACTGCCCTAGGTGGCACAGTACTTTGTATCAATATGAGTTACATACTGCCCGACGTGGCACAGTAATGTGTATCAATACAAGTTATATGCTGTCTTAAATGGTACAGTACTGTGTATAAATATGAGTTAAATGCGGTCTTACATGATACAGTACTTTGTATCAATATGTGTTATATGCTGCCTTACATGGTACAATAGTGTGTATCAATATGACTTAAATGCTGCCTTACATGGTACAGTAGTGTGTATCAATATGACTTAAATGCTGCCTTACATGGTACAGTACTGTGTATCAATATGAGTCAAATGCTGCCTTACATGGCACAGTACTGTGTATCATCATGGGTTATATGGTGCCTTACATAGTACAGTACTGTGTATCAATATGAGTTACATACTGCATTACATGGCACAGTACTGTGTATCAATCTGGGTTATATGCTGGCCTACATGGCAAAGTACTGTGTATCAATATGAATTAAATGCTGCTTTACATGACACAGTACTGTGCATCAATATGAGTTAAATGCTGCCTTATATGATACAGTACTGTGTATCAATATGAGTTAAATGCTGCCCTACGTGGCACAGTACTGTGTATCAATATGAGTTATATGCTGTCTTACATTACAGAGTACTGACTGTTGCTACTTTGTTACATGCTGTCCCCTTTTCTGATACCGTACTGAGTGTTGATGAATAATGTGTCGCAATGTTGTTATTGTTATTCAAAGGTTAAAATATTCACATGCAGTAAAAAAGACAAACATCGAATGGGGCTTCTCACAAGTTTTAAAAGAATTTGAAAACCCCCCTAACACGGCATGTCATCTGCCTCAACAAGTTTGTCAGAAGGTCTCTGTCCCGGTGGCAAACCCAAAGTGGAACAAACAAAACATAAGGCACCAAGTACAATGGGGAGTTGAAAAACTCGTGAGCGCAAGCAAGATCGTATTTTCTGTCAAATATTTTGTGAATCACACCAGTGTCAGAGACACAGTGAAAGAAAACACGATTACATGAGGTTCATCAAGAAGAACAATGACAGGTTTGCTGGCTTGGATGGGTTTTGAGACTGCCTGTTTAACTATTAATGTGTTGGTGCCAACGCTGGGAATCCACTGACAAGGCGTTTGACAATGTCCTTAAATTTGTTGTACAATCTACATTTCATATTTACTGTATTATCACATTTACCCTATAAATGAAGGCGTTTCCTATTCTCGCGGTACTTACGGATATCGGCTGAAAAACACACACAAACAATTCTTATCGTATATGCTTGTTGTTTTCAAATGAAGGGCCTCCTCCTCTATCATCTACATCTATCAGCTGCTAGATCCATCAGGTGAATTACCACTCGTGAGCCCGGTGATAAACAATACGATCCGCCATTGACGAAACGAGGCTTCTCCCATTCTCGCGGTATTACCAGGAATTAACGTTATTGAGTGAATGTAAGAGCAATCCTGTCGGAAAGGGCGGGAAAAAGTAATGATATGTCCAAGTTGGTATAAAATCCCCAATATTCGTGACACTGCAAGATTTTGATCACTTACAGACTTGGTCCACTTCCTAGTTACTAGTCGGTGATGTAAACAACCGGTAAGTGTCGCGCATCGGCGATTTCGGCAGAAATCGTGTTTACCGCGAGAATAGGAAACCCGCGAGAATAGGAGACGGACCTATTATATTATGGAGCCTATTTTTTTATTTCGGGATCCTAAATATGTAGCATTTGGAAGAAACGAAATAAATACAACACAAAGTAGTTTCTGGATCCGGATAGTGAGTTTCAAAAAACAACAAATACATACTATTGTGTCCCACTCACAGGGCAGCTACCACGCTTGACGATGTTTTTTTTTGCAATGTGTTTAAAATATACACATTCAAATTTTGTGAGCATTATTATTATGCTTTTTCATAGCGCTCGTATACAGTAATCGAGTCCTGACGGTTAACCATGTTTTAGTCCAAAGATCACAGTAATCGTTTGGTCTGGTAGCTCTGAATACGTCTGAGATGTACACATGTGCTTGTATAGAGGCGCAAGTAGTTTGAACGCAACACGCTGGTGTTTTTCTTTTGATATGCTTTCGATAAGATCCAGGCGACCAAATCTGAGGTTCTCAACTCTCGACGAAATTGTTCATAGACCATAAGAGCAGCAATGTAGGATTGATGAACGTGACGTAAAATCCCAATAACAAGCTCATGAATTATTCCTTGTTATCTCACAATTTAAATAAGATATGAAAAAGGTATCAAATGAAGCTTCTGAAGTTAACGAACGAGGTAGCGCATTTTTTAACGATTATTTCCGCACATATGACAAGATCCGCATGACGTCCGATTTTACATTGTAACCCACACCCCGTGTCACTGTCTGATTGACAAGATTAAATCCCTTGTATTTACACAGTTCAATCATCCCAATAACCATTACAGTGGTTCTAGTGATCAGCGATGAAAGGATCACTTAAGATATGAAACTGGGGAATGATATACCATGGTATTATTCCCAAGAGATTACACGGTCAGTGGAGTCGCTTTGCGGGGTATTTGCTCAGTTTCTGTTACCTCACCATTAGCTTGTAGTAGGAAGGCTGTGGCGTTTTCATGTAAACATCAGCTGGTGCTCAGAGCTGTCAACACGTGTAGGTTACTTGTGTCTCGCATGTCCAGCATGAACTATATTGCACTGCGGAAGCTTTTAATTTTGTGGGTAGACTCTGGCCGGGAGTTTTTAAGTCACCATATAGTACTGATGTCATTCGGGATTAGTTCATTACGATAAGTGCATGGGTATTAACAAGCTTCCGGTACTTCATTGATATTACTGGTAAACAAAAAGATGGTTTGATTTGTTTCATTATCGGACCTCATCTGTGGTAACGTGGATAGAATTTCGTGGTTAGAGGTAAAGGTGGTTTGATTCCCGGTAGATACAAGATATAAAAATAATGATAAAAAAAATAAATGTGGTACTTGCTGTTCGCTATTCATTTAAAAAGGTTTTAAAATGTATTGGGTGGCTCTGAGTAGGTATCGAGTGTGGGGTATGCATGATGAAGCTGCCACATGCACAATATATGCGAATATCTGGCTGACTACCATATGACACACACACAGACAGAGGGCACACTCACATACACACAGGGTACACTTACACACATTCATACACTGAGACACACATACCGAGAGTCAGACATTCACACAGGCACATACAATCACTCACAGAGATACACACAGATACACAGTCACATGCATCGCAATGACAAGATTTACAGAACCAGACCCTCACATATATGATGAAACACACACACACACACACACACACACACACACACACACACACACACAAGCAAACAACAACCAAAGTAAACCTCCAAAACACGCACGCACGCACGCACGCACACACACAGAGATACATACACAAGTACACCCATACTCTGATACACACTAAAACAAATACAGACACACACAGACACTGACGCAAGCACATGTACACGGTCATACTCTCTGACACACACAAAGACATGCAAACTCACGCATGCTCACCACTATAAGAGAGCAGTTTTCTTGAATGCTGCTTTGCACGGAGCAGTCCATATAGTCTGTGTCACCGACAGTTGTGACGATAATGAAAGTCAAGAAACACAAAGGCAGCAAAGGTTTGGAATTTGTTTAATCTTGCATGTTCAAATGGGCTGCTTTGGTGTTTTCTATTTTTCCGTTTCTTAAGTTGTCTTGTTACATGTCTTATTTTAGAACGCAAACATGTAATCAAGAACATTTAAACAGATAAAGTCTTTGGAATTATATGCGTAACTGTATATGTTTAAACCAGATATAAGATGAAAGCTTGCCTATTCGTTGTGCAAAGTTTATCTCGACATTTGCTCACTGCAGACTTGCGTCCCTTGAGTTACGCTAAAAACATCGATCGTGGGTTCGAATACCATATCATTATGTGGGTGTTTTGTCAGTACCAAACCTGAGTACGTGGGCTTCAGTAGCGTCGTAGCGTCCCATCGGCCTTTCCTCCCTTTTCTCCCACAGGCCCTCGTGTCTTTTCGAGGATTAAAGATTTAAAAAGAAATATAAACATTTGAGATGACCCCCAATACATCTATATGGTACTGTGAAGCCTTTCGAGTCGGGGGTCATCTCAAACTTATACATATATTTTTAAAATCTTTAATCCTCGCAAAGACACGAGGGCCTGTGGTATTGCCCTCATGAAGCAGTTGAGCTGTGATATAACTGAAATATTGACTGTTCAAAGCTCATGAGCACTTACTCATTCTCAGAAGTGGTGTTACCAAGTTTAAGCTATTTCGTTGGAACAGCTTACTGTGGACGAATTGCTTCTATTCACGTTTCATACTCCACCAGAAACCATTTGTTTGTTGTTTGAGGCGACTGATCAGGAAGCGATGCACATTATGTCAATCTCTAGATTGACTGTTCCAGAGAAAGATTGAATTTTTCTTAGTGTGTCGTTAAATGAGAACCCTTTTATTTTGGAATGTACAAATTATTTACAAACCTCCAATATATGGCTGGAATAATGGTTAGTACTGGACTAAACACAAATATAGACACAAAAACATTTGATTTTGCCTACATCATGATCACGTGACGGATTCTACTCAACCCTACAGAAACGATAAAAGGTTTTACACAAGTCATACAAATAAAAAGCTACGTTGGCGATAAAAAGTTCCATGTAGGAGATACAAATATTTTTACATCAACAAGCACTTATTCGACATCACGAGTTAACCCACGTGCTGGAGTTGTTTACGTGTCTTGATTCCTTGTCATGAAGTCTATCTATTTACATACTTTACACAGCCGCTCCCACCATCAGACCAAATAACAATAGCTTAGTGTCCAACTGTTTGTCATCCACACAGGCGTCTGTTTGTGAACAAACAAACATAATACGGCTTATTGACTAATTGGCAGAGAAAACCGACAGCCAGTCCATCAGCTGGTCAATACGAATTAATGTAGATAGACGATACACAATGATATTACACATTAACGCTGGTAGTTACCCACAATGTAATTATTTCTTAATTTTCGAATGTAACATATTTCCAACGTCAACATGAACTAATAGTTCTGATAGATATTTAGCTTGGTTGTTTATTAGTTAACGCACTAAGACAACCATTCTGACATTCAGTGTAAAAATCACAAGTCGACAATTCGTCCTCAGTGTCACTTGGCAAAGCAATGAAAGCGATATTCATTCGGATCAACCTCCGTTGGGACTCCGGTTAGAATACACCCCCACTCTAGTGCTTGTCGTAAGAGGCGACTAAATTGGATCTCGTGTTCAGCCTCGGTGACTTGTAATTGGTCCATTGCGTGAGACTCGCTCATCGATACAATATCTGGTTTGCTTGCTCCAGATCCGAATATTTGTCATCTGCAGCATAATGCAAGAAGCAAAACCATTCAGTACAGATTGTTGACATTGCCATTATACTACTCAAACAATTTAAAGAGTACACTTTTCTTACATATTACGATCAAATTAAATGGTTGTCCTATGGTTAGTGTTAGTCTGCCATGTTCAATAGTCATGTGAGGGGCGGTGGGGTAGCCTAGTGGTTAAAGCGTTCGCTCGTCACGCCGAAGGCCCGGGTTCGATTCCCCACATGGGCACAATGTGTAAAGCCCATTTCTGGTGTCCCCCGCCGTGATATTGCTGGAACATTGCTAAAAGCGGCGTAAAACCCAACTCACTCAACTCACTAGTCATGTGAATGAATGCAGATTGTACGACAGATTAACCATGTAAAATAAAAATATCAGTGTAGTATGACTGATAAATTGTTTAACACTGGTTGAATGAAAAGACAAGTGTTGGGGGTGAGGTCAAGTATAATTGACTGTTAAAACGTGACATGTTACATTAAAACATCATGAATCCTCCAAACCCCCAACACTGTTTGATTTAGATATTTCTGATGCTGCCAGAACGATAGCACGGGAGACTTTTCTATGAATGTCACTTTTGGCGCAGATGTAACGTTCGAAGGCATTAGACTTCCAGTCTCCATGTAATTTAATCAACACTGGAGGCATTCCTACGTGGAAGGCGAATGTACATCCTCCCCGCCTGAAAGAATGACCAGTGTATGACTTTGGGTCATAGCCACAAGAGACCAGCACACACTTGAGAGCTTTTATGAAGCTATCATAAATTAAGCACTGAATGTGGTCGTTGACTCTATAAGAGAACAGGTGGCGATCGGCCGGTATACCTGTCTGTAACTTCTGGAGAGCACATGGAGCGGCACAAAGTCGTACAGTGAGGGTGCGCTGGCCGAGCTGGATTGTCTTGGTGTGTCGCACTGTGAGGAGCACAGAATTGTCTTCCCCGCTGACGTCACAAATGAGCAGTTGTTTATCTGTTGGCAGATCCCTGCGCGGCAACAGAGTTGATGTACGGAAGAAAGTGAAAAAAAATATGTTGTACATGCGCTCCAAAAAGCGGATGCTAAGGTCTAACTTGTCTTCAATAGCGGTCTAAATTGTTTTTAATAGCGGTCTAACTTGTCTTTAATAGCGGTCTAACTTGTCTTTAATAGCGGTGAGAATGGAGGGAGTTATTGGTAGTTTCTGCATGGGTAGTTGTCCCTTTACCCGCTGGATCTCTTTTAAGCATAGTGACGGACCAGTCCAACAGGGGGTTGTTGGCGCCTGCTTCGAGATGGATAAGCCTGACTATATTGAGGTATCCTGGGATACTGGTAGAACTTTGAGACCTTGCTAGAAACGCACAGTACCGGGAGACCAGGAGCCTACTTGCTGGGACTGGAGCGAGTCCGTAGTACAAGCAGAATCTCAGGTAACACTTCACCATGGTCGAGTAGGTTTTCTTGGTGGTCTCGGCATATGCTGACTGCTTGTATCTGGCGGTATCTGGCGAGCTGCTGCAGGTCTGAGTCCACTGGGCATGTGAAAAGGCTAAGATATTTGCAGACATATGATGAGAGGGGCAACCACTAAAATATTCATACAACCACTGCATATTAGGTCTAAGGTGTAGGCGTGATAGCTTATCGCTAATAGTATTCTTCTCTCCAGGAATGTGTCTCGCTGTTATGTAAAAGCCGAAGGTAGCGGACAGCCAGAACATTCTGCGAATGATATCCAAGCTTTTATCATTACGACAAGTGCCCTTATTGATACTGTACAATGTCGAAGTATTGTCAGTGTACACCACAATATGTTTGCTTCGCCAACGCCACGCCCACCTTTCCACCGCCACGCCCACTGCTGCTAGCTCTTTTATATTTATGTGTTCTGATTCAATGTCGGGTTTATCACGATTCCAAGACACATAAAACCAATCGCTTTCGAAATGTCCACCGCCGCCAAATGCGCATGCGTCTGTTGAGAAGGCGTGATAGCATACAGGTTCACCGTCGATGATATAGGTAATACCACTGAAAATCTCGCAGAATTGTGACCACCATTTTATGTCCGCTTTTGCCGCCGCATTTAACGCCACATGGTGGTGTTTGTGTTTAACCGAATTGCATAAGTCGATGAGACGTCGAAGGAATGTACGCCCGCCCCTTATAGCCATGGCGGCCCAGATGAGTAGACCGATCAGTTGCTGTAACTGATGTTTTGACGCCCTTTTCATAGTCATGAAAGATGTTGTACAAACTTTAAGTTCTTCGAGTTTACGCTTTGGCAATGTCGATTCAAAGAAAGATTAGTTTCTGTGATAGCAGAATTTTTTTTTTACAGTTTATAGTAAAGTCGAGACTCTCTAAAAGGTTCTTGAGGCAATCAACAGCAGCTTGGCACTCTGACTCGTTCTGGGATATTATAAGAAAGTCATCGAGGTAGACGATTACACATCTAAAGCCATTTCTTTGCATCATGCGTGTAACACTAGATGAGAGTCTCTGGAAAATGTCAGGGCCCTTCGCCGCGCCAAAAGTAGTTTAGTGTTCATGAGATACGTGATATGAGAGTCTCCATCGAATTGCCATGCTAACCCTAGAGTTGTGTAACAATCTTGGTGTACCTGTACACTTCCATAGGCATTACTGAGGTCTATCTTGGCCATGAAACCGTTCTTAGGTAGGAGAGATACTACTTTGGCTAGGGTGTCATATACAACATGGTGAGTAGTGGCGTAGTTCTTTACATTCCTGCCGGCAGGACGACTGCAGTCATGGATGATGCGCACATCTCCAGAGTCTGATTTTGGTATGGCACCTAAACTGCTTATGACAGTCGGTTTAGTTTTGGAACGGTATAATTTCCTTTACTAACCTATTCTAATGCCTTGTTCTACCTTACGCGTATACTGTGGATCGGTTGCCAATTTGGAGTTGTTGCTACGTGACTCGTGTAGTTCTACGCCTGTGTCAATTACTCTGAAGCCGTTGCGGATGCTGACAGAAGGAAGTCACGATCGTGGTCGCCCTGTAGTTCCTGTTCCCACCTGTCGATAGCCTCTGTAACTGGGTTGAACTGTAGTTGCTATTGCCTGTCGTGCCGATGTGGGTTCGAACCGTGGTTCGGTGCTGAGCCGTGGATGTGTTCTGGGTGTGGTCCCTGGCAGCGCATACAAACATGAGAATATCTGCAATTTACGAATTTGCACCGGAAGGGTTTTGAAAGTTAGTACATATTTCTACACCACCACTTGTTGGGCGTCTCTATGAGTTTTTCCGTACACGTTCGCGTTTTTCCAAATAATAGAACATAGCGTAGTAATCAATCTGAGACCAACTGGTGCCATTGTCACGCTGGTTACGTCTGTGGATGTGGTCAAACAACATCACTGTCAGTGTTGTGTGTTGCTGCAGATAGTCGCCGACGAATGCAGTGTAGTCAAAATATTGTAGTATTTGTTCAGAGTTCAATTTATTGTCTTCAATAAGTTTTGACATTATTCTAGCGTTGGCCGAAATCCATTGTGGAGATGTTACCTCCTCCGGCTTAGGTTTACCATTTGACCCTTTCTTAAAAGCTAAATTTTCGCCGTTCTCAGACAGTCTCAATTGTTCTTGAAAGTCGTCTATTACTGATTTGGGTCTTGTTACATAGTCTCTTATAAACAGTGCTTTCTCACCTTGTACGCGTGTCGTTGGTGCACATTCGTCTTGATTTGGATGAAGAACGTCCTTCAAACTTGACGAGCCTATCGAGTTGAGTAGTTGGTTGAGTTCCACGTTAGACGCTAGGTCCCTCGTTGTTATAGGTTTCGTTGTTACCGTGTTGCCGGACTCCGTCTTCCCCTTCTCGTCTCGCAGTGTTATGATCACACGCTCCAGTAACTTTCGTTGTGCGAGCCGTAGACTCAAACTGTCAATGTCTGTTTTATCAAGCTCTGCTAATTCGGACGGTTCACGGAAGTCTTCTTTTATTAGTTTAAAAATTGAGCTATCGGTAAAGCCTTTATCTTTGAGCCAGTCGTCGAAACTCTCAATTTTATTCTTCGCCGCCATACTTCCCGTACGCTCAGCTTGCACGTCCGTACGCTCAGCTTGCAAGTGAGGGACTGCGTCCGTACGCTCAGCTTGCAAGTGAGGGACTGACACCTGATAAAAAGCATCTGCGCAGCGCATGCATCCCTCGAGCATTGTTCGGCAACTCCGGGCGTCGCCGGACATTACCGAGTTAAATCCAAATAAATATATTTATTTAGTACAATATTATGAAAGAATACGTAAGTTATGACGGATTAACAATAGTAAAATGAAAATGCCGTACGGTATGACAGAATATCTATAGTGATATTAAAATATCGCACAATATATCAACTATGATAATATTTAAGAATGAGTGTGGTATGACAGAATAACTGTACTATTATTACAGAATACGTGAGTTATGACAGATTAGTTATAGTATTACGAAAGGATCGATGTGGTATGACCGATCACCAACAGTTATATGGAAAACTTGGATATATTTAACTTCTGTTGTGTAGTATACAATATATTTCAGGAAGTCATCTTTGACAAAACTGTGAAAACAACAATAATATTTATATTCGGGCAGCCTTTTATCATTTTATCAGATATGAGTATTTTAGCTGTGGTTCGCTATTCCTTTTCCGTGGAACATACAGCTTTGGTAAATACTTTAAGTTACATAATGGACGTGCAGGGATCCAAATGACTCATTGATTGTGGGCTGACATTGCTAAGGACGACACTTTAAAAAAATTGTACACATGTGGAGTACATTTCAAAATTGGACGCATCAGTGACACAAATGATGACCGATGCAAATCATGCCCATTTGCACCCATCAACAACAAAAGAATCCGTCAACAACAAAAGTATCTGTCAAAAACAGAAGCAAGTGAACTGTGTTAAACACGGGAACTTATGGTACAAGTGAAAATAGGAAATTTATTTTTGTCACTTACGCATGTTGAAATGTTCCCAATTCCATTATACCCCATTATATTTGATAGCTTTAATGAGGCCATGGAAGCTGTAACCTTGCTGAAAAAAATTTCAGCTGGATTCGCGTGACGTTGTATGCATTGTTCATCCAAACTTGTGAAATACAGACACTCGAACCTGGGCCCTGTTCCTCAAAGCGATCGTAGCGCTACGACTGTCGTAAGTCTATGTTAAAGTATGGGAGTTACGATCATCTTAGCGCTACGATCGCTTTGAGGAACGGGGCCCTGGAGGTGGAATATTGCGCGACATAAAGGAATGCATGTATTCTTGTGTGCAGTATGCACATGGAGATTGAAATGTGGAGATTGCTTCCTTGTCTTAAGGCAAACGGTACTCGCAAATAACAGTATGAACATGATATCCATATAAATGAATACTATTAGTCAAACCATACCGGGAAAAGGGAAAAAAATAATTCCATTACAATGAATGATGTACACATAAAGAAACGTCAAATAGTAATTGTTACAGGAATACTAATGATGATTAATACCACGGTATATTTTATAATGAATCGTTATGAGGTAATCTGACCCGAGGCAAAACACATTGACTTGAACTGATCACGTGATACTTTGGCAGAGCACGAATAATATTATGACAAGGGCTCTCGGATCTGTAAAATTGGCAACCAGGATTCCGCAATTAGTAGGCAATATTCACCATCTGAAGTTTTTGATGGCTTTGCTAATATTTTCACGACAAACACCTTAAGTTATTGAATGCATTGGAGGACCAGCAATGTGGTGTGTGGTGCACAAACTGTCTGTTGTTTCAGGTGCACATTGAAACATGTTATCACGACAGATTATTCACGCATATGATGCATATGATTAATAACAAATAATATTGACATGCATTATCATGTTTGAACCAGTGGAATAGCAATTACTGATTCTGCCAACGTTTTTGTACGAAATGTGAATTCTGACATTTTATATTTGATTCTCCCATGATCTAATGTCACAAACAATGTAGAAAATACATGATTCGTATACATTTAATGTCAAGATAATAAGAAAAAGACAACATTTGTATCAATTACTAATGCACATTTCGAGAATTTTAATAACTCGTTTTTCAGGTCGTTGTTTCGGGAATTGCCGTCACCTCACCTATCAGCTGTGTCCACGAGAAATAACACTGGGCCCACGTGTAGATACTGTTTGCTATTCCGTTTGTCTACGATGTCGTAAGGGCCAACACTGAGCGGACGTTTGTTCATGACAGTTAGCCGTAAAGCTAAAACAGGTAAAAAAGAGGTAATTGCAAGGAAATAGAAAACAAAAAAAATTTGCTCTTTTGGTACGGAATTGGGAAGGTGCAATTTGTAACTGGTTTGATATCACAGGTGGCCTGCTGGGCTATTTCCACTGCCAGGGGATTGGGTTATAACTAGAGACAAAGACGAGAACCGCGAGGAAATAAATTGTCCACAAAACCGTTATTGCACAGATAATGATTCAGGTATCGTGTTTCATGTAAAACCTGAAATCCATTGTTGTGCTGTGAGGTATAACCCTGAGAGGTTAAAGACTGGTTTCAGCAAACCATCCTTAATGACACCTGTATTATTTGAAAAGTAATTTCATTGGGTGTTTCTAAGTATTGCCACTGTCAACTATAAATGCTAGAATCTCATAGCCAATGGAATAAGGCATAAAGTTGTCGTCGCTTTCAGAAATATTCCTACAAATGCTGAAATACTCTTGTTCTCACATATACATTGTTATCATTTAATATGTAAAATACATATGTTTCAGTATTCTTCATTTTCTATTACGTGTGGACAAATATGCACATAACGACGATGTTTATCTTGACGACAGCAACGTCAACAAACAGTTGATAACATTGCGTTCTCTTCCAAACGAAAGAACTACCCCATCAGTTGGAAATACTGCAAATTCAACTGAGGCAACTGAAAATGTCAAATGTTCATTGGACAGCGGTTGATGATATACGCCTTTAACACTTTTTTAATACATGTTTGTTGAACATATATATTTTTTCTGGGTTACATCTTCTTTTTATTCTTGAGTATAACGTTTCAGGGCTTGTTCTGGCCCCATCATCAGGTAAAACTGAACTGTTAACAGTTACTGTTCAGTAACACTGCCGAGTGTTGTCATAAACAACAGACATGTAGATGCTTGATTAGCATTTTAGAAGGAGTCTATTTGATGAACATAGAGATTTTTCAGTTTAATTTTTTTTACCTTGAGTGATTGGGCATCATCAGGTAAAATGGAACTGTTATTACTGTTCAGTTTTAATGGGGCCAAAACAAGATGTAAACGTTGTACCCAGAATAAAAAGAAGATGTAACCCAGAAAAATCTCTATGTTCATCAAATAGACCCTTCTAAAATGCTTATCAAGCATCTACATGTTTGTTGTTTATGACAACACTCGGCAGGTTTTTACCAACGGTTTGAAAACAACCTTCCCCTGCCATTCTCATCAGAGAAAAACACTATTGTTATGAGGTAGTGGGGTAGCCTAGTGGGTAAAGGGTTCGATTCCCCACATGGGTACAATGTGTGAAATCTATGTGTGGTGTCCCCTGCCGTGAAATTGCTGGAATATTGCTGAAAGCGGCGTAAAGCTAAACTCATTTACTATCTTTTATGTGCTTATTGTTTTACAATAATTTGGCCATCAATTCCATTTGTAAATGGCTCTGACAGACACGATATCTATTATCAATGTGACTAAATTCAGTTTATCTGAAACAGATGCAACTTTGTATTCCAAAGGGAGTATGCTTAATTTCAGCTTGTAGACAAATGTAACAGATGGTATTATCATAACGACTGATTTCAAGTACCTTAATCTCTCACAGAATAGCTTCTCCACGACATGTAAATGTCATGAAGTCACTGTGACGGGGTGAACCCGGTTAACAAGACACGTATAAGAGGCCGATGAGGAGCGCAAGAAGCAAGACGATGCCCTCAAGACACCAAGACATACCAGTCTGTCACTCTACGTGTTGGTCTGTCAGTGATCTAAGCAGAATTGAGATCTGAAATGAGAATAATAGGTAATAGGTGATTTACATGGTCTGAAGAAATGAGTAATTTTTGTTTTGTTTGTCTCAGTAAAATCAGGTTACAAGGATGTCAACCAAGCATGGTTGTATACTGAGACAAGATCTTGGTTGCAAGGACTATTAAATGAGCATTGTATAAGCAATAATTCTCGGATATAGAGAAACAAGCAGTGGCAATAGTCTTGTTCAAATAGGTATTAACACCGTAGGTCTTATAAGAAGGCTTAAATTGAGATTGCATAACACATCCATGTCGAAGTATGTGATTAATGTTTCAAAGTTATGGCACAAAATGTTCAAAGTGATGGACACTGAAATCGTGAAATGTAAAGAAGATAACCAGCAAAGATAAAGTTATAAACTGTTAGTGACTAAACACCCATAGCATATAAACACAAAGTATTATATAGAAAAACTACCCGGGATAGAGTCTTTTTTGAAGAATTTTACCACTGTATCAACTGAAAGGGTTGTCCCTTTCAGATTACTTTAGAATACATGCCTTTTACATAATAAGAGTAAGCGGTTAAGTTCTTCATTGAAAAGAGTTCAAGTATAATTCCACACCCAACCAGTATTATTTGGCATGCTCACATTCCAGGAAAGACATGAGATAGGCTTTCCCTATCAGCCCTTATTCACTAATTTCATGTTTTAGTTTCTTCTTGGTCTGGGGCGGTGGTTAAAACGTTGGCTCGTCACGCCGAATGCCCGGGTTCAATTCCCCATATGGGTACAATGTCTGAAGCCCATTTCTGGTGTCTGTGATATTGCTGGCATATTGCTAAAAGCAGCGTAAAACCCAACTCACTTAGTCTTCACGGTGAAGACTATGCGATGTAAGAATTTAATTGGAATCAAATAGTTTTACATCCTTGGTGCAACACCTATAATGAAGAAGTATATCTTTCCAGGGAACAAGCGAGTAAGTTGGTTTAACACAAAGGTTAGCAGTGTCACAATTACATCAGCTTGATATGGAGGAAAGCCCAAAGTGGAGCACGTTTATGGAACTGGTTAACCTAAAACCACAATCGGGGCGAACCGGTATTCGAACCAGCAATCATAGGATTCTGGCTTTCCCAAGGAACGCAACTCAGCAGCACGAGTTGCGGCACCAGCACCCGTGAACCCGGTTAAAGGCTGATTCATGTTGGTCTTCCTCACCGGGGTTTTACGTCTTGGGTAATCAATGTTAATTTGTTGTACAATTCAGTCTTCTTGGTAGCTATTCAAGAGCAGTTTGCTTCCATTAGACGAGGGTTCTGGTTGGAAGGTAGGTAGTGTCACTACCCTATGATTATCAGCACTATAAGGAGTCAGTGAGTTGGGTCTCATGATCAGGTGTTCAGTTTCTTCATGACTGAGGGCAATCGACAAGAATTCTTATAATGATGACCATAAGGAAGTTTACATTTGGCATTTGAACCCATTAAAGATCCTGTAGCTCACAAGGGAAGGAACTCTGCACGGTGTATTATGCCGCTTGAATCGAAAAGTCCACACTTGCTTGCAGTACTGGATATCTGCTGGTAGGTTTCACAGATGCAGTAATCCCTCACAAGCCCAATACTTTATGGTTTATTCGACGCTTTTTAGTTAACACTGACACAATTCCATTTGCTAACATGAATATAACCATTTCGCCACTTCCTCTTCCTTGCTTTCAAAGAAGCCCCGAATGTGTCTTTTGCTCATCATTCTGGTTTCTTTTTGCTCTAGTTAGTAATTTGTCATTTTCTATGAAAGTGCCGTCGGTCCCGTCAGCTGAGCATGTGGTGGGTGATCGGCGGTGACGGACTGAAGCTTGCCTTTGAAGGTTAAGCCTGTTTGTTAAGAAGATTATTTTGTATGATAAAAACTGAAACCTTATAACGCTCTTTGTACTTTATATACATGCCCCCTTTCAACAATGCACTGTGATGATGAATCCCAGAGAACTGCTACGGATAATGTTTTCTCAGCATAGCATCGTACGCAGGTAGAAAGGAGAGAAAACTGTAAAGACATTGAGTGTCTCACTGTTTACACATCGTAACAGTCAAACATACATCACCAGCTGACAGAGTTACAGCAGTGGGTGGCGCTTTGCGTACTGTACTCATGTTAGTGACGTACATTGTTCCTATGAGAGGACTAAGAGTTCTACTGTTGTACAGTGATTCGTCGTTAATTTGTAATTTACGTTATGGCAGTCAACATAGCTATTTTACAGAGGTGAAGGGTGATGTGTTTTGCATATATGGAATGTGAAAAAGAAGAGTCCGAAAAATAACAATTCGGTCTCATACTGATAACAAGAAAGAAATTGTTAGCTAAACAAATAACATGGTTTAAAGGGGTTAAAGCACGAAAATAAGTTTAGTTCAGGAAATATTTCGATTTTCTACAAATAAAAGTTTCTGTTTCTAAACACAGTTTGGTTTCCATTACAAATCTCATTCCGCCCGTTGTCGATAGTATTTGTTTGTCAAACAAGATAAGCAGATGTTTATTAGCACAGTGCATAACGTCCATGGGACTATCTCTTTGCGATAAAAACATTTTAACACCAGTGTACAAAATATCTCCGATAGTCTTTAATTCAAATGAGAGAAATCCCCCGAGTTTAAAGTCGTTTAGAATTTCTATGATATCCCCCATATTAACTAGTATCTCCAGTTTAAAAATACATACACTGTGACTAAAAGAAGCAAGAATGAACAGCACAAATCACAAAGGTTACGGGAACCGTGGGCGTAATGTCTGTCTATATCTCTAAAAATGCGCAACCACATTTGAAAATAACCTGAAATACGAAGCCCAATTAATGTGAACTTTATTTATTAACATATTCTACACTGTCTTTGTGATCTATGAATGTTCGTGTCATGTGCAAGGTGGACAATGGTTGATTGACTGTCTCCGAGCTGTTTCCTGACGGCACGAATACTCTGAAATCTCAACTGTTGTTGGCACTAAATCCACTCTAATTAGTCCACCTTCACAGAGATCTATTTAACTCAGCCCATTCAAGTTAATGTAAGGTGTAACATGGTTCTGAAAGTCAATGGAAATGTGCTTTCGTATAAAATAAATGTTGTTACTTATGTATGAACACTGGAGTACCTTTTTTCAAGGCGTAACACCTGCAGATTCATCCAACGAAAATCACAGTTTTCATTTTTCTTACTACAGGATAAAATGTTAATCATGAATCAACAGGGTTAAGATGGCTCATAGTGAACAGTTGTACAAGATATCAATATCACACATCGTTCACTGGACCTACTCATTAATGACATTGATTACAATGCTTAATGTATCATAAGAAAGGGTTAAGATGGCTCATAGTGAACAGTTGTACAAGATATCAATATCACACATCGTTCACTGGACCTACTCATTAATGACATTGATTACAACTCTTATGATACACTAAGCATTGAATACGTTCACCTTTTGCTTTGTTCTCATGCACGTGAAGCCTGTGAAGGTGATCAAAAGATACTGTTTGTCTCCAGGGGAGTTCTGTTTGCCAATCACCAACGTCTTGTTGAGGTAGTGGCGCGTCGCGCATTGTACTTATGTTAGTGACGTACGGTGTTCCCATGAGAGGAATAAGAAATCTAAGGTGTGCATGACAAAGATCAGTCGTTAATGTTGAATTTACGTTATGGTAGTCAACATACTGTTAGGTATTTTACAGAGGTGAAGGGTGACGCGTTTTGCATATATCAGCAGTTGATATGAATGGACTGTAGAAATGAGTGAGTTCAGTTTCACGCCGCTTTTAGGAATATTCCAGCAATATCACGGCGGGGGACACCAGGAATGGGCTTCATACATTGGACCCATGTGGGGAATCGAACCCGTGTTTTCGGCGTGACGAGCGAACGCTTTAACCACTAGGCCACCCCACCGCCCCCTGTATAAAAGAAGAGTCGCTTGTTGAAGAATAACAATTCCGTCTCATACTGATCCCCCCACCAAACATATTTAGTTCAGGACATATTTCGGTTTTCTTTGAAAAACAGTTTCTGTTTTTAAACAAGGATCTGGTTTCCATTGAAAATCTCATCCCACTCGTTGTCGATAGTATTTGGTTGTCAAATAAGATAAGCAGATGTTTACTAACACAGTGCATAATGCCTATGGGACTATCTTATTGCGATAAACTCATTTTAACACAAGTGTACAAATTGTGTCCGATAGTCTTTAATTCAAATGAGAGAAATCCCTGGAGTCAACGGTGGTTTCTATGATATTCCCCGTATTAACTAGTATCTCTTCTTTAAAACTGCATACACTGTAACTAAAAGAAGCAAGAATGAATGCTCGTAATGTCAGTTTCTGGATTGATTCGACTATTTACACACTATGCCCAAATACTACCAGTTGAATATTGCCTTTGATGAGTGTGACGTAAAACAACAAACAAACAACAGCTGTCACCATGGCTTGGATTCGAGATTCCAGAGCCTCGTGTCCCTGATCATGAGCCAGAGTAGGTGTCTTTTGTTTTGCCAAATTGTTAAATGTTTGGCCACAGATGGATTCTTCACGTTTTGGCTTACACCATTAAATGACTCACATTGCAATCGACCCTAAACCAAATAAATACGAACTTACTATCATGACTTATTCCATTATACTTTAGTGTTTTGATATCCGAGATGTGACATTGTTGACCTTCTATAAATATTTGGTTTTGCATAAAATGTTCTCAAATGGGGATTCATGCCTGGAGAATCAAAGGGAAAGTGATGTAAACTCCAATGTATCACCGTTGAACGGGTGCTGAATGTATGTAAACTCCCGGTAAAGGATTGCCACAATGGCCTCCTTTATCTTTTTATAAGTCAAGGAAAAACTACCTCACAACAACGATCGCCATTCAGTGGTAAGTGTGTATAACTGGACATACTATCGCCTGGTATTTCGAGTGACATTTGCACTAAACGACCAACTCTGAAATTAGAATCTAAAGTCATCATTTAATGTAGGAGTAGCAGATCTCCTTTCACTGCTCAATATCCTTAATGACTTGTTGACATCAAGCGAAGCTATACAGATAACTGAAGAATACAGGAGCGTTCGCCCATTTTATCATCGTACTTACAGTGAGACGTAACCATACGTAACTGTACCAAACGTTACCCTTGTAACGTCATACATATATTGATACATACCTATACTAAACAGTACTTTATTTAAACAGGTATATCAAAAAGCTTGCCGGAAAAGAAAGCATTCACGTGAAAACTGGATTTTAAGAGTGAATTACAAACGCTACCAAAACGATAGATGGCTCTAAACACTTACCGAACTCTCCAAACTGTGAGCTCCAAACATTGTACCGTTGCATTTTTCATGGGAAGTGTCCATGTCCATTTGAGGAAAAAGAAAACACGATTCATCATCCAAACCCGTGCCAGTTATAAGAAGGTGTTATAAGTTGTCTGGTGTCCCTTGATTATACAAATTATGAACGAAATCTCGTTATAAGCACACATTCCTTTACCAAAAAGTATCTGATAATATTTTGAACAATAATATTTGTTATAAACCTATTTCTGGGGTAAATGTGCTGTTGTAGATTTTTTGATAATGATTCCTGCTGTCATGACTTTTCCAAATGAGGAATCAAGAGAACAATCATTTATATTTTGCCGGACAAAAGAAAGTGTTCACTTTAAAACTGGATTAAAATAAATAAAATAAAACCAACGTTTTCAAAACGATAATTGGCTGTACTCAGTACAGCGCATTCTTGTTTGTGTCATATGTTCGCCCCCATCAATCACCGGTGTGCCCTTTCGTTTGTCTGGCAGTTCATACGCAATGCTGCAAAAGTATACAAGAGATATGTTTCAACTTGCTTCAAAATCATTATCCAAAGTGCTTATAATTTATGTTTGATTTGTTAAAGACAGTGTTATGTTTTAGTCTGAAAGTTGCAATATTCCATCAATATTACGGCGCGGGTCACCAGAAATCGGCATCACACATTGTACCAAAGTGGAGAATCGCATCCGGGTCCTCGGCGTGACGAGTGAACGTTTTAACGACTAGGCTACCCCAATCGCCCCCTGAAAGTTGAAACCATGAGACCACATGAAATTCATAATGTATTTGTTGTAATCTTAAGGGAACAGTCTTGGGGGATGAATTTGTATCTATATTGAACATAACATTAAAAATGCGAGAAATGTAGACAAATTATTCCAGACTTCGGGGTATCCCAGGACAGCCAAATCACTAAATTGATTCAATTGGATACGGTACAGTACTAAGAGTGACACCAATAAATTCCTTTCCACAGACATAAGAAATCCCTGATTCGAGTCGATTGAACGATTCCGTTTATATCACGAGTGTGGCAGTGGAAGCACTAGTTGTATGCACATATGTAAACGTGTCCTGCCTTAGCTATTCTACAAAGACATACAAGGCAAGTGACATGTTTATCTGACAAAAGCACAAGAACATTTCTCACAAGTCAAACCAAGCGAACACCATGTAAATTTTATCACTGAGGTTAGCATAGAGCAAGCATAATTTCTAAATACTTTTCAATTTTTTTTCTATGTATATTGCTTCCCCTGCATATGAATAATGAAAAACCAATGAATTTGTCATTTAACTCCACCTAGGTTTGTTGTAAGTAAGAGACGAAGTAGTTGATTTTATGTATGCAAATGAGGCCAATTTTCTTATTTCTCAAAAAAGTGACCCCCAGCTCCTGTAAGTTTCTGTTGAGATTTTCCATCGAACCCCTTCACCATAAATATGTCCAAACCTTAAGGAACATTAGGGCAAACTATTTGAACATTGGAAAGCGCCTTCTGAATTTATATTTCATACTTTTATGAAGAATAATGCAAATAGGCGGAACCAGTGAAATGAGGAAAGGGGCTTTACCAGGTTTTTTAAAATTTATATCAAGTAACATTACAAACTGGAAACAAGCAAAACACATCAATTATCGAAAACATGACATAAGCAAAAGTTTAAATCTAAATTCAGTGTTCAGATTAATTTTCCTAAACATGTTTGAGTAATTCAGTTTGTTCTTTTTATTTATATTTATCACTTGGATATGGTTTCTCATTTATGGCATGAAATCACCACAAGGAAACAAATATTTCAACTTTAAAAATGTTCAGAATTAAATATATTAATATACATTTGGTTACCATCAGATATGTGTCAAGACAATAGTCCCAATATAAGCCAAAAGCATATAAAAACCTGTCCTCTATAATAACATAGATGATTTAAATAAATTAAAATAAATAGTCCAATAAACAGTGTCATCTTGGCTAGAATAATAAACAAAAGAAATAGTCCAATAACTTGTCATCCACATGTAAACAGTGTCAACATGAAGAATTTTAAAATAGTCCTAAACAGTTTAGCTGACGAAATGTCATTCGAGTTACCTCCCTTTGCTTGTTCTACGCTCCAGTTATTTATTGCTATTTACTTTATATGTACATCTCGAAACAAAGATTTTAGCTTTTATTTTGCTATTAATGCCTAGATATGGTCAAAGTATGATGAAGACAGTGACAAAAACTAATTTTGTTCACGTTTTCATTGAACCGGAAGTTGTGCTCGTAAAGCTACAACGTGACACGACGAGTACTTCCGGCAAAGAGTTACTTCCCTTTGTCAGAGCCGACCAGATATTTCCAAACTGCTATCATGGTTATATAAATTAAACACACAATGTATCAGTGAAGAATTGATTTTAAATGTACTCTAGGATCAATAGACTGTCAAAATATCTTAGGGAAACCTGTGATCACGGACGTTTAAAGAAAGAAATTCACTTTCCAATTTTTAAAATTTCCTAATCAGACAGTGCCTTGCTGTGAAAAACCGCGCGAAAGGCATAATCATGTGGCTAAACATCCCTTCTAAAACACACAATCGACTTGCCCACTCAAAATCCCTAATTCGAAGTGGAATGTACCGTGAAAGCAGACCACCCTCTTCGGTGTCAGTTTTTTGCGAGGTCACGAAAGGTCAATCGAGTTACCTCCCGTTTGCTTGCTCAATACTACAGTGAGGTGTCAATCAATTGATGCCGTTGATCCGGTGGCTACCGTTGCCAAACACGGTGACCCGTGCCACTTCAGTGTCAAATTATGTTGGAGAGGGGATTTGTTCAAGTTTGCGTTGTACTCTTTGTGTAAAAAGCCAGCAAAGCAATTCGTGTCATAACTACAGAGCCGACTGATGAACATGAGCGTTGGTCGCAAAGATAAAACAGCGAAATGTGGTAATTGCAAGGAAATAAGGACGTTTTTGTGTCATGGAATAAAGAAGTTCCAATTTGAAACTGGTTAAAAAATTAATGCAGGTAAACAGTTGAGCTATTTCCACTGCCAAGGGATTGGGTAATAACTGGAGACAAAGATAACGCTGTGATGATTCAGGTTAGAACTCCTTTTCAGCAACCTATTTTTTTATGAAACATGCAACTAACGGTGACCGAGTTGTGAGGAATGATGACTAAGTTGATGATCGTATCCCAATTATGTCGGTCGATGCTCATTGTGTCAATCACACGATTACTTGGTGCAAACATGTTATAGCTTGAATATTGCTGAATAAATGAAATAACGAACGAATTAATGATGTATCTACAAACAAAGATGACGTCGCTTCAGGTCAGGGTCGTCATCAAACAAATGATGAAGTTGTCTTATCTTTTTGACGACAATAATGCCGCGCTTGTTGCAAGTGCTGACATTTAATCTAAGGCGACAGAACCAATCCGATCATTGTGAATACTGGATATTATAAACCACTATTCCTGTCGTATAAAAAGCCATCTGGAAAAAGTGTCATCTATTATCTCCATCGCACTAGTCATTGGCGGATCCAGAGGGGCTATTTTAGTGAAGTTGCTGGTGTACCGTGCGTAATCCGTGTTTCAGCAAAACATCATTTTAGCATTTAGCTCTATTTGTGGATGGATCTTATTTTAATTCATTTTCTCTCAAGCAGAGACAACTTGTCTTCCGAAGAAAATATGCTTACTCGCCTTGTAGACAAAATGTAACAGATGGTGTTATCGTAAAGACTGATTTGAAGTACCTTAATCTCTCATGGAGTAGGTTTTCGTCAACATGTAAAGGTCATAGAGCCACCGTGATAGGTTGAGCCCGGGTCACAAGACGCGTAAAAGAAGATGACGAGGAGCTCATGAAGCAAGAAGATGCTCTCAAGGCTCCAACACAAACCATTCCGTCACTCACTGTCGGTGATAAAACTAAGCAGAACTGGAAAACGAACATGGATTCGTACAAATACTGCCCTTCATAGAAATAGTTCATGCCAGAAATTGGTGTTCTTCAAGGTTTTCAAGATAGTGATTTGGGCTTAACACATCTGTTAACAGTACTTAGTTATATCCCGGCGCATCTGATGTGGGGTGGGAGGAAAGCTCATAGTGCTGCAGGTCTCATACGTTTACCACCTAGTAAATACCCATTCCAGAGCATGGGTATGGTGCTGACTAAGCTAGAAACATAATCGGGTTGAACCACGATTCGAACCAACAATCATAGAATTCTGGCTTTCCCAGGGCAGCGCCAGCCGCGACACCAGCACCCATAACCCTGGTTTAAGGGTGTAAAGCCCTGAATGCTTGATGGCTCATCAAGGGCTGTTTTCTTGCATTAGATGGGAGAGGTCCATGGTTGGAAGGCGGGTAGTGTTACCTGCATGATATGCCTCATTTGTATGTATGGGGTTAGGGTTTGGGGTCTCATCAGGTTTTCAGTTACGTCATGTGGGAGGCCGGCCGACAAGCTTTAATTGTCACGGAAGAGGGAAGTTGCAATTTGTAGCTGGACCAGGGTGAATATCACAGGTAATGACAGAACAGTGATTGTTTTGGTTTGGTATGCTGCTTAACGCAGCACTCATCAATATTCCAGTTATATGGCGACGGACTGTAAAAAATCGAGTCTGGACTAGACAACCCAGTGATCAACAGCATGAGCATCGATCTACGCAACTAGGATGCGATGACATGTGTCAACCAAGTAAGCGAGCCTGACCACCCGATCCCGTTAGTCGCTTCTTACGACAAGCATTGGTTACTGAAGATCAATTCAAACCCGGATCTTCACGGATCACATGCAGAAGGAGCTGTGTGAGTAAACACAACCTTACCTTACTGACCACTTAAAACATCGTCAGATTGGGGAGGTTAAGTATTTTGAAGAGATGCTAGATGTTTTTCAGTTGTTCATCAAGATACATTTAATTCTTCATAAATACTATGAATCTAAATACTAAGTATTTAATTTTGAATTTTGTTTGGAACTATCGTTTTGGTTTTCAGTCTGGAGCGTTATTGTTCTTAATCAGCTTTCCATTTAGTTTTATTCTTCTTTTCATGCAATCCGAATACATCAAATGACCCACTGTTAACAACGATCTTGACTTTCGTAAACATAATCAATTGATCGACGTATCTTTGCCAGATACACGTTATAAATCTCATGGGAGCACCGTACGTGACGAACATGGGTAAACTACACGACACTGCTGTAACTCTGTCAGCTGATGATATGTGTTTGACTGTTACGATGTGTAATCCGTGAGACAGTCAAAACCTTTACAGTTTTCTGTCCTTTGTATCTGTCTGTGATGTTATTCTGAGAAAATATTATCCGTGGCAGTTGTCTGGGATTCATGATCACACTGCATTGTTGTAAGGGGGCAGAATATGAAGAACAAAGAGCGTTATAAGGTTTTAGTTTTTATTATATAAAAATTATTTTCTTAAGTCGAAACAAACAGGCTTAACCTTCAAAAGCAAGCTTCAGTCCGTCAACGGCGATCACCCACCATAAGCTCAGCTGACGGGATCGACGGCACTAACAGACCGTTGCCATATAGCTGGAATATTGCTGCGTGCGGCTTTACACAACAAGGAAACCAAACCAAAGAAAACCCTCTGCATGTGACCATGAAGGGTTTACATTCTGTGATAAGAACACGTGTGATAGCACCACCGTTGAATTTCTGTCTGACATATTTTGATATGTGAGAGAGATAATTGCCTGGAGTAAACAATGGTTTACGATTTCAATGCCATTTCTCGTATTAAAAGTACCGTGCATAAACTCCGAATTCCATTCATAAACTGTGACCAAAAGTAGCAAAAATGAACAACACAAATGACAGTGGCAATGGGGAATCGTGTGGGTAAAATCTGTCTGTGTTTCTGAAAACTGCGAAGATAAGTTCAGTATTTCAGCCAATTGATACGAACTTTATTTAACATTTTAGATGGTAAGTCTTGTCTTTTGAAAGGTGCACAATATGCTTAATGTGCACTAACTACTCACTGGCTACATGAATTTTATGACATCTCCACTATTGCTTCTACCAAATCCTCCCTGATTAGTTCACCTTCAAAAGTGATCTCATGCTATTTATCTTTGCGGTTCGTCCCACAAAATCAAGGTAAAATCACAGTTTCATTTATGTTACTACGGGATACTATGTTCGTCATTAATTAAATCCGAGCTTTAAGATGGCTCATAGTGAACAGTTGTACAAGATATCAATATCACACATCGTTCACTGGACCTACTCATTAGGGCCATTGATTACAACTCTTAATACACACTAAGCATTGAATACGTTCGCCTTTTGCTTTGTTCTCATGCACGTGAAGCCTGTGAAGGTGATCAAAAGATACTGTTTGTCTCCAGTGGTGTTAGGCCGAGTTCTGTTTGCCAATCTCCAACGTCTTGTTGAGGTCATTACATGGCAGCTGCTACATTCAGGTCACACTATTTACTCCTCCTGTTCCCGATGATTTACTGTTAGCGTTGATTGTAATTAGTCAGTGGGAAAACATTATGGGTCTCGTTTTCGATCGCGTCATGTGATGCGTCTGAATACTCTACTTTGTTGATGAAGGTTTTCCGTCAGAGCTAAATGAAGGTAGTTTTGTGATGGATCTTGAGCGGTGTGTGTGTCTGATCATGTCAGTGCGAGTATAATTGACCGTGTCAAACACTAATCGGACTCACCTCTATCTGAGTGGGTGTACCAGAAGCCCAAATTCTGAATTCTTTACCATTTGTGTTATGCTTATAGGGTCAGAATATATTACTATTCATAATCGCAATTTAAGCTGTTGCTGAATTGCATGATCCCTGAGATTATTGTCAGAACATTTTAAGATTATGTAAATTCAAATTCCACCGTTGTCACCAAATTGTAAAATACGCTAAGTACACAAACTGATCTTCAACAGTCTATTCAAGTCGTACAATGAATACAATGAGGGAACGAGTGATCAATCCGTCTGAATTGGGATGTCATCGTATCCCAGTCGCTTATCTCGATGTCCATGATGTCAAGAAGTGGATTGATTCGAAAACATGATTATTGCTATTGATGTGTGCAACATTAAATAGCAAACAAACAATGAGACGTACAAATACATGATATCACAGCTTGGATGCTAGATTCCAGATATTGTAATGGTTAGTGTTCCAGAACAAGGCGTCCGGGTCTTAGGTGTCACCAAATTGGTAATTGGTTTGGCCAAATATGGTTTCTCCACGTTCAAGCTTACATGGAAACAAATTACTTGAAGATCTGCTATAAAGGAAATAAAAACATTTATTACCATGTCGTAGTCCATTATACGTAACTGGAATGACATCAGAGATGCAAGGATACTTAACCTTCTGTTAATACTTCGTTCTGCAAAACAATTCACGCAGACAGATATCCCCAACCTGAGACTCAAAGGGAAAGTGTAATAAATACCGACTTATCACTGCTTTACGGATCATGAAGAATGGAAAATCTGTTTAAACTCCAGGTAAAGGGCATGGATTGCTACCATATTTACCTGTATCTTTTGATAAGTCCAGGAAGAATCTCGTGTAGAAAATAACTGCCTCATAACTACGATCGCCATTTAGTGGTAAGTGTCTATAAAGGAACATTCTGTCCCCAGATATTTAGAGTGACATTTGCATCTAACGCCCAACATTGAAACTCGAATCTAAATTCTTCATAAAATGTAGGAGTAGCAGAACCTGTTTCTATTTTTTGCCTTGTTTACATCTAATGAAGTGATACAGATAAACATCTAACCTGAGATCAAAGGAGTATTCCCCCTCGTATGATTCTACATACACTAGACGTAACTAGCAAATATTGCTTCAGTTAAACAAGTATATTCGCCACATATATTTGTGTAAAGGTTGCCTGGCAAAAGGAATGCATTCACTTGAAAATTGGAATGTAAGAACTAATTAGAAACGTGATAAATTTGTGTAAAGGTTGCCCGGCAAAAAGAATGCATTCACTTGAAAATTGGAATGTAAGAGCTAATTAGAAACGTGATAAATTTGTGTAAAGGTTGCCTGGCAAAAAGAATGCATTCACTTGAAAATTGGAATGTAAGAACTAATTACAAACGTGATAAATTTGTGTAAAGGTTGCCTGGCAAAAAGAATGCATTCACTTGAAAATTGGAATGTAAGAGCATTACAAACATGATAAAAAAGTTGGTTAGAAAACTGTGCGCTCCAAACATTGCAGCACTGCATACTTCTGGACAGTGTCTTGGATCAGCGGAGTGGAAAACACGATTCATCATTCAAAACCGTGCCAGTTAGAGATAGGTGTTATAAGGAGTTCAGTATCCGCCACACGATTAGACAAATCATAGACGATTTCTCTTTATAAGCATAACTTACTTTACAAAAAAGTATTTGATAATATTTTGAACAATAATATTTGTCTCGTAAACCTATTTTTGGGGTAACTGTGCTGTTGTAGATTTTTTTCATAATGATTGCATGATGTTTCCATGAGGCATCAAAACAAGAGGCTTATCTACTGGATCAACATCTGTAAAAGTTGCCGGACAAAAAATAAAGTCGACACTTTGAAACTGAATTTTAAGAAATAAATACCAACGTTATCAAAAATGTTAATCTACTCAGTACCTCACATTTCTGTTTGTGTCATTTTTTAACCACATCCATCACCGGTGTTTACTTTCGTTACAAGGTTTGATATATTTGCTTCAAAATCATTATCAAAAGTGCTAATAATTTATGATGTAAACGTTTTAGATACAAATCAAATATCGTCAATGTACTCAACTGTTCCCAAAGTCAGGTGTGTTTTCTTCCAAAACGTGGTTTAATCATGTTAAACTGGTCTATGAATTGTGTTGGGTTCATGACTCACTTTACACAATGGGGGTAATCTCCGACCAACCAGGAAATATATACATGTATGTGTGTAAAGAGGTGCAATAATAATTCTTGGTCCAGTGTGTCAATTGTTATTGTCAAATGCTACAATTTACACTTTTTGAGTAATTTGAGCATATCATTTAAATGGTGTCGTCTTGATACATTGTAGTCCTTTGAAAAAGGCAAATATTTGTCATGAAAATGCTACAGTGAGGCATTTTTTAAAAATGTGTCATTGTCGCAGTTTTTAAAAATCTCTTCCTGCTTGGTGAAATATAGATTCGGAATAAGATTCGTTTCAATTTGTTGAACGAATTGATTAACTGCTCCAAGTCACAAAAAATGTTTAAAATACATTTGAGGTCTAAGGGTTATACCAAGGTAATCCCGTTGTGTCTTCCGTGCACATATGTTAATATTGATTTACACCACTATATTTCATATTGCATTATGCTTCCAGTTACCTACGTCTTTATTAATCGATCGCAGAACCATGCATGTCTCAAACACACACTTACTTGTATTGTACAGGCCGATTGATCATAATAGAGTCATTGTCATATGAAAAGCGTTCTGTGGTCATGTAGTTTCCTGGTGGTTCTTTGATCACAGTTTATCAACATGTATCTGGTAATATGAAAATATTGCTCTTTTATGGACAATGTTTATGTTCAGCCCATCAGTAAATACTGCCGTACATATTATGGAATCGTGACATTAGCAATAACATCCCCAGCCGCAGAACGTGCGTGTTTTACATGAGAGCAGCCGGCCATCGACCGATCCGCCTACTACACCACGGTGAACTTTCAGTTAAAAATTATGACATCGGTTGATTGATTTATCAGTCTTAAATGAGATGATAATATGTAATGAAAGGTTATTAAATGAATTCTGGAAGAATCGGGGCGTATGTTCACGATCACAAAACGCACTATTTGTACATCGGGCGCCCACTCAAGGCCATTGATGAATCAATACCGTGCTCATCTTTAGCGTGTGTTATGTGGTAACAGGTTTTGTGTCCACATTTTGATTACACAAATCAGTGACCTACGCTCATTGTGATCAACACCTCCTTAAACAAAAAGGCATTTTTTCGATCTTTGAAAAACGATATTGGACTTGTAAATATATTTTTCTCGGGTAACTGCGATGTTGCAGGTGTTTTGGACACACAGTATATGGACTCGCCCTTTCACTCATGGTAGTGGGCTTCACGAGATTTAGTGGTGGCGCTTTTAATAAATAAATAAATAAATAAATAAATAAAAAATAAATAAATAAATAAATAAATAAATAAATAAATAAATAAATAAATAAATAAATAAATAAATAAATAAATAAATAAATAAATAAATAAATAAATAAATAAATAGCGAATGAACGAGCGGATGGGTACCCATTAGTGGATCAATTTCACCATAGCTACTTTAAGGCATATATACTCACATTAATTGGGACAATTATAGAAATTATGCAAGCCGTCCTCAAAATGCTTTATCCGTCCCTGCCCAAAATAATTAGTTGAAGTGGGAGGACACCCAGGGGTCAGCGCTAGTAACTTGCCACAGTATGCCATCTTCATTACGCAAACTGTCAAGGATTTCACAGTTCATCAAGGATACAGCGGACATTGAATTGATTTTAGGTAGAATTTAATGTGTTCGTCAAAGGACACCAATTGTTGAACTTAATTACAAGGAAACCTGTTTATCATTGAAGTGACAAAATATCAAAAGAAATATAAAATGACAATTGGCTTAAATTGGCGGTGTCATGTAAAACCAACAGGATAACATTTGAATATTGCACAATATTGCCTGTCATTACAGACCTTTGAAAACAGAACTTAGGTCATTAGGCGACATAATATTTGTTAAATGCTTGTCATACCCTAAAATGGAAATTCAAGAACATTTTCGTTTGACATCAAGTATATATATGTTCTAGTTCATTTGCAAGATGAGCTGTTATCTGTTTGCTAATGTCTTCTACCAACTGAACTATACATTGCAGGAAAAGTCAATTGCAGACGCTCCCCAGTTTCGGGCGACGAATTTGCAGGTACAATCAACATGAAATTAACAAGTCATCAAAATTAGACAAATTATTCCAATTTTCGAGACTTCGGAACACCCCCAGGAGGCAAGATATCCGTTCCACTACTTAAACGGTGGAATTACTGCAATGAGCAACATTGTGAATCGATGTATTCATGAAATCAATATAACATACAAAGTACTTCACATGACGACGTGGCATCATTTGAAAGAAACTAAACGTTTGTAGTAACATTATTGTTCATATTGTTAACGAAATCTTATCTGCGACATCGAGCTCTACAATTGTATGCTTTCTTCTCGTAGGCAATAGTTTTATTAGAAACGCGAGTAGTAACAAAACAAATCAAACCGAGACATCGCATTTAGATTTGGTTACAGAGCAAAGAATCGATTTACACGAAAGCGTACAAACACTTATATATATGGATTCCTGGATAAGAATTTGAAAATGAGTTTTATACAGTATGAATGTAAAAATAAGTTTTATACTTATTCCCTGCAGTGGAACTAATGCTCAGCGTTGTGAGATCAAGTTCAACCGAGAGCTTAAAAGTCGTTAGTAATATCCTGAAGCAGGATTAATCCACTATAAACGATTGAAACGTTAGTGTCATGAAGATGTCTGAAACACTATGTCCGTACCTGCAATAGAATTGTGCCTTTAAGGTTTAATATTTCTCATTTTACTTGCTATTCAGAGTTGTTTATGCTCACTCTGCTTCTAACAGGATATGGATTATGACAAGTTCCAATGTTCCAGCTGCACTGTTCTGCAAGTTGAATTCATATAAGATAAACTTAAGACATCAAATGTTATTACTGTTCGTAAGTTGTGGCTTATCAGGCACCTCTCTCGACCTCTCTCCCTTTGTATTTTAATTATTACGTTATGCGACTGACGATATGTCCACTGGCTTTTCTCTTCAATTGCAGTAGGAGGTTCACATACAACGAAACCTATGTATGAAGACCCATACATACACACCACCGCGAAATGAGTGAGTGAGTGAGTATGGTTTTACGCCGCTTTTAGCAATATTATTAAAAGGGTAATGCTATTTTTGAGGGCATTATCATTTGCAGAAGCCCGAGGTCTTCCATTAACTGCCCGACGAAGGAGGGCAGTTGAAAAAGACCGAGGGCTTCTGCAAATGATAATGCCCTCAAAAATAGCATTACCGTTATTATTGCTAAAATACATGGAATTTGTGTTGAAAAGAAAAAGGAAACAATGAAGGAATTTGACTGTAAGTTTACCCAAATCAACTTCTGACGGGGTTGACTGCCCGAATGCAATTACGTCATCGAACAATTCAGATGACGTCACAACAGAAAGTGACGATATTCGACCTTGGCCTTTGACAAGACCAAAGCCTGCAACATGTCAAACTATGTCAGTGTTCTGTTTTGGTCCATCAACAGCCTTAATAGTGCAATTGTTAAGGTTAGCACCAACAAGAAAGCCAATAGTACCGCTATTTACAGCGGGAATTCGGGTTGCTTTAACTTGTTTGACCCAGAATATCTGCCAGTCGAAAGCCAATTAATGTCGAATGAACCGTAAACCCACGCACCCACTATGACGTCACTCGACAACATGTACCACTTGCTTGACAACGACATTAGAATCTATGTCGAAACGTCGCCTATACAGAATAAAGAAGTTGTACGTCCATAAAATAGTCCTCATTCTTTCTGGGGATTACCTTCGTGAATGGGAAATTGCTGGTCAATATTTGTTATCATCTGTGGACATGACATGGACAGGGCAGGTTGATAACAACACCATATTAAGTGTGGGCCCCAGGGACTTCATAACTGTAAGAAAATGATTACGTTTTGGATGATGAACCCTAAAAGCAGTTGGTATATATGGTGACGCCCTTAATGGCCCGGACGATGTTCAATGGGGATATGCATCCAGAACAAGTTCCCAATGTTCCTATTCCGGAAACAATTTATTGAAATACGAACTATGCCCGTTTCGTGTTAGTTAGCATACTGGAATACAAACTAACAACAAATTATACACGCTAAGGGTTCAACAAGTGGTTCCAAAACCCCATCGTCATCAGCTTTTAGCCAAATGTGCTCTGCTCACCTACAATCTTCAATGGGTAATGGCCATGTCTCCGGCTTGATGATTTGTTTCTCCCCATATACAATCTAGCTATCATATAACGGTCTTAGGTTACTTTCTGGCTTGGTTTTAAGTCTACCACAACCATGAGGAAGTTTCGCAACGCATCGTCACAATTTGCCAATTCCAAGAGTGCCTTGATTTAAAGAGACATTTAAAAGTTTCGAATTTAGGAAATGTTCAAACAGAACCGTTGTTTTAGGAAATAGAAAACTCTCCTTCTACAACACCAATTTTCGTAGCCTGGTGACCTCCCCGTGCGCTAAACCTACGGTCGTGGGTTCAACCAGATTCACTCTGAATATGTGTCTTAGTTCAGGAAGACACTTGTGCTTGTAAGTTACTGCTTGCTGACAGCCACATTCACTCAGCAACACACCGTGACAGGTTTAAAAACACATACACACATTGGCACGCACGCACATACACTCATACATACAAACATACATACACACACACACATACACAAATACACACAGAATCACATATATACATACATACATACATACATACATACATACATACATACATACATACATACATACATACATACATACATACATACATACATACATACATACATACATACATACATACATACATACACACATACACACATACACAAATACACACATACATCACATACATACATACATACATACATACATACATACATACATACATACATACATACATACATACATACATACATACATACATACATGTTTTGTTGCTAGATAATCAATCTATTTACTGATCTACGTTAGCTACCTCATCACTAATCCTAAAAATGTGTGCTTTCGTGTTCATGAAAAAAACACGTAATACTGTGATGGATGGACCTATCTAACAGGTAAATTAATTCATAGATCCCACCCCACCCATCACCCCCACCCTCCTCACATTCCCTCTGACTATGTATGTGTAGTTTGTGTTGCAGTATTAGTTTAGATGGCAAAGCCTCATAAGAAGTAATGGGTTATTGAACATCTCACACTCTTTGTTTGACGTCAAGACCAGATATATTTTGGGACGCCGGCATTAGTTGTCATATCATGTGTTTTTCGTTGATAGTGAAAAAAACCAAACTCAATTAGCAAAACAAATTTGGAAACTTTTCCGACTCAATAATAAATGATTGCTTCTAGCGTTCACATATGTCTTTGAAATTACAAAAAAATGACGCATGTTTTGCCTTTGACAAGACAGTTTGTCTTATGCATCGAAAACATTGATATGGTATTCATAGATGTATGTGAGAATCTGAGACTGTATAGTTGCAAAGAAATGTGACATTTGTAAATATGTGTCAATACGTACACTAGCTAATATGGCTTAAACTTCACGTCGATGTTTGTGTATCCATTTCTTTTAAGTAACTGGGAGCGGTGGGGTAGCCTAGTGGTTAAAGCGTTGGCTCGTCACGCCGAAGGCCCGGGTTCGATTCCCCACATGGGCACAATGTGTTAAGCCCATTTCTGGTGTCCCCCGCCGTGATATTGCTGGAATATTGCTAAAAGTGGCGTAAAACTAAACTCAGTCAGTCAGTTTTAAGTAACTGTGAGTGATTCTATTGTAATTTGTGACGTTTATGAAAGATTATTGGCCTCTTGATAAATCGCAAACACGTGTGATCACTTATGGGATATTTGTGTAAGTGGATTCGCCGAGGAAATGTCAAAATACTATTTTCAAAACATATTAGGAATGACAGCACGAATGGTAATTTAGTAAAATATACAAAATGGCTATATTTACGACCTGTCAGGGACATTTAGAGTAATCGAGCTCAGCGGAAGATATGTATGCCCCTCTGGAAACGGTAGATTTACAGGTTTCCGAAATACACACTAAGGGGAAAATAATGTTCATTTAACTGCTTTCGGCGAAGTATGAAGAGTCATGGTTATCGCCCTTGTTCCCTTGGTTTTTCACTGTGACGACACTGTTCCGTCATCACATGACATCACGCACAGCAACACATTATGTATGATCTAAAGTAGTTAGACAATGGAACGCTCTCCTAAGAAATGTTTATTTTACTTCAATGTGTTATCGTATATCGGTATACTGCTTGAGAGTTTAACCGCGTGTACCGTTATCAACAAAGCGACTAAAACAACAGAAAACCATTTACCATTCGTCAAGAAATTGGTCATGGTAATTATATGTACAGACTGTATCAATGTCAGTTTCGATACCATCAATCTGTAACACTGTGGTTATCTTTGACATCATTTTGGCAATACTGATACCTGTTTAGCAACCCAATGCATCCATTAAAACGTTGATTTACGATGACCATTGTCAACGCACTCCATGTTGTTTCATTGTTTGCAACAGTGTTGCAGGTTATGTAATCATGTAAAGCATGGCATGCGGGGTTTAATGTCATGGGTTTATGTAATGGACAATTGCTTTAAATGATAATAAAAGCAACAAAAACATGTCCATGATCACAAGGAATCCATGTGAAGTCCATTGAACCATTAATTCTATATCATAAGATTGGTTATGCTTATCAATCACTATTAAATAATAATGACACTTGGTATTTACTCAAAATCGTGAGCAAACTCAATTCCTGACACCACAGCAAGTGCAGCTGAGCATAAATGGCATAGGGTCATATGGTACATGTCGTAAAATGGAATTGCATCGGATGGCGTTTTCGTCACTGTTGCGGCAAATTTACTATGTCCACATGAGCAAAACATAACCTCTTGAAAGTTTACTGAGGTTGTGAATGTTGTAACTTTGATCACAGTACATTTGAGCACGATCCGTTTGACGTTCTGTGAAATCTTCACAGAAACAGCATGCTCGATTATACCTCAAATGTTTTGCAAAGTAGGCATCCGAGACTTTAGACACCAAACCCATATTTTAGGATTGGAATTTGTTAAGGTTGAATCTTTTCTAACTGTTAGTATTGCAAACGTATTCATTATCATAATTACAAGCAGAACACAATTGCTTCCACTTTAGCAGATGCTAACATTCCTAAAAAGACTTCAGTTAAACCTTGACAATATCTCCTCAGCAAATTCCATCAAGCTTGCTGCAGTTATGGGATTTTAAGGATTTTTTATGGTCTCATTCTGATGTGCTCCATCCTCCTTTTTGTATGGATGATGCTGTACATACCGCGCAAGAGTGATAAGCTGCTCTGATATATCTAAATATATCCCCTCTGGGGACGTTGATGTATTATGTCATTGAAAGTTTGAACGCCTGTGGGGCATTAATGCTCACATCTTTGTCAGGAAAGACAGAACATCTACACATTAAAAGAACATGCACGAATCACTGTAAAAGTATCCTGACATCGGAAGTCATTGCATGCAGTGTACCTTTCTCGAGATTAGTCGTATAATGTATACTACCCGTGAACAGTTAAGACTCACTTAAAGCACTCACTATATGTTATGCATATGTATATGGTTACATCGAAGAATTTCTCCACTCACTTGGGGGAACCAACTGCCAATTATGCAGATGAATTGCACGAGGATCATGCATCAAATTGCTGAAAAGCATGTGCAAATATCGTGCCTGTGAACAGCTTCGTTTTAGTGCAAAGCCTTGTTAAGAATTCTCCAATTTTCACCGAGTTTCATCATTCATTGAACCTATGACAATAACTTTTTCAACGTTACGAATTTGTTTTACAATACATCAGGTCATGTGTAAACAGTGCCTTTAAACTATATGGAATATTTGGCAAAATCTAGTTCAGAACAGTTGACTGAAGTAAGTGGCTACCTTTACACTAGAGAGTCTGAACGTTTAATGGGTAGTATATTTACATATTTACAACAAATGTACATTGCATATAGTTCAGCAAAGTTAGAGCAGGCATTTGATATGTATTTGTATGGTAGAACAAGCGCGAACGAACGGCCTGTATACTGGCATATTTTTGGTCTATATAACAAAGGGGCGGTGGGGTAGCCTAATGGTTAAAGCGTCCGCTCGACATGCTGAAGACCCGGGTTCGATTCCCCACATGGGTGCAATGTGTGAAGCCCATTTCTGGTGTCCCTTGCCGTGATATTGCTGGAATATTGCTTAAAGCGGCGTAAAACCTTACTCACTCACTCACTCACTCACTATATAACAAAAAATAATACTCATTCACATGTATCACAAAGAATAACAACATATCACATGTTTGACATAACACTTTCTCAGATTGTAGTCTAAGTAGAGTTTTGGTTGATTCACATCCGGATTTGAACCCACAATCCTAGAGTGGAAGCACCTAATTGCAAGTACACAACGTCAGCGATGTAAAACACTCAGCCACCGCGGTAGTCTAGATCATGTACGTGTACCTCTCTGACAAGTGCATAACAACCTTTACGTCTTTTTCTGTCACCACCATGAGTGCTCAGCATCCTCGTGGTTAAGAGGACATCTTAATAGGATGTTATCATACTCATTGTCTATTGGAAAGGTCGTCGGGACAGAGATGAACTGTGTCCTCGTTTCATTTACAAACATGCCAGGATCCTGTAATCACTGGTTCGAATCCCAAATTGGCTTTGATCATGATTCGTGGTTTGCTCATCCTCGTGGGTTTTAAGATGTGCATCAAATGTGTATTTTCCTCCACGGTAAGCAGTTATCTTTATCAAAGACAATTCTTATGAACATATAAGTAAGCGATAAAGACTTAATAAAGTAAATAAAAAATAACAGAAAACAACAATACGCGTTCAGTTCAACGCAGTGGTGTATCGCAGAGCCGTTCACCCTATTGACGGCCAATCAAGAAACATCAGTTAAACCAGGGATAATAGAAGCCGTAGATTATCCCTAGTTAAACCTATTGCTTCGTTAGGCAAGCAAATGCCATTTGATCATCTGTAATTTATTCATTTGCACATAAAGCTAACCCAAACCTAATTTCTACAGTGATTTGTAAATTTAAACATCTCACCTCGCAAATCCCCCGATATTGGTGTAAATTAAGCTAAGAGCATGTTACACATTAACGAGAACATTATGTAATATGCTGCGTGTATGTGATAGCCGATGGTTCTCCAAACAGCCAATTTGGGGTCTAATTGCTACGCGATTGTACAGCGTCGATATTCATTGACACACCCTTACCTTTGAAAACATTGTCTTGTACATTAGTGTTACTTTTAACTATCATCGAGGGACGATCTCGAGACTAATGTTCCCCCTGGGCATAAATCGAAGATTTCTGTTTGGCATAAGTTGCAATACAACATGATTGATTGGTACCAAAAGTTATTCCCCATAGCATTTTTAACATGGTTGCTGTCTGCCTGTCGGGTTCAAGAACCCTGCCGCTTTGGATTGCCATGTAGACAAGCATTGGTTGCCAAAGAAAGTCGGTCTTGTCACACAAATTAATCTCTCAAGCTGTATTTTCATTTTGATGTGATGACCTCGCATGTGTTATATGGTTGTGTCTGGTAAAATATAAAAAGTGAATGCGTGTCTCAGCTACATACACGTACATGTAATATTGGCGTATCATATATCACATATACATATAGACGAGTCCTTGAAAAAATAAGATTGATCCATCTCAGATTTCCATAAATATAGTCTATGTCACTTTAGGCTCAAGGGTGTCGTTTTACTGGATATCTGGATAATGATGTAACCAGCAAGGCGCCAGACACTATTTAAAATGAACTTGATAGATGACAATTTAAACACATGTCAATCCAGAATGTTTATAGTTTGCTGGGTATCTCCTCCATTTACCTTGCCGAAGATAATGAGCAACATATGGACACTTAGCCAGTTGTATAATTCCTGACGTGTATATGGCAAGTATGGGGATGTAGAAATGCAGTTATATTCATAATTATCTATTTCCATGTGTGCACTTACCATCTTAATAGTTTTGACAGTTTACAATTTCAAACAAAAACCTGTACATGTTTCGCAAGTTTGGTATACAGTGGAAGTCCTCCAAACCGGCAACCTTCCAATCCGGCATGCTCTCAATATCGGCACTAGAATTTGGTCCCGGCAGAAACTAGTTAATTTATGATCATTTACACGCCATTCTATTCCGTATTTCCGCACAACAGAGATCGCCCAATTGACTGTTTGTACGGTTATGGCCCGGGAAAGCGAAATCTGGACTAAACCTCCTGAATTTAGGTGTCGCTTTCGCGGACACGGTCAAGCTACAGTGAACACTGAATTTAGCGTTCCCGAGACACTCAATACACAATAAAAACAAAGAAACGTGAGTCTTCGTCTGATACCGTAGTCATGGTAGAAATTTAATAAATAAATAACAATAAATGACCGCTTGAAGCATGCCATTCTGGGTAATCACTGACGCTTTGCATCCGGCGACTACACAGCTCCAGTACTTCTTTTCTCGGAGGGTTTTCCTACACCGATACTTAAACTTGTCATAGATCAAGTGCTGAACCTTGAAACAACTGAAACTTCATCTCAGTTAAGAGGCTCACAGATCGGTTTATGGACACGAAGTCGACCTTTTGAAATTTCGCTATGGACACGAAGTCGACCTGCGGCATACTTTGATGTCGAAGGCGTTGTTAGAGTTACGCTAATTCCGCCCATACATGTTGTTTTAAGATTGTCCATAATGTGGGCATCGCGTAAGGCGTGAACATAGTTCACTACGTAGTTCACACAAAATGTTACCACTGTCATCAATGTTATCATATGAGAGTGATATTTACAATTTTATTCAGTTTGGATATATATAAGGAAAGAACTCGAGGTAGATTACATTCATTTTCGAAATGGCAGACTCACACTGAAGTCCGCCTGTTACAGTTCGGCGGTGGACAAAAACATCAATTGAAGAAAAAGCAATACTGGGACTTGGACCGTCGCCTGGACGTCCTTTGGCATGATCTGAGGAGTGGACAAATCAACACCAGAGAGTTTGCAGATGCTGCATCTCACCTCTTTCATGTGGGATGATTTTGTATGAAATATAATGGACGAAATATAATACTTTTCTCCTGTTGTCGTGCTTTCAACCACATAATCCGGATTATCACCTTGTGTAAACACTGGATTATTTCTTTGTCTTTTTTAATCCCCTGTTAATTGGTATAAGGTCAAATGGACAGGACGTCGACCTTTTTTCTTACCTGAACTATAACATTTCACCCAATGGTCGACGTCCTGTGCAGACACCCACAGATCGAGTATTGGGGTCGCGCGCTAATCTGAAGTACGGTAATCCGATGTTTTCATAGCAATTCGCTTTCGCGGCACTTCTAGTGCTGGTGATGGCATAAAATTGATAAAGAAAATAGATTGTGTACATCATGCAAGAGTAAAATTGGGGATGAATTTCACTTTATGTTAGAATGCAATGAGTTAAACGAATTACGAAACAAATATCTCCCTCCATATTATTGTAAACATCCCACTGTGGATAAATATATTTCACTTATGTCTATCACATACGAACCAATGCTTGTTAAACTTGCTCTTTTTGTGAAATGGGGCTTGCGTACGCTCCGTTAATATAATATGTATTTGTTTCATTGTTTTGCACATGTATTTGGTTTACTCCATGTCATGTATATGACTCATGGGAATAAACTTTGAATTGAATCTAGCACAACTTTGGTTTTCGCTTTACCGGGAATAGGGAATATATAATTTCGCTTTCCGGGGCTGACACCGTTTGTACAGTAAGTAAAGCTCTCTAAACCCGCATCCGGTATCTCTGCTCTCCAGTTGGCTGAACGTGTACAACACAATTGATTACCATCGGCATTAAGCTAATTGATGTTACCTGATAAAAGGAGAATGGATAATGATTAGGCCTAAGTAGGTGAGGTAAATTTGTGAGTGACACGTGTCACTTGTATTATGTATTAATTGTAAACAGTAAATTTGACAAACACACTGTATATGAAGTTACAATTGCACCACTACGTTCGAGTACTAAGGGAACACTCCAAATCAATGAGTTACGTACCATATTATTTCCTTAGAAGATCTTACACATGCTTGGATGCTCCAGGAAACCGTAAGAAGAAATGTGTTGAAAATATTAGGGTGTATAACTAACTCTGCAGTCGCTCGGTAATTGCACTCTGGGGTCACAGCTCATTAACCTGGACAAATGATTCTCAGTACATTTGCGAGGGATATTTAATTGCTAGTGGTCACGGGGAAGTTCTCGTTTTACCGAATTGGCAACTCTGTCAATGTTGACTGTTTGATGAGGAAATATTACATCAGGAACGTACTGCATCAGGATACACTCACCTTTGCGTGACTACCTGGTATCATCACTATTTGACGTTGCTTCATAAACACATGCTCTGTCATCGTAATTCATTATGTCAATCACTGGATTGTCTGGTCCAGACACATTTACAGAAGGCCATCATACAGCTATAACAGTGTGCCTAGCGTTAAACAACCAACCAACCAGCCAAACAGACAAATGCATGCTCATAATATAGTCGGAATTGTACAAGCAGATATCAAAGGACGTGGAAAACGGTTTGTATGTACTATAAGAACTATAAGAATCACAAAATATTCAGGCCTCTATTTTAGTTTTATCTAATGACATACACATAGGACTCGCATCCGAAAGGTGCATTACCAGTTACACACCTACATGACGGTTTCCATAGTGAATATCTTGTAGCACTAAATCATATTCCATACCTATCATCTTACAGTGCATGCAATAAGCATGTGTCTGGTCATATTTTGTTAATACATATGTGTGTGTTCAAATTTGTTTGTCTGTTTGTTGTTTGACTTCGATATTCCATGAACATGTATATGAATCTGTAAATGATCGATCGAGTCTTGAACAGACAGTCCAGTGTCTAACTACACTGAGTCTACCAGTGGTCACTTTTTGTGGAAGAGTGGGTTCGATCGCTGACTTTGTGGGACTGGGACTCAACCCCCACCCCAGACCACCCAAAAAAGAAAGAAAGAAAAACAAAACAAAAAACAACAACCCAACAAACCCAAAACAAAACAAAAAAACCTAACAAAACAACCCCCAAAAACAACAACAGCAAAACAAACGAAAACAAAACAAAACTGTAATTCCAAATATAACATATGTTACATTGCACAGGAAATAGAGGACGCTGAAAGATAGTTATATGACGTGGCTCCATTGTACTCTGAAGACAACAAAACGTTGTAAGGTACATGTTGGGCATGGTTACCTCATGACAAGTAAGACTAAACTGAAATAAAAAAACACTTTCCATGATCATAAGACAAACCTGCCAGCATTCGACATCATCAGCGACATTAACGACAAACAAGAAAGATTGTTGGGTGGAAGAAAGATAAAACTAGTTGGATAAAATGTAAATGTAAGAATGCACAAAAGAAAAAGTTCTTATCATATATAAGCCTTGATCAAATCATGTCAAAGTGTTACATACATGTAGTGGGCACATTCAACAGGTCAAACTTACGACGGGACGTGTTGTTCCGTTATAACATTTAAACTAGGATTGTGAAAAAGAAACGTATTCCATTTCTGATCCATCTCCGTAAAGACTACAGGCTTGTATACCGGCTCTTGAAGTATGTGTACTGACTAAACGACCTTACTTTGTTTCCAAGTGCAAATCCATATGTACCATTATTTCAATATTTTACTTAATATTGTCTTGGAGAGCTTTCTCCATAAAGTAAATGTGCGTATCTGTAGACATATTATGACGAATACGTTGCCGGGAATATAAACATATGACATATTTGGGATGGCATTTCTCAGTCCGACAGAAAAGCTTTCATCAGACTGTTATTGACATCATGCACAATGATCATAAAAGATTTATTACCCTTGTCGATAGTACTCCGAAAAAATAAGAATTTACTCTTTATAAGACGAATTAGTTTCAAACAAAATTTAAGAGACAAATTGACCTGGTATCGGATCTTTAAATTCGAGGCCAAATGCGTAGATCGATGCTCATGCTGTTGATCACTGGGTCGTCTGGTCCAGACTCGATTATTTACAGACCGCCGCTATACAGTGTTAATATTGCTGAATACGGCATTAAACAACCAACCAGATTAAATTGAAGTATTACGTTCTGGTCGTGTTATGCATTTGATGAACGGAAATGAAGTAATTACGTGCCGTGCATTGCACTACAGGAACTTAACATAGCAGTTTCTGTGAAAGACTAGGATCATTTCCGACAAATGACCTCCTTATATTGGATCTGTCATACATTGATAAATGGTGACTATTGTTACCCCCTTACATGTTGTATCACACTTCTGTGGTAATGGGGGGAATTCGTTTGAAGTCGATAGCCTTACATCTATATCACTTTGGCGGTCAGGATTCCTTTTACCTGAAATGGAGTGGTTGATCCTTGCTATAGACCTGCCAGTACAAATCGGCGTCCGACGCAATTGACGATGATTGCAATTAGACCCCAGGCAGATGCATTGGGAATTGGGAGATTGCTGCAGACGTGCTACAGACAATATCACGACGGTATTACTGTTACATTAACTCTTCTATGGAAAGAAGTCAAGATCTAAACTGCAGGGCAAAAGAAATATGCATACGTTCGATCGTGAGTGAAAACGAAAACAAAAATGGTTATTCGATGATGATGTATTTGATACAGGTATTAAATGTCGGGGGTTATAGGTTTGGAATGCTTCGGCGCCGCTTTTCTGCCTATTTAACAGTTTTATAACGTTTCGTAATGTTTGTGTCAAGCCATATTGAACACATGTACACGTTCTTTTGGCCCGACAGTTTATGATAACAAGCAGTTTTAGAATATTTTCTGACAAAGTCAAATTGGATGAAGTTGAGATGTTTTGGCTGATAATAACCCCAGACACTCCAGAATATGGTGTCTGCATTTCAAAACATGTGAAGTTCAATCAAACAAAATCTTTAGATTTCAAAGGGTGTCATACAACTCTTGCTCAATGTTGTTTGATCAATGTCGGTTTAAACATATTTATTTTCAGAAAACTGGGTTGGTAAACAAGAATTGTTATACTTATATAAATACCGCCCCAGCAACATAACAATTCCAAAATCGTGGTGGTTACAAGTAAACGAAAATAATTAACAACTCATGATAAATAAGCATGTGTTCATAAACAAATGAAGCAAAGGTAAAATATGATGATAAGTGCTGCAATGGAGGTAAACGCACAGGCATACAAGAGTTCCAGCTTTTTAGATTTTGCAGTCATAATCATACAAAACTTGCCTAAGCATTTACAAATCGATTGCTTTCAGTTATGAAGTGATGTACAGATTTTAATATATCCAATGTTCCAACTTCTAGGGCCTAATTTACACTCCAAACATTTTATGGGGGACACGATTAGGTCATTTGATGGGTCAGATATATAAATGAGGTCAGATGCAGCTCATTATTGTACCACGTGTTTTCTTGATTTACAGGTCTTTGGTCATTATTCGACACATGGCTATGGTGTTGTCGGAATCGCTCAATCGACACTACCCTAGACAAATAATGCTTTTGAATATTGACAGCTGAATAATAATTCGGGCGTTTTGACAATTTGTCACATACTATTTGTTTGACGATTTGCTTGCGTGTTTAAAATTCCTTATTTCGGAGTATGATCTCCGCAACGGCATTGGCCTTTCAGTTAATTGTATTTAAACAACTTGAGTCCTTCCTCTCAGGTTGTTCATACACAGTTAAATTTAGCAGATGTGAAAAGTGTCGTTTTTGGCCATATTCTGCGATCAGATTACTATTTAATGTCATCAATCAAAGACCCGTTGGAAAAATTCTGTATTACACTGTTGTCAGTTCGCGGGATATTTCTGACATGACAATTATATGTTATATTTGTTCTATGAGTGATAATAACTGTTTACTAATGTCCTTTTCGGGCTTCAGGTTAGAGACACGCGTGTCCATTCGCATGCAAGGGCGGTCCATTGAAGTTCGTGGTAGGCTTCTTGATGTCTCATGTTTGACATTCTGCACGACCTTGTGATACATTGTATCGTTGATGACTTTGGATGTTTCATTTGCCACATTCATGTTATTTCATTTCAAAATACAGGTAATATCAACTGCATCACAGTTGTATCTCTTTTGAGTACACGCTGTGCGTTTTCTTTCACGTGAAAAACTTACTTGCCTTTGCATGTGTGTGTCTGTGCGTGTGTGTGTGTGTGCGCGTGTTTGTTGGGTTCTAGAGGATACCTGGTATCACCAATATCTGATATTGATTCCTAACACGATAAATATCATGAGCTATTCTGAAATCATACAATCGAGATTTCTTATCAACATATCGCCGTGATAGTTGTTCACTAATTATTCATTCATTCATTCATTCACTATCACGAAAATAATCGTCTTGTTTATATTTCTGTGTTTCAGAAAAACATCATTTTACAAAATAAGTTGAATTATATTTCAAATGTCCAATTGTGATCGTAAGGACTTGAATGACGCTATTTCTGTAAAAACATTTAACCTGATATACAAGTACATAAAAAGGTTTCAGACGCAGTAAACTGTGCGGTTTTAGATTGTATATGTTGTCTGTCGCCTAATGGCGATGCGGTTGTCAGTCAAAACAAGTACTTAATTTTGATTGTCGGTATCTTTACCAGACGAATGAGAATAGAAATCCGATAATAAATCTTTTACTGTCACACAGTATTTTGTAAGAGGGAACTATTACGCATACTTGCGACGCATGACAATTGTAATGGTGAACTTAACATCACATTAAAGATCATTACTATCATACGAAAACAGTAAAAGCTTTTAATCCGACGTGTTCTAGCTTTAAAACTGGACAACAACTTGAAATCACTCCAAAACATATTGGGGTATTATTTTGACAGATATGGAAAAATGGAATGTATTTGTAATCGACCATGCCTACGGTGCCATACGGAGCAACAATGCGTGTGCATGACGTTACTATGGTAACTGTCGGGAAAACCATGACGCTCCGTTGCATTTAAGTGGCAGGGCGCGGCAGATTACAGAATTGTTCCCACTCAAGAATAATGCTGTTTTGTCAATACAGGAACCTGAACAACTTCGAGATGATCTTGATAGTTATTTTCTTCTGAGACGATGCTTATGCTATTTTGAAATGGGTTTTATTGATGTGTACAATACTTATATGACGTGTATCTCTTTGCAGATAATCCGTCCTCAGTTGGTAACTATGGTGTTTCAGTCGATCATTACTGCTTCCTTCATCGTTACAGCTCTTGAGCATATATGCCTTGCTGTGATCGTGTTTGACGTTTGGGGAAATGAGAATATATGGACAATTATCACTTTTTGTACATGAAAGAAAATGTTTTAATTGAAAACGCCAAACCATTAGGGATATTCATACTCGTATCCGTGTCAAATGAAAAAAACCTCTCAGCTCTTGTAATGGCATTGTAAACGTTATACGCAATGCGGTAACGTAATATCGCTTCAGTATTTGTGAACAGATAGCAAATCTCTGATTGCAAAAAATGCATTTGGGATTCTAAATGAGCACTGACTGGTTCGTTATGGACTTGAAAGAAATTACATGATAATACGGAATGATTTGTATTTGAACTACAGGGACCAGCATTGCTTGGTCGGATAATATACGTTTCAAACCTCTTTGGACTAATTTCATCGACGTTGTCATAAATCACCGGTTGTCAAGGTGTTGCCCAAGGCCTGTCTGAAAAGGAGGGCGAGACCGTTTCCATTTTCACCAACGGCACTGAAGGTAGCGCAGCTGTTAATGGTCTTTAATGCAAGACTTTGTCTTCTTCAGGATATTTACAAAATTTGTCCACGTCAATTATCTGAGAAATTTAGGGCAGGGCGTGCTTACCCTTTATCGAACACCTGGTGTCATCACCGATTGCGAGCCAACCATATACCGGTAATTAACATTGCTATTTTGCACTTTAAGGTAAATGTAACTTGTTTTGTGGCTGTCTTTGACGGTATAAATAATTGTATATAGATGTGATATATATCCCTTGCATAGAATTAACGGAATTTATGGGTAGAACTATTCCCAAGCGATTATGCTTGTGAATGTTGACTAAAATGGATCGGTAACTCAGGCACTGTGGTTTGGCTTAATATTTGTCAAAATAATCCGACGTCTCTCGTTGTTGGGCATACACCACTGTTTGCATGTTCCATGAACGAACCTTTGTGATAACATTCTTTACCGCTGTCTGATAAGTTCAACTTACAATTAACTCATCCCCCAAAACACACACGGTAGCCCTGCCAATATGGTTTATGCATTCAAAGCGGAGCCAAAGAGAAGCAGCCTGTCTGATATCTTGTTGGATGAATAAGTTAACGTCCCATCGCAAGGAAAACTGATAAAAGTAGATATACATTACACTTGTCTATGAATATAATTCGCTACTGTCGCCTATTGGATATCAAGGTGGTTAAATTCATATTGGCTATAGGAAAGGGAAATCCCCATACAAACTTTAAACATATCGTTGCCACATCTGACAAATACCTATCTTTGCCATCACATTGTTCCCCAAATATCGCTGTATGAATTCTTTTTCCCCACATAACAGCGATGTTATCTTCAAATATAATTAGAATTATCATATCTAGTTGTAATAATGGACATCTGTTAGGATGGTTGAAATATATCTTTGTCTACTTTTTGTTTAAATTTAGATTGGATGTATTTTACTCAGCCTGGAAAACTTCATTCTGCAATCCACTTATCTTCTTACAAACTTATCAATTTTGGACTTGATTTTATGGATGTTGTTGCTATCTTTGACTTATGTCGTTTGTGTTTCCTGATTGTTACATTTCATATTCTGTTATCAAGGTGTGATATTCATTCAAAATAGTCGACATTCAGATATTCCAGTTAACATCCAATGTTTGGTGTCTCTTGTGTGGTGTTTCGTTAACGTCATTTCACATATCGTTGCTATCAATCACATATTGATACCGGTTGTATTTGTCATCTTGATGTATTTATTGTATAATTATACCGCGTGACCTGTGATGTCGTTGACATGTCATCGCTTTTGCACTATATCTGAGCTCAGATATTGATTATCTAACACTTTGGAGTCATCTCTGATATTTTGATATTCGTAACAAATGTCTCACAAATCGTATTTGGCATTGTTATATTTATAGAATGTGTTTGGCATAGTAACATCTCGTTCAATATCTCAGCGATGAAAGATCACCGATAAAGCTAGTGTTAAATCTTTACAACGTCATGGAAAAACGAAATGAACATCGGTGCAGCTCTAAACTATCGGTAGAAGTCATTAATCCATTCCACTATCGACGATCTAGGTTAGAATGCCTGTCCCGTTTGAAAATCCGGTTTAGCTTTGGTCTTCAGCAAACAATGCTTGTCCCCGTGAAGATCCGGGTTAGAATTGATCATAAGCAACCCAGTCGACTAAAGGGATTGGTATCCAGGCTCACCGACTTGGTTGACACATGTCATCCTATCCCTATTGAAAAGATCGATGGTCATCATGTCATTCACTGGATTGTCTGGTCCAGACTCACATATTTTTTGAATTGCCGTCATGTAGTTGGAAACGTGCTTATAAACAAGCAAACAACATTAGCTGTTTCTTATTTGTTATGCAGAATGCTTTTTGTTTGACCATACATACAAATTGTCTATTGATTTATATGGAAAGACAGTCCCGTCAATACATGTATCAGACAAATATTAGGTCTACACTTGACTTGGCTCTACCCACCGGCGATAGCATAAGTTGACTTTGTACGATTCATAAACACACGTTCATGATACAGTTTGAAGTGTTAAATCAATTGAATATGGAACGTATTTTGTGGCTTTATTTATTGCCAATATCACCTACAAGAATATCTTGACACATTTCCACTGCAATAACAATAATCCCTCTATATATGTGGTGCAGTATCAAAGGAGCTTTCAAGTCTTCCAATGCTACACAACTACAGTGTGCCAATAATTATCATCCACGTTTTATACGAGTCTCCCGTTACGTTAAAAGTTACTGTAAAATGTGAATACTTCTCCTTATGTGTTCACAAGTCAAAATGGTTCATCTATCTACTGCAAGATTTTTGAGTGGGTACAGGCTAATGCGACTTGGCTGGCTGGTTGGTTGTTTAACGCCGCACTCAGCAATGATACAGCTAAATGACGGTGGTCTTTAAATAATCGAGTCTGGACCACACAATCCAGTGATCAACAGCATGAGCATCGATCTACGCAATTGGGATACGATGACATGTGGGAACCACATGCCTTACCAACCGACCCCGTTAGTCGACTCTTACGACAAGTATGGTTTGCTGAAGACCGATTCTAGCCCTGATCTTCACGGGTCTAAGGAGCCGTGGTCAAGTGCTTATTCGGTGTATAAAACAAATGGCACAATATGTCTTCGTTGGCACTGACCAAAATGAACAAGATCTTCCGATCATAAGGAGCCTATTTGTGAGCCATATTTACAAAACGTCTGTGAAGCTTTCTACACATGATCAGGATCCTTTGTCAGTTAATTAGATTAGGAACATAAAAGTTACTTGTATTGTGTATTTCATTGCAATAGATGAGTGGCAATTATGTTACTGAAGCTAATTCAAGGGCAAAGGGGGTGGAGGGGTAGCCTAATGGTTAGAGCGTCCGGTGGTCACGCTAGGTACAATGTTTGAAGCCAATTTCTGGTGTCCCCGTCCTGATATAGCTGTGATCTTGCTAAAAGCGGCGTAAAACCATACGCACTCACTCGGGGACAAATACTCGATTCTTGATGAACTTGTATGTTTATTCGTCTCACCTGTTAAACCTATTACAGGAGAAGTGTAAGCTATTTGAGAACGACGAGGTCAATATGGATTAAACATTATTTAATAGACCAAAAGCAAAGATCACGATACAACTCTCCACTTACAATGTATTACTAAGAATGAACGAAACCCAATACATTATCCGATATGAATCTGACGATCTGTCACACACACCACTCATTAAGTGAGTCTCCTATACTTCGACCAACCCATTTGCAATGACAGATGTCAACTATCGCGCCCTTATTGACAGATCGCAAAGAAAACAGTGTCTAATTCCATAAAACATAAAACATTCCTCATGTGACTCTCTCACCAACCTCTGGTGGGTGCCCTGGTCGGGTATTGGTTTACCCGACTGAGAGTCAACAGTCACGTGACTTCTGGCTTTCGTCAAATCAATTCCTAAGACCGGAGATACCAGGGAGTGTTGCGGAGTTTATCACAAGAGTGTGGGCTTACTATAGGTGGGTGTTGGAGAGCGAGAGAGAAGCACAATCAGCAACAAGCGAGAGAGACTGGCTATAAATTATTAAGTCGATCGTGGCAACAGCACAACTCATAGCAGGAGCGACAGTCCTACTCTTAACAGGAAGGAGCTCTACACGCATAAAGGTAGGAATAACAAACTTCTTTGGATGTTTTTCTTCTAAAAGCCAACAAGATTAAAACTTAGCTCATCTTCACTCTACCATTACCTGATTTTTTTTAGTCAAGCGAAACAGCGTTACACAGTTGAACAAAGCTTTGTGTTTTAATTTTTTATTTTTAATTTTACAATTAAGTAGACTCACCGGCGCGTGCTGTTTTTAAATAATATTAATGATATTATTGGGTATCACATTGATTAAAACAATGTTACGGCAAATCACATAGTCGCTAAAGTACCTGTGTATGCTAGATATGGGATACATGGTTATGAAGTCCAGGTGCACTTAATTTTTCAAAACGTCGTTTCATGTCGAAAAATTGCCTCTTGAAGTGCAGTGTCGTAATTGTTTTGAATAATTTTAAGCTTCCAAAGATTGAATTGTTGCTGAATCCGACTAACGTTACACGTTATACCAGGTATATGAACATTGTCAAACATTTTCTGCACTTTCGTTTCGTCTCGACGGAGTGATAGTTTGTTTACATTCAGTAGAAATGTGTGCTTTAAAGTAATTATGTATAAAGGGAAGATCAAAAGCGTCATTTTGTATAACGCAAATCACTTCAATCCATTACAATTCCTTTTTCGTTGATCATTCTGTCATTTTCTTGTACATGTGTATTCAATTGTAATGTTTTATATTTGCCAAAAATCACTTTTTTAGGCAGTAATACAACATAAGAACCATCCTGGTTTTCATTTCTCCAGACACTTAATGAGTTATACATGTGGTACTTGGACAGGGAAAGTGAAACAGTTTCATTTAATAGTTGGTTGTAGGCGTGTTGGTCTACCAACAAATGTCAGCGTCTATAAAGACGTCACCGAAAGGTTACAGTTCCCGCCAGGTGGGACAAGCACATGACGCGAGTGTTCTTGGGAACCTTGTCGCTGCCAGTAGTATATTGATACCTTTAACGTAGTCTGTTACAATGCGTTAGGAAGGTTGCAGTAACCGGTGATCGTTCTCACTGAGCTTTAATACATGCATATGTTTTATTAACGACTGGCGTCAGAGAATTTTCAATAACATGTTAATATAAACGTTTCATTGACAATGTGTCGAACATTGGGTTTAAAAAATATGATTACAAAGTATTTATGCCGGCATTAATGCTAAACCCTATTACGTCCTCTTAACTGATGTCAAATATTCATTCTAAAAGCCAATGCCATATAATGACAATCAATCTCAAATATCTGTCAGAACAGATTCCATAATTCGTAAAAGGGAACATATTACTCACACTTCTGTGAGTGTTTCACCGAAGATGAGTGATGAGACTAGGTGTTAAGTGTAAGCACCTTTTGCTCTTCCGGAACTTATGTTACATAACTAAAATGTTCTCCATGACAAACGGCATGTCGTGTCCAATATCTTCCTCTCAATGTCCACCATAACATATTTGTAATGACTCAACTATGATATTTTATTCGCAACAATTATCGTAAAGCAGTGCTGTTAGCAAATTGTCTTTCCAGGAAGTATTACTAACATGTTACAGTCTAGAGTACCTTAAGAACTGAGAAGTGCTGATTTCATAACCTGAAGCTGACGGTATGCAGCTCGAATGGAGGGACATTTCAGGATTACTCTATTGAAACGATCTTTCTTATAGACAGCTTGGTACAGAGACAGTCGTCATTTAAATTTCTATTCACTGATCTATATAAGACACGGGATAAGGTTTCATAGTAACCACAAATGCAACGCTTACATTTCCCATAAGCATGTAAGTGAGGACAGACAAATTAGGAACACTTGTTCGAGAACGTGAGTAAACCATTACAAAGGTCGTCTTTCATTAACCGTGCCTAACGATGCCTATTGTTATACATGTTCATAAAAATAATCCTCAAATTCACTTTGTACAATATATTCAGACATCAATGCACGACTTCTATATCAATGTATTCGAGTATGCATGCACGTTGGATCGTGTCCAAAATTATAAATCGTATTATAAATAGTCCATGTTACCTGTGAAATGTATAAATATATTTTTGGATGTGAACGAGATGTGAACCCCGTGTGGGTAGAACAGAAACAACAGTAGGATTGGCTGATAGCTAGAGTTCTTTATCCGATTATTGTTGGCACAATGGGGATTGGGATATTCGATGTATGGTTTGTGCAATGGGAATTGGGATATACAATGTATGTTTTGTTCAATGGCGGTTGGGATATTCGATTTGTATTTTGTACAATGGGGATTGAGATAGTCGATGTATGATTTGTACAATGGAAATTGGGATATTCGATGTATGTTTTGTGCAATGGGGATTGGGATATTCCATATGTAGCTCAGTGCATATAGCTATTGCCTAAACACGTTTGTTCTGTACATTCTGCGTGGTAAGTATCAGTTGGAATAGATCGGGCTTGTCTGACTCAGATTGTGTTAATTACAGAACGACGCCATATAGATGGAATATTGCTGTAACGTTCAACAATAAACATATACTCCCTGGTGGTTCCATACGGACCGTGTGTTTATGAGAGACAGACCGAGAACACAATTAGAAGTACAGCAATGACCTGAATATATAGTGTCCAATCTTCAGTAATCATTCTTGTAGTTCATAATGGGCAGCTATTCTAAGCTGTCATTAGATTTCCAATAAGTCCTCTGAAGTATATGTGTATTAGTACTGACATTTTCAACATATACAACGGTAGCCATAAGCGGGATCGAAAATACAAAGACATCTAAATAAAACATTTATATAATGTCACTGTTTCCAAAATACTCTTTTTGCACGACCTTTATCGTGCATCGTTACTTTGCTGCTGCCCACTCGCTTAAAGTCCTTTTTCCCATTAATAGTAGTCCGTCTCGTGGGAGCTTAGATTTGTGTGTCAACCTTTGATACAACCAAGCATTCTCATTTGCTCAAATGCGGTTTCATCATCAATACGTTTCATTGTAGAAACGCTGTGGACGTTGCATTTCGGACGCATCAGTGACCAAATGATGTCTGATGCAATTCCTTATTTTGAGTTATACCACATGTTCCCGTGTTTGTTGAGGTGAATCTTGCCTTGCCTTTGCGTGTGGTTATGACCGCTGGCACCGTAGGGCGGAATATGGTCACAGTTTTGCGAGCAGATAGAATTACGCCCAATGAATAGTTGTTCATAAACTCATAATCTAGCCATATTCGTACATGATTATGAAAATTGAGTTTCGCGTTTATAGTGTTGTTAGAACATATTTATTATGACAGGTTTTATATCTGATATATTTCGAGTGCATTAGTAGTTCCATAAATCAATAAGCTATTTCTAATCCACATGTGAACATGATCTTATCAATCCGCTGATGTCCTGCAGAGATAGACTTTTCATTTCCTCATATCGACATCAAGTAGACACCTTTGTTAACGATTCTTGCTGAGAGGTTGAAATTGACTCAGCCTTCGATTATGTACTGTACGCGTCTGTATTACATCCGGAGTTGATTACGCTCATTATACCCTTCACCAGTCACTCAGTCACGTAACCTTCAGCACTCACGCAGTAACTCACTCACTCAATAACTCACTCACTCATTAACTCACACACTTAGCAACTCACTCACGCACTCAGTAACTCACTCACTCACGCTCTCACGCAATAACTCATTACAGGCCCACACTTCATGCCATGTAGTACAAACTTATTTAATGTATTACTACCACTAGCACTAGCACTACCACTACACCTAAGAATACCACTAAGACTACTACTACTACGACTACTACTACTACGACTACTACTACCTATCGCTGCTATATTAATGAGTGCGGCGTTTGACAACGAACAAATTAATAAATATACGACTACTACTACTACTACTACTACTACTACTACTACTACTACTACTACTACTACTACTACTACTACTACTACTACCTATCGCTGCAATATTAATGAGTGCGGCGTTTGACAACGAACAAATTAATAAATATACGACTACTACTACGACTACTACTACCACTACTACTACTACTACCTATCGCTGCAATATTAATGAGTGCGGCGTTTGACAACGAACAAATTAAAAAATATACGACTACTACTACTACTACTACTACTACTACTACTACTACTACTACTACTACTACTACTACTACTACTACTACTATATGCTATATTACTATGAGTGCGGCGTTTGACAACGAACAAATTAATAAATATACGACTACTACTACTACTACTACTACTACTACTACTACTACTACTATTACTACTACTACTACTACTACTACTACTAATATTAATGAGTGCGGCGTTTGACAACGAACAAATTAATAAATATACGACTACTACTACGACTACTACTACCACTACTACTACTACTACCTATCGCTGCAATATTAATGAGTGCGGCGTTTGACAACGAACAAATTAATAAATATACGACTACTACTACTACTACTACTACTACTACTACTACGACTACTACTACTATCGCTGCAATATTAATGAGTGCGGCGTTTGACAACAAACAAACAAATCAATGAATATATAAGACTACTACTACTACTACTACTACTACTACTACTACTACTACTACTACTACTACTACTACTACTGCTGTAGAGAGCAGCCAGTGCTTGCCGCTCGACACAGACATCAGTGAGACTGTTCCTTTAAGGGAGGGTATCGAATCGATCCCAGGCCGATCCTGTCTGATCTTGAAATCTCCCGAGAACATGTTTCTAGTCATGTAACCATTATAAGTCTGTTTAAACAACATGGGTGAATCCAAATGCAATCGTATCTGTCATCTCCGAGTTCCAGGGGGGATTGGGATGAATAAAATCTTGTCTGTCAATTGATAAGGGCTTCACGTCATTTATGCAGATCATGCCAGATATTCGACCTAGAATAGTTATAGTCGGGAACATGACAAGAAGAACAATAGGCTGAATGTAAGCATAAAGAGCATCTCAATCATGTAGAGAAGAATTTTGGCGTGTATGGTAATATACTATTTATTCTGTGACGCTGATCGAAAACCGGTATTTTGACATGTATTCGGAAAACGTCGTAACACTCGGAAATCTTCGGATATTTCCTTGTTTTATTTGTGCCAAATATTCTTCACATTTTTATTCTATCATGATTAAAATTTGTTATTAAAGCTTAATTAATGGACATAGTGATTTTGTTGTGTTTTTGCTCTATAAATCAAGCAGTAACTCGATTATATGTAGTTTTTTGTTTAAAAATACTTCATGCAATATATTGCAATACATATCGCAATACATGCTTTCGCAATATGAAAATTCTCTGCAATACCCACCCCTAAGTGAGTGAGTGGGCTTAGTATTTAGCAATATTACAGCAATATAACTGCGGAATTCTGTAAAAAGACCCAGAAACACGTGTAATTACATTACGAAGAAATGAATGCATATATTTGGACTTTTTACCAAATACTCATAATACAACTCTCAGAGTACAAACACAGACATTCAAAAAATATAATTCTCGCGTCTAGGATTTCAAACATATCAAGTCTTTATACAAATACTTAAACGGTATTTAAGGTTCCTCCTGGGATTACATTTTGTAAAATATTCTGTTACATTTTAAATATCATTGTTGTATTATATAATTACGTTAAAGACTCCTCTGAGTATTCCATTCCTCTCTTGGCAACAGGCTTCTTGTATTGGTTCGTTTGTAACCGTTTCTTTGAAAGTCAACTTCATCTTGTGGCAACATGTGAAAACACATATGTTTGTAATGCACACATGACACACACTGCAAAAATGACCTTTTTGAACATGATAAAAAACATGAAAGAAAATGATACATGATTGGTTATTGATGTTTAGAGACTCGACACATAAACTGTCATAAAAACACACCCATCGTTAATCTCTTGGAAGTTTCTAGAACAACGACGGCTACTTACCCTAGTCAAAAGAGCACCTGTCAATAGCGTATGAAAAACATTGGGGAATCCTGGATACTGTATTATTGTTTGTTACAGATGATTCACTTTCCCAGCCCCTGTAAAGTTCATTTCGGACCTCCGCTGGTATATATCTAATGAACGTCAGGTAGTTGAGACCCCCTCCTTGGTCGGACGGAAAGCCAGAGGGACGGAAGGTCAGGGGATTGATCTCATTGACGCATCGGACACTAAGGGGCAAAATGAAAGAGTGGTCGGCTCGGTTTCAATTAAGACTGTGTTTGAGCGGGATGTTCATCAAACACTGAGGCTCCATGGCATTGGGGAGCACTATGAAACCGGCATAAGACCGGACTAGTACGAGTACACACACACGCACGCACGCACGCACGCACGCACACACACTCGCACGCACGCACACGCACGCATACACACACACGCACAGAGAATGTGAGTTTTGCCCCAGTTAATAATCTCGATTTAGTTCCTCACCTTCAATTTCACATAGTACTGAATAATTTTATCTTCTACTCGCCCAGATATTTATTTAGCATCAACTTGAGAGACACATTCAGTTTTCGAGTATCACAGCGTATCTGCTTGATGTGGGAGGAAGGACCGAAATGATGCTGCCGTGTCCAGGGCTAGACCTGTCCACTGGCTTGTCATCAATTCAGTTACCCTCTAAGACCAGAGTTAACCCTGACATTTTCACCCCAATTCTGCGCTGCGTGTGTATCAAGCTGCCTTAGTTAACACATCATTGTTACGGAATGCTATAGTTGTTCCATATGTATGTAGCTAATGGACATGAGTGCTGCATTTGCGGTGGATATATTTCAATTTTCGGGTAATTGTCGTTGGTATTATGCAAACACCTATGTACATCGAAGAATTGGTATTAAGCATCCCATGTTTGTTTTAGGCAGCGACTAACGGGATCGGGTGGTTCGATTCACTGAGTTGGTTGTTGCAAGCTGTCACATCCCATATGCGTAGATCAGTTCTAATGATGTAGGGCATTAAACACCTCTCTCGTACAACTGGTATCGCTGACTGCAAACAAAACAGACCAAATGACCCAAAGGGCCAACAGCAAAGGTCACCTCCAACCCCGTCAAAAAAATAATACACGTGAAGATCCGTGCTAGAATTGGTCTTCAGCAACCCATGCTTGTAAATGGCGACTGACGGGATCGGGTGGTCAGGCTCGTTGACTTGATTGTCACATATCATCGGATCCCAATTGCGTCGATCGATATTCATGTTGTTAATCACTGGATTGTCTGGTCCAGAATCGTTTATTTACAGGCCGCCACCATATAACTGAAATAGTGCTGAGTGTCGCGTTAAACAACCAACCAATCAACCAAACCACGAAAAAAAAAATTAAAATGAAATTAAAATGAAAAACAAGAGTGAAAAAGTCAACCACACAAAAGTCGAAAGAAGGAGATCCATCGGACATCATTTTCAAATTGGGAAATGCGTCAGAAACTAGTTGAAACAACGACAAGAATGTGTGATTTGATACCACCGCCAGCCTATACCGCTCGTAACCTGACAGAAAGTAATGCTTTGGAATTTGCTGTGGATTGAGAATATCGGCATGCAATACTTCCACCATATAGCTTAAATTAAGTGGGCCAGCATCCACTACTGAGTGGTAAGTGTGTGCATTAACTCCCATCCCGTGTAATTCTGAGAATAGTTCCCAGATTACATTCACTTACGAAGCACTAAAGGAAAGTATATTTGTGAATGCAGCAGTGCTATGTTCCTTCTATGGCTTGTTTATACGTGGTGTGGTGTTTCTTAACAGCAAGCGGTGTACGTGCAGGGAAATGAGATGATAAACCCGTGGAATAACATACATGACTCGACAACCTTTACTCGCTATATGTGAAATTTGAAACGAATACATGCTCCCATTATGTCAGGAGTGTCGAAACGTGCTTACTGACTTGTGTACATTAAATCCCATGAAGAGCGGTTAAAACTTCTAGTAACTGGCTGGCTGAAATATTGACTCTGTGATCGAATCAGACAAAACATAACAACTTGAAAGACAAAAACACAGAGAGCGCAGAGAGATATATGTTAAGTATGTTAGTATGTTGTTTTACGCCGCTCTAAGCAATATTCCAGCTATATGGCGGCGGTCTGTAAATAATCGAGTCTGTACCCGACAACCCCGGGATCAAAAGCGTGGGCGTGGATCTACCCAGTTGACTGACTGACTGAGTTTGATTTTACGCCGCTTTTAGCAATATTCCAGCAACATCACGGCGGGGGACACCAGAAATGGGCTTCACACAATGTACCCATGTGGGGATTCGAACCCGGGTCTTCGGCGTGACGAGCCAAGGCTTTAACCACTAGGCTACCCCACCGCCCCTACCCAGTTGAGATACAATGACACGTAGTCAACCAAGTCGAAGAGCCTGACCATCCCGTTTGCCACTTCCTACGACTAGCATGGGTTGCTGAAGACAAATACTAACCCGAATCTGCATGTATAAGGGGCAGTAAGGGTATCCTGATGGTTAAACGTCCGCTCGTCACGCTAAAGAACAGGGTTCGATTCCCCCATACATCTGGGCACAATGTGGAATATTAAACCCATTTCTGGTGTCCATTGTCGTGATATTGCTTTGGAATATTGCTTTTAAATATTCCAGCAACATCACGGCGGGGACTAAATGGGCTTCATACTCACTCACTCTTCGGCTGCTTTAACCATAACCCCCTCCTGCATAACCCACTTGATAACAACACTAGCAGATTTATCACCTCGAGGAACTCAAAGAATCGGAATCACTCCTTAAATCACCCACGTTTAGAACCCGGGGAAATCGACGTGACTTTTCACGCTCTAACCACTCTAAGCTACATTCACTGTAGCGTCAGGGCTGCATGATGAGAATACCGATATAACACGATTGAGGATGTAGTGTGTACGATGGAAATGTCAATTATACAAATATTGAACAAATCACACTGAGCGGTTGATAAAAGCCCATTAAAGTTCACACCAGCTTTCCCGCTTAGTCGAGGTTTGTCAAACAATGTGTAGCGATTATATTTGGTTTGTTCATCTCAGAAACCCTATCCCACGTGCGTGTTATATTGTGCCATAATGTGTTTGTATTCTTAATGATGTGATGACATTTCACATAAGTTGATAAAAACATGAGATTTGTTGTAAATTGCTATGGCATGTGATTAAAGCAATGTACACAATAAATATTGCTCCAAATATCTTTGTAATTGCCTTTGTCCATGTGACAAGCATGTGACTTGGTTATCCATAGGTGAGCAGTTCAGTTGGTACCTCCGGATTAAGCGGTGACACAACTATTGTGATACTAAACGGGTAAACGTGACCGCAAAAAAATATTAATCTGACCGGTTTGTCTGAAATCGATGCGATGAACTTTTTCATTCCTTCATCCATTTAGGCTGAGATTTGGTGTTAATACTTCAAAGCCTTTTGGGTACAATCGGGCATAGTCTTTCTAAGTAGATTTTAAAGAAAATCCAGGAAGATTCCATACAACTTTTACTCAAAAAGTTGTTTGACCAAGGTTAAAAGGTTTAAGGCCTCAGTCATGATTTCCCAGAGTTTTATGGTGGACGTGTGGGGGACATTTCTAAATTTGTCCAAGCAAATTCAGCATTTGTTTTTGGTGTGGTTGTTGCTTAACGCTTCACTCAGCGATATTCGAGCTATATGGCGGCGGCCTGTAAATAATCGAGTCTGGACCAGACAATCCAGTGATCAACATCGTGAGCATCGATCTACGCAATTGGAATACATGACATGTGTTTACCAGGTCAGGGAGCCTGAACATCCGATCCCGTTAGTCGCCTCTTACGACAAGCATGGGTCACTGAAGACCAATTCTTGCCCGGATCTTCACGGGTCACCGTATTTGGTTTTAGGCACATGTTCATATGTTTTGTTTTGCATGTGGACAATTAACTTGTCGTTACATATGCCCATGACGATTGTCGCCGGCGTGGCGTTATATCGATACTTATATGGTCACATGTTCGGAAAGAGCAAAGACCGTATCTCACTTTTTCATCTAGTGATTCACACACGCGTGCTGGTGATACAGTGGAGATAATAAAATCGACTCATTTCTTATTGCAATGGACACGGGTTGTCGCTTGTATTACTTTGTGAGGTAAGCACTAATAATAGTCGAAGTTTCCCAATGTAGCTGATACTAATATACCTATACATTTGAAATTCGCAGCTTTTGATATGTACAAACCAGCGTTGGGTGACAAATATTTTGAAGTTATTAGAATGTAAAATATCAGTTCAGCTTTTAATTGTGGATTGTCTGGTCCAGATTCGTTGTTTACAAACAACATAGTACAGCTGTAATACTGCTGAAACAAATACACACTCATGATGTAGTCAGGATTAAACAATCGACTCTGATTTATGAATAGATTTCTTAAGAATGTGGAAAGGGTTAGTTGCTTCTATTACCACAGTACCCAATCCAGTATACACCACCGTAACATATATAATGTTGGTCTTTGGATATATGTTTAGAAGGAAACTTCACATTAATTACTTTTTTGCTTTCGGATGCAGAGAATATGGTTCGGTGACTGTTCCAAGGCATACATAAGTTTTCTGAGCCGAGATGTACATGTATGGTTGGGACTTTAATTTATTATTTTGAGAACGATTTTTTTCGTGTAATATCTCAATCCCCAGCAGACATCAAATGGTAGGTATCTTATTGATTGGAACTCATTGGGATCAAGTCCACCAAAACTGTAGACTATCACTTAATTGTCTGGTCCAGACTTCATTACTTTACACATCGCTGCCATAAAGCTTGACCATTGCTGACTGTTATGAAACAGTATGTGAAAAAGGGCAATTTTCTTTCTTTTAGATTCCACATTTTCCAGACTAATAGACGCTTACGTTTGACACGTGTCATTTGCAGTGAAGTAACTGAATCCACATGTGATTCTGTTCGATAGTGAACAACAATGTGTGGCACTTCCTGGTACAAAATTCTGATCTCTCGTTACCGGTGACGTCGATCAAGTTACGATCAGTTCCGACTGTGAGGGCCTTCAAGGACATGAAGTATGTTTAAACAAATTTTAACAAACATCATCATTTCTCGACCAATACTTTTTCCAAACAGGGACTGTTGGGCCGAGTAAGCTTGTCATGATCCTTTCAGAACAAAACTGAATCTGTTAAAATGGAAGTAACGTTTTTGATACGTATCACTGTTTATAAACGTATATCCAAAAGTGTGACCGATTGCCTTTCCATAATATGAACTAAAGCTAAACTATGTGTTGGCCCAGTTGTGTTGAACTCAGATAGGGTTGATGTTGATGCATTCATCAGGTACGTAAGTAGGCGGTGATGAGCAGTCCTGGAGGACATCCGATGCTGCAGTCATCCCTACCATACCACAGTTATATTAAAGCAAATACTGACGCATCGTGTCGACGCATATTACCTATGCATTAGTGGCATGTTTACATTGATCCTGCAACCATTTATTCCTAATACCGCCATTTCGTATCTGTTGACACGACACTTCCAAATCGAAACATAACATTATGAATAGCGAAAAAGCATAATCCAATGTTATCTGTTGTAATAACTGATTGACTGACTGACTGAGTTTGGTTTTACGCCGCTTTCAGCAATATTCCAGCAACATCACGGCGGGGAACACCAGAAATGGGCTTCACACATTGTACCCTTGTGGGGATTCGAACCCGGGTCTTCGGCGTGACGAGCCAACGCTTTAACCACTAGGCTACCCCACCGCCCCTTGTTGTAATAACAATCACAAAGGGAAGGATAAGTAGATGTGAAACTAACGTGACTTATGTACGGCATTATATAGCATCTAGATGAAGCTGATGTGTCCTGATATACTTCAGCTTAAGCTTTCACTTACTCACTTACTGAATGGTATACAAAACATTGTGAAAGGGTTTACATATATAGATTGAACCTAGAGTAAGTGACAGAAAGAATGTTATTTAATGCCATTTGTTTCATAGTAACTCTTTGCTGATGGCCCTTGACCTTTTCGGTCATGTACGGGAAGACCTTGGATAGATGGATGCATCAGAACATCCACTGATTGAATTCCATTCCAGGTGAAACCTGGTGAAATTGCGCTCATTCGGCTCATTCGACAAACACGCGTTGCTAGACACAAATGTTTGTTAAAACCAGGATGTTATCTAGTTTATGATGGACTTGAAGTAACAAGAGGTCTCGACAAACGCAAAGACCATTCTGTCATTTCATTTCAATGTGTTGAAAAAAAATAATAAAAAATAATAAAAATAAAATATCATACAAACAAATATCTAGCACGTTGTGGTGACACAAAGTGTTTGAAAGAATGGTGAGCATATCCATCCCCACCTGCATCACCCATCAAAATCACATGAAAAGTCAAATCAACTGTTCACCTGCAAAAAACACATATTGGAAAACTCATAGTAAGGAATTGCTTAGGATATAATTTTTGCAACTCATGCGTCAAATCTGTTAATGTCCTCCGAATGTCTGCCATAAACCATTTTCAAAGTTTTACTCAGTCCTTTAATGTTGTAATCCTGATCAAATAAATTACAAGCAAGAGGCGTATGACGTCATAATTACAAACGTCACAATGTGTATCAAAAGAGTCCACAAAACATGTAACATTTTTGCAATATGAAACAGAACAGAGGTTATTCCTTATCCTAACACACAAATCCCTACCCATCGTACCTGATCGTATCTAAACGAACTGTACCGTGAGCATAACCTAACGCTGTTTTGGCTTGACGTCATACGAGGTGTAAACACTGAAAACAAATGATCATAAATGACGTACATCTGAAACAACTAAGCCGTATTATACCCACATGTGTGGGTTAACCTATAACATAACCTTTACTGTCACTCCCCCACGCTTTGCACTCGATCAATGGTGACAGTGGGAGTCCTTGTAAATGTAACCTAATTTGTAGCTGGTCTTGTGTTTAACAACACGTCATCAGAATGCTTTGGAAAAATATGCCCATATATGGCCTTATAATGATCTAAAATAAGACTGTGATGTCTATACGTGAAATTTCACAACGTTTGACACCAGTAGCCTGTACCTGTGAACGACTGGTCTGTCCGATCCCATCGGATGATATTCGTCTACGGCAGAGTTACGAGGTCAGTATCCTCTTTTTGCCAATCCACCTCAACAAATGTTGCTTTCAAAACGTTTTTGGCTTAATGCAGATATGACCCCATCTAATGCAGTATGTCTTCATTAATATTCCCAAGCATCCCTCACGGCTATGGGGTAGCCTTGTGGTTAAAGCGTTCGCTCGTCACGCCGAAGGCCCGGGTTCGATTCTCAACATGGGTACATTACGTGAAGCCCATTTCTGGTGTCACCCGAAACTAAACTCACTCACTTACTCACTATGGACACAGCTAGGACAACACAGGCACTGTAATTAAACACATGTTACACGATCAAGCCAGAAACTATACAAGTCCTAAATTCGATAATACGTAAAAGGGGACTACGAAAACGTCGTAATTCATTCAAAAACAAACCAGTCGACCATTTTGATCCTGACGTTAACGTTATAAATCCTCAGTTCAGTTTCAGTCCTTTACCACTGCATAACTGTATTATGGACCAGATTATTGAACGATAAAAATTGAATAATTCAAGTAATGAGTTGGTAAAGGTCAATTTAGCAAGCTTTACAGGAGTCGAAGCAGAAGGTTTGTACAAGCCTTCCCTTGAGATTAACTCTACGGTCTCTATTCTCAGTCAATCTCTTAATCTTTGTGGCAGTTGTTTAGAGCCAGGGACCACCCATCAAAACCAAATTAATCTATCATTAAATCCAGCTAATTCTCTAATGGATGAAGAATGACTCCCACATTCATGTTGCCTATTATTTGGATTTGACCAGCTTTCTGGCAAGCCTACACGGCCCACCAGCGACGGCCTGGCTGCTATTTTAGCGTTCAATGCTCCGCCACATGCAATCGCAGTGATTAAGTGGGGCATTCTGGATTACACGTTGATTTCTCCTGTTTTGTATTCAATTCACTAGAACAGGTTGTAAAATGGCGACACACGACTTCCTCAGACAGTCGGTTTTATGGTCATAATTGGTATTAAATTGGCATTTCTCTGGCTTTTATTCTTTCATATCGCTACAATCACTTGGACGATCGGAATAGTGATATTGTTATCTGTCTAAAAGAAAACTAATAACGTTGTAATTTGATTGAATATTGGAATATCATATTATTAACATACACAGGGATGAGTAATTAAGCATGCCCTAGAAATACAAATAGCCTAAAATGATTTTCATAATTTTGTATTCCGAAGCAAATTAGGTTGACCGCATTTCCATTTGTCATGCAATGATTACAAGTTAAACAGTGAATGCTATGAGATCAAAATGCCTCAGATTGCTCACAAAAAATAATCATGAATTTGATTTTGATACATTTGAATGACGAATCCCATTTCGTGCGAAGAAACACAACTTCTAAAAATCCTTCAAGGAACACTCATACTAAAAACGAAAACTGGTATTACTAAACATAAACGACAAAACAAGTTAAGTTATAATACCACTTATATACATAAGCCTGTCAGGTTATGGAAACCTTCTTTTTAAAATGTAATCAACGACAGGATTTACTGAAAGGACATTCATGAAAAAATCCACACTGAACATTCTGCTAAAATTTGGTATCCATATCAAGATATTGTATGAGGTGAGATTTCCCTGTTTGGTTCTGATTTAATGATACTTAACGTGCCAATTCGGGAACACATGGGTGTCAAATATATAAACCTGAAAAAATCAAAGAAGGTTAGTTATAATTATCCACTTATCTACAAGAATCATGAAAGGGAATAGAAAACTGACAGATCTATGCAGGGAACTGTATCGGAATGCGATCACCTGTCGTATGTCAATGTTAAAGTATCCCAGCAGTTATAATCTTCGCGCTGTTATAGGAGCAGGCTGGTCTTTCAGTCGTCAAGGGTGTTGCATTGATATCGCAACCAGGAACAGAATGTTGCTTAGGTTGCACCGTATAATTCATCTTCGCAGATTCAGTCTTTTCTTCAAAACCGGTGGGGAGTGATTTGTGTCCATCGGTCAGCAGTATCTCCACTACCCTGATCATAAATACTAACCGAGCCGTGGATTGTGACCGGGTAAACATATGTCTGAAAGCATGTGCAACGATCTACGAGAATAGGACATGATGGCAATCAGTCGAATGACAATGCCTCGACACCCAATCCCCCCGTATGATGCATTTAATAGGGACTGATAGCATACCTTATCTGTACATAATCCCAAAGTCTCTCCCAAAATAGGGGCGGTGGAGTAGCTTGATGGTTAAAGCGTTCGCTCGTCACGCCGAAGACCCGAGTTCGATTCCCCACATGGGTACAATGTGTGAAGCTCATTTCTGGTGTCCCCCCGCCGTGATATTGCTGGAATATTGCTACAAGCGGCGTAAAACCAAACTCACTCACTCACTCAATCACTCACTCTCCCAAAATATCATTCCTTCCGTACTGTTCAAATGGGCGTTAAGCCAGGTTCACGGATTCTATCCTTTAGCAATACTTATTCTGTCGGAAGCTCTTAATGTGAAGCATGGATTTGTATCCCTACATTGTCCTATGTTATACTATTACGCTGACTAAACCCGTGTCCTTGAGCATCGTTAATGAGAACGTGACACTTGGAATATGACTGTGTTAAGCGCCATACATACATCCATAAATGGGAAATACAGTTATCGTATGTCAGGGCACATCATCATCCCAAACGACCTCTTATTCTGAAGATTAACGGCATATCATTAAGGACACCATTTCTTCTCCAGTATCACGTGCGACCAAACTAACAATAATATGTCAGTTCGCAGGAACTGAATTTCCGCTGCTGTTTATCATTATATGGAACATTTGCATACATTTATTATGAGCTGATGTCAAGCTGAGTCGACAATATTTCCAATATCCGGTCACTCCTGGCATCCAGGGACCCGTTTCACAAAGCTATCGTAGCGCTACAACTGTAAGTCTATGTTACAGTATAGGGGGTACGACAGTCGTAGCGCTACGATAGCTTTGTGAAACGGAGCCCAGGTGTATCTATGAATCCTAAAATGAAATTGTTTCTCAGTGCGAGTTGATGAATGTCTGTGTTTGGATCACAAGGGGAAGAAAGGAGTAAATGATGAATGGGGTCAAATCTGTCTATGAAGACAAGCACAAAATAAATTGTAAATGTCAATGGATCTGTACCATTCTGTCGACGAGCTGGTTGAAAACAAACATCAAACAGACCTCGTACAAATCTATTTTAATTGCAACGAACTTCGACAAGGCTGCTCTCCCATTGCTTGGACATGCATGCTTCAAAGATTCTGCCTCCAGCCCCATTCACTCACTGGCTTAAGTATAACGAACAATATAACCTCCTACATCAATTAAAAAACAACAACAAGAGTAAATCATATGGTAACCGCGTGCACTCACTGACAGATATAAAGTGCAATGCAATTCACTTACGACGTAAAGTAACTCCATTCACTGACTGACTACGTTTAAAGAAATGTATCATCATTCACTCAGTGACTTCAGCGTAAGAAGTAATACTACCTCATTCACACAAAACCTTCAGTGTAACCTGGCATGACATCAGACGTCATACATTGTGAGTACCAAAGAAATCCCGTGACAATCTGGGTTAGAATTGATCTTCAGCATCCCATACCTGTCTAAAGCGGCGATCGGGTGGTGAGGCTCGCTGCCTTGGTGGACGCATGCCATCGTATCCCTAGTGGAAGGCACAATGGCTGGATGGGTTAGACGGCTGACTTTGTGTGCAGGGAATTAGGTGCCTGACTCTGAGGGTATGGGTACGAATAGTACAAGAATCTGTACTTAACTGAGGAAGTGTAATTCCAAATATAACATGTGTTGTATCCCAGTTTGATGCTAGATGGAAGAAATGGATTGTCTGATCCAGACATTATTATCTAGCATCAGAGGTTAAAAGCTGGCTTATTGCTGAGTGTGGTGTTAAACAACACACAAACCTATGTGATTGGGATGACGAAAATGAACGACAGCAGTTCTGCTATCTGGAAGTGAGAAATTTCTTCACAATATTAACCTTGAGATGATGTGACAGAGCTGACTCTGAGTCTCATCAAGCAAACATAGGAAGCGGTACTAGTGCATCCGATGTCTATGCCTGAAGGGCATGGAGTATGTAGATATGGAATATCAATGGAACAGCAATGACCGAAAACTGTCACTTGCGGCACGCTGAACGACAATGACAACACGATGACAATTTACCAATTGGAACAGACTCGAAATAGGGAGAAAGGTTTCTTCAATGTCAGTGTAGAATACTTGACGCTGACCCTTTTCGGCAGATAACATTTATGTCAAAAGCTGTTGTGGAAATCAAGAAGGTCAAAATAGGGCCCAGCTACATTTTGCTCATAAGTACAAGACATTAATGGGCACCATATTTTGACACTACCGTTGTTCTACCACTGCGGGGAACATATAGTATCTGAAATGAATTTTACAGAAAGAAGTTTTAAAATTGAGATACATATATAATACAATAAAAAGGAGCCCAGAGACATTCTTCATTTTCAGCCTGAAGATGTGGTAATCTAGATTTGCCACACATTCTAGACTTGCATGGGCTACATTGGGGATATTTGTTTCAGGGTCTGTATGACATACTAGGAACACCGTAACGCTGGTATTAAGCGGAAGGTTTAATAGATATAGTGCAATCTCAGCTGTAGAGTAGAGAGTGCATGGCTGACAAAGATATCAGTAGTTCAAAGATATATGTTTGGGAAGACAGTATAGTGTTATTCAATGTGCCTTTCCTGTCCTGAAAAATGAATTATGGAAAGTGCCCAAAATTATGACAGTTGTTATTGTAGTTCTAAAGTAATACAAAGAGTGATTAAAGTGTTTGAAACATTTCCGTTTATACTCATGCCATTTGAGCATTGTTTACAAAGGTAACTATTTTGGATTACAGATAATGCTTACGAAATGAAATATTCTAAATATATACCACAGTGCCATATCCCCAGAGCTACGAGTCAGACCTGCTTTAATTCGACATCAAAATTATTGGGTTTAACGTCAACCCACGGCAGACATTTTCTGTATTGTGAGTCATTATTATCTCCAGAAATAAACAAGCGCTGCACTACTTTCACTGACCATGAAAGTCCCATTGCCTCGTTTTTCCATTACGTGTTTGAATTAGGTTTTATCAGACACCGACGGGCACACCTGCTCATTGAACTTGAGACCTGCTGAACTTTAAAAAATTCTTTGTCGAGAAATTACTGGATAGAGAACTACTTCCTTGATTGCATTTTCTCAACCAGTGCCCTCGACCTTTAGTCACCGCCACTGTGCTTTGAATTTTCTAGACGTACTCGGAATTTTCGAATTTGCAAATTATTTGTTTTACCAGTCAGTGAACAACCTTGAAGAATGTAGATTCATTTTGAACAAATCATGCTTACCAATAATCTAACATGAAATGAACAAAAAAGAATTTGAACCAGTATTCTCACACTGACTAATTGTATAGTTATGCGTGGACAAAACAGACAGGAGATCTTAACTGAGTTCTTCCACTATCATGCTGTTTTGAAATAAAAGAGAACTTAATGTTAAAAAAAATAACGGTATGTCCTTTATGGAGAGGCATAGCGACCTCTTTTCATTTAATGGTGTTAGAAACCATATTTCAATAGTACACCATAGTATATATATAATGCTGGCAAAAGAGTGTACACTTAAAACTGGAAATGACTGAAACATTAATAACATTATGAAAAAGGTAATTTGTTCAAAAGAGCCATCTGAGCAGTTCATATTTAAGGTGAAAGAAACCTGTGATACAAGCATCACTTACAACACCATCTCCATTTCATTTTTTAAATCTCAATCAAAGATGTGTATCTAGTTTCGTTTGTCCGACAGTTTAGGATGACATAACTGCACAAAGTTGTATTGGGTTCAATGCAGCCTTCGGACATATAGATCTCCAGCCATCATTAATCTGATATCTAGCCTGTTCCAACCTTGATGCATATCCGGCGTCAGGCAGTATGCCACTTAATAACTCCGTCCTATCTTGTTCAGGCATCAGGAACAGTAACACGGCACCAATTACTCAAGATTGCGTGTCAAATGCGCCCGATTAAGAAGATACGTTTCAGTAATAGCACTCTGTCGACCTTTTCCGTTGCAGGAGCGAAGTAATCATTGGTCATCTTCGCGGATGTCCTAGACACAAATGACCAACTTTCTCACTTGGGTCAATTCGTCATTTACACAATACGTCTGGTAGTAACTGAGTAGTAATTGGGGATTTCACACTAAACAACACTGCAACCAGTCACTAGGTATCAAGATCGTACATCATCATGGTCAATTTACATCCATTCTTTTTTCGTTACTGATGTATGAGATTTAGTATTGAAATCAACTGAATGGGCACGATTGACCGGAAATGGTATTATGTACTTGAACATAGTAACTCTAGTCCATGTAATTAAAATTGCAGTTGATAGGACCTATAGAATTAATGTGAACTAAACCGAACTAAATGTACCTTGTTAAAGCAACTTCAGTTTGTTGCTGTCCTCTCTTAATGAATGTAACAGTCATGAAATTACTTAGTTTTTTTTTGAGATCGTAAATGTTCAACAGAACCATGACGCTGGATACTCCAGCCTGGTACAGTGTGTCATCACAAAGTTTCAGTGATACAGTCGTATAAAAATGCTATGTTTCCCTTTGCGCTAAATGGAATTGGTGTGGTTGGCAACCGAGATTTGTTATTTAGTGACATGTCCCTGACTGCACAGTTTCTACACCTTCGCAAACAATCTCGAATACTGCAGTGACATGCAACTTGATCTACTCACTCACTCGATACATATGGCATAGGGCTTACCAGAAGCAGATGTAGCTCTTTACTCTGTCAGTACTCTATTCATTCAGCTGCATTTAAATCTTTATTACTTTCTTTGAGTGGAGTTTTAGACGTTCTGGGTACGGTACTGCTAGACGAGAAGGATATATTCAGTATTGCACAAAATAAAAGAAGTTGTTATCCATAAATGTGTCAGTATTATCGTTATTATTTGGAGACTAATTAAATGTGATAACCGGGGATTGCTTGTTCCGAACCGATGTCTATCACAAAGTTTGTGATTACGAGTATTAGCCCTCCGTGTGTGCAATTAGTAGGTACGTAAATGATGTGCCTTCAAAGTTCAGTTGTAGCAACATTACAATTACGATACACGATCAGGCGGTTCCATGTCTGGCTTGCAATACCATCCGAGTTCAAGAAGTCCAAAGCATGCTACACTGCTTGTAGATTGTGGCCGCGTAAAATGATATAATACAATCTGGATTTCGAAACTCATTTTCACGGCAATCATAGAGAACCAGGTGTACCATGTTTCTATTGGCAATCGTGTTTCACATTTCCTTTGTTAGAATGAATCTTGAAATGGACAAGGCTATCAGTAATTGACAATTAAGGAACGTTATCAAAAGAACATTTATATTGAATTGTCTAAATTAGGTCAAAGTTGATGAGTATGTTGATGATTAACCATACCAGAAAAACAAAAGGTGACAAGTCCACGCATGCACAATTCACAAAAACGACATCTAAACAGTAAATGATTATCTTATCCGACCGTAGAGTGACACCACTCCAATCAACAGTAGTGAACAGCTGCAGAAATTAACACTCATTTCATATGTTTCAGATATCTCATTCTGTGTTTTAAACAAGAAAATCTTTGACCCAGTCTTACAGTTTGGGAAAGGTATTTAAATAGCTCATACGTGTGTTTTGTGTACAAAACAACCCCAGCACTACTGGAGTCGTAGATCTATGGTAAGGTTGGCTGGCTGGTTGGTTTGTTGCTTTACGCCGCACTCAGCACTGTATCTGGTATATGGCGGCGGTCTGTAAATAATCCAGTCTGGCCCAGACAATCCAGTGATCAACAGCCTGAGCATCTATCTACGCAACTAGGATATGATGACATGTGTCAACCAAGTCAGCGAGCCTGACCTCCCGATCCTGTTAGTCGCCTCTTACGACAAACATTGGTTACTGAGAACCAATTCTAAGTCTCTATGTTAAGGAATCGGAGTTACCAAGTTAAGATTGTTTTGTATTAAGACATCATTACGTGACTCGTAATTAACACGGATCTTCTTAAACTGAGGCAATGATTCTGGCTTGTGCCCACGTCCTGCAGACATTCAAGTATCGTGTGTGAAACGAAGTAGTCTATATGTCAGAACAGTCTTCCTAGATTATATTAGTATACATTATACACCATGTGGAGAGATATATTCGGATGACCCAGACTGTTGATATTGCTTTCACGTACAACTAAATTTATATTCACTTCCTCAATTGAAACATACATCCATGATTAACCACGAGGAAAAACATAATTCTTTAAGTTTGCCTTAAATTATTTATGTGTTTAATACAGCCATTTTAAGTTATTCATTTTGTTTGAATTTAAAATCAGTTGACGTCTTCTTCAGAAAGATCGGTGGAGCTTGCCAGTCACATTGTGTTAATGTTGTCCAGCATGTGATCAGCGCCAGCCAGGGTTAAGTTTTTTGTTCAGCATTGAATTTCATTGTATCGAGCGTGCTGTGATGGCCTAATTATCCGACTCCCCTTTAATACGTTTGGTAGTGAAATACAATACGTGCAACCCATTCTTATTTTGTTGTACTATGAAATCATCGGACATAGTTCAACAGATTTGCGTAATATGATTATGTTAAAGAAAGTCTCCATTTAAAGTTACCTTTTCACTGAAGGTCTAAAACCTAGAGTAACCTATGTAACATCTGTTATATTTGGGATGACACTTTCATAGTAAAGTACAGATTCAAGTACTTATGTTGGATTGAGTCCCATCCGGGATTCGAACCCACACCCTCAGAGTAAGGCACCTAATCGCCAGCACACAACTGCCTGATTCTGAGGGGTGTGAGTTCGATCGCGGATGGGACTCAACCGAACAAAAGTACTAGAATGTGTACTTTACTAAGAAAGTGTAATCCCAAATATACCATGCACATAATATATATTACATTTGAGCACTTTCTAAATTGCATTGTGTAATCCTAGTGTAATATAAGTATATACTATGGTCCACTGGATAGAACGCCCGCTGGGATGGTGAAGGGTCGACGGATCGATCTCGTGTCATACCTTCAAAATGAAATAATGGTACTTGCCTGGTGCACATGAATAAGGGGGAGAAACAGAGATTTTTCACACACACACACACACAAACACACGTGCATGAACTTTTCTATGGGTCTGATTTTAGACGCAATGACGTCAAACCGCACTTCACTTCATCTCATGTAATTCAATCATCGGTATCTTCTATCGTTGATTGAAGATTGGTCGATCTCAATTCTCCTTTCAACCAATACCAGGTTACATAGGGTACAACGAAATTTGAGCATTATAGGAATTAAAATGAGATAATGATACGCTAAAGACGCCATTATACTTCATATCATTTTGAATAATAGAACAATCAGACAATTATGAGTAATAAAACATGCACTAAGTCATGTAGTTTATATTACCATAGCGTTTCGTGTTTTGTAATTGAATTTTGATTAATTGTACTAAAGATGATACTTCTGATACAGTGAAATGTATGAACATTCATTAGTTTTCTAAGGCACAGGCAGTGTACATTATTATATCTAAGGTTTCAGCTATGTAGACTGTATTATTGCATCTGATAATAGCATTAATATACCATTATCAAATGTACTGCTATGCTTTGAGTTTTCAAACAAAGCCAAAGTCGCAAATATATCCTGTGTATACTACTACAGGAGGTGTATGCAAAATTTTACGACAATCGGTCGAATAGTTTCTGAAATAATCAATTTTCATCGAGCATGGGGGTCCGTCTTTCAAAAGGCTAAAAGTTCAACGTATTGCCGTACTTGTTATAAAGTACCGAGGCTGAATCTTTTTAGCAAAATGTCTGCTGCGATCACAACCCCAAAGGGAGAAAGAAATGAGATAGATGCAATGCGCAAGGCTCCCTCCCTCGTGGGATTGCATCCAGCTGCGTGCTCTCGACGAGAGAGCCCGTTCTAGATAACCTTACCGGAGGTTTCGAAAGTTTGCAAGGAAATCATAGAGGCCAGACGGGATACGAACTCACAAATCGCACGACAGCAAGCTGACCCCAGCAGCTTAGCGGACTGAGCCACCACGGTTCCCGTTGGTCTTGGTAATTGATTTTCCTAGTCTATGTTGAGCGAGCGAGCGAGGTGTCAGAGTTGACAGGTCACAGTTCAGAGGTCACAGTTCACAGTTCTTGTTTACCTAGGTTGAGTGAGCGCTGTGAGCGAGTCGCAATGTCTGTGTGTGTGTGTGTCTCGGCTCGGCTCGGCTCGGCTAATAAACTTTGCGTTTACAGTCACAGTAACATATCATACTACAACTACAAACACACACACACACACACACACACACACACACACACACAAAATCATGAGAATTATTCAGCAGTGGACCATCTGTAAGGGACTGTGTCGTGAGGTATGATCATCAACTCCTCTCGGACGAATGCTCCCGGCGGTCCGTCTTTCAAGTAGTACAAGTTCTGTTCGCCGTCCTTGTTGTCGACCAGGTCTACGTTGTACGTTTTCATGGACCATATCGGATCGTTGGCGCATTTTCCTCTGTCTCCCTCGTATTCTCCCGGTTGGTACAAGTACCTAACGCTGACACGGTCCGGTAATGTTTTTTCTGTTTTATCGCCACGTGCCGCTGCTTATTCTGTGGCGACGGATTTCATTTTGATGGCTTCGACGGGTCTCGACTTCTGGTGACTTCGTTGCTGATGGCAGCCACCACTCGAGGCAAGCGTTCGCCCTATTCCGTGTTTCTGTTTCCGGGATCAATTAAATCCTGTACTGTTGTGAGAACAGGCGTTCGGCTAAGGTGCGATTGAATCTCTCGACTATGGCTTGGCTGCGGTGTGCTTCGGCCACGCCTTGTCTCACCTTGACTTTGTGCTTGGCCAGCAGCTGCAACACGGCTCCCATGTACTCGTGTCCGGGATTGATTTGCAATATGGCAGGCCAGGTCAAGAGACTGCATTTGTATATGCGTTCTAAGGCTTTGGCGACTTTGTTAGAATCTTTCGTCGTCAACGGTTCGGCTTCTTTGTAGCGACTGGCAACATCGACGATTGTCAGGGCGTACTTGTAGGTTTTGTGCCTCACCCTGTCATGAGGTAGAAAAAGGATGTCGGCTTGATGTACGCGATTCGGCGTCGAAATGTCGGGAAATTTCGTGATGTACCGAGGCGCCGGCAGGTAAACTTGCCAGATAGCTTGTTTTTTAAGCCAAGCTTTGGCGACGTCTTCCGAGACTCTAGCGGCTTTGGCGAGTTTCTGGTTGGCGTACGCGCCTTTCCAGTACCCGCGTGGGCTGTAATAAATTTTCTCCATGATGTTTATATATTGTGCGTTTTTTAATATGCGCGTGTGTCTGTACGCGTCTGTCCTTCGCTTCTCAGCATGTTCATTTGGTGTTTGAAAGTTTTATTCTTGAACAGGGCTTACTTGAATGTGACGTGCTTGATGTGTTTTTTCACCACGTGTTTTTTCACGCCTTTTCCCTTTCTGATTTCTGATTTCGTCGTCGTCTGCTTTCTTGATGGAATACATCTTGGGTCTCAAGCCGATGTACTAAGCGATCGGCGTGCCCGCGCATTCGTCCTTCATCTTGCCGAGCACTTTTCTGTTAATGGTGTCGTGCAAGGGTGGTCTTTCGGGTAGTCGCTGGTGTCGTACAGATGCATGTTTATCTTCATGTCCTCGTACAAGTCCTCGGTGTGAATTTCAATCAGCAGTGAATCCGTGTCCGTGTACAGCACTTCGCACTTGTCGCCGTACTGCTTCTTGATCTCGTTGTAGTATAAGTCGTACATCAAGTGTTTGGATAAGTCGAGGATGCTCATCTCCACGTAAACGGGTCGGTTGAATTTGATGTGACTTTTGTTCATGTGCAGTGCTGCCAAGTCGCCATCGAATAGCTTGCCCCGGTTGAATGTCGGGCTGGCTATCAGTTTCCTAAGTTTTTCTCAAATTCTCCATCATCTTGCCGAATACCGAGTTGTTCATGAGCTTGTTTTTCTCGAAATCGCTGGTGGCCAGCTTTCGTAAATCCGTGTCCATTCTGATGTAGGGCTCCATCCACGGACTTTGATCGAACTCGAGCGCCCTGTGTATTTTCGTGAGTTTCATTCCCAGTGACAAGTACAGCTGCAGATTGCTATAGTGCACGATGTATTTTGTTCATGTTCATCAAGTTCGGTACGAGTTTTTCGACGTTAGCAGGCTTATTTTTTCCCAGCAAGTTTAGTTGATATTCGAACATCCAGTCCGGGTTCACCGTTAATCATTCGGGAGCTAGCGGATAGCTGTTCTGCGATTCGTGTAATTCCGCTGGATATTCCAAGTCCACTTCGATACGTTCCCTTTGTTCGAATCTGGCGCGATGCTATTCATGTCGATATCGGTCAAGGAGACCCATTCGAATCCCCCGGTGGGTAGATACTGACTCATGGCCCAGCCGTACAGGTTGTTGGCATCGAGATAGAGGATGTGTTTGCTCGTGTTGTGACCGAAAACGTACTTGTTGTTGGCTTTGGAAATGGAAATTCCGCAACGCAGACCTTTCACTACGAACAGGTGCATGTCGTAATCCGTCAGTAGTTTCAGTTCCATGCCGGTCTTTTTCAACAAGGCATCCCAAGAGAGACCGCGGGAGGAGAAATACCACGCGGGGTCTAGGCCGTACTGTTTTCGAGCACGTTTTTCTGAATATCTCGAACACGTCGGCCAGCAGCAGCATGTCGGTTTTCAAGTACAGGTCGTGGTAGTCACCCAAATGTTTGCAACCCAGTTTGACCCATATGTTGAGGACGTGCGCGTAATCGTCCAGGGTGATGGTCGAGTCGGTCAAGTTGCTGTAAAAGCGGTCGATGGGAGGTAAACGTGTCTCGTCAAACATGGCCCAGTCGTCCATGTATTCGTAGGGGTGGATCACCTTCCTCAGCAGCAGAGGTCGAGCCTCCGCGTCGGTGTATCGATTGGTTATGTCGAAGTCGTCCCGGTCGTTGGCGTTCAGTAGACTGTTTAGAGACGACAGCAGGAACTGAACGCTGTTGATAAATTTCAGACCGTCTAAGGAGCCCGAGATGTATTTTTCCATGTTGTTGGGGATACACGTTAGGTTGCCGTCGACCTTCGTGATGGTCTGCATGATCAAGTGAGAATCGTACCCGCGAATATTGTGAAGCACGACGGGGATTTTGATGGTAAAACACTCCTGGTTTGTACATATCTTAATTGTTATATTAACTTTTTAGTATACATATCTACTTTCAATATGTACGTGATGCTTCCGGGAATCACGAGCGGCGAATCCGTTTAACTGATTCACGACATCGATAACACATCAGGTTAGTTCGAACTCGCGCTCTGCGATATCACCTACTACCCGCGATGGACTAACCTAGGCAGACACAACAACAGGCTGTTCGTCAATAACACCCGCAACCAATTAATGGACGGCTACTACAGCGTGTGCTCGCTGAACGACGAAATATTCAAACCCTTGGGAGCCGAACTCCAAATGAACGGCTTGAACGGCACGGTCGTGTTAGCCAACAACGGAGAAAACACTTTGAGACGCAGTCGACCGTTGGCGAAAATGCTCGGGTCTATGTCGAACGAGATACCACTGAAAACCACCGTGACCGGCACGAAATTACCCGACCTCGTTCCGTACCGCGAACTGTGCATTCATCTCGATCAGCTGAAGAAGACCGACAACGTTCAAGGTCAACGACATTCCACGCTGCTGAGAGGCGGGCTGGTGAAAACGGAAAAGTACAACGACGGCAGAACCGAATCGTTTTCATTGCGGCAGTACAAGAAATAAGCACGGGGCAACATCACGGAATTGAAAATATCAGTTTTAGATATTAAACACGATCCCGTAAGTATAGGATATCTGAGGTCGGTGCTGCACATTCGACAATGACCGATTCTCAATGTCCAGGAACACGCGTTAGAAAATGCGCTAACATAGCAATGTCTGACCTCTGGGACACGCGCGGTTTCGACGAACCCGGAGTCGACGGCAAACTGTACGCCTTGCAACTGAAAAACAACATTTACAAACGTGTCACACTGCTGCCTTCTACTGCAGCCGGTAGCAAGAGCGACCTAGACGATACAGAAGGAGCAGTCAACAACACGCGGTATGACCTGATCTGTAACGACGAGGACGAATGGACGATAACCCCAGCATTCTGCGACAGTCTGTTCCACCTGGACGACGTAGAGACCACGACCGTCTCCATAAACACGCAGTACACTCTCATCTTCAACAACGACAACAAATGGGTATTAGTGTCATCCCAAATCAGTTGGATTCTCAACATCACGCTCGATTCTCCCCACGTTTTCACGGACAACAAAGATCACTATCTGATGAAAGTCGTGAACAACGGAAAGCTGCTCTTGACTTACATCCCGGCGCATAGACGCAGCATGATCGTCAGCTACTAAAAGTAGCTCACATGCAGATGGTGTCGGAATTCGACGGCGTGGTAGACGTCCTGGAAAATCTGCCGGCGAAATACACGCTGTACATCCAAGTCTACCTCGGCGAACCGCCGTCAGCGCGTGGTGTCGTCGAAATCGTGAAAGGGATCAAACTCTCTGGACCAAACAACAACAATACCATGTTTGCTCCGTTTACGTGCGGGTGAACGTTAATGCCTACGCCAGTCTGCAGGGAGTCACCGTCACCGTGGAAGACACGATATCGCTCACCAAAATTTTACTACCCGACAACTTACATCTCATGGGTTTGAAGTGGTCTGAGGAATTATCCGAAAACCAGTTGAAAACTATTTCGTAACATATTATATATGATATGAACCATCATTCGAACGCCATGCTCGCCGATCTCAGGGACACGCGGGGATTTGATCATCCCAGCGAGGAAAACACCTTGTACATATGCATTTTAAAAAACCGTCTACAACTACGAGAATTGATAATCGAATCTCAATTGAACTGGATCATCAATATTATCCTTACCTACCCTTATCTTATCATAGATGATGATGGTAATATCATAGAAATAAAAAATAATGGGTTTGTACTGACTAGTTTTTTTTCCAGAAATAAAATAGGGAACGTACGTATCAACATTACCAGATCAAACGGGTATTATGTTAGTCACCACGGTCGGAATACGAACATAATTGGTTGCAATTAAGAATGTATACTGGGGTCCAACCCACGTGGATCAGTGTGATACAAGGTTCTACACTTATTATCGAAGTATTTCTTTTAGATGCCCCCGGAGAAGATGTGAGAATTCTGTATGGGTTAAAAATACGCTGGCATGATCGCCATCGAAATAAACTTTGTCGTATTTATATACAACCAGGAAGAGTCACCACCACAAGCCTCGAGGGGATCATGGTTTTTCAGAGGCCTAACATTTTACTTCATGCCATTTTTTTATCCGAGCACTTGTACCTCATCAGCTTAAAATATATTCATCAAAGATTGACAGAAAACCAATTAATTATTATTTTATAAATAAAGATTATATACAGGATGGGAAGGCCTGGTCCAGAATCCCGATTGTGTATACTACTTATAGTTTCCGACATAAATGAACAGGATGTGATATTTGTCCTTTATGATGCGGTAGATCGTGTATAGATCACAAAAGAGGTTATGTGGCTCTGCAACCCTGAATGCAGCGCGCAGGAAACGAATCAGTGGATGCAGAAGTTATACAGATTGGCGAGGCATCTACGCGCCAGCATACAAAGTCAGCAATCCAACTCCCTCAACCACCATGGCTTCCACAAAAGAGTGTGGGTTCGACTCCCGGCTATCCCCCAAAAGTTCTAAAATCTGTATTTTACCGAGCAAGTGTAATCCCAAATATAACATATGTTGCAAATGACTTTCGAAATCTAATGTATCATTGGTTATTAACGTGATCTTTCACCCTCTTGGACCTGAGAACTAGCTGAGGTTGTATAATCCCTGTAGCGCTATTTTAAAGTACAAGAATGATGACGATGATGATGATTACATTCATTCTCGAGAAAAGGTTCAGTTGCTGCAAACCACTCTCACTAAGACAAAGACCGACGTATGAATCCTTTTCCCCACTTAATATTGCGATTTCGATTGAGGAAATCTTTCCCGTTCGCGGGTCGTAGTTCTACGATTTCTTGTTTTAATAATCTTTAAAAAACATATAAAATGGGTATATATGATCATCTGAACTTACATATTCACGTACAAAAGAACATTAAAACCATCATCTCATGGAATGAACAGTGGTTAGTCATCAGCGTGAAATTACTCTTAAATGCCTTAAAATATTGGTTATAACATTGTTGAATAGTAGGAACGAGATATACAGATGAACAACTTCATTACAACAGAAGCAATGTTTGGATGTTGCGTTGTCAAGCAAATGATGGACAGGGTATGGTTGAGAGGCATATATACAAATAGAAGAATGTGTTTTTACAGTTGACTGGATTTGAGTTTGACAGTGGAGAAGCTAGTAACTAAACAATGGGCAAGATCTGAGTTCAGAACGCAAACAGGTGAAGCCTGTAGGATAAAGTAGGATAACTGAAGGGAATATTTGACGCGATGGTAAGCTGGAGGTATGTAATAGCCTTGATCATAGTTGATTGCTGGTTCAAGTCTTTTTATATAGATTGCTTCTTGGAGCTTTCTGATGTTGAAGTCTTTGAGGTTTGTTGTTAGGGTTTGACAGTGTCTCGCTGGATCCTGCTGTCGGAGTCTTACCGGATATGGCCCAAATGCTTCTAAAAGAAGTTATGCATGTTGAAAGTGCTGTAACAGGGAACTACAGATGTCATGGTTACAGAAAATAAAGCTGACATTGAGAAAGTAAAACATTATGTACATGTATGTATAACTAAACGAGTTCAAGTATGCATATCCTGTCTTCTCTTTACTGCTCCATCAACATGTTTATGTCTCTTCTACACTTATATATGTATATATGTGTATATTCAGAAAAGAATTATGGAATATGTAAATACCAGGGAGAGGACAATCTAAGTTGGAAGACATTGAATCCCGAATCAATTTAGAAACTAACCCCGATTGTTTTGTAAAAGACATGTATTTCTGAAACGTTTTTCTTTACTCATAAGCATCAGAATCTCCATACGTCGACACATGATCTGACTGACGGACTTTTCTGACCCTCGATCACTGGATTGTCTGGTTTGGTTACATTCCGCCGTCGCGTTGCAAACAATGCTTCCATTTTAGGCAAATATTCTGAATGGCGGTACGGTGTTACATGTACACTCGGTGCCATCACACATTAATAGTAATCCACTCATAATATTCACAGCTGTTTTCCCATTTACACCAAACGCAGTTTGCTTCTGGGAATAGTGAAGACTAAATATTCGTTTGCACGTACGTTCTGTATTATAAATCAATGTTTTAATGAGATAAAAGCTAAAAAGGGAACACACTCGTCCATAACGGAGCTTAAACACAAGATAAACTATATCAAAGAACAGAGCGGAAATTAAAGTTGCATCATGTTAGACCTGACATCAAGACGTTACTTGTCCTCTCGGATGTAGGGCTATTATTGGGGTGTTGATGGTTATCTAACTTGCTGAAGAGATTTCAGGAATGACGAAGTCTTGTGTTGGTCTCCTGTTTTGTTCCGATTTTGAAATGTCACCGTTGATGAATCTTTTTCCAACGAAAGAGTGCATATCAACCAATTGTGAAAATCACATTTTTCATTTTGTTTGATGGAGGTAACCCTGTCCGACATTGACGCACATGGCACGTACGTCAGTTATTGTTCAGATCGTTAGAAGAAACTGATTGTTATGTAATGGACAGTGATATATGCGACAATGAGATGAACGCGAACATCTTAATGCATCGTGTTCGGCAAGCGAGCTTGAAGGCAGGATACATTGACCAAAACTAATCGACAGAAAACTGGATTCTCCTTCTTTATCGTATTTCTTGCATCTGTAAATATAAATCCAAAATCAAATCTGCACAGCTATACCAGTTGTATTTAGTCAGTTTTTATATATGCAGTATACCACTGAAATGAACAGGGTCCTTCAAACACATTTCATTATATGTAACCCTACATCGGACCTTGTCACCAACGAGGCTAGACCAAGTGCAGACAATACAAAACGGAAATCAAGAGTAGCCATTGATCTAGTAAAGGCCGTTAAATCCGATTAAGGTAGTCAGAATCCGTACACCATCTGCAAATAGTCATTTCCCCGACAGGGGGCGCTGTGGCGTCTTGTTTTATGGCCGCTACAGTCTGGGGCTGGGATTTAGAAGCTCGGGAGGAAGGCACACATTTACCATTTCGTAAAGACATGTGTGTCTAGTCTGTTTAGAAAAAAGAGACGTAAGACAGCTATTCAGATTGAAATGGAAGGATGACATTAGCGCCTCGACGATTTGGAATTAATTGTACTTCAATATATTACAATCGAAATTTTATTCTGCTGCAGAAATCGATTGAAATAATGTGTCAGCGATTTGAAGGAAAATGTATTTTCCATATAATTCAATCGGAATTTTTATATGATTCAGTCACGATGGACTCTGCTTTTAGCAGATATTTCTTATACCCTTGCAAAGGATTTTGCAATCTATGTTTCATTCTGTAAAACATATGTGGTATAAGAATCGCGTTTGGTCGATATAACATAAATGAAAAGGATAAAGAAATATTGTTTAACTTGTATTATTCCTTCCAGTCTGTCTTTTAGAAGGAACCATAAACAGCACAGTTTATGATAACTGGACGGCAGTAGTCCTTCAGAGGTTTCTGATATTATTATCGTATTGCCGGAAGGGGATAAACCTTAGTTAAATTGTTCATTGTGAAACGATGCAAAATATAACATATCATAAAGATGATCTGATATGATTTTGATATGATCACTGCAGAGAACACTTCAATTAAATCAGGCAGTCTTGGCATGATTAAATTATATTTCATAAATGTGTCCTAATTCACATTTAGTACTACACATATTGATTTTTCAACAATAAGGATAAATCGATCACTTGGTATTAAATTCAACGCCCACATTGTGGAACACAGTCGTATGTATGTATCTTTGTAAGTATGTATGTATGTATGTATGTATGTATGTATGTATGTATGTATGTATGTATGTATGTATGTGTGTGTATGTGCGTGCGTGCGTGCGTGCGTGCGTGTGTATGTGTGTTTGGGGAGGAGGGGTGTGGGGTGTAGTATGATTGTTTCATATTAACTACACTCAAACCTGAAATCGTGCAATACGTCAGTTATTATAATGGATGGATATTTTGTTAAAAGTTCGGGCATTAAGGTCCAACGACTACGTCTCGTATGAAACCATTTTCAGATGTTAATTATGCATATACGGCCGTTAACAGACCGTTCAACACACACAGTGAAGTGTAGGATGATTTCATTCCGTAAACACAAATATTTTTATTAAGTTTACGGTTTAGCGAACACACCTGAATAAACAGCATAAAATATTAATGGCATCGAGTGGGATGCCGGTGCAATGGTTGACATTACCAACAAAATCAAAATGCCATGTGTCCCATTTGTTGATGGAAGAGTAATGAACCGAAGATGGAGAAGAAATGTTCAGTCCTTCGTTTTAATCTCCTATTAGTGTGTTGACTCGGTTGATATTTACTGGAAAAAGTAGCCACGTGGATAGAATCCCAAGATGAGAGGACTTGAAAAAGCGCGTTTCGTTAAACATCTGACTTTGTCATCGTATCGATCACAAACTTCGTCTGTGGGTGTAAACTCTGCCTGATTAATGGTGCCATTTGCTCTTCCGTCAGCTAGGTAGCTCTTAGGAGAAGGGGATTGATGAAGCTGTGTATGTTACGGTTGTTCAAGCACCGACATTAATCTAGCAGGTCGACTTCATCGTGATTAGTTACGAATTTAAAATCACATGCATTACATTTAAGGCGTGTAGATTCTTATCGGGCGCTTCCATGTCATTGTTTCTCCCTCTTTGAATGTCACATCTCATTTTTTGACCTGTATGACACTGCTGAAAATGAAATTGAATGTAAAAGTTCCAATTTCTTACTGTAGATTTACTAAATGGATATTAACTGTTTTTATGGTAATATCTAAGGGGTTATGAGAACGTAGTGACTTGAAATGAAACGAAACAGGTATATTCTTATACTACAGTCGTGCCCCGTTTATCCGGACACTTGAAATGTCCGGATATCCGGATTTGCCACGAGAATACGCAAAGTGTTATTGAATAGCTTTCATCAGCATTATTATCAAAATACGATTCTGTTCCAATGCTTTCTGATCCTGAGGTACATGCGTGTTCTACGTCGTTAAATAGCTATTCTAGCGACTACTCTGCTGAAAATAGTTGCAACTACTTTTTCTTAGACCCATTCATTTGATGAAGCTCGAGGAGATTTTGCAGGATTTTAATGCCTCAGGTCTTTAAGAACTTGATTGCTGTTGACCTAGCTTCAATCACACGCACTGAATCATTAATGTATTTGTCTGGTTACATTCGTAACATCTCCGGATGATCTCCGTTTACAGCTGTATGCTGTGGGCTGGTTATCAGTAGGAAAGCATCCTTCTTTAACCACCATGTTGAACACCCGGTGTCCATTCATACAGTTTTTAAATAGTTTGCTTTTGCATTCAATGAAAACTGTTCTCAAAAGACCCTACGAGTGCGTGTCCACATGTTCAAGAACGATTCATCCTGCCAGAATGAACGTGTAAAATGACAAAAAAATCACAAAATAATCACACGACGCAAATAGTCCTGCCTGTTCAGTTTAATCTCCTGAAACATGCAAAAGAGCAATTTGTGTCGTGTGGATATTTTTGGAACTGCTTTATACATGTGCTACACTAGTGTGTGTATATGTACAGAGGTGAAATTCAATTGTATGTGTTTATATAATTATGTTATATATAATTATGTGTACATATAATAATGTGTATATATAATTATGTTACTGGTCATAGTTTACGCAAGTGATAAATAGTCATATGTCATGTCATACAAACAAGCAAACCCAGACACGCACGCACGCACACATATATACATAGTTTAATACTTAAAACTTGTATTTGTATGTAGTTTTTGCCGACAGAAATCTTTGATTCAATGTCACACAGCACTTGCAATGAATGTTGATCACTGGACGCGTTCTTCCTCTGTACTACACATATATTGACACAATTTCCATTTCTGTTTCAGAAAGAATGTCAAGGACAATACTGCTCTTCCTGTCATGCGTAGTGCTTTGCTGTGTGTTCACATCCGTTTCGGCGAGATATTTGGATTGCACAAAGGAATGTTACTATAACCGTTACTATACGTCATGTGACTGTCCCTCTCCTAAGTTGCCTTTACGGTGGGGAAAGAGAGGGGTACGCGTTCCGTTCAGATGGGGAAAAAGATCTTTTGATAACAACCAACCAGGATCATATGGCGACAGGTAATGACTACTATTTTCATACATCAATTCCAGGTAAGAATAGATCCCAAGCATCTTTGCTGTTTGCAGAAGTTGACTTCAGTGGATCGGTTGTCAGACTCTGACCTGTCTGACTGCGAATCTGTGCTCATGTTTTACAGGCCGCCTTGACGTTGTCAATATGATATTGTCGATTGTTGATGATGTTGACTCTCTGTTTCCGTGTCTTCATCTGAAGCTTCTGAATACTCGTTTTATTGTTAAAGCTATGAAATGTTGAATACGGCATTATGTTCCAGATCTATACATTTTCATTCACACGAAAATCGGACCAGTTGCATATTTATATTCTGAACACAGTCAGGCCTTATCCATGAAAGGCATAAAGATATTTTGTAAATACTTGAAAACAATGTAACCTTAACACCAATACAGAGGATAGCAGATCGTACCAAGTGCTCAGAAAATTGAAACAAAGATTTGTATAAAGTGAGTGAGTATGGTTTTACGCCGCGTTTAGCAATATTCTAGCAATATCACGGCGGGGGACACCAGAAATGGGTTTCAAATATTGTAACCATGTGGGGAATCGAACCCGGGCCTTCGCTGTGACGAGCGAACTCTTTAACCGCTGGGCTACCCCACCGCCCCTATATGCATAAAGACAAACATTACTAAGGGGGACTCATCATATTTACATGTTAAACATTCCTTGAGCATGGCGCAATTTAAAATGGACATCCATGATCGCTATAGTTATACAAACCTGTTTCAAAGTTGCATTTTCTTTCTTACAAACAATTTCAAATGTCTGGAGTTGTGGTTCTCTGCATTTTGTCATAAATCTACCTAGTTTTTATTGAACTTTGCCTATAAGGAGCAAGGATATGAGGGTTTGGCTGAACAGAATGAGCGTCCTTGATCGATCTGTTTTTACAGTAAGCGTGAACGTTGTGACGTCGCTTAACGTCGGTTTAACATGACTTTGTAACATTTCGCTTGCAAACTACATTCTTATTAACTTTATTAATTAAGAATAGTATAATTATGTACGTGACAAAGGTTGTCTTAAATGTAACAGCACGTGGAGGACATTACAGCACTTGATGCATCAGTGAAAAAAGTCATGTCCGATGCAATTCCCTATTTTGACTTGTACCATACGTTTGCGATTTTTGTCAGGTGAAGAGTTGACAAACTTTTGCATATGTTTATGACGGGTGCTAGGCGGGGGAGGATACTTTTCGCGAACACATGGTATCATCACTGTCTGTCAGTGATTCATGAACACACGCTCAGTCATCATTTATTGTGTCAATCACTGGAGGTTTTGGTCCAAACTTCATATTTGGAAGACTGCGTCGTACACCCGTAACACTACTGAATATGGCATGAAACAATCTCATAGTCAATCAATCTTTATTTCAGTACTTAAAAAGGCCACAGGCCTGTAGTACATTTAGAGTTTACATGAGTAGATAGAAGTCATTTATAAATTCTTTTCTGCAACAATACGTTTTCTTAATCTCATAGCGAAATAGATGTACATTGCCAGATTCTGTAATATTGATGTGGTAGTATCTGTTAATAGTGAAATTAATGTTGTTACACTTGGATGCTTATAATATTATGGCTTTAAGTAGTTCGTTCGTAGAGTCGTATAAACAGGACAGATTAGAAGGAAATGTAGTTCATCCTCAACAGTACTCATATTACATAACTGACATATTCTGTTTTCTCTTTGTATACCTGCATACCTGCCAGTTTCAATAAATAATTCATGGGAAGAGCAACGAAAACGAGAGAGAGCTATACGGAACTTCTATACGCCGATTTTTGCTAAATAGTCTTCAAAACGTATGTCCGATTTCCATTGATTATAGTATAAACATTTTGTGGATAGAAGTAGTGATTCCGACCAAGACTGGAAATAGATATCTTTCATTCTTTGTGTAAATGATATGATAAAATTGGTATGCAACTGAACATTGTGATCACACCACACATAACCATAACCAGTTTTATACAACAACTCCCTAATATCACTCACCCAATTTCTTTTCCCATTTTCGTCATACAATTTCATCATATCATAACATTTTTTCGGAAACCTATGGCAAGGCTTATGCAGTAATCTTACCCAATACTTTATGTCTTTAATGGAAGAGTATATAAACAAGGGGAATCGACCTAATTCTCCGTAAACCATCCTATTACATGTGTTCGGTTTTACACCAAGAAACTTTTTGCAATACTGTCATATTGTTGTAATCCCCATATTTCAGAGCCATATAGAAGTAGTCATAGTGATGATATAATTAAAATTGTACAATCGACGCAGCTTTTAGCAGAGATTTCTCGTGGAAAGGGTTTTGTTGTTTCTATTTACATCACACGTTATATACCTACCTCAACAATTGATCACAGATATCAATGAATTCATTCTGGGCAATTGCACTGGAGAAAAGGTACATCATGGATGAGTGAGTGAGTGAGTTAACTTTTATGCCGCTTTTAGCAATTTTCCAGCAATATCGTGGCAGGGGACACCAGAAATGGGCTTCACACATTATGCCCATGTGGGGAATCGAACCCGGATCTTAGGCGCGAACGCCTTAACCACTGGGCTACCCCACCGCCCAAGCACCTGTTGAAGCCTTGACGATTAACAAGCCTTGGATGCTATTGCAATCATAAACAGAACTGTCTTCCAATAAGCCGTTTACGTATAGTTTCGACACCAGTACATCATGCATGCCCTTCAAATGTCACAGATCACAAGTAGGTATCACATTATATGTTAACAAGCTATAAAAAGTTGAACATTGACGCAAATCACCCAATCATGTCAAAATTTAGTTTATTAGTAGCTCATAAAAATCCAAATAGATCTCATGAACCTATCAGTGTTTTCTCCTCATAAGGTAGGCCCATGATGTTTGCAAGATAACATGTTCCTGATTCCAATCTGGGCTTTGATATATCACTGTTATTGGATAAGAAACATTTATAATGGCAATGTACACTTGCTTCATTTGAAGCATTAAACGTATCGTTAAGATAAAATATTTTCTCTCCCGAGGAAAACAACATCATCTGTCACAGATTATATTTTACTAATTGGCAATTTGCACATGAATCGCTTGTATAATATGATAGGACAATTATATTTATGAGTCATTGAAATGCAGTAATGGCTGATCACATGTAAGCTTTGATTGAATTCTAAGAAATAAACTATAATGAAGGAGAAAAGAGTAGAGATGGAATGGGCAGAGAAAAGTGGATAAGGAAAGAGGAAGAAAGTGTATACATGTGTGCGTGTGTTTTGTTTTGTGTGTTAGTGTGTGTAATGGAATTTTTTTCTGATTCTTACTGGAAAAAGGGAGAAAGGAATAAGATGAGGTGTGTGTGTGTGTGTGTGTGTGTGTGTGTGTGTGTGTGTGTGTGTGTGTGTGTGTGTGTGTGTGTGTGTGTTGGGTCTTTGTGATAGCATGAAACAAACGCTTCATTAGTATATTTGGAGGCACTACTTTTGGAGGAATTACTACTGAAATATGGAGATATGAATAAGAAGATGTGTGTAATGGGTGTTTGTTTGTGTGAGTGTGTAACGGATGCTTAAATAGTATACCTAGAGACATTCCCCTTCACTATTGATACCCGTGCTGAGTACCATATTACATTAGTAGGTTGCATCATGTGCAAGTTCCTGTACAGAACATATTTGTCCTTGGCCTTTGCAAGTACAACAATATGGTCAATAGCTTCTTGTTAGCTTGACCAGTAGATTGATTATTTTGATCTTTCTGCTTTTCCTGATGTCTTCTTATCTCTCACCTCACAAAGAAGTGGTAGTGAAAATTAAAATAGTTGCAGGTGAGGAGGTTTTGTAGCATGGGTTAGTAATGTCAAAAGTCGTCCCGCAGCTGTAGAACATGCGAACGGAGCATGTTGACGTTTTCCCAAGTTGGCACATCTGTATAATGACAGCGTTTAAATGTTCATCTGCATTGTGCTGATATTGCGGGTAAAGTCAAGTTGTTTATTTGAATGAAAGCCATTGGCCAATATACACATATTATAATACAATTTGCATCGAACATGAATTACATACAATGTAATATACATACTTTTATATATGCTACAGATTTCAAACATAATGTTCTCTTAAGATTAAGCTTTGTCAAATATGTCTACTTAAATTATCTAATACGTCTGTATGTACACTTTGAATTAATTAGCTGTCTAAATTTGTGAATATTTGTGGTGATACATACATGGTAGATAAAGCTGTCTTAACTTGCTTTAATATTTACATAAAAGGATAAAATGATATTCATCACCAACTCCAGTATTACACATTTGACATAGTCGTTGACTTCCCTCGTTAACTTTTAATTTTAAAATTCCACATCTAAGTCTTTATGTTTCATTGTTTTTTATTTGTTAATAGAGTGAGATGCTTTCTGATTCTAATATGCTTTAATATTATCTATATAAACTATATCTAATACTTTCTTGTATAATACCATTCCATGATAGTAAATATACTCATGCCAATAATGGTTGTCATCCCCAAACCCACCCCCCTCACCCCACCCCCCACCCTCCAATTAAAAATTGAAGGGGGTGCCAACCATTATTGGCATGAGTATACATATCAACTGCAACCTTCTTAAACATTTGAAGGAAAACTTCAAATTTCACCAATACCTTGAGACAACCAGACATAACCAAAACCATGTGAAAAATTAGAAGATTACGAACAAAAGAAATATAGGTTGTATATCCACAGTTATCATAACAGACATAAGCTTTAGAATGCGCATGTTGTGCATGGGCGTTAAAATGGATTGAACACACTGAAATTGGACCATATGGTGTCAACTATATGCTGAAAGCCACTGTTCAGGTACTGGCAAGCGGCGAAAGCCTTTCGAACTGGCACCTAGGACCACCAGATTCATAGTCATCTTCTTTGGAACCTTTGTCTCGCTTATGTTCAGTATCTCATTGCAGGGGCCGTGGGATAGCCTAGTGGTTAAAACGTTCGCTCTTCACGCTGAAGACTCGACTTCGATTTCCCACATGGGTACAATGTGTGAAGCCCATATCTGGTGTCCCCCACCGCGATATTGCTGGAATATTGCTAAAAGCGTCGTCAAACCATATTCACTAACTCACTTCCATTTCAAATTACCATTAAATAGAGGAAATTTCCCAGGATTCAGAAAACGCATCATCTCAATCCCGTATCACAGATTATTCAATCCGTTGTAAAATCAAGAAAGGTCTGTGTTTATGTTACTATCTTGCACAAAACATTTTAAGAAAATGGCTCACCCCATGGTACGTTGGATACTTGCTTCTGAATGTGTGATGATAGATTGGTTACATCTTTATCTTCAAATGTTTAGGACAATCTGTCAAGATACGGGAAGAACTGTCACCTTGGGTTTATTGACAAAACACCACGTGAAACGCTTAACGAACTAGGATTATGACGCTTCGGTAAGAAGAAGGCATTCCTTGTACACATTCCACTTAACTCTGATCATTGTATACATATGCTTCGTATATCGGTATTCATAATATACGTGGAGAAACGAATAAAGGAACACAGGAAACGTCAAGCGTTCCTTTATTATTTTCCAGTTTTCATCACCACAGCGCTATTCAAAGTTGGTGATGAAAACTAGAAAATAATAAAGGAACACTTGAAGTTTCCTTTGTTTCTCTACAAATATAATAGGGGGGGGGGGGGTAGCCTAGTGGTTAAAGCGTTGGCTCGTCACGCCGAAGACCCGGGTTCGAATCCCCACATGGGTACAATGTGTGAAGCCCATTTCTGGTATCCCCCGCCCTGATGTTGCTGGAATATTGCTAAAAGCGGCGTAAACCGAAACTCAGTCAGTCAGTCAGACAAATATTATAATCAAACAGCCATTTAGCTTCCACTGTATTACCCACATATACCAGTATTTAATAGGGGCTATGGAAACGCACATTTAGATTCCACATTCCACATTCCATGTCAATTCTGTTGCACGAACGCTAGTATTTGCGTCCCAATGTATGATAGTATTCGTTGGCGTCCTTGCTTCAGTTGCTATCTAAATTTCATGGAAATCGAACAACAACTGCTTTGGTGCTTTCAGATGATTACCAATGAAATATGTTGACGTCACAATAATGTTTGCCTCGCAGCTGGGTTTTATATCTTACGGAATATGATATTCCTCACAAACCTCATCTTACAGGAAACTACATCTATGAAGCCAGGAAAATTGATATACACTCGTATCTATTTTACGGAACATTATACTTCCTGGTACCTTCGTATTTATGCACCTGCATGTATAAACAGCAGAATATCTGAGCGTGTACCCAGCAGGCGTAATTCAAAATTTCCATATCAAACGTATGAGTTTCTACTAAATCAGTAAAGGCTCTGTTATCTCGATAGATTTTTCTGGACACACGTCCTCTTTTAGCGACCACTTGATGTCATCATTGACTTTCAGTGGTCCATTCATCTTACATCCATTCATCTTTGATCCATTCATCTTTTATCAGTGAATGCCAATTGAAATCTGTTTCGGCCAATAATCAAGACTGGACATTCCCTCACATTAACGGCTTAGATTACAGAAGACAACCGCTACAGCGAAATAAAATTAGTGGCCCTTCTGCATTCGTTATAATTTTACCCTTGAAGATCTGGGTTAGAATTGGTCTCCAGCAACCCAACCCATGCTTGTCGTAAGAGGCGACTAACAGGATCACTTACTTAGTTGACACGTGACATCGTATTCCAATGGCATGTATTGATGCTCATGACGTCAATCACTGAATTGTCTGATCCAACTCGACTATTTACAAAGTTTACATTTAGTTGGAATATTACTGAGTGTGACGTTACACAATAATCAAACAGTTAATGTACAGAGGCCACTTCGGGTTTGTATCGATGCTTATACTCACTGGATTGTTTGGTCCAGTCATGATCATTTAAATACCGCCACCACACAACTGGAATATTGCCGAGTAAGGCTTTAAACAACAACCAAACCAACCCAAATCATTATGCTAGTAATTCATAGTAAACCAAAGGGCAAGTGGTCGAGACCAAAAAATATGCATGATCGATAAATGCTAGTTTATTGTATATGCCGACGGTTGTCGCCTTAATAATTGTTCCCACAGTACACTGGATTTAAGTAATATTCCTTGTTTAACGTTGCATGCTGCTATATTAATATGAAGGAGGACAGTATATCTGGGCCAAATAGTCCAGGGATTGAAACCAAAAAGAACAGCGCACGCCATCGGGGTTCTATAACACTCTTTCATCCAGGGCACAGGGCCTAATGTGGATGACGCGATACATTAAATCGCATCTTGCAATATCTGCCAGGGACCTATTTTAACCCACAAAATGGGACGGAAGACTGGAACTCTATTTAATTAAAGTGATTGTCATGGTTGCATGAGGATGTGACACAAATCCATGTGACGTAAATTTGATGCTTGGAAGACGTAGACACATAAATAAAACTAATGCAAAATGCAAAACTAATCGCTTTAATCAGGATTTCAGTCATAACTTAGCGTGTTGGCTTCATGTGGGTGGAAGATTCCATGAGATCGCAGACACTTATCACCGTACACATCAACTGTATAGTACAATCATGACGACGTTCGTGAGAAACTACACTGCATAGTCAATTATGGTGCCCAAGTGGCGGGTCCACATTTCCGTTTCCCGTTCTCCATTTTAAATAAATTGCAACTTTGTCCATGAAGGCAGACAGTTCGTTTCTCTGATCTGACTTAAGTGGGACAACCGACGACAGCAGATTTACAGGACCCATGAGACTGTAATTCGTATGATCATTCAGCATTTGCTTCTTTTTTCATTGTTAGTTAATGAGGCTTTTTACCCAAGGATCCAACTTTAGCGTAACAAGTGTGGGGAAGAACCGAACATTAAAGAATCTGTATTCATTTCAGCTATATAAGTCAGGTTAAATGGGTTGTATGTCGTGTGCAACTGTTTGCGCTCAATTTGCGATGGACGCGTATTTCATACGTGGGTGTGCGCTACTTGTGCCCTAGTCAGGATATATGGCTTTTACTTGAAATACCATGATGCGGTTCCCAAATCAGACCCACTATAATGACTCCGAACATCACCAGGAGGAGAACGGGTGGTCAAGTGGGGTAAGGTGTCGCTAGGTAGGTCTGTTCCACGTAAGCCCAGAACTTCTGGTTGACGGTTGGCATCGTAGATTTGTCGCAATTAGGAAGGATCATTCTCATTCTCCTTCCGAGTAACTTTCAGTTGTCACTGTTAAGTTACTATTCAGATGGCATTATTTTCCAAGCGACTGAGGTCCATTCACTCACTTATACAACACGTAGCATAAAGTGCCAGGCAAAGGAAGGTATATGCTTGGAAACTGGATTTCAGAAAAATGTTAGAACTCAATCTCATCGTTACCAGGAAAAAAACAGTCGCAACAACTTAAGTTCCCACTTCTTGATCATGTTAGCTACCCTCGCAGGTGGATATGTTCTTTTTCCCGACACTTTGAAACTGATTTGGTGCTTTAATCTACACTAATACGTGCTGAAATAGTACACGTGACCTGTTAAGACATATGTTGGTTTATGCGTATTGTCAAGAAGATAACTGTCATTACAATTTAATACAATGGGACGATGGTGTCCGACGGAACATTAAACTGTGTATTAACGTCATGAGGCATAAGCCAAAATGTCATATATGTCATGAGATATTCTACACGTGAGATATTGATTTCGACCAATGTGTTCTTACAATAACCAGCCCATGACAATAATTCCTAATAAGATAAAGTGAGTCAATAACATGATTCATGTATGTTTGCCGTCGGGCCCATTATTCAATGTTTTATCAGGTCCAACTTTATAAGTGATACATCAACTGGCTAGTTTTTTATGCTAAGGCAGGAGGTCTCAGTGTGACAATTAATCACGAAGGAAACTATTTGCAAATCGTAATTGTAATGGCATTAATAAATCTCCATCCCGTATCAAGCCACGGATGGAATGTATTTGTCCTGCGGTCATGCACGTTCTGTAGGTTGCAGATTCATATGGAATCATTGTTGTCATATCAAAGTGAAAGATGAAACGCTGCATGATCATGATATTTCAGTCCCATATCTATTTGATCGACACGATTTCCTAGAATTGGTTTTGTAACTGATTTTATCTAGCTCACATTCCTAATTGTAGCATTACGCTTTGTGTTTAATACCGTGTGCCAATATCTAAGGTTAGAAATTCCAGACAAGTGAATGTTGAATTAGATTTTTGTGTGCACTTTTGCATATCTGTACACCGTTCAAGATAAACGGTGGGTATATTCTCTGATTTCTCTCCTGGATAGTGCAAGGAGAACTACTCATAGGTCGGGCATTGTTGTATGACAATGCGTGAAAAGACGACCAATGATCACCAAGGCAACTTTTTCACTCATTTTTGTGTGTATGTTTAGTAAATCTTTTTTCACTTTTAGGGAAATATGGAATTTATTGTCAATATTGTCATGTATTCTACCCTTCAAAATATGGTTTTGTTTACCTGCCACTTGATATAAATTGACATTGGTCAGCTTATACGAATAGTAAGCAGACGGTTGAACCTCATGTTACTTGATCATTCTTTGGTTTAACTGTATGCACGCAGAGGCAGTTCAGGGTTGGCAGTTAAAATACAATAGGATACCGACTAATACTTTGCCGTCTAAATGTTCTAATACAGCTATTTTCTAATATCTGTATGCAATGGCGTCATCAAGCAACAGTTTCCATAGAGCCGCACTAATCTGATTCATTGAGCATAAACTTAAGTAAAATATTTCTTTCAGACATTATTAGGTTATAAGCAGCGAAAACGGTATGTATAGCAGGAAAACTAAAATATTAAAAAAATGCAACTGTCAAATCCAAAGGAACTTTCCGTTTCGTGCCTTAAATAATGTGTTTTATCCCGATCGCTGATAAGGGTTAGGGTGATTACGTTTTCAAAAGTCTTTAGGACCCGTTGAGATCAGGGTTAGAATTGATCTTCAGTAACCCATGTTTGTGTAAGAGATGACTGACGGGATCGGGTGGTCAGGCTCGCTGGCTTGGTTGATACATGTCATCGAATCCTAATTGCGTAGATCGATGCTCATGCTGTTGATCACTGGATTGTCTGGTCCAGACTGGATTATTTACAGACCGCCGCCATATGGCTGGAATATTGCTGAGTGTGTCGTAAAACTAAACTCACTCACTCACTCACTGATTTCAAAAAGCATCATATGGCTCTCTGTTGAACTTTTCATGCCACGATTGAAATTTAGTACGTGGCAAGACAAATGCATCACGGTATGGTAACGATCAGCTGTCACACAGTGACGAATTTAGGTATTCGTGAACAGGTGACGGTCATTTTATATTTTTGTTATCGGCGTTTCATAAATTCAGATCGACACTCCACTCACACATTTGCGCTCAGACCATGCCCAGTTACATGATACCCGGACTGACATGACAGAATTCGCATTTACTGTTCTTAATAACTGTCGTCTCTGGAACTAAGCTTCAAGCTTTCTTGTCGTGATCTGAAAAATAATCACTAGTGGCAGTGCCACTCACATTTTCATTTCAAGATGAACATGTTTTCGCTAAGAAAAACAAATATCCTCCACATATCTACGGCTTTCAAAATAATTATTTTATTTCTATTCCCCTTTGATCCGTAAGAACTTGCACAATGATAATCTTCATGGAATAGCATGACTATTTATCTTGTAAATAAATCTTTGTGATCTTTCATTTCGATGTCTTTGTTGAACAATAACGCCAAGGGACCACGAATTTAGTTCGCTATATCCGGCGTATTTAAAGTTTTTGCGTGTACACTTTGACGTCATTGCTGGTTCATTAAAATTCTGGTTACTGCTCATTATTAGAATCTAAACAATATCTGATCCTATTGATGCTACGTTTAACAAAGACACTTTTAGAACAGACTTCATTTTGCCGACTGCATCACAAACGTTTGTGAATGTTTTGTTTGAAATCAGATATCATTCTGACAGCAAAAATATTATAAAGGACTGTTCAGCATTTCATATACCGTGTAATAATATACTATCGAACACGGGGCGGTGGGGTAGCCTAGTGGTTAAAGCATTCGTTCGTCACGCCAAAGAACCGGGTTAGATTCCCCACATGGGTACAATGTATGAGACCCATTTCTGGTGTCCTCCGCGTGGTATTGCTAGAACATTGCTAAAAGCGGCTTAAACCTTAACTCACTCACTCACTCACTACAATCGAACGCCGTTGTGTCGGGTGTCGAACGTATGGTTGGATCGAAGTTTCAAATGATTTCAAATCACAAGGGCAACTCACTGGGGTACAAAAGACCCACATGTCAAACATTTTACTATCACACGGTTCCTAAAGATCCGGGTTAGAATTGGTCTTCAGCAACCATTACTTGACATTACAGGCATCTAATGGAAGCCTTGTAGAATTGGTTGATCTATGTCATCGTACCCCTTGTATGGATCGATGCTCCGGATGATTTCAATTATTCATGACACTCGTCATAATCCTGGTAAACAAGATAAAGAACAATGTCTCCTGTCGCAAACAATATGCCAATATCTCCCGACTCTGGTAAATTCTGGCAAGACGATTGCTTGTGTATGTTTATCTTCATTGTAAATACACTCCTTTTCACCGTAGGAGGGTTTTCATCCCTTACACAAAGGACGATACAATGATATACACTAGTTTAAAGGGCGGATTGGTTCCCTAATTGTTGAAACGTTCTTTGTAAATCTTTAGTGACTGTAGTCGTGTTACATGGGCTTCAAATGTTAAAATGTTACTTTTCTCTTATGGTTTTGGATTTGTTTGGATCTCTCAGGAAGTTGGTATTTGTTCTTTATTTCTTAGTAAGTTTTTGTAAAGAGTTAAAGATTGCCACCAACAAGATTAGTTTTCAAAAGTTTGTGAATTAAATAAGTTATGTTTCTATCAAGAATATAAATCTCTACTTACAGTTGAATATTATTTATCCACTCATAAGGATCGTGAATATAGAAGGCTTTTATTTTTGTTAAGATCTGGGGAATTGCCTTTAATGATAAACGTTGGTAGACGTTGTTCTCGATGGACGATTTTGTAATTTATGTATGAATGGATGTATAGAAGATGAATACCTTTTTCTGTTAATATGTAAAGTTTATTCCATTTTAAGACGTAAGTATATTCCTGAGTATTTCTGGAAACATCCATCTATTTATAAATTTAATGTGTAATTAAGTTGTGATAAAGTGAATATCCTAATTAACTTAGCAAAGTTTATAAAAGAAGCTTTAAGGTTCAGAAGTGTTTAAAAGGTATACCTAACCATTTTGTCATTGTTATTTTGTGAGTTTTGTACTTGGGCCTTTGACCTTTATACCGAATAAACTTTGAATTGAAAACGCTGGTCAAGTTGGAGACCCGAGCTCGATTCCCCTTATGGGTACAATGTATAAGACCCATGTCTGTTGTCCCCCGACGTAATAATGCTGGAATGTTGCTAAAAGCTCTCATTTACTATTACTCAATGTTGCTAGATCCCTGGAGCAAAAGTGATATAATAAGTATGATACATAATTATGCAAATCATCCCCTGATCCTGAGATCATGACAATTTCACAAGTACCTAAAACTTACAAAATCCTTAAACCACTATTAGAAATATCTACGGAGCCTGAGTCCATCTACGATTCCGACTATATCATGAATATAGCTACATAACAAAACAAAATGATTACCAAGATCATAGACACATAGTCCGTCTTGGTCACGCATAAGACAAGTATAGTTGAGCCACTAACAGAAACGAATTCCATCGATATGCCCTTGTGTATTTTAATTGAAGTTCACGTAGTTTCTGTTGCTGTTTCAGCTGGTACGATTCGGCACCAATGGACCTCTCGGCGTATTTTGAAGACATCGCATGAGATCATTGAAGACATTCGATGCTCGTGTGCAAACGGCGAGGCGAGAGTGACATAAATATTTATTTTGTAATAAACCTCCCAAACCATAGACTACTACATGACTTTCTGACGATACTCGGCATGGCTAAGAGGAGAGGAAGAGGAAGATGAGAGGAAGTGGCGGGGAAATGGCGTGCGTTCCTGTTTCTTGGACTAGATATAACAATACCATATTTACATGACATTTAACACAAACCATTGAAACCATTTCAATAAAAAAGGCATTTGTGAATTGATCTTCGACAGATTGCTGAATCAACATGGTGAACCTATCTATAACTTAACATGTGTGCATTTTACTGTTCGTTCTTTAACCAAATATTATTTTTCATGTGAAATGTTTGACCAAAATGTGACATTAAAATATTGTTTGTGTCTCCTAAACTTCAGTCAGAAGGATTAAGTTATCTATTGAAATGAAGACAGGAAGTTGTAATTATAATTATATTATACTATATTATAATATAGTTATTCTGACGTGTTGTGTTTGTGATATGCGATTATCCTCCTATACATAAATATCAAACTGGAGACCTGGAACATTCCTATTTTAATGAAAACTTAATATTACACATATTACAATATAACAGTTTGCCGTGTTAACTAAAAAGCGACCACTTACAATATCGGTTTACTAATGTAAGAAGAAAGTCAGTTTGAAGATTTTATAGAAATATATAGTTTTAATCTTGTTAAATGTATCTAAATTCTTCATGTATTGTGTAATTGCGCGTATTTTGAACGCATAGGATTGTGAATTTGAACAGATTAATAATGTATTAATCTATTCTATTGTCAAATCTGATTCATGGTGCTAAGCAAATATACATGTACTGTTAAACACTGAAGTGGTACACATGCTTTAAGTAGATTCTTCTTGTTATCGAGTACATTTCAACTGCGGTATTTGATGAGATTTTGATGACATATATAAAGAAGTAATACTATCAGTCCATTAGTATCACATGGCCATGCCGTATTAAGGTTCGCCGACATCGGAACCACGGGTGATAGACATGGAGGTAGTTGTTCTCACTAACAGTGATGTACACGTCTTCAGTAATTGTGTTGCTTTAGCAGGATTTCGATTTGAAGTGTGAAATAATTGTTCTTGAGGGTAAAATCTCATATATTCAACACGACACACGGGTATAGGTTAGATATTATCTGTGGCTGATTCCGGTAAATCAGAAAAACACAAATTATCTGCCAACTTTACATGATTGATAATATTCACTAATATTGATTGAAAATATGTTGCCTGTTAATGTTGATGCCACTAAGTTCACGGCGTGGAGCATGTTCTATTTGGATAATTATATGGTGGCTGCGGAGGATATTCGTATGTGTTTGTTGTTTGTAAACAAGGCGTTGCTCGCTCTACCGCAGTTTGGCACAGTCGCCACTGTACATCAGTTTGTGTGTACACATTACGTTTTGAATGTTGTTTTACATTTTCCCATCGGGGATTCCAGCTCATAGATCTGAAGCAACCTATGTCTTTCTGATGTGATAAATGGAACAAGTGGCCATGCTTGGTGAATGATTCCATGGATCGATGCACTGGATTGTCAATCACTTCATTGTCTTGTTCAGATTCCATTAACAGAGCGCCTTCACATGGTTTTAGAATTGCTGAGTGCTGCTTTCACACAGCAAGTGCGATCGTTGGATTCAGCAGTCAGTTTGCACGGCCGTGATTTTACATACCATCATTCTCCAGTTCAGTAATATTAACCACCAACTGTTTCACTTTAAAAATATTCACATCGCTTTAAAATTATTCACATCACAACAGCGACGCTGATCTATAAAATCTTTGCTCACTTTTATAGAGCAGTGAGTACCGATGGTTATTATGCCATTCAACACAAAGCGATGAAACCCTTACCACATTCTTTCAAATCGTTGCGGTACTCTTCAGACTAAATCATGAGCATGTGTAAATCATCAGTGTTGTATATCATCACTATCAAGCAGTGATGATGCCATATATTGGCGGAATGGTGCACATGCCACAAACACATGCAAAGACACGTCAACCGTTCACCCTGAAACCACATAAGCATATGGTAAATGTGAATAGGAATTGCATCAGACATTATTTCATTGTCACGGATGTGTAACATTATTAGCTGTTCACTGGTCCCGAGGGGGACATGGGCTGATGTACCCTCGGTGTTTGTTTATATGGAAACATCGAGGGTACATCAACCCATGGGACCCGAGGGACCAGTGAACAACGTATTTATCTTACCGAACACCTCAATGGTAATTTTGAACTGTTTGAAGCACGGGTATCGGATCATAGTATGGAGTAGCAGACGACAAGAAAAACACATTTAGAGTTATCTCCCTTCCATCAATTTGCATTCGCAAAACATCGGTAATTTCCGTACATCATACGTGATTCAATGGTATTCGAGAAAAAGAATTACTACTACCAAGTACCAAATGAGTTCGGCATTCCCAGCGGGGCACGTAAATAAAAACACATAAATACTCGTTTGTAAGCGGGGTACATTGAAAATAATAGAAGAGCCCTCATCCAATCAGAAAACGACATTTATGTGTGAGGCAAGATAATTGGAAATGTCTTGCATTTGGGTACCGTAATTTGTTTTGGAAGCATTATTTAGGCCTAAGGCATTATTTGGGTGTTGTTACGGTGAGGAGGCGAACTTCGGTCACGAGTCGTAAGACGATCCTTGAAATTTGAAAGAGCATGCTGGAGTGTACGATAAAAAGGAAACGTTGACTATTGGCAGTCATTCATTTTGCCATAGGGTCATGTAGGTCTATTTGAAACAGATGAAACGGTTTAACTTCTATGTCAGAGGAAGGATATTGGCTTTTTGACAAGTAGTGAACGATTACAGATCATCGATGTACTTATAGGGCTTACATCTATGTTAAACGTGTTGGTCACATTCTCCCATCCTAGAAGACATGCATAAGACTATGATTCATACACATAAAGTGAGTGAGTGAGTTAAAATTTAACGTCACCTCTGCAATAGTCATATTCAGTCATATAGTGACGAGAAATGTATTACATAAACAATAAATTCATACGCATAAAGAGCTGGGAAGGAATGCCACAAAACAGTGAATAAATATTGTTTTGTACCCTTTTGGTAGCGAGGCGGGGGACATCCAAAATGATATCAATTTAGCAATGACAACGATGCATGTATCCTACCAGCAGAGTGTTGTAGCAATAGAGGTTAGATAATCAAATGTCGTCCAGACAATTCAAAAGATGATCGCCTGAGCAAATGGTTTAACAGAAAGCTTGTATTGTCTATTGTAAGAACATGATACCACATTATAACTCAAACGTTAGTTTCGTGGAAAAAAACTACTTCGCAGTGCACTTAACGCAATTTCTTGGACTTCTGAAAAACAGCCTAGCATCCATCATTGTAAAAGAAAATTATGCTGGCCTTTTAACATTCTAAAAAACGCAAATGTCCCTTCTAAACAGATTACAAAGAAAGATATGCAAAATGGAGACAAACGAACCGGGTGTCAATGGTGCCTTTCATCTTTTCAGGAACAAAGCCAACCCCCTTTCTTGTGAACAAAATATAACGTTCAGTTTAAGATAATATCGACCTTTTCCGTATGATGTGTGACTTCCATGCATCCGCGTCATAAAGGAATGCTCACGCCTTCATTCGGTTAGTGATCAAAGTCTATCTGCTGTGTCAGCAATGTTTCAATCTTGTGACAAGCATGAACAAACGATCTGTCGCACATCTGACTTGAAATTCAAATAGCTAGCAGCATATTAACTCAGTCCTCAATCTCTGAACAGTCGTGCCATCCTTGTATGGCGTCTGGCAATAGTATGCTATGTAAAGGACAGAGAGTTTCGGCCTTGGTGTATTTACCAGTTATATATACATGACCTGATTATGTTAGCGAATATGTTACCAAAACCTTCACATTAATGCATTAAGATATCAAGCTACACTCAAATCAAACAGTATCACTATCATTATCGCACTAATCTAGGACCGCCTCCGTGGTGTAGTGGTTAGATCGTCCGCCCCGAGAGCGGAAGGTCGCGGGATCGATCCCCGACCGCGTCATACCAATAGACGTTAAAATATGTTGGTCCCTGCCTGGCGCTCGGCATTAATGGGTACAACAAGGACTGGTCGGCTCGGACTCAGTATAATGTGTCTTAGAGGGGTATTCATGCTTCACTGCGGCATGGTATCTCAGTGGGCTAGCACTATCAAACCAGCTTAAGTCTGGGCTAGTACAAGCAGCCGCACATACACAGACACACGCATGCACGTCGTCATATGAGCGAAATATTCTCAAGCACGACGTTAAACCCAATTTCACCTCACCTCGTCCGAACTTAGACGAACATATCGAGAGCAAGCTTACATTAAAAGGAGTCTCCTTGTTTTGTTAGCCTATGTTGCAACGTCAGATTAAGGACAAAATAATCGCCTGGGATGAATTGTTTTCAAACGCAACAAACTGAGTCTAAAGCTTTCACGAAATATCCGGTGTCAAAGAAATATATGGATAGCAAGCTCTGATCGGTTCCAGAACAGAGACATGGCACAGTTCAGGATACCATATCAGGCAGGGGACCGTGGAGTGGCTGACGTTGCCATAAGGGCAATGTCTGATTATGGACGTGGATGAATCTCAGGTAAGTTTGTAGTGGTGCCAAGTACTGAGCCATTGTGAAGCTGACCTGCCCCTGTTGGGTATGATGGCACTTAATGGTCCATCGCGTAACTGATGTTTCTGTAGAGGCTACCACGTCAGTTTGCACATAGATTATCTGAAGTCACGATATGGGTGCGAATATCATTTAGAAGGTCACGGTCTTGTTCACCTTAATCTGTAGAGGTGTCATGTCTTTCTTATGGAAGCCGACATATGTGAGGTTCACCTGTAGGTGGATGTTTATGTGTAGGACTACTTTGTCAGTGAGTCGTCCATTGACCAAGGAAGATGTCAGGTCATATGTGAACTACTGGGCAAATGACTTTCGTCTGTTGGAGTACCATATCAGGGAACATCGTGGAACTGACGTTCTTCAGTATAGGTTCAGGTATATGATTTTCTTACTCAAAAGAAAAAAAACAGTACATGCTGACTATACTATACCTATTCTTGAGTACATGACACGTTTTTATGGATAACAACTTCTTTTTATTCTTTTTACGAGTTAATTCTTGCTCACTCACCAGGTGAATGACTCCTGTTATTCTTTACACGACGTTTCAGAGCTAATTCTTGCTCCTTCATCAGGAGTCATTCACGTGATGAAGGAGCAATAATTAGCTCTGAAACGTCTTGTAAAGAATGAAAAGAAGTTGTTAACCATAAAAACGTATGGACACTAAATCTACATGCATTGCAGTGTGACTGTAAACCTCAATATCAATATACTGACAAATGTGTATAATTATTAAAACGATTGGGACTTTAGCCCGCTTGGCAAACGTACAAATTTGCACAACCAACCTACACAACACAAGATCTGAGTAAATAACGTAAGTTTGTTCGTCAGCCACAGGACCATCGCACACATTTAGCCTCCTATAGAATATATAAAGTCAATATTTATAACATGTTACAATCATTTACAGAAGTACATATGTACCAGGTACAGCCATGATATAAGAGAATTATAGTCTGTCAACCCAACTTTTGGGCCACCCGTTTTGTGAAATATCTTCCAAATAATAGCAACTGACTACAAGCCATTAACGTATAGCTTAATGATCCCCTTTGACGTAATAAGAAAAAAAGTTGTAACTTTGTTGGTCACGTGGGAAAAAAGTTACTTAAGTAACTATCATAAATAGTCGAACCCGGGCCTTCAGCGTGTCGGACTGGTCAAGCTGCAATGTTGACCAGTGTTCATCAGATACACAACTTCCTGTTTTGTTCATTACGGTAATGGAACTTGAGACGTAGTAGTTGACCTAAAGCAAATTGAGTAGTTTGTAAAGGTTTGTAAAAAGGATAATATAAGGAAATACGGAAACACAACAGGCTGTTGAGAACTGCAAGTGAACATAAGTAGGTCCCGCTTTTTGGTATGTATTCTTCTTATACTTTTCGTCCACCCTTTTTTAGACAAAATCCCGTTTCCTATTGGTCTGGTATCGTGTTTCCTATTGAAATTACAAGGTTTCTAGTTCTAATCGAGAGCACGAACACTGTGTGAGACCATCACTTAAGCATAAGATTCATGCAGTATGAAGTCCCAATCAGTAGTAAAGCCCAAAGTTCGCAAATCCTGAGGGAAGAGTGGTAAAACTGAACAGGAAGAGCCTGCGTTGGCGTCAGGAAATCGTTTTGTGTGGGAACCTTGGTCATGCGACTCCCCTTAATCGCTCGAAGCATACAAAGTACTTTCTGTACTATCAGCGGATCAAGTTACACAGCCACTACAAGCATTCTTAGAGTATTTCATACAGAAATACATGAACGTCAGAAAAATGAAATATTTGTGTTTCGTGTATGACTCTACACAAATATGTTCCCCAAGGTGGCCTGCATCATATCGGGTCAGACATAAATAGTTAAAGTTGGACAGCATTAAAATTGCTTGGATTTTCTGATAGGACATTTTCTGATGCTGATAGGACATTGTTTGTCTGTTAATTTAATACGGCATTCAGCTATTGTCGACGTTAATGATCTGTAAATATTGGAAGCTGCACCACACAACCCAATGGTTGTTATAATTAAAATCTATCATAAACACAACTGGTAGACGATGGCATGTATCAACCAAGTCAACGGGGCTGACCGATCCCTAACGATAAGCATGGCCTGCTGAACACCACTTCCAACACGGGTCGCCATGTCACTCTTTTTATATGTAGCGCTTTGAGCATGGTCTAGATGGACTATGGCGCATAAGAAATATCCATTTATTATTATGTTTTACAGATTAAAGATAATATGCAGCAGAGAGGGTTCGGGTGATCCTGGCACAGTCTGGCTGGTATGGCTCATCATCAGCTCTGAGCCCTTGCCCCCTCTACACGCATCCCAGACAGCGAATGGGACTTCTCCCAGGAAACGCTGCCTAGTCGAACATAACCAAGAACTTTCCGGAGAATATGAAGGCTCTCCAACACTGCAGCCCTCTGCATTACCTAGAGTGTCAGAAGGGCTGTGCTCCCGCTGGAGAACCCGGACACTCTCCTGATCTGCGCCAAAAAACCAAGGGCACCGAGAACAATGGGGAGCCTGACGACAGTGTTCTTGGGATGCAAGCGAGACATTTCAAAGGCGTGGTCCGCATACTTAGTATGCTTTTCCTGAATCTTGCCAATCACATTGGTGTCAAAAGGGACAGAAAATTCTATGATATATATAAATTCATTGGCTTTATAAAAAAGGACAAGATCAGGTTTGTTGGCTGGAATTCTTCTGAGGTTGTATATGGGCCTATTCCATAGAAGTTTAAAAGCATCATTTTCCATGACGCCCTAGACATGTTCAGGGTCGTACCATGTATGGACCTCGGAGTCAAAGCCACAGGCATATCGGAGACGGTAGTAAAAGCAACGAGCCATGCCATCATGTTATTTAAGATATGCTGTTTGTGCCAAGGAAGGGCATCCACTGACAAGGTGTTGGACAGTCTCTGTGAATTCATTGCAAAGTCGACATTTCATGTTAATATTCTCTTTAAGAATCACATTTTGGTGATTGCGAGTGGGAAGTGACTGGTCCTGAGCAGCAAAAAGGAAGCCCTCAGCTTCACATATGAGACCAGCCGACTTCATCCAAGCGAAGGAGTCGGTGGGATTGCTATTGTGTTCCACACACGGCATGTACACACGATGCAATGGCTTCTCAGAAAGCTTCTCCACAAAAGACCGACTCTGGGCAGACTTGGTGAAGAACTTCACCTGGTTTACTCCCATTGCTGTACCGTCCAGCAGTTCATCGCCATCAGCAAAGTCAACCTCAAATTTCAGATTCTGTCCAACAACCTTGGCACGCTTAAAATAACTGTGGAATTCCTTGCTTTCATCATGAGTCTTCACATGCATCACCAGAGGATCATCCGACAAATAAATATGTGCAAAAGTAGACAATAAATTTTTTTATCATGAAGAGCCTCCATTTTAATCAAACCCCGTCCTCCAGAATTGATTGGCATCATATAAACGGTTAAGAGGGGAACGAGGATGGTGGGCCCTGTTACCAGACATGATCCTTCTGGTTAGGCGGTCAAGACTCTGGATGTCTTGTTTTGTCCAATCAAGTACTCCAAAGGAATAGGAAAGGACTGGCACAGCAAAAGTATTGGTGGCTTTGACCTTGTTTCGAGCTCTGAGCTCCAGATTTTCTTTAAGCGAGATTTGTACTCGGCCCGAAGTTTGTCTTGAATTTGGGCATTCTGGAGCTTGTCTCGAACTTGCATTCCCAAGATAGGTGCAGGCCTGATCTCCCACAAGATGCTCAATAACTCCTCCCCACTGTAACTTTACCGATCCACCATTAACTACCTTGCCACGTTGCAAATGAAGAGTATTCCATTTGTCGAGTCCAAATGTCAAGCCAATATCATAGGGTATGATATCAATAAGGTCCATATTGATAATGGGCCCAATCCACATACCAAAGAGTGCCCCAACACATTAAAACCATATATCCTTCTCGTCTCCCTGAGTGTTTAAAACCAAAGCTTCACGTTACGAGTAATTTCATTGCATCCTGTACCCACTCACTGCAACTACAGAGTGAACAGAGATACATTTCGCTCAGAGCCAATTGCACTCATATGTTGCTGAGTGTTCAGTTTTCAGAAATAACGGCTCTCTTGTTTTCAGAAATTTCACCAACTTCAAATATGAACACTGCCATGACAGCGTCGCAATGCCAATGTGAATGGTATTTCAGATATTCCATTGGCCTTGGAAATCAGAGATGCATCCATTTCACATTACATATAATCAAATATGAAACGCTGCCATGTCAGCGTCGCAGTGTCAATGTGGATGGCATTTCAGATAATTTCTTGGCTGTGGAAATCATACCTGCATCCCTGTCATTTCAATATCACCTGAGACTGGCGTCATACTTGAACACAAAAAAGTACTAAACATACAAAACTGCGTGCTTCCTCTTCGCTAGGCGTGTGGTAATGTCATGCATCTTATTGAATGCCAATCTCTGTGACTGATGTCCTTTTCTATTTCTGGAAATCGTCATGACAGAAAGTCATTGTGTATGACAGCCTGTGTGACTTGAAGTAGGTTCGTAGATTCCCACGTGTCGTAACGAGATTTACTGAGAGCCAATAAAGCAATCACCGTCACTCATGTCGTAACTGGATTCACTCTGACAAGATTACAAGGCGTAGTATCAGTTCTGAAAAATGGATACCTACAGGAAGGTTATTGTCAACAATGGCAAACAACACTGAATTGTGTTGGTAGTAGCAGTGAGTGAATACTGTGTATGTAGATTGTTTTGCTCATACCACATGAATGGGCAAGTTTAGAGCGGTTTGTTCAATAGCCGTTAAACGATTAAGTGAGTTTAATTTTACGCCGCATTCAGCAATATTCCAGCTATATGGCGGTGGTCTGTATATAATCGAGTCTGGACCAGACAATCCAGTGATCAACATCATGAGCATCGATCTACGCAATTGGGAACCGATGACATGTGTCAACCAAGTCAGCGAGCCTGACCAACCGATCCCGTTAGTCGCTTCTTACGACAAGCATGTTTTACTGGAGATCGATTCTTACCCGGCGTTAAACGACACGAGAACTTGAAGAAACATTGAAGAAACTGACGATTGTGATATGCTCGAACAGTACAAACTGCCATCAATGTTATACATCGTAGTAGTCTAATGCAAAGAGCGTTTTCATTTGCACAGTGAAATGGATAAAAGCATCAGGCAATCATGATATTGTTTAGGAAAATACTAACAAAAAGCGAACAAAGAGATGATTATCTTTCCATAGACATGCAGACAACCCAACCGTTAAAGAAATGAAAGCTGCCTCTGCTCAGCATGTGGATGGTAATGTAACTTTTGTTATAATTGGAGTCTGTCGACTGTGTTTGGGAAATGGGAATTCAAGTTAAACAACTTTATTAACTTCATTATCTCATTTGGTTAGCGCTATAAAATCGCCGTTCTTCCGGGTTAGCACAAGCAGCCACACACATACGTGTGAATGTATACAATCGTCGTTCACCCTAGCCCCACTGCATTACACTTTCCCTTTTTTCTTAAGGATGTCTGTTGAGTGTGGGATGACTGTGAAACTCTCTGTGTGCGCCATATTTCGAGCCACTGTTTCACCGATAAGAAGTGAGTTCAATTGTGACATCCCCAATAAATTGCAAACTGCAATATCACTAAAGGCTCCCATTGCTTGGTAGTATGCTGGTAAATGCGAATAAGTGAGTATGCTTTAATAATACAGCGTTTGTGTATTATTTACAGAAAAGGAAGTCGTTGGCGATATTATTAATGGCTGAAATAACAAATACATTTGTGAAAGTCATAGGTGATATTGACATTGGCATGACAAAGCTGAGATTTTATTGCTCGCCATTAGACATCATGGGATCATACGGACATAGCTATGTACTATCATCTGGTCATGTGTTTCCCAAGGGGCATATGCTGACTGACTGACAGAGTTTGGTTTTACGCCGCTTTTAGCAATATTCCAGCAACATTACGGCGGGGGACACGAGAAATGGGCTTCACACATTGTACCCATGTGGGGATTCGAACCCGGGTCTTTGGCGTGACGAGCCAACGCTTTGACCACTAGGCTATCCCACCGCCCCTACCCAAGGGGCATATGCATTAATGACGTCCTATTATAACTTTCCTCAATACATGTCGATTGTATCTTTTCCATTCATGTCATTGGCTGATTATAATTATAAAATGTATTTTCGTATTTGAAGACTGTACTGGAACATGCAACTGCTGTCGTCGAAATGGTACAAATTGTCAAATGATCATCACATCGTGTCGGTGTTTCTGAGGGATTGGACAATTAAGAAGCCAAATACAAGCGCATTTGTTTATCATTTTTGTAGAGAAAAGTATCCCTACAGACATTTTGTCATTCTTATACAGCATTCTGTTAGTGTGTTTTCCAAATTAGCCATGTTGGACGTGGTGCAAATGGAATCCGTAGATGTTCCCAGTATGGTGATGTCGCCGGTAATACTCCAGAACACAGGGCCGTTTGAGTAAGGAAATGGGAGGTTACAAACATAATCCACTTATGGCGTTTAACCTCCAGATATTTGCCGACTGGTGACAAAGGAGACATGAGATCAGCTCCATGATCCCAAGGCTAAACAGATTTGTGTCACTTACAACACACCAGAGCGGATTTGTGTCTCTCAGAACACTACCAGACAGATTTGTGACACCAATAAGAAAGGATGGAACACAAGCCAGCTGCAGAGACAGAATGTCGTAACTTCAAACAAAGTTACAACTTGCAAGAAAAAACTGACGCAGATGTGTTTTATACGGGTACCACTGCTATACTTCGGACCATGCGTTTGTAGTGTTTCGGTGTTCATCCAAGTAACGTGTTAATAACTATTCGTGATTCTTATTCACTTTCATTTAGCAAGTGCGTGTCTTTTTTCCGGGCAAATGAATAAACGTTGTCAGAATACGGGAACAGAATTCAGTTGGCAATGATTGATACTTTCTTGTAGCTCTTTTTACACATCCGTTTAAACTACCATTTCTCAAAATTCCTCCCATCGAATCGAACAAGTTGTGTAATTTCTGATAATGTGTCGTGTTGGTCTGAATACAAATTAGGACCAGTCTCCTTCCCGTTCCTTTATCATCGTGTTTGTGTACACTTAGGATTTAAAAAATTCTTGTCAAGGAGACTTTGAATGAAAACTCGCAAGAGGTTGTGTTCAGTTTCTTTTAATTTACATAATGGAAAAAGTGACATTTTGTAGCACATTACGAAGCTTATGAAGAGTTCTTTAGGATTGGTAAATAATTTAACATATAAAGTATACATTAAGGTGGGCTGTGCTCGAGTGAACATTTATAATTCACGTGTAAGTTGCGCATTCTTCTTCCACTTTATGTCGTTCGAATTCTGAAGCACAACTGCAATGACTACAAAAGCCTTGGCATCTGTGAATGTGATAAATTACAACGTTCCGGATTAATTGAGGGCGTGGAAGAAGCCATCGTAAATGTATAGGTTTCACGGCAAAATAGCTTCAATCTGTCGTTATGCTCGAAAGGTTCGGAAACCCGATGAGCAAAAGTGAGTGAAAGTTGACTGGGTCGTCACAAAGACCCACTTGGGCGTCAGGAAATTGCATTGCACCTGAAAACCATGGCCCCGTTACACCAACCTCTGCTCGAGGCATGTTTTTATTTATTTCCATGGAAGGTCAAACAATGTGGTTAATGGACAAAAAAACACCGTTCACTGGGTTCTTGAATTTGAGGTTCAGAATGAAATGATAGTGCATGGATTCTCAAGGGAATTTATCAGCCTTAATATCCAAGCCAAGTATTGAACCAAGAGGATGTTGAAGAACTGAGTGAGTGTTTGGATATTCGTGTACAACCAACACTTGCCAGCCTTTGTTACGTCAGCTACACAATTGGCTTTTGCTTTTGAAACAACGGCTGCCTCACTATCTTGTCACAAAATGTATGCATGTTAAATACACAATATGAGCAATATATTCTCTGTAAAGACACAACTCACTATTACCGTGTTCAGTCTTTGGCCACTGTGCGGTGAAGCTAAGGTATACCACTGCTAATTGCCACAGAATGACTTCATGGCACTCTGTTTCAACAAAGTATTCTCCTGCAAGATTTAAGATTTTTGACTACTTCACTTTTGTAAAGTGTTGAGTTTCATCTCTACATTACTTCACACTGTGCCACAACAGGTAACATGAGGACGTGTATACCCGTAAATGGTTATCCTCTCGGACGTGTCTGTCGTCACATCAATAAGTTGAGGCAATGCTATTGTTTCTTTATCTGCATACTGTCTCTTTGTCTGTCTATTGCTCTCTGCCACTATATATATGTTCACATCTATACAGTCAGACATTCTGCACCTGTATTTACAGCCGTGAGTATGATAAACCTGCTTGCTAGACTCGTCCCATCTTAGTAGAGTTATAATCATCGCTTGACTTATGTCTCCGTACGTAATTGTCATCTGTATATTGTATAACCAATTGAAGAAGTTTGGACTGAACTATCCTGCGTCTAAATTCTAAGTATGATCCGTCGACATATACACATTGACACTATTAACAGGTATACATCACACATCGAGAGAATTATTCGATTTAACTGTTTCTTCTGAGCTTGGGCGAGCTTTGTTTCTACAGATATACGACGGCGTCATGTCTTTCATCTCAACACACGCTATCAACGGATTTGCACAAGCACAATTCCCCGTCACTTTAATGTAGCTTTACAGCTACCAGTTCTTCTAATGACAATAGAGATTCCTTGTTTCTTTGTTTATATTACACAAAATGTCACTGAAATGTTTATGACACGAGTATCTTAGAACCCGTCATACATGTACTACGTGGACGTCCTATTATTGCTAAATCTTAATAATCTAATCATATGTGAACATTAGCTGCCAACTGAATAAATAAATTTAAAGACATTACATATAGGTTATCATCCTATACTTGAATTTTGGTGTTGGGAGAAACATTTCGCTGTAAAAGTATGCAGAAATATACTGAACAAAAAATTGTATTAAAATATATTGCTGCATCTTACTATAACGAAGATTTCTAAGGACATCATACGACTTTTGCTCAAAAGATGTTTCATCAGGGTTACAGACTGTGATTACTCAAGGGGAACAATAATGATCACTATATGTTATACATTCGACGGCTGTCAGGATTTCAATAGGGAAGACGATTGCTCACGTCAAATGTTGTCTTTATTGATAGGTGAGGTGAGGTGAAATTGGGTTTAACGTCGTGCTTGAGAATATTTCGCTCATATGACGACGTGCATGCGTGTGTATGTGTAGGTGCAGCTGCTTGTACTAACCCAGACTGAAGCTGGTTATATAGTGCTAGCCCACTGAGATACCATGCCGCAGTGAAGCAGGAATACCCCACTCAGACACATTATACTGACTCCGAGCCGACCAGTCCTTGTTGTACCCATTAATGCCGAGCGCCAGGCAGGGATCAACAAGTACCATATTTTAACGTCTTTTGGTATGACGCGGTCGGGGATCGAACCCGCGACCTTCCGGTCTCCGGGCGGACGCCCTAACCACTACACCACGGAGGCGTTCCTTTATTGATAGCCTTATGGCTTTTTTCATCTTCCGTCTTTTATTGTACCCGACAGAAAATGTGTTGTAACAGATGTCCGTGCATTTGTTTGTTTCCTTGTGTGTTGTTTTACGACGCCCCCAGCAATATTCCTGGTAAATGGCTGTGGTCTGTAAATAATCGAGTTTGGACCAGACAATCCAGTGATTGACATTTTGAACGTCTATCTAGTACGCAATTTGAATATGATGACATGCATCAACCAAGTCAGCGAGCCTGACCAGCCAATGCCATTAGTCGCCTCTTACGACAAGTATGGGTTGCTGAAGACCAATTCTAATCCGATCCTTACGGTCTGAGATGTCCGTGTGACAAAATGCAAAAGGAAAGAATGTATTTTCTTATTTCTAAACTGTGCATCTACTTTGGCACATTAAAAGAAAAATTGTTTCTCTTATTGTATGTAATTGATCTTTCACTGAGTGAGTGAATGGGTATGGTTTTACGATGCTTTTACCAATATTCCAGCAAAATAACTGCGGGGGGACACCAGAAATGGGTTTCACACATTGTATCAATGTGGGGAATCGAACCAGGGCTTTCAGCATGACGAGCGGACGCTTTAATCATTAGACTACCCCACCGCCCAAATTAGGGATCAAGATATCAGTATTAGGTATTAGCAACTCTATCACAGCCTCACCTATAAAAGTGCATTCCTCTATCAATCAGATGCACTTAACAACAACGCCTGCCATTCAGAAATATATTGATCGCTCCTTAAATATAAACGGATTTCCTGGCGCTATGACAGAGCAGATCTCACCTTTATTCAGTTGGACAATAGTTTATTTGGTTTCATCAGACAACTGACAGGTGCCAAAAATACAGTTTGTGTTTTTGTTGTAAATCAATCGATTAGGGAACGTTTGTCGGAATGCGTGTTGTTCGAAATAGAACCCGTGAACTTACACCTTGGTATTACTGAGTCTACAGAATATAAATGACGAAAGGATTGTGTTTTTGTTAATAATGTCACATTAATTAACTTTTAGTTATTATGGATCGCAAAAGTTTCTAGCGCTGAGTGTCGATTTGAACTCGCATCTTGAACTTAGACTATGTATTTTCACCTGTTAAGAGTTACCCGTCCTTTTCTTATGCTTCCGGCGAAGGAACGAGATTTACTTCGATAATTGCGTTGCGGTTTAGTTTTCCCTGGAATTCTCTGGAACTGTATAATCGGCATATATACGCGGTGGTTGTTGAGATATACGGGGGGACTACTACGACTTTGAATTTATGCTCGTCTGTCTGCTAACATCTGTGTTTCAAGACCAACCTTTCAACTTCGTCTACATTGATCTTTCAACTATTCTATTTTTACACAGCTGTTAACAATGTTCAATCAGTACATCCCTTCTTACTGGGGATATCAATACTTTGGTGGCTTAATATTTCAGATTTGGGACCCAATAGTTAGATTTGTGACTCAATTATATTGTATTGGAAATCTGTACCGTCATTCATTGTAACCTTGTTTATTGTGTATTCAGTATATTATTGAATATCATAGACTTGTCTGTGTTCCATTTTGCTGGTTTGAAGGGGACTAACACGACCTTTTGTCTCGGTAATTTCTAACCCGTAACAAATTATACAGTATGAGGTTAAAACTGCCAATATACACGGCAATCTTGTGGGATAACGCACAGCCTCTATATTCAGCACCAGTATTGAAGTATTGATACCAGGTATAGTTTATTATATTGCAACAAGAATTTAGGAAAAGTACAAGCTGAAATATATTCATAGCCAATTCGCTTAGGCATATCTATCATGTACAGTTTGAATTAGATCAAATATCAACATGCTAACAGAGTAACGTGATTAAAAGCGTAGCAAAAGCTGCATGCCAATTCAATCAATGCTACTATAATTAAAGGAACATCTCGATATCCATCAGGTTCTACTCACACTGATAATCATGTGAAAAAATTAATTACTGCCATTTCTTGAAATGTATAATCCAAGTTGGCAGCGCCAGAACAGATGTGCCCAAGGCCAGAGAATATTCATTACAAAGGCCAAGATGTTAATGAACATTATTAAAACAAGTTGAAAGAACGTTGTCAGTAAGAAAAGAAATATTTAAGAGAAATGACATCAAGGCTTATTAAGATGACATGTCTAAATCGTTTGAAGTTGTTTTTTTCTGGCCTTATAGTGAATAGTCATTAAAGGTTTATATAAGTTTTTACATACCTTTATTCGATTATTTATGTTTCATTTACTAACGCTCTGGTGCCATGTTGAAACCATTCTGGTTAATGTAGTGCACGTAGAATGGTGCAACCAACAGTAAAGTATAGGACAAATGTAGTGTGAAGTCACTCTCTGCGGTAATGTTCAGAAGCTAGGATAACCCGCATGAGGAGATGTGAGTGAAACTTGACTGAATCAAGGCCCTCGTTTTAGTTAGGAAAGCGTATTTCTTGGGATCATTAGTCTTACCACTCTGTACTTGCTCGAAGCCCATTAGCTGTACATTCTGTTGAATCATGCTTATGATAGTGAAAGAGCATAGATACCATCAACGAGAACTGGAGTGAGTATGTAAAGCATATTCTGTCTGACACAAAGCTATTCCAGCATTTCCAAGCCAGTCTATATCATATCGAGTGTGACTTAAATAGCTGAAACGAAGTTTGACGATCCACAAGGATCCACACCCCGAGAGGCCATTTTAGGAATATACAGGACTAAGTGCAATATTAATATAGCATCCAATCGTCATCCAAAAATGTGCTCCAGCACTACATTTATTGCCCAACGAAAATCCCCAGGAGTATACAACCAAGCAGTCTGTGAGTTTCCAGCATATTAACAGTCCATCTCATGGTACACACTCACTGTCGTGTGAACATGCATATTTCACTTGTATATACCGGAATACCCGCTTTTGATATTTTTGACCCCAAATCCCTCCATTATGATGATGTAATTTCCACATTCAAAATGATGATGATCGGTAAGTTGGACACATGACCATTATAACGTAATACATACATTTGAGAATTTAATCCTGAATTCGCTGTATTCTCTTAATCGTCCTACAGTAAGATACTTTCTTATGAAAAACTCCGTTGCATGTCAGATCTCCATCAAATGACGCCAGACCTAGACTAGAAACCACGTTGCACAGCATTCCAGTTATATCACGGCGTATCTACGTGCTGCAGGAAGAAATCCCGTGGTGCGGTTATCATACGTTTTCCATTTTGGTGAAGTCTGTGAGCACAATCGAGCTGAACCCACGATCATACGTTTCTGTCGTACCCCAAACAACATCTGTGCATAACAAAATGCGACGCCGTAGATGAATGGGCCATCCGTTTCCCCGTGGTTATATGAAAAGAAATAATGAAATATTTAAGCAAATTTCATGACAAGGTGTAATATGGATAACAACGTCTTTGTCGTGCCCTGCATCAGATGAATGATGAGGTGACAAGGGGAGATTTCAGCGCGTCATGCATGTATTATAAACACTGGCCATAATAGTCCTTGTCATGATTGTCCTGACTTCCAAATGTATATAACGGCTCTCATGTCATATAACATATCATCTGGTACTGGCTTCCTACTTGAATCACAAGAGTACTTAACATGCGCAACTGCCTGCTTTCTCTTATGGTAATGCAATGTATCTAGTTTAATGTCCATCTGTGTGACTCGTGTCCTTTCGAAATTCTGGAACTAGTTGTCACAGCCACTCTTCGTGTATGACAGCCTGTATGACGTGAAGTAGGTTCATAGATTCCCACGTGTCATAACGCTATTTACTGAGCCAATAAACCAATCGCCGTCACTCATGTCGCAACTGGATTCACTCTGACAAGACTACAAGGAGACCTACGGGAAGTGTATTGTCAACGAAGGCAAACGACACTGAATTGTGTTGGTAGTAGCAATGAGTGAATACTGTGTGTGTAGTTTGTTATTGTCATACCACGTGTAGGGCACAGTTTAGAGCGGTTTGTTTAATAGCCGTTAATACAAACGAGAACTTGAAACATTGACGAAAAACTCTTACCACGTGTAGGGCACAGTTTAGAGCGGTTTGTTTAATAGCCGTTAAAAGAAACGAGAACTTGAAACATTGACGAAACTCTTACCACGTGTAGGGCACAGTCTAGAGCGGTTTGTTTAATAGCCGTTAAAAGAAACGAGAACTTGAAACATTGACGAAACTCTTACCACCTGTAGGGAACAGTTTAGAGCGGTTTGTTTAATAGCCGTTAAAAGAAACGAGAACTTGAAACACTGACTTATTTAGAGCGGTTTGTTTAATAGCCGTTAAAACAAACGAGAACTTGAAACACTGACGAAACTCTTACCACGTGTAGGGCACAGTTTAGAGCGGTTTGTTTAATAGCCGTTAAAAGAAACGAGAACTTGAAACATTGACGAAACTCTTACCCTTACGCTTATACAGTACACACACCCATCAATGTCCTACGTCGTAGTGTTTTATTATAATAAATTTAAGCTTGGCATACTGCACCAAAGGACAATTTACTTCGTTACTTTGACGAAATAGCTAAAGAATGTTACTCTGTCTCCGCTCGGCATTAAGGTGGCAAAGTAAGTATTGTTCTGATTGGAGTCAGTAAACTGTGTTTTGGAATTGGGTTTCATGTTTACACAGCTTTATGCAATCTCATTTGGTTGACGCTATTTAATGGTGATTACCCGGGCTAGCACATGCAGCCACACACATACGTATGAATGAGTGCAGTCGTGGTTCACGCAAACCCCACTGCCTCACACCTCACCTTTTCTTAAGGATGTCTGCTGGTGTGAGTAAGGCATGTCTATGTATATATAAATAATTTAGCACATATATTCCCAGAAAAACAATATGCAAAATTGTGACATCACCAGCTTAACTGCAAATAGGCATTAAAACTTATATATCCACATGGCTTGGCATAAGTAGTTTCAGAAACAGGATTACGTGTGTATGGTTTAATGCAATAGTTTCTGTGCTGCGCCGAAAGAGAAGGACGTCATTGGCGAGATTAACATTTGCTTAACAACTATACACATTGAGCTTTCAGGTAAATCAATGACAAATCGGAGATTCCTTTGTTACTAGTATCTAACCTGGCATGATATGGTCATAGTTCTCTACAAGCTATCACATGGTCATTTGTATACAAACGGATTGTGCATTCGGGACGTCATTCTGATGCAGTTACTTTCCTAAATAAATGGTCATTGTCATGTCACACCTGGGAAGAATAAAACGTGTTGGCCTATTTGAAGACGGCTGTTGAAAATGCTGTCATCGAATGTTGAAAATGACAATGACCATCATTTTGTGTGTGTTTCTGGGTGGTTGAAAAATTACGAACCCAAATTACAAGCACACTTGTTTATAGTTTTTGTAAAGACGCGTATATCCATTCACATTTAATGTTGTCACTCTTCTACTGTATACTATTAGTGTTTGTTGCATGTTGGACGTTGTACGCATGGAATGTGTAGAAATTTCCAAACTGGTAATGGCTCCTGCAAAACGCAATCCTGATTATCTATACATTTTGAATAAAACAATGGGGGGTTATAAACGTAATACACTTATGGGGTTAACGTCCAGATGATTGCCGACTGGTGAGACATAAGAGGAGCTCCATGATCCGAAGGCTGAACAGATTTGTGTCACTTACAACACAACAAAGCAGATTTGTGTCTCTCAGAATATTACCAGACAGAAAGGATTGAACACAAGCATGTTGCTTAAAGAAAAAGCTGTATCTTTAAACAAAATTATAACTTGAAAGCAAAAACTGAAACTCAAAGGAAAACGGTTTTACGTAGGGGGTGTAATCAATACGGGTATCAAAACTAGGTTTTGGACCGTATTTTTGCTGTGTTTTCTTGATTGTTTTCAGGGTAGTAACGTGTTGATAACGGTTCGTGATTTTAGTCCAATTCCATTACTAGGTGTATATCTTTATTTCGGGCAATTGCAACAAACTTTTTGGTATTCAGAATACGGCAATAGGATTCTGTTGGCAATGATTGGTAATTTACTGTGTCTCTCAGACATGCCTTCAAGCCACCATTCCGCCGAAATCCCCCATCGAATCAAACAAGTTCATTTCTGATGATTTCTCTTGTGGATTTGAATACTAGTACTTTATCATCGTGTTTTCTTATACCTAAAGTTATAATTAATTAAAAGTTATTGCCCTGGATACATTCGGATGAAATGTTCATCAACAGCAAGATTCCCAGTAGTTTTGTTCAATTCGGTATTTTCTATACAGTAACAATGCTGGTAAAAGAGGACTTTGTAAAATGTCCTTTGGGGTTCGTAAACGAATAAAGAGATAGTAAACATAGAATTTAGATGGGATATGCTGAAGTGAACATTGGTAAGTCATGGTGTAAGCTAAGCATTCTTTATCCAATTTTCGTCCTTGAAGAACAATTGCATCATTTACAAATGCCTTGAGATCCGTGACTGTGATAAAGTTCAAGTTTTCGGATCAACTGACGAAACTATCGCTAATGTATAGGTTTCACTCAGCTTCAATCTGATGAAATTATGCTTATACAGTTGCGAAACCTGATGACGAAAAGTGATTGAAAGTTGACTGTGTCAGCAGAAAGGCCGTTCTGGGTGTCAGTAAATCGGATTGCACGTGAAATGGATGGCCACGTGACAACAACTGTTGCTTATCTTTATATGCTTATTGGAGGTCAAACCATGTCATCAAGTTACAATGTTTTCTGGGTTCTGGAATCTGAGGTTCCGACTGAACAAAAGTACATGAATTCTCGAGAGAATTGATAAGCCATTACATCCAAGTCGGGTAACGAACTAAGATGGGGTTAGGGTGTTCGTGAACAAAGCAGTCTGTGCTGTTCCAACCGATACATGCTTTTTGTCGCATTTCTACGTGTTTATACAAATTTCCCCATTTTAAGCCAGGTTAGATCAAAGTCAAAGGAGATACGATGGATGCATTATGAAGAAATGAGACCGACTAAGGTTGTTTTTTTTCTGTTGGAGGGAACTAGCGATGTTACAGAAGACAGGAGATTACAAACATTAATCAGCTAAGGCTTCATCTGGCTACTAACTGTATTTTGCCTTTAAGTTATGCCAATAACGACTCAGATGTAACAATTAATAGATTTATGTCACACATCGAGAATATTATTAGATCAAAGTGCCATTTCCGAGCTTTGCTGATCTAATTATTTTTACAGACATAAGATAGAGACATGGCATGCATCTCATATCATTAATACAGACGCAATTGTCAATGCACACACACTGTAATGCTACTTTTCTGCTGGTACTGGTTTTTCGAATGAAAAAGGAACTCCAGTTTATGTTGAATCATAATAATTCATTCATATGTTTCCAGTAGCGGGCTACTGGAGGCAATTAGATGAAACATTTTCCAGAATTTATTGTGTAGAAAGAAACAATTCACTTTTAAAACAAACCGACATATACTGAATATACAAAATTAAGAATAAACATATGTTTGTAATGAGGGATGAGCTCACTCTTCTATGAAAACATTCGCGATCTTTAACTTGTTTTGCTTAGTTTATGGGGAAACATTGTTCATTGGATTTAGTGACTTTTCAATTAAAAGTCTCACTAGGTCATTAAGCTGGATTGGCGTTAACCAAATATAAGCAAGATGCTGTTATCAATAAAGTTGTACGCTCTCCTTGTACATGCCACCTTCAAAAATGCGATTACACAGTAATGTCAGTTATGGGCGGAATACATATTTACTGAAACACAAGATATCAAAAGACTCCATCCAGGCCAAACTTGATATATATACATTTCAAAAGAAGACCATTTCTTTGTTGATGTGCTCATTCGTTCGAGGCGGCGATCTAGTCTGGATATGGACTCACTTCAACTCAAAGGATGTTTTACATACTTTTGCAATCTCTAAAAACATTTAGTAATTTTAAACGACAAAACAAAGATTCTTTTGACAAAATGTTTTGACCGAAATTATCGTTACAGTTGCTATGAATAAGAAATTACCATCTAAAGTGCTCTAAGAAAACAGTATGTCAAATGCTAAACTTCCCAATTTGTGCTGTTTCACACGTGTTTGAATATTCGTAATACTCAGCCAGGACCGCCAAAAGCAAAAGTTGGGAACTTGACTGACCAAGAAATGTAAATTCAGTTACAGTTAAATAAATGACCGGAGCTCCTTTATTCATGGTCGAATATATTTCCTTCAACTGATTTACCCACCTAAAATAGAAATAATGTGAAACTCGAGACTAGTGAAATCGTGTGATCTGATTGATATTTAGATCTGTGCATAACGATAAAGATGATTTCTACTTTCTAATAGTTCACTGCTTCCTGTTATGTCGAGCATTCTTCCAGCAGCTTCTTCTTTCTCTGTCTTCATATGATAGTTTTTGAGGCACAACAGAACATCCTTTTAGAAAGAGCATCTAATGTTTCATATGGACGCACATCAATGGCTACAATAACGTTCGATGAAATTACGTATTTTGACATGTGACCTGTGTTCCCGTTTAAGCATTCCCGTGACCCATTGACTTTCCTTTGTCTGTAATGGGTTCAAACAGTGTGGCAGGAAATGCTGACCTGTTCGCGAACACCTCATTACAAGGCTGTTATTGTAGAACCAGCTCTGTATTTAGCACCGGTCATGGAAAGGGTAGTGTAACTAATATGTAAATGTCTGTTGTAGTGTCTAGTACAGATCCACGAACGATAGTTAAGGCACATTAAACATAATGTTACAACGACGATTTGAAAGAACACCCAGCGACTCTCACTCAAGAGATGTTTGATTAGGGTTTGATGTGGAAGACATTGTAAAATCTGACCCATCAGTGGCAACAATGATGTTCACTATATGTTTACACATGTCAGTATTTCAATAGGGAAGGCTGTTGTCCATGTCAAATATGATGATGGCATCGTTCGTCATCAGTCCTTCGCCTTTTATTTTAGCCTACAGAAGATGCGTTGTAAGAAATGCCATAGAAACAACATACGACAAAGAACAAATGAAGGTGTTTGGGGTTCCATACTATACTTCAAGTTTGACACCGGTATAGGTATACGAGGGGTGTCCCAAATGTTTCTGGCCTCCCTAACTAATATGCGATCTGTATGAAAATTGTTGTACTTATTTTTCAACATAATCCCCCTTCACTTCAATGCACTTGTTCCACCGTTTCTCCACCTAAATAACATTGTTCGTCACTAGACCCTAAAACTCCTCTACAGCAGTGATGACCTCCTCATTCTTCTCAAATTTGCGGCCCCTGAGGACAGATTTGAGTTGAGGGAAGAGGAAGAGTCAGAAGGGGCACGATCTGGAAAGGAGGCTAGGAGAGAGAAGATCTTGACGCCACAGTGCTGTGCAGCACTCACTGCTACTTGGGCCGTGTGAACTGGAGCATTGTCCTGGAGGAGTCAGACACCTCGGCGCTTTTCTCTGATCTGATCACGAAACCTACGCAATTCATCAGCATAAAATGCACCATCTATTGTGCAACTCGTCTTTAAACAGTCTATCATGATTACGCCCTCAGAGTCCCAGAAAACGGAGGCCATGACTTTGCCACTGGAAGATGCTCATTTAAACGTTTTGGGCGTTGGTGACGTTACTGGTGTTTCCACTGTGTAATTTGACTATTTGTCTTTGTCAAAGTGATGAACCCAGGTTTTATCTAGAGTAATAATATGACCCATGACAGAGGGTGGACCTCTCCAAAAGTCCTCGAGTATCTGACGACAAACTATTACGTTTGTGTTCTTCGGATAACATTCCGGTCACCCAACAGGCAGACACCTTGTTTATGTGCAAATGTTCATGGATTATTCGTTCTACTGATGTTTTGCAGTAGCTTTATGCCTAACATTTAGTCACCTGTGCTTCATTATTGTGTCGAGAACAGCACCAATGTTTTCTTTGGCAGTCACCTCACGAGGGCGACCAGACCGTGGTTCGTCTTCGGTGCTGCGCCTCCCCCTTGTAAATTTAGCACACCACTGTTTGACCGTACTATACGAAGAAGCATTGTCACCTATTGTGTGTGTTATCATGAATGTACTATGGCGTAAACTTTTTAAAATGAAGATACTTCATAACAGCCCTGCATTCGTTCTCTCCATTTTCAGAGCAACTGATAGGGTAATATATATATAGCAGATTATTGCATGTGGAATTCATGTTATGCATGTCAGGCACATGATGAGACACTGTTCCAGATAAATGGCGAGTTTTTTGAGTTTGTGCGATCCGTTCATGGTGAGGCTGGAACTTTTGGGATACCCATCGTCGGTTTCAAGCTGAGGATTACGTATTAGTGTTTTAGTAATTCAATGGCAGCTATATCATTCATATGCACTTTTAACAACAGCAGCGGACAGTCAGAAATATATTGATCGGCTCTTGAACATAACTTTGGCGTTGTGAGAATGCAGATCTCCCTTTGATAAAGATTCATTCAATGGGATAATAGCTTCTTTGGTGCGAAAGCTGTTTCCACGTGGCTTGTGACAGGCCATGTGAAAGACTGCGAAAATATAATTTGTGTTCTGTTGTAAATCAATCGATTAGGTAACCCCTTGTCTTTGTCAGAAACGTCCTAATCGAAATAAAACTCGTGTAATTTTGGGTTAACATTGATAAAGTAGTTTTTTACTGTTTTCTAAATAGGTTATAAACGCATATAAACAGTACTGGTGAAACCAAAGTCATCCTGACTGATATTTACATTTAAATATGCAAGGTTGAATATTCAGTGTAGCTCAGATTGAAAACGTCTTGGTAGTGTGCCCTAACCAAATGATATAATTGATGGCCCACTCCTAATATTGTAACAGTGAAAGTGAAAGTGAAATTCGGAGTGTTTGTTAGGGTAATAGAGACAGGGCGCAACAACTAAAAATGACAAACGGACAGTATCGGACTAACAATGCAAATATCCTAGTAATCATGCTTGATACGACGTCTATCACTGAAGTATTCATACCAGCTACTGCCTTTCCTGCAATTGATGGCCCACTCCTAATATTGTAACAGTGAAAGTGAAAGTGAAATTTAGAGTGTTTGGAGTAGTGGAGACAGGGTGCAACAACTAAAAATGACAAACGGACAGTATCGGACTAACAATGCAAATTTCCTACTAATCATGCTTGATACGACGTCTATCACTTGAGTATTCATACCAGCGGTACTTGCAACCGGAATTAACAAAAAGTTCAAATTGAATTACATTCAGATTCAATTTGACGAGGCGTACCTATTTATGGATAACGTGTGAATGAGATCAAATTTCACAAAGCGTAGGAAGTAACCATATGCACTCGCATTCCGTTCTGGTTAGATTAAAGGGACAACTCGAAATAGATCAGGTACTAATCACACAGATAGTCACGTGAAGAGTATTAATTGCCATTTCCGAAAATTTATAATCCATGTTGGCAGCGCGAGAACAGCTGTGCCTGAGGCTTGTAAATATTCACTACAAAGGCCAAGGCGTCCTGTGTGCTTTATTAAAACAAGTTGAAAGAACGTTTGTTCATTCAGAAGAGATGTATTTATTTGAAATGTCAACATCCCTGCTTATTATGATTAAGTTCTAGGTTGTTTGAAGTTTTTAACCTCATATCGAATGTTTATATGAGTTTTTAAACCAAATTATTTGATAAAATATCATGAACACCAATGCTATGTAATGTCTACAGAACACTAAAGTGTATGTGATTATTTTGTAAACAGTGGAGAGACCCCTTGTCCTAGAAATACGCACAGTAATCTAATTAGGTTCATCAAGGTGTAATAACTAGGTCACATGGATGTATTGTTAGGTCATCTCACGTGGGAAACGAACTAACCCGACTTCATTATAATGGAACATAGTAACCCAATTGAACGTAGCTTGAACTTGGAACTGTCACTTGCAACCATCGATCTTTCATTGCATCTTTTTGCAGCATTAGCTGCTGATCGGTTTGCTGGAGATGAATGACTGATCTCTTTCGCTGTTTTCAATTGGAAACACAGAAACACCGCTAAGCTGTTAGCGTGGACAAACCTTGAATTATTTGGTTTTAGCATAGAAGGATACTCATGATCCGATAAGTATGCAAGTAAGGTTCCCTTGAAGGAACGGTTTTTGAGAATCATGCAATGCCTTTTTTCACAATACCCAACTAACTAATAAATCCAGCGTGGTGAGCTGGGGTACGGGAGCCAACTCATAAGACAATATCCATGCGCGGTTTTAAGCTGTCTTACTGAGTGAACACACGTCCTGTATCAAACATTCATTGGTCATGTGGTCTCACATTACGCAAGTGAGTTTGTTCAAAATTGCCTCTGTTCACCGAGCAGAAAATGGGTACCAGTTGGGATAAGTCATATGACTATTAACCATCGAGCCCATCAGAGGCAGCTTGGGCTATCCGGGGTAATTATGTCCTTCATCTTGTACGCGCTTTGAGCATGTACGAGTGGCCTTATTATTATTATTATTATTATTATTTCTAAACATACAATGACATAATACTAATAACTCAAGGATCAGTAGTTTCATGTGATGTTTGTATCGTACATGTCAACAGTGGCTCGACAGTGCAGTAGTTATTCCGAATAAACGATACGGAAACAGTCCTAATATGTAATAGATTGTACTCTCTGTATATCTATCTGGTCATCAAGTGGGACAAGTACAATTCGGTGATGGTCTTGGGCGTTAACAACATAGGGGAATCAAGACAGTGTGATTGTACAAATGCATGTTACAATCAGAACAACCCGTGAGGGTCCGGGTTATAATTGATCTTCGATAACGCATGCTTGTCCTAAGAGGTGACTAACAGGATCGGGTGGTCAGGCTCGCTGACTTGGTTGACACATGTCATCGTATCCCAGTTAGGTAGATCGATGTTCATGCTGTTGATCCCTGGATTGTCTGGTCCAGACCCGATTATTTACAGACCGCCGCTATAGCTGGAATATTGCTGAGTGCGGCGTTAAACTCACTCACAATCAGAACAACAGTGAATGTGTTTTTTTACGACTGCTTTGAGAGTTATCTCATCTCAGATTACAACAGCTAAATGAATTCTAATGATCTCGTAAGACCGAGTGTTTTCAGTTAGGTTCTGCAATTTGTTACCCGTGTAAATTTGCGTCTCTTTGCAGTGGTAGGATCCCTTGTTCTTCGTTTGAAAATCCGTTTCACATGGATCTTAACTTCAGATCTGACAGCAGTATTCCATTCTCTTTGGTAATAAAAATAATCGCTAATTTTGAATTTTTTTCTCATTCGCTGCCTAGACAATAATGGAAATACACTTCACTACGAACGATTTCCCTCTATCAATGCATACAATCAAGATTATCAACGTCCTCTCTATGCATCTTGTGGAACAGGTGGCCAGGATGTGTGATATCAGCATGCCATCTTACAAGGACGGTCATTTTACACACTTCTCACTCGTCATCTCGTCAATGGTGTCACTCTGAAACGTACCAGGAAATTGACAAATGGACTGAGAGAGGCACTGTGGTATTATAAGAATGCTTCAATGTTTGGAAGCTCAGACTGAATCTCCCATTTGTGTTTTTAACAATTACAAGTAATCCTATTACATGTGTGTTTGTGTTGGGGGTGACACCATCAAGAGCTTTCATTCATTGCCTCTCTATCCATCTTTCAGACATATTTTAGATGGATAGTCTGTCGCTGAGGAACATAATACTTTTTAATACACGCCGTTCACCAGCACATATTTCTACGAGCTGCTATATGGGATCCCAATCTGATTATGGATTCCATTGAAATACAAGGAAACGATGAGATATTGCAACATGATTACATTATTTGATTTGGAAATATATCAAATTTCACGAATGAATCTTAGCTCATTGTGTCGAAGTTGGATTGTGAGTCATTCACAGTACAAATACAATTTTATATTTTATTTCAGAATATCGTACGTACGTGATTAAATACAAAGCCATCATGCAATATTCTCAGGGAAAGAAAATTCCCCGTTTTCTGAACTTTCAGCACTTGTTGTAGTACACTCGACAAATCATGTTAATCTGTTAACTTAATTAGACAAGGATCTTTTCTTGTCACATCTAACGTCAGATGTCTCTCCTATTAAAAAGTTAATTTGAGGCAAAGTATGTGTGATATGGATTGGACCTTTACATTCCTTCAGTGACGGCGCTTCACTTACGAGGTTATAAACGAAGTAGACTACGGTAATGAAAAATGTGATAACGTCAATTCTGCTGATAACATCCCTAACCTCTCATTGATCTGTGTATTTTCAGAGATACTTACTACACCCCACTAACCCCCACCCACACCCCCTGTGACAAGAAGCAATGAATATACCTATTGCAAGTCATGAAGACGAAAGACATAAAGACATTATGAATTTATATCAAGCTTGACCTATGGCTCCCAAAGCTAATCAGTGCGTCGTTTTAAATGTTGCACATCCATTGCACCCTATAACTGTTTAACGTGCATGGCATATGTTTGTTTAACATTCTAATGATGTTAGTCAAACATGGCTTTGCAGATGTCACCTCAGGGAGATAACCAATACACAATACCGACATAATCCCTCCAAATACTTTCTTGGAGTACCTGGGTAGATTGGGTAGTGTACCATTATCAGGCTCCCCCTGGAATGTTACGTCATGCATACACATGTCACACACAACACATGGGGGCGGTGGGGTAGCCTAGTGGTTAAAGCTTTCGCTCGTCACGCCGAAGACCCGGGTTCGATTCCCAAATGGGTACAATGTGTGAAGCCCATTTCTGGTGTTCCCCGCCGTGATGTTTTCTGGAATAATGCTAAAAACGGCGTAAACCTTAACTCACGCACACAACACATGGATATTGTCTTGACTGAACACTGGAACACACTACAGATGCCCCTTGTATCTTCCACATGTGTCGTTCTGGATCGACTCGTAGTCTGGGTCAGCATCGCTGTACGTGTGACTGCAACAATGGGTTGAACGTATGCACATCTAATACGATTTCATAATGTCACTGGAAGTGATAAATATAGCCAAATGCAGAAGAGGTAGTGATGGTTTGATATCACTTATTCTTGTTAAATCTATTTTATATCTGTCACTGGTTTGCTTTTGAAGACAAATCTGTTTTGGGCCAAATTCAAAAGAGGTGATGGCGGTTAAACATCACTGATTCTTCTTAAATCTATTTTATGTCCGTCAGTTTTGCTTTTTAAGACAACTCTGTGTCTGACGATAATCGAGACTGAATATTTTCTGACATTGACATTTTGTAGTATAATTAGTAGCTAGGTATACACAAAAAACACGGAACAGTTTCTCAGCGCTATGTAATGCAAAGTAAAACAAGTGTTTGCCACTAATATGGCAATGTCCCCCGCCGCTAAAGAATGGAATATTTATAACACATTTACAAGTTTTTATAGGGGGGTCACATACAAGATGCCTGAAATGACTGGTGTCATCATAATCACCCAATGTAGGCTGTCGACATACTTGAAGACATTGGGTACAACAGTTGATGACGTACGTACGGACGGACGGACGTACAGACGCCGCTGAATACATAGTTCCACGTTCCGTGTTGCGGCGGGGGACAATTAAACTATTGGAATCAGATGAAGTGTTAAGTCGTTGAAGAGGACTTAATAGGCATACAAAGTAATATTTCGGTGGACAGATCAAACAATGGCATTTCTTTTCCTATGAATACGGTGACATAAGTTTGTTACCTCATCACGTGAGTTGAACGAAATAATGAAATAGATTAATTATTCCCAATAATGCATTGGGTGACAACTTATGTAAGGTTTTATTTTGTCCGCGTGTTTCCACCTTACCTTCGCAGAGTGGTACCCGTCTTGCTCAGGGAACCATCCTCAATGTAAAACTGGAACAAACGAGAAGTGGTTTCAATAGACATGAGAGTATGTTGGTAGTACCGTCAATGTAAAACTGGAACAAATGAGATGTGGATTCAATAGAAATGTGAGCACCTTACGTTAACTGAAATCGACACAGTAGTTTGTCTGTCTGAATTCCGTATTACTTTGAATAGTTACGTTGATCAGATCAACTATACATGTGAACTGCTTACAACTTCACTTAGATCAGCTAAACAGGTGAATTACTTAAATCTTTGATTAGATCAGCCATAAAGGGGAATTACTTAAAACTTTGAATAGATCAGCTATAAAGGGGAATTACGTAAAACGTTGATTAGATCAGCTAAATATGGGGATTACCTTAATTTTATACTTCTGATCAGATCAGTTATACATGTGAACTGCTTATTACCTTAATTCGATCAGATATACAGGTAAATTACGAAGTCTTAAAACTTCGATTAGATCAGCTGCAAAGTTTTTTTCACACATTGATTAGGTCAGCGATAAAGGGGAATTACATTAAGTGTGTATATTTATCAGTTCAGATTCACATGTGATATTACACTTCACATCACATCAAATATTACACTTCACATCACATCACATCACAACAGATCAGCTGTACGTATGTACTATTTCTAACTTTGGGTCTTCCGTTATACAAGTGAATTACTTAGTACTTTCATCTGACACGCTATGCTGGTAAAACACTTACAGTATTACTCTAATTACTCTATACAGGTGAGGTATGTATTACTTTTATCCGATTAGCTTTACAGATGAGTTACTCATTACTCTGATTCGATCCACATCACAGGTGAATTACTTGCCACTTTCATTACATTAGTTGGACAGGCTAATGACTCACTATTTCGCTCAGATCAGCAATGCTTGTGTACGGCCGTGCCTCTCGGTAGTCGCGGTCAACACTTGATCTAGCATAGCGCATGCGCTGCCCATTGTCATCCACCTTGGATGAAAGCACGGTGTTGGTGCAGTATAGTTGACTTAATAGCTTCCTGGACATGCGTAGTCTGGATATGAAATAGACATTCTTATGATTATGATGCTGCCTTCCGCATGATGTTTTGATGTCCATACGTGGTGAATCAGTACCTTTATTGAAAACATGTTTACAAAAGTATGTAATTATAATGTGTTTACATTTACAAATTAAGCACTTGTGTTCAGTTAGACATTAAAAGTACACTTCCACCATTTGAAGGAATTGGTTAAAGTAATTTAAGTTTGATTTACTAAACAGATGGATACGTTTCCATTTGATATCAAACCATTGTTGACATGATATCAAATTATTGTTGACATGATATCAAACCATTGTTGACATGATATCAAACCATTGTTGACGAGATATCAAACCATTGTTGACATGATATCAAACATTGTTGACATGATATCAAACCCTTGTTGACATGATATCAAACCCTTGTTGACATGATATCAAACCATTGTTGACATGATATCAAACCATTGTTAACATGATATCAAACCATTGTTGACGAGATAGAGTATTTTACTGTCCACAAGAGAAACACGAGCAATGTCTTACTTGACAGCCAACACAATGGCTACAACAACAGCAGCAACCATCAGGCCAGCCACCACGCCAACGACAAACGGATACACCTTGTTTATCTCAGTCTGGATCTGGTTGTTAAGTTCATCTGAGGAGAAGCAATTTCTTGTATCGGAGCCAACCTGACTGATTGTGATTACACATGTGCTGGAGACAAAGAGAAAATACACAGACCTTGAACAGAGTTCAGTGATGAGTGGAACTTGTAACTTAGGCTCATGCATTACGACTGTTGAGAACAAAGAGTAGCATGATCCGGCAGTGACAAACATAGTGTGGAAAAATAACTGTACTACACAAGGTTAGGAGAGGTGGGATTTAATCTCGTGTTTAGGGCTGTTGCACTAATTAAAATTAGGCAGATGATGGTTCAATTTCAGTCTCGGTTATTTTGTTAAACGCTGTGCACAGCAATATTCAAGCTATATGGTCCCGGTCTGTAAATAATCGAGTCTAGACCACACAATTGAGTGATCAACATCATGACCATCGATATACGAAACTGAGATACGATGACGTGTGTCAAACGAGCCTGACCACCCGATCCCATTAGTCGCCTTTTACGACAAGCATGGATTGCTGAAAACAATTCTAACATGGATCCTCACAGGTTATATGATGGTTCAATGGTACTGGATCAGTAAGTTGAAACGACCGTACTTTAACATTGATACCTCACTCAGACACAATGTTAGCCGTTTGACCCCATTACGTTTCTAGAGCCAGGCAGAGTGAAAACGAATACTATATTTCCACGTTTTCTGGTATGACACAGCCGGGAATATGACCACGGAGGAAGTTTGCGCTTGATGAACTATAATATATTCCCAGGGATAACAGACCTAGATTTTGATACAGATCCACTGTCCACCGCTGCGACAGTGAGGTTTATTACACGAGGAATTGTACTGTCAAGGTCATACTGGATGGAGATAACTCCAGACACTCTGTCCACGTGGAATATATCCTGCAATGTAACACGATCACGATAAAATGACATGCAGGCAAAATATCCAACATTATATAACAGACCAGTTTTTTAAGATATTTTGAGGATCAAATCGCATGCACAGTTTGCATTTGTCGGACATCAAGGTTTTAAGGGCGTCAGTTCGAATCCCAGTTTGCTCAAATTATATTTCCAAGTTTGTTAGCACCATACCTGTGAATTGAACCATTTCTGGCTTCCTCCCATATTAAGATTACACAGTGAGTGAGTGAGTGCACTACGCCGCTTTTAGCAATATTCCAGCAATATCACGGCGGGAGCAACCAGAAATGGGCTTAACACATTGTACCTACGTGGAGAATCGAACCCGGGTCTTCGGCGTGACGAGCGAACGCTTTAACCACTAGGCTACCCCACCGCCCCAAGATTACACAGCGTAGGATAATCGGAATACCGTCAAACTGGCGTAAAGCTAAATCTTGTGTCATCTAAGCAGCGGTGAGGTAGCCTAGTGGTTAAAGCGTTCTCTCATCACGCCCAAGCCCCGGAATTTGATTTCCCACATGGGTACAATGTGTGAAGTCCATTTCTTGTGTCCCTGCCGTCATATGCTGGATTATTGCTAAAAGTGGCGTAAGACTCATTCATGTAATCTAACGCAAATACACGCAGATTGTTAACAGCTTGAACTATACACCAGAGTACAGTCAATTGTTTCAATATAATCTCGGGGTTCTTGTGGCTTGATAATACATACCCGGACGTTACCGGACACAATGGAGTATGTAATGTTGTCGCCGTCTCCGTCATTTGCGTTGAACTCAGGGATAGGGATGGTTTGGTCCTGACGGGATGTTGAGGAGATGTTTGCTCCATATATGTCTAAACAAGGAATAAACATAATGCAACATGTGCTAAACGAATACGTAGTATAGTATATATTAAACATCTAATAAGTATTTCTATCATACAACCATTCAATGTCCAGAAAAAAAATAATAAATGCAACTCTATTTGATTCTGATCTGTTGTCCACACATTGGTCACTTTTGGTCAAATGTTCATGACATTTCATCTCAATACGTTTTCTATGCAGACATATTATGAAATACGTTGCAGTAAGCTAAGGCTAAAGGGTGGCTATACTGAGCTATACCGTAAGGTCACAGTGAGTAAAGAGTAAGTTTAGTTTTACGCCGCTTTTAGCAATATTCCAGCAATATCACGGCGGGGGGACACCGGAAATGGGCTTCACACATTGTACCCATGTGGGGACTCGAACCCGGGTCTTCGGCGTGACGAGCGAGCGCTTTAACCACTAGGCTAACCCACCGCCCCGTGTTCGATAGTATATTAAATGAGATGCTGAAGTGTTTTTGCTGTCAGAATGATATCTTTTCAAACAAACATTCACAAACTTTGCTTGTTCTAAAAGTCAAAATAGGATCAGATAATTAGATTCTAATAATTAGCAGTAACCGAACCAGCAATGACGTCAAAACGTACGCGAAACTTTAAATACGCCGATTAGTACTTGGCTTGTTCAACAAAGACCCCACCTCCCTTTAAGGTCACAACGATATAATAGACATGAAGAACAACGTTACCTTGTGTAAAGATTGGAGCGTGAGAGTTTCCCACCTGCGTGACATTTATGATAACAAGGGCGGACGTGGTTTGGTTCGTGAGCTGGTAAACGGACACACCCTGGAGTTTGGAGCCATCAGACACGCCTACCATCAGCTGATATTCGAGAAGACATTTCAAGATATGAAAATTACTGACGAGGTCATGATAAGGATATAGTGTGTGTTTTTTTTCTACCATGCACATTAATATTCTGTAAGGCAATCGAGTCTGGACCATACAATCTGGTGATACAGTTATGATTAGCATTGGTCTACGTAGTACGGATACGATGACATGCAACCAGGCATGTCAACGAGCATGACCAAATTAGTCGACTCTGACGAGAAGCAATAATCAAATTGCAAACCGAATGCCGATTCTATTTCGAATAACTAATAAAACGAAGGACATTTATTTTGTAAGGAAACAAGCAGAAAACCGAACTGAAGAGATGTTTGGTCCCGAGACATTTACAGTGACCCCCAACAAATAAAATCAAATTTATGTTTCAAACGATATTCTTTGCTTATAAGCAAATCAATTTCCGCAGTTCTTCATACCACACTAAATTCACAATTTTCTGGCTGGACCCTCACGTCCATAGATCACTTCATTGTCTGGTTTGTTTACAGGCCGCAGGCAGGAATACAGCTGTGCGACGTCAGCCAAACGCTACGGCTATTTCTTGGCAGATTTTGTGAATGGCGAGTGCTACTGGTAGGACGGGATATGCTTACCCTTTTGGCAAACACCTGGTGTCATCACTTATTTTCTGCGATGAATTTATATAATTATCGCAGCTATTTTCCCATTTACACCAAAAAAGTTCTGATGATGTGGAGACTGGTTAATTCTTTCACATTGACTTCTTATATTTACGCCCATGGTATTTGATATAAAGTATTTACTGAGCATATATTATCTTTGTAGTGTTACCGTTGACATTTATGGCCATTTTGAGAGAAATGTTGTCCGACAAGATTTCAGATATTAATATATAGTCCAGGAGGAGAATCTCAAAAGGGGCCTAGAAATAGGATTTCGTAGCCTCCCCAGTACTGATTTTGTTTGACACTATTTTCAGTTAGTATGATGTCTTGGGCTCATGAAAAGGCCTGTAATACTCTCAGATTGTGGTATCAGTTTTTTTTACAGGCCATTATATGTGGTGGGGGTCTGGGGGCATTTTCGTCACATTTGGTTTGCTGCCCGACAACACCTCAAAGTTAATCATTAATAGTTTTACTACTATCAATCTGATCACTTTCATTTTGACTTCTGTGCACTGCTAAAGGATGTAGAAATTATTTGACATAATTTTGTTTTGTAAAAAAAATCAAAATGGCCGCCATTATGGCCGCCATTTTGTTTTGTCGTGTTTTGCCTTCTCAGCACTTAAATCTACATAAAAATGTACACCGAATGTTTCCATTTACATCCAATGTTGATACTTTTGATGTGTTTTGACACTTGTTTCTCCTAGAATGATGGCTTGGGCACAAAACAAGTCATTTTGTATGGTCATAGCATGGTAATTTAATGTTTTACAGCTTATTCTTTGAGACAGGGGTATATTGGCATTTCTCAGACTTTTCATGGAAATGTGTCAGAGTGATTTATTTAATGGCAGTTAACATTATTTTTGTTACTAAAACAAGTTGTTTTTGTTTTCTCTTTACTTCTAGAGTGACGGCATGTTATTAGGAATGTTTACATATTACCCAGAATTCAAAATGGCCGCCATTGTAGTTTAACTACATATACTTAGTGGAGGACTAAATTTGTACTGATATGAAATCCAAACAAATCATTTGGTGTCTAATGTTTAATACAGTATAGGAATAGAGCTAAATTTCAATGATAAGGTCATTCAAAGCTGCACATTCCTAAAATATTTGATGAAATAACATTATCCAAAAGTGTTTGAAAACTATGCTTCATGGCCGATAACTACGTCTAAGCTTTGGTTGTAGGTATTCAAATTGTTCTATCAGATAACTCTTAATAATCACTTTTGATACATCCATAAGCTTGCAATTAACCCTCCTTTTCACTTTCTTTCATTTCATATGTTACTTCATGTCACAATCGGACCTGCAGAGATCCGGGTTAGAATTGATTTTCAATAACCCATGCTTGTCGTAAGAGGCAACTAACGGGATCTGGTAACGTTGTCAGGCTCGCTGACTGGGTTGACACATGTCATCGTATCTCAATTGCACAGATTGATGTTCATGCTGTTGATCCCTGGATTGTCTGGTCCAGACACGATTATTTACAGACTGCCGCCATATAGATGGAATATTGCTGAATGCAGTGTAAAACTAAACTCACTCACTCACTCACTCATGTCAGAATCGGAGTCATCTACTGGCAACAAGTAAAATGTGTTCGGGCAACAATCATCTGCCATACAAAAAGACATGCCTATGTGCACACTATATCATTCTTTCTGCTGGCATGCTGACTTTTTGCATTTACACGATGTCAGTTCAACCTATCCACGGGGAGCAGGATCTCTCGACATCAGAATAGGATAAGCTGACCATCACAAATGCTCCAACCATGGTCAACTGGTGAAGGGATGTTCATGATTGGTTGCAGAGACTGTTTCCAAACATGGACTTGGTAGTTGACTCTTTCAATGTGATGTTTTAGACTGTTGGATGTTGGTGGGAGGTTTTCATTCAATATCTTGTGTCATCTACAGACATCACTGGATTATTTGGTACATGGATAGAACTCACAAACTGGCCACAAGATATAATGAGTGTTTCTTGAACATCCAAATTGTCATCCATTTGTTGTGTGAAGCTTCTCATCCCTGGGCTTTACATCCTTTTTTTTGGAATCAATGTAGAAATGGTTTTCAGGTTCAGTCGATGTAAAGGTGACCACAAGTTTGTCCTGGGAAGAGTTCAATCGACTACTTATGATGTTATCCCTTTGCTCTGCCCCAATCTGTTTAACATGCAAGAGGCTGTGAATCATATCCTCTGGGACAACAACTCCACTTCCAATGTTCACAAGATGCAGACATCATTCATTTGGAAGATTGAATGGATTTGTCATCAACCCTGATGTGAACATGGACATTTCTAGTGTTCATTTTACAATGGCCCATTCAGATGGAACATTAAGAAAGAACATCAAAAGCGGTTTGTTAAATGAACTTTAAAAGCTTTTGGTCCTTCGCTGCTTATACTAGCAGAAGAGAGAATGTTGCCAGTTCATATAGTTGATGGAATGGCAAAATTGCAAATGTTCAGAAAGGGAGCTGCTTCCACATTTGGACACTTGGCTGATATGCATTGGGACAACTTCACTTCAGTTCTGAATCGAACAGACTGTATTAGAGTTGATGTTGTTTGGGACAGGTATGCCAGACAAGAGTAAATCAAAGCAGGGGAGCAAATCAAAAGAGGATCGCCAACGGCGCTAGAAGTCAAGAGTGTTGGCAAAAACAAACCACTGCCAAGACAATGGGGAAAAAAACACCAGCAGTCCTGTCAACAAGTCTAGTTTTGTAGCATGTATGAACGAACGATGGTGTTCTGTTTGTCCAGCCATGCTACCTGTTGGTAAAGCCTGAGTCACGCCAATGTAGTTCTTAGGACGTCCTGCCCTGTCCAAACAATAACTGTAAAGTGACCTCGAACGGGATAGAACATGTAACTTGTATAAATTACAATGCTAGTTTGATCATAAACAGTTCTCAGTACGTCTGTCTCGTTTTTACCCTGTCCTCAGACAGTTGGTGTTACGTTTAGAGTGGGTAAAATTGCCCGTTCACCCCGTGTGGACAACGTTTTCAAGCAGTCCAATCCTGTCCATAGTCACTTTATATCCCTTCTGAACTAAACCTATCTCGTTCTTAATGCGCACAACCCCGTTCTAACTCATTCTTCTAAACCAACTCATTTTCAGGCACTTCTTCCCATTCTCACTACTTTCTCACTCCGTTTCTAGTGTGTGCAATCGTAATAGCAATCACTTCCTGGTTCGATTTATATAAATACCCTGCCCATTCTTATTCCGTTCTCAGTTTCAAGGTAGAAACATTGACATCACCATGCCTCCAAGGAAGAAGGGTGAACATCTAATTTATAAAGGGGTCAATGCGTTCAAGAAGTTCATCAAACATGGGTGGGGTGATTCTCAAGAAGTTGTAGAAGGGCTCATGATCATCAAGGCGGAGCTCCTCCATCAGTTGATGATAATATCCCACAGCTATTCACCTCTCAGGTTTAAGCCAGTTCCTCACCCAACAAGTTCTTGTGTTTCCCTTCTTTCTTGCTCTACCAACTCATTGTACTCTTGCTCTGCTTCCGATAAAAATTACAGGAAACCAGCATTCAATTTTCTAACAGCTGCAAACTTGTTCATAGAAACTCTATCCCAAATGACGACCATGTTAAAAACGCATGTATATATACCCTACCTTGTCATATCGTAATGCACACAGTGTTGACATAGTAAGAACTGCATGAGAACTACATAAACATACTAACAACGAGTAGAACGTGATGAGAACCAACTGCAAACTGTTAGAACCGTGTACTACAAGTTTCTTCAGTACGATTCATTTTGTTTTGAACATATTTGCTTGGAATAACGACTAACTAGAGTTCAGTAGAGTTCTGCAAACGGGATGGACCAGGTGGAAACTGTGTACAAACGTATTGCAATTGATGCCGGACTGCACTTCGTCCTCACACATACCCAGTAAAATTGAAGCGCCGCGATTCCGTTCGTAGTATGGCAATTCCGTTCTTAGTATGGCAATCTCATTTTAAGTACGTTATTACTCCGTCCCATTTTAGAACGTGTAGAACGTTCGACATGGGGAATTGACTTACATAAGTCCTCTGAAAATCACCAACAAACATTGACACAATTGACATTGACATTCAAAAAGGATGTAAAGCCCAGGGATGAGAAGCTTCACACAACAAATGGATGACAATTTGGATGTTCAAGAAACACTCATTATATCTTGTGGCCAGTTTGTGAGTTCTATCCATGTACCAAATAATCCAGTGATGTCTGTAGATGACACAAGATATTGAATGAAAACCTCCCACCAACATCCAACAGTCTAAAACATCACATTGAAAGAGTCAACTACCAAGTCCATGTTTGGAAACAGTCTCTGCAACCAATCATGAACATCCCTTCACCAGTTGACCATGGTTGGAGCATGTGTGATGGTCAGCTATTCTGATGTCGAGAGATCCTGCTCCCCGTGGATAGGTTGAACTGACATCGTGTAAATGCAAAAAGTCAGCATGCCAGCAGAAAGAATGATATAGTGTGCACATAGGCATGTCTTTTTGTATGGCAGATGATTGTTGCCCGAACACATTTTACTTGTTGCCAGTAGATGACTCCGATTCTGACATGAGTGAGTGAGTGAGTGAGTTTAGTTTTACACTGCATTCAGCAATATTCCATCTATATGGCGGCAGTCTGTAAATAATCGTGTCTGGACCAGACAATCCAGGGATCAACAGCATGAACATCAATCTGTGCAATTGAGATACGATGACATGTGTCAACCCAGTCAGCGAGCCTGACAACATTACCAGATCCTGTTAGTTGCCTCTTACGACAAGCATGGGTTATTGAAGATCAATTCTAACCCGGATCTCTGCAGGTCCGATTGTGACATGAAGTAACATATGAAATGAAAGAAAGTGAAAAGGAGGGTTAATTGCAAGCTTATGGATGTATCAAAAGTGATTAAGAGTTATCTGATAGAACAATTTGAATACCTACAACCAAAGCTTAGACGTAGTTATCGGCCATGAAGCATAGTTTTCAAACACTTTTGGATAATGTTATTTCATCATATATTTTAGGAGTGTGAAGCTTTGAATGACCCTATCATTGAAATTTAGCTCTATTCCTATACTGTATTAAACATTAGACACCAAATGATTTGTTTGGATTTCATATCAGTACAAATTTAGTCCTCCACTAAGTATATGTAGTTAAACTACAATGGCGGCCATTTTGAATTCTGGGTAATATGTAAACATTCCTAATAACATGCCGTCACTCTAGAAGTAAAGAGAAAACAAAACAACTTGTTTTAGTAACAAAATATATTGTTAACTGCCATTAAATAAATCACTCTGACACATTTCCATGAAAAGTCTGAGAAATGCCAAAATACCCCTGTCTCAAAGAATAAGCTGTAAAACATTAAATTACCATGCTATGACCATACAAAATGACTTGTTTTGTGCCCAAGCCATCATTCTAGGAGAAACAAGTGTCAAAACACATCAAAAGTATCAACATTGGATGTAAATGGAAACATTCGGTGTACATTTTATGTAGATTTAAGTGCTGAGAAGGCAAAACACGACAAAACAAAATGGCGGCCATAATGGCGGCCATTTTGATTTTTTTTACAAAACAAAATTATGTCAAATAATTTCTACATCCTTTAGCAGTGCACAGAAGTCAAAATGAAAGTGATCAGATTGATAGTAGTAAAACTATTAATGATTAACTTTGAGGTGTTGTCGGGCAGCAAACCAAATGTGACGAAAATGCCCCCAGACCCCCACCACATATAATGGCCTGTAAAAAACTGATACCACAATCTGAGAGTATTACAGGCCTTTTCATGAGCCCAAGACATCATACTAACTGAAAATAGTGTCAAACAAAATCAGTACTGGGGAGGCTACGATTTGAAATTTTTCAGCTGCCTCCTCCTGGACTAATAGACATGTAATCTGCAAATCCACATGTAATCTGCAACGGTTGGTTGTTTTGTCTGTACGGAATAGTATTACTACAAAACAGTCATTAAATTCCTGTTCAAATGTATGGTCAACATGAAAATTATTGCAGGTATTCATAATGGGCAAAAATGTGGTACTGAACGCTGATCATGACATATGATGGTAATATGCATATCCCCGTCAAATGGCCCTTACCTGTATTGTGTAGAACTCAACTCCGTGCTTGACCAACGGTTCTTTAACTGTAAGCACACCGGAGGAGTCCAACGAGATGCTCCTATTGGCTATAATCGGTCTGTACACTGCGGACGACGTTGCGGGGTCGTCGGGGTCAAAGGATGCAATTCGGCCAATCACGCTACCCACGTGAGCTGTCTGATGGAAAACGATAATGTCAAGTAACTAGAAGTGTTCTGTTAAAATTATACCAAAACGGCAGTCTGTATTTGGAAGTAATTTGAGAGTAAACATATGCGATTCATTGCAGATCATTAAAATAAATATTTATTGATAGCAACTGATCAATGAAGTACTGAGTGTCGTTAAGTGTTGCAAAATGACGTTCTTATGCACGTTATACTGCGTTAAACGGAGGTTCGAAACGATAGCACCACACACGACTGAATAGCTGTTGGACTAAACCTCCAGGCAGAAATAATCTTTCCCGGAAACTGATCGTCTTCATGTGTTTGCAGAACCAAATAATGACATTACGTAGTTTGAGTGCTTATAGCACACAGGATGCACTTCAAGCACATTGGTTTCAACTTAACTTAATATTTGCCGTAATATCTAAAGCAGCTTATAATGTGAGAAACATGTCCCTAATGTTCTCATGAGTAGACTGATGACACGCCAGTGTGCAAATAGCGGCATTATTTGTTTTTGAGGCCATTTAAAGCATTTGCCATCTAAAACTCTGGGCTCTATCCAGCCTTTTATTCGTTATCCTAGCAAATACCAAACCGTTCACATGTGATACTGTCACCATCTTCCCGATGGAAGAGGTAAACTGACTGGAAATGAGGAATTACCTATGGGATTTTACTTTATAGTCAGTTATCAAATATCATTTCAATATGACACTAAATTAAACATTGAAACATCAGCGTCAAGTGATCAACGTCAGCCTCCAGATGAATTCCTTTACATTAATCTCACAGATTTTCATCCCCTATACGTTTTGCGTCAATTAATACCAATACATAGCGTCAGGTCATTTTGTCAATTTTATATGTTTGCTTATTCGCTTATGGAACCATATTACAATGAATTGCTGCACCACCTGATTAATGACAAATGTCTGTTTTTGTTGCCTTGATGTGAATATGGGTACGTTGTCATTGATGTCATCTACAGTGACGTTGATGACGGCAGTGTCCATGCTGGTTGGAGACATTCCTTCCGTCACCGTGACGTACAGTGGTATGGAGCCCCCCGTCACCTCCCGGTCTACTGGCCGCATCTGACTCACCATCCCGTTGAAGTTGTTGATACGGAAGTAGTGGGAGAACTCTGCCCAGGAGGGAGAGGGAGTGAGTATGGTTTTATGCCACTTTTAGCAATATTTCAGTAATAACAAATCATTATCACACCAGAAATGGGCTTAACGCATTGTACATATGTGGGGAATCGAACCCGGGGCTTCAGCGTGACGAGTAGACGCTTTAACCATAAGGCTTCCCCACCGACCTTGACCAGTAGAGATGCAACCCAACTCTGCAGGTTGTTATCAGTGAGATCATTGTGAAGCCAATTTCCAGTCTCGACGTTGTAATTGCGGTTCTGACACTGATACCCTGCACTTTCTGATCCGGGAAGATTGAACTAGAACTTGAGAAGGCTTTTAAGTGAAGCGATGCTACACACTACAGTGTGTAGTCGAGACCTAGCTTATCTAGCAACACAATCATGGACATCAGTTGTCCTGATCTTGTTCTGAAAAGGCCAGGTCACATTAAGGTCATAATGATTACCTGCTATTCGGAATCAACTCAGCCCTTTACCTAAGATAATTCAAAACGACGACGAACCTTTTTGAAAGAGAAACATTGCCGTCACTAATAGATTCACCATTTCTCTGGTTAGCTCAACTGATACAAAAAGCCTACAATCATTCTTTATGTTATTTATTAGTTTGGCGCTCCAATAGTTTGTGACTTGTCAATGTCTGCCCTGTATACTATTAAAATCCTTAAATTTCCGAACGAAATATTTTAATATACTACTCCTTTGTTTGAATAGGAGACACAAAACAAAATTACTCTGCCAAGTTCTTCTGATGTCAGACCTTATAATGATTCTGTAATAACTGATACATCCTGACCCATCAATACAGAACTGCATCAATGCTTGATATATCTACCTCTGCTAAGGATCTTTAAATTGTTCTGCTTAACGCAATACTCTCATTCAATGCACTGCTTTGGAAATATAGACACTTTTGTACTCGGTTGCTCGTAGCATAATGTGCACAATGTAGTGTTTCGAGGCAGTGTAACATATGTCTCAACAATGCTGTAACTGTATTACATCCTTTTTGCTGAGATTCAGTAGAAGTTCATGTTATTTTGTTTTAACAGTATTTAGTTTTGAGGTACGTGTTATTGATGTAAGAATGGTGTGGAAGTGTGTGTATTGATGCTTTGGAGTTAGGTGTAGTTAGTAAGCAGAGCAGCTTTAGAATGATTCAGCATAGATTAGAAGTTTCTGGACTGACTGACTGACTGAGTTTGGTTTTACGCCGCAATATTCAAGCAACATCACGGCGGGGGACACCAGAAATGGGCTTCACACATTGTACACATGTGGGGATTCGAACCCGGGTCTTCGGCGTGACGGAAGAAGTTTCTGGAAGGTATGTCGACTATATGTGGGCAAGCACGAGACTCTTTCCCCGCGCATTACATCAAGACCAGGCTATGTCTCTGGTAGCCTAGGTGGTATTTGGTTGGATGGTTTGTTGTTCAAAGCCGCAATCAGCAATGTTCCAGTTATATGGCGGTGGTCTGTAAATAATCGAGTCTGAACCAGATAATCCAGTGATCAACAGCATGATCTCTGTAGGACGTGAGACCAGTCTTGCTGTTACCACTCCTTTTGTATTTAATACTGCCTTTGTAACTGTACCGTCACTGAATGTGGTACTGCCATCCAATTGTGTAACATCATCGTAATTACTTTGTAGTAATATAAATTGATTTGTATACAAGACATACTGGTAATGGAAGTCGTAATTGAGCACCACTTCGATCCTGTGTCTTGCTTTCATATTGAACTCTGTTACCTGTGGATTTTAGGGATAACTAATAATAATTGCAATTTGGAACTCGACAGGTAACGAAAGTCGAGATTAATGTAGAACTATAGTATTTAGATCCTCACGTCCAGCCTGCAGTGAGTATACGTATCTCCGACTGCTGACGGTTCCTTGGCTGTAGTGATGTCCTGTTGCAACAACCTGCACAATATCACTCACTGGGTCGGCCTCCTCCTGGACTGTTGCTGTATATCGAGGTTTTACAAACCGTGCCCGAATGTTGCCATAAATGCCTACAACCACCTGTAAATATCGTGATAAAACATATTTATTGAAATGTATACTTAGTTTATTTCTTTCATATATAATGTAAAACTGAAACAGCTTTGGATACTCTAGGGTTGTGCTAGTTCTTGTTACATAGTGGTATATTCAATTTTACGTACGTAACTGGGAGTGTACGCTGTTAACGTACGTATGCGTTGGTGTTCGCTGTGAACGTACGTATGTGGAAGCGTTAAATGCCTTTGTATGTATACGCACTCTAGAAGTATTCAGTGCTGATCCACGTATGCGGTATGTCCGCTGTTAATGTACATATGCGGGGGTGTTCGCTGTTAACGTACAGCTGTACACGTAAGTGTTCAGTGCTGAAGTACGTATGCGGAATAAGTTAAGTGCCTTGTATGAGATAGTGTTTATTGCTTACTTACGTGTACAGAGTTATTCAGAGGGGCGTCGAACTGTGGCATGTCTACTGCAACGATAGTCAGTGTCACTACCGGAGGCAAGGCCCAGAGAGGATGTTGGACGGTTATATTCCCGGAAAGGGCATCAACGCTGAAATACCTTCCTGTTAACAAACAATCCACAGTCATTTGAGGGTCAGGAGTGCCTAAGTCTCATTTAAGTAGATATTAAATACTTCACCCGTGATGGTCCGGGTTAGAATTGGTCTTAAGCAACCCATTCGTAACTTCTTTGAGTGACATTTTAGAAGGTGGGAGGTACAACATAGAACAAACTTCTTGTACCGCTGTCAAGCAGGAATGGAGTTCCTTAAAGACGTTATCCATAAAGTTTGTTCTATATTGAACCCAGGCTTGGAGGCGACTAACGGGATCAGGTGGTCAGGTGGTAGATCGATGCTCATGCTGTTGACCACTGGATTGTCTGGTCCAGACTGGATTATTTACAGAGGTTCGCCATATAGGAGGAATATTGGTGAGTGCGACGTTAAACAAAAAAGAAACAAAACATAATAATACTCAGTAAGTCATTCTGAAACAAATATGAAAATAGCGTAAACAGTTGATATTTTGGATGGTTCCCGTTTGCTGATCACATCCAGCACAAGTAAAGGCTTGAATGAGTTGAGTATAACACCGACCTGATCATTATTTCAGTTACATCACGACATGTCCCTTCGGGCTCAGGAAACATAATCAAACATCGAGGGTCAACCCATGGGCCCCGAGGGACCAGTGAACAACGTATTTATCTTACCGAACACCTCAATGGTAATTATGAACTGTTTGAAGCACGGGTATCGGATCATAGTATGAAGTACCAGACGACAAGACAAAGAAAACAAATTTAAAGTTATCTCCCTTCCATCAATTTGCATTCGCAAAACATTGGTAATTTCCGTGCACCATACGTGATTCAATGTTATTCGAGATAAAGAATTAAGACTACGAAGTATCAAATGGGTTTGGCGTTCTCAGTTGGGCACATAGAAAATGTTTCTCGCTTGTAAGCGGGGTACATGGAAAATAATAGAAGAGCGCTCAGCCAATCAGAAAACGACATTTATGCGTGAGGCAAGATAACACACATGCCATCTTGATGTGAGAGAAAAGCCCAAAATAATACAAGCCTGACAGATTAACTACTTTGTGGAAAGCCCAAGGCGTCTAAATATTCTGTACGAAGTTGCATCCACTGGGCACGGCCGAAACCTGCCATCACCACGCACGCTATCCTGGTCAACGTCCTGAAACATTCTGGTTTTCTTCTGTCATTGCTCTGACATTCTGTTGTATAACGGAAATGCACTTTAAAGCTGCTTGACAGGAAGAGTGCCCCAGTGAGTGACAACGACCGAAAACTAACGTAGGTTAGGTTAACACACTTTAATCTGTGATCGTCAACACAACAATCGCCGGGGAGGAACCACCGGAAACACGAGGTCGCCACGAAATAGGGTTTTCCCAACAACTGCTGGCAACAAACATAACGTGAAGGGCCTGTACTGGCGCAACTTCCTTTTCTCTTGTATTATGAGAAGTGGAAACATATATCATAAAACAGGGGAAATGCTGATGATACTGCATTCATCAGGGCACATAACGTTCATGTGAAGAAGTCAATACGGATAATCCGTCACAATTTACGTGGAAATATCAAATGTCCATGTAACAGTCGTCAAAGCATCTGGGAGGTTTTCTGAGTCTCTGTGGCCACTTTGACTGCGCATCTTCCTCCTGATAAGAAGCATAGTTGGGAGTCTCACGAGGAGATGTAGGCTCAGCTTCAGCACTGGGGGGATCTTGATTGTCCGAGGATGGTTGACAGGGTGTGTAGTCGATAGTATGGAGCCGTGCGGGGGTGGAGAGTTCTACGGGTACTGCTGGTAATCTAGGCGGTGATCTTTTGTTGCCAGATCTTTTGTTGCCTTATCTTCAGATCAGTCATCGCCATGTAGGTATGTAGAGGCAGGAGGTACCCGACAGGGCACACGGTAACAGTCCGATAATCGCACTCTGTAAGAGGTGTGCCGTAGTTGGTTGCAACTGAACTTTCGTATGTTACACCACGGGGAATCAACGCTGATCACAAGGTATCGACTCCGACCCTTGGTTTTGTCTCTGTCAGGATAAAGGTAATCTACATCTCCCACTGAGATGTCTGGGGGAGGGATCACTCTACCAGAGGGACACTTTGAGGCTTCACTGTATGGATGGTTTGAGAGTCTGTGGTCATGTTGGACTTGGATCAAGTTCATGTCATCCATGCATATGTGACTGTTAGTAAATTGATCTCTTTGGGTCCACATCTCACGCGAGGGCAGACCACGTGCCCTTAGGCGGGTGTTGAGTCGGCAGGTAGACACAGCGAGTGTAAGTGAGGATACAGAGCTGCCGAGGGGATCCTGGAGAAGGAGTTATTTCTTCAGTTCCTGTATGGCCCCCTCAGCGACGGGATTCTTATCTAGATATTTTGCTCGGCCAACTTCGATGACAAGATTATGGCTAAGTAGGAGGATATCATTTTGAAGTGCAGAGAATCCTGGTGCTGGATCAACTCTGATAACGTCACTTAGATCTTGGATATGTTATATATATTTTACCTGAACCTTGGAAAAAGACTTTAAAGGAATATAGATATATAAACATTAATGACCTAACAATAAATTCACTCCAAAAGGATTTCATATCCCCAAGAAAAGGTTCAAAATTATTCTATGATAAATTGTTATCTGAGATGTTAAACCTCACATGTGCCGAAAATGGGAAACATTATTTGACTGTATTGATTTTGATTCGCATTTGATTTTTCATACTTGTAGAAAGAATTTAAGAGATGTGAAACGGTTAGATTTTCAATATCTATTTCTGCACGGAACTGTTTATACCAAATAAGAACTTTTTAGAATGAATCTGGTGGACAATACAATATGTTATTTGTGTAATGATTCTGTTGAAACCTTATGCCATGTATATTGGGAATGTGATGAAACCAAAACTTTTTTGAAGAAACTTGAACAGTGGATTACGAAACGTATCCAAACACTTAATTTGACAAAATCTTTGATCTGGTTTGGCTTTTTAGGTAAGAACCCATTATTGAACCACATAATCCTATCTGCTAAGAGATATATACTGAGTCAAACAAGAAACTTCACATTCTTTCTTCAGGGCACTATAAAAGAACAAGAGATGGTAAGATGGTTAAATTGTTATTATTTCATTGCTGAGATCTGTGTTATGTACTCGATACACTGACAGAGCCATAATCAGTTCCATTAGGCTACACCGCCGTTCCAAAACATGGGTATACAGGATGTCAAGTCACAAGAATAAAAATGCGAAATTTCTCAGTTCAGTATCGTGTATGGCCGCCCCGCGCATTCACCACTGCCAAACACCGTCTCTTCATCGACTGCCTGATGCTTGTGAACACGTGGTTGGGGATTCTGCGCCATTGCTCTTGCAAGGCAGCGCCAAGTTCCTGCAAATTCCTAAGACCACGAAGCGGTCTCCCAAGTGCATCCCAAACGTGCTCTATTGGATTAAGGTCAGGGGACCTCGATCGCCAGTCCATGACGTTGATACCAGCGTTTTGAAGGAAATTTCGTGTCAACATCGCGGTATGCGGCCGAGCATTATCATGCTGGAACTGTAGACCTGGGCCATGAGCCGCCATGAAAGGAACGAGTTCAGGGGTGAGCACCTGGTCGCGGTAAGCAGCAGCTGTGAGGTTTCCACGAATGACCAGAAGTCGGGAACGGTTGTTCCCACAGAAAGCACCCCACACCATGCAACTTCCGCCCCCGAATCTGTCGACTTCCTGTACACAACATTGGGCATACCGTTCACGACGTCGTCTCCAGACTCTATGCCTGCCGTCCGCGAATCTGAGGGTAAACCTGGATTCATCGCTAAAGACGACTCGATTCCAGTCTCTTTGGTTCCATCGGAGGTGACGTTGGGCCCACAGCAGACGTTGACGTTGATGAAACGGCGTCAATATTGGCCCACGATATGGACGTGGAGAATGGAGATTGGCAGCCCGCAACCGATTTCGAATGGTCTGTGAGGGCAGTCGACCTCTAAACATCTCAGGCCTGGTTCGTGTAGGCGGCAGAAATCTGTCACGTAGGTGACGTAGGACGATTTGACGGTCTTCTGCTTGTGACGTCACACGTGGACGACCCGACCTTGGGCGATCAGAAGTGGTGCCAGTTTGTTGTAGTCGACCTCGCAAGTCATACACAGTACGACGGCTGCATCCCATTGCTCTTGCGACGTCAATAACTGATCTTGCCGCTTGCAACATGCCAACGGCACGTTCACGTTGCACATTTGACAATCGTGGCATTTCAAGTACCGTTAGAACTGTGGTATAAAAGTGTTTTTGTCAATTCTGGAGGCCAATGCAAACACGTGCATATGAAGAAAACTTCGATGCGAAGATCACGTGATCGACTGCACGTGCAAAACCTGATTTGCCACTAACATCATTTGCACGACGAATGGATGGGTTTGAGTGGGTTTTGCTAACGTTTTTCTAGAGTCGAAAGATAGGGATCCCATTCCCGGATACATAGATGTATCATCAGAGAAAAATTATTCATTATTTTTCAAATTACATTTTGTGAAGTTTCTATTTTGACTCAGTATATTTACACTTGCTCTTTGACAAAAACAATTCCAAAAGTTGATAATTACTTAAGGATATTGAAAGACATATTTACCACTGAATCATTCATCTCCAGAAGAAATAATAACGTTGAAAGCTTTTCAGTCAAATGGTTTCCTCTCATCCCTGAATTTAACCCTGAATGACTATTAAACAAAAAACATATCACTAATATTGATATTCAATGTAGTACTTAGTGTACGATATCGCTTTTGAGCCCACTAGCTTGTATGTGCACATATTCCTCTATATGCTTGTACTCATCATGTTTTTGTACTCATCACATTGGGAACAATAAAAAAAATAAAATAAAAAAACCCCAAACTCTGATAACGTTGGCTGGTCCGTCAAGCGGAACCATTGGTAAGCATAAAGTCAGTAACGTAGCACGCAGTGTGGCGTGCCGTTCATTTTCAATCAGGGCTGTTGCTGTGAAGGATGTGACTGTTTCTCTGACCACGAGGATGAGTTGACGGTTGCATTTGAGAACGTCGGCTTCAAAGCACAGACCAACCGTAGCGGGTGGATCGCTAGTTGACTGAGGAGTCAAGGCTTTAGGTACAATGCGAGGCAGATTCTTATGAACAAGTTGTAGCCACATCAGAACCACAAAATTCTCCAAGGTAGGTGAAAGATCTTCGTCTTCCTGCACAGCAACATTGGATGAGTAGATTGTCTTCTACGAAAGCTGAAAGTCTTCTGGCCTTTCATCTGGTTCAAGTTTTATGTCACAAAAATCAAGGAAATGTGCGCCAGATGACTGGAATCAATAATGAAGGCGAATCGTCTGCCAAATAGTAGAAGCAGATGTTGAATTTGTGATGATGAAACTACGTGAGATTACAGGGCAGTAATTAGCAACTTGACCAAGCATAAGCATTAACATATTCACTTTTTCCTGGGCAGTACGACGTTTAGCATCCGGTACATCTTTCCCATCATTGACGAATCCCTGTAGTAGATTGGCCCTTGTTTTCCTCTCCCACTGTGCGTCATTAGCAAGAAAAGTGGCAAAGTTGGTATCGAGTGAGAAGGTATAAAGCAAATTCAACACAACAATCGCCGGGAAGGAACCACCGAAAACACGAGGTCGCCACGAAATAGGGCTTTCCCAACAACTGCTGGCAACTAACATAACGTGAAGGGCCTCTACTGGCGGTGGGTTACACTAAGGTGTAGCTGAGCATATATCAGAAACGTATTGGAATTTAAAGTAAGTTGGCTTACTGTTAGCGCTGGTGAGGGAGTATACGATCGCCCCGTTACAACTATCGGTGTCGCTGTCTGTGGCTACTACGGCGTCGGTAACAACGGTGCCGACTGGAACATCACGAGAGACATTGACAAAACGTGGAATATTCTTAAATTCAGGGGCATTGTCGTTGACGTCATCCAAGAAGATATCCACCAGTGCTGTGGCATTCTTGCTGTTACCGTCGACTGGCATATCAGAGGCAGTCGCGAGGCAGGTGTACTTTCGTTTTGTCTCGTAGTCGATTTTCTTACTGACGCTGATATCGCCATCTGCAAGAAGAGAAGATATGCAATTTTCAAACCATCAACAACAGAACATAGTCAGTCTGTTTTATCTGCCGATACAGATTCTATGGCCATTACATATGATAGGCACAATACAGATATTAATCTTACGAACTGTTCATATAAAATCAGTTATTTTACTAGTTGTTTGGGAAAACTGTTGGGGGTGCAGCTCCCGCCATTCATAACGTTGTAAAAACGTTTTTGGCTTCCTAAGGACCTTCCCAGAAATATTCCTGCAGGACGACGGTGGTATGTAAACAATAACACCTTGACCAGGCAGTCGGTATCCGAAAATAGTAATTCATTGATAGGTGGCAGGTACTAAAAGCACACCGGTAGTGTTGGAGTGAGTGAGTGAGTTTATGCCACTTTCAGCAATATTGCAGTTATATCACGCGACACCAGAAATGGGCTTCTCTTATTGAAGTCATGTGGGGAATCGAACGTGGGTCTTCAGCGTGAGAAACGAACGCTTTAACCACTAGGCTACCACGCCTCCCCCGGTAGTGGTGGAAGGAATCACTATTATGTGCCAGTCATATGGAGTTTAACGCTGCAAGGACCAGGTTGAAGAAATATATCGAAATTAGATCTCCGAGGAACCCTTTCAAAAACAAGCACAGACACTCAGGGCAATTTCAATATAGAACCGTGCTAAAAACATATCACTAAAACATCTCACAGAAATGAAGCATCGGGGTCATTAAATGTAACACAGTTCATCAGGTTTAAGTGAGACATACACTTTCAAAGAATATAATACCCATCAGATTAATTAGAAGTTTTGACGCATTGAAATATTTGGTAATGGTTACTTTCTGATACGTAGAAAGGACAGCTTCCTTGTTCTCCGACGGCAACCATAGTCCTGCCGTAAATGACGCGTCCGTTCGTAGACTTTTCTGAATCTCTGTCATACGCCCTCAGTGAGATATTCACTTTTACCTAGGTAACAAATGTACAAAAGGTTAACCTTTAAACACAAAGGCCAATGTAATACTAATGTTGTGCTTCCCTAAATTGCATTTAACATCGATGTACATGGTTTATGTTCTTGCCCAAGTACAGATTCATATAATGTAATGACCATGAATAGAACGACCTAAAATATACTGAGGGAAACAAACCAAGGAACACCATTCAAGGCAGTGTTCCTCTATTCTCAGATTCTCACCCACAGTGCGATACAAAGCTTGTGATGAAACCTTGGAAATAATAATGGAACATTTCTGCTTTCATATGTTCCTTTATTTATTTCCATCAGTATATATAACACAACTATAAATGTCAACACCAGGGAGTAATTTTGATTATTAACGAAACAGATTCGATAGGGTATTAAAGGCAAATAGCGGCCAAAATTAAATGAAAAGATCACTGAAAATCGATGATGAAGTAAATGACAAACGAACAAAGCCGAACAATGATTACAGATGTTGATTCAGATGGCTGACGATGTAAGTAGATAACATGGGATCTTACCATGTCATTAACTTCAGCATTTTCCTTGACATGAAAGGTGTATCTGGGTTGGGTAAATTCGGGGGCGTTGTCGTTGACGTCCACGAGGACGATATGTAATGACGTCGTTGACGTTTGTGGCGGGTCTCCCTGATCTCTGGCCTGAGCAACATTCCATAATAAACGATACATTGTTAACTTATTTCTACTGTGTTTTCGAGTTTGGAAAACTGAAGTTACTGCATCTAGGCATAGAACCATTGACAACCAATAAATATAATATCGGCGTGAGCATTAAAATACGTAAAAACGTGAAATGTTTCGTGTAGTTTTATTTTATCAATCAAACCAGCGTGAATTTGTTAGAAAACATTTTCCAATTCAACTGAATACTTACAATAACCCGAAGATGACGATGGCTGCTATTCGACGAATCAACATCCAGCATCTGTGCTACAGTCACTGCTCCAGTTCTCGCTCCGATTTTGAATTCTTGAGAAAATAGCACAAACGTTTCAAAAATGTTAAAAAAACGTCTTCTCCGGCAAACAGATAATGCAATGAGAGACACACACTGACATTTAGGGTAATTAAATGTACCCAATGTAATCATTATGTATAAAAAAATATATGTGAATTGAACTATTACTGATTGCTTTATCGGCATTCTAGAAGTCTTTTAGCATTACTAAACAAAACGCATTCAGCTTTATGGAAAACATAAATTAATAACGTGAAGTTGTTATTCATAAAGTTGCATGTTTCTTATAAAAATATTACTGTGCCAACATTTGTCGGGTTAGATTAACTTTGTTATGCCTTTTATGGATCAAGACATATAGTAATATCGTCAACAATTCACAGGAGTTCGAATTAATGAGGTTCCACTGTAGAAGCATGTCAATAAATACCTGTATCGGGTGACAACATATAGGTCACGTTGCCGTTGGGTCCGACATCGGGGTCGGTGGCGTTGATATTGGTCACTAAAGTGTCTTTTGGTATAGTCTCATTAAGGTAGATAGTCAGGTGGCTGCTCGGTTTGAAACGTGGTTTGTTGTCATTGACGTCAGACACATGGATACTTATCTGATAACGGAAGGTCCAAATTTGGTTAAACATAATGAATCTTGAACGAGTAAGATTGAATTACTAGACATCAATGGACTCAGCACTCAGGTTTAACGCTGCTACGTGCAGCATTGCATTTATATCAAAGCAAGTGGAATTACGTGAGAGGAAACCCCGAAGGATTAAAGTAACAGACATGTGTCATTCTGATGGGAGATTCGAGCATATTAGTACAGGAAATCCAACACTCATAATCATAGGGATTAATAATTGAATTCGAACCTCTGACTCGTCCCACATCGACAAGCTCACCTGCCCGTGTCTGAGGAAGGGGTCAGGGGATGTCAACATATCGTAATCATTCCTGTGGAATGTCTAGATTATAACATGTCATGATATGTTTCTGTAGAGGTAATAATGATTTATCAAAGGGTATTTATGTTGTGTTTTTTTTTTTAACGCCCAAGTCAGAAATATTCTCGTCTTGTGGCGGCGATCTGGATCTAGTGACAGAATTCGTTATCATCCATATACCTAGGTGGGATACAATGACGTGTGTGACAAAATCAAGGACAACCCGATACAGTTTGTCACCGCTTACGACAAGAATGGGAGCTCCTGAGTGAGTTCCTGAGTTCCTGAGTTCCTGCGTGAGTGAGTGAGTTTAGATTTACGCCGCTTATAGCAAAATTCCAGCAATATCACGGTGGGGGACACCCGAAATCACGGCTTCACACATTGTGCCCATGTAGGGAATGGAACCCGGGCCTTCGGCGTGATGGGCGAACGCTTTAACCACTAGGCTAACCCACCGCCTGGGAGTTCCTGAGCTAACTTGCACAAAGTTATGGGAGTTACGACCACTCTAACGCTAAGACCTATTTGTGCAAGCCAGCCCTGCTCCTTTAAGAATACTTGCCATTTAAAATGCAAAACCGAACCAGATTATATCATAAAATTGGAAACAGACATTTCAAGACATGTCATATACGCTGACAATTATCAATAACCGAACAGTTATTATGCATATGTTAGCGTGTTCAACACACATAACCCATCAAAGGACAGCGGAACTAAGACATAACTGCAAACATAATGCACTATGACTCACAAGAATAAGATCGTAATCACTTCCATTCGTCAGCTTGGCTCTGATCATCAGCTGATGAAGCGACTTCTTCTCTCGGTCAAACTGACCTCTGTAAAACAGACTTCCCGATGTGCCGTTCAAAATGAATGATCCATTTTTTTCCACGAGTGCATATGTGATCGTGCCCATGCGTGTTCCGTTTGCATTGACGATGCCTATTGCCTTTGTTGAGTAGTTTCTGTTCTCAATAACAGAAAAACTGATCTCGCTGTGCGGAAACCAGTTCCGAAACGGAAGTGGCCGAGACGAATTATCCGGGGAAAAGTAAGATGAGATAGTTGATAAATATATTACTACTTGCGCTCTCGCTATGTTTGGTGGTGATCTTCCGTCCGTAGCGGTGATGTTAAACGTGTAGTTACCAATTGATGGAGCATGTGGTGTTACTGTTCGAACAACGTTTCCAGCAACTGTGAAATATTGAGAAAGATTCCGGCCGGGCATATGGAATGTCACTTCTCCATATTTTCCCGAATCGGCGTCCGATGCATTGAGGACAAGAATTGGTTTGTTAGCAACCCAATGTGATATCAAAACCTGTGTAGCATACTTAGATTTGGAGAAAACAGGCTTGTTATCGTTGACATCCTGTACAGAGACCACAACTGTTGTAGAAGCACTTCTCACGGGCTTCCCCGAATCCACAGCAACCACGGTGAAGGTGTGAAGCCTTTGCGTTTCAAAGTCAAGAAGCTGCTTGCACCGTACAACTCCAGTAGTGCTGTTAATCTTGAAATAAGTGTTTGACAAGTTGTAGGTAATTGTTTTGTCTGCATCATCATCTACCGCCTTCATAGTAATGACTGGTGATTTGCATGTCTTGTTTTCAGGATATGATGCCATCACTGGATTTATAAATCGTGGTGGGTTATCATTCTCATCAAGCACGTTGACCGTGATATGTAGTAATGACTTCAGTTGTGGTTGGCCGTGATCGAAAGCTTCAAGTGAAAGATTAAAAGTACTGTAAACCTCTCTATCAACCCTCTCCTTTGAACAAAGAATTCCATTGTATCGTCCTATCTCAAAATACCCACTTCCACCAGCAACGATGAAAGACACCGTTCCGTTGACACCTTCATCCTTATCGGTAGCTGATATGTTACCTATACAATACGGGTCTGCGTTCTCACGAATTGTTAGAGTAGTTCCAACCTGATGGCCAAAAACTGGAGCGTTATCGTTGACGTCGAGCACGTGGACGTTGATGGTTGAGGTACTCGTATGTACGCCTGATGCGTTGCCATCTTTGGCCAAGAGATAAAGTTTCAGACGTGGGATCGTTTCTCTGTCAAATATTGTTGTTGTAAATATTTTTGCAGTTTTACCATCGGTAGTGTCCACTTGGAAACGGTCTTGGTATTGGCCGGTCAAAGAAAAATGTGATTTTCCATTTTGGCCCTCATCAGGATCGAAGACTGTAACACTGAGCTGGAAGGAAAATATCGAATGAAACCAGACCAATCTATAATACATCATTTATGCATCATCGTGGAATATTTTTGGAATAATAAACCAGTTATCTGTTAATCCCCAAAACAACGATACAGAGACAAGAGAAAATATACACCTTATGTCACGGTGGCAAAAGGCGAAAGAAACATGATACGGTTATTCGATTGTGATGTACATGCTACGGGTGTCATAGTTTTGTATTGGACCGAACGTGTGCACTGTTTTGCTAGCTGTCACGTTAGTAGCGTTCTGGTGATGGTTGTAATTTGATGGTCAACTTCGGTTATCAAGTGTGTCGTCGGCAGTTACCATCAATCATCAATCGGGCCTAAACTCTAAACACATATCTAAAGGTCATTGATATTCAGCGAACTAAGCCTTTAACAGTAATAGACGAGCAGCTTTAATTAGCGCTACAAATCATTGAGATTAACCGAGCAGGAAAATGACGTCGAACCTAGCTGAACCCTGGGAACCAAAGAAATATTGACCTAGGTTGGACATTTCTTACACGTCTGTCCTAGCTATCAGATAACACAGATCTAACGTACGACACCTTGTAGTACATGCATGTTACTTCGTCTGTTTTGTGTGTTGGCCATTACATGTATGTTTAATACAAATTCCAGTTTGTGGTAATTTCGGTTCCAAACAAAACCCTGTAGGCACTATTAATAAAGTTCAAAAGGGCCTGAAATTTCGAAACATCGTGGTAAAAAAAAGTTACATATATCGCAAGGGTTTATCCAGACGGAGACGAAACTCAGGTACAGCCAGAGATTCGACACGTCCGAGTTCGATCCATCCGGTTCTGACTGCACATTAATTGATCAACATTGTGAGCACTCAAGCATGTAGGCTACGGGTGTTCAATCCTACATATAAAGTGAAAGAGACGCTATATAAACGAATATAGTAAAAATATGCATTTTGTATTTTGTAAGACTTACCACATGTTTGTAGATCGTTGTCCTGTCGTTCTCCAATAACGAAACGTCATATGAACTGGAGTCAAACTGAGGAGAGTGGTCATTGATGTCCTCTATTACAACATGCATTGTTCCAAGAATCTAAACAATGAAACCATTGAATTACACATTAAACAGCTAAATATATAAAATATAAAAACGTTAGTCATTAGCTGCTCTGACTGACTGACTTGAGCCTTACACTATTCCTGTTTGAAAGAGAGATAATCCGTTACTTTGTCTGCCTTGAATATATTTCTATTATTATTACCCTGAGAAGGAAAATTAAATAACATTCTCAATACTTAAATTTCAAATGACACTATGAACAATAAATGGCGTCTCATAGCATTTAACACCAGTGTTGTGTGTTTGTTTAATGCCGCATTCAGAAGTATTCAGCAACGCGACTGGAAATAGAATTGAGTTTGGACCAGAAACTCTAATGCCTGACATCACGGTGACATGTATCAACGAAGTCAGCAAACCAAACTACCCGATCCAGTTAGTCGCCTAATTCGAACCTGTAAATTAATCCGGTATTCTGCGAATGCTTTGTTGTCAAATAGTGTATGAATTTGTAGGACGTTATGATAGTTTAAATGACTAGCCAGAGTTGAGATTATAAAATATTGGAATATAGATACACATACTTATTCAAACCTTCATGTAATGGAACCTTACTGTTGGTGGTTTGAAAAGAAAGATGAATCGCGACGAACAACAGATTGAATGCCCCGCCCAATTGCTGGTTAAGTTGACACACAGAAGACGACATACGAATGTGAGCCATGCATAATACCACTAATCAGACTTGTTCTACATTGATAAGGAGCAAGGCTAAACCAGAGACGTCAAATGTTATAAGGTATGGAGGCGTTGGGGTAGCCTAGCGGTTCAAGCGTTCGCTCGTTCCCCATAGGAACGACGTCTGAAGAGAATTGTGTTCCTCGTCGTTATTTATATTGGTAGAATATTGCTCACTCACTGATAACATATGATTCCAAGGACCGAAATACATAAAGCTTTATGTTGTTATATCGACAATTAATGATTAATGAGGGTAGAAAAACTTCTGTCCAGAAAGAACGTCGATATTGTCCTTTATGTAACGTTGGAATAGAAAATGAAATTCATTTTACCCTGATTTGTCCTTGTTATCACGAATTAAGACAGAAGTATATACCGCACCATCTTCTTGCAAAGCAGCCCCATTATGCATATATTTCTTTGTTACAAACCAATAATGAAAATATTCTTGCTCGATTGTCCTTATATATAAAATATGCATTAGCTAAAAGAGATCTTCTTATAAAGCGTATTGTATACCCTTAAATATATATGTAAATATCCAGAATATTTCTTTATCACTGTAACTCTCATGTATATGGGCCGGAGGCCTTTCATACAATAAACATCTTTTGACTTGACTTGACACTTCACAGTTTTGCTGCTTGCGTGACAGACACTCTACGTAACGACATTGCCATATGACGTCAGGTTCTTGGAACAAAAGTGCCACACATTCACGAAAACGCGGAACATCAACGGAGTATATGCAAAGAAAACCCCTAAACACTATATATATATATATACCAGCGACCCGATCCAGGAAGCGTTCATAACGTAGTTATGTTTATCATAGGCGTACGAATGTCGAAGCGCTACGAACGCTTTGTGGCTCGGGAACCCTGGGACGTATGTTCATGACAGACAAATAGGTCTATCGTGTTTGCATCATGCTAGTCGTTTCTGTTCCTCAGTGGACAGTGTACAGGATGATAGAAAAGGTACAGCAGGCTACGTTTATAGAGGAAAAAACCCTTTTGGGACCACTGTATATGCATCTTTTTCGAACTGAGACAAACTTTTAGCCTTTTTTCAGACGTGTTTATATAGACTAGACTTTGTCTTTCAACAAAGGTCTGTTTGATACGTTGCTGTCAACATCAATTGCAGTAGGCAGGCATACACGACAACAAATATCAATACTTGAAAACAGATGCCATCAGGTGTTTGGGTTAGCAGAAGGTTAAACTAGGATCCGAATTAAAAGAATGAATTTAGTTTTAGCAATATTCCAACAATATCACAACTGCAAGGGGCTTCACACTTTGTACCCATGTGGGGAATCGATCCCTCGCTTTCGGCGTGACGAGCGAACTCTTTAGCCACTAGGCTACCCCATCGCTCCGAGTTAAAAGAGACTGAATGCCTTCTATATCTACCACCAGTTCACAGTACATATCTCTGTCCACACCCATGATTGTGAATGAGAGTGAAGGTCCTGACTCTCTGTCGAGATCCTTTATGATCGAGATACTGCCCTGTAAAATGAAACAAAATGAAATTATGGATAGTATTTGAACGCCATTTGAATAGATCAATTTTTTCACTAGTAAATATACTGCCATCAAACGCTCGCGGATATTTTCCATATGAATAAAATTATTTCTTTAAATGTATGTACAGTATGCACCTTGTTAGGTACAACTATCAGATACCTCTTTGAGCTAAGGTAATAGTGATATCACCGAGTTCATTCTTCATACATTGTTGTTATTCTGAGCAAACATGGGAACAACGAACTGACACTCGTTTATGAATTAAAGAGTTATATCATTATGATGCTTACACAACCAGATTTAATATTCAAACGTTTAGTTCAACCATTTCAATCACGTATAAAGGTAGTTTAGTGTTTCCTAAAACAATGGCATATAACATCACATTTGAAACCGCATTTGAGCAAATGCTAGCACATGGATCATTGCAGAATGATAATAATAGTAAACTGTAGAGTGTTGTTCAATTAGACTGCAATGATACCATCTGTAATTCATTATATCTGCAAAAGAACGATTCTATTAAGAAGACAGATTTTGAAAAGCTAAATGTTATTAGTTATTGAACAAACTCTTATCTGTACTACTAATTGTACAGACTAATCAAATTGACAGCCTCCATCAATTTCTTTGATGGGCATTTTAGAAGTTGAGTTGATGAAGAATGATGATACTTTTATGGATATACAACTTCTGTATTCTGTGAAAGGTTTCGTTTCGACATAGATTGATAATAATTTTATGGATATATAACTTCTTTATTTTGTGAAAGGCGACGTTTCGACATAGATTCTAATGTTGTTGTCAAGCAAGTGATGACAACTTTTAATTTTATGATACAATTGTCAATTGCATGAAAAAATTATAATGTTTGTTGGCTTCACAATGAAATCTTTTGGCGTAGATTTCCAGGTTAACGTATTGTATCAATGTGGAAGTCCATTCTTAAGACCATGTAGGATCGGGATGATTAACACTTACTGTGTTCCGGTCGATCGTAAGTGTGTTCTGTACCTCGAAGATATGGAAGTCTGTGTAATTAGTTATAACACTAGTGTTTGTCTTTAGACTACCCACTCGACCACCTTGAGGAGAATGTTCTGGTATCCGCAAATGGAATTCCAGATGAAGGTTTTTCTTTGGAATAGTCCGTGTTATAAGGGTCACCATGATTACACTATCACGAACTGCCCGGCTCACCCCGTCAGACACTGACACTTTGAAACTGAAACCACTGGGCACGGTCAAATTTAAACCACTGGACACTGTCATATTTAAACCACTGGGAACTGTCAATTGAAATTTCTGTTCGGTTTACTCATCGCATCTACACTTATCGCCCCATCACGTCCAATTCTGAAAAACCTTGCGTTCTGTCCATACAGGGTATATGACAGGTGTTGTTCGGGAGTATCAGGATCCTTGGCCTTCACGATACCAATTATGCTTCCTCTAGGAGAACCTTTGATCATACTGAAGTCATGCACTGGAAGCACAAAAACTGGCGGTTCATCATTTACATCCTCGACATGAATATTTGCTGAAATGGACGTTCTTCGTAGTCCGTCTCGAGTTCGTATCTTGACTGAAAACTGGAGATGGCGGTGGTGAGAATTTTCAAAGTCCAAATATTCTTGGAGTATTACAGAACCATTTTCATACTTAAAGACCGGACTGAGATCGGATATACTAATGATGAACTGGGGTTGATCGAAAGGCAGTAATGCATTCTTCAGGACAGATATGTTTCGTACATTCTCTTGTACAAAGTAATCACATGAATTCTTTATGATGAGAACATGTACTTTAGCCAGTATCACAGATTGGGTTGATCCTTCTTCTCGAGCTGTGACTTTAAAGAAAGCCTCAAGGGAGCATGTCAGGTTATCCCCACTCAGTAAGGACAGATCCACATCACGTGTCAACAGCAATTGCCCGCGTGGTGATAAACTGAACAGGATATCAGCAATCTGAGTTGGATAGGTGTTTGTTATTTGAAGAGCATACGGATAATCCTGACTGAAATTCTTCACGATGTCAGCAACCAGTGTTCCATTTCGAGTACCATCCAGAACAAAGACGCTGACAGTTTGGGGATCTGAGTGGACAAGTGTAGAAATCCGCACTGGGAGTACTTGATGGATATGAGTGTATCCTGTTGAGGCTGTTATATGCAGCATAAAGGTCTTGTATCGCGGTAGGGTCACAAGCACCAAGAAGATGTAGCTGCCGTTGACGACGGCTGCCATACCACTGTCTCGGGGAAAGACGTCGACGGAGACATACAGATGATCTAATACATCAGGGAACGAGAGGAGGGGCAGCGTCGCCACTGAAGATCATTAGGATAATATGTTAGGTGAGTAGACAATTGCAACATGTGTTAGGGATACCGGTTTATATCCTACTGTTGCCTATGAATTTATTAAATAGAAACGTAATATATACTCATTCACCCACTGATTCTACTTTTCAACCTATTATGATATTACATAATGTTGACCTCAAGATATTCTCTACTTAATGCAGCGGCAAATCAGTACACAAATATGAATTCCCGGATACTGTTTTCCATGAATGATATTTGTCCGTTACCTTTGTAAACGTCTGAAACTATGGTTAAAATATTAAAAGAGGACACGTACTCTTTACTTTAAAGCATGATATATTACAGAAAAATGACGAATGAAGGCATTGTGATACAATATTACTGATACAGGTATCCACCTACCGACTTTTCCCAACTGGGCATTGGGATGAATCCAATATTCATGCGGAGTCTCTTCCAGTAATTTCGTTGGTGCTGAAATGTTGTGAATGAACACCAGTGATCTTACAGAACGTGGAATTTGCTCTTGCAATAGTCAGAGGTTAATAGTGAAATTATAAATATCAGTGGACCTTTTTCCGGTATCAATATATCCATTGGTTGTTTGCGGTAGTGGAAAGGGGACACAAACACACATACATGACATACATGCATGCATGCATGCATTCAGTCATAGACACAGACAGACACACACACCTACATACATACGAGAGGCGTCCCAAGAGTAGTCGGCCTAACTATATTCTCGATGTCCAATGTTAGAAAAGCTTCCATCTTATTTTGAAGGAATCATTAAAAAAGCCATATCCAAAATGTGGGTAATGTGGTTAACAAGATATAAGTCATCACAACACATTGGGGTATAATATTTCTTTAAAAATTGCAGAAAGTGAAAAGCGATCTGTCATTTTGTACCTCTTGGATAATGGTATGCAATCAGATAATATCTTATGAAATATGTGAGTGAGTTTAGTTTTACGCCGCACTCAGCAATATTCCAGCTATATGGCGGCGGTCAGTAAATAATCGAGTATGGACCAGACAATCCAGTGATCAACAGCATAGACATCGATCTGCGCAATTTGGAACATGTCATGTGTCAATCAAGCCACCGTGCCTGACCACCCGATCCCGTTAGTCGCCTCTTACGACAAGCATGGGGTGCTGAAGGTTCATTCTAACCCGGACCTTCACGGGTTATGAAACATGTTCAGTATAGTATTGGATGGCTTCCCGTCATAATCAACATTCAAAGATTTGGATTGCTTGATTTATATTTCTACGGGGCTGTTTTTAAAGGACATCCCCATTTTAATCTTTCAAAAACAATGTGTCCAGATATTCAAGCTTGTACTGTTTACAACATATTGAGTGCTGACACTTGTGTGACCATTCAGTATTTAGTTTGAACCCTTGGTATCATGTATGAATAATTGAAAACATTAGAATAAATTATGTCCTTATAATTACGACATCTGAAAGGGATTTGGTAGTGTCTCAAAAACGCTCTTTCAGTAAACATCATGAGGGAATCACTTTAACAAGCGATTGCAATTTCAAATTGCATTTTTATTCACTTTAATATCTACGTTTGATTCTAGAGGACTTCTGCCTATCTCAAACACACAAAATGTTTCTTGCATATCTTGTTTCCTGAAGTTTGTGATGCATTTATGCAGATTTTGCATTTTTTGTGATACCAAGATAAAGAGTCAAACAACATGGGGATCGTGAGGCTGGATCATGGCAAAAGCAATTTGCTTGAAGTTGACAGATAATATGTAGAAAAATAAAACATGAAAACAGCTGCATTTGTATAATTTTCTAGAAGAGGCCGACTACTTTTGGGACGCCCCTCGTACATTTGTGCATACATACATACATACATACATACATACATACATACATACATACATACATACATACATACATACATACATACATACATACATACATACATACATACATACATACATACATACACACACATACACACACATACATACATACATACATACATATATGCATGCATGCATGCGTGTAGGTCATATCTTCCGTGAACTTACCAGTAATGCATGTTCCGTTGACTGATCTTAGGTATCCCGACAAACAAGTGCACGTCAACATCCCATCATTGCCTCGACAGCAGGCACTCTGTTTTACTTTACATATTGAATGTTGACAGTCCTGTCCAAGTGCTGCTTCTGAAATCCTCACGGTGACATTCTGCATGCCTGACCATGTAGAGGAGGATAACTAGTCATGCACAATGTCTGAATTGTGGATAAATAATGATGGCATAACTTAAGGGATATTGACATAAAACGTTATATTCTGTATTCAATTAGAATATATTAGACAAGCATATACTACCCTTTTGCGTGAGTTAGCCGACATTTTCTGCTGATAAACATAACTCGATTACAAAAAATGAAAGAAAATTCAATCTGTAGGCTGGAACAGTTAACACATATATATGCATTATGACAAAAAACCGAAAAGGTAGAAGTGCTAAATGTCAGTTACAATCGTTTCTATGTTATTATGTTAACCACATGGCAGTATGGGAAAAAAAGACAAAAGAAAGTATACGCTTGAAAATTGAGACCCGAAAAATACCAACGTTAATAATATCTAAATGATTCTAAGTGGCAACGACCCGAAACACTGCACACGTAAGGTATGAAATACATCTATAATACCCATACTAAATACACCACCATCTCATAACACATAATTGCTTTTATCTATTTAGCCACCATCAAACAATGATGAGTACTTTCAAATGCTAGGCAGTTTATGTAACTAGGTCACCGTCTTTGAAATTTTTCACGCACCTGTACTGGCATCCGATGTCAGGCCATTTCTCATTTTACCCATCAAAATGGCATTCAGGCGGCTTCCATTCGCAACGATTTGGCTAAACATGCTGGGTGTAGTGTTTATAAGCAGTTGGGTTATGAACGACACATACTTCAGAAGACTCTCACTCACGTTTCTACCAAATATGCCATTCACTAGGTCGTGTCCAGGTTGGTCCGACAGGAAATGAATTAGAAGTGAAAGGCTCGAAGACGTGTTCTGTGGGGTCATTGGAATAAGGTTCAGCAGCTTTAAAATTTGACCGGACGTGAGGGTGTTGAGGATACGCACCATCCTCAAGATGAGTTGGCTTCCATTTCCAGTTGCCCATAACCTATCCAAAAGACTGATGAAACCTCCCGATGGAGGCGTGTACACATTTCCCTGTGATAGGATTGAAGATATCATGTTAATGTCTTTCTCGCTCATATTCCTGAACAGGTTAGACAAACTTGTCAACAGTTTCCTTCCATCTTGGGACATTTGCAGTCTCATCAGTGGCTCCATTATGTGGGGAGCGAGGACAAACTTAGCACTCGAGTTGCCAAAGTAAAACACATCGTTGCAGGTACGGTTGAAATTTAGAGATGCATTTCGTGATGTATTGAATGGTGTACCTGCGAATTGGGGCATAATAGACCTGTTTTGTGACTGATTCATATGACGTCTATACACATCCTTCTTGATCTCATAGCCCTGACGTTTTAGTTGATTTATGTGGTATCCTTTAGAAACACGTGCATCAGGCGATATACCCTTCGTGTCTTCAGATTGCCTTCTTTGAAATCCAGTCCTTGGCAGAGATCTTGGATAGAAAATCTGTCGACCCCTTTCTTCATAGCTACCAGATAGGACCAATAATGGAAGTAAGAACCAAATCAAGACAGAAATATTGTTCATGGTGTTCTACGTCTCTTGGAATCCTTTTGTTCCAACAGTTCTGTTATACAGCAGTTCAAAAGCAGGCCGATCATTGTTTGGAATTCTCACGGTCGCACCTATAAACGTTTATCAGATAAGGTCCTCCCACTTTAGACACAACCAAACACTTCTAAAGAAGATAGATAAAACAATGCTGCGATAAGCAGATAAAACACGCGAGAGTTTATCTGTAACGTGTTATTAAAATCCTGGGTGACCATGACTAATATTATGATATAAATAAACTTAAATCGTGTATCTTCATCAGTCCTGCCAGGTTTGCTTTAACTTTACACGTGAACATTATGTGCGATGTGGTCAAAAAGGCTCTATGAGCCATATGACTTATCCTGACATAAAAATTAAGATAGAATATATAAAACTGCATGGATTTTTAAAATAAAACAAAATTGCTTCTGTTTGCTAAGCATGCAAATTTAAATGTTAGAGGGTATTGCGTATTCAGCTTTATTTTTAATGAACCTCCACTGTATACTTGTAAACCCAAATCATATTCTGTTCTATTTCTGTCGAATTTGTTATGTGTATTTTCGTCAATTTATTCTTGGCCACTGTTGCTGTGCAAAATTTCGATACAGAACACAAATACACAATATTTGTTCGAAATGTTCATTGCACCGTTATGATTCTTCAAGAACAGGGGCGGTGGGGTAGCCTAGTGGTTAAGGCGATCGCTCGTGACGCCGAAGACCCGGGTTCGATTCCCCACATGGGCACAATGTGTGAAGCCCAATTCTGGTGTCCCCCGCCGTGATATTGCTGGAATATTGCTAAAACTAAACTCACTCACTCACTTTAAGAACAATGGCATTATATATCAGTTGAATCTGGCCTAAACAACACCCAATATTCTACGACTGCTTCGCTGGACAATAATATAGGAATAACTGCCATATACAGTCAATGCGAAAAACGACGGATATTTGCACTTAAGTAATTAGTAATAAACAACTGCCCATTTTATTATAATGGTAACGACTACTAAACATTTAGATCACCCTCTTACTGTGAATGACAGGACGAAACGAACTCAATATTCAATACATTTTTATGCTTTGTCTTTAATGCTAGTATTTGTCTGTTGTCTGGGATGGTTGTGAGCGCTTCTGAACTGCCTACTGAGTTTAAGTCAACCTGTAAAATAAATTGACAAAATAGTACTGACTGAAATATTTTGGCATTTGTAAATTCGCCTAGGCGAATTCCATGTTATACACTGATTCATTTTACACGTTGACTGTAACACATCCAAACCATAATATTATACGCGTTGTCAAATAGTGTTTTAAAATGCACTTAGTGCTAGTATTGTACCCATAGAGTTACAATACGCTCAAAACAAAAACAGTTTGCACTGCAGCAAATTTGTGTGTTTTAGTCCAAGTGAATGCACTGTTTATGTTCCAAATCGTCTAGTTGACCAGCTCTGCAATATCATTGTTTTCACATAGTGGGGTAGCCTAAATGTGAAAGCGTTCATCCGTCACGCCAAAGATACAGTTCGATTCCCAACGTGAAACCGGTGTTTCTGTGTGAAACGTATTTCCTGTGCTTCTGTGTCCCGTCGTACTAGTGGAATAATGCTAGACGGGTCGTAAAATCACACCCACGACAGGTTCTGGAACCAATAACCAATCGCTCTGGCTTCGTGATTTGTGTGTACAGGTTGTTGATTTTCTGTCCAACTAGCGTTAAGCAGGGCCATAAATCACAACCTTCATGAAGCATTTGACAAGAACTGCATTGAACGAATCCTTCACAACCACAAACTAGTTGATACTAAGTGTCTGCTACTGTATTGAATTCAGTCATCTTAGTCCACAATGTAAGCATACAATCTCCAAGCTTTGAAAATGCAGAAAGTAAGTGGTATTTTATGTACGATTCGTTCGTTCAAATACAACACGTTTCGGCCCTCAGCGACCCAGTTGAAGCGGGAGTGTTTTAATCGCATCGGTACATTGGAATATTGGTACAAGTCAATATGGGAAATAGCACATGACACCGTGTTCTAGTTTACTGATTTTTTTAAAATATAAAAAATGCCTGACGAATGAATACTGTGAAACATGACAAATATCTTAGCACGAATAATATTCCTCGTATGTGTAATATATACAAACCACTAGCAAGATCAATATGATACGACAATATTACGGAACGCATCTATTCATGTAGTACAATCACGGTTATTTAGAAGTAGTTTTTAATTTTATTAGTTTGGGGACTTCTTGTGAATAACAAAGAATACTTAAAGTTCCTCGATATGGATAAATCAACGAATAGGCCGTCCCTTTATCACAGATATATACAAAAATAGTTGTCAAGGCTACCGGTTATCAGACGTCCATCTTGTCCGGAGGCGACAGTGGCTGAGTTGTTAGATCACTGATTTTGTGTACTGGCGATTAGGTGCTTATTCAGAGTGAGGGCTCGAATCCCTGATCCGACGCAACCTACACATGAACTAGAAAATGTGTGAACCGAAATATAACATGCTGTAAAAAAACATTATCCTGTAGAGTATATGCAAATGAGTCCCAAATCCGCAGCAAGATTAACACAGATCATCACATCGGCGGAGAGCAATCAAACACACGATTACACAACCATAACCTGAATTCGACGTTGTTCACTACATAAGTAGCCAATGTCTATATTTCTTTCTTAAACTTTCAGAAACGGCTATCAAATCGGCGGTGCCCTGGAGGACCTCGGTAATATGTTTCTCCCCGGTATAGCTGTTCATCGCTGACTGGGCGGGGCTCACGCGGTGGTTGGTTCGGCAATGCAAGTGTTCTCGTCATACTGAAACATAAAGAGATTCGCCACTTAAGATCTCGTTCCTAACACAAAACTCATGTCGGAGGGAACACTTCAAAAGATATTGACAATAAATCTGTGTATGCGTATATACTCATGGAAACGAATAAGGGAACACATGAAAGTACAAGTGTTCCTTTATCTATTCCCAGGATTTCACCCACAGTCCAATACATACCTTGTGAAGAAACCTGGAAAAGAATAAAGGAACACTTGTACTTTCATGTGTTCCCTTATTCGTTTCCATGAGTATAGTATGAGTTTTGGAAGCATATAATGACTCTAAACTGGCACCTACACGCTACATGTAGGAGAAAGCACTTCAACAGAAGTATCGACTGACACCAAATGAGAACGATTCCAGTTCTTTAAAAGATTTCGCATCACATTTCCGCAAATATGGATGAAGATGCACTTGTCTTCAAAATTACATGATGTACTTCAACAATAAATATGACACCCTTTACCGACTGAATTCAGTTAAATGTTACTGTTATCAGGTTTCTAGAATAATCGCTGTCGTGCATACCTAAAAGAGGCCAGAGCATAATTAAGGTCAGTGGTCCATTTAAAGGCAACTTTATGTCTTATTACAAATTAGTTGAGGTGACAGCATTATATTCCGTTCAGCAACTACATGGACGCAAAATGAACGTACTTTACCTCCTTTCTTGGGGAACAAAACCTGGATTGTTCTCTCCTGACGTCTACAAAAACAAATACAAAAATTGTAAAAACATAAATCATCTGGTACATATGCAGACAGTGTGCCCGCTATCCTTCCATCATAAAGTCAGGGGATTAATGTGATTGATCATATGGAAATATATTTCTCAAGGGTCCAGCATTCCTTTGTAATATGTGACACAGTGTTCTATAGTGCTGAAGCTGAGTTACAGTGTCACTCGCTAAATGTTCACTGGCCGTGGGTTCGAACCAAAGTCTTGGTAGTGCGTCATTGTTTGACCAGACCGACCTCGAGTGTTGACGAAACAATGTGCGCCACATTAGTCCCCACATTATGCTAAAACACAATGGTAAAGCATCCCATCTCCAATCTACAAGGTGACAGTTTTGAGTATTGTTTGAGCACACCATCTACTATCGGCTTTTCAATAGTAAAATAAAATCACATTTGATCCCCACATAAAGATAAAGCGCAGTTGTGAAGCTTTACATAATTGTTAGGCAGCAAATGTCTCAGCCAACGGACTCTTACACCTATACACATGCAAACATATCTACTCACAAGTCGCCTTTGACCAGCAGATCCCCAATTAGCTTCATTGTCATCTCTTCTGCCTTGCGATAAGTCCCAGTGTCTGTTCTGGTACCATTTTGGCATGGTCTCATCTGCGGCGTTACCTTCGTTCTGATGACGTCTACAGAAGAATTACATCATAACACACATACTGAAGCAGCTTCATTGCAAGCAAGACTCTAAAATAGTCCAAATAACGCATACTACCTTTGGAACCTGATAGTTGCATATATACATATATTCATATATATATTGCGTTTTTGGAAGAGAATAATTACCCTAGACCCTGTTCATCTTTAACAATACTTTGGAGATGTGACATCGTGCGTCTGGTACCTCATATGTTTCATCTTGTAAAAAGCACTTCAACAGAAACTACCACTGAAATAACAACCGATGACGATTCCATTTCTTTCAAGGGGACCGAAAGTATATTTGGCCTCACATTTCTGCAAATATGTAGCTAACGCGGTAGCGGGTGATGCATCTGTTTACTAAATTTGATAATGTACTGCAGCAATACTTAAAACACTATTTAAAGGCTGAATATATTTTAATTTTCCTGATGCATTAGGTTTCTGGAATTTTCGCTGGCGTGCATAGCTAAAAGAGGAGAGAGCATAACTGATGTCAGTCATGCATTTGAAGGCAACGTTTTGATTTATTACAAATCAGTTGAAGTGACAACATTATATTCTATTCGGCAACTACAAGAAGGACGCAAAATGAAAGTACTTTACCTCCTGTCATGGGAAACATAACCTGGGTTGTTCACTTCGTTCGACTACAACAGGAAATAGAACAAATGACAACGTACACATCATCTAGATCTGTTATATTGGCGACACTGAGCTCGCCATCCGCACATCGGAAACTCAGATGATATTTTCCCAATCTTCGACGTGATAGTGGAGTACTGTTTGAGCACACCCTGACCTTATCGGCAATTCATAAAAGTAAATAAAAGAGTCACATTTGCTCCTCAGGCTAAGATAAAATACTGCGACGTTACTAAATTTTGCATAATATTTAGCAGCTAATATCTCATCAAACACGCACTCACAACCATACGCATTCAATCATAACTATATACTTACAAATCGACTGTCAGCAGTAGGTGTCCGTTGAGCTTCGTTGTCAGAATCAGCTCTTCTGCCTTGCGATAAATCCCAGTGTCTGTTCTGGTACCATTTTGGCATGGTCTCATCTGCGGCGTTACCTTCGCTCTGACGACGTCTACAGAAGAATTACATCATAACACACATACTGAAGCAGCTTCATTGCAAGCAAGACCCTAAAATAGTCCAAATAACGCATACTACCTTTGGAACCTGATAGTTGCATATATACATATATTCATATATATATTGCGTTTTTGGAAGAAAATAATTACCCTAGACCCTGTTCATCTTTAACAATACTTTGGAGATGTGACATCGTGCGTCTGGTACCTCATATGATTCATCGTGTAAAAAGCACTTCAACAGAAACTACCCCCTGAAAATAACAACCGATGACGATTCCATTTCTGTCAAGGGGACCGAAAGTATATTTGGCCTCACATTTCTGCAAATATGTAGCTAGCGCGGTAGCGGGTAATGGATCTGTTACTAAATTTGATAATGTACTGCAGCAATACTTAAAACACTACTTAAAGGCTGAATATATTTTAATTTTCCTGATACATTAGGTTTCTGGAATTTTCGCTGGCGTGCATAGCTAAAAGAGGCCAGAGCATAACTGATGTCAGTCATGCATTTGAAGGCAACTTTTTGATTTATTACAAATCAGTTGAAGTGACAACATTATATTCTGTTCGGCAACTACAAGAAGGACGCAAAATGAAAGTACTTTACCTCCTGTCATGGGAAACATAACCTGGGTTGTTCACTTCGTTCGACTACAACAGGAAATAGAACAAATGACAAATGTACACATCATCTACATCTGTTATATTGGCGACACTGAGCTCGCCATCAGTACATTGGAAACTCAGATGATATTTTCCCGATCTTCGACGTGATAGTGGAGTACTGTTTGAGCACACCCTGGCCTTATCGGCGATTCATATAAGTAAATAAAAGAGTCACATTTGGTCCTCAGGTTAAGATAAAATACTGCGAAGTTACTAAGTTTTGCATAATATTTAGCAGCTAATATCTAATCAAACACGCACTCACAACCATACGCATGCAATCATAACTATATACTTACAAATCGATTGTGAGCAGTAGGTGCCCGTTGAGCTTCGTTGTCAGAATCAGCTCTTCTGCCTTGTCTGTCCTGGTACCGTTTTGGCAATGACTCATCTGCGGCGTTACCTTCGCTCTGATGACGTCTACAGAAGAATTACATCCTAATACACATACTGAAGCAGCTTCATTGCAAGCAAGACTCTAAAATAGTCCAAATAACGCATACTACCTTTGGAACCTGATAGTTGCATATATACATATATTCATATATATATTGCGTTTTTGGAAGAAAATAATTACCCTAGACCCTGTTCATCTTTAACAATACTTTGGAGATGTGACATCCAGGGTCTGGTACCTCATATTCATCGTGTAAAAAGCACTTCAACAGAAACTACCCCCTGAAAATAACAACCGATGATGATTCCATTTCTGTCAAGGGGACCGAAAGTATATTTGGCCTCACATTTCTGCAAATATGTAGCTAACGCGGTAGTGGGTGATGCATCTGTTTACTAAATTTGATAATGTACTGCAGCAATACTTAAAACACTACTTAAAGGCTGAATATATTTTAATTTTCCTGATACATTAGGTTTCTGGAATTTTCGCTGGCGTGCATAGCTAAAAGAGGCCAGAGCATAACTGATGTCAGTCATGCATTTGAAGGCAACTTTTTGATTTATTACAAATCAGTTGAAGTGACAACATTATATTCTGTTCGGCAACTACAAGAAGGACGCAAAATGAAAGTACTTTACCTCCTGTCATGGGAAACATAACCTGGGTTGTTCACTTCGTTCGACTACAACAGGAAATAGAACAAATGACAAATGTACACATCATCTACATCTGTTATATTGGCGACACTGAGCTCGCCATCAGTACATTGGAAACTCAGATGATATTTTCCCGATCTTCGACGTGATAGTGGAGTACTGTTTGAGCACACCCTGGCCTTATCGGCGATTCATATAAGTAAATAAAAGAGTCACATTTGGTCCTCAGGTTAAGATAAAATACTGCGAAGTTACTAAGTTTTGCATAATATTTAGCAGCTAATATCTAATCAAACACGCACTCACAACCATACGCATGCAATCATAACTATATACTTACAAATCGATTGTGAGCAGTAGGTGCCCGTTGAGCTTCGTTGTCAGAATCAGCTCTTCTGCCTTGCGATAAGTCGCTGTGTCTGTCCTGGTACCGTTTTGGCAATGACTCATCTGCGGCGTTACCTTCGCTCTGATTAAGTCTACAGAAGAATTACACCATAACACACATACTGAAGTTAGTGAATGAGTGAGTTTTAGTTTTACGCCAATTCTAGCATTATTCCAGTAGTATCTCGACGGAGGACACCAGAAATGGGCTTCACACATTGTACTCATGTGGGAAATCCCAGGCGTGTCTTCGGGGTGAGGAGCGGACGCTTTAACCACTGTGCTACCCAACCACTCCTACACACATATGCATAGCTGAAAGAGGCCAGGGAATAACTGATGTCTGTAATCCATTTGAAGGCAACTTGATGTCTTATCACAAACTAGTTGAAGTGATAACATTATGACCTGTTTTGTAACTGTAAAAATGACGCTGAATGAAAGTTCTTTACCTCGTGTAATGGGGAACATATGCTGGATTGTTCTCTTGGTTCGACTACAACAGGAAATAAAACAGATGTTAAATGTACACATCATCTGTGACAGTTATATTGGCAACATTGATTATGCTATGCTTACCTCGGAAAGACAGAGGATGAAGGTCAGTAATTATGTTCCAATATATATCTAAAGGATTAAGCATTACTTGGAGGATGTGTCATATGTACCAAAGTGGTCTATGGTGCTGAAACTTACAGTGCCTCTCCCAAAAACCCTACTTGTTGTGAATTCGAATGAAAAGCTATCTTAATGCATCATTGTTTGAACACTCGTTGTTTGAGCTTACCCTTACCATTCACGAGGATTCAACAAAGTAAATAGCGTCATATTTGATCCCCACATTAAAATAAAACGTTGTGGTGAAGAATTTAATGTTTTTCAAACACCAAAAAGCTCGTTCAAGGCATTCTCACACGTATACGCATGCAATGATAACTACTTACTAATCGTCTGTGACCACCAGGTCCCCGGTCGGCTTCATAATCAGCTCTTCTGCCTTGAGATAAGTCGCTGTTCCTGTCCTGGTGCCTGTTTCGCATTCCTTCATATTCGGCATTTCTGTCACTCTGGATATCCCTACAGAAGAATTACAACATCTGTTCGGTTTGTTGTGTAGCGCCCACTCAGCAATAATGCACCTATATGGCGGCGGTCTGTAAATAATCGTATCTGGACCAGACAATCCAGTGATCATGAGCATCGATCTACGCAGTTGGATACGAAGACATGTGTCAACCAAGTCAGCGAGCCTGACCACCCGATCTTGTTAGTCGCCTCTTACGACAAGCATAGGTCGCTGAAGATCAGTTCTAACCCGGATATTCACGGGTAGAATTACAACATACTGTAGCTGTTGCATAGTACATGCAGGTGTGTCAGAAAGGAATCAATAAATTCTTTAACGTCATGATAGTTGCGAACCATGGGTGGTCACTAGTGTAATGTCGAGGTCTGTTTGTGTATATGTTGTATCTACCTAGACATACCTAGGAGAGGCCAGCAGGCCGGAGCATAACTTATGTCAGCGATCCATGTGAAGGTAACATTATGTCTTATTACAAATTAGTTGAAAGGTAACATTATGCTTTGCAACAATACATATGACACTATTTACAGGGTGAATATATTTTAATCGTCCAGATGCATTAGGTTTCTAGTATTTTCGCTGTCGTGCATAGCTAGAAGATGCCAGAGCATAATTGTCAGTTATCCATTGAAGGTAACTTTTTGATTTATTACAAATTAGTTGACGTGACAACATTCTATTCTGTTTTGGCAACTACGAGAAGGACGGAAAATGAAAGTACTTTACCTCCTCTCAAGGGGAACATATGCTCGATTTTCCACACCGCTCTTCTGCAACAGGAAATTAAACAAATGGTAAATGCACACATCATCTGTTATATGGTCAGCACTGAGCCCGCCATCTTTACCCCGGAAAGACAGAGGATAAATGTGGTTAAGCATATACAAACATATTTCAGTCCAGAATGACGCAGTGTTCTAATGGGGCTGAAACTGGGAGTGTCGCTCACAGAAAGCCTGCTGGTCGCAAGTTCGAACCAAAGTTTTGAGAGTTTATTTTTGTTTGACCACACGCTAACCGCTCCCGAAGGTTATTAAGTAATAAGCGTCACATTTGGTCCCCACATTAGCTAAATCGTTACGGTGAAACGGTGAAATCTTGTTTTAAAAAATCGCAATTCTCCACCAACGCCCTTACAAATTGATCAGGATCACCAGACAACCGGTATGCTTCATCTCTTCTTGTTTGAGATTTGTCACTGTGTCTGTCTTGGTTCACCGTCTCAGGTGAAGCGTTTCTGTTTGTAAGACGGAGTCTGTAGAACAATAAACATAATACTCGCATTACTATAGCAGCTGCTCATTGCATACCAAAGTGTCACAATTACATATACTGTATGGACGCCTCAGCAAAACCATGAGCGAATTGAACCACGTTGCCATCATTTATTTGCGATTTGCTTTCACAAAGTTATTCTACTAGCAACTGTTATCATACATAATAATATCAGCATATTATATCACGATCATTTCAAGCAAGTTTGTACTGTTTAAATTAAATTTATCTAAATTCAAGTTAACATGGCATTATGTTTAAGCCAAAGGACCGTCAATACATTGTCATTTTTGTACATACTTGACGAAGAGGACAAGGCATGCGATGATTGCTATGGCTAACAGGCCTGCTAGAGCTCCAAGAGGGGCAATGAACTGAGTCTGTGGTGATGTGTTAGACCCGATCTGGTGGCTCAGCTCTGAGGGAGAATAGCATTGTCGGCTTGATGAGCCTTCAAGGGTGATCTGAACCAAACACGTCCTGCAATATGGTGAACAAGATAAATGCAATAAATTTAACAGTATGTTTTGGAAATAGCAATTCCCGAAGAAAATTAGTTAAACTAATGTTCAATCCTAGATATATAAACAAGAAAAATAATTATTTACAGACCGCCGCCATACAGCTGGGATATTGCTGAGTGCGGCGTTAAACAACAAGCCAAACAATCAATCCAACGTATCAACCAGTGTAAAGTGGATATAGTGACATTTGGTGAAATTCATGCACAAGAAAATACACAGTTTTGTTTATGACACTGCTTATCCATCATAAGGCCATTTGGACATAGTATGACTTTCCTGGGTCCACAATATTGCAATAATGAAGAGAGAAATCTGGAATCTGGAATTTAGTTTTCTTTCCTTCAAAATCATGTACAACCATGAACCGTCTCCATAAGCAGATGAGTGATGGTTGGTGAGTGACGGGTGGTGGTGGGTGATAGTTGGTGGGTGGTGGGTGATGGTGGTGGGTGTGGGTGATGGTGGTGGGTGACGGTGGTTGGTGGTGGGTGGTTGGTGATGGTGGTGGGTGGTGGGTGATGGTATGTGGGTGATGGTTGGTGAGTGACGGGTGGTGGTGGGTGATAGTTGGTGGGTGGTGGGTGATGGTGGTGGGTGTGGGTGATGGTGGTGGGTGACGGTGGTTGGTGGTGGGTGGTGGGTGATGGTGGTGGGTGGTGGGTGGTTGGTGATGGTGGTGGGTGGTGGGTGATGGTGATGGTATGTGGGTGATGGTTGGTGAGTGACGGGTGGTGGTGGGTGATAGTTGGTGGGTGGTGGGTGATGGTGGTGGGTGTGGGTGATGGTGGTGGGTGACGGTGGTTGGTGGTGGGTGGTGGGTGATGGTGGTGGGTGGTGGGTGATGGTATGTGGGTGATGGTTGGTGAGTGACGGGTGGTGATGGGTGATGGTTGGTGGGTTGGTGGTCGGGCGTTGTTGGTGGTTGGTGGGTGATGGGTGGGGGTGTGGTGTTTTTGTATGATGGCATGACTGTAAACAGTATACACGTAAAAAGAACAAATCACCCTGTCTTAACCATTTCAGCATCATCCATTGCTTTGACAGTGAGGTTTACAATGTGAGGGACATGCTCATCTATATCGTAGGCCAACGTGATGATCCCAGTTATCCGGTTAATCTTGAAAGTATCCTGCAAAGGAAGAGCAAACATGTATAAAGCAGTACAAGTCAGCGCACCTACCTGTCCCACCAGTCGCCTCTTACAACAAGCATTGGTCGCTGAACACTGTTCTAACGGGACCTTGTAGCTCCGATACAGTAAAATGGCATTGAATTTATAATTTAGGCTGAACATTCTGCAAGCTTACCCTGATGTTGCCGGAAATTATGGTAAATGTAACGTTGTCCCCATCCTCGTCTACTGCTTGGAATCCTGGTACGAGAACCTGTTGGGTTTTACTCGCAATAGCGGACACGCCCGTGGTATATACACCTGATGGTTAAAATATACTCTGTAATATTAGTAGGCAAATTATATCAATATAAACTCGCACTAAAGGAAACTAGTTTCACCCTCATGTAGTGAGTGAGTGAGTTTGGTTTTACGCCGTTTTTTAGCAATATTCCAGAAATATCACGGCGGGTGAGCTTGTCCTTACCCTGTCAGAATACCCACCCAAACTGCTTGCTTGGGGAAGTCAAGTGTTCCCCTTAACAACCACGGAACGGTAGGAGACAAAATTAATGAACCCAATCAGACATGGTTGATCTCCTTGATGGTTAAGGTTCATGATATCCTTCACACGTCTACCATTAAGGTTTTACAGCGGCTTGGGATACTTTGTATTCTGATCAAGCATCCCACTTCCTATCATAACTGCCAATGCGTCAGGATGAACCACCTCTTCTCAGAGGACTAATGGAGGAATACAGCAATTGATGTTCAAGAACTATACGCATTTACCTTGTGAAAAATATGGAGCATGTGTGTTGTTGTGCTGCTTTATGGTGATGATTAGCTTGGCTGTGTGTGTCAAATCCTCAGTTGACTTCTTGTGTTCCGGGAGCGTTGGGACCAATTTCTTACTATCTTTAACTTGGGTCGCGATCTGAGGACACGGAGTAAAACTCACTGGTTAGCAAATCCAAACAACCTACCTGTTCATTGCTTCATAAATGCTGATGTCTTCCCCAACATAAGGGCCGGTTTAGGAGAAAATGTTTCATTTCACTTGGTAACGCGTTTGCTCAAAAAGATTCAAGATACTCTTCCAAAATAACAATACACTCTGGAATACGATTGAGACAAAAAGATTGTAAGTATAAAACGTCAGCGCAAATAGGTAAGACCCAATACAGGTGCGTTGATAAGAATCACGAAATTTGATTTATGAGGTATGTCAGTTTGGTAGATTACTTGGAATGGAAACGGTATAAATGAACAGCAAGCACAACTACACATGACACCTGCATCGATGCGAATTAACGATCATTTTAATAATAATAATAATAATAATGCGTCCATTTATATAGCGCCAAACTCCACACTAGGTATGCTCATAGCGCTAACAATCAAGGCACAGCACATTATTACCCCGGATAATCCAAGCTGCCTGTTAGGCGTTTACATTGTCATGCATCTCGAACCACAATGTATTTTTGGAAATACGTGTAAATAATGGTATGTGTATGGATGTCGAAACCACCGCTGCACATCTATGGCTAATATCATATGATCCGCTGGAATACAAGCTATGAGCTGTGGAACACGATACTCAGTCAATCATTTGAAAACAATTCAAACATTAGAAATAGCATTTTTATGTAACTTGCAAATGCAATGATTTTGCTTTGACAAAAACTACAAATTTAACCCAAATACTCTTGTATTTGTTTTACGTTCAGTCAAATGAGACAAACAAAGGACCGATAAATGGATATTTTGACATCTTGTCGAAATTCACAATTCATTTCATTGTACATTGCCAGTATTCAGTGTAAACACATGTACTTTGCCTTTTGTATACCGAGGTAGGTTTAACCAAGCACAGTCACCTGGATGATCTCAATCTCCCTTTCAGGATTCAGAAGAGAGCGAGTTACAACCAGCGATCCATCGTCACGGAGTCGTATGTTGTCGTTGGTGTTGACTACAGTTGCGAAACGTGGAGCTGACGTTGAGGGTTCATCTTCATCTGTAAAGGCCACGCGGTCGATTGTTGTGTTGATCGGGGTCATCTGCAATACCTCATTATGTAACAGTGATTTTCACGGTGCATTTCTTAAGAGACGAATGAGCTGCTCCTGTAGCTATTCAAAGTATGGTGTTTTTTATCCCGTACGCAATCATATGTTTCGTGACGGTGTTTACCCTTCACTTGACGACATGGTCCTGGGGGATAAAGGATAGAAACTTGGGAAAATCTAGAATCTTCCATTTGTAGCCATGATACCCAAACATCAACTTAATTCACTTATATACACACCTTGAAGATCCGGGTAAGAATTGGTCTTCGGCAACCCAAGCTTCTTGTAAGAGGCGACTAACGGGATCGTTGGTCAGGCTCGCTGACTTGGTTGACACATGACATCGTACCCCAATATTGCATAGATCGATGCTCATGCTGTTGATCACTGGGTTGTCTCCTCCAGATTCGCGAGTGTGAGCGCTGAGTGTGGCGGTAATACAACAACCAAACCCACTTACATAGAAGTCAGAAGACAGAACCTTGGAAGGAAGAACATATACTGAGTCAAAAAAAGAAACTTCACAAAATGTAAATTGAAAAATAATGAATAATTTTTCTGTGATGATACATCTATGTATCCGAAATGGGATCCCTATCTTTCGACTCAAGAAAAACGGTAGCAAAACCCACTCAAACCCATCCATTCGTCGTGCAAATGACGTTAGTGCCAAATCAGGTTTTGCACCTGCAGTCGATCACGTGATCTTCGCATCGAAGTTGTCTTTATATGCACGTGTTTGCATTGGCCTCAAGAATTTAAAAAAACACTTTTAAACCACAGTTCTAACGGTACTTGAAATGCCACGATTGTCAAATGTGCAACGTGAACGTGCCGTTGGCATGTTGCAAGCGGGAAGATCAGTTATTGACGTCGCAAGAGCAATGGGATGCAGCCGTCGTACTGTGTATGACTTGCGAGGTCGTCTGCAACAAACTGGCACCACTTCTGATCGCCCAAGGTCGGGTCGTCCACGTGTGACGTCACAAGCAGAAGACCGTCAAATCGTCCTACGTCACCTACGTGACAGATTTCTGCCGGCTACACGAACCAGGGCTGAGATGTTTAGAGGTCGACTGTCCTCACAGACCATTGGAAATCGGGTTGCCCCGCGGGTGCGGGTTGCCAGTCTCCATTCTCCACGTCCATATCGTGGGCCAATATTGACGCCGTTTCATCAACGTCAACGTCTGCTGTGGGCCCAATGTCACCTCCGATGGACCCAGAAAGACTGGAATCGAGTCGTCTTTAGCGATGAATCCAGGTTTACCCTCAGATTCGCGGACGGCAGGCATAGAGTCTGGAGACGACGTCGTGAACGGTATGCCCAATGTTGTGTACAGAAAGTCGACAGATTCGGGGGCGGAAGTTGCATGGTGTGGGGTGCTTTCTGTGGGAACAACCGTTCCCGACTTCTGGTCATCCGTGGAAACCTCACAGCTGCTGCTTACCGCGACCAGGTGCTCAGCCCTGAACTCGTTCCTTTCATGGTGGCTCATGGCCCAGGTCTACAGTTCCAGCATGATAATTCTCGGCCGCATACCGCGATGTTGACACGAAATTTCCTTCAAAACGCTGGAATCAACGTCATGGACTGGCCATCGAGGTCCCCTGACCTTAATCCAATAGAGCACGTTTGGGATGCACTTGGGAGAAGGCTTCGTGGTCTTCGGAACCAACCTCAGCATTTGCAGGAACTTGGCGCTGCCTTGCAAGAGCAATGGCGCAGAATCCCCAACCACGTGTTCACAAGCATCAGGCAGTCGACGAGGAGACGGTGTTTGGCAGTGGCGAATGCGCGGGGCGGCCATACACGATATTGAACTGAGAAGTTTCGCATTTTTATTCTTGTGACTTGACATTCTGTATAACCATGTTTTGGAACGGCGGTGTAGCCTACTGGAACTGATTATGGCACTGTCAGTGTATCGAGTACATCACACAGATCTCAGCAATGAAATAATAACAATTTAACCATTTTACCATCTCTTGTTCTTTTATAGTGCCCTGAAGAAAGAATGTGAAGTTTCTTTTTTGACTCAGTATATATACATGTCTACGGAGAGGAGTCGACAAAACAGAACATACCTTGCTAACTGTAAAGGTCTGCACCTGTTGCTCAGGAGAGAAGAAGGGGGCATTGTCGTTGACGTCAACGATGTTAACCACGAGCAACGTTCGGGTAGACTTTGGGGGAGACCCGTGATCTGTGGCTGTGATATGAAGTGTCACGTTGTTACCGATCTTTTCTCTGTCCACAGACTTTAGCTGAAGGACGCTAGCGGTCGTGCTTTCGATTGTAAAATATTCTGAATCATCTGAAATGAAAATGTTAATTGTTATCGAAATGATGTTCAGTGTTAGCATGGTTTGTTTGTGGTATATTTTACACGAATATTCCACTTATTGGTTACAACTGAACATGATTACTCTTGTGGGCTGTAAATAATCGAGTCCGGAGCTGAGAAACCAGTGATTGACATCATGATCATCAATCTACGCAGTCGGGATACGATGACCTTCTCCAACCATGTCCTGGTGTCCCCCGCCGTGATGACCGCCTCCGTGGTGTAGTGGTTAGAGCGTCCACCCGGAGAGCGGAAGGTCGTGGATTCGATCCCCGACCGCGTCATACCAAAAGACGTTAAAATATGGTACTTGTTGGTCCCTGCCTGGCGCTCGGCATTAATGGGTACAACAAGGACTGGTCGGCTCGGAGTCAGTATAATGTGTCTGAGTGGGGTATTCCTGCTTCACTGCGGCATGGTATCTCAGTGGGCTAGCACTATAAAACCAGCTTAAGTCTGGGCTAGTACAAGCAGCCGCACATACACATACACCCGCATGCACGTCGTCATATGAGCGAAATATTCTCAAGTACGACGTAAAACCCAATTTCACCTCACCTCACCCCCCGCCGTGATATTGCTGGAATATTGCTAAAAGCGGCGTAAAAACAAACTCACTCACTCCAACCATGCTAGAGACCCTGTCGCCCGATCCCGTTAGTCACTTCTTACAACAAGCATGGGTTGATGACGACCGGTTTTAACCCAGTTGAGGTGAGGTGAAATGGGGTTTAACGTCGTACTTGAGAATATTTTGCTCATATGACGCCGTGCATGCGGGTGTATGTATGGCTGCTTGTACTAGCCGACACTTAAGCTGGTTTTATAGTGCTAGCTCACTGAGATACCATGCCGCAGTTAAACATGAATACCCCACTCAGACACATTATGCTGACTACGAGTCGACCGGTCGTTGTTGTACCCATTACTGCCGAGCGCCAGGCAGGGACCAACAAGTACCATATTTTAACGTATTTTGGTATGACGCGGTCGGGGATCGAACCCGCGGCCTTCCGCTCTCCGGACGGACGCTCTAACCACTACACCACGGCGGCGATCATTTTTAACCCAGATTTTTGGCATGCTGATGACATTATTATCACCTTGGAAAATAAACATACTGTACTTACAAGCTGGCTTCTTGCCACCATGCACTCATTCTGAGATAGGGGTCGAGGTTTGCCTTACCATTTTGTCATGTCGCAACAGGTTATCTGTTGCCACAATGCCCTATAACACCAACAACCTCCTTTCCCTCTTACCCATGTCATATGTGCAGTTACAGGTTGGCGTGTTGTCATCTTGCGCTCCCCACATAGAGGAGGTGAAGTGGCTTTGTTATCTCAGTTTCCTCCTTGATATTGTGTATGTACTTTGGTTTTATAAACTTTGGGCGCTGATTGTTATCAATGATGTTAATGGCGAGCTGGAAACATAAAGGTAAACCCTTGCAGATGATTTTGACCAAACCCACATATACATGTATGTGTGACCGTACACAGTTTTTGACCATATATATGACTGACTGACTGACTGACTGAGTTTGGTTTTACGCCGCTTTTAGCAATATTCCAGCAACATCACAGCGGGGGGACACCAGAAATAGGCTTCACACATTGTACCCATATGGGGATTCGAACCCGGGTCTTCGCTTTAACCACTAGGCTACCCCACCGCCCCCATATATATGATCACGTATACGTATATCGTATGAGCTCCATACAGATTTCAGCGCGTATACTACCCTAAATCTACGAACCATTCAAACATGTTTAAAACATATGAATCATTAACATATTATTCGGATAACAGAAGGTTATATCTATGACAGCTGTAACCTACTCGTGTGCTGTTGCTGTGCTTGCTATCTCTGACTGTTATGGTCAAATTAAAAAAGTCAGGAACAGTCTCGAGGGAGCCCGCAATTGACACAGTCCCCGTAAAAGGATCGATCTTGAAGGGCGGGTTAGTTGTCTTCAGATCTAAAGAAAAGTTAAATTGTGAAAATTGTGTACATCGAAAGATTACAAACGAAAATACTTAAGTTTCAAAATATCCCATCAGGAAATGTTCGACATATTCACAGAGGACACGAAACAAATATACATCACTATATCCTTTGGAGATATATCGAAAATAAATCTGTAAATGATGATGATGATGATGATGATGATGATGATGATGATGATGACGATGATGACTAATAAATGTATAACTAAATCTGTTACCGTCTGTCAGGTTGTATCGGATGATACCATTAACTGCAGACGAATCGACATCGTGCGCGGTGACGTTGAAACTAAAACTTCTCGCAGCACCTTCTCGGCTGACATTGGCGATGTAGGGTTCGTTAAGAAAGAACGGGACGTTGTCGTCAACATCTTCTACAGTAATGTTGACAGTGGCTGTGCTGCTCATCTGCGTGTGTCTTTCTGGGTTGTCATGTGCCGTGACTATACAGGTGTAGAACTTGACACTTTCATAGTCAAGTGGCTCTCTGACTTGGATGCTGCCCATGACATTGTTTGTACTGGGGTCTGAAACTAAAATCAGACAACTGCTGCTTAAGGAAGGCATGTTGTGTGTGTGTGTTGACAAATGAGTGCGTTAGGTCTGTGATGTCATTTCATGGCGGTGAGGTGGGGTGAAATTGGGTTTTACGTCGTGCTTGAGAATATTTCGCTCATATGACGACGTGCATGCGGGTGTATGTGTATGTGCGGCTGCTTGTACTAGCCCAGACATAAGCTGGTTTTATAGTGCTAGCCCACTGAGATACCATGCCGCAGTGAAGCAGGAATACCCCACTCAGACACATTATACTGACTCCGAGCCGACCAGTCCTTGTTGTACCCATTAATGCCGAGCGCCAGGCAGGGACCAACAAGTACCATATTGTAACGTCTTTTGGTATGACGCGGCCGGGGATCGAACCCACGACATTCCATTTCATGGCAAGGCAATTTGTCCCCCATACACACACAAATCAGCATCAGTCTGTATCAGGGAGGCTCATCAGACGTCTGTCGTCTTTTTGACAGCGTTGTCGGATATTTTCAGACGTGGTGGGGCGGTGGGGTAGCCTAGTGGTTACCCGCCGTGATATTGCTGTAAGCGGCGTAAAATTAAACTCCCTCCCACACTCCCAGACTCACAGAAGAAAAAGCGTGAACACTGTGTTTGTTTGTTTGTTTGTTTGTTCTACCTCCTCACTCAGCAGTATTTAAACAATATGACGACAGTCCGAAAATTTTCAACGCTTGATCCAGTGATTAACATCATGATCATCGATCTACGCAATTAGGATACGATGGCATGAAGGGACTAACCGTCTAATCCCGTTAGTCGCCTCTTAAGACAAGCATCGGTTGCTGAAGACCAATTGTAACCCGGATCTCCTGTGGGAGTTTCACTGGTGAGACATGGCACCTTACCCCACAGCTAAATATGAATTCCGTATGAAACAAACCACAGTTGCGATGGGCTGACACCAGTTTTCAACGCATAAGAATTTGACATTTGACATTTGAACGATTTTAACAACACATCATTTAACGCAAAACAGAGAGCTAAGCGAAAGATACGGTCGACGTGGTATTTCTGCCTACATATCTATTTCTTACCTTCTTTTATCAAGAAGGGACAGTGTTGTGTTGTTGTCGCCACCTCGTAACTCACCAGGCCGTTGGTGGCTTTGTTGTAGTCCCTGTCTGTCGCTTGTAATGTGGAGACCTAAGTATTTGAACCCGCATTTTTAAAAGACACAGTGTTCGCAAAATGAGCAGGATACTTCAAGGATGCTTTATTATGTTATGATGCGACGTTTTGGTATAGATTCTGATTCCTTTGTTTGGGGCGGTGGGGTAGTCTAATGGCTAAAGCGTTTTCGATTTCCATTCGAACCAGATTCGATCCCTTACATGTGTACAAAGTGTGAAGCCAAATTTCTGATGTGCCCCGCCGTGATCTTGCTGGAATATTGCTACAAGCGGCGTAAACCATACTCACTCACTCACTCACCCTGATACCGTTGTCTCTTGGTAGCCGTAATTGTTATCCACCTAGTTCTAAAATGCATATCAAACAAAACCATGTTCACAGACATGAGAACAATGGCACCAACGTTACCAGAAAATGAAACAATTAAACAATTGTTATGAAATAATGAATTCAATTCTTTGATATCAAATGCCAAAATATCGTGACCAAACTGGATATAACATGTCACAAGGCTTGTGTCACGTCTTTAAATCACAGTACACTTCTTACTCCTGTGTCACCAAGCTGTTTCTTAGACAACTGACCTCACTGTTGACAGCAGCGTCCTCCTTTACGCGGAAGGCGTACGTCGGTGAACTGAACACCGGAGAATTGTCGTTGACGTCGGTCACAAGGATGGATGCCGTTACAGCCGCAGATCTTTTTTGGGCTGCCATTGTCCGTCGCCTGCAAATTGAAATTGATGCGTGTCAGTTAGTGGGGAATGTTACAGGTCTCAGGCGCTTAAATACGAAAGCCTAAGTCTGCCTCTTTTGTAGCATAACATATTTTTTTCAGCGGCATTTCTCATTGCTTCGATTATTTCTCGTTGCTTCGAGTATTTTCTCATTCCTTCAAATTGCTTTCAAAAATATGAAATTTCGAATATGTAATCGTTCCTACGAAAGTTTTCTTCCTCTGATATCATATTCGTTCCTCTATAGAATATATTTGAAATTGCAGTTGTTTGTTTAATTTTGTAAGCTTCATATCCTGTTTAAATAGAAGTAAACAAATGTAATCCCACATGAGGGAACCACTTTTCTAAAAGAAGCTGGGTAGCGCTTAAGGAAATGTAATAGTTGTGAAAAAAGGATGTGATGTCATATCGTGATGGTAAAGTGAGCTAATCCTGTGTTTTCAGCTATATGTACTACATATTTCATACTTCGCATAGGATACATGTAAGTGGTGTGACTTTTCTGTTAACAATACTTGGACTCTGAGTTGTGATAATATGAAATCATTATTATTTTTTGCAGTTCCCCTGCATCTACGATCCCTCTCACAAAGAGAGTTCCTTCACACCGTTGCTATGTCATTGACATAACACTAATGGGATCGTGTGGTTAGGCCTCTTGACCCTCACACACATACCGTTATTGTCAGGTTGTACGACCGACCAGAAGGATCCGCATCGAGACTGTTGGCTACCTCCAATCTGCCCGTGGAGTGGTCTATCGTAAAATCTGAAATTATATGCTCATGAATAGTTGACATTCTCATCTTATTTTACTTCTTGCTGAAGATCCAGGTTTCTGATATGTATTAAGTCATGATTAAGCGTGCTTTTTAATCATCTGAGATGATTATGCGGTCTGTAAATATCTGGACCAGACAACTCAGTGATTGACATCATGAGCATCGAACACCGACCTTCCGATATCTGTTAACCACGTACCCTAGAGACCTGGTTAGAATTGGTCATCAGTAACCCATGCTTAGAACGATGCTCATGATGTTGATTACTGGATTGTCTGGTCCAAGACTCGACTATTGTCAGACCGCCGCCATATTTATAGATGAGTGCGGCGTTGAACAACAAACACATCTTTACAACGGCTTGGGATATATTTTATCCTGATCAAGTGTCCCACTCCCAATTATAATTTCAATGCCTTGGGATGAATCACCTCCTCTCAAAGGACTTTTGAAAAAATACAACAATGACTGGCGACTTATAGGATCGGGTGGTCAGGCTCGCTGACTTCATTGACACAAGTCACCGTATCCCAATAGTGTAGATCGATGCTCATGATGTTGATCACTGGATTGTTTGGTCCAGACTGGGTAATTTACCGTTCGCCACCATATATCTGGAAGATTGCTGAGTGCGGCGTTAAACAACAAAGCAACTATCCAACTGTCTATCACCTCCATGACAAGCATGGGTGACTGAAGACCAGTTCTAACCCGTATTGATTGATTACAAGGACAGCATATCGGATTGAGAGTATTACCTGTCAAGGGATACAGGGAATATGTCACTTGACCGTTAGCCCCTGTGTCTTTGTCACTGGCAGAAACAGTCGTTATGGGTGTATTGACTTTCACGTCCTCAGGTTCAGTAAACACCAGCTGATTGGACTGAAGAGTGAATATCGGAGGGTTGTCGTTGACATCCTCCACATGGACACGCACCTGCGTCAACAAGTATTATTCAATAACATCATGTATGTATGTATGTATGTATGTATGTATGTATGTATGTATGTATGTATGTATGTATGTGTGTGTGTGTGTGTGTGTGTGTGTGTGTGTGTGTGTGTGCGTGCGTGCGTGCGTGCGTGCGTGCGTACGTGCGTGCATGCATGCATGCATGTATGTATTATGTATGTATGTATGTATGTATGTATGTATGTATGTATGTATGTATGTATGTATGTATGTATGTATGTATGTATGTATGTATGTATGTATGTATGTATGTATGAATGTATGTATGTTTGTGATTGGGGCGGTGGGGCCTGATGGCTAGAGCCTCCGCTCGTCCCGCTGAAAATCCGCTCTCTGAAGACCGGGACCCACACGGGTACAATGTGTGAAGCCCATTTCAGTTGTCCCCCGCCGCTTCACTATTGCTAAAACGGCGTAATTACTGGTAATTACTCATTTACTCGTGATTGGCCAGTTATATTCATATTTCAGAGAAGAAAACCTACCACTGCTACATCATCCGCACCCTGCTGAGCCGCTCTCACAATGAAGTTGTACGACGCCTGTAGTTCTCTGTCAAATGTACCAGCATAGAATATCTCCCCTGCATTGTTTATTGAAAACTTTGTTTGTGCGAACTCAGCGTCAATTGAGAAGGTCAACTGATTTCCTCCGCTATTCGTTACTGACACATTTCCAATCGCCGTCCTTGTGTAGTTTCTGTTTTCTGTGGCATTAAGGCTGAAGTCAGTCTCCTTGAACTTAAGTCCATTTGATGCACTTTGCATGACGTGAACCGTCACCGTTGTCGTAGCAGACAAGGAAGGAGTTCCACCATCGGTTGCAGTGACGTTGAAATCATAGTCTTTGCTTGTAAGCTGAGGGGATGAATTCAACCGTATGAGGTTTGAAGTAATTGTAAATAGGTTACTGTCCTGAGAACTTGCAATAGATAACGACACCTTTCCGTTTTCTTCTGAATCAGCATCATGTACACTGAGAAGGAACAGAGGTATGCTACCTGCCGTCCCAGTGTTGGTAACATTAACGTCGTAACTGGACTTTGAGAACGTCGGAGCGTTGTCGTTGACATCAACGACCTTGACAGTGATAATGGATGATGAAGTAAGGGCTGGCTGACCTTGGTCGGTGGCTAAAATGATTAAATCCCGATAAATAGATATGTTTTCATAATCTAGGGGCGCCTTACAGGAAATACCGCCTGTGTGACTGTCCACTGTAAACATGTGACTATCACTACCGCCTAGACTGTATACGATGTGACCATTGCTCCCTGTGTCTGCATCGGTGGCATTGACGGTCACAATATTCCTCGAACATTGAGCATTTTCTACAAATTTGAACACGCGGCCATCGACGCCATGAAACACAGGAGCATTATCGTTCACGTCTGTGATGTCGATGGTGACATTCCGGTATGTACTTAGTTGAGGGCTTCCCGAGTCAAAAGCTTCAATATTCAAATTAAAAGAATCATATGTTTCCCTGTCGATACCCTTTGTCGTTTTGAGCGTTCGATTATTTATAGTGAAGTATCCAAGACCTCCAGATATTATTTGAAAGGAGACTTTTCCATTCAGGCCTGCGTCTTTGTCAGTTGCATTTAACGTTGTAACAAGTACGTCAGCCTGGTTCTCCGGAACGACGAACGTCGTCGCTGTTGTTGCAAATACGGGAGGGTTGTCGTTGACGTCCTCCACCTCTACGTTGAGATATGTTGAACTTGTTTTCCTTACTGCACTGCCTGCAGCACCATCTACGGCATAAATGGTTAGGTAATATGCGGGTACTTTCTCTCTGTCGAGTTTCTGGTGTACACGGACTTTGAACGATTTTCCATCAAATGTTTCTGCTGTGAAGGCTGACGTGTCGTTAATTATGAAGTTTGACTTCCCATTTATGCCTTGGTCATCGTCTTGTATACTTGCCTCAAACTGAAAACAATATCATTTCATTCAGATACATTGACATGAGTGTTAGCGACGCAATCACTGACAGCGATGAAAATGTTCAAGAATGATATATGAAAACATCTTTGTTTGTCGATTAATGTGTGGATAGTATTTCACGAGGCAAGTACACAGACGAGCACATGCGTTCATCAAAGTCGCTATGCAACGGAAGTAATCTCATTTCACCCACGCTCTTGCAAATGTAAGTGAATGGCATCAAAGATAGGTAGAATCGGGAAAGGTATATTCTTATGATAAATCGGGCTAATTTCGAAGAATATACGACTTGTGGGTGTATTATCACCAATGCACAAATATTTCCTCACCCCTGTCCGCTGCCTATGTCACAACAAAGCGGACAAACATCCCGCGATCCATTAGCTATGTTTTTGATATCGCTTGACCTAGATATAATTCTCTGTCAGAAATACGTTAGTCAAATCCAACCATGAGGTATATCATCGTTTGGAAAGCATGGTGCTTACCAACACGTATCCCGGTTCAACATTTTCGTTGACTGTTACATACGGAAGGAGAGGAAACACCGGGCTGTTGTCATTCACATCAGTCAAGGTTGTGTGTAGCTCCCCAATAATCTGAAAACAAAAGCAATACAATAAAAGTTAAGTTTAAATACATCTTCCGAGCCTTGTGGTTAAAGCATTGATTCAACATGCTGAAGACCCGGGTTTAATTCCCCACATGGGTACAATGTATGAAGACCATCCCTGATGTCCCCGCCGTGATGTTGCTGGAATACTGCTTAAAGCGGCGTAAAGGTAAACTCACTCACTCACTCATTCACTCTACAAGACTCAAAGTTAAGTTCAGTATTGTTGATTTGATCAATTACAACGGCAAACATTCAACGCAAAATTCATTTTATTTATGAAGCCAATCTCGTCCAACCTAGCGAGGCCTGTAGAAAATATTAGACAACGTCATTAGACGCGTTTTAAATAATTTACTTCAAAAACGTCAGTTTCCCTCAGGGGATATAGTGCTGTCAAACAGTAAGCTAACGCTAGCACAGCAAACGGGGTTGGCGGAGTAGCCCAGGAGTTAAAGCGCCCGCTCGTCACGCTCAAGACCAGGGTTTCTATATCCCAAATATGTACAGTGAGCGAAGCCCATTGCTGGTGTCCCCCTCCGGGTAAAACCTCACTCACTCTCTCACTCACTCGTACAGCAAATGTTCACTAACAATAAGGATGCACAGATCTTGATTCTCCATATGTCCGCTGATGCTGAAATCAGTGTGGGCCTCGGTGCTCTTCTCCCTGTCAAGAGGTCTCGCAGTTGTAACTCTACCCTGCAACAAAGGTCATCGTATCATCACACGTAGAATAATGTTAGGGACAGTCAAACGAAGGCTAGCCAGTGCTAAGAAAGAGGTTATATTATCAAGGAATATCAGGATGGTATAAACCATCCCAAACGGAAAGAAATATACTTTCGTCCCTTTAACACCAACAAAATAAGGGGCGGTGGGGTAGCCAAGTGGTTAAAGCGTTCGCTCGTCACGCCGAAGACCTGGGTTCGAATCTCCACATGGGCTCAATGCAACAAGTACCATATTTTAACGTCTTTGGGTATGACGCGGTCGGGGATCGAACCCACGACCTTCCGCTCTTCGGGCGGACCATTTCATGGCAAGGCAATTTGTCCCCCATACACACACAACTCAGCATCAGTCTGTATCAGGGAGGCTCATCAGACGTCTGTCTTCATTCTGACAGTGTTGTTGGATATTTTCAGACCTGGTGGGGCGGTGGGGTAACCTAGTGGTTAAAGCGTTCGATCGTCACGCCGAAGTCCCGGGTTTGATTCCCCACATGGGTACAATGTGTGAAGCCCATTTCTGGTGTCCCCCACAGTGATATTGCTGGAATATTGCTAAAAGCGGCGTAAAACTAAACTCACTCAGTCACGCACTAACAAAATAAATATATATTAAATACATCATGGATAGATTTTATGATGACTGATTTCTGGAGATAACTGCCTTTCATATTAAAAATGTTCAAACGATGATTACTTGCATGCTACGACAGAATGAATAATCTTCATTTTATTCATATTTAAGTCCAAAATCCATATACAGTTCTTACTGTAGTTTTGTTGAGGCGGAAATAGGAGTAAGCTTCACGCTCTGTAAACAGATAGTTGGTGTAGTTGACTTGTCTGACATCGGCCACGAAGGTGCCACTGGGTGATTCTTCCGGCAGGACGGCGGGGAATGACATATTTAGATTAGTTGTATGTTTATTCGCTAAGTTGATCGTTACGTCCACAATGCAGTCGTTGTCAGACCTTGATGTTCCATCAGTAGCCGAAACAGTGAAATTGAAATTGTGTGGAAACTCCGAGGGACCAATATGCATATCAGTTCCACTTGTCAGAGTACCCCCATTGTCTATTATAAAATATGCACTGTATGGCCCTTTAATTGCGAGCGATAAGCCTGATAAAGGGGTGTCTTGGTCATGTACGTGTATTACACCAAGTATGGTTCCTTTTGGAGAACCACTCAGGACGGTTAGGTATAAAATGGTTTCATCAAAATGAGGCGCTTCGTCGTCCACATTCTTTACTACTAGTCTTCCAGCTATAGGAATGTTATCTGATCCGTGAGAATCAACTGAGGATACATGAAGCCTAAACTCAGTTTCTCTATCCGATACCTTTTCAAAATTCATTTGTTCCGTTACCAAGACATCATTATTTTGAAACTTTAACGCTGCTGGTAGAACAAGCGCTGTGAGTTTGAAATTTGAATTTCCCCAAAACTGATTCTGCATAATGACCATATTTGGAGGATTATTCTCGTCAATAGTGTATTGATAGTTATCGTTCAGTATCATGATGTGATAAACTGCTAAGACAACATCTTGGGATGCGAAATCACGGGTTAGGTTTACTTGGAAAGATATCTCTACTGAAGCAACTCGTTCAGATCCGGTCAATTCCAGAAGGTCCACGTCCTTCTTCAGTACAATTTGCCCTGACTCTTGCAGCCCAAACAATGCCTCGACAATATCGCTTTTAGTGAGACTAATGATTGAGGGTTTGTATCCTGATTGTCCATATCTTGACGTCATCTGTCTAGTATCGCCAATGACAGTTGCCTCCCTTGTCCCTTCATAGAGGAAGTAGGGTATTATCTGAGTATTGACTTTGATCTCCTCAAACACAATATGCACTGATACTACTTGCGATATGAGTATGTAATGGATATGAGCGTCGATCTTTAGCACGATGTCTTTCCGTGTTGTCTCCGTGTTTGACGTTGACGTCAACGTTATGCCATTCGTTGTAACGTGTGCCGTGATTCCACTGCCTTCTGGAAGGACTTTAACGGTAATTTGGAACTCCGATCTCGAGAAGTCGGCAAACGATGTAAATGGAATAGTGCCAACTGGAACATGATAAATATATAGCCATGTTAACAAGTCCACCACTTATGACATGATATGCTACCCATCAAACGTTTAGACTCACTATATGTTTTATATATTTATATGGTTAAATCGAAGATGACTTTCTCCACTAACTTGGGGGAACCAATGCAGATGAATTGCACGCATCAAATTGCTCAAAAGCATGTGCAAATATCGTGCATGTGAACAGCTCCGTTTTGGGTGTAAAGTTTCGTTAAGAATTCGCCAGTTTTCACCGAGTTTCATGATTTACTGAACTCGTGGCTATATTCTATTCAGAGTTACGAAGTTGTTTTACGATGTATGAGTTCATGTGTAAACAGTACCTTTAAACAATATGGAATATTTTGCAAAATCTAGTTTTGAACAGTTAAATGAAGTGAGTGGTACATGAACACTAGTGAGTCTAATTTTTTATGGGAAGTATATATAGTTCATAGAATATTTACACTATATATTACGTGATATATTACGTTACCGTCACTGAGGTTATTAGGTCTACTCGAATTCTATAATAGTTGGTTCAAATCCCAGATTCGCTCTTAAACTCTGAATTTATCCCTGAAATACCAGTACCTGTCGGTTTAAAAAAAATGGCAATTTTGTATTATGCAATTTGTAATATGTGTTACATGCATCCTGTCATCTTCAATTTCAAAATACACGTACAGGCTCTGTGGAGTTCAAGGGTAACTCAAGGTAATCACTCATTCGCTCACGTGTCTGCCTTGCTCTTATTCTACCCCCGGCACCTTAGCGACACAGCTAGCCATATCACCCAGTGTGTTGCTATCTGCTTGATGTGCATGCTGGTGTTTGTGTTTAATCAGTTGTGCTATGGGATATCCCGGTGACAAGAGACGTCGTCCCGTCGAGACCCCGGGTCTATACCAAGCATTTGTATATTTCTGGATTCACACTTCGTCTAATATTGCTAAATTCGGGGTCTATCCAAATTATGCCTGTGTACTGAATCAACAGCAAGCAGCCTATCAAGTCTGGCGCTGTCTTAGTCACACACTCTGAAGAGTTTAACTTGTGAATACAAAAGGTAGTTGTTCCACGTACAGATCATAAATGGTGAAAGTGAAGAAAATATATCCTTGCAGTTCAACTGTCGTGTGATACAACAAATCGTGTGATAATGTCAAGTCAAAGCAGCAACATAGAACACTTTATTGTATGTTGTAAAACCGCGTACAATTTTTGCACTGCTCTACAGAAGCCCTCCCTGGGAATTTAGTCCCTTACGTTTAAAATTAGGGTAGTGGTGTCTCCTCATTAGTCATGATGTACAAGCATCACAAATCACTCGGGGGCTTTACTTTGGACTTTCGAATAGCACAGTTTTCTGTACTTACCCACGTCTCCACTACGAAGGTTGCCCTTCACAGTAATATCCGGGATGTCCTTTGCAACCAACATGGTTGGAGCTGTAAACATATTGTTATAGAATATACACAAAAGTCTCTCGATTCGAAGGAAATAATTTTAACCCAAAAAAATAACTGCAACTAAAATGTTTATACACATAACATAATACATATGAAATAGAAAGCTGCTATGATTAATACACACCTGGATGATGCCTTTAAGTGTCTCCTCTCACCTTGTTTACAATTCCCATTAACGGTTTCCAAATGATTCTGGACACATTCGCATCGACGTCCACCGGCTTCGTTCATTACGCATGCGCTGTGGTTTACGTTGCAATGCGCATGCGTGCAGTCCTGACCTAATCCGACGTCGGCCATTGCTTTGGGCGTTGTAGTTGGCGTTGATGTCGGTGTGGTTGTAGGTGTAGTTGTAGTTGTAGGTTTAGGTGTGGTTGTAGTTGGCGTTGATGTCGGTGTGGTTGACGTTGATGTCGGTGTGGTTGTAGGTGTAGTTGTAGGTGAAGTGGGGGTTGCTGTAGATGGCGTGGTTGCAGAGGAGGTGGCTGTAGTCGACGTGCTTGTCGAGGCTGTGGATGTAATCTGCTCGGTTGAGGTTGTAATGCCGGGAGACGGCGTGGTTGAACTCGCAGCTTTAAACAACATCATGAAACATTTCAACATTATGTAGACGATTTTAAGTCACCTGAAATGAAATTATTAGTTTATTGAAAATTGAATGATGACGATGATTCGCATCCTTACATGTGAAACATACACATCAATCATAAAGCATTCATCAATCGTCAATCAATATTCACATCAATGGTTATAAACCGTGCGTTCATCAATCTTAACTCACCAACTACTTTAACCATTCAACTTGTAATCTACTCACACCTCATACTTACACTTACCTCCTTGATCTTTGAGTCATCCAGAACTTTAATAACATAAAACCGTGCGAAGTTATTGAGGAACACGAGGACACTAGGTGTCACAGACATGTTTAAAACTGCTGTCTCATGTAGATAACATGCTCTGAATTACAATGTCAATATTGTGTGTGCTACACGGCAAAGGTAGATAATTATATTGCAACCTCAAACCGGTTCTGATATAAGACAAATCCTGCTTTAGAAAGCCTGTTTATTCTTGTTAGTGTATGTTTTGTTATCTTTATTACAACAGGTAGAGGCCACATTATATAAGAGAATCTGAACTCCAAGGTAGAAGGCAGTGATCATATTAAATTGTAAACAGCAAAACTCTGATCCCAGACATGGAAATGTTACGAAAATGGCAAAATAATGATTACATTTTGACATGAATAATATTGAGACTAAATGGCTATTTATGGTACATGTACGTGTATTTGTGGTAGGTACATTAACACACTCCTTCTACTAAATCCCTGCATGAACAAGCGAAGCCTAACATTAAGCACAAGGATAATCCCTGAATGAACAAGCGCAGCCTGTAAGCACATGGGTAATGCCTGCGCAGCATATATATAAGTAAGCACAAGGATAATCCCTGAATGAACAAGCGCAGCCTGTGAGTAAGCACATGGGTAATGCCTGCGCAGCATATATATAAGTAAGCACAAAGATAATCCCTGAATGAACAAGCGCAGCCTGTAAGTAAGCACATGGGTAATGCCTGCGCAGCATATATATATCAGTAAGCACAAAGATAATCCCTGAATGAACAAGCGAAGCCAAAAGTAAGCACACGGATAAGTCCTGAATAAACAAGCGTAGCCTTAAAGTCAGCACAAGAATATAGAGTTCTGCAGCTGAAGCTGATGGCAGATGACAGAAAATGACAAGAATACCCACGTAATACGCAGAGGTAATCAAATAATTCCGTTGAATAATGGTGGTTATTATCCCTGATATGATAAGATCGTAGAATAAATATATGTCAAGTATTAATCGCCATAACAATCATTCGAAGAAAGGGTCAATTTCCTTCCAAATACTTATAGTCTAGATCCCTCATTAAATGTTTTCCGTGGAATGGCCGATAAATCATGTATTTCTATTTATGAATATACAATAAATTTGTGTGTAACACTACAGTGCAATAATTAAGAACTAAAGTAAATTTTATTCCACATCTGTCTTTCATGTAATACTAATTCACGGTTTGCATATGGCGTAACACACATTTGCCCCAAACGTAACTACACGCGTGTACGGGGAATGAACTGTTAGGCAGTTTTATGACCTCAGCTTTATCTAGTTCAGATACGGTGAACGCAACAGGGTACACGTAGCAGTCCTGATCCCTTCCAACGTAGGTCACTGAAATGCAGAGAGGTTTGGTTGTCGTCGAGGTGGCTTAAAGAAACATTTCAGCAATGCATAAAGGATCAAATTTACCTGACATGAAAGTAGTCAATCGTTAATCATTCACAACGTCTCAAAGTAAGTTTCCATCCATTCAAAGAGGACGCTTGCCTTCTTGAATTTTCAAGCATTCTGATGTGCTAATTTAGTTAGAACTACCAGCAGGTTATGAAAGCTCAAAGGTAGGGGGTGGAGGGTGGGGGTAGCCTAGAGGTTAAAGCGTTGGCTCTTCACGCCGAAGACCCGGGTTCGAATCCCCACATGGGTACAATGTGTGAAGCCCATTCCTGTGTCCCCCGCCGTGATGTTGCTGGAATATTGCTAAAAGCGGCGTAAAACCAAACTCAGTCAGTCAAAGGTGGGGTTGGATTATTATCTTAACCAATCGACATAGCTAGTAAACTTTAAAAATAGAATGGCCAACAACGCTGGAGCTGTAAAGGAGATGAAAGTCACATCATCAAATCTTGAAATATGCCCGGTGTCATTCCTGAATATTAATTCACAGTGACGGAAGTGAGACGGAGGCGTTTCAACTCACTCACCCACTACAGCCTCCGTAGTGTATACGTAGTGGTTAGAGTGTCCGCCCGCAGAGCGGATGGTCACGGGTTCGGTCCCCGGCCGCCTCATTACAAAAGAAGTTAAAAATATGGTATTTGTCGTTAAAGTACTGTCGGAAATAGAAAAAAACCCTGTTTTTAGGCTGTTACTCTGTATCCTTAAAATTTACAAATTTACAAATAGCATATATCGAAATAACCCACATCGGCCTAACTGGGCATTGAGTGGGATGTGTAATAGTATATCCAGAAAAGCATGTGTACTCCTAAAATCGGGCAAAACTTAGAAAAAATACGAATAACTGCTCAAAACAATAGATCGGACTATAGATGGCAATTAGGTCGCTCAGCCAGGTATGACGAGGGAATGCACGTGTAGCCTACAAGCACAAGGGGTCAACTCAAAGATATTTTATGCTTTTTCATGTGTGTTGAATATGTCTCATCTATTGATCATAAAGTTTATGTTGAGATACCTAGGGCATGATACCCATGGACAAGCTTAAAACAACCATCGTATTAAATGTCTCAAACTATATAGGCGGCATCACCAGCCGAAGATCGACAGGACTGGATATTTGTAAATTGTTATGACATGCCATTTGCTTCCCAGTTTAATTCCCCTAAAGGATTATCTTATCTCAGCTTATATCTCTATCCTCCAGCCCGACCCTAACCACCGTCTGCGACACCCGTCCTGGATTTGCTTTTGAGACGGCCCCTCCTACCTGTTTCTTTTTATAGTTATAGTGAGACTCCATGGCTGCTACATCCTTCATAGTTTCAGTATTAAAGTGTGTGTTTTTTACGTCAGCTATCGTTTATAATGAAGATAAGTTTAATTTCTAAATGGACATTCTAAAATTGTCCTTTGTAATATAATATCATTGCACACTAATTTGCATAAAGTCATGACCTGTTCCAAATACGTCGCTTTGGACTTAGAAAAAAACCGCATTTCTCATTTCTGCACTAATCTGTCCTCAGTAAAGTCCTTTTTCTACGTTTCATATCTCCCTACCACTGAGACTGTAGTTAGGCCAAACTTAGATTAACAGATATGTCACACTTACACATATTAACTACATACATGTAATTTGTAGATATCAATGAAAAAAAACCCTAGTTTTTTTCTATTTCCGACAGTACTTTAGTAGCATTTCTTAACCAAAATTCCCCGTTATAATTATCATTATGCTTCTGGAGTTTCGATACATTTGTCGTTGTTTCCAATTCATTAGGAAAACTCCAAACTTCCATTGGTTTGGATATTTTCTCATAATTTGTGATATTTGCTCGTTATATCAAGTTTCTTTGACTGTTATTTTTTTGTCCATTTATGGGGTTCTCACTGTTGGTCCCTCTCCTTTAGTGCCCATGTTGTAATTTTCGGTGAATTGTCGGGGCTGGGTGTACATTGGAGCTGTCGTTTAGTCTATAAACTGACTGACTGAGTTTGGGTTTACGCCGCTTTTAGCAATATTCCAGCAACATCACGGCGGAGGACACCAGAAATGGGCTTCACACATTGTACCCATGTTGGTATTCGAACCCGGGTCTTCGGCGTGACGAGCCAACGCTTTAACCACTAGACTACCCCACCGCCCCGTCTATAAACAACATGAAGGATGCAGCATCATGTTCATGTTGACAGGGTTCATGGTGGTACAGTAAATAGTGCTAAAATAATACAGGAAAATGATACAGTCGTTCCCGATGATATCAATTTACTGTTAGAATAGTCAATGTGAGCAGGTCAAAAATACTTTACAACATTTTCATTTTCTCAAAAAATCCCAATATCATTTGAATATCAGTAACATTTATAAGATTCTTATGTAGGAGTTAAAGTTGTGTATGTTTTTGGTATGATAGTGAAGATCATTTGGATAGCTGTGTGAAGAGGAGCTTCAGTGATATCATCGCTGATCGCTTCAGTGATATCAAACCCTGATTTACAGAAAAGGGGATCCTGGAGTATCACAATACTTTAGGGGGCGGTGGGATAGTATAGTGATTAAAGCGTTCGCTCGTCACGCCGAAGACCCGGGTTCGATTCCCCACATTAGTACAATGTGTGAAGCCCATTTCTGGTGTCCCCACCGTGATATTGCTGGAATATTGCTAAAAGCGGCGTAAAACTATGCTCACTCACTCACAATACTTTCGATTTCGCAATGCCTTTGACAGATACTCCACCCCAGCTAATACAGTCTAGCGTTTGAGTCAGAAACGGACCGATGAATTGCAAATTTTATCATTGTACAAAATTGCCACATAAATATAAATAGTACACATGTTTATCATTTACTAATACCCAACAGCTTTCTTATATTTGAAAATTTTCCGGACTCCACCAAAAAAGTTGTTTAAGAAACTATCATCATTGAAAACGCAAAAGTTGTTATCTGTCGCGGCGGGGTGAAACCGCAGAAACGGAACAGCCAGTCATGGCGGGGGACATCTCAAAATCTATTCCGGGAGACCTGTCGGTTCCTCGTCTGTCGTAGTGTCATAGTCACGACTTAAAGGGATGACAAGTGGTGCCACAGTTGCCTGTTGTAAGCCATCCCGAGACCAGTAACCTTGTTCAATGACGTTAGCTACCTTGTTGACACAGTTTTGCCAAGTTTCAGTCGTGATTTTGTTAAGGGATTCCTTAACCAAAACCTCTACGTCACGTAATCTAAAAGTTGTGTTTGATCTGGCAACATCTCCTTTGACAATACCCCATATCATTTCAATGGGGTTAAGGTCACAGTGATAGGGTGGAAGTCGCAGAATATCGTGACCCTTACTTTTATGTAACTGTCAACTTTGTAGAAAGGTTCACCTTTGTGGGTTTTTATGATCTCATATAGCTGAGGCTTCGTTGCCTTTGAAGGCCGTGCGATCTGAAATTTGTCGAGCCATGATATCATATCACCTTTTCGACTGTTCGATGTCGGGGCTTTACTGTCGGGGTCCTGCACGCTGTGGTATGGGGCATTGTCCATTACGATAAAAGACTTCTCTGGTAGAGCTGGTACCAACTTGTTTTTAACCCAATCGAGGAAAACCGCACCATTCATCTCGGAATGGTAGTCTCTGTTATCTGTGGACTTTGCCCTGAATACCAAGTCGCAGCCTGGGAGAAAGCCTTTGCTGGAGCAACCAGCATGGAGAATGATTAGTCTCTCTCCTTTCCCTAGAGGCAGCTTTCTACGTGACCCCTTATCACCCCCATCGGGTACCCACTGACTGCTGGCAGTGTGCGAGGCATTGACCCAGGTCTCGTCCAAGTACACTGGCTCGAACCCTTCCTCGCGCTTCTTCTTTATAACCCTGAGAAAATTATTTCTCAAGCGAACGATATCAGGGCGTTCACAGAGTACTGACCTATTCTCCCCCGAAATTTTCTTATAACGATACCCGAAAGAGTGTAAGAGTCGCCAGAGTGTGTACTTTGATACTCTGAGGTTGTGTTCTTGCTTCAAATGCTTTTTAAAATTTTCAGCGACATGTATTTGTTTTCAGAATAGAGCTTGTTGATAGACTGCCTTACAAGGTTCTTTTGAAAGTTGTCCAAATGTTTTAATTTGTGTGATTTTGACACGACCCCTACCTGCTTCGCATCACCCTCACAATGTTTGTGTTCCAGAACATTTGTCAGTACCCTTGCTGATACTCCTAAAGCTTTTGCTGCCCGCTTACGGAATTTATTAATGGCATAAAATGGTTTGCCCCTTTCGGCTTCAGCACGGAAAAAATCGTACACTTTAATCATCAACTGTTTCACGTCAGCATTCAACTTCATTTTTCATCAGGCATGTGTATCCCGTGCACGACGAGATAGTGGCTGTTCCGTTTCTGCGGTTTCACCCCGCCGCGACAGATAACAACTTTTGCGTTTTCAATGATGATAGTTTCTTAAACAACTTTTTGGTGGAGTCCGGAAAATTTTCAAATATAAGAAAGCTGTTGGGTATTAGTAAATGATAAACATGTGTACTATTTATATTTATGTGGCAATTTTGTACAATGATAAAATACAGACACGGCTGCAAGATATTTTCTGGTGATTTGACACAATGTGTTCCGGGTACACGTTCAGCAAACCAGCAAACCGCCATCAACGTTTTCCAGACCATTAGTTCGTCAGTCCCCATCTACATGTTCACTAATGACTATCATGACGGCTTAGTCAAACACCATGAACTGTGCTGCGATGTCCATGTATATCGAGGGGCCACGAGACCCTGTTATCTAAGATACCACAGTACCTTTTAGCCGTGCAAAGAACAAACGGCTATGGATCAAATCCCCGTTCGCCCTGGTTGACGTTTTCCAACATCATAACCTTGCTCTTTGATCTATCTAAAGTATTAATTTTGGACCTGTATCACTTTCCTCGTACATCAAATCCATGAAGATCCGGGTTAGAATTGATCTTCAGTAACCCCTGCTTAGCGTAAGATGTGACTAACGAGATTGGGTGGTCAGGCTCGCTGACTTGTTTGACACATGTCATTGTATCCGAAAATCGTAGAACGATGCTTATGATGTTGATCAAAGATCATCTGGTCCAGACTCGATTATTTACAGACCACCACCATATATAAATAAAATTGCTTAGTGAGGCGTTAAACAACAAACAAACCAACCAATCCTCGTACATCACGGATATATTACAGTTCAATATCACGATTACTATATTTTACAAGGTGACCCTCTCGGGGGCAAAATCCGGTTCACCGAAAGCCGTGTCATACTATCTGTCACAATACAGTATTTGTAGTCAGTTCCCCCACTGGCGACCTGAAATAAGGGAGTAAGTGGATGATAAACTACTCCATGGTATTTTAGTGGGCTAGGTTTTCCCACGCTTGCACGCACTCGCATACACATACTGATGCTTACTTGCATTTATATTCATATAAGACATGCAATAATCTTGAAAGTCATAAAAACACCATTTCACCTCAACACGTCTATTTACAACATGGCACCACTAAGAATTGTCTCTTGCAAATAAATCTAAATTTTCATTTTCATGCCACAATATCATATATACAGTTAAGCCATAGACACTTGAAATAGATCAACGTATTGTTGGTCAGAAATGCTTATTCAGAACACAGGACTGTGCATCAAAGACTGTAATTTACAAAGAGTGAGTGAGTGAATATGGTTCTACGCCGCCTTTAGCAATATTGCAGCAATATCACTGCATGGGACACTAGAAGTAGACTTCACACATTGTACTCATGTGGGGAATCGAACCCGGGTCTTCGGCGTGACGAGCCAACGCTTTAACCACAAAGCTACACCACCTCCTCTATAACTTACAAAGAAACTAAGGCATCCTTTTACTGCGGGTTATACTGAGAGTGTTACCTTGTCGATAATTGTAACTAGCACAGCGGACAGATAACATTATCAGTCAGAGTGCACATTCTTTAAGGACCTGCGAGAAAGGTCTCCTCGTGTTCAAGGGCCTGATGTGATGATAATATTTGTGCATCCTCAGGCGTAGTTATGACTTTATCTAAAGCACTCACTATACAAACTGACTATGTTTGTGCATCCTCAGGCCGAGTAGTTATGACTTGATCTAAAGCACTCACTATACAAACTGACTATGTTGTTAGCTTTAGATCGAGCACACAGACACACCAACAAAGGTATACAGTTAAATACATTTCTAAAGTACGTGCTGCAGTTCACACATACGTAGAATGTATGAGTGAGTGAGTGTGATTTTAAGCCGCTTTTAACAATATTCCGGCAATATCACAGCGTGGGACACCAGAAATGGGTTTCACACATTGTACCCATGAAGGACATCGAACCCGGACCTTCGGCATGATGAGCGAACGCGTTAACCACTAGGCTACCCCACCACCCCCACGTATGGAGAGACCGCATGGTTATGAGTGAGTGCGTGAGTATGCTTTAACGCTTCTTTTAGCAATATTCCAGCAATATCGCGGTGGGTGACACCAAAAATGGGCTTCACACATTGTGCCCATGTGGGAAATCGATCCCGGGTCTTCAGCGTAACGAGCGAACGCATACCGGGTGACGATCTGATTCAGCAACTGTCCGAAAAGTGTTTTAAAATCCCACGGGGATTCGCACAGAAACGTTTCGCCCCAGTTATGTTTTCATGTTTGTCTGTCCCGTGGACATGTTTTCGCAGGCTACGCCAAAGTGAGAACACGTCTGGGGTCAATATCATTTGGAATTTCCTATCAAATCGTGATCAAAATTAAAAAACCACTCACTCACTCACTAACCCACCCACCCACTCACTCACTCACGTATACACGTAGTCTTTGCATATGCATATAAACATATCTCGCCAGACATATGCGTATGCATACATCTCGCTAGATTGCTAGCGTTATCTGAACTAATCTGTTCTGCTCTGTTGAGCCATAATAAAAGCTTTCATATCAGTGATCAATTATTGATTGTGAACCTCAGGTACTGAAATTATATTCATAGCGTCATTATGCATTACGTGCACAGCTTGTCACCAACTGTCTGCTTTACACAGTGGAGCTGTGTTCGCAATGACACTTAGTTGTGACATTCCTATGTCAAATGCACCAAGGAGCATACTGGTTGATCCGAAACCAGAAAAAGCTAAAATGGCAAATGAAATGGCTGCGAATGGCGATTAGAAACGTCTGCATGCAAACAACACTGCACTGGAGGACAACGTGTTATGCCCAGCCAGGGTAAACGTCGTTGTTCACGAGACACATTTTCACATCATTCCCAAACCACGTCCTTGATGACGACGTCGAAATAGACGTCAATACCCACGGCAAGGACGTGTACAGGTCGCTTGACTCACCTATGGGACAGCATACATCCGTCTTGACGGCAAAACATGTGCTTCCACTTTTTGTCATGCATGGTAACGCCCGAGTGAGTGAGTGAATATGGTTTTACGCCGCTTTTAGCAATATTCTAGCAATATCACGGCCGGGGACACCAGAAATGGGCTTCGCACATTGTGCCCGGTCGAAACCGGGTCGAAACCGGAGTCTTCGGCGTGACGAGCGAACGCTTTAACCACTAGGCTACCCCGCAGCCCCGATAACGCCCGAACTCACCATGTATGAAGTCAATGTTTATCTCCAGCAACACCACACGAATACAATACTAGCAAAGGACGCGGTTCGTTAACGTTTCCCAATTGAAAGCGTATAGGTCATGGCGCGTTGACGTCTCAGATTGCCCACTATGTTGGCTTAACTCGGCCAGGCGCTGCAAGAAGAGTGGTACAGTGTTCGGTGCTGAATGTTAGCCAAATCGTGGTGATATTACTCACTACTGATCCTAAAACATCAGCTTTGATATTTCCGGTTTTACCCCTTTCGTCGTTTCAAGATCTTTGGTTCCCAGTGTCACCTACTTCGTTTAAAGAGTACACAATTTAAGGGATAAACGTACTGTGTTTGAGGTACCCTGCCTAGCGTGAGGTTTCAAATGATTTATTGAGAAACATCAATTCGGTCTAACATTCATCTAATTTTCAAACACAGTATGTTTATCTCCATTCTACCATAACTGATTTAAAATCGTTCCGCGGAAGACACTGCTTAATCCGGCATGCAGGAGAAGCGAATTGAACTCGTCTGTGAAGTGAGTGGTAGGTGACGTTCGTAGTTTTTTATTAATTATTGTAAAATAAAAATATTCTGTCTAAAGGAAACAAACGAATATTTATTAAAAAACCCTCTCCACTACCACCACACACCACACACACACGACCGAAACCAGCCTATTGTTTTGTGTGCCGTGGTACTGTCCCCCCTGGTAACCTATAATGGAATCGTCTGACCTACTTATTTGCTTGAAAGTAGTTGTTCACAGTTACGCAACAGTTTGAAATTTGGAAATTCCATTCCCTTAAAGGTCATCACGTGCAACGTAAAACACAACTTAGCAGATTCTGATACTGGCCTTACAGATACAAATCATCAAAAATGCAAATTCAACTTATAAAGTTGAAAAATAACGCGATGAAAAAACCTCGCGAAATCGGAGTTCAAACGATTCACTAAATTCGCCCCAGCGCTTGGGGTGAAAAGTGATTTCAACAGCTGTGCTGCGCTGCGCTGGGCTGCGATCATAGCGCATGCGCAGTGAAATAGGTTCGCGCAGCTTGGAAGCGGGATGTCCGGATTATAAGGTCGTGAGCAGGAGTAGTCTAATCAAACCAAATAGTAAATAATCTACTCATTACATAAAAGAACCTTGTTAGGATCTAGATCTACTCAGCTATGTGTCAACCAGTGAGGCGTTCGACATTTCAAGACGGAAAACCTTCGCTGGTGGTGAATACTCGGTGAAGGCTTTGATGTGAACTATTTTTCTAATGTTTTGTTGATATTTCACAGGCGCGAGCTTTTTTATGTTATGACAGTAGATTACCGATTTAACTGTTTATATTATTTCATTTGTCTATTTCACCACACGTTCTTCTTACCGAGTCACTTTCTCAGTTCGATACTTAAAAGCAATGTCATTATTTAGCATTGACAGAATTTCTTACTGTGATATAGATATGTCGTTGTCACAGACAAAACTCAATGTCTGTTTTATTAACGCCTATGTGCCTGCCTGCCTGTCTGCTAATGACAATATTCAATACACAACTTCGATCACTGACCACATGCAATTTGAACTTAACACCTACCAGGCTATACACCATAAACAAAACGCATTGATTTATGGCCCGAGTTCGGTCTCTGTCACATTATGTAATTACAGAGACAGGCAGGTGTGATACTTGTACACATGACATGTTATGATGTCTGTTGATTGCAAAAAGTTGTACACAAATATGAGCATGTATTTACAAACCCCAACATCTCTATATACATTACACACACACACAATGAGGCGTGAGGGCATCTGCAAATGAACCAGCCAAAGAAAAACTTCGTTACACTTGAGTGCACACCCACCCGCCCTGACTGGGTTCGGTATCCCGGGTGCTTCGTTCCGGGGGAAGTAAACCCAAGTACCAAATATTGCACTTTTGATTTGCGATTGTACGCTTATAATTTTGTTTATATGTTCTTTTCATAATCAGCAATGTATATTATATGTCATGAATAAGTGATAATTGTGTTTCAATGATGTTTGATATTCTGGTTGCATGTGACCTTTAACTTTGCTGTTCGGGAATTTTGCAGATAAGCAGTGAGTCAGTTGATATGCAACTCACATTAGACTGACCCGGAGTTGTAAATGACATTAGTCCTTGGCGTATCAATATCAGGGTGTACAAGCAGCGACAGTATACTTCAGGCATAGGCCTAATTTGGTGATTGTCCTCAACTCTAAATACTGTTATCAATATATTGTACACATCAGAGTCCATCATGCTGAAATGAAACTAACGTCCCCGTGTTCATGTCGTTATTTCGGTATCGAGGTGCACTTAACAACTTCCCGATCAACACTTATTACAGGGGATACATGTATCTAGGTACCTTACTTCTGGCCTTACAGGATTCTGACATAACTTAGAACAAGCGTACATTGCATCTTCCTTAAGTGGTATTCTTAAGCTGGTATAATGCGGAGGAACCATTTACTTATGAATAGACAACTTCTTTACTGATTATCCTAAAGCCCATCCGAACGTACCATCCTTTGGAACAACATCAGCATCCGTGAAGTCAACCGGTCAGATCACAAGATACGAAAATTCTCAGAGGCAATCATCATCAAACGACTCAACCCGACAATCAACTGAGTTCAAGGTTAGTACATCCCTACAGCTTGCGATAACCTAATGAAGGCTAATCAAGAATAACCTAACCACACTTCTATGGCCATCCTCTGAACCCAAGGCCAGTCATCTTTGACAAATATGCAAGGCATCATCTTCCACGTGCTGTTGGTGATTTTTTCTTCTGAATTCACTTCTCAGTCCCATGTTTGCGTCGCAGAATATGCCGGAGAGATCGCCAAGTGCAAACTGTTAATGAACAAGCCCTCCTTCAAGAACTGAACACAATTACATCAACTTCAAATTCAACGTCTCACACAGTCAGTGCATTCTCTTCTCACAGAGGTTACTTGTCATATCTTCCTACGAACCTCTGTTCTAATACGGCCATTTTTTCCGGTTCTCGTAAAATCCCCTAGCGGCAAAAACTCACAACACGAATTATCTCCCTTGTTTCTGTCCAATCAGAACACATGTTACATCGTTGAGTTGAGTTGAGTTGAGTTGGGCTTTACGTCACATCGGCATTATTCCAACCATAAAGTGACGAGATCAAGTTTCCATTCATTACCATTTTAAGTCCAAGGTCCAAAAGGGTTATATTTTTAAAAATATATATATATATATATACATTACATTTTTATTTAAAAACAGAAAATGTCATAGCACCAAATACAAATGCAAGCAATACGTTATTCTCTTTACAAAGTTACAATTTATGATACAGGTCAATTGCAACTTCCCTCAGGTAGTTAACAATAGATCTTTTAGATTTCTCGCATCATGATGTGAAACCCTTGCAGTCGAAATGTCCAGACAGTCAGGCAGAATACACATGTTACATCGACTTAGATCCAACTTGATTAATACAAGCAAATGTGGGGCCAGAAATATCCCTCCTCTGCCGGGGACTTGTGTTGATTTGACACACAAGACATTTAATGGCTAGCTAGCGCTTGCCCGTTGTCAACGGGGGCGATGGAAACGCCATTGATCCGCCATTAAATGAGTTCTGTCTGGAAAAAACGTTTGCGCATCGCGCAGAGTAAGAGGTTCTACTTTTTCCGAAGGATACGGGAATTACCGAGGCCTTGCGAATGATCACTTTTGAAACAACGTCGCTGACTGCACAACTATACTCAGCAGCAAAAACAACGTCAGTACGAATTCAAAATTAGATAGGCACTGTTATCAAATCATTACAGAAATGGACATAATACGCGGATCAAAAACATGTTTTTGTGTACAATATTCGGGCACATCAATTAATAACTCAGCACAATTTCAAGACATTACGTGAACGTTTGCAGTCTATTCAGACTCTTGACTTCAGTATCTAGTGTGACCACCACGAGCGTCAATAACTGCAACACAGCGTCTATGCATGGAGTGAACCAATCGATTGATGAAGGCCATTGGCACCTGGAACCACACTCTGAGAAAGGCCTGGCGCAATAAATCGGCTGTGTTCGGCTTTGGTATGACAGTCTCCTCTGAATTTCATCCCAAAGATGTTCAATTCGGTTTAAATAAGAACTAAGGGCTGGCCACTGCATAATGTTGACACCGTTCTGCTGTAGGAAGTCCCGTGTAGCTCTGGCAGTATGGCCCCGGGCGTTAACAAGCTGGAAAATGTTCCGGTGACGTGCGAAATGTGGTATAACGTGGGATCTGAGAGCTTGGTCGATGTAGCGCACCGCTGTGATGCCGCCTCCTCTCCCTGGACCAAGGTTCTGGAACACCACAGGACCCACTTTCTGGTTCAGGCCTATTCCACCCCATGCCATGATGCTTGCACCTCCCCATGAGTCTCTTTCCATAACACATTGTTCTTAGTAACGCTGGCCACGTCGTTGCCATATTCTTGTTCTGCCATCTGCAGTTGATACGCAGTACCGACTCTCATATGTGTACAGAACAGTTATCCATTGCCTGTATCGCCAGTTTTGGTGTTGTAGGGCAAACTGTAGACGTTCACGCCGATGACGAGGGGTGAGGATAGGTCCACGGTAAGGTCTACGGCAATGGAGGTTCCCGCTGTTAAGACGTCGGCGTACTGTATCAGTACTGATTGGCCTTCCGTGTGTTCCCACTGTCCGGCGTGCTGTTTCGGATGCCTGCGTGAAGGGATTCTGTACATGCTGTCGCACAACATGGCAGTCTTGTCGTCTTGTGGTCACCCTTGGTCTGCCAGTACGGGGGCGATCATTGTTGATGGCCCAGAAACGTTGCTGCAGCCTGTAGATGGTCCGAACGTTGACGTGAAAGTGATTGGCAACGGCTTGTGCAGTGTGGCCAGCTTCAGTCTTCCTAGTGCCTGGTTCCTATGAGCTGTCGTGAGTCGCGGCATCCTGCTGACGTTGTAATGTGAATGTTTCAACCAGGTTTAGGGGTGCATTTTATTGGGCTGGTCCTTGTGAACAGCACGTGCAACATGAGTTGCATGAAAAACATGGAGGACATCGTACCATCTCCGAGATCAGGTTGCGTTTTTGAGACCATTTCCTGGGTTCCATTCTGAGTTTGAGAAGGAATGTCTTTGCTCAGGTAAAGTTGGAGATGTTGTCATAAATATACAATCAAAACATTAAATGAGTTTACAGTTATCCGTTTCTGCAAAGGAAAAGTCCAAACTGACGTTTCTTTTGCTGCTTAGTATATATCTGATTGCAACCAATCACGAATCCTGAATACTCGCACCATGAAAAGTCCGTTTTAGAACAGAGGTTCGCAGGAAGATATGACAAGTAACCTCTGTGGGAGGAGAATGCAGTCAGTGAGGTTACACCAGATATTGTCATTGTGCCCGGTAATTGACTTAATTCAATTATTCCGTGAACGTCAACTTATGCTGATAATACACTAAGTTGGGATTGAGATAACTTTCTTTGCTGTCGTTAATGTCAACATACTGCTACTATGAAAAAATACGGGGTGTTGCAGTATTTTATTCGTATGTATAATATCTGATCCGATATCGAAATAACTTGCTGAGGAATACATGCATTTTCGGGGCATGAAACGCAGTTAATGTGTGAACGAGACTGCTTCTTGTTTTCCTCCATAATTGTTTTGTTTGCACCGATACTCCAATGTTGATAACCAGTGACTGACCTCTTCGTAAATAACAATTGGATCTTCACTGATGGTGTTGATGAATGAAGACGTTTCCTCACACAATTTGTGTCTTTTACTGATATCGTTCAATCAACTCTTCATCGTGATTTGACACCACGTCCACAACTCCAGCACTAGCTGTTTCATTTGTTCCTCTGCAGTTTTAACTGATTTGAATTTCATTTTCCATATTTAACATGAAGCATGTGAGCTAATGTTGACTCTGTTATTGATAACTATAGCAAGCTTTGATGGTCCAGTTAAAGTTTCTTTTGTTTAAACAATTTATTTTAATATAAACGTTTGTCACAAGACATTAGAACGTCACTCTTCACAGAATAAAAGAAGTTAAATATATCTAAAAAATTGGCATCATTCTTCTTTAAACGTTTGTCATGTTCAATTGGTCGCCCACCAAACTGAATCCTGAATTATTTTGCTTTCACGCCCACAATCACACAGGTTTATATTGCCTCCATGTATGATGGCCGGAGCCCTCAACAAACACGTCTTATTCGTTACATTTGCAGCCAGACTTCTGAAATTTGACTCGAAAGTGATCGGTGGTTATAAATGCTCTTTCAGTATCTTTGTTTTCCAGAAAAGTTTACGTTCTTTGGATAACGAGTCTTATGTGCCGCTATCATTGTTTAGTTCGAGGACGCTTTTTTCCCCTGACGGGCGGTGGGGTAGCCTAATGGTTAAAGCGTTGGCTCGTCACGCCGAAGACCCGGGTTCGAATCCCCACAGTATGTTGCTGGAATATTGCTAAAAGCGGCGTAAAACCAAACTCTGTCAGTCAGTCAGTCTTCCCCTGACATAACAACAATTGTGCTTATCACGAGGACCCACACTTGTGTGTTCGTGATTGATCTGTAAGATAACGTAGTTATGCATTTCTTTGGTCAACTGTATTGATGTCGTTTCGAGGCTTAATACATGCTGGGAGCTAAATGCTGAGTGTATAATGTATATCCTAGACGTGCACTTCGGTAAAAGCAACGAGCACAGGTATTACACCAACATACCTCCTATTCAGAGTATTAACAACGAGTTCAATATGTCAATATGTTAGTTTGACGCCTCAGTCAATTGTCAATATGACATCGAGTACAAGTTACGCCTATATGTCTGTTCACAAGCTGTTTCGGACACACGTTCATTTAATATGGACCTGGTATCCTGGCTATTCATTTCATAACAGACAATGCAGACAGACATGGATACGGCAACAACTGGTGTATACCATTACCAATATAATTGACAGTACCTGCCATGCTACTGACAAAATCTGTGGCAATATATATCTGTTCTGGTGACATGGCAAAGTCGTCTCAGTTCGCTGTACGGAGTTGCATCCCTTTGTGACCTTCTGTAACTTTTTGTTATATAGAATGTATACAACTGGTCAATTACTGCAAATAGTCGACATAAAAGTATGAAATGTTATTTTTTATTTGAAATTATTTCTTCTGCGTCTTTTTGACTACCATTTATAACAGGAACCTCGTCTTTTAGAGTTGGTTTTTCAATGAACACTGTTTGCTCCACATCTTTGGGTTGTGCCCACGGCTGAAGCTCACCTGATCCAAACGGAATGTATATGACTGTCGCCAGCGAAGCGATCCCAGCAGTTACATAGAAGACCAGTTGCCACTCGGAGCGGGTGCCCTGAAAACACATGTTCTAAATCTACAAGTAAGTCTGAATTTATTCAGTACAGTATAACTGCTTACTTGGAGACACGGTCCCCGGCGTACGTTACATAACATGGTGAAGACACAAAGTTTTAAGTTAAGCAGGCAAAGTAAATCATCTGGACTTATTTATGAAAATGCCCGAGTCGAAAATATCCTATTTGTATATTACGGAAGCGAAGTAGGGCCACGATGAAACTTTTTGTATGTGTCACTATCTCCTACGTAGAATATACTATCAAATTATCTCCTACGTAGGACGTACTATCTCCTACGTAGTACTTAACATCTCCTACGTAGTACTTAATATCTCCTGTAGGAGATGATCGATATACGTTTATATACATTAATCTCCTATGTAGGAGTCCTAAAGTCCTACGTAGGAGATATTAAGTCCAACGTAGGAGATGCTAAGTCCTATGTAGGAGTCCTAAAGTCCTACGTAGGAGATATACTAAGTCCTACGTAGGAGATACTAAGTCCTACGTAGGAGATAGTAAGTACTACGTAGGAGATAGTAAGGCCACAAAAAAAATTCACCGTGGCCCTACTACGCTTCCGTAGTATATTGTCATATACATGAAAGTTCTGAGGAATCTCCAGTATTGAACAATCCAAAGTTCTATTAAGTCCCCATATACATAGACTCCATGTTTTCCAACTGATTCATTTTAATGGTATAGTTAATTGATGTAGTATGAAAATAGCACCGGACTAAATACACATCCATAAATTATATTAACAATAATTTATTACACTCTGTAAAGCATCATATGTTAGAATACGCCGAATTAGAAGTATGCCATATGGAAGTACGTATGTTGCGCTATACAAATGTATAAACATACCTTTCCGCTCTGTGGCAAATGTTATAAAATTTTGTGATTTGCCATTTTCACAAACATAATAGGTAGTATAGATTTACAATGCCAATTCGCTTAACTAAAAGTTAATAAGCATGTCTATATGATAATGTAAATCGTCGGCTCGATAAACTATGTCACGGGTATGAACAATGCTGTACTGAACATGCTGGTTACATTATTCAAATAAAATCTAATGATTAAGTGAACATTACAAGTTAATATAAGCACAATTGATGCCGTAATACTATATACAAGCCCCATTGCTGAGGAAATTGAGTCCCAAGTTGGATTCATTGGTTGTTGTTGACGTAATTCAGGAATGTTTAAAGGTACTATACAGACACTTTTTCACTACAGATAATGATCAGATACATCGTGGGGGACGGTTGGCTAGCCAAGTGGTTAAAGCGTTCGTTCGTCATGCCGAAGACCCGGTTCGATTCCCCACATGGGTAGAATGTGTAAAGCCCATTTCTAGTGTCCCCCGCCGTGACATTGCTCGAATATTGCTAAAGTAGGTTTAAAACTAAACTCACTCACTTACTACAGCTTACTGAGATGTACTTACACATGTGTCTGTATCAGAAACATAGCACGATACTGTTGAGGGTGTCGTGTTACTTTGCAAGCGGCAACAGCTTCATGAAGTTAAGCCATGCACCCGTCTTTCCATTTAATACTATATATGTATGGAGGTGTCCATTTGAGAAGTAGTACTCACATTAGGCGTTAGCCTTGACACGACGTATGGAGCCAACACCCCTGGTAGAGAGCCGATGGCGTTTCCTATACCAGACAGGATACCGGCGAACTGGCCAGCGATGTCCACATAGTTTGTGCTGAATCCACACATCCCGAAGCCAACAAACCCCACAGCAAGACACAGCATCGAGACAGCGAACAGATGCTGGCCATGTTCCGCCTGCGCCAGGATGACCATGCAGATACCAGGAAGCAATGTACCTGAAAGGTGTGACATGAAATTATTATTGAAAATATTCAATTTGAAATATGACGCTAACCTGTGTGTATGCGGTAACACCAGGATGTTACTTTGTCATCTTTGTACATTAACACCCCTGACCCTCCCCATCTTGGCTTTATCATTATATTGTTATCTTTGTACATTCTCCCACCTTGCATTGAGTGAACATTTCTCACCCCCCTCCCTCTGTCTGTCTGTCTGTCTCTCTCTCTAGATGTATATTAACACACACACACACACACACACACACACACACACTCGCTCCTTCTCCTCCCACCCCACACCCTAACCCCCACCCTACACCCTAACCCCCACCCCCCTACATGTTTTAACTCTTTGCACTGACTCAGTGTTAACCTCATTATTAAGGAGCAAGAATTAGCTTGATAAAGAATAAAAATAAGTTGTTTTCAATTCGAGTCAATCGTGTCAGGTATTCATTAGGGTGCCAGGACCAGTAACTATCTAGATTAACTAACGTAATATCACTTTATAGATTTGCGATTTCAAGTTGTGAAAATCATTATGTTTCTGGCTGCTTCTATATACAGCACCAAGGCTGTTGCGGTTCACTACAACTCGCCCTCCATTTGCATTCTGTGCATACCGAGGGTAATGGTGATCTTCCGTGTAACCCCGACGGAACACAGTTTCCTAGATATGAGCAGATCCGCCAGGAAGCCGCACACAAACGTGGCTATACCCATGCAAACAACAGGCACCATGGAGTAGGCGCCATTCTGCGGACATGGAAACGCAACTAAAGATAAACAAACAAGCTAAAGCACAGTTTAATAGGAATCATGCTGTAAAGTTGACACAAGGTAATTCCAAGAGGGACAACAGGCTCGATGTCAAGCCAGCTTCTCTACCATAGACCTGGCTCTCGATCCACAAAGCATTCGTATCGCTTGATATGCATATGGATATGGATCGGGACCCAGCTCTTTCGAACTCTTCCATGTTAGAAAACTGTGATAGCTAAAGTTTAGGAAGCTGTTTGACTTGCTTGCTTCTTAACGCGGCACTCAGCAATATTCCAGCTGTATGGCGGTAACCGGGACTGCACCAGACAATCCACTGATCAACAGCATGGGTATCTATCTACGCAATGGGGTTACAATGACATATGTCAACCAAGTCAACGAATCTGACCACCCGCTCCCGTTAGACGCATCTTACGACAAGCATGCATTTCTGAAAAAAACATTCTAACCTTGATGTTCACAAGTGTTTAGATTAAATGAACGAGAAAAATACAATAACCGGTTTGAACACAGTCACAAACGGAAACATGTTAGGAACGTAAGCACATCGTGGTTAAGACCCACTATCTTCATTCTGAGATTACTGTGCAACTCCTAATAATGACTACATACAGTATGCATGTATATTAATGGTAGATATACCGATAACATGAGGCTTAGAGAGTCAAGCAAGTCAACCGATCGGTTAATGGTAGATAAACCGATAACATGAGGCTTAGAGAGTCAAGCAAGTTGTTTCATCACACAGTCAGCTATATTACGGCTATGGCAAGTCAGTCTGAATTACCAAACTCGTCACACAAAATGCAAAGGTGAAATGACACACCAATACCATCCCGGTGTGTCAAGTCTTAACAACAGCATGCTTGGGCCTGTGCCGGCAACAACATTATCGACATCGTTGTGCATCCTCTCCGATTGAAGCAGGTTCGGTTAAGCTATACAATAACTAAGACAGCAAGTACAATTGACAGAATTTTACCGAGCTGAAGTCGAGTCTATGGACATCGTTGAAGTACGTGGGCATCTGTGTGAGCAGCATATACAGACCGTAGTTGGTGAGGAAGTTGTCGGCCATGAGTGCATAAACGGGACGGGACGTGAACATACTTCGCCACGGGATACGACGTACCTGAAGGAATGCATAATATCTTGTTAGGCCTGATGAGCATGTCAATATAGCACAAACACCGTTGTGTCGGGGTTGAGGGACCCAAAGAATTTGTAGGGAATACTTCGAGCTATCCGACGTTCGACACAACAGCAAAAGGATGACTAAATAAGCACTACCAATGCTTTTACTTCGGGACAAACGTAAGTTCGACTCATAAAAGTTCTCCACAACGGTGTCTGCCTTTTTTGCTAGGAATGTTTTCGTTATTTTGGGGCAATTTATACTACACGTCTGTATCTGTAAGATACTAAATATATGCTCTCTGTGAACATATGTTTGTCGAGGGCGTGAGAAAATGAGATTCTTGACACCATGAACGATGCTCCAGCCAAAGACGGCATAATATATACTTAACATGTTTCACTTCTCTGGAGATTCGAACCCGGATCTTTTATCTGAGAAGCCTCCGCCCTAACTATGTTTTTGCATTGCCCGTTTATAGGTAATCAAAACGTAGTAGGTAGTGCACACATGTATATTTACAAATACATGTCAGCTTCGAATTACATGTAGCAAGATTAGGGTTTGCTAACTTTCGTGACCCACTCTGCTCATCTGCACCCTGTGGCGAAGGCTGGCTTCGATATAAGATTTCTCTTCTGTAGATATAGATGGCACTTGTGAAGGCTGATTGCGGGCAAGCAGAATCCACAACAGTGTCCATAGAGCCGCAATACCACCTAAGAAATACAGAGAGTATATCCTTGACTGCATTGTCTATTAAGGCACAACGTAGCATGTACGCCCGTCAAGCGTCCCGAATAGTAATTCAAGAAACAAGAACAGTCCAGGGGCTCCTTTCACGAAGCAACGTTTACTAAGGATAACTTTAACTCCCATTCTTTAACATTGCACTAAGGTTACCTTAGTGACTTAGGGTCGCCTTAGTGCTTTGTGAAAGGAGGCCTCGGTGTTTTTGCGTGTGATATGAGATATGATAATTATTATGATATCTCGGTTTGATAGCACTGTAAACCGACAGACGTCCAGACTGGAACTCACTCTCTTTTTCTCGCACACACATGTACACAAACAGAGAGAGAGAGAGAGAGGGGGAGAGAGAGAAGAGAGAGAAAGAGAGAGCACGCCACGCCACGCCACGCCACCACAACTCATCTTACCCTTCCATGTTTTTAGCTGCCACTTGCTAACATCGCTTTAAGGAAGGGCATCCATATGAATGCTAAAGCCAACTCACCATCGCACACTGTGTGGGCGTAACAAACGCGTCTACTAATTGTCATCTCATTAATCATTTCAAACACAATAATCACAATACAATTTTTGTACCATAAATACATTTAAAATGTCGTCAATTTCACACAATGTCAAAGGACGACATCACACTGACGAATATAAGCGGCACTACTAATGCAAGTATGTGATGAGCTAAAAACTAAAAAAATAACAATAATAAATATATCCAAGCGTTTCACCTGTTGTGTAAAAAATGAACGGCCAACCGAGACTGAAGTCATCTCCGCACAGAACTCCACCAATGGGGTAAACAACAGCATTGCCAATGGTGCTCCCTGTAACACGGGGATCAAAACGTGTAAGATATACAACCTACATCTGATATGTCCACAGTCCCGTTAGTTCTTGAGAGTGAGTGAGTGATTACAAATGGGAATATGGGTGGAGCTTTGTCAATAGGTCGATTTTTTCCGAGTTTTAAAATTTAATAATTTGACATTTTCATTTATGGGATTTCTGGTGATTTGATCGGTGTATTTGCTAATGACATCTCATTCACGTTGTGAACAAACTTAAAAGGTGACGTTTACAAAGTATGCACTTTACCTGTTGACGTTCTGACCTGAACTACTTTATATGGGAAATTCTCGAATGAAACAATTCTCTAGTGTCTCCCCTGCTAAGACTGACTGAGTTTGGTTTTACGCCGTTTTTAGCAATATCACAGCAATATCACGGCGGGGGACACCAGAAATGGGCTTCACACATTGTACCTATGTGGTGAATCGAACCCGGGTCTTCGGCGTGAAGAGCGAACGCTTTAACCATTAGGCTAACCCCCCCACCTTCCGCCCCTTCCCCCCTGCTAAGAACGATCGTACGGACTGGAAATGTCGTTAATAGCTTAACGTTTCATTTTCATACAAAGATTCATTAATGCCTGTAATCACATCACATGAAATAGACACACTGAAAAATGCATGACTATTAAACCATCAGCTTATAAGGGTGTGTCGTCTGTTGAAACTGTCGAGTTTGAATACTCGGCCAAACTTGCCCAGTTCACGTCAAACATTGCAGGCCTAACAATTGGCATGATGTCACGAGGCATTTTCAGCTCCCTGTGATTTCACGTGCATTGTGAAAAATCCAAGAGTAATTTATTCATTCAACTGGCATGTGCTTGGTGACAAACAGTCACAGTTTCCATTTTGTATTATTGTTCACGCATTAATCATGCGCAAAGTTTCTTATTGAGTATTTAATGCTGGTAAATCACACAGTACTTAAACAAGAATGTTGACTTAGAGTGAGTGAGTTTAGTTTTACGCCGCACTCAGCAAATTTCCAGCTATATGGCGGCGGTCTGTAAATAATCGAGTCTGGACTAGACAATCCACTGATCAACAGCTTGAGCATCGATCAACGCAAATGGGATACGATATGTGTCATGAGGATGACGTGTCAACCAAGTCCGTGAGCCTGACCACCCGATTCTGTTAGTCGCCTCTTTCGACAAGCATGGGATACTGAAGATCAATTCTAACCCGGATCTTCATGGGTATGCTGACTTTGAGTCATGTATGATGTTATATTGATATCATGACTCTCCTTAATTCTTAGTAGATAATGAGTTGGGTATATAGTTATTGAACTAGATCAACTATGTTACGTAATGTGGAAGAATATACCCGCTACTGGGTCACTCCATTGCAGTGTAACGGTAACAAAATTGTCTAAACTGTGCGCGAGTCAAATTAACATCCCTAAACTTCAAAATACGAATTTATACAAACATGAATCGAACTTACGAAGTTCATAGCATTAATACTCCAGGAAACCACTAAACCGTGAGATTAATAATCATAAGACATGCTCTGCTTAATTTAAGTGCATCGCGTCACTGAGCTAATTTCACCTAACATATATATGTTATTTTGGGGATTACACTTTCTTAGTAAAGTGCAGATTCTAGTACATCTGTTAGGTGGTTGAGCGGGTTAGGCGTCTGAGCGGGTTAGGTGTCGGACTCTGAGGGTGTGGGTTCGAATCCCGGGTGGGACTACACCCAACAAAAGTACTAGAATCTGTACTTTGCTAAGAAAGTGTAATCCCAAATATAACATATGTTACATTTGACAACTTTCTAAATGGACATTGTGTATTCATAATTTCACCTCTCTTATATAAATCGTTTAATCATTACAATGCCATACGTGGACATGTATATGCAGGTTCTACCACCCCTATCAGCGTCAACAGTCCATGTTCATCCCTGACGTATCATAACGTAAATATACTGAGGGAAACAAATAAGGGAAGACCACTTCATGGCGGTGTTCCTTTATTTATTCTAAGATTTTCTTCCACTGCTGGTGATGAAAACTGGAAAATATTAAATGAGCCTGTGTTCCTTTATCTATTTCTCTCAGTATTCTTTTGGATGTTATGGGTAGTTCTATGATCACCTGATATGCAGACTGAGACAATACTACTGTATTCATTTGGCGGTGCCCACTTTGACCAGAAAGTTGCCATGCTTGGATAAATCACTGCCTGAAAATAAACTCGAAACATGAGCTTCCTCCATAATGAAACGCAGAAAAATAAGAATTATCATTAAAATGTGAATCTGTAATGATCAAATCACGCCTAGTTAATAAGAGCCCAGTCTTCCACGAATGAAAAACAACACAGAAATTGAAACATGGAACGATTGTCAGCACACTTTACAGTTCATTTAGACTTTGAAATATTCCCCGGTCTTGCTTTTTGTGTCACATAACTTCATTTGTTATTTATGCAAATACACTGGATTGATTTAACTCTATAGAAAACCAACTGCCATTCATGCCGGGTACACTGACTGTAACAGAAATGAACTAAACGCTCGGTGCATTCACCACAGTGGCTACAGTGTACAATGCGTAAGCATGAGTGAGTGAGTGAGATTCTACGCCGCTTTAAGCAATATTTCAGCAATAACTAGAAATGGGCTTCACACATTATGCCCATGTGGATAATCGAACCTGGGCTTTTGGCGCGGCGAGCGAACACTTTAATCACTGGGCTACCCCACCGACCCACAATGCGTAAGAAGCACCTCGTGATGGAACACCTGTCTTGACAGTTACTCACCAGACTTATACCAAACAGAAGCCTCGTAGACAGGAATAGGTAGGGGTTTATCCTAGCAGCCATCGGGCTGAGGAGTGTGAGGAGAGCAGAGGCGCCTACACCGAGCCCAATCACCATCCGGGCCCCGAACCTCTGGCTCAACCAGCCAGCGAACAGCTGACCTATCGTATAGCCCCAGAACATAGCTCCGAGAAGAAGACCTTGGACTTGTTTGGACCACGTGAACTCACCTCTCTGGGGAAGATATCCAAAACGTTAGTTCACCAAGTTCATGAATTTACCAAACCGAAGAATATAACAGTCCGTTAATTCACCCAACTGAGGGAGATGAAATTTAATTGACTGGACACAGTGTGTAAGAAAGCAAAATGAAGTAACTCACCAAACAGGTGCACATTCCATTAACATACTCACTCATTTTGTCTGACCAAGCTTATAATCGAGGAAAGCTTAAGGTTTACACGAGAGAGGATAGTTTGTTTTTTTCAGAAACGCATGGTAGATTACTTTCAAAATGAATAACTAGTGCGTGTTAAACATTTTATCAAACTCCTGGTCCAACAACGAGCACTAAATGACCCTACTGCTATAATAATGTATATATTATACGCACACTTAATCATTTGTATGTATAGGTTCAGCTCACGTTCAGCTCACGTGATATGCATTCTCTTACAATGCACTCGATGATTCTAAATATCAAATTTTCAGCGTTGCAAACATTTTCGTGAGACATCATGGTTGCAAGCAAATAATGTGTCACACAATCCGCCCTGTTCAGTATATGAATCCGTCTTACATTACACAGAGAGAGAGAGAGAGAGAGAGAGAGAGAGAGAGAGAGAGTAGAAAACGGATGTCTTAGCTTCTTTGTAAATTACGCCTTTATACACAGCCCTGCGATCTAAACAAGCATTCCTTCATGCGTAACTTGGTAAAGAGAGCGTGAAAGAAAAACATATGTTTGTGTATAACTTAGTATACAGGTAGGTAAGCAGTCAGGCAAGCAGGTAGACAGGTGCGTATGTAACCTCACCTGTCCGCACTCTCTCGAGGTAGTTGTGTTGTGTTCACCGCTGCATTCGTGTGGCATGGTGAAACTTATGTTGATTTCGGAACTCACATTGGCGTCATTAGTTCCAGCAGGACCAGATATGTATTGGTGATCAACCATGCACACTATGGATATACTCAGGTTGTACATCAGCAGACCCTGGACAGCGAACCCCATACTGTACAGGAGAGCCAGCTGGTAGCGCTTCGTGTACCATACTGGAACTAACAAAACATGAGTGTCCAATGCTTGCGCCAGGCGTTGACATTCACAAATATGTGCTTCAAAAATATGTGTATAACTTCTAAATGCCGTTCAAAGACAGATACAAAATACATAATTTCATTTGTATATTTTGGCTTGCTGATGTAGCAGTATATTGTATGACTAGAGCAATTGACCCGTGAAGATCCGGGGTAGAATAGGTCTTCAGCAACCCATGCTTGCCACAAAAGGCGACTATGCTTGTCGTAAGAGGCGATTAATGGGATCGAGTGGTCAGGCTCGCTGACTTGGTTGACACATGTCATCGGTTCCAAATTGCGCAGATCGATGCTCATGCTGTTGATCACTGGATTCTCTGGTCCAGACTCGATTATTTACAGACCGCCGGCGCCGCCATATAGCTTGAATATTGCTGAGTGCGGCGTCAAACTAAACTCACTCACTCACTGGAGCATTTACATTGAAATATGGTACACATAACACCGTGTCTTCCTCGAGTCTTATTGTACCGTTCTTGCGGATAACTCAACACGCCCTAGTACTTGATGTCAGAATCTACATTAGTCTTAACAAACAGAATTGTCGATAAATGACGAATGAAGTAAATAAGTGATTTTATTAATCTCTATTTAGATTTGAATTACAGGTATTGATCTATTAACGTTTTCAACATTTATGTTATTGGGACACCAACACTACCTTGCCATGTGTTCGTGAAGGGTTGCCGTGATATTGAGATGCAATATATATTTTGGACGGAATGGACACTAACCATACATGCATATTACGTACATAAACCAAAAACAACTTGACAATATCATAATTAGAATGCTATGCATGTTTGATGCAATACCAAGAACGTGACTAGAATAATTCCAGATGCCTTCTTGCAGTTACCATAACTCATATTGACGGGCTCAGTTAAACAAGGCCTGGTTCTACTTCTAATTTGAAAATTACTCGATTCTAACTGGTCAGTCAGAGGTTATCAAAGTACAAAACACACACTTTGACTGACACAGCGATTAACAGAACCTAATGCTTAAAAAATACGTGTTAAGTCATTGTCGGGGGCATTTAAATACAATCCATACAATTATAAGTTACAAAATAAAAACAACAATGATTGTTCAATATTCAAAGGATATGTGACAATACATTATTTTACTGCAGACATCACAATAGACAACGTATTTCAAGATATTTAACAAACTTTATGGATAACAACTTGTTTATTTCGTGAGTGCGACGACGTTTCGTTACAGATTCTTGTACCGTTGTCAAGCAGGAATTTCTGCTTGACAACGGTATAAGAATCGTCGCGACCACGAAATAACGAAGTTGTTATCCACAAGGTTTGTTCAATATTGTACGCCAAAACTTCTAAGATGCCACTCAAACAAGTATTTCAAAGTCTTGGCGACAACAGAGGCCTCGAATTGGGCCTTTACTATATCGACTGTGACATCAAAGTGATTCATTTACACCTTCAGTATTACAGAAGGGAAATTACTGTGGTTGGGGGAATGTGATTCAGCCTTACCATTCTTTCTATCTATCCACTTTTCATATATGAGGTTCCATTTCCAGTTTACCTCGGTTTGTACATTTTGTATTAGGTTTCAACTAAGGATAGAAATTATGTTACCACTACTCGTAATATCGCACGTGGTTGCTATGCAACGGAACATGATCCACATCCCTTTCCAGCTTCTGTGGTAATCTATACCATTTGGATGCCATGAAGCTGTTATACGTGATTTCAGGTTATTTTTAACTTTGGTTATGTGAATTAATAACTTTGATTGTTAGCGGCAATACATTTAAAGGGGGTTGAAGTAGCATAAAACGATTGTCCCCCTGGGAGGGTATGTAAATCCCATTTCATTCAAAGTCTTTCCCATCCTCCGTGTTTTAATCGCAGAATATATGTTCTTTTATTGTTTGGCTAACTGGAGTACAATCGCCAACGGCTGAAAGGATGGTGAAAATCAGCCGGGGTCGACGCAGGCTACAAAAGTACTCGAAGTCCCCAAGAATGGTGATCTACCTTTAGTTGTTGGCGATCTATAACCTGTTTTCATATTTTCTTGTTCTCTTTAATAACATCGTTTTATGATAGCATGCTAGTTTTACCTTGATATCTGTTATACTCTACTAGTTTTACTGTTCGACGACTAAATATTGCCGATGCGACGATAAATATGAACTCATACACTCACGCACGGAGTTTTAGGGAAAGGGTCTTTGTGAGAGTTACCAGACATGTAATCTAAATGATATTTTCGTGATGACATACTTTTATTAGACAAATTAACAGCTTTCTTATCAAGCTAAGGAAAAGTATTTCATACCACACAGAACAAAGGGTTATTATAAATAACTGACGTTTGAGTGTCTGGAGAAAGTCTGTGTCATATGTTTTCCTCAAACTGTTCCATTTGTCACCATGGAAATGAATGATTGAATTGAATTAATGATACCGGGTCACAATGACCCCAGGTTTCCATCTAGGCAACGTAGTCATCCCAAATATCGTGCCGCCATTTGTATCTAATACAAAGTTCTTTTTGAACTATATGGTATAGATCGTTTACAAAGATGCATCTGACACAGTGCAACAAAGGAAACTGCAGAACCTTCACAGAGCATACGACAAAGATACTCATTATTGACTACATGCTATGGCGAGAATCCGCTCGCGACACTGGGGTTAGAAAATGAAGTGCGGCATCGCACTTCGCCCAATCGATTCGGAAAAAGTGTGTGTTCTCCTAAGATAGACGCTATAGTGATGTGGAGGATGAGAGGCCAACCTTTCGACTCGACACAGAACGATGCTACAGTACTCACTATTTGGTTTTCGTAATACTTCTTCATGATGCATCTCAGTCCTCTGTGTCGCTTTCATCTGTTTCGTTAGGTGCGCCAGCCTGGCTGATCTCCAACGCCGTTGTGACGGAGCTGAACATCGATCCAGCTCGCATCAGTTAGGCGGATAAATAGTCGGAACACGAATCAGCGTGGAAGCCCGTTGGCGATGAACGCTCCTGCATTTCACAGTGACAGTCTGGTTGCTGTGCCGTAACGGGGGGTCATTGTGACCTGGTGTTGTGCCAGAATGTGGAATAGGTGAACATTGATTCGGACTTGGTGCTCATTCAGTGTTATCTAAAATCTTATTCCGGTATAATAACACAACTAATGTATGCACTCCAACGGTATAGTAACGAACAGTGATAGACAAATCACACTTACAGGATAGCATCTAATCAAATAAATATTTTAGTTCGACAATAGACATGTATGGACCTATATCGTGACAATAACACGGGAACCGGTAGGAAAGGTTTTTGGCAATAATTCTTGCCTGAGGCTAAAGTGATCTGGTAGTCAGGTTAGCTGATGGTGTCACAACTACCTCTCGACGACCATGGTATCAGTCACTAGATTGCCTAGTACAGACAATAATACTCATGGCTTGCCGTGACAAATTGGAATGCTCAGGACAGCGTTAAAGTACAAAGAGAATTGAGGTTGATCGCTGTGTTCAAGATGGAAGCACTTAATCACAGGGTTGTATGCACAGGTGTCAGTGTGCGCGCGCGCGTGTCTATCTCTCTCTATGTTAGTCTCACAGTCCCTGAATCACATTATTTTCAGATCTCCCCAGCTCTTACTGCAAAGCGAAAGCCCTAGATAAAGCAAGTCTAGATTTCTTCAATTTCTTAATTTCCCATCTCACTATGGCTCCTTATTTATTTAAAACGTATTGTTTGTTTCTATTAAAATTATGTATGTTCAGAGACTAAGCCTTAGCCTATCTCGGAGTCTGTGTGTATCGGTGTGTTTGTGTGTGTGTCTCTCGCTCTCTCCCCACCTCCCCCTTCTCTCTCTCCTACTCTCTCTCTGTCTCTCTGTATTTCTGTATGTTTGTAGTGAGTGAGTGAGTTTAGTTTTACCCCGCACTGTAATTATATAATGCTAGTTCACTAGTTCACTGAGATATCTCAGTCCTCGGTTTAAAGTGCATAACGAACGAGTTACTTCTCTCCGCGCAGTTGACGGTTAGCCAAACATTGAAATTATATTCAGAAGCTGGGCACATTAATCCTATTCAACTTCAGATCAAAAACGCCGTGCCCAGCAGAGCATTAAATTGCTCTGTAATGTAATACTTAATCACATTTGTATTTGCATACACACATTCCCATCTAATGTGATGCATTGAAATAGATCGGACGTCATTGTTCATACAAGTACCAGGGCACGGCCAAGGGACGTAATTCTTGTCGACTACAGAAATTTAAGAGTCTGGACCATGCAAACCCTCTGTTGGACAACCGAAATGAATTTGAGTTTCATGGGATTCGTTTACAATGAAAACTGCCGTGAGCTACAGAGCATATCGCCACAATAACCATGCAAAAATGAATGTAATAACTTTTGACCCACGGTTCAAAGCTATTAGTTGTTATCGTTCATTTTCTTCAAAAGGTTTTGTAAGATCGGAAATGTGGATTGTGTGTTGTTTTGTGTCAACAACATTTTCTTTCAGTGTACAAAGAATGATGTCCTTTGTCAGTTTCAAATTGATTTCATACGTTGTCGAAATTGTTTCACCTGAGCAAAAGTTGTGCATTTGAAATGTTTTGGACTTCGCAAACGATATATATCATTGGTGTTGTGAGGTCTTATGCATATAGCGCAGGTTAGAAATCAGGTGAGTCGGTGAGTTTAGTTTTACGCCGCTTATGTTAATGATACACAGCGGCTTATTCCTGGACTTTTCGAAGTGTAATACATGAAAGTTCCCTCAACTACTTTCAGACAATGTGCAAAATGCTGCAAACTGGTTACGAGCGAGATTTCACGGGAAGAGCTTTGTGAAAAGCTTTAAGCATTCATTTTTAATTCCATGTCAGCCAAACAAAATTGCGTAAAATAGGATAAAAAATTCGAATAAAGGTTAAATCGATCTTCGCGTATTTCGTTTGTAGCCACATGAGTCTCAACACAAATGTGTCTGGTCAAAAGTAGTTTTTGTTCTTGTAGGCTCAAGTTTATCTTTGTTAGACATTGTTGTATTCTAAATATTTTATACGTTTGTTGAAATTGCTTCACCTAAGCAAAAATAAATGCATTTGAAATATTTTCGATTACACAAACGTTATCCATCCTTAATGTATTCCGTTGTATCATCTTGGTGTGAACAAAAAAAAACCTATATTTTCAAGTGAATTAAGTGTACAATGGTTACGTGTCAAAACCTGACAAAGAATATTTGTAAGGAAAGACGGTTTGATCTATTTTCATGTCATAAACAGCTGTGCGTTGAAGATGATTGATGTTCCAGAAAGAAATACGTGTTTACTGGATAAAACATAACTTGTGGTGTTCTGGAATGTGTGATGTAAACTTGCATTTGGCTCGGTTTCACCATCAACACAACACACTTTGCTCTAAGTATATGTCTTCCTACATAGGGAAATCACACGCTCTGCGACACATATAATCGATAAGAAAACGGAATGATGTGCGCATATCATACACCCTCTTTGGAAATAGCTTCAAACGTTGTCTTAACATTTAGCAAAAACGTACGATGAAACAGATGTTGTTCACTTTATACGACGAAGCAGGCAACAATGAACATTTGACAGTTTTAGCTATCTTCAGATACCATTAGAACATAACAACACGTATACCAGACACAGTTTGTTCTTGCTTGTTTGTTGCTTAAAGTCGCCCTCAGCAATATTCCAGCAACCAATGTTGTGTAAGAATGATCCATATGTGTGATAATGTCTTTAAAATATCCCCATTGTTCATATGTAAGATCGCAAACCTATGTTCTTCTCCAACTTTGTTACGTCGGTTTCTTTCAGTTTTAATGATTCCGATACCCCAGCAGTAAATAAGTTCATAAATATAAAGTAATGAAAACACGTTCAGCAAGTAAGGTTAATGCTTCAATGTCTACCTAAACCAATATAATGAATGAATTAAAAACGATCTTCGATGTTAAGAATAATGTACACAAGGAGCTTGTCTAAGTGCGCGGATGTCAATTTATTCACCCTCTTCGTGAAACACATTCAATGTGACAGGGTTCGTGTTTGCTCCCGTAGGAGGTGAATGACACACGCAGCTGAAACTGAAGTACACAAACACAATACCAAATAGTAACAACGGCAATTTGCATTGGAACAAAGGATAACATGGCGATTCTGACTGACAACAAATTTGAAAGCTGAGACTGATAATTAGGTGTTCATACTTATGTATGAAGATACGTACTTTAACATGGGAGTCATACATTCTCTCCCTTTTCTGCAAACCACGATGTATCATCGTACAGGTATATCATAGTTACCTGTAAAGACTATTAACCTTTTCTGAAAATACACTGAAAAACACACATTATGTCCATATCAAATAATGTAGATTTGATACCTACAAGCAACTATTCTTTGCTATGGCACCTTCATTGATCACTTATCAAAGTGAAAGAACACACTGCATAAAAATGTGTGTTTCTAAAGGCTGAGGAGATCTGAGAGGCAGATGATTTTTTAATAGCGGCCAAGGGGGAGCTAATCTGGTAAACATATGTCAAGATCACCGGCACTTCTACTAATGGTGTCAGGAAGCAGCAATCCTTGCACGTTACACTATGATTATGGTCCTGGTCCTTTAACTCCGTATTGGTTTGAGGGTTGCAAGAAACAAATGCTGCATCAGTTCTCGAGGTCTGTTAGATGGGCACCCTCGAAATCCAGTAATCATACCCTTTTGTACGAGAATAAGTCACTGGTACTCTTAAGAAATATTAGGGTTATCGGCTCGTCACAATGAGAGTGCTGGTAGCTTCGATGTCATGTCCGACGCCTCGTGTGCTTCAGATTAACGTCAGCTTCGGTTGTGGTGTGTTAAAGTGCTTATTAAATACAATCAAATATAGAATTAATGAAAATGTAATCCCTCCAGAGTGAACTTGTGATTCAACGATGTTTCGTTTTGGTTTTGTCTTTCCTTCATTATATTTCATACACTTGAATGTTCTAAGGCTTTGGGACACTTCACAATCGAATCTGGAATATTTTGATTTGGTTTTTCGATGAATATTACTTCCTGTGTTGATTGTGGTTTTGCCCATGGCTGCAGCTCACCGGAACCAAACAGGATAAAAACAAGGGCCGAAAGTCCTGCTATTGCAGCAGTGACGTAGAAAGCCAGTTGCCATTCCTGTCGGGTACCCTGAAAAGGAAACATCTCATGGTATTACTGAACATGTCAGCAAGTCAAAATCGGAATACTCAGATGGGTTTTACTGTTTTCGGTATTTCGATTGTTCAGAAACACAATCTACCACTCATGTGTGTACTATGTTTCATATTTTATAGACACAACTTCCCTCTAAACATTTCACACAAACTACATCAACCTATAGTTCGTGCCTTCAGAACCACGTTGTTCTATCAACAATTTTGGTAAAATATGAGTTAGGTTCCAAATGAAGTTCTTGTACATATTCTACTCCTTGTACATATTCAAGATCTTTTGCAAAATGTAGCTAGAACATGAAAATCGTTGCATACGCTAGTACATTCAGTTCGGGAGCTTTGGAAACATATTGATCTGTCTTTTCAAGAACTTTCTGTTGTGGAATTCCAAAGTATTTTGAAACTTTGAATCTTTGCCATATGTCATTCCATGAAAGTGTCTCTGTGGTAGACTACTCCATGACAATAGGAGTAGTGAGGGCGGAACATCTCACCAAGTTGGAACTATCCTATGTGAAAATATCTACTCTTGCCTTCCTAGCCAGTGTATCCAACCTCGAAACCTTGAAATTGGAGCACTGCTCATCGTTAGTTGATGAAGACTTTGAAATCATCAAATACTTAATGGATGAGTCTTCTGTTGGTCAATTTCAACTTTACAAAGGTATCCCCCCAAAAGCTGAAAGACACCCAAGAAAGATAGATGCGCTAGATGTGAAGGGCACAGGATCAAAGAGCAGTTCAACCAGCTGGATGAGGAACTCTGTTCAAGACATGAACGTCACCTGGCATCAAAGGTAGCAACAAAAGCAGAGCGAGACAGGGACCGACAGAGCACAGAAGCTGTGGTTTGCTTTGATCTTGAGAATGTAATATCCTGTCCCAGAGCAAACATCTCTAGTTTTTTCTACAGACGTAAAATCAGTGTTTATAATCTGATTGCAATTTGGGAAATGATTTATGATGAGCATTGCCCAAAACGTCTTGTGCTCTGGTCGGCTTCTTGTGTTGCACAGAACTATAATTCTGCTATGGTTTTTTGCTTTGAAGGACTTTATGCTTCGCCATTCTGTTGAGTCAATAGAACATAAATATTATGAACCTGGTCATTCTCCTATTCAGGAAGTCTATAGTATCCACAGTCGCCTTGAGAAGCAGATGAAATCTTAGTCCATTAGGAGTCATTAAAGCCACGAAAAGAGCTTGGAGTAAAGCACCAATGTACACCATTCAAATGAGGAAAAACCAGTTTAAGAAATACATGGAATCAGCTAAACTCATGAATCTGAAACAAGTGCTCTTCACCAAAGTGAAGTCAATAATGCTCAGCAAGGATGACATCTACAGCCTGGAATTCAGGACTACATTCACAGAACCATGGAGTACAGTCAGCATCTGTCCAAGAAACAATGCTGTTCGTTTATCTGTGCAGAGTCCTTTAGCCATTGAGTGTCCGAAAACTAAAGATGTCACAAAGAAACCAGAACTCACAAAAGAAAAGATTGCTGATGTAAAAGAAATGTTGAAGTTCATGTCTCCAGCTGACAAGAGGTTCATGGCTGGACTCCTATCTTAAACTTTGATTGTGTACCAGTTTCTGCTCGTGAGATCCCAATGGAGTGTGCATTTAAAGCATAATGTTCCAGGTTGAGTTAGGTTGATGTTAAAGTTAAAACAACAGGATGGTATGTACATTATTTCAGTCATGTTTATATTATGATTATAAACAAGAAACTATTCAAATAATGCACTGCAGTGCACGTGTGGTGTGCATTAAACTGTTAATGCTTAATGTTTTGCAGAGAGGGTACTTTCTTGGAGTTGGATATAAAAGCAGTATCTATTGTTACAGGTGGTGCTCCTGTTCAGAAACTAATACTGAGGAAGTCACTGTATTTTTAAAAGTTTGCGGTTTATATGTGATTTTGATGTGAAATCTTCTCAGTTCCAAAGCGTTATACTGTTTGTGATTTTGGTTTGTTTTTGTTACAAAAATATGTATCTAATAAACATATTTGTTTCTAATCTCAGAGAGTCCTTTCATTAAGTAATTATTTTTGACGATCACTTACGAAATAAAAAGTAAAACCCAACCATACAATAAAATGGCGCTTAGAACAAGGTGGAACTACACTGTTTTGAAAACCTTTAATAAATTTGTTCTAATTCCAAACAAAAAGAGTGATTTTTAAGAAAATGTATATTATGATTTCTTAACAAACCGAAATAATATATGGCTTCCCCAATCATGTGTGTATATCCATGCCAAATATTATGTGAATACATAGACAATCATAAAAGATACTAAGGTTAAACGTTCAAATGCTTGTTCCTCTAGATCTAACATATGCATGCCAATTTCAGAACTTTACAGTCATATTCTCAATACTTATCATTGACTCCTGTTTTGTAGGACTTAAGTCCTGCCCCACAACGAAGCACACGTGTGGTCTCACCTTAGGCAAGTGTTCACTCAGAAAATGGGTACCCGATGAGATATGCCTATTAACTTTCTACCGCCTCACAGTCAGCTTGGGTTATCCGGAGTTATAATGTCTATCAAGTTGTATGATCATGTCTCTGCGGCGTAGAGTTCAGCGCAATGTAAGTGGCTTTATTATTATTATTATTATTATTACACATGACTTAATATGACTTACGTTTGGTGTGAGCTCTGACACAACATACGGGGCTACTATTCCTGGCAAGGAGCTGATGGCGTTTCCTATACCGGACAATGTGCCGGCGTACTGCAACGCGATGTCACCGTAGTTGATGACGTAGGAGCTAAAGCCGAAGCCCATGAAGCCGAGTGTCAGACACATGAACGATACAGCAAATGCGACTTGACCCTGCTTTGCCTGAGCCAGGACCACCATAAAGATCCCGGGAAACAGTGTACCTGCATATTGAGTATAGAAGTGAGAAAGTTAGCTGAATTTAACGTCACGGCGAATAGTATCCTTTTTAAAGTAGGAAGCTGGTAAAGCACATAAGACAATATAACAGAAACGCCATCCTCAGGACAACCGAACGACATTTTGGACTTGATCCCTTTCTACAAAGTTACAACTATTTGAAGAGTTTCAAAGTCAACCCAAGTTTCAAAGGGGCAGGCGATATTTAAATTCACTCTGTACCTACCGAAAACAGTTACAATTTTCCTGGACACTCCAACACTGAAGATCTTCCTGGAGATAGAGAAGTCACATATGTGCCCACCAGCAAACACTGTTACGCCCATACAGATTATTGGAAGCATTGAATATACACCGTTCTGGAAAGCAAAACGAATAAATGAAATGCGTGCATGCATGCATGCATGCATGCATGCATGTATGTATGCATGCATGCATGCATGCATCAATGTATGTGTGTAAGTATGTATGTTTCCAGGTACCAAGACGGATATCATTTACTGTACACAACAGCTACAAAAATTGGTTTTCTGTAGTTCAAATATGAATAAAGAATTTGAAATCCATCTCCTGCAGTATACGGTAACACACAGGAAGGTTAGAACGGCATGTCGGTTCCAACATGGCTCATTGCAGGGGCAAAGAACAGAACTGATACATCGAAACTCACAGCTTTGATGTCGAGCTTTAAGATCTCATTGAAGTAAGTGGGCGCTTTAGTTAGCAGCATGTAGAGGACGAAGTTGGCGAGGAAATGAGTAGCGATGACGGCAAAGACGGGTCTGGAAGTGAACATCTCTCTCCACGGTGTTGTTCGAACCTTGAATAAAAATAGCTCATGGTCCCCGTCACTGCTATATGGACCAAAATCGCAAAAAGCATGACTTCTGTTACAGCTATAAGCACTTCCGATCTAATAGCCGCAGGGACGGTTGAACAAACAAAAGCCTTTCATAGTAATTCCTAACGAACGTTCCTACATTAATCAGAAAGTTTATTCCGTCACTGAATGATGTGTTTATATTGCTCTACCATATTCTATCTAATGCACAACCTGTTGAGTATGCCTTCTTAATAACAAAGTTACGAGCCAGTTCAGTTTAATGAACTCTAAGCCGGTTTCAGCCAAACAGAGCGTTTCCACACTAAACAAACAATACTTTTATAATCAAATGTCTTGTCACATTACCTTTAGAATCACATTACCTTTAGACAGACCCATGACCCATGATTTAATGAGATTGTTGTCAATGATTAACTTGTTCATTTACCTTAACAGCTTAAGTAATGCCTCAGATTTATGTATGCTTCAGTTTAGAACTCACTCTTTTCATGGAAACCCTGTGTCTGAGACTTGCTTCAATGTATTCTACTTCCTCTGCTGATATACCCGGGGTTTGAGATGGATAGTTCCGAGCAAAGAAAATCCATAGCATGCTCCATATTGCCGATACACCACCTAGTGTACAAAATAGTACCACAATACTCTTATAAAGTAACATTTTGTTACAGATAGATGTACTGACCTGGAGAATTTGTGCAACGATTCTGTCATAAATCAAAATAAAAGCAGGCTGGCATTTGTCATGGTGCTTTGAGAAAAAAACATAATATACACAGCAGGTATATCTATTAGGATAACAATGTTGAAAGCAAATAGTGATAGACACTTGAGATCTTCATTCAAGGCAAATGTAGATAATGCTAAAGTTAACAACCGACGGACACCTCACATGGCATTGAGCTTACTTAGAGACGACTAACAAGATCGGGTGGTCAGGCTCGCTGACTTGGTTGACACATGTCATCGTATCCCAGGTGCGTAGATCAATACTTATGATGTCAGTCACTGGAATTTCTGGTCAAGCCTCGATTATTTACAGACCGCTATATAGCTGGAATATTGCTGAGTGCGGCGTTAAACAACAAACAAACAATGTGAGCCAAAGGAAAACAGTATTTATCGTCGGTAATTCTTGGGAAGTCTATTGTCAAACGAAAACACAAGTTAAAATAACCTGATGTATCGACGATACATAAAAGTTGGTACTTTAAAACGTACTACACGTTGATGTAAAGTCAGTGTCGCATATACGGTTTCATATTTGTGGTATTTGTTGCATAATGCCATTACTATCGTTCACTCATATCATGAAGTAACGTCCAACATGGAAACTAACCAGTTATATAGAATACAAATGGCCATCCAAGGCTGACGTCATCGTCGCAAAGAATTCCACCAAGTGGAAACACGATGGCATTGCCTATGGTACACCCTGTAACAAAGACAACATGATATAGGTACATATCCAAGACACTGGGTATATTTGCAATACATCTATAATGACAATGATACAAATCTGTGCACGGTTTATTGTGTCAGGCCCTATGAGAAATTTGACAGAGAGGATGAAAAACTGAACATGGTTGCAATGCATACACAATAATTGTGAATTTCAGTGATGGCCGCAGTTATCTGACCTTTATCTATCACCTTGATCTTTTAGGGAAAACATCATTCCAAAAGTGGCAGTTTGATAGTTTGTTGTCCTGATTTTGCAATATGGTTAGATAAAGTTTCATTGAGGTACATATTGCTGCGGAATCACGCCAAGGTCCTTCAAAGTTCATTTCTAATCATAATAGCAATCTACACATGTATTGAAGATGATTTTATGTAAAATATATCTCGGTCATGACAGTTTATTTACAAATCAGATAAGGATATTCGTGCACTAAAAATATTTTCATGGTAATCAATTTATCATTGAACTCGCCTAGTAGACTTATAGTTAAAAGTCGGCTGTATTCGTTCGGCGGTGCCCACTTGGACCAGAAAGTTGCCAAACTGGGGTATATCACTGTCTGAAATAATCCATTGTCAAACATGATCAGTTTATGGTTCAAATTCTACATTTGATTGATCAATTTTGAATTATATAAAAGTATTGACAAAGATATTCAACGTACCAGCAATGCTCCAAATATCAGCCTGGTGACCAGGAAGAGATAGTGATTTGTTCTTGCCGCTAATGGGGAGAGAAGCGTGACGACGGATGCACCTCCAACTCCCAGACCAACAACCATCCTTGCACCGTACCTCTGGCTCAGCCATCCGGCGGGTATCTGGCCTGCCATGTAACCCCAGAACATAGCACCAAGAAGCAGACCTTGAAGCTGTTTGGACCACCGGAACTCACCGCCCTATGAAAATGCTTAAGGTGATAATGGTCTTCTGTAACACACAGCAGATGAACTTAACAACAGACTGTGATTGATAACAAGTGGCACATAATTGGGTAAGGTCAGGTGAAGAGTAAGAACAACAGATACCACGGGCCATGAATCCAATAAACGCGAGAGATTAAGTAGTAAAAACAATCAAAGTGAGTAGCTTCATAGCTATTGTATTTAGTACACTTGTCCACAAATCGAATACGTTTAACAGTTTTGATTATATCCTGTTTGTGGCCTTTAGGTGATAATGGTCTTCCCGTCGCGTATGAACACACCATGCATACACATTCATTCTTATTCTTTCATTTAATGCTTATCGTTGGCTCATGGTAGATCAGCTACTCGCCAAGGCATTGTCTGCAAAACCCAGTAATGAAGCATACGACTTTATGGATAACAACTTCTTGTTTATTGTACAGAGCGACGTTTTGGTGTAGATTCTTCCACCGTAACTAAGCCAACAGTGACTTCAAATAAGTGATGAGAAGTATATATTAGGGCTGTGCAATATGACCGGTAAAGTATCTCGCGATACGATTATCGCGATATGGTTCAGATTCTGCAATATATTGGATCATCCAGAGTTTTCTCCTTTTGAATTATCTGCCCTTGATTTCCATAGCAACAAAATGAGCACTAAAAGTGCCAGATATACTTTTGTTTCTTTTCTGTACCATGTAGCATTTTACAAATGGAAGTGTCTTTATAAGTGGCTGCAAAAGTGCCAAATATTCTATAAAATGCTTTACGTTTTGGGGTTTGATTGGTTTCATTTGTGACGTTTTGGAGGAATTGAGTTGCCTCAAATGGACCAATCTTTTACGAAAAGCAAGATTTATGGATGTCAACTTATTGTTGTGAATAACACAACGTTTCGAGTGTATGCTTGCTCCTTCATCAGGTCATGAATATTCACAATAAAAAAGTTGACATCCATAAATCTTGCTTTTCTTATGCATTCCACTTCTAAATGCCCTTCAAAAAGATGACCAATCTTTTATTTGGACTTATAAGTAGAGCTACTGGCTCTGAGTGACCATTTCACAATTCATATTTTTTTGTTATTATTGTTTTGTTTCATAATGGGATATATATTATAAACTTATGATAAAGGCCAAAGTCTTATAAATTTTGTAGGACTGTATAATGACATTCTAGTGAAAGATCTTAGTTACTGGAGGTCACATGAGATTTAAGCTCAAGTAGTTCACCTAAATCATGTTTTTGTTTCATTTTACAACAGTTCATGTTAACACATGTTTATATCGGAGTTGAATCTGAATGAATCACTGACAAACAGTAACAATAATTACTTACTGCATTGAAGTGCATTCTGTTGACGCATGACCATGAAAATCATGTTATAGTATTACCTTTATCATTATGTTCGAAAAACTTTGTTGCAATACAGTTACTTCAATGAAACCTTCCACATTAAGGCTCTATATCGTTTATCTGTACACAACTGGCATACAGCCATACACAATGGGGACAGGAAGCCAAAACATATGGTGTAACAGCAACTAAGAAGATGATGTCGCACACAGAGAGCTATTATGAATTTATGATGTACACACTTGCACAGAAACCTTCCAGTCAATATATCACAATATATATTGCAATAACTTTTGAATTATTGCAATATACCGCAATATGAGAATCAGGGTCATATCCAGCCCTAGTACATATGCATGGTATGTTATGGCAAACAGCAGATTAACTTAACAACAATCTGTGATCGATAACACGTGGCACATAATTGAATGAGGTCAGGTGAAGAGTAAGACAACAGAATTAATACCACGGGCCATGAATCCAATAAACATGAGGTTTTAAATAGTAAAAACCAGCTGATTAGGTACAAAGCTTGATTAACTCTTCGAGGGTCGATGGTATGTAGTACACTTGTCCACAAATGCAATACATTTAACAGTTTTTGATTATATCCTGTTTGAATTGTAGCATAATGTTTAACTACTGGTAGTACTCATTGCTGTAGGTTTTAGGTATGACTCAGGCATATCTAAGAGAGACACCATCAATCTTCTGTTATTACTTAAGGTACACGCACTATAACTTGGAACTATTTTGTTCCACAATTTGACTTGGTTCAATATTCTATTCTTTCTCATCGTGGGCGGTAACGTGTGTCACTGAAATTTATTGGACTTACACCGCTATCATATTTTATCATATTAGACTGAAATACGTGGAATGATACCTCTTTCACCATGGTATCGTTTCTTGAGGTGTCGTTGGAAAATAATGCCTCACTGTTGATCTCACTGTACTGCGGGTCGTGCTTCACCATGCACACTATGGCGATGCTGAGGTTGTACATGAGGATACCTTGTACAACAAAGGCCAGGCAGTACAGGATGGCCATCTGGTATCGCTTTGTGCGCCATATCGGAACTGAAAAATGAAAAATGACGATCCAATTATTTGTTCAACAACGCTATGTTCTAGTGAATAGCGTAACTTAATTGTCAGAATTGTATCCTTGTGTCTCCTTGTGAGTCCCACCATTAGCCAGTATCATATCCATAATCTTTTATAGAAAAGAGGAAAAAAGCGTTTATAGAAAAGAGGAACAAAACTGTTTACGTGTATCTTGAATGCCGAGGGTTGACTGAGGCCACATTTTATGCAGTTTGGTTTGCAACAACGCTCACAAACAAATTCTTTGTTCGGCTATTGACATGCCTGCATTGCATACAACTTGTAACTGGCTCAAAGATCAGTTATAACTTTATTGTTGTTCATCCGACCGTGAAGTGCATTTACCGCATAACCCCGAGTATGTCATGGTGACATTGGAAGTGTTTTGAAAATTGAGGTTAATATAGCTTACTGTTTGGTTTCTGGATTTCTTCCTCCATTGTCGTCATTGCTCGTCAAAATCTTCTCTCGTTAATACAATTATCCCGTACTGCAAAAACGCGGTTTAATCTGAAATATATCAAGAGGCAGAGAACGAATACTTGACAATTGTTGCATACACACGTGTTGCTAATGGCGAGTTGTTGATATACGCCACTACTGAATTGTGAGCGCCGAAGTATGATACATGAAATCATTATTGCTTGACAAATTAAATCTCCTTGTTTTAATAACACATGTTGACAAAGTTTCAATTACTTGTATGTTATTTCCATTCCTGTTTTTTATTGATCTCTCGCCACTTCCACTGTATATGTTCGCAATTTCAAAACTTTTCTTGTAATTTCAAGATTATTTAAAAACTCCTTACTTCGATCATAGCTTCGCAGTTCTATTTAATGATTTTCTTCTCGTTGCGTGGATTATGCTATTGTTATTTCCAGTTTCTTAACAAAAACGAAATATGTAAATAAATAACGACAACATAACCACTGATAATAATGCACACAGAAAAAGAAATTTCGATCATTTGAAGAAAGCTTAAAATGACGACAAAATAATTAAAGAGAAAATGTCGAAATTCCGCAAGAATATAGAAAAAAATGCAAAAACGAGAAAGCTCGGATTATTTAAAAAATGCTTCCAATGTGACATCATATGGCTTATGTACAGTTCATATTCAGGAGGCGTGCAATCAGTGTGGGTCCCTTAAGTGTATCTGGTTATATGCTTGTTAAACGGGGTCTGTATTAGGAGATAAACGTGCTGTGTTTGGAAATTAGATGAATAATTGACCGAAATGATAGTCTCTAAATTTCAAATTATTAATTGCTTTATAATGACGTATCTGGTGAAGGTGTGACGCCAGTTATGTAGGAAGTGTTTCAAACTAACTGCATATCTCATGATGTGTAAAACACTCTAAACGGAAACAAATATACCGTTTACGATGTAAGCTAATCTTACTATCGTTTTGCTGTAAAATGTGTATGAACAGGGGTGTATTTTTACAAGGCTTTCTGGTTGTTTATGTTTGGGGCTGTACATTGTAATTGAGTTTGAATATTTTTATTTTAGAAGGTAATATGATAGTGAGGTTCCCTGCTAATTGCGGAGGAAAAAATCATATAATTGTATTTTTCGAGTTTTAATTAATGTTTTATTAACATTTCCATCAAGCCTGTTGTGTTTGATATTAGCCATATTGGTGGTCAAGCTGAAGTAGTGCGGCAGGGTTGTATACGTGCGCAGTGAAGCAGTCATGAAATCAGATGCAATTTCGTCCTCCTGAGAGGTTACGTAAGTCCCGAAACATTCAAAGGCAATTTGAATTTACCAGATTTTTAAAAGTAGGATTTTTGTCATGTTATGTTTGGCTACATTTCACCAAAATCGCCAGCTGCTGAAGGGTTGATATAAATCCAGCTAGCGTCCATGCAGGTAGCCAAAGTACTGTAAGTCCCCATGGTCCCTAGTCTTCAGTTGCTGGTGATCTATAGTCCGCTAAATATTGTATCGTTGTCTAAAGTGACATCTCTTTTTTAATAATAGCGTACTAGTTTTAAATTAAAAGCTGTGATACTCTAGTAGTTGTACTGTCCTTCGATGACAGGTTTTTTTATGTTCTAAATTTATTGATTTTAATGATGATATCAATTCAATTGTTCTCGTCACGATATGGCTGAAATATTGCCGATGTGACGTTAAATATTAATTCACACACTCACTCAGACGCAATTTCAAACCAAACGTATAGTGTCTAATTTCATTGATTTCCAACCAAATTCGGGTATTTCACGTGGTCATGGTAGAATGACAAATAGATCAAATGATTAGTGACCTAAAACACCCCAAGGAGATGTCCCAGTGACCGGACCGGACCTGTGTTGGCCACAGCCACACCGTTAGCACAAGTTCTTGATTAGCTTTCGGTTACTGGACTCAAACGCATGACCCATTGCACTAGGACTAAGGCGACTACTAGCCGGTAGGAGAACAGTAGCGAATTTAGACACATTGATTGGTTACGATAGCTTGGGACTAATAGGGAACCCCTTCTCATGAACTGATCAGACTCCTTTCTGTCGTCAGGCCCACAAGTATGTACTTCACCATACGACAATGTATCGCCAATGTGTCCAGTATAAATATATCCGGGTAAACATTCATCTTGAATATATATGAAGCCTCGTGTGAGATGCCGGTGTCACGGGATAAATTCGCCCTCTGTACAAATTCAGCCCTGTTATTGTTTTGTCCACGTTGCAACACCCAAGACCCACAGCCCACGTTTGTTCGTGCAGACAAAACACTGCTGATATTTTTCATGTGTTCTCCGCCGAGATTGTTGTCTTCAAACAATATGATGATATGACATAAAAACACCGTGTATCCACTACGACCAAGCATAACGCTTTATCAGTGATCGTGTGATAAATCGGAATGAAATACATGTACCTTGAAACGTTATCAGGAATACTAACAAATGTGTTTCCATATGCTCGGCATCCGTTGCCAAATCCTATGTATGAGATTTGAAGATCTACTCACGTCTTCTGCTTGTGTAGGGTCAGCAAAACTTGGCTCAGATGAAGACATAAATTGACTACTTGCATACACGAAGACTGAGCTCATATGTTTAAGTCTCGTCTTATACCTGTGTCAAGTATCAGTTTCAATACACCTGTCCTACATTCCCTTTATGCTGTACGCTGTTACCTCAAGCTCGTGTGTTACTGCCTCGCCTTGTGATTGTGACATGAACCCAAGCATGCGGGCAAAACACCAACGCAGCTTGAATAAATAACGTAAGGTGACGCATGTGTGTTTCGTCTGAACTACTTTGCCTTCAAATGTTTAGTATTGCGGAACAATATTTTGTTGCAGGTATAATAATGTTTGTCCACGCCTTTCATAGAAAAGACTAAACATATGTGGCCTTGAACAGGCATCCACAAATAGCAGCGTTTTCCTAATGTTCAGTTACTCGATTCTATTCAGTCTCCGATTAACAGAATATAGTGCATGCAACGATAATACGTAGCTGCAAAGGTTCAACAATTTAACCAACCAGTGTCCGAAATGCTGGTTTACTTTCAGATATGGCGTGTGCATGTGAACGAAATTCTGCCGTATAATGACTTATAAAATTGAACTTATCAGTTGCGGAATAAACGAGTGACAAAATCACTTACGTGTATGTCTTCTTAATTTATGTCTCCAATCCTATGTATGAGGTATGGTCCATTTATTGCACCGAGGAAGATACTGCAGTTTAATATCTTTACGGCAATAATACACTAGTGTAATACCGCTAGACGTATAATGTCATAATGGTTTACAGTTATGACGTCACAATGCTCATACCTTTGTCACAATGGTATTAGACCTTGCTTGACTCCCGAAAAGGTGAGAGTCATCACACTGTAGGCAGTTTCCACCAATTTATGTTGGAGAGTAATAAACAGAATACTAAACTCGCTTCCATGAAATACCATTCTTATTAAACTCGTGAAAATCATTAACTCGTGTATTAAAAATGGTATTACACGGAAGGTCCTTTAGTATCCTCTATATATGTGATGATGTCTTTGACCTATCCCCACTCTTGATATGTGTGATAATAAACCTTCATTCTTCTCCGACTTCGATTATTTTCAGTTTTGTCGAATAAATGAATGAAAAATAACCCAAACACGTTCAAGTAGGGTTAGTATGTCTACATAAAGCGATATTATGAAAAAACTGAATACAATCTTCGATATTTAAGAATAATATACACGACCAGCAAGTCTGCATGCACGGACGTCAATTTATTCCTTTCTTGATACAAAACCAATATGTGACCGTGTGTTCGCTTCTGCATGAGGTGAATGACACACGCAGCTGATGTAGAAGTATACATACAAATGACAAAGAGTAACAACGACAATTTGGAACAACGGACAAAGGCAATAAGACAATTCTGAATGACAACAGCAGTGAAAATTGCGACTGGTAATTGGATGCTCATTCTTATGGAGGAAGATACGTATTTTATAATTGGAAGCATACATTCTCTCACTTCTCTCATTCTCTGTAAAGCACAAAAACTTATAAAACGTGTAACATTTACAATAAATCCTATTCGTCTATACTACAAAGACACTGAAAAACACATGCTATATCTATATCAAATAGTTTTGTAGATTCGATACTAACGAGAAATTAATATTTGCCATTACACTTCATATGATCGCTTATCAAAACGGAAAGGAAACATTGCAAAAAATGTATTTTTCTAAAGGCTGAGGCGATCTGAGAGGCAGATGATTTCCATCACATGCCAAAGAGGCGTTTATCTGGTAAACATATGTCAAGATCACTGGTACTTCTGCTAATGGTGCCAGGAAGCAGCAATCCTTGCACGTTTCACTCTGATTATGGTCCTGGTCCAATAACTCCGTATTGGTTTGAGGGTTGCAAGAAACAAGTGCTGCATCAGTTCTCGAGGTCTGTTAGATCGGCACCCACGAAATCCAGGAATCATACCCTTTTGTACGAGAATCAGTCACTGGTACTCTTAAAAAATATTAGGTCATCAGTTCATCACAATGAGAGTGCTGGTAGTTTCGATATCATGTCCGACGCCTCGTGTGCTTCAGATTAACGTCAGCTTCGTTTAGGTGTGTTAAAGTACTTATTAATATACACTTAAAGATAAAATTAATGAACATGTAATCCCTCCAAAGTGAACTTGTGATTCAAAGATGTTTAGTTTTGTGTTGGTCTTTCATTCATATTTCTTTCATATACGTGAATTGTCTAAGTCTTTTGGATGCTTTACCATCGAAACTGATATATTTTGATTTGGTTTTTCGATGAATATTACTTCCTGTGTTGATTGTGGTTTTGCCCATGGCTGCAGCTCACCGGAACCAAACAGGATAAAAACAAGGGCCGAAAGTCCTGCTATTGCAGCAGTGACGTAGAAAGCCAGTTGCCATTCCTGTCGGGTACCCTGAAAAGGAAACATCCCATGGTACTATTGAACATGTAAGCAAGTGAAAACCGGAATGCTCAGATGAGTTTTATTGTTTTCAGTATGGGTCTGTGTTGATGTTTCCACTATTCAGAAACATAATCTACATCTCATATGTGTAAAATCGGAATACTCAGATGGTAAATATGGATTTGGAACATGTTGAAAGAATTTGAGTAATAAAAATATGCATACACCTCTGTGACGTCTACGTGTCGTCAAAGAAAAGTGTTAGGCGTATGCATGATTGGGAGATTACACGCTGAAACAGAATTCATCAAAGTCTTTGATTGTGCCTTATACGTCACAATCTGAAAGAAGGAATTAGTAATACCCCGCCATATAACAGGAACATTGATAAGTGCGACGTTAAACAGCAAAAAATGAGAGAGAAAAGGACACTGCCGATTCGGGTTCCACGCATCATTAAATCTTCCCCACTGAATATATCTCAATTTTGATGATATGAGGACATAGAGTATTTATCACAAAAACACTTCAAAACTGGAACGTTCGAGTAATTGACCAAACAATTATTCACCAAATTTCTAGTGAACGCATTTCTTGAGGTAAACGCAAAATGTATCATGTCGACATTGGTATTGTGTTTGACAGACGACCTGATGACGAAACAACACTGGCAATATCTTTTCATTCCAGGCATCAGTGTGCCGATGACCTCGTTCGACTCCTTTTGTCATGCTCTGTAAGGGGCAAATACATGCGCAATGGACCAGAAATCATGATTTAGGGCTAATCATTCAACAAGACCAACACCTCGTTGTCCTTTTTTCTTGTCACAACATTGGATCTGTACGGAATGGAGTTAATTAACTTTCCTGGCTTCATTTCGAGATGAAATACAAAAACAGTTATTCATTCTGAACAACTCTTACTCGATGGAACCGCCCCCTTCACGATACACTGATCTGCGGCCGTCATTAAAACATAACCCATGTGATAGCACTAGAAGGATGTCAATGTTTGACAATGATCATTTTGGATAATATGCAGACACAAATTCATTATAGTAATCAATCACCATGCAACCAAGATCTGTAGACGACATAAGCTTTAACAAGAGCTTAGTTGTGTCAGCGTGTTTTCAGTATGTGTTCTGTGTTGAAGTGTCCACTATTCCCACAATCTACATTAAAGCTATACTTCCACTAGAAAGAGAGCAGGAGGTAACAAACCAAGGGCTTATTATTATGTTTTACAGATTAAAGATAGTATGCAGCAGAGAGGGTTCGGGTGATCCTGGCTGAGTCAGGCTGGTAAGGCTCATCATCAGCTCAGGGTCCTTGCCCCTCTACACCCAGCCCAGACAGCGAATGGGACTTCTCCCAGGAAACACTGCTTAGTCAAACCCACCAAGAACGTTTCGGAGAATATGAAGGCTCCCAAACACTGCAGCCGTCTGCATTACCCAGAGTGTCAGAAGGGCTGTGCTCCCGGTGGAGAACCCGGGCACTCTCCTGATCTGCGCCAAGAGTTCAGGAGGTACCAAACCAAGGGCACCGAGAACAATGGGGAGCCTGACGACAGTGTTCTTGGGATGCAAGCGAGACATTCAAAGGCGAGGTCCGCATATTTATCATGCTTTTCCTGAATCTTGCCAATCACACTGGTGTCAAAAGGGACAGAAATTTCAATGATATAAATAAATTCATTAGCTTTATCAAAAAGGACAAGATCAGGTTTGTTGGCAGGAATTCTTCTGAGGCTGTATATGGGCCTATTCCACAGAGGTTTGAAAGCATCATTTTCCATGACGCCCTGGACATGTTCAGGGTCGTACCATGGATGGACCTCGGAGTCAAAGCCACAGACATATCGGAGACGGTAGTAAAAGCAACGAGCCATGCCATCATGTCGTTTAAGATATGCTGTTTGTGCCAAAGAAGGGCATCCACCGACAAGATGTTGGAAGTCTCTGTAAAGTCATTACATAATCGACATTTCATATTGATATTTTCTTTAAGAATCACATTTAGGCGATTACGAGTGGGAAGTGACTGGTCCTGAGCAGCAAAAAGGAAGCCCTCGGTTTCACATTTAAGCCCAGCCGACTTCATCCAGGCGAAGGAGTCGATGGCATTGCTATTCTGTTCCACACACTGCATGTACACACGATGCAATGGCTCCTCAGAAAGCCTCACCACAATAGACCGACTCTGGGCAGACTTGGTGAAGGACTTCACCTGGTTTACTCCCATTGCTGTACCGTCCAGCAGTACATCACCATCAGCAAAATCAACCTCAAATTTCAGATTCTGTCCAACAACCTTGGCACGCTTAAAATATTTGTGGAATGCTTTGCTTTCATCATGAGTCTTCACATGCATCACCAGAGGATCATCCGATATATAAATATGTGCAAAAGTACACAAAAGAATTTTATCATGAAGTCCACATTAATCAAACCCCGACCTCGAGAATTGATTGGCATGTATAAACGGTTGAGAGAGGGACGAGGGTGGTGGGCTCTGTTATCAGACATGATCCTTCTGGTCAGGCGGTTAAGACTCTGAATGTCTTGTTTTGTTCAATCAACTACTCCAAAGGAATAGGAGAGGACTGGCACAGCAAAAGTATTGGTGGCCTTGACCTTGTTTTGAGCATTTAGCTCTGAGCTCTAGATATACTTTAAGCGAGATTTGTACTCGGCCCGAAGTTTGTCTTGAATTTGGGCATTCTGGAGCTTGTCTCGAACTTGCATTCCAAGATAGGTGTAGGCCTGATCTTCCCAGGATGCTCAATAACTCCCCACCCCCACCCCTGTAACGTGGCCGATCCACCATTAACTACCTTGCCACGTTTTACATGAAGAGTATTACATTTGTCGAGTCCAAATGTCATGCCAACATCATTAGAAAAGGACTCGACAAGGAGAACCTGTTCTTTCAAATTGGTATCTCCTTTGGCAAGGAGCTCGATGTCATCGATGTAAAGAAGATGAGTAAGTGGTGTTGGGGATCTGTGCTGAGGTGGTCGAGGATGGTATCCCTCCTCTCTGTTGAGCAGTAAGATCAAACAAAAAAGCAAAGGACTGAAGGAGTCCCCCTGGAAAATTCCCCTTCTGATTGGAATAGATTCCGAAGTCTGCACCTGCCCTTGCGAGTACATCTCAAGTTGAGTCGACCAGCAACTCATTAAAGACTTGAGTAAATCAAGTAGTCGCTCAGGGAGGTCAATACAACGAAGAGACTTCAGAATCCATTCATGAGGGACAGTGTCATATGCTTGTTTGTAGTCAATCCAGCACATGGAGAGGTTGCAGTGATATGTTATAGCCTCTTCCAAAGTCATTTTCTGTACAAGAAGTTGATCCTTGCACCCCCAACATCCCTTTCTCGCTCCCTTCTGCTCTCTATAAATTATATCATTAGCAGAGCAGTATGATGACACGAGGTTTGTCAAACACCCTGTGAATAATTTGCATTGTGTATTTAAACATGTGATAGGGCGGAAGTTTTTGGGATCAGTCAAGTTTCCTTTCTTGGGAAGGAGTATTGTGCGACCTTTGCAAGTCCACGGAGGAACATGCCCTGTGTCCACGAGAGTATTGAAGCAGTGAAGTAATGGTGTTTGGACACAGGGGAACAGTTTCCAGTACCTGTTTCGAATGCCATCAGGCCCTGGAGCTGTATTAGTTTTGGACTTTTTGATAACACTTCTCAGGCAGTCTGGTGAGATGTAGTAGACAAACGACCTAGTTACTTTCTCATGCATTGCATGGTCATGATCACGGACCCATGGAGCCTCAAGTTTACAGTCGCCGGGTACAGACCACAACTGTTTCCAGAACCTTTCATTGGCATCCATGGGAGGCCGCTTATCATGCTCACCATCACCGTTTATTTTAAGTTGCCTGTAGAAGTGTTTTTCATTATTTCTAAAAAGTTTATTCTGTTTGATGAATTTATTTTTCTTTTCCCATTTTCTCTTTCTTTCAGTCCAAACCTTTATTTTGGCCTTAAGGGAATCGACAATTTGGAGAAGTATTTTTCCTTTTGTTGTCTTATACTGACATTTTAATTTTCTCCAAATTGACTTTCGTCGTTTAGACATGGGACTCCCTTTTGATCTTAACTTCAGGCAAAGCTCTATCCAGGAAATGAATTTTCTAGATTCTGTTAATTTTACTTGAACCGATTTTTCTTTGGTGTATTGTTCATAGGACTGGATGTGTTTTCTTTGGAAACTGTGTGAAGTTTCTCCAAGGTTCGAGCGGCAGCATAGACACAACAATTCACTTCATGTAACGAACAGTCCGCAGAAAGTTTCATAGAAATAATATCATTTAATAAATTAATTTCATTTTGGGAAAAGATTCAGTTGTTTGTTTAATTGGCCTCCGTTCTTCTGAAGCTATGTCAGATATTTCATCATAAGTAGAATGAAACAAAATATACACAGGATTTTCGGAAAGATCTGTAACTGAGGAAGAGGAAGAGAAAGAGTGAGGTTCCGAAATTTCGGGGCCAATTGGCTCTACGCCGGAAGAGTTTCCACCAGGAAGAGGAGAGAGGTTAACGCGGACGTCCATCAGAAGTTTTTGGTCTGCTGCCACTTGAGCATTCTGCTCATGCAAACGGACACCAGTTGTGGGTTGAACTGGCTCACGGGGCATGAGATTTTTAAGCCGCCGGAATTGATCTCGGAGATTTTGCTCCGTCAGGAAAGCATACATGGGCATGGCATTGTCCCAATGCAGCTTGAGCGACTTGCCGTTTATGCGTGGATTATCAGGCCATCCTGTCGCTTTCGCACACTCTAGTAGTGTGGTTTTGAGATGGTTTGACCAAGATAATCTTGATCGGGTGCTGTGCCTTCCCCTTGGGGCAAGTCCCATCTCCAGTGTGGTTGGTTTGACTACTTATTATTATTATTATCGTTATTATTATTACACATGACTTAATGTGACTTACATTTGGGGTGAGCTCTGACACAACATACGGGGCTGCTACCCCTGGTAAGGAGCTGATGGCGTTGCCTATACCGGACAGCGTGCCGGCATACTGCAACGCGATGTCACCGTAGTTAATGACGTAGGAACTAAAGCCGAAGCCCATGAAGCCGAGTGTCAGACACATGAACGATACACCGAATACGACTTGGCCCTGCTCTGCCTGAGCCAAGATCACCATAAAGATCCCGGGAAATGCTGTACCTGGATGTAAAGTATGAAAATCAGAGCGTTAGCTGAACGTCACAGAGATTAGTACCGTTTTAAGTAAGAGGATGGTAAACATTGGATCGAAAATCCATTAATTCAACATGCATGTAATCAACGATATTGTAACAGCATATGGCCATGATTATGATTAAAATGTATAACAATACATATGAATGAAAACAAAATACATAATTTATGAAATCGATATGTTAGGGAAGAAGTTGAAAATGCACAAATAGACCACAATGCGTTGGGACAGAAATACAATGAAATATGCCAGTATCACTCTGTACCCACCTAGAACATTTACAATTTTCCTGGACACTCCAACACTGAAGATCTTCCTGGAGATAAAGAAGTCACATATGTGCCCACCAGCAAAAACGGTTACGCCCATACAGATTATTGGAAGCATTGAATATACACCGTTCTGGAAAGCAAAACGCATCAATAAAATGTCGAGTTAAAAGTCTCAAAGGAATGTGTGTGTGTGAGAGAGAGAGAGAGAGAGAGAGAGAGAGAGAGAGAGAGAGAGAGAGAGAGAGAGAGAGAGAGAGAGAGAGAGAGAGAGAGAGAGAGAGAGAGAGAGAGAGAGAGAGAGAGAGAGTCCGTGTGGATGGAAGCTTGAATGGATGGATGGATGCATGCATGTTGGACGGGAATGTGAGTTTGATCGCGGTTTGATCTGCCCAACTGACGCTATCGCCAAGTGACACACACACTACACTACAGTACAACGTGTTGCTAGTTCCTGAAAGTTATTTGCCCTCCTTGCAACATGTAACTTGGTACCTGATACAAAACAGCAACGAAAAATAGCATTATGTGGTTCAAAGATTTGACACATACCAATATGAAACAACACACAGGAAGCGAAGAACGGTATGTCGGTTTCAACAGAGCACATTGCAGGGGCAAAGAATGGAACTGTTACATTGCAACTCACAGCTTTGATGTCGAGCTTTAAGATCTCGTTGAAGTAAGTGGGCGCTTTAGTTAGCAGCATGTAGAGGACGAAGTTGGCGAGGAAATGGGTTGCGATGACGGCAAAGACGGGTCTGGAAGTGAACATCTTTCTCCATGGTGTTGTTCGAACCTAGAATCAACAATAGCATCTGGTTACAAACTGTAAGAATGTAGGTTTCTCGTGGTATATTAAATGTTAAATATTGATAACTTACATAGAGCAAAATAGAACATCTTAATACCCAACAGTATCCTTTCAATCTTCAAACCTTTGTGTGTATCCGTTACTGGAATGTGTTCACTGCCATTTGGACCAAAATCGCAAAAAGCATGACTTCAGTTACAGCTTTCAAGTCAAAGAGAACATTCGTTGCCTACGAATGTGTACTTTCAAATTTGCAGAAAATCGTTTCATATGCAGTGCAAGTTACAACAAAATGCCTAATGAATTTTGCTACCTTAATCAGAAAGTAGTAGCTATGGTTTGATTCCATCAATGTATGGCGTGTTTCTAAAGCTGTACCAAGTTCTATCTAATGCACAACATGATGAGTATGCCTTCTTTATAACAATGTTACATGCACATCCGGCTTAATGAACTTTAAGCCTGTTTCAGTCTCCACACTAAACAAACACTACTTTTACAGTCAAAAGCAGTGATATCATGGGTCACCTTATCTTTGGACAAGGCCATGACACAAGATGTATGAAATTGTTGATTAAATCTTCAAAGATTAAGCAATGCCTCAGACTTATGTATGTTTCAGTTTAGAACTCACTCTTTTCATGGACACCCGGTGTCTGAGACTTGCTTCAATGTATTCTACTTCCTCTGCCGATATACCCGGGGTTTGAGATGGGGTGTTTCGAGCAAAGAAAATCCACAGCATGCTCCATATTGCAGATACTCCACCTAGCGTACAAAATAGTACCACAATACTCTGACTTATAGAGTAACAATCGTATATCTCACGTTGGTGCAGATACATATCCAGAGAAAGATATTTGTGCAACGATTCTGTCATAAATACAGTACAGAAACATTACATACACAAAAACGGTATTTCAACATCGTTTAAGATAACGATTTTGAGAGCAAATAGTGATGCAATCGGATCAGAATTGTGTGAACAAAGTTTAAAAACACATCGATGACTTTCATACAAGGAAACTATAAATGCATTACTTGGCTGTCAGTCATGGGACAAGGGAAAACAGTAATTTATCGTCGGTTACTGTTGGGAGGTCTGTTGTTCAACCAAAACACGAGTAAACGTTTACCTGAATCATCGCCGATATATATACAAATTAGCAATTGCAGTCCCGTTTCAAACGCACCACGTGTGGATGTAAAGCCAATATGGCATGTTAGTATTAACATTAATTGTATTTGTTGCATAATGTTATTATTATTGTTCACTCATATCATGGAGTGACGTCCCACAAGGAAACTAACCAGTTATATAGAATACAAATGGCCATCCAAGGCTGACGTCATCGCCGCAAAGTATTCCACCAAGTGGAAACACGATGGCATTGCCTATGGTACACCCTGTAACATAGACAACATGATATTGGTACATATCCAAGACAATGGGTTTGTTTGCAATACATCTATATTGACATCGATAAAAATGTGTGCCCGGTTTATTGTGTCAGGCCCTATGAGAAATTTGACAGAGAGGATGAAAAACTGAACATGGTTGTTACGCATACATAATAATTGTGAAGTTCAGTTTGGGACGCAATTATATAACCTTTATCTATGACGTTGACTTTTTAGGGAAAACGTCATTCCAAAACTGGTAGTGGGATTTTGGTGGTTTGGTAGTTTGGTAGTTTGTTGTTCTGTTCTTGTAATATGGTTACTCAGAGTCTCTTTGAGATTCACATAGTTAAAGGAATGACGCCTAGGTCCTTCAGATTTCATTTCAACCAGATTTCTAATTTGTATAGCAATCTGTACATGTTTTAAAGATGATTTTATGTAAAATACGTTCCGGTCATAAAGTTTTTTTACAAATCAGCTTATGATATTCGTGCACACAAAATAGTTTCACGGTCATCAAATTTATCATTGAACTCGCCTAGAAGACTTATAGTTAAAAGTCGGCTGTATTCGCTCGGCGGTGCCCACTTGGACCAGAAAGTTGCCAAACTGGGGTAAATCACTGTCTGAAATAATCCATTGTCAAACATGATCAGTTTATGGTTCAAATTCTACATTTGATTGATCAATTTTGAATTATATTAAAGTATTGACAAAGATCTTCAACGTACCAGCAATGCTCCAAATAACAGCCTGGTGACCAGGAAGAGATAGTGATTTGTTCTTGCTGCTAATGGGGAGAGAAGGGTGACGACGGACGCACCTCCAACTCCCAGGCCAACAACCATCCGAGCACCGTACCTCTGGCTCAGCCATCCGGCGGGTATCTGGCCTGCCATGTAGCCCCAGAACATAGCACCAAGAAGCAGACCTTGAAGCTGTTTGGACCACCGGAACTCACCGCCCTATGAAAATGCTTAAGGTGATAATGGTCTTCTGTAACACACAGAAGATGAACTTAACAACAGCCCGTGATTGATAACAAGTGGCACATAATTGGGTGAGGTCAGGTGAAGAGTAAGAACAACAGATACCACGGGCCATGAATCCAATAAACGCGAGAGATTAAGTAGTAAAAACAATATGATTGGGTGCTAAGTGAGTATTTTGATAGCTATTGTATTGAGTACACATGTCCACAAATCGAATACGTTTCATAACAGTTTTGATTATATCCTGTTTGTGGCATAATGTTTAACTACTAGTAGTACTCATTGCTGTAGACTTTAATATGACATTGTCTTTAGTATGTATCCGAGAGACACCATCAATCTTCTGTTATTGCCTAATATATGCGCACTATAACTTATAACAATTTTGTTCCACAATTTTGACTTGGTTCAATATTCTCTTCTTTCAACACGGCATCGTGGGCGGTAACGTGTGTCACTGAATTTAATATCACTAACCCAGTTATCATATTTTATCATGCTCAACTGAGATACGTGGAATGATACCTCTTTCACCATGGTATCGTTTCTTGTGGTGTCATTGGACACTAACGCCTCAGTGTGGATCTCGTTGTACTGCGGCTCATGCTTCACCATGCACACTATGGCGATGCTGAGGTTGTACATGAGGATACCTTGTACAACAAAGGCAAGGCAGTACAGGATGGCCATCTGGTATCGCTTTGTGCGCCATATCGGAACTGAAAAGTGAAAAATCAATTTCCAAATTATTTGTACAACAACGCTATGTTCTAAATTAAATAAAAAATAGCGTAACTTAATAGTCAGGATATATGTGCAGAGTTCTGAAAACGACCTGAAACGCAGAATTGTATTCTAACGTTGCCGTGACTCCCAGGCCATGATACTCAAAATAAGAGATACACGTATACAGTTAAGTGTACATAGGATGGCTGGATGGTTTACATGGAAGATTGTACCATTTTATAATGGTATTGCAGAATATACATTGTTTTTATTAAGCATTAATTTGTTTACATTTAAACAATTCGTTAACTATTAGCCCATTGGTTTTTTTAACATGGTTTTGTATATGCGTTTTCCGATGATGTTTGAAGAAAGGACAGAGAAAAATGTAATGAAATTCATCGTCAGCATCAGACGTGTCGGAGAATTTACATAAATAAACGCTCATTAATAAATCCTTTGTTCAGCTGTGTGCAAGCCTCCATTACGCACAGTTAACGACCCAGTGACCAGTTATGCCTAATTACTGCTTATGGGACTGTGATATACCTACATCGCATTAAGCCCGAGTATGTCATGGTGACATCGGAAGTGTATTGAAAATTGAGGGTAATATAGCTTACCGTTTGGTTTCTGGATTTCTTCCTCCTTTGACGTCATTTCCCGTCAAAATCTTCTTTCGTTAATTCATTTATCCCGTACTGCAAATATTCTGTTTAATCTGAAATACATCATGTATATTAAACATTAATTTTGTACTGAATATGATCTTGGTCATGACTAATACTATTCAGATCTTTGCGAAGCCAAACTATTCGCAGACACTGAAAGTCAGTAAAATCACACACACACACACACACACACACACACACACACACACACACACACACACACACACGCACGCACGCACGCACACACACACACACACTCACACACACCATTGTTCATCATTAAAGCGACTGACATTTATAATCAACATATTTCGTTTTTTAAACTATGAACAATTATAGTAACTGTTGTAAGTGCAGTGGTAGGTATGTACAACAGACTGAGCAGGGCGAGGGAAGGGAAGTAACTCTCGTGTGAACTTGGAAAGTAAGAACGTGAATGTTACCAACAAGCTCAGAAAGAGCAACAGTAACATAACAATAAGAAACCCTTGAATATGAATTTATACTACAAATAGTCTCTTCTGTGTCTGCAAAAATACTGTTAACTTCTTATAGTATTCATATTCATAATGCCGATGTGACGTAAAACTTCATTTTAAAATTGAAATGTAATAATTGCAGACATTTGCAACTCATATCCACCATTCATCCATGCATCATTTTATACACCATGCACAGATACAAAAAGGACGTTTGTGATGTCTACTCCTTTTAAATTGTATAATCATTTTTAAACATATTGTATCATGATATGTTGGTCATCATTGACATAATTCCTCTGTGGCTGCCTATTTGTCAGCTCTGTCAGCTATATGCATCCTAAATATTTGTGGTGCTTACAAACATTGTAATATGTACAGGCTGACGAAATTCACTCGTTGCACACAAGACCCTCACAATCCCACCGAACGGAATTGCATACATCAAGCCTAACTGGCGATAATACGAGATTTGAACACATTTACAACGAAAATATGCTTCAAATTTGTAATTGTGAAAACGAACAAAATTTGGCAACACTTAAATTACCAATATGCAAAAGGTCTTCAAAACGACAACACACGACTTGAAATCAGCTGATCACACAGCCTTGCATGAATGGCCATTATCTGATTCACTGCGATATATGTAGTCATGGTAAACCCTGGTGTATCATGGAATCACGGAAAAATTGGATTATATTCTCTCTTCACTTTGATCATATGTCTTTGGAATTCCAAACATTTTCCCTTTTCTATCAAGATTATCGAAAAAACTTGGAATATCGTTTCGACTTTTTCTCGTTACTTCGACAATTGCCTTGCAATTTCAATTACACCGTTAAAGAATCGAAATCGTAGCGTCGATTATTTTCTCCTTCAAAAACCTTTAAAATAACCATTGTAATGAAAACATAAAAAAATGAATTTGAAAGAAATTTGAAATAAAGACCAAATGAATGAAGGAAAAAACCTCAGAATTACAAGTTGAATTTTTTTTATATCAGTGTGGCATAGGACGGCAAAGGTTACATTCAGAAGAAGAAATGGAAGAGTACAGAAAGTGGGTGTCCCTTAGTCCACACGTGCCTTCCAGATGCAGGAATAATGTCGAGCACGCGTGTGCCACGGTTGTAAAACGGGGTCGGTATTGACAAATAGATTAAATGATTAGTGAGCTAAAACTCTCAAGGAGAGTCCTGCTGACCGGGCTTGACCTGTGTTCCCCATACCAATAACAGAATGTCGGCCCGTCTCCGTTAGCGTTCGGTTACTGGGGTTACATGCATGAACCATTGCACCAGAGCTCAGACTACTACTCGTTGCTACTAGCCGGCATGGGAACAGTTGTGAATCTAGACACGTTTTCAATGCTACTTGAACACCCAAGTTAACACGATTGCAGCAGGATGGTACATTTTCGCAATTAATCAAAGGATGTTCAAATTTATGTTTCGAGATATTTATTTCCTCCTTCCACGATAAGTAAATGAATATGCTTTTTGTCAACGTACTTACCTTGGTTTTGCCTTGATTGGCTGTTTTCTTTTGTGAAAATATTATCACCTACGGTGGAACAGTCCCTGTCATTTCTTCATCAAAGTTAGAAACATTTGCAAAGACCAGAGACCATATATCGGCATATGGTCTCTGCATGGACAAACCTTTTCCTTATCAAATATCCGGATAGCGTTTGGTGACACTGAACAAAGAGCTTAGTATGCAAGCATATTCTGTATGATTCCAAAACTGCTGGAATTCAAAAGATACATCACAACGAAATATCGAAAAAGTATAGAAACATTGATCACTCACAACTGCAGATTCCATAATGCTTGCTTGATAACAACTAGCTTCAATTATCTGCCGAAACAGATTCAGTAGGGCGTAATTTAAGTGGAACTAGTCATGAACATATTTTGAATGGTACACTTCAAATAACAGATGACGCCATGTGTTCATAGAAAGGGGCATCTATCCTGCGTTACTGGTGCAATCCACCACTCCCAGTCAACAGCAAGCATCGGTTGCCTTATGTCATAGCTTCTGACAGATACACCTAAATTCCACGTCAGCTGTAAACAATCGAGTCTGGAACAGACAATCCAGGGATCAGCTTCAGGATCAATGATCCCGTTCATTCCGGTACAACGCCCAGTTGTCAATCATTTGGACCCAGCAAGTACCACTGCTTAAGGGGGAATGAGTTCGAAACTTGGCAACCTGCTGACCAGAAACGTGTCATATTTGAATATAAATATCCACCTTAACCTTTCTGGAATGTCTTGACCGAGTACAAGAATGGGTTAATGGTACATTGTATCATGTTCATGACCAGACTGAATTCAGTGAATGCACGTGCATTGTAAATACATGTATAACTACAGTATAATAGCGGTATAGTATAAACATCTGGACAAAGAGAGGCCCAGCGAGAGGGATGAAAATCATGATGCAGATTAGGATAAGACACACTCACGTTGCAGAAACCTTCTCTTAGTCTTGGCTCCAAGTTGTAAACTTGCGTTACAGTTAAACTTGTCTGACATTAATGAGACAAAGAACGACTGATAGACGAAACTCTGTCTCGCGAGCAGACTCCGTTCTTTCGTCAGTACTTCACCATACGCCAATGTGTCGTTTCACGGTGTCCAGTATAAATATGTCCCGGTAAAACCTCACCCCAAATACATATGTAGCTTCGTGTCAGATGCCGGTGTCACGGCATAAGTCCGCCCTCCGTACAAATTGGTCCGGGATATTGTTTTGCACACGTGGCAACACCCAAGACCTACAGCCCACGCTTGTCCATACAGACTAATCACTGCTGATATTATTCATGTGTTCGCCGCTCAGACTGATGTCTGTAGAAAATATGATGATATGACACAAGAACACTTTTTATCCTTTTCTACCAAGTATAACGCTTTCTCAGTAATCACTAGATAAATCGGAACAAACTACGTTGAAACGTTATTAGGAAGACCAAAAATGTGTTTCCATGTTCATTCAGATACCAAATTCTTATTTATGAGATTTGAAATCTATTCACGTCTTCTGATTATGTTCAGTCAGAAAAACACGGCTCAGATGAAGATAGAAATTGACTGCTTACCGATAAGAAGACTGAGCACACACATTCCTTTTAATGTATGCTGTTACCCCGCAGTTACCCCTTGTGTTACCGTCGGGGTTTGTCATTGTCACAAATAACATGAACCCAAGCAAGCGTGCAAAACACCTACGCAGCTTGAATAAAAATAAGCTTAAAAGCTAATTAGAACAGGGTTACAACGTTCAAAGCCTTTCTGTATCATTCAAACACTCAGTACTAGCAAGTGGAGGACATGTGTGATTTACATTTATGTAATTGTGACCTGGTCCAGTAGTTTTGCATGTATCATTATGCAATGTCGACAAGAACGTGATGAACCCATTAGGAATGAGGGCGGTGGGGTAGCCTAGTGGTTAAAGCGTTCACTCGTCACGCCGAAGACCCGGGTTCGATTCCCCACGTGGGTACAATGTGTGAAACCCATTTCTTGTGTCCCCCGCCTTGATATTGCTGGAATATTGCTAAAAGCGTCGAAAAAACCATACTCACTCACTAGGAATGACCGTTTAGGTTTCGACTGCTGGGATAGAATCCATCCACCTGTTTGCGAATGTCTGAAGCCATCACTATATAATTGTTGTTGTGTTTTAAAATGGTATAATAAAGAGTAAACAAAAAGCCCGATGTTTTAAAAAGATGAAAAGAATTTAGATGCTGGTCAAGGCGGTATTTGTAACATTTAATTTAAAAACAGTCAGCAAGACGTTGTATAATGTAGCGCCATACATTTGCAGAATCCCCTTACGCTTAGATTAACTCCTATACTGAGACATATGCGTACGGACGTCTTAGAGCTACTATTACTCTGTGAAAACATTGTGAAAAACAGGTGTCGGTAACGCCATTGTCGAACAATGTTCAGGTAGGCAAAAACACATACTCTGTCATCATATTTCATGGTGTCAATCACTGGATTGTCTGGTCCAGACTCGATTGTTTACAGACCGTGTTGTACACGTGTCTTACTGCTGAATGTGGCGTCAAACAAACACATACTGATATTAAAGAGGCATCGTTCAGTTAACTTGCAGCTTTTTATTCATCATAGACAAAGTAATAAAAAAAATGTACTCTCTCTCTATATAAAAAATATGTATGTATGTATGTATGTATGTATGTATGTATGTATGTATGTATGTATGTATGTATGTATGTATGTATGTATGTATGTATGTATGTATGTATGTATGTATGTATGTATGTATGTGTATATATATATATATATATATATATATAATGATATTAATTTTAGATCTTGATATAACTTGCTTTGGTGATTTGGTGCGAGATGAAGTGAATTGATATTCTGATATTTCCATTTTTCATATATTTCACTGTGTTTAAACAACAACTTTAACATAATTTTTTTTTAAACAAATACATTAATACATAAATATAAAAAATACCTTCAAACTGACCACCCTTCTGTGAATCAGATGACCTCAACGAGGTTGTCATGGCGAGCGACATCTAATTCATTGCCAGGATAGTTTGGCATTATGTTGATTGAATCATGCGCCTCAAACGGCATTCCGTAATCCCGAAACAATGCTAATCGGCCACAGTGAGGCAAGAGGGCAATTACACACAACTAAAAATACACCCCCTGTAGGGTCGATACCGTAGGGTCAAAGGTTCACGTGTTAAGCGGCCAATGCCGATAATATTTCTGCATAAACTTATGCTTATGTCAGCAAAAGTATGACCGGTCATAGATTTGTGCAACATCTGTCATCTGCAGAACAGCATATGCCGCACATGTACATAAATGTTCCGGCAAGTACAAATGGTTGATACTCAATACCTACAAATACAGTAAGTGTGATTTAGAACGTAAACGCTAATCAAACCGAGCAGATACGAATGTTATTAATATAGGATATTTATATAGCGCACATATCCACGCAACTAGTGCATGCTCAAGGCGCTGGTACTTTTTCCCTCGATCGCTGGATGTCAATCTCAACGGCACATCGTATTGTCAATCTCAACTCCCTGGGGAGTATACAACTCTTGCAGCCACTAGGCGCACCGAGTTATTGTGGCTTTCCCACCCTAACGAGGAACCCATTCACAGCTGGGTGGACTGGGACACATAGTCACAGTACTTTGTCCATGTTCACAGCACGTTGCTGTACCCGCAACTAGGTGTTTGCACGTATTCATGTGGCCATCATCTGGTCATTTACCAACGGATTAAGTGCACAGGATTGTGTACTGTACACTATGGGTTGTGACAACACTGAAGTCTGCACACAAAGTTGACTCCAAGGTTTTTACACCCGGTCACAGGTGGGCTCGATCTCGACACCTCAACCTCGCTGGATCACTAGCCTGGCGCCTTAGCCAGCTCGCTCGCAAAACATATATGAATTTGTGCGTCAAATCTATTAATGAGCGTGAACAGAAACATGCCGTGTACTTGTATGAGCACAAGAGTACTACGATGAACACAGAACTGTGTAACTACACATTTACACAGAGGATATACTTCGAATTTCACTTGAGAGCCTGTTTCTGTAAAACACTTTATAGTCTCCTCAATGGTAACCTTTTGTTCAATACAAGGGCGTATAAGCCAGCAGTTCATATTAATGTATGAACAAGCAATGTCAAGATAACTTATGAGGTTTACAGACACAACGGGTCAACATTGCAGCTAGTGCACACGTGTGTGTAAACGGACACGCCTGAGACAACGAACACCAACTGTATGGAACATGTCAAAGACTGATGAATAGATTGCATAATCAGTTGTTCACGGTGTACATTCAGCAACTTACGTGTGATCGAGATGAACCTTGTCTTCGTTATTGAGCGTTTCCTGAGTTAAACGTATGACCTTGGTCGGAGCGAAAGGCGATCCAGGGTTGCTATAGTCCATATCTAAATACACAATATGTGCATGGACACGTGGAAATGAAACCACACACCATTTGATAAACTGTTTCATGTTAGGCACATACCGGGAAATGAATATTTTCTTGGTGAGGTGAGAAGATCCATTGGCGTAAGTCAATAAGCGTATTAAAAGGAAATGAGTCATTGATGTTACGTATTGTGGTGTTGAAATCATATTCTACATATTATTGAAGACAGCTGGCGTCTCTGTCTGCGTCCCTTTATTACACCACGATTCACCATTTCATCACAGTACACACCTTGTGTGAAATATACTTCATGTATATGTCAGCTCGCCCCAAGTGTCGATCGATGCTCAATCTGTTTTTGACTCGATTATTTACAGACTGCCGTCATAAAGCCGGAACATTGTTAAGTACAACCCACATTCGTTTGCCCACTCACCAAACTCGGTTCCCAAATTCTCACTCGCTTTTCTTTATGCCAAGATTTAACGTAACTTAAGTCTTAACTCTCAGACATCAAGATTTCCGTGCGTGGTCAGCTATTTGCCAACTGCTCACAGCGAGTCTCACAGTCATTTGCAGTCACCTGATTCATGGTCTGTGTACACATAAATGTGTCAGTTGATTGATATTCGCACCAGTGGATTATCTCCCCCTGAAATTGATTATCTTCTGCAAACCCTAGTCAAAGAAAACCAAACGCAATATGATTATTTACGTCATCCCTTTTGGACTCATTCAAATAATGAACACAGAAATAGCAAGACTAAAGCAATAAAATAAATTATTTATCAAATTCACATAAATGAAATAGAAATGATAGACACTACATTATTAACCTATTCATACATGGACAGAAAATTATTATTTAACGAATCTGCAGCATTTATTGTATTTACTGCAGTTCAAGAGAGCATCTAGTTAAAAAGCTAGGGCATTAAGGAGCTTCAAATCAAATATTAGAAATAACAAAATTAATATTTCCGTTCTGCTCATTAGGAAAACTATTTCAGGAACTATTCACTTATAAGGGCCGTTGGGTAGCCTACTGGTTAAAGCGTTCAAAGACCCGGGTTCGATTCCCAACATGGGTACAATGTGTGAAGCCCATTTCTGGTGTCCCCCGCGTGATATTGCTGGAATATTGCAAAAGGCGGCGTAAAACTAAACTCACTCACTTACTTAATCACTATTACCTCACGAAGGGGACATATTGCACCTGCTCTTTTTATCGTGCACGCGTCATTTGGCTGTTTCTTTTCTTCTTTGATAGGCATTGGAAGTAGGAGCACTAAGGAAGCATACCAAAATATGAATGAACAACTTCTCTATAACAATTAGAGCGACGTCATCGTTTCTTATCAGTTAGTTCGGTCACTGTCTCATTGGGAATGTCTACTTCCCAGGAATGTGGACATCACAACAAGCAAAATGGCACAACAGTTTCCTTTTAAATATTTTGGCCCGCAACAACCAATGCCAAATTTTCATCTCGCAAAATCCATTCTGATTCAACACTGCAGGTGACGATAAACCCATACGATCTGCTCTCTGGGGGAACCACTCGAAGCCACTCGTGGCTTCGTCTGTATCCGTCCAAAACGTGGGATCCGTGGCAACAGTTGCACTCGGAACACATACATTTCTCTGTTGATAGTGAAAACGTTTACTGGATAACATTAATGCTTTCCCTAACGCCGCACTCAGCAATATCCAGGGTATATGGAGACTTATTGGATAACAATGCATATATGCGTTATTTGTTTTAAAGAGTTCCTATGTTAACTGCTGTGTTTCAAACTCATTTCTAAATTATAATGTCCCAAAATGTCGTTTGTTTTAAGAAATTGCTATGTAAATGCACATCTAAGTTAGATTAAGCATCCCCACAGACACAGACACAGACACAAACACAAACACAAACACAAACACAAACACAAACACAAACACAAACACAAACACAGACACAGACACATTCAGAACATCCCCAAAAGAGTATATTCTTACTCAGTAGGTGTAAATTTAAACCTAAGCAGTACGTTAAACAAAAATGATTATAACTGAAGTGAGTTATGGAGTTTATAATAATTTCTAATTATTTTCTTAAACATTTATTACTAAGTCTTGTAAGCGTAAAGAAACCTGAAAGTAAACAATGTGTATAATGTACAGAATCTAGACTTTCCGTATTATAAATTCTTTCGGGTTATTTGTCTGAACAAACACATTGAACAACAAATGAAGTATTCATTACTCGTACATGGGGTATATCGTGTGTCTCGTGAATATGATGCAGCCCTCATGATGTGACTTGGAAATTGCTGCTCCCCTCGTGAAAACATCTTCCACGATTAGGGATAGATCATATTTCACTAGACACGTGAAATATCATCTGTGCACACATCTTGCATAGAGATGACTGACCTTTGCGAAACACAGATTGTGTGGGAAAGATATATGCAGATTTATTCAGTGAGAGTGTTCTCTCATTTATCCAGAATATTTACATCGTTCAACCAGCACATACAAACATACAACTGATAGACACCATGCATATTTCAACCTGCTCTTTATTATCACTTTCTATGATAGGTTATTCCATGGAATCAAGGATATAACGTGCTACCCCATTGCGAAAAGTAAATGTTCCTGCTTTGACTAAGCACACAATTCTGTTCATTTTAATGTACGAAAGCACACAGACACACAGACAGACAGAGAGAGAGAGAGAGAGAGAGAGAGAGAGAGACACACACACACACACACACACACGCACACTATAAGCACACATTAAATACAGAAATTAATAATACGAGAAATATCATTTGTCTCAGATCAAATTGCCACGTCATACGGGAACAGTTTACTTTCTTTCTTTAGCAGGGCCCACTGTTGTTGTTCTGCGCCGTGACATTGCTGGAACATTGCTAATGCTAGGGGTACACTATGTTCCCGGCGGCCACGGCAGCCCCGTTTCCCCGAAACGTAGTGCGCCGTGGAATTTTGGCCATCTTTTTCCTCCAAAGTCAAGTTTTGTTAGGTCCTGCTAAGTTTTCTCACGGTCTATCACGGTATCCGTGATGGGCCGTGGAGAAAAACGGGAAGCTCAAAGTCCCGGAAGCTCAAAGGCGCACTACATTTCCTCCCGGCCTGTCGCTTCTCGTGGGTTCCCTCACGTTTCTCACGTTTTGATCAAGGTTTTGCGCGTTCTGTCAAAACTTTCCAGGGATGAAACGTGGACACCGGCCAGCTGTGGAGCACGTCTGTGCCCATGGCATAAAAATAAGGACTCCCAAGCAATAGCAGCCATTGTATCCTGAGAGCAGCATGAACCCCAGAAGAACATTTTGTTTGTATCTTTGTTGGGGGCATACACTGAGTCCTTGCGTCAGCAAGAAAGCCAGTATCAGCTGCAGAGGGAAATGCCAGAGAACGCAACGTGTCGTATCTCGCCGGCCATATAAACGTCACACGCCTGGATGCGCCATGAGACAACGGCCGAATCGGCTACCATACAACCTAGCTTGCCGTGAGAACCAGGACAATACGGGCAGCAAGGATGAAACAACCGTGACAAAAACAAACGTGGCCGAACGTGACAGAACTTGAAAGGACGCAGGGGAATACACATGCCTCCAGTCAAACTACTGACCCACTGTATTACAAGTTTTGTAATGGCGTATTACGTGCTGTCACGTTTTGGTGCGTTCTCCCCGTTTCACTACGGCCTACTAGGTTTCCCATTAGTACCTTGACTGCCGTGGCACATACAGTTTGAAAATCTGGCACGGCATCCACGGCAATTACAGACTGTCACGTTTGCTCATTCAGCCCCCTGTCTCACGTCACGCCCGTTTTGTCCCCGTTTCACGACGTTTCGGCGAAGCGGCGGTTGCTGTTTGGCGCCTGGAACATTGTGCATTGTGTAGCCCTAGCATAAAGGCGGCGCAAACCTAAACTCCCTCACTCACTCTTAAACGGGAAACTGAAAAACATGTTATAAGGGAAACAATCCTTACTAAAACGTGTCCAAAATGGCAGAAGTTGTAGTAGACTGGAGTTCAAGAACTCTAAATGATAGGAACTATATGGTCACTGTCCAGCTGACTAACATTTTAAAGCAGTATGTTTATAGGAACGGTTTGTGATGATAAACTAAACGAATAAATATACAATAAAGTGGACTAAAAGTTAACTCGTATGAACCTTGCGATGACAAAGATCCTTAAAAATCCGGGCTTGAATTAAAGCTGAGCAACTGACGCTTGTCGGAAGAGGTTGTCCGCCATGACACATTCCATCGTGTCCCACTTCGTAGATCGATTCTATTGATGGTTAATCATTGGATTGTCTTGCCCAAACTCGAGTATTCACAGACCACCCTCGTGTAGCTGCAATGCTGCTGAGAGTGACGTGAAACAACAAACAAACCAACAAAACAGGATCATATACATACATCGCGTGAGGAATGAACACAATATATTATTTAGCTAATTATTTTAATGTGTATTCATAATAAAATAAACAACATCAAACACTCTTAATACATGGCACTAAACTGCTGTCGCACGCATTCACGTGATAACCCTTGTTTATGATAATCGGTAATTAATGTATGTAACGACCCAAGTAAAACCTCTTTTGGCAAAACCCTTGACTGGTTTCTTCAACAGCTACTGATCTTCACTAAGCCCGTGTTGTTCCCACGTGTATCCGCCAGTGGTAATATTTCCACCTTACCAGAATTACAATACTAGCCCAGGCGGTGGGGTAGTCTAGTGGTTAGAGCGCTCGCTCTTCACGCTGAAGACCCGGGTTCCATTCCCACATGGGTACAATGTGTGAAGCCCATTTCTGGTGTTCCCCGCCGTGATATTGCTGGATTATTGCTAAAAGCAGCCTAAAGCTAATCTGACTACAATACTAGCCATGTCACTTGTGACATTCGTTTGCGATACAGATTTTAAGGTTGTTTCATGAGCAATCTTTGAATTCAGTGTTGCAAACCAAGCCAAACTTTCATGTTTTTCTGGCTTAAACAGGAAACTTTAGCGAGCAGAAGACGCCAGTTCTCTTTAGAACAATACAGATTAATCTGTCCTTTAAAGAAGTATGATAAGACTGGTGCGGAGGCAAGAATAGAGCCATGCATTACCAATTGCTGAATAAACGAGTGACAAAATCACTAATAATGTATTCTTAATTCATGCTCCTGAGCACGTTACTATAATCGTCTGCAGTGAAGAGAAATCAAGCGTATGCCGATTGTGTATTCAAGTGTACACATTCACCCACCAACGCACACACACATGCAGGCACACACACACACACACACGTTACGGTATCGTGGCATGTTCGGTGTTGCGTGTGGTGTGCGGTGTTTCGTGTGGTGTAGTGTGGTGTGCGGTGTTTCGTATGGTGTGGTGTGCGGCGTTTCCTGTGGTGTAATGTGGTGTGCGGTGTTTCCTGTGATGTAGTGTGGTGTGCAGTGATTCCTGTGGTGTGGTGTGCGGTGTTTCCTGTGGTGTTATGTGATGTGCGGTGTTTCCTGTGGTGTAGTGTGGTGTGTGGCGTTTCCTGTGGTGAAGCGTGGTGTGCGGTGTTTCCTGTGGTGTAGTGTGGTGTGCGGTGTTTCCTGTGGTGTAATGTGAGGTGCGGTGTTTCCTGTGGTGTAATGTGCGGTGTTTCGTGTGGTGTGGTGTGCGATGTTTCGTGCTGTGTGGTGTGGTGTGCGGTGTTTCGTGTGGTGTGGTGTGATGTGCGGTGTTTCCTGTGGTGTGGTGTGCGGTGTTTCGTGCTGTAATGTGCGGTGTTTCGTGTTGTGTGGTGAGGTGTGATGTGCGGTGTTTCGTGCTGTGTGGTGTGGTGTGCGGTGTTTCGTGTGGTGTGGTGTGATGTGCGGTGTTTCGTGTGGTGTGGTGTGCGGTGTTTCGTGTGGTGAGGTGTGATGTTTCGTGCTGTATTTCGTGTGGTGTAGTTTGATGTGCGGTGTTTCATGTGTATGTGCGGTGTGATGTACGGTGTTTCGTGTGTGTGGTGTGGTGTTTCGTGCTGTGTGGTGCGGTGTTGTCGTGTTTCCTGGGTGTGGTGTGCGTGTTTCGGTGTGTCATGTGTGGTGTGTGGTGTAGTGGTGTGGTGTGCGGCGTGTTTCCTGTGGTGTGGTGTGCGATGTGGTGGTGTGATGCTACGGTGTTTCGTGTGGTGTGGTGTGATGTGCGGTGTTTCGTGTGGTGTGGTGTGGTGTGGTGTGGTGTGGTGTGATGTGCGGTGTTTCGGTGTGGTGTGTAGTGTGATATGCTGCGTGGGTGTAGTGTTTGTGCGCGTGGTGGTGAAGTGTGATGTGCGGTGTTTCATGTGGTGTAGTGTGATGTGCGGTGTTTCGTGTGGTGTGGTGTGCGATGTGCGGTGTTTCGTGTGGTGTAGTTTGATGTGCGGTGTTTCCCGTGGTTTGGTGTGATGTCTCGGTTTCGTGTGGTGTAGTGTGATGTGCGGTGTTTCGTGTGGTGTGGTGTGATGTGCGGTGTTTCGTGGAGTGTGGTGTGATGTGCTGTGTTTCGTGTGGTGTAGTGTGATGTGCGGTGTTTCGTGTGGTGTGGTGTGATGTGCGGTGTTTTGTGCAGTGTGGTGTGATGTGCGGTGTTTCCTGTGGTGTGGTGTGCGATGTTTCGTGCAGTGTGATGTGCTGTATTTCATGTGATGTAGTTTGATGTGCGGTGGCTCATGTTATGTGATGTACGGTGTTTCGTGTGGTGTGGCGTGGTGTACGGTGATTCGTGTGGTGTGGTTTGGTGTACGGTGTTTCGTGTGGTGTGGTGTGAGGTGAGGTGTTTCGTGTAGTGTGTGCTGTGGTATGCGATGTTCGTGTGGTGTGGTGTGAGGTGGTGTGATGTGAGGTGTTTCGTGTGGTGTGGTGTGGTGTGGTGTGGAGTGCAGTGTTTCGTGTGGTGTGGAGTTTGGCGTTTCTTGTAGTGTTTCGCGTTGTGTTTCTTGTATTATGTTGTTGTGTGCGGTGGTTCGTGTGGTTAGGTGTGGTTTGGCGTGCTGTGTTTCGTGTAGTGTGGTGTGTTTCGTGTGATGTGGTGTGCGCTCCTCATGGGGCATAGTGTGCAGTGTTTCGTGTTGTGCAGTTTGGTGTGGTTGAGTGAGTTGTAATCATAATCATGATGTACCTCCTGTTATAATGTAAAAATGAGATATCGTCAGCAGAAATCATCCTTTTTCAAGCACAAGAGAGGTGTTTCGTAATCCTGTCTGTTTTTGTACGTTGCACTATAATATAATTGATTATTGATTTACGTTATGTGGCTTGTATTACTACGTTACCCACATACCAGGATTGTCATGAATCTGGAGTTATCACATATTACATAATATTACATAGCTATTACTATCTTTTTACGCCTAAGCTTTAGTATTTCCAAATCTAATATATCATACTGTATATCATATGAATATATCAATATAATACCAATAGGGTAATAATTATGGCAAATGTAAATATGAGTTCACACAGTGCTTTATTACTGAATTATTTCCTTACCACCAAGACAGGTTGCGCGCAGTCAGTAGTGTCGATATTCAAGAACGGTAACTCCAGCTGGCTTACCCACAACAACATCTGACGAAACAGCAACAAATCACATCTCTGCATTACCTCTGTTTCTCTGTCTGGAACGTAGGGTGTTCATGGAAGCATGTCAGGAACAGGTAATGTCAAAGATGTTTTGTTTCTTCTCCTATGTATTAGCACCGTGTGTAATAACTGAGCGAAACAAAGCTTCGATATGCCTTCATCGTGGCGTCTTCCTCCAGCCGTTGGGGATACACGTGAAGCATCGATCTGAAACAGGATGTACTCAACAACTCGTCTATCATTGGTGAAACATGATAGTCTATCGCAACGTTGGCGGCAGGTTTTCATAAGGATGTACAAGATGTCATGTCGAAAGTGGGAGCAGTATGATGAACAGTTTCTGGTTACCATAGTGGCATGTTTCTGCCAAGGATAATGACATCCCATTTGCCCTTACGGGTCTTCATACTGCGGTGGGCGAGTTGTTCGTTAGCTATTAATACACACAGGGACTCTTCTGTGCTGTGATGCGAGGTGGATCGGATTTAAGGTGGCGTTCAAGATTAATATAATTATATAAGTGTTTATGTGTTGATACTAACCTGACGTGTCTAGTGAGGACTAGTTACTGACATACAATGTCGCAATATTAACTGGATATTCCTTTTAAACACATTATACAGATGTTCTATCTCTTAGATGATATATTCTCGTGTGAAGCCCTACCGTCTTTGTGGAGAAGGTTGTAATATCTACCTTCAAGTGTTTTGCCATGTGACGTTTGTGAGCTGCCATAAGGAGCAGTGGGGTAGCCTAGCTGATATGCGTTGATATGCGTTCGTCTAAGGCCCAGGTTACGATGTGTAACGCCTATTTGCCGTGTCCCCTGCCTGGAATAATGTTAAAAACAGCTAAAAAGTGTCCTGAACCTTTCGTTGAAATAAACTCGGAAGTAAATAGACGTGATTCATTAGCATGGATGCGAATGGTAGTTTAGGAAACATTAAGATCGGTGTAAATTGTTATTTATATTATACGGTTTTTTTCAGCGATGTGTCTTAGCGTCGGTTTTCGCAATATTCCAGATATCGTGAATGCTCTCCATATATATGTTATTTTACACATATTTGAATGAGATTCAGTTTATAGTTCATTGTGTGTTGTCACGTAATTCAAATTGTTCGCACTGAACAGTGGTTTCATTTGCTTATCATTTCAAACGCATTAAATCAACCGTCAAATATTCTCCCATTACCAGTGATACACTTACCAGCTGTTGAGTATACAGTCAGAGGATATTGATTGTTATCTGTGACAATCAAAGTAACAACCTGTTGCTCTCAATAATCCAGGCTTACATGTACATATTTCTTTATAAGCCTTTCCGCATCACTGATACCGGTCAATAGTGGATATAACACTACAATAGCATCTGTCATCAAATGTGTCCTTGAAGTGGCAATCAAATGGTAATTATTTAAATATCTCAATCGCAGAAGAACAGTTTGACTGACAGGTTGACCCCCTGTGTGCCTAAGAACAACACGATTCACCCAGGCGTGGAGCAGTAGAGGGATACAAAGCCTCTACCTCCCCACAAGAAAGAGACAACTTATATAGATTATTTTAGATGTGTCAGAGACAAATCATCCCTTCTAACCAATGTCAATCTTAGCCCAGAAAGCGTGTTTACTGATTTGGAAGTCAGTGCACAAAATTATGTTAGAAGTGTCTTTCTAGATCTGATCTGAGATGCTCTCCCTCTCTCGACGTTCTTAAAGCTCATCTCATGACGTATCTCTTTGGGAGATATTAAAATTGACTTCGATCTAAACGTCGCACATTACAGTGTGTGATTATCGGTATCTAAAGTTGTGAGCGGTTATATGTACATTTGGTACATCTTTTAATAATTCATCCACTAGTTAAGACGTCGTACGATTTACAATATGACATGAATAAATGCTGTTCGGATTATTAGACCCAACTGTGACCTTCATGTTCCCTATACAATTGTCACAGAGGTTTGTTGACATTTATATGACAATGACAAACACCAGCTGTGTGAATGTTTGACAAACAATAACAAAACATGTCTCCGCCACCGTGCCCCACTGCTGGTGTTATTTCCATATAACAGGTTGGCTGTCGTGATAAATGTTTTTATTATCACAAGGATACTCGCCACATCATTCTAATGTTTGCAATATCTGTAAGGCTGACTGTACGGAACAAGCCTATATATTTCACAACACTGTTTCATTACAAAACATTCCATGCAACCTACATTTCAAAGGACATATTTGTCGACTTATCTGCCTTGTTATGGTCAAGTGGTCAGAGGTTCACGATGAACATGTTTCAGGGTGCATTTCAATAGGTAATGTATATTTTATGACATAATGCTTAATAGGCAGGCAGACGTTATTCGTCAAAACTGCATTTTAAGTAGTTTAACCAGTTTCATCTTTAAAATTGCAAAGGATGTTAATTAATTTATTTACAATTATTTGGTAATTTCTCGAATCTGATTGATCAATCCTTAAAAAAACGGTGTAATGGAGATACCGTTTTTCTTATAAAGAGTGAACTGGATAAATTGCAAAAGGGTTGTAGCGTGGTAGGTTATGGGTTCATGTGTTTCTCCATGTGATTTCATGTACAGAAAAGCATGTCAGAAACTTCTAGCTGTCGCCGTTTCATTGATGTTTTCTGAGCCTCAGACAGATCACTGCACGTTACTTAAAGATGCGTTTGTAAATGTTTCAGATGAAGTGGCACCGCCTTGGTACCGCTCCACCCGATATTTCATGGCTTTCATTAGCTCCTTCGGTATGGCGAACACCTTCCTTCAACGCGGCGACCTCAGCATGGCCATCGTTTGCATGGTGAACCACACTGCCGTAGACATCCTCAAACACGGCCATTCCATGATCGACAATGTCAGCCTCTTCTCAAACGACACAGCGAGATATATGTATATCGGAAGCAATACAAGCATATCTAACACGCCCTCTGGAGTCACGAACAATGTCACAGCCGGTGAGTCTCCATACCATTCGTGTGGCACTCAGACATCTGAAGAAAATACACGAGAGAAGGAGGTAAGACTTTCAAGTTTCTTCGTCAGTAAACCGCCGCCATATAGCTGGAATATGCGTAAAACTAAGTGCTGCGTAAAACTAAACTCACTCACTCACTTCGTCACTAAAACTATGTTCCGGTCATGATTCGATTTTACGGTTGTTGGATGTATTTTCTGGAACATGAATCCTACAAGTCATTGATAATTTAGCAATGGATACGAATCGTATAATTCATGCTTAAGGCGGGAACAGGAATTGGACAAAGCTTGCTTAATGTGTGGGTGAATACGAGTCCTACACAACTTTCTTGAGGTATGATTCAATGTGCATCTGACAAATAATGCCACTGACATTACATTATGCTAAAGCTATGAATGCATATGGATTCTACAAAACATGATGTGAATGAATGTGAATCCTTATAACCATTCTCAAGGTGTGGATGATTGTGAATCTTACAAACCGTTCTTAAGGTATGGGTGAGTGAGAGAGTGAGTGAGTTAATCTTAAGTCACATCAGCAATATTTCAGCCATATCGATCGTGACTAATCAAGTTATAGATTTATAATAATTCAAACTATATAATTATAAACACCTGTCAACGAAAGACAGTAAAACAACTAGATTATCACAGATATGAATATATAACTAGTAATTAGATCTAACACATTTTAACTATAGAAGGCGATACAATACAAAACCAGGCTGTTGATCGCCATCAACTGAAAGTAGATCACAAAACGAAGGACCATGGGGACTTACAGTGCCATTGCTACCTGCATGGACCCTACCTGGATGTATATTATAAAAAATCCCTTCAGCCACTGGCGATTAGAACTAGTCATTTAGCCATAATTTAAAATCACAAAATTACTACGTTTTAAAATTCTGGTGAGTTTAAATTTTCTTTGAATTTTTCGGGACTCTCAGGAGGACAATCTTAAGGTATGATGAATGTGAATCATACACCGTTCTTAAGGTATGGCTGAGTGTGAATCTTACAAAGCGTTCCGAAGATATAGATAAAGGTGAATCTTGCAAAGCATTCTCAAGGTATGGATGAATGCGAATCTTACAAACCCTTCTTATGGTATGGATGGATGTGAACCTTGCAAACCATTGTTAAGGTATGGACGAATGTGAGTCCAACAAACCACGAATTAGGTAATACTATGAAAAATATTAATTGAAAAAGCCATGCTGCTTAAATAGTGAGCAGTTAGAATTACACGTTCTACGTCAAAATTCAAAAATCATAAATTCGGAAAAACTTTTTATGTTATGGGAAACAATTATGTTACATTGGATGTACTTTGTAATACGTCAATTAGCTACATGTAGTTCACGAAACGCGGTAACATACGGCTTTCAAGATGTGCAATATTGCAGTATGAAGAAGTTAATGTAAACGTATAACCATAATATCTCAGTTCACAGCAGAACAATCTAATAACATAAATGTGAAGAACATGTACACATTACACGTAATGGACGGCAGATTGAGTTGCATAAGATACTTTAGTTCTTATGTTCAACACTCAATCTCAAGGTCTAAGCCTGTTACATAAAACCCTTCATCAAAACATGCAAATAACGCTGTCGAGAGGGCTCGCTGATACGGTCGATCCATGTCATCGTATTGATGATGTGTTGATATTAATCACTGGATTTTCGGGTTCAATCTTAAGCTAGGTGAAATATTGTCGGGTGTGGCGTTAAACAACATCTTCAACATCAGAGAGAAAAATCAAACAAACAATTTGCCCACTCGATTCTACCGAGTGGGAAAGAATGCACTCTCTTGTTTTCCAATTGAGCAAATCAACTTTATTGTGTATACGACCGATCAGGATGTACACCTTTCGATATAACCAACCATTTACGTGTTAGTCCTGTAAAACATGGGAATTACAGTTTCATATTCGCCCCATGAGCAATGGATACCTCCATTCATATTTAGTGCTTGTTGGAATGATTATCGTTTTGTTTTTTGCTTTAATTACCTTTCCATTTCCACACAGGACGGGGAGCTGGTTTGGGACAAGGAGACCCAGGGCCTTGTCCTGGGAGGACTTTATTGGGGCTATATGGGTCTCCAGATTTTCTGCTCAATCATTATACAACGATGGGGATCAAAGAAAGTGGTGGCGACTGGGATGTTCTTTATGTCAGTACTGACGTTGTTGACACCGGTCACAGCAAGGTGGTCTCCCTGGGCAGTGCTCGTACTCAGAGCAGTAATTGGAGTCTTCAATGTTAGTAATTATGACCTGGAAACACGTAACATGGACTGTTAATACCTGTGTCTATATAATCCAAACAACAGCTTTTCCTCTTTAGAAATGAACAATAAATATTTATAGCAACACATATAAAATCATATGATATTGATTGATCGCTAATTGATCATTTTTAGGGTTTCACTATTCCTGGCATCTTCGCTGTCTGGGGAAAATGGGCGCCTCCGACAGAACGAAGTCGTCTCATATGCATTACATACTCAGGAAACATATCAGCAACCGCTCTGGTGTTTCCTCTATCAGCGTTCCTTTGCAAGCTGAAGTTTGCTGGAGGATGGCCCTCATTGTTCTATCTCTACGGTGAGCTCCATATGTATTTAACTCTCTTTGTGATTACCCTTTTGTACGACCTCCGCTGTTTTCAATGATGCAAGACCTGTTCAAACGCTTTTAATTGTTGGAAGACAAATCATACGTCAGTGTCATTCTGCTTATATGCTTGACGTTGCCGCATCACCAGGAGACACTGACCTGAAAAGAATAAACAATACTTGAAATACTGATTAAGTGTACGGTTTAGCTTAGGAAACACGTAGACCAGGCAAAGATCTGCATGTATTGACGAACAACACATGTAAGTATATATTTAACTGGCCAAGGTTATTCCATTATAATGATACCTGTTTTCGAAAATGGCTTGCGGAGACTTATTATAGATTTTTTATATGTTCTGAGCCTTACAATAATTTTTGGAATTTTGATATTTTTTCGAAATCACGAATATCTTATTTTGAAATATTAAATATCGAGAATTTAACCTATATGAGAGAATATGGCTGCAAAACCTAAAAGGTAAACATATAATTGAAATTTAGAGGAAATTCGACAAAATATTAAAATTGGTTTACCAAAGTGGCACTGTTATGATGGACACATATCTACAGCGTGGTGAAAACTTATGATTCCTTTCTGCATGGGTATACTGCACACCATTCTGAACTATATTAAGTGAAACTCCAGTACTGGAGGAAGCGTACCTCAAATGCCCTTGATGTTTTTCACGAGGTTCGGTGTTTGCCTCTGGTACAGATACTATGCACACAGTGTTGTTGCATGTGTGTTATGTACACACTAACCCTGCAGTGTGTAACCAGTGTTTGGCGAAGGTCAACATTTGATATCATATGGGCATTGTGTTAGTGTAGTTTTGTCACAGGTGTCGAAAGATATGTGTTGGAACATGAATTAAAGAAAAGAAACTCTTGAGTAAAATGATAGCGACTGTTATGCAAAACATGACACTTATTGAGATATTTTTTTGGAATATATATTTCAAGATAGATCAGTTGCTAAGTTTTGATATGTAGTTATTAAATGATATGTGCAACAAAAAAAAGAAAACGATTTTGAAGAGTTAGCTTCCACATAATTACCACATGGCACATTAGATCATCACCACATTACATGCCCATCTACACACTGTATGTACAACGTTGCTGCACATGTATGAAGCATAACATGCTTGTCATTGAGTTGGATGTAGGGCAGTAGGGCAGCCAACTGGTTCAAGCGTACGGGTTCGATTCCCAGTATTGGTACACTATGTTAACTGATAGCATTATTTGTACACGTAGACAGTGTATGTACAACTGCGTAGCATGTGTATGAGACATGTATGTTGATGGGGCAGTAAGGTAGCCAAGTAGTTCAAGCGTTCGTGTTCGATTCCCAGCATTGGTACCATACTTACATGAGCACATGTACATGTTGACACTGCATGTGGCATATATCGTGGTGGCGTGTGGTCTTGTGAACAGAGCCCAGGTCACAAATCAGTTTAAGTGAAGCAACATTGGTCACGGAGAGTCTTGGATGGGTGGCCGTATTTGGCAGCTTGCAATTGGCACTTGAGAGTTTCTAGGACTTCCGTTAGCTTCACAAAAAAGCACACATGGCATATGTGGTCTCGCCTAAGGCAAGTTGAGTTTGTTCCAAATTGCCACTGTTTCACTCAGCTGAAAATAGGTGCCCGGTGGGATAAGTAATATGATTATTAACCTTCTAGACCCTCACAGGTAGCTTGGATTATGTAGTGTAATAATGTCCTTATGTTTTATATACGCTTAGAGCATGCCCGTGCAGCGTGGAATTCAGCAATGTATAAGTGGCCTTATTTCTGTATGTTTGTGAATGAACTGTATGTTGGACAGTAGGGTAGTCTAGCGGTTAAAACGTTCGTGTTCGATTCCTTTCATTGGTACAATATGCGAGGCAATACGCGGTTTCCCTTACTTTGATAGTTCTAAAAACTACGCCCGTCTGTGTCCCTTTTATACAGGTTGTTTCTTCCAGGTGTCCTGGGTTTGTGCTGGACATTCATCTGGCTGTACTGTATGTACGATGAACCCGCACATCACCCCAGAATACACCCAAAGGAAAAACAGTATATTGAAGCAGCATTAGGGAGGTCGACCCTAAAAAGCGTGTCAGTAAGTCAATGCATTTTCATCTGATAAGCCTTCTTGAAGTTGTGGATGGGAAACATGCTGTTCATGAACTGTTATGGGGTTAACTGTCAGGTATTGTGAGTGAGTTAAGATTTGAAGTCACATCGACAGTATTTAAGCTGTATCGTGACTACGGATGACAAGACTTTAAGGATGATCAACGTCTTTATTTTGACAAATGGCGACGTTTCGGTAAAGATTCTTATACCGTTTTCAAGCATATCGTGACTAAACAAGTTATACATACATGTCAGGTATAAAGTATGTTGTGTTGATCATATACATTTGTGATATGTTGAGCCTGAAAGTAAAGATATCAAGAATTAACAAGTGAAATCATACTGAATGAAAATGATGCTAAACGTCGCGATCTATGTTATTTCACTAAAGACTTGCATTTGTGTGTACGTATATGTGCATGTTGCTGATGGCACTTGTCCAGAGTTAGTGCTCTGTCGTGTTGTAGCCTGCGCCTCTTTTACCAGTCCTTGCTGTATCTGATAATGCCATTCGTCAGGAGAACCGATTTATGGAAACACTACGCAAGATTAATGAATAAAACATGCCTTGTGTTTGTGCCCTCTCTTTGGCATATGTGTGGCGTGATACACTGCTTGACTGCATGAATACCGACTTTCTGTCTTTCGAGCATGACACATCAACTTTCATTCAAGGACCCGCCCTTGCCCAATACGCAGCCACACACACTCTCTACCACAGTACACAATGAAACAAAGAACTGAACTCTTTCAGGACATAACAGGTTAGGATATAATTTAAGAGCATTATGAATGGGATTTAAAGCCTAATGACGTGGCAACTTTCATATGTGACTTTGGATTTCTTGAACGAAGTACATGAAACAGTTTGCAACTCTGTACTGTGTGTTGTCCAGTAAGCGAGACTCATAGATTCAAGTCAGTATGGATGAGTGTGGGTATTTGGTTTAACGACTCTCTGAGCATTGTTCCAGTTATTTCATGTTGTGTCAGCTTGGTCTGGGAACATGAACCGTAAACGATTACCACTTCAGTGAAACCCACGAGCATGTACATAGAACCATAAAGAAAGAATTCTGGAATTTGAACATGGAAACAAAATAGTCTCTTGCATGCCTGTAGAATGTCACTCTGTACAGTCTACTGCAGCGACTTTGACGACCACTCCCCTACCCACTCCCCTACCCTATAGCTACTCACAAATCAAACCTGATTTACGAATGTTATAAGTAGGAAGAAACTATTGAAATATTTCTAAATATATCATTTTTACATTATTCTAAACAAGATATTTTTACATGTATTCATGTTACAGTATGAATTCATTCCAAATATTATTACTTAATTATCATATGCACGGCTTCAAAAAACGTTTCCACAAGACGACACATTATTAATGAGAGCATGGTTTGGTTTTACTTGCAGGTGCCTACACCGTGGCTAAAAATATGCACATCTTTGCCCTTCCTTGGTATAGTTTGTGCTCAGGTGACTTATAACTGGAGCATTTTCCTCATGATGTCCAATCTGCCTATCTACATGAAGGAAGTACTGCAATTTGACATTAAATCGGTCAGTAGTCTCGAGCATAATATTAAAACAGGCATTAAGGTGTTAATAAGTGTAAGAAAATATCTTCTGTCGCCTTAACCAATGTTCCTCCCGACAATGTACAGCGGGGAAATTGAAATAAGCTTTATCCTATGTACCCATGCGAGGATCGAACCCAAAGTCGGTGACTGACCAGCACTGTAATTGCCAGGATCTTCCGTTTGGAAATGCTTGATTATGCTCCTGGCATAGTATCAGATAGAGTTGTAAGGGAAGAAAAAGATGTCATATACTTTTGATGAATACATGTATCTTACATTGAAGGTTCGATCCCCGACCGCGTCATACCAAAAGACGTTAAAATATGGTACTTGTTGGTCCCTGCCTGGCGCTCGGCATTAATGGGTACAACAAGGATGGGTCGGCTTGGAGTCAGTATAATGTGTATGAGTGGGGTATTCATGCTTCACTGTGGCATGGTATCTCAGTTGGCTAGCACTATAAAACCAGCTTAAGTCTGGGCTAGTACAAGCAGCCGCACCTACACATACACACGCATGCACGTCGTTATATGAGCGAAAATATTCTCCAGCGCGACGTTAAACCCAATTTCACCTTACATTGTATATTAACGAGGTAACTATTGTGATAATCCTTTGAAACATTGAAACCCATACTGTTTCACAAACTGGCCGATGCATTAGAAAGTAATTTTAATACGTTTTGTGAACATGTTGAAGGTTGAGAGAATGTGTGAATTGAGGTAGTATGACAGAAAAGATTTGGAGACATGGTGTACCGTGACATAGTAACTCAACTATTTCACGGTAGTCAGTTAATCCAGAATTCTCACATGTTAATGAAGTAACGAAGACCGATCAGGCAAAACTCATAGTGGCCAAATCACCAAAACCTTCACGTTGGTGTGCTTCTGTCCATGTTGGTTATGAAACAGTTGATGTCATCGTTGATCCTCGTGTTAACAGAACGGCGCCTATTCCTTCATACCGTACCTGGCCATGTTCCTCGTCATTCTTCTCGGGTCATTCTGTGCGGATGCACTCATAGAGAAACAGTTACTTAGCGTAACGTATACTAGGAAACTCATGACTGTCATAGGTAAGTATATGTACGTTTGTAGTAGTTCTATGTAAACAAATCTGGAATGATGTAAGCATGAAACGTCAGAGCTCAGTCGAAATAAAAGTCTTCAGTTTGGTTCACTTTTGTACCTTATATAATATTTGTATTTGAAATTAAGAATAGTCATATCGTTCAGGAGATGTAGAAGAACACTTTTGCAGTGTGTAGAAATACATCCCTTCAAATAATACTGACCGCCTCCGTGGTGTAGTGGTTAGAGCGTCCACCCGGAGAGCGGAAGGTAACGGGTTCGATCCCCGACCGCGTCATACCAAAAGACGTTAAAATATGGTACTTGTTGGTCCCTGCCTGGCGCTCGGCATTAATGGGTACAACGAGGACTGGTCGGCTTGGAGTCAGTATAATGTGTCTGAGTGGGGTATTCATGCTTCACTGCGGCATGGTATCTCAGTGTGCTAGCACTATAAAACCAGTTTCAGTCTGGGCTAGTACAAGCAGCCGCACCTTCACATACACACACATGCACGTTGTCATATGAGCGAAATATTCACCAACGCGACGTTAAACCCAATTTCAACTCAACTCAAATAATACTATACCTGTAGTCATTTCTCAGTGTAGTTACTTTGAATGCATTTGGCAATGTGAACTTTCATGCAAGGTGCCCCAGATATGTCATCTATCACCTGTTTCAGGTCATCTTGTTCCTGGTATTCTGTTGATCATACTGAGCTATCTGGACTGCACCCAAAGTCACGCAGCCGTGGCCATTCTGACGTTAGCCATTGGCCTTGGGGGACTGGCCTTCTGTGGAATCTTGATCAACTTCTATGATATTGCACCTATATTTGCCACCAAAATTATGACCGTTTCCAACGCCATTAGCATGATTCCTGGAATTCTGGCTCCGTATGTTGTTGCTGAGATAACGACAGATGTAAGATAGATATTTCTCCTTGATGTAACTTTGCATGAAACGATCATGGAAAATAACAACTTAATTAACGCACGAACATACGAGTATTTCATTGATGTGCTTTTTTTATATTCATTCCATAGTTTTAGATCGTGTAGTAGATAAACAGAGCAAATTGTTAAACAAAAGCATGCGAATAGAAATATTTGTATAATTAATTTCTGTTTTAGTATTATTTTAAGAGGACACAATTACTTCAAAAATACGTTTTTGAAAGAGTTTTATTCACGTATTCGCAAAGATGACTTTTAGTTTGATCTTTTTGCAGAAAACTAGAGAACAATGGCAGATCGTATTCTTCCTCACTGCTGGTCTGCTTGGGTTGGGAACTGTCGTGTACCTGATTTTTGGACAAGGTCACGTACAGAAGTGGGCCGTTATCCGGGATACGCCAGAGGAAGAGATAGCTCTTCCTTCATGACGGCCAATCTTCAACACGCCACTTCAAAGAATATGTTCAGATGGAAAATGTCTTGTTCACTTTTGCCCACCTCACCATCATTGTTTACAAATATTTAAAGAATTAATTCATTCACTAAATCGTACATGCCCTTTCCAACAACTTGCATGTCAACACTGTGGTCATTCTGACATTGTGTTTGCCACTCATATCCAAAATGGTATCGTGTGTGTTTATTATTGATTCGTTTGACTGTTGTGAACACATGGTATTTTGGCAATAAATACTTTGTTTTTTTAATGTTACGTAATATTGTACGCTTCTGTAGTTTCTAGAATAATGTGGAATATGAGATAAGAAGTGTCCCAGTATCCCTTGTCCTCTGTAACAATCGTATTAAAACATATGATACAAAACACTAAAACCAGTTTCAAATCAATTCATATTAAATTTCTGCACAAACAAGTACGTTTTCATGAGAGTTAATATCAATGTCCATGAACACAACAGGAATACGTGCACGGTGTCCGCTAACTATGATGATGAGCAGGTTGGACCTGCACGCCTTCAATACTGAGAAGTATCTCTATTATAGTCGACCCGGCTGGGACATTCAAGTATGAAAATGTGCACTAAAGCTCGGAAAGTGCATTTCTGCAACAGCTGGAACTTCGGAACGTAAACATTTGCAGATGTGACGAGCAATGCATGCAGAATCACTGTGGTTTGTTTTCATGACTACATTACGATTTTACGAAACATATCCATAGAATCCATATCCGATTTTGAGGGTCATTTACAGTTTGCAGTTACGTCTAAAATGTGTATGCGTAGTGTCGAATTGTTCTTCAGCAACCCATGCTTGTCGTAATAGACGACTAACGGGATCGGGAGGTCAGGCTCGCTGACTTGGTTGACATGTCATCGTATCCCATTTGCGTAGATCGATGCTCAGGCTGTTGATCACTGGATCTTTTTGGTTCAGCCGCGATTATTAACGGGACACCGCCATATAGATGGAATATTGCTGAGTGGGGCGTTACACAGCAAAAACAATAACCCTCCCATAATTGTTTTGCGCACATATATATTTCATGGTGTGATTTTCCAAAGTCGGAAGTTATACTTATACCTAATCTAGTCATGAATCAACTTATCATGATTATGCTTACACGAGACAAGTGATCTACAACCACGTTCATGATTAGGACATTAAACATTATGACCACAGTAAATGTCTTCCAATCTTCCACTCCAGGATGTAACACGAATGCAGTGACGGAATAGGCGATTAGTATTTAACGCATCTTATGTGGTTCATTTAACGTTTCATTTATGCGTGTAGTGTTTCATGTATACGTTTAATGTTTCATCACTGCGTTTCATCACAACTCGTTGTGTAAACTGTACCACTCAGATGACACAGCGTGGTTGTGACAGACTGAGGGTTTTAATCGGACTGGAACAGAAGGCCTTAATCAACTGATCCTGAAACTGAACAGTAGAGTGAAGCCTTGTTGTGCCTTGGCATTTTAGCAGGCTTAATTCTAGAGACACAGAATTTCTCTGAATTTTCTTTTGCGAAACTGCCAAGGGAAAGGAATGACAAGACTTTATGGATGATCAACTTCTTTAATTATAATAGCGACCTTTTGGTGCGTATACCGTTGTCAAGCATGGACATTGTATAAGCATCCATTACTTGCAACTGCTAGAATGCCCCTCAAACAGTGCCAAGGGAAAGTATTGTATAACGACTCTGTGTTTATTGTAGAACAAGCCGTATTTAAACAGTTATCGCATATGTAGCCGAAACTCAGTATGTTCAGAGGGTTAAGCCTTTGGGCAATGAGAACGACCCGTAATTCAAATCTGACCCCAATAGCGTAACCGCAAACGGTTTGGGTTTGTACATCAATTTGTACTTTACCGTCAAGCTCAGGTGTTTTTTCTCACAAAGAGACCGTGATCCTCGTCTTCTCTTGTTTCTATGGGGTCGTGTGCAGAGTCACGAACATTGTCCGAACAACAATGGCGATGGAGAGAGCAAAATGTGGATAGTATCACCAAGCGTTTGACCCGGGTTTGGGAGATTGATATACCTTTATAAGAAAACGAGGAACAGTTACAGCCTTTTACTATCAGTGGTGTTGTGTGTACAATATAGAATGCAAACAGTACAGAAATGTGATGATAATAAGAATACATGAACTATGTAAAATCAATGTCAGTAAGGTACTTAAGGGGGACAGCACTTAAGGGGGCTGCTGGATAGGTAGAAGGTATAGCTTTAGGTGGAACTAGGCACACTGTCGTTTCTGCATCCTCGATAATCTCCAGGTATACATTACGATCAATCTCCACTATACCCTTGATGCATTCACGGCTTGGCTCGATGAGTGTATTACCTCCCTTTGCTGGCTTTTTATCCAATCAGGTGTCTACGCCGGGAAGTTGAGCGTACCAATCACAACTCACTTTCGCTTCTTAAATTTTCTAACCGTTTAATCTTGCCAACACAATTGATGCAGAGGTACTCTGAAAGAGGTAGAAGGAGTTATTTCATATATTTTTTTAAGGTTTCAGATCTGTCAATTTGTCAGTATGATTTCCCAAAAAATCTGAGTGGCACTGCGAACAAACCTTCGTGACTGCGACCACTGTCTTTGTTGACACTGGCAAGTTCGGATGTAACGACGGCTTAGCTGATTGGCTACTGTGAGAATGCGGAGCCAGCAAAGGGAGGTAAGATAATTATCGGGCCAAGCCGTGGATGCATCCAGGGTATAGTGGAGAGTGATCGTAACGTATACCCTGGAGATTATCGAGGATGTCGTTTCTGGAGAGCGCTTCATAATGGAGCGCGCACATTTTGACCCATGACTGCTTGTATTCAATGAGAATTATATAAATATGCTTAGGTTAATATGCCTCAAGTAAAATCTGCTATTCACTAAATAAAGTAAAAACGTTAGACATGACAAGTGTATTTGATCAGTAGGATATGAAAGCTATTGAGAATTATTCTTATTACTAAATATCCATGAAGATGATTATCAGAATTGATTATCAGTTGATTTGTATACTCATTATTGGTTTGTCGACGTTTGTGTCAAAACATGTATTGCGTTGAGTATCTGGGTAACAATTATGTACAGGTCGAATATTGTGTCTTTATTGTTTATTATACCGTCTCATTAATGCTACTTTCAAGATAATATTAACCATTTGATAAATGTTGTTTTCAAAATTTCATATGACAGTGAATAATCCTACTCAAATAATAGGGAATGCCTGTCCATTAAGACAAGCATGTTGTGCTAAAGGCGGTTGTAAACACACAACGTATACATTAAAAAATTGTTGTTCTAAGATGCCTAGCGGTTAGAACAATCAAAAAAAATACATTATCAGACAATAAAGGTATAGTCTCTTTATGACGTAACAATTGAATGACGTTATCCTGTCACTGCGCCATTCTAGTGTGCCCCCTCGTAGTCGAACCATTTTACGTCATTACGTCACAATGTAAGCGACGTCACGATGCATGTCAGTTGTCATCGCCTCGTACGGCCTCCTACAGTAAACTACTCCGTTCGATCAAGTTTCTTGGTTTGCAGTTGCTTCACGCAGCTAACATCACTGGTGGAAACATTACGTTTATGTTTTACGACGGTTAAAATGTGTCAATTCGACAAATTTTCAGCGACACGATAACGTTCGCAAAGTTGACATTCCCACAATGCAATCGTGGAATGTCGCTTGACTACTCAGCTTCGTCTAGATGTACTGATCTAAACTTACGTTGGTAGTAGAAATGCGACGTTCATATTGCCCCATATGGTTTACGTTAATGACAGATGTAATTAAAATAATTCAGAGAAGATATTTAATCCGAACGTAAACCGTCATCAAACTGTTATCATTTGGTTTTTTTTGGTAACGTTCGTCTTAACGTAGGGGGGCAGACACATCAATAGAACAGCGCGCCAGTTAGCCCTGTGAGAGGAATCTTAATTTAGGTCACGACACCATCGTTTGTTTTCTGCCTTAAATTAATCGTAATTATCCTTAGAAAGTATTATATTTGGCATCTTAGAAAAGAAATGCAGTTCGCTCTACCACCATGTATAGTGTAATAAAGCACACTTTCGCCCTGAACTATTATAACGTTAAAGCAATCGGACGCAAGCGTCCTCGTACTTTAACTATAATAGTTCAGGGCGAAAGTGTGCTTTATTACACTATACATGGTGGTAGAGGGAACTGCATTTCTTAAATAATACACACAGGTTCAGGAAAACAAATATCTTAAACACACAAGTTAGTCTGTATGATCTTCCTCATATACATAAGCAATGATGACTACTTCTATATACAAACATATGGACATCATTACACACACAGTGCTATTATGTCTCTGTCGGCTTACATTAGATTATTGACGTTGGCCACCGATAAAATCATATACTATCTAGAATATAACAATTTTGTATACGATGAACTGTATCAAATAACGAGTACGCCTTTCTTACCTTAATGAAAAGAAGAACCATTACAATCAAACAGTACACAATTATAACTTGTGTGGCGCTATAACTGTGGCCACTATATAATTTCACCTTTTGATGGATATGTCTATCACTATAGCCTACTATGCAACTGTCTTCTGTGAGCTGTGCTTGTGGGTATCCAGGTAATTATATGAAATTAATATTTCAATTCCATGTTATATTTATATCAGAGAAACTCCAATAAGTATACGACATCATGGGGGGCATGGTGGGCGAGCTGGCTAAAGCGCCAGGCTAGTGATCCAGCGAGCATGAGGTGACGGGATCGTAGCCACCTGTGACCGGGTGTAAAAACCTTGGAGTCAACTTTGTGTGCAGACTCTTTCAGTGTTGACACAACCCTGTGCACTTAAAAGAACCCACGAATCCGTTGGTATATGACCAGATGGTGGCCACATGAATACGTGCAAACACCTAGTTGCGGGTATAGCAACGCGCAGTAATCTTGGACAAAATACTGTGACTATGTGTCCCAGTCCACCCAACTCGTACGGATGGGAAAGCCACAATAACTCGGTGCGCCTAGTGGCTGCAAGAGTTGTATGATCCCAGGGAGTTGAGATTGATAATAAAATGTGCCGTTGAGATTGACATCCAATGATCGAGGGAATAACTACCAGCGCCTTGAGCATGCACTAGTGCGTGGATATGTGCGCTATATAAATATCCAATAATAATAATAAACATCATGGAAGTATATTGAGTGTGTATAATATATTGCTGACAGGCTTAACAGGCCTAATTCTACAACATATAGCCTCCCTTTTGGCACGTACGTTTGTTAGCCAGTAGCAAACATTCACCAAGCATCCAATGGGTATTTAGTATGCGAAAAGTGCCATGTGAACAAGCAGCTGGGAAGGTATTCTCCCAAGGTAAAAGAGCATGAAATGTGTATGAATTCTCCCGCTAATATGAAATTACCTTTTTTTAATAAATGCATCCAATTACTAACATCTAATTGACAATTATAAAACCGCGCACATTGTCATTGTACAGCGTGTCATGTTCATATTTGTTTACTGTTGCAGAATTGTGTTACCCAAGAACGATAACTCATGCTGTCTCACTCAGGACAAAACCAGGATAGAATGTCTTTGCTTAACCTACATATCTCTGTGTCTGGTAAAGTCAGGTGACACACTGAACATGCCGGCAACACGCGATGACCACGGAGGTAAGTTTTTGATGTTATTGTGAATCAAAAAGTTTATATTTCGTAAAACAATGGCTGCAGATTGTGTATGTGGTCCCACTCTCGCAAGTAAAAATTACAGTAAACAAATAACTTCTATGTAAGTCGTGGTAGAACATTATTATTATCATTGTTAAAGATCATGGTTATTGTAATTCGGTGACTAAATAATGTTACCTGTTGTTACCCTGGTAACCCAGTAAAGTGAGAAAACAAGGACTGCTCGGGATTGGAGTGTGCATGTTAAACTACATTATGTTATCTCAGTAAGCTAGCATATTTCGGGATTAGTATAAAATGCCTAACGCTCCCGCTTATCGTTCTATAAGTGTGATAATCTCGTAGGTGAAGTTAAACTGCAGTTAACTTCACCACCGTCTTGGAGGGGAAGAGCTTATGTTGAATCAGAATAAATTATGTGATACTCTTGAATATGTATTTGATCGTGAATCGCGCGTGTGTGTGTGTGTGTGTGTTGTGCTGTAAGATTGTACTTAATCAAGCATTTCATTGTGTTTGACCAGTCTCCCTCCACCCCCTACCCCAACAAGGCAACATATGCATATCATAACTATTCGTTGTTTGTTCCTTCGTCCATTCGGTAAAGCAAACATACAATACATACATACATACATACATACATACATACATACATACATACATACATACATACATACATACATACATACATACATACATACATACATACATACATACATACATACATACATACATCACGTAACTTATAGAGTAGCTTAAATTATGTATTTTGTCATCGTAGTTTGTCAGCCATGATGTTTTACGAGAAATGTAATGCATACTTCCTTGGTTTGGCTGTGCAACATGTTGTTAAACCATATCTGTAATTCCCATCAATACTGACTCTTGCATGTCATGTCAAATATCCATTTAATTAGAACAACGTCAGCCGTAGAATAATATCATCTGACAAAACGTGACTAGTTCCACACAGCACATAAACTTTAAAACAGTAAGTCTGTGTATTCCTAGAATGTACGAAGTGAAAAATGAAGAGAGAGAGAGAGAGGGAAAGACAGAGAGAGAGAGAGAGAGAGAGAGAGAGAGTGAGGGAAAGAGAGAGAGAAGGGGAAAGAGGAGGGAAAGAGAGAGAGAGGGGAAGAGAGAGGGGAGAGAGGGGGAAAGAGAGAGAGGGGAGAAGAGAGAGAGAGAGGAGAGAGAGAGAGAGGGGAAAGAGAGAGAGAGGGAAAGAGAGAGAGAGAGAGAGAGAGAGAGAGAGAGAGAGAGAGAGAGAGAGAGAGAAGGAGGAGGAGGATAAGAAAGAAAGGAGAGAAAATAAATTTCTTTTCAAAATTAAGAATTCTAACCTCAATTAGAGTACAAGTATAATCAAACAAGATTTCCGCGGACAATCTGTAGTGACATTTGCGTAACTACACTGCAAACCAAAGGTTTGTCATCGTGTTCTGCAGGAGAACTGCAAACAATCCGCAGACAAATAGCAAATAAAGAAAAGCTTGTAATATAATAAATTATGTACAGACAGAAAACGTGTCATGTTACAGTTTGCTAATCGTCAGTTACAAAACAGTAAAAAGCAGATAGTGAAAAGGATGTCAAGTCTAGGCGTCTTCTGGGATGCACTGAGGTCATTTGATGTACATAACATACACATGTAAATATTCATTCATTGCAAGCAAGACATTAAACTGTAACCTTTTAGCCGTCGGTATAGGTGCAGTAAAAGTGCTGAATCACACATACACTTAACATGTGATACACCCTGTGCGGTACATAATCAGTATTTGCTTCAATTCAAACTGCATGGAAACTGAAGTACGCGTGCCTGACTCAAATACTTTAGGATTGTCGTTGAGAGCACTGCACTTCCTGTAGATACCAACGTTAGCTGTTAAGGGTGTCAACGTTAAGAATTTCTCTTTACGTGTGTGTTTTTAAGTACATATGCACCTGAAAACATTAAGCACCCCTGGTAATTTTCCCAAAGTTGTATGTTTCGGCTAACATCAGTGGTTTTCACGCAAAGTACGTTGCTGCATGTTTTTTTGTTTGTAAGATCATGTCTTGACTCCACGAAAACACAAAAAGGAGTGTTTCTTCAGCGTATAAATAATGGATATGGGACAAGACACAATTCATCTGCTTGGGATAAAAACGATACCTGTATTGAGTTAGACAGACGGTCAGACAACAAGGCGTGTATGTGAAAAGGCAAAAACGTTTATTTGTAACCTGGAAACGTTGTTCAAGCTATATCTAATGTACCCTCCACGTGCTTGGTTAACTGCCTGTGCCCTACGTGGCATACCCCCGTCGATCGTCGTTTCCGTTGAAGAGGAAACTGTCGCCATTTCTTGTGCAAAGCTGCTTCCAACTCTAGCCGATTGTAAACAGGTGGTACACATGCTTATATCCGCTGCCCGATAACAACTGGGGTACAACAACTGGACCCGGCACGTCCTGGATATACTGAGACCAAACCCCACACCATGACGGAGTCTCCACCAAAGGCAACAGTTGGTTGCATGGGGGTATTTTTGCTGCAAATGTTGTATTTCTCTGCCTCCGAACTCTCAAGCGTCCATCGGTTACACGAGGAAGGGATCAGCGTTCATCAGACCAATGTATGGCCAAGTCCTCATATTCCAGCGTTGCCATCGTAAACACGAAGCCAAACGTTCTTTTGGTGAATATCGCTCAGTAGAAGACGTTTGATGACCAACCTCTCCACAGAAGATTATGGACTGTCCCCGTAGAAATCTGGAGAAATGGTAACCAGTGGTGTTTCAGAACAGTGCTTGTGGCAAATAATGCCCTCTTCACGATCTGACGTCGCCCTGGGTCGTCACCTCTCCTCTTTGGTGTTCCTATAAAGTCTGACCAATCGACTGACCACTGTGTAGTGGAAATTCATTTCCCGACCAATTTCTTTAAAGGACATACCGGTGACTGCATACCCATAATTTCTCCTTGGGAAACCTTTTCCACCAAGTACACTTGCAATAATTCCTTAGATGACATTATCATACGTATCATCATACACGAGCTGAACTTGAAAACAGTTCTGTTAGCGGTCAATCTAGGGGTGCTTAACATTTTCCCAGATGTATACATCAGCTTAGACTAACAACTAGTCTCTGAAATGAACAGATTTTACTGAAAATAGTTCATAGTAAAAAAAAAATATAATGAAAAGGAGCCCTGAGACTTTCTTCATTTCAGTGAGGAAATCTAGACTTGCCACATTTTCTAGACTTGCATGGGCTTTCTTGGATATATTTGCTGCAGGGTCTGCACGACAGACTAACATCAGCTCTGATAACACCATTTACATTGCAGTACCTATAGAGTACATGTACTTATGTAGATGACAAGGTACACTTCGTTGAGTGAGTGAGTCATTATTTAACGTCACATCGTCAATGTGTCGGCAAAACCATGATAAATACATCATATCACGAAATACATTTACACTGTAAAAGACTGTCGTCAATGGACAGCAAAACAACTAGAGTACCCCAGATTCTGACTTCTAGCATCTAGCATATTTTAGTAAAAGATCCCAATATAGGGAACGACACAATATAAAACTGGGCTATAGATAGCCAGCTACTGAAGGTAGATGGCCATACCTGGGCCCCGTTCAATAAAGTTCTCGTAAGCGTCTCGTAACTTTTCTCGTAGCAATCGTACTTCATATATTGGGCCTAGATTTTCGAAGCTCTCTTAGCGGTAAGATATTATTAAGTCGTAAGTACCATACATTAACATTATCTTACGACTATCTTAGCGCTAAGAGAGCCTCGAAAATCTAGGAACTGTAGCATAGATTTACGACAGTCGTAGTGCTACGATAGCTTTGTGAAACGGGGCCCAGGTCCCATGTTGACTTGCAGTAGTGTTCACCCACTTCACCCAGTTTTTACCCGTTTGGTACCAACAACTAATTAAATGATGTTGACATGAGGTGATCTGGTATAGTCCGTCTGTAAAGATTGATTTGTCAGTATCATACTTCTTTAATCGTGATATTGCTGTTGGTAAATAAGTTGGTTTCTTTCAGATGTCTTCTAATTAGTTAAGGTTAGGACTCCCTCTTTCCTTACTAACTGCCATGGTGGAGAAGTGAAAAGCTGAGTTGGGACTATGTTTTCAAGACCTATTTTAGCTGAAGAAATATCAGATACAATATGGTCATCAGTGAAATATCATAACAGTAAAAAAAAAAAATATTTACGGACAATGAATATTGTCGAAAAACTTTTAAACTAATGTTTTATATCAAGCATGATCTAGAAAGTATGCATTGCGGAGCATCAAAGGATCAGATTATAGCCAGATTCTATTGCCATGCAACATGCACTCATGTCATTCCAAAACACTCCAGTTTGGAATCGCTTGTCAGTGAATGTTGTAGCCGAAATCCACAACCTGTTGTGAATTTCTTGCTCTAAGTTGCGGACTATCCGCTCACTATTCACCCATTTAACAAACTTATGCGTTGTTATGTAGCTGTGCTGTGTGAATACAAAAAACAGAATTGGTGATCACAAGATAATGTAAAACCTATGAAGAGTGTAAACATAGAATCTTATTTTCAAGGATCAAATACGTGTAACTTTGTATTGAGACAATTGATATCAACAGACACTTTGACCACTTGCTTCAAACTAACTCTTGTTAACGCGACATCTTTTACATGGACTGTTGTCCCAAAGGCAATGTCTTCAAATTTGGTGACAGCCTACATTAAAAAAACACACATTAAAACGGGGATGTAAATTACGCAAGTACACCGATTGATTTGGGTGACCTTGACCTTACTTTCATTATTGAAACATTATATTATCTCATATTTTGACTACAAAAATACGTGATCATTGTATCACTACCCACGTTTTCATGATCACAACCCAAAAAGGATGAACGAGTTGGCTAATTTATTTAAAACATGGAAGCCATTTTGTTGGATGCGCCACGCAAATAACTAACTAAGTGCATGAACTTATCTGTATGTTTCCTTTGTGAATAAACATTAATATGACAATGGCGAGCATATAAAAAGGCCTATTAGATAGCTCTCTAGAGCTATGTTTAACTTTACGTTTGGGTTAGTAGGTAGAATGGTACCGTTTGCAGAACATCTGTTCTCTATTTTCTGCTAACAGTGTTATTTGTGTATGTTTATTAAAGTGATTATGAAGAAATGTATTAACGATTTTAGGAATATGGTGGCATGGACGACAAACAACCTTGACCAGCTATCAAACTGCACTCCGTTAATCCTTTCAAATAGAAACAAAATATTATTTGTCGACTTGCTGAGTGATGTGATCATTGTTGATTGATTGACGTATAATTGACAAAACAGGCATCCCTCCAAGAAATGGCGGTTGAGCACCAGGGAGTGCAATCTTTATATTCTCAATAATTTCTGTTGTACTGTATAACTGCACAATAGATGACATGGACGAATTTGACTAATTCCTTATAAATGAAACAAAATATTCTTTGTCGCCTGAGTGATGCATTGTTGATTGTTGATGTAAATTGACAAAACAGTTTCAAGATGCTGCCATTTCCAGTAGTATCTGCTAGAAGACATATATTTGAAGACATCATATTCTGTAAGTTTGGATTGAAATTTGAAATGTGTAATTACAACTTAAATTTAAAGCTAAATAATTAACTGTGTGTAATTCCCTCCCCACCAACATTTTAATGTACTACTTTCAGGACCAAGATGATACCAAGTTAAGACCTCAAATGGATTTTTAATAAGTGTCTTAATTTAGAAAAAGGGATAGCATAATAAAGAAATTTCGACTTTACACTAAGCAAACAAAGTGAACATAACACAATGAATACTTTTCATACATCCAGGCTCCCAGTCAAAAACAGAACATGACAAGGACATTGCAAGAAAGGCTTGGCTGAGCATCTAGGGTGTATGATTATCACAATGCTGGTCTTCTTGTAACAGAAGATGTAATAAGAGATGATAGGCAATAGCCAGCTCCCTTTATATACACAAGAAAATAATGTAGCAACTTCTACTATATTCTCAGAAACTACACTCATTTATTAGCATCCTGCAGTACATTCAAGACCTTTCTGCGTAAATCAAGTACAAGTCTAAATAAAACACACCGCTGACCCTTACTGAATCTCCAGGTACAATGTCTGTGTAAAATTTGAAACATTGTTACACGGTACTGCCACATAACACTGAACAAATATGGATTAACTATTACCTAACGGGCGCAATGGGAGTATTTAGTCACATGTTTGAAACATTATTTTCCATTATATATTGTAAATAAGCACGTTTAAGCTGGGAAACAAATACTGTTTATTCCTGATTCCTCGTAACCGATATCTAGCATACATGTACGTGCTTTTGCGTATGCGTTGGTCAAAACCTGTTTAGTTCCACTGACAAATAGTGTCTCTTTGCTCCTTTGCAAACACAGATAACTGTGCCTCGTGTCGACTGCCCGATGGGCTTGAAATCTATTTGGGTTGCAAATCTACCTCCTATAAACCCATTAGACAACATTGCCTGATGTCCCCATGACTGCGTGTTACGAATTCATTGTGTTCCTGGGGAACATAATTGTTTGTTTTTATTATTCAGTTTCTGTTTGTGAAAGATAATTTGTTGGTTCATTTCAGATGATCATGCACCGCCTTGGTACTTCTCCACACGATATTTCATAGCTTCAGTTGCCTCCTTTGGTATCGCGAATACGTTCCTTCAACGCGGCGACCTCAGCATGGCCATCGTCTGCATGGTCAACCACACTGCTGTGGACATCCTCAAATACGGCCATTCCATGAACGACAATGTCAGCATCTTCACCAACGCCACAACGAGACATGTGTACAACGGAATCAACATGAATATATCTAACACGACTTCTATCATGAGAGTCAATATCACGGATGAAGAGCATTCACATCATTTTTGTGACACACAGATATCTGCAGTAAATACTCAAGAGCGAGAGGTGAGTTTGAGAAGTATGATTATACTAATCATGTGTTCAAGGGCTTTCGTTTTTTGTGTAATCTAAGCCAAATCGTTTGTAATTTCAGTGGTTTCTAATATAGCCTAATATTAAAATAATACTATTATTCATTTACTAGTATATTTCCAAACTGCGGAGAAACATAGGAATTACAGTTTCATATTCACCCCATGAGCAATTGATAGCTCCATTCATATTTAGTGCTTGTTGGAATGACTAAAAAAAGTATGTTTCTTGCTTTAATTTCCTTTCCATTTCCAAACAGGACGGGGAGCTGGTTTGGGACAAGGAGACCCAGGGCCTTGTCCTGGGCGGACTTTATTGGGGCTATATGGGTCTCCAAATTTTCTGCTCATTTATTATTCAACGATGGGGATCAAGGAAAGTTGTGGCGACCGGGATGTTCTTTATGTCAGTACTGACGTTGTTGACACCGGTCACAGCATGGTGGTCTCCCTGGGCAGTGCTCGTACTCAGGGCAATTATTGGAGTTTTCAATGTAAGTATCATTCTACTGCCAGAGGAAGGGTTGGAGTGTGTGCACAACAAATCATTTGTTCTTCTGTGCATCAATTTACATTAATCCTTACTTTAATCTTTAATTAATTAAATGTTAGAAAAAGTCAGACACTGGTGGAATCTAATCTGTGATGAGAGAGAGAGAGTAATGCGCAACAGAGTTCTTCACGAGACAGATATCTGTATTTAACTCTGTAAGAGGGCGTGTAAGAACGACTGTTGTGTTTACCAGGTAGGTAAGCAGTCAGGCATAGACAGTTGCATATAACGTTCTTCTGTCCGCACTCTCCATATCGTTGTGTTGTGTTCGCCGAGAGTGCATATTATTACGTTCTTCTACCCCCATAATGCCTTAGGCCAGATAGGGTAGGAGCCTATTATCCTAAATTCCTCGATCATTAAATCTGATACATAAAATGTGATCCAATACTTTAAATTCCCTAAGATGTAAGCTATAGACAGGTTTGTGTCACTCTCATGTTATAGGGTTTCACGATAGCAGGAAGCTTTGCTCTTTGGGGAACATGGGCACCTCCTGCCGAGAGAACACGCCTCATATGCATCACCTTCTGTGGCAACATGGCCGCCACAGCTCTGGTGTTTCCCCTCTCAGCTTCCCTCTGTAAGCTGGACTTCGCTGGAGGATGGCCCTCAGTCTTCTATTTATACGGTAGGAATTTTTGCCATTCAGGTATTAAACCATTCTTAAATATGCCCAATATTTTTTGGTTTCGTTTGAAGCCGCACTCAACAATATTCCAGCCACATGGCGGCGGTATGTAAATAATCTGAACAGGCAATCTAGTTTTGACATCATGGGCATCAGTGTACGCAACATCTGACTAGTCATCTAGCATGACCACACTGTTGCGTTTGTCGTCACTTTCGACACGCGTAGCCGCCTTTGACGAAAATTGTAAATCAAGGTTTAGCCGGATTTTCACGATATCTGGATGCCATGTGTAATGTTATTCGATCATCTTACAGGTGTCCTAGGTATATGTTGGACATTTGTCTGGATCTACAGTGTGTACGATGACCCTGCAGACCATCCCAGAATACACCCAAAGGAACGCCAGTATATAGAAGCAGCACTGGGAAAGTCGACAAAGAAAGACGTGTCAGTAGGTCAAAAACCTTTTCTAAGATATTGAGAGGTTACAGGGTTAAATGATTACGAGAGTTAGAGATAGACGAGGTAATACATTAAACTGTGTATACTTTGTAACGAACATGCTTATAATGAACTGACGGATATGACTGCCTGAAACTGGTTGGGGATTCTGCGCCATTGCTCTTGCAAGGGCACCAAGTCCCAAATTCAGAGGTTGGTTCCTAAGACCACGAAGCCTTCTCCCAAGTGCATCCCAAACGTGCTCTATTGGATTAAGGTCAGGGGACCTCGATGGTTCACACTATTTCGTGTCAACATCGCGGTATGCGGACGAGAGTATTATCATGTTTAGTCGAAAACTGGCATGACGAACTACGGATATAACGAACTGACGGGTATTACGACGTCGTCTCCAGACTCTATGCCTGCCGTCCGCGAATTTGAGGGTAAACCTGGATTCATCGAAACTGTTTCGGGGCCCCAGGCGCCTACTATATTTTGGCAGTCGAAAATTCGTGTAACGAAATACGGTTATACCAACCTAAAATTATTGGTCCCTCGCAAGTCATACACAGTACGACGGCTTCGAGTTCATTATAGCGTTAGAACTGTTTCGATGCGAAGATCACGTGATCGACTGGGTCCCCGAGTTCATACTATAATTCTAGTCGAAAATACGGATATAACGAACTGGTATGAATCACTACGGTTCATTATAACGAACTGACTACGGTTATAACGAACTGACGGGTATTACGAACTGTTTCGGGACCCTGGCGCCTACTATATTTCAGTCGAAAATTCGTCTTACGAACTACCATTATCCCAAAACTAAAATTATTGGTCCATTCGAGTTCGTTATAACCGTAGTATTCTGTATTAGAAAATACGCTACCGTCAGGATTGTATGTTTTCTTAGAGATGTATTTGAGGGTGTCAGTTGCTTCAAGAATCAACTCTTCCCGCATCTACATGAGTGAGTGAGTATGGTTTTACGCCGCTTTTTAGCAATATTCCAGCAATATCACGGCGGGGTACACCAGAAATGGGCTTCACACATTGTAGCCATGTTGGGAATCGAACCCGGGCCTTCCGCGTGACGATCGAATGCTTTAACCACTAAGCTACCCCACCGCCTGCATCTATATGAGGACCTTTCACACGCGTATCACAACTATAAATTTAGCTCATAGTTTCATGAACATGAGGGGCGGTGGGGTAGCCTAGTGGATAAGCGTTGGCTCGTCACGCCAAAGACCCGGGTTCGATTCCCAACATGGGTACAATGTGTGAAGCCCATTTCTGGTGTCCCCCGCCGTGATATTGCTGGAATATTGCTAAAAGCGGCGAAAACCATACTCACTCACTCACTCACGAACATGTGTTGTGTGAGCTGGGCATGTATGATGGTCTTTGATTTGATGAAACACAGAGCCCATTGTGCATTATTGTTTATTGTATTTAATGGACACGATTAGCTGCGCTGTAATTACGACATTCTTCCCATGATTATTTATGAAATATTTTCATTATTTTCAGTTCACTGTATCTTATCGTAGTTGGAATTACAGATGTAATTTCAAGGCTAAAGTGTATGTGCAGACATGTTAACAATTGTTCATGGGCTTTTAGTTTCCATTAATCTCCCAAAGGATTTTAATGTAAGTTTTCCGGATGGATATATTTTGTCTTTGCTTGGTAAAACCCATTTTCAACAAAGGCAAATGTAATTACAAAACTATCAATTTTGCATAATTTGGCATGGCTACACATATTTTACTGTTACAAAATGATATCAGATAAACAATATCGCAGATGATGATAAGTTGAACTTCAACACAAGGGAAATTGGCAATATAAGCAGAAACGTTCAAAATGAAACATCAGTAAAAGAGTCCAGGTCGTGCCCATCAGCATGCCTGCGTCTTGTCTGAATGTCATAAATTCACATTTCATATTGATATGATCTATGAGTAAGTCCAGATGTGATCAACTAATCTTTGAGAAAGAGTTGTTTGATGTTATTGTACCGCTAGTGAATTTCAATATTTATCAAGAGATTGATATTGAGACTTAGACGGTAAGTGTGACTGGTTTGAAACTACACTCTGGATGCTTACTCGCGTATAAAATTCAGATGCGATTTTTGTCTCCCAAAACAGTTGGATTATATTTATCGGATTATAATTTCTGAAAAAAAAATTAACGGACAGGTACTTACTTTCCATAATATACTATCCCAAAAAAGAAACCCATAGGCATTTTGTATTTTTAAAATATATTAATTACCTATTGTCTTCAAACAATCGTCACAATATGTAACAAAAGTGTTGATAACATGATTTTACACAAATATAGAAGTCAAAAATCGACTTTACCTGAATGTAAATTTTGATGAGATTTCTTTCAAGGGTTAAAAAGGCATCGCCACATCGCAACAGAAATCACCTTCCAGTTGAAACTGTGCAGCTAAAAATCCAGATTACTTTCGGAAATCGGCATTCGTTTTGAAGAAGTTTCAAGATCAAATCACTACGCAACGTCTTGACGCTGCGACACGGAACATCGCCATTGAAAGAATGCACGCTGTAGATTATCAATCTTCTGTTGCCAGGCGTCTGAATGTTAGTCTGAGCACGATATCACGGCTTGCAGCTCGTTACAAACAAACAGGTATAATAAATGACCGTCCCGTACAGGCAGACATCGAGTCACCACTGCAGCCCAAGATCGGTACATCCGGGTACTATATTTGTGTGATCGTACTGCCACGGGTGAGAGCACAGCAGCTAGGGTCCCTGGACTTCGGAGGATATCCGGTCAAACGGTACGGAACTGGTTGAGAGAGATTGGACAGAGAGCCAGAAGACCCGACGTCGGGACTGTGCTACGTCATCGACATCGCGCTCAGCGTCTCCGTTAACTACAATTATCCACTTGGTTGTATAGACCTTACCTTCTTCTAAACTGATGTAAAATTTCATGTACTAAACTCTATTTGTGGACGAGTTATACATGTTTAAAAATACACCATTTTCGCAACAGATTTCGGGGTTATGCGTTTCTTTTTTGGAATAGTATATATTTATATAATATGTATAATATATATATATATATATATATATATATATATATATATATATATCAGGATAGTTTCCACCTGAATCAAAGAACTTAACAAGTGCTTGTATGTACAAAATGATATAAGCAGAACACTGTTGTATTTCCGTTGTCACAACCTGGTGAGAAATTCACCATTAAAGGATCAATGCTTATGACCTTAGGCTTTAAGGCACAGCGTTTTGTTTGGGGAGCATAGGCGCACACTATGTAGTATTTCGAGCTCTATGGGCAGTATTGTACATAGGAACAATTAAGCTGCCGTTGGGTGTGTTTGTGGGGCAACAGATGATTCTGATCATAATGGATATGTTTTGCTGATTTCATCCCTTAAAATTATACAAATTAATGTGATTTATGCACTCACATCTCTTGTTAATCTGAAATCTTGCATATATTACGATAATTTGTATCTTAACAACAGCATCTAGTTATTGGTGTTCTATCCGCTGTTCTCACCTGCAGGTACCTACCCCGTGGCTGGATATATTTACTTCATTACCTTTCCTTGGAATAATATGTGCACAGACTACATACAACTGGGGGCTGTTCCTCATGATGTCCAACCTACCCATCTACATGATGGAAGTACTGCATTTCGACATTAAATCGGTCAGCTCATATACTGAAACCTTGAGTGAGTGAGTGAGTTTGGTTTTACGCCGCTCTTAGCAACATGTGAACGGGGAGCAACATAAATGGGCTTCACACATGGTACGCATGTGAGGATTCGAACCCAGTTCTTCGGCGTGACGATCGAACGCTTTAACCACTAGGCTACCCAACCGCCCCTGAAACCGTGAATAATCAAGCATATTATGAGTATAAAGAGCTATGCTTACATCGAACAGGGCGGTGGGGTAGCCTAATGGTTGAAGCGTCCGCTCGTCACGCTGAAGACCCGGGTTCGATTCCCAACATGGGTACAATGTGTGAAGCCCATTTCTGGTGTCCCCCGCCGTGATATTGCTGGAATATTGGTAAAAGTGGCGTAAAAACCAAACTCACTCACTTACACCGAACTAAAGTTAATGGCCCTTTGAGTTTGTAATAATCGTAATTACTGTATATGAGTGAAAGTGATTGTTAAGATCCAAACCATGGTGAGAAGTAGTTCCTGTTGCAGTAATTCACGTATCACATACATCGCAGAACTATTCTGAAACCGGTTACTTAATGAAATGATTGTATATTTTACGACTGCTTATCTAAAGCATCATCATACATACAGGTTTGTGTCAGGAATACTTTTAAGAGTCAAATCAGTATAAACTTATCTACATTCAGTCATTTTGAAATAACATTAGCCTGAGGTTACACTGAACCCTTAACTAGTCTGACATGCATTGTACGTGGCGGTAAATGCTATCAACAAATTGCCTTAGATGCCGACGACGTAAGACATATAAGGGCTGAAGGTATGGAACATGAATATAATTTGTCTCAAGTATTTATTACACTTTTGTTTTCATTACGATTCCTTCCAGAATGGCGTATATTCCCTCATCCCATACCTCGCCATGTTCCTCATCTTGCTTCTCGGCTCTTTCTGTGCGGATGCACTCATAGAGAAACAGTTACTCAGCGTAACGTATACCAGGAAACTCATGACAGTTATAGGTAAGTATTTATTGAATCCTTGCAGGTAATACCTTCCTAACAGTATAGTTTATGATCACTTTCGAAGCGTTGCCAGCCCTCTGATGATTAGATAAGAAGGACATCCCAGATGTTGAACAAAACAATAATGCATACAAATCTAGATGTATTTGTGTAACAGACAATATAAATATATATAATAGTTATAAAATATATTGCTATTTAAGTCCATGTCCAAGCAGAAGTTGAAGATCAAGAAACATTTATTATTATTAATGCATACCAGCAAGTGTAAATTAAGGCATGAGTAAATGACATATGATTTTTTTCAGGTCATCTTGTCCCTGGTATTCTGTTGATCATACTGAGCTATCTGGACTGCACCCAGAGTCACATTGCCGTGGCCATTCTGACGTTAGCCATAGGCCTTGGTGGCTTCGCTTTCAGTGGAATCTTGGTCAACTTCTACGACATTGCCCCAGTATTTGCTACAAGTATCATGACTGTGTCCAACGCCATAAGCATGATATCGGGCATATTGGCCCCTACGTTGTTGCAGAGATCACGAAAGATGTACGAAAATTGATTTATATGTCTTGTTAACATTCCTATACATGTATCCGACACATTTACGAAGGGTGACAGGTACATAATGATTGTGCAATGCGTGGGAACGACTGGTGCCCAGGAAACCTGTACAGGGCGACCTCATGGATCCGGTGGTTCATCTGCGCTGCATTACGCAAAGGGCGCTCTCATGAAGCTGATTGATTGATTGTTGTTTAACGCGTCACTCATGCCAGCTATATGGCGGTGGTCTGTAAATAATTGAGTCTGCACAGGACAATCCAGTGTTCAACATCCCGAGCATCGATCTACGCAATTGGGAACCGATAACATGTGTCAACCAAGTCAGCGAGTCTGACCACCCTATCCCGTTAGTCGCCTTATACGACAAGCATGGGTTGCCGAAGATCAATATTATAACCAGGACCTTCACGGGTCCTATTTAGCGGAAAGATAACAGGAACAAAGAACACATTCTTATATGCGCATTCTTCATGGCTGTTAATTGTGTATTATGTCCACTGGCGAACAGGTTTTGATAAAAGTACAATGTGTGACGACAGAGCCAAACAACTGCATACAGTTATAACTGATGAAGCTATATATCTATACAAAGTTTTTGTCACCTCAATGTGATTTAAAGAAACTTATCCCAATGACATACTTTTACTATTACCATTGCTATTTCAGCTGATAGAGAAACACGATCATTTTGTTTCAACCCAGGATCCTACAACCATAATATAAAATTTACATCATCTGAATATATATACAGATAGATTAATAAATACATGTAAAAAAACGTACAATTATTATTCACTTATTCTCAATTATGAATGTTTTATTTCTTACATTTCAGAAAACTAGAGAACAATGGCAGACCGTATTCTTCCTCACTGCTGGTCTGCTTGGGTTTGGAACTGTCGTGTACCTGATTTTTGGACAAGGTCGCGTACAGAAGTGGGCCGTCATCCGAGACATGCCGGAGGAAGAGATAGCTCTTCCTTCTTGACGAACAATCCATCTAAACTGTAAAACTTTGGCATTCTTTTGCAGTCTCAGGTCATGTTTAATATGTTATTGTCACAAACCTGATTAAAATATGTTTAATATAGTGCACATGCTTGTGAATATACAAATTAAGAAGGCTTCCTATGCAGATCTGGGTATTTAGCAATGCATGCTGGGTGCAGGAGGCGAACTCTTGGGTCTGTTGGTGTGGCTAGCTGACTTAATCAATACATGAAATCATATACAAGTTGATCTTCAGGGCGTCCATGACTGGATTTTCTGGCCCAAACTCGATTACTTACACACCTCTTTCATATGTTTGTTCACACAAATGGGTATAACGTTTAGCGCTATTTCCATTGTTATAAGATCTAAGAACTAAGGTCATTGGTACCTTTGAGTTCGTTATAACCGTAGTTATTGTGCCTACGATAATAGAAACACGTTTGGTTCAGACCATGATCAAAACGTCCTCTACTGATACCCGTGAAGATCTGTGTCAGAATTCAGTAACCCATGCTTGTCGTATACGTAAGAAGCGACTACAGGTTGGAAGGTCCGGATCTCTTGGTTGATGCATGACATCGTTTCTTAATAGTGTAGATCGATGTCCATGCTTTCAGTCACCGGATTGTCTGGTCCAGACTTGCGTATTCATCGACCGCTTTCATATAGCTGAAATATGGCTGAGTGTCACGTTATTGGGACGGACATACATTCAGAAATACGCCTTGAACATTCATACATCGAGTTGACGATTTGCCTGCCACTTCACCTGATTGTAATCTCTGGGAAATATCGGACAGATCATGGTTAACAATAGTACAATGTAAGGACAATATCGCCGAGAAACGAAAATACAACCCCAATCTACCATAGACTGGTTAACAGTATGACGAGCCATACAATGTGTGTCCCATTTCTGGTGCCCCTACCCCCCCCCCCCTCCCCCGATATTGCTGGAATATTCCTAACAGAGGCGTAAAACTAAACCTCACTCACGAGGCACTTAAACCAGTCACGACACCCACGGTCCTATCATGTTCTACTAGCATTGTTCTTGTGAACAGTTACACGGTTTATACCATAAGAACACTGAAAAATATTATGTATTTGTTGATAATATATGGCTGAACTTTTTTGTCAAAATGCCATGATAGTTGCATGCCCCTCACTACTGTCAGAATGTCTACGGACTGACGAGGAAGGATATGAAAATCACTCTGAAAGGTGCAGATATGTTCACACACAAAAGAGTCAAAATGCAATTTAATGTGCAGTAATATCAAATATTCACTGCACTGGAGTTTACGGAAGAGTAATATCGCACTTAGTTTTCTTCAAATGCTGTCATCACATGGTTATAAAGTTAACATCCAACTGAATAAACCTTCAGGATTACCGTAGAGGTTTGAATGGCAATACAGCAAAACAAAACTGAAAAAATAATACAAATCGTCCTTCTGCACTGTACGGCAATTCGTAATAAGGACATCCCGTAAAGCAACAAACACTTGCTATCTGATCGTATGTTGAACATACATAATATGCCTATGTGGTGGTGTGCTATGCTTAGATTTGAACTATATTTAGATAGAGTACATCCAGAGCTTTCAATTATATTTTGAACTATGGAATGGGATAATTTTCTGGAGTCTTTCGTAAGTATGAATGGAATGCTAACGCTGTCTCACATACATCCCAAGTTACAAGAAGACCAACAATTGTGTTCTTACCCAGGATACTCAGCCGAGGCCTAATTTTGGAAACTTTACCATATCTGTCCTTATTGCTATAATCAGTTTGTGCATTTTACTGCCCTTCAATTAAATAAATGTCGAGACCGTTGGATTTCAAACCAGCCATGGTTTGTCTGATTATTTACCTTGCAGAACTAGAACAAAATGAAATTCTTCGCTGCAGGAATACAGCTGGACATTATGGGGTATTTGACTATTGGAAAGTTGAAGTCATCCCCTGGCTATATAGATCGCACAAGCTGGAAACTAAATGGTAGAAGAAATAGTGTTTCCTTTAAAGAAATAGTGTAAAATTTGCTCTTCTGGTCTTGAAGAAGGCCGGTTCCAGTTTCGGCTTATGTGCTCTGCATATGAGTATTTACCACATATTTGATTTACCATCCGCCAAGCCTGTTTATCTAAGGATCCTCTCTGTTACTTTCCAGAAATTTGATTGTCAATTTCTCAAATTCCTACTCTGTATAAAGCTAGAACAGAAAACAGTGACCTTGATAAAAATGGGCCTAAACGTTTGTTTGATGTCAATTTCATAATAGTTAAATGTGCTACCATGTCTATGTTTCAAACGTAATATATACCAGAATATTGCTGTATTTGACTTATCTTATCATTCGTGTTTACATTTCGAAAAGTAATGGACCCGTGAAGGTCCGGGTTAGAATGAGCCTTCAGTAACCCATGCTTTTCGTAAGAGGCGACTAACGGGATAGGGTGGTCAGGCTCGCTCACTTAGTTGACACATGTCATCGGTTCCCAATTGCGCAGATCGATGCTCATGCTGTTGATCACTGGATTGTCTGGTCCAGACTCGATTATTTACAGACCGCCGCCATATAGCTGGAATATTGCTGAGTGCGGCGAAAAACTAACCTCACTCACTCACTCGAAAAGTAATGACAGTGAAATTATACCAATGTTGTAATCCCATGATACACAATCGTTGTTGTTACCGTTTTTTCTGCAAAATACTTATTATAGTAATAATTAGTTAGCTGATAGGTTGTTTATGTTTTCCAAATATATATAACCAACCATGAATGTCTTACAAGATAATGTGACGTTAAATAATAACTCACTCGCTCACTCACTTACAAGATAATAACGTATCCAGTTCATGTAAACATATGAACATTTATAATAATATTACGTTTGATAAATATTTTGATAGTTCATGAAGGGTATTACAGCTCTGATTTTTGAATATCTGATTAAATCTTGTTTTGTTAAGACGCTAAACTAATGCTACATACACGTGCTTGCTATGAAGATAATTATATCAAATTTGTTATTATATGATTGCTATGCTTAATGGTTGCGATTTCAATGTGAATACCTTGATCATATTCCATTCTTTAAAATTCATTGTGTATTATCTAAAAAGTAAGTGAATAACTGACAATCCGTGACAGGCTGGCATGAGTGCATTTAAGGAATTATATGCCGGCAATAGTCCCATCAGAGCAATTAACATCCTGGTGTGCATCAGTGATGAAGTCGGCCGTTCTGCAACAATACTCAGCAGCAACAAATACGTCAGTACGAATTCAAAATGAGATAGGCACTGTAATCAAATCATTACAGAAATGGACATAATGAGTAGATCAAAAACATTTTGTGTACAATATTTTGACACATCAAGCAATAACTTCAAGACATTACGTTTACGTTTGCAGTCCATTCAGACTCTTGACTTCAGTATCTAGTGTGACCACCACGAGCGGCAATAACTGCAGCACAGCGTCTATGCATGGAGTGCACCAATCGATTGATGAAGGCCATTGGCACCTAGAACCACACTGAGAGAAAGGCAAGGCGCAATAAATCGGCTGTATTTGGCCTTGGTATGACATTATTCAGTCTCCTCTGAATTTCATCCTAAAGATGTTCAATTGGGTTTAAATCAGGACTAAGGGCTTCCCACTGCATAATGTTGACACCTTCCTGCTGTAGGAAGTCCCGTATAGCTCTGGCAGTATGGGCCAGGGCGTTATCAAGCTGGAAAATTTTCCGGTGACGTTCGAAATTTGGTATGACGTGGGGTCTGAGAGCTTGGTCGATGTAGCGCACTGCTGTGATGCCGCCTCCTCTCCCTGGACCAAGGTTCTGGAACACCACAGGACCCACTCTCTGGTTCAGGCTTATTCCACACCATACCATGATGCTTGCACCTCCCCATGAGTCTCTTGCCATAACACATTGGTCTGAGTAACGCTGGCCACGTCGTTGCCATATTCTTGTTCTGCCATCTGCAGTTGAAACGCAGTGCCGACTCTCATCTGTGAACAGAACAGTTCTCCATTGCCTGTATCGCCAGTTTTGGTGTTGTAGGGCAAACTGTAGACGTTCACGCCGATGACGAGGGGTGAGGAAAGGTCCACGGTAAGGTCTACCGCAATGGAGGTTCCCGCTGTTAAGACGTCGCCGTACTGTATCAGTACTGATTGGTCTTCCGTGTGTTCCCACTGTCTGGCGTGCTGTTTCGGATGCCTGCATGAAGGGATTCTGTACATGCTGTCGCACAACATGGCGGTTTTGTCGTAGAGGGTAATGTCCGAGTAACTCTCCATTCCTTAAAAATAATGGAGCCGAGGCCCCAGAGGCCAAGTTACGAGGATATTACCCTTCTTAAATTACATTCGAAGTATTGGGAATATTTCTGTTATCAAAATGAAATGTCAAAACGACGAAATGAAGGTTTTATTTTGAAACTGGTACACATCGCTCCATTCCTGTAAAGTAATGGAGCGAACAGACAATGGAATGACGTCACAAATGTAATTTAAGTCTTGTTGTCACCCTTGGTCAGCCAGTATGTATGTATGTGTGTGTGTGTGTGTGTGTGTGTGTGTGTGTGTGTGCGCGCGCGTGCGTGTTTTATGTTAATCCCACTGGAGTATTTTCCAGACAAAACAGCAAGGGTAAATGTATTCTAGCCCTATCCTTTGAATGTATGTCGGTTTGTCATATCATAACGATATCAATCCGTCTGATTCATGTGTTTACGGAGCTAAATAGGATTGTATACAACCAGACAGACGCATGTAATGAGACCGAGTGTGTTATTTTTTTTATTACCCACGTCTTAAAAGCATTAAATTGAAAAAATAACATTATTTGTTATTGTTATGGTTTCAAACCAAAACCGGTTTCATAAAGATTTTGCGGAAGAATTTTGTTCTTTTGTCACTTTTGCATGACGTGACACGGTATTGACGTCACTGCGCCATTTTCGTCTGTCTCCTTGGTAACCGCCGTCACGATGCATGTCAGTTGTCATCGCCTCGTACAGCCTCCTACAGTAAACTACCCTTTTCTTGGTTTGCAATTGCTTCACTCGGCTAACATCACTGGTGGAAACATTGCGTTTATGTTTTTAGACGGATATAATGTCTCAGATATCGGCTCACAATTAAACAGCGATACGGCAACGTTCGCATGCATATAAGTAGAATAAATGAATTCACGTGTTTGTTATGAATAAACAAGTAGTTCCGTCACAAGGTGACCTAACTGAGAGGTTATCGGTTATCCAATCAAATCGTTAGAATCTCAGGTCAAGTCGTTACGACACGGGTCAACGCGATACGACACTCGTGTGACGTACGAGATTAGTATGCAACTTCCCATACGTTGACCACGTGGGTAATAAAGATGAATATTACCATATCTGCCTATATTGCTAAAATCACAGTTTGAGCATTATACTGCCTTTGAATTAAATAAATATAGAGACTCGGATTTTAAAGCTACACATGGTTTGGTTGATGATTACTTAAGACATAATACAAGATGAACCTCTTCATATAGAATAATAGCGACAAAAACACCTGACTGACCAAAAGGGAATTTCTGCTCAAGGCAGGATCGATTGTGTGATTCCGACTCGATCATGACCATCAGTTTCTGTTCATGAATCACTGTCATATAGTGATTACGCCGGATGTTTGCGAGAATCCAACGTACCAACAACAATCAAACGTAAAGTCAGTTGCGTATTCACCTGGTAAAATACGGGAACAGATGCTTCAAGTCAAGTCGTGAATCATTTCGGGAAATGTTCACCACACATCTGACATCAAACTGTTATATCCTTGATCACACGCGTATAAACAAGAGCCGTGACGCGCTTTTTGAAAATGTTGCAGAAAGAAGATGCTCGATTGTGGTTCAACAGTTCTGCTATATAAGACACACCTCAGACTGGAGCTGTAAGAATACAGCTCGACATGAGGTGGTATATGACTTTGGAAGGCCGAAGCCATCCACTAGTCATACAGATCACACTGGCTTGAAACTGAAGTTGGTACAGGGAATAATATTTCCCTCAACGAGAGATAGTGTATGATTTGCTCGTTCCAATTTCGGTAATGTCCTATGCATACGGTCATTTACCACATATTTTCCAGCTGTCTATCATATTTATCAGATTATCCCTTAATGCAATTCTCTGTTATCATCCCGAAATTCGATTGTCAATCTCTCAAATTCTTACACTGCAAGGAACGTGCCTGTATATTGTCACTGTGTTCGTAACCTTGATAACATATGGGCCTTAACGCAGGTTTCATTTTAGTATCATATCAGTTAAAGGTGCTTTCATATTTATGTTTCAAACGTAAGATACACCAGGATATTATATTGGCACAGCTGTGAAAATGTATGTTGTATTTGACTTATATTGTATATATGTTCACAATTCGAAATGTAAATAAATTATACCAGATTTATGAGATGTACATTTATGATTAAATTTTGTTTTGTCGAGATTCTTAACTAATGCTAAACCAGTGCTCTCTACGGAAATTTGATTTTTATTTCAACGCGAAGTAATCATTTCTATGCTTCATGGTTGTGATTTTAATGTTAATGTTTTACAAAAGCTTAATCATATTTCCTTTTTTTTTAGTGTATTGTGTATTCTCTGAAAAGGGAATACATGGCTGACAATTCACGTTTGGCTGATATGTCTAGTCACACCGGGTAACATCCTGTTGTGCATCAGTGACGAACTTGGCCGATCCACAAAAATACTGTTCTGTATTGTTAAGATAATATACTGCCAACACACACAACCTGTGATTTGTCACCAAGCGTTCCCAGTGAACGGCCCACATTCATCATGGTCCTTGTTAACATGTGTGAGCAGTATATTCATCTTCAACGTTTGGATATATGTTTGGATATACGTTGCTTCTGGCTAGACGATTCAAACATGGCCTACTAATGGAGAGTAGCGGTGAGGTGTGTTATGATTACATGTTTATTGTTTGGGCTGATGGAATCAACGACTCCCACTATGACAAGGTTTGGTCATATTCATACATTCAGTCACGCTGAAGACCCGGGTTCGAATCCCCACATGGGTACAATGTGTGAAGCCCATTTCTGGTGTTCCCCGCCGTGATGTTGCTGTAATATTGCTAAAAGCGGCGTAAAACCAAACTCAGTCAGTCAGTCATACATTCAGTATGGGAATAAGTGAATATATAATGAACTCCGTTAGTCAGCATACATGTGTGTATGTGTGGTGTGGTGTGGTGTGGTGTGGTGTGGTGTGGTGTGGTGTGGTGTGGTGTGTGTGTGTGTGTGGTGTGGTGTGGTGTGTGTGTGTGTGTTGTGTGTGTGTGTGTGTGTGTGTGTGTGTGTGTGGTGTGTGTGTGGTGTGTGTGCTCAGTGTATGAAATAAGCCAAATATCCAGCCAGACATCAGGGCTGGTAAGTACAAAATGTTACTTGCCCAAAATGGATTTAACCAGACCAAATATGGTGAATTTACTCAGGTGTATGGAACATCAAAAATTTGTACCAGACCATCGGGCTGGCTAGCTGTAAATCTAGACCGTCCGTCAGAAATCTAGACCGTCTCGGGCGGTCGGACGGGCCTTATTTCATACACTGATAAATTATGTAGGTATGTATGCATGTGTGTGTGTGTGTATGTATGAATGTGTGTGTGTGTGTGTGTCAGTGTGTGTGTGTGTGTGTGTGTGTCTTTGAAGCATGTATATTTCTTTGTCAAAACATTATGTACTTGGCTTGATAGCACTTAACAATAGTCTTGGCTCTTCTTGGCACAGAAAAAAATCTGACAATGATATCTTTTCCTTTTAAACGATCTGCTCTTCGTGACCTACTCAGCTGAAGCGTAATAGGTCTTTTTATCACTAAGACATATTAGTATTGTTTCTGTTCACATTGTATATCTAATGTTTTCTTGAGCTGGTTCTCGCTTAGTTTTGAGTGAATCTTGCTGTTTTGTATTTTAATTCAAAACAACGTCATGCACCACAAGCAGTTATTCCCAGCACGTTCAGTCAATCAACCCTAACACCTGCAGCTGGTGTATTTTATTGTTGTGAATTCTAATCGCGTAGATGTCAACATTTACATGAGCCATGTTCTAATGTCTGAAATATATATGATTTGCTTCGAAATCGCTGTCCGTACAATAACCAATGTAACGAGAGTAGAGGTGATATTGCACTTTCCCAAGTAGGTTGTAAACATGTAGCGATGAAGAAACGCTGTCACGAAGCTGCTCATCCTACATGTTGTAATTCAAACACAGACGTGAGGTATGCTGGCAAAAGATGGGACTTACTCACTCAAATGAAACTGGCCAACCATGACACATATATTTGGAGTATATTTCTAACTAAACAACAAGGGTAAGTGTGATTGTTGCCTTATCCTTAGAATGTATGTCAGTTTGACATGTCATAACGACATCAAGCCGTCTGTCTGATTCATGTGTTTACGGAGCTGAATAGGATTGTATACAACCAGACGGTCGATGACAGTGCAGTTTTTAACGGTTCATGCAATACTCCCCATTGAAAACGGAATGAAATTGCCATCTGAAGATATAAAGGAACGTTTGGCATGATAACTGTGAGAACAGTTTCAACAATGACGAGAAATGTACGTCATCATAACGACATCAAGCCCTCTGATTTATGTGTTTACGGAGCAGAATAGGATTGTATACAACCAGACAGACGGCAGATGACATTGCAATTTTGATCAGTTCACAGAATAACCCACTATTGAAAACGGGACCACCAGAGGAAGAGAAAGCTTTTCCTTCATGATCATCAACCTGCAGCCGGTTACCGTGGAGCATACATATAGTAATTACAACAAAAAATGTTTATATATATTGGATTTAGCGTTATGTGTTGACCAACTCGGGAAAACAGAAAAAGTGATTTTCACACTAGGAAAGCCATTTTGACATAATACACAGTTTTTACATATTTTTCATTTAATACTTACATGGTGAGGTGAGGTGAAATAGTGTTTAACGTCGTACTTGAGAATATTTCGCTAATATGACGACGTGCATGCGTGTGTATGTGTGGCTGCTTGCACTAGGCCAGAATTAAACTTGTTTTATGGTGCTAGCCCACTGAGATACCATGCCGCAGTGGAGCATGAATACCCCACTCAGACACATTATACTGACTCCGAGCCGACCAGTCCTTGTTGTACCCATTAATGCCAAGCGCCAGGCAGGGACCAACAAGTACCATATATTAACGTCTTTTGGTATGACGCGGCCGTGGACCGACCTTCCGCTGTCCTGGCGGACGCTCTAACCACTACACCAAGGAGGCGGTCTATCACTTATAAAGGAAGTATGGCTATTCTGTATATACTAACGGGAAAAGTACTTGTGTCTGATATAGGGTGAAGTAAATTTTCAAAAACAACAATATTATGGTTTTGCATTTGTCTGCTCGGTATTTTATCATTATCAATTCCTTGACAAAAACTATACCCAGTCACAGGAGATAGCGTCGTCATCCGGGATACAACAGAGGAAGAGATAGCTCTTCCTTCATGACGGACAGCCCTTCTAAACTGTAACACATTGGCATTCTTTCTCAATCGTAGGTCAGGATGAATCTGTTTTTTTCACAAAACCGATTGTAATATGTTTAATAGAGTGCATATGCTTGTTAATATACAAATTAAAAAGGAGACCTATGCAGATGCGGGTCTTTAGCAATGCTTACTGGGCGTAGGAGGTCTGGATCTGTTGGTCTGGCTCGTTGACAATAAAAGACATCATATACACGTTGCGTGGTCTAATCTTTAAGGTGCCTGGATCACTGGATATTCTGGCCCCAACTCGATTATTTACACACGTATTTCATATGTTTCTCCACACAATTGGGTACAAGTTGAAATTTTACGTCGCATCGGTATTGTTTCAGCTATATAAAGTTGGGCGCGATTTGCATTGTTATAACGCACTAAGATCATGGGTACCTTTTGTGTATACGATACTAGAAACAAGTTTGGTTCTGACCATGATGCACCGCGTCAGTCTGGATCAGGACGTCCTCCAATTCATGACGCTAGCAACATACATCGTGCTGGTCAACTTGCTAAAACTCACTCACGAGGCACTTGAACCAGTCACGACACACACGGTCCTATCATTTTCTACTAATGTCCTTAATTGGACAATTACACGGTTTATCCCACACTTATTTCTTTTACAAAATATGTTTGGTTGAACAGTTCCACATAATATGCAAATTAGGTTGTAGCAGTGATGATATGTCAAATTTAGTTTTTGCACTTGCTGTCATCACATGGTTATATAGTTGTCATCCAAATGAATAAAAGTCAGGATTACTGTAGAAATCTGAATGACAACACAACAGAACTACACTGAACAAAATAGTACAAATCATCATTCTTCACTCACCTTCCGCTTGCCCCGTAACTATCCATGTATATATGCTGTGTTTGTGTCACCTTTATAGTGTTACCCTAAGTTCACATTTCACATGATTCTGACGAGATTACACGTATTCTAATATCTTCAGTAATTTGTAAATCTGTTCAATATGTTTTCCCTGCGCTCACCAAGTTTACCAAAAACTCATTTCATTTGAAAACTCACACTTACCCATAACGTGGGCGTCATAGGCCCTGGTATGTGGTTTCTTCATAAGGCAAGTACTGCTAAAAGGTTTAAATCCCTGTATGCTTGCAGTCACTTGGCACCCGTCACAATGAGTAGTCGGAAGAGGAAGGCAAATCCATGTGAAGCTTTCATTGGAAATGTTCACGATTCTGATTCTGTAGCGTATCCTTCAGTGAGGAAAGTGAATCAGACAGTGACTTTATTCCACATGACGAATCAAAATCAGAATCTGATCCAGACAGCGACAGTCTTGTTTCTGAAGGCCAGGATGTCAATTACCAGATGATGTCTCTGAATCTGACGGAACTGATAGTTTGGATGAAGGCTGGTTCTATGAAGCAAAAGATGGATCTGTTTGGTCAAACACCCCGCCGAATACATCCAAAACACCAGACAGAAATATCCTCAGGACACAACAGCAAAAAGTTCAACATGCTGATCACATTCAAACAGGTAGAAATGTTCCAGCTTTATTTGAAGAAGGACATCATCAAGCTGATTGTGACTTTCACAGATATTTATGGAAGGAAGTTCATGTATCAGAAAGGTAGCCAGAAACAATGGAAGGACACAAATGAAGAGGAAATGTGGGCTCTAATTGCGATGCTCATTACAAGTGGATTCCTGAAACAAAACATGATGAGCAGTAGGATGATTTGGAGCAAGCAGTATGGCACCCCTATCATCAAAGCGACGATGTCCTGCAATAGGTTTGGCTTATGGCTGCCCTAAGTTTCGATGACACAGAAACGAGGAGTGTTCGGCGTGAAAAGGACCAGCTTGCACCTGAGAAGTGTGTGATATATTTGAACGAACTCTGTCAAAGCACTACAGCCCAGGTGAAAATCTCACAGTTGATGAACAGCTGGTTCCTTTCAGAGGAAGATGTTCCTTCATCAACTATATACCAATGAAGCCATATAAATATGGCATCAAGCTGTTCTGGATTGTCGACTCAGCGAATTATTTCCTTGAAATGCCGACCTTACCTGGGAAAGGAGGGCCGTATTGTCCAGGTTGGACTAGGCCGTCAGGTCACTCTAGATCTGTGCAGACCATTCCGTGGATCGAACAGGAACATAACAGCAGACAATTTTTTCACAGATCGTGATCTGGCGGTAGAGCTTCTCTCAAACGGCCTGACTCTTGTTGGAACAGTCAGACAAAACAAGCGCTTCCTCCCTGCCAAGTTTACAGCAAAGAAATCCATTCCACTCTATGAATCCCTGTCATACAGATGCAGCAAGTCAAAGAGTGTGACTCTCTTGAGTACCATGCACCAGACTGATGACATTGAGGACTCGCAGAAGAAAAAAACAAAACTCGTCACATACTACTACAAAGCGAAAGGAGGCGTAGACACCATGGATGAGATGCTGCACGGATCCGAATGCATTCGGAGGACAAGGTGGTGGCCTGTTGTGTTCTTCATTAACATGATAGACGTTGCCAGCCTAGCAGCTTACATTGCACGGGCAGTGAAGTTTCCAGCATGGAAAAGGTCTGCAAAAAGTCGGAGACTATTGTTTCTCCAGACAGTCTCAGAAACACTAATGCTCCCACAAATGGAAAGACGATCACAGACATCAATTCTCAAACAGTTTCAGATGGATGCCGCTAGCTACTTGAAAGCAGGTGCTAGTTCTTCTACTGGTCCGTCCAGCCCCAAGAGGAGACGACGCTGTTGCATCTGCAGTTCGAAGAAGGACAGGAAGAGCCAGCTGATTTGTAGTCTGTGTACTCGGAATGTCAGACGATAGTGTACAAGGACTGTCAGTAAATAATTACTCGTATGGCGAAGATGGGGATTGCAGACAACTGAGACCTGAGTCTACACTACGTACTATTTGATGACGAGATTTGCTCTGTTTGCAGAAGCCAGAAACCTTTCACTATACTATGTCAATCATTTCATTTTTAAAAGATATAACATTGAACAAATGGAACTTTGCAAACAGTTTTATTTTCAGATGTAAACCATGGAATGAATAAATCATTCTGTTTTTGATCAATAGTTGTGTTTATTCTTTGACGCATCAAAGCTTATAGAGGCAGCTTCTTGCAGAGGTCACATGTAGCAGGGGGGGTACTCCAAGTGATGTCCATCATCTCTTGTAGTGTGATGTGGTAACCTTGAAAGCAAACAAAAGTAAAGTATTATAAACTGAGAACTGTTTCAGTTGAAATTGTAGCAATAATAAAGTAATCTTATAATAATCATATGAATATTCAACTTCTTTATTCACTGGATATTCACTGGCTTTTCAACTTTATCCTGCCTCATGTAAGAATGTTGATCTCTGATTGGTCCACTTGACCCTGGACAAATTACTGTGTACAACGCCCACCAGGTGAATAAATTCGTTGCAGCATTACGATTCGGCGTGCACGGGGTTTTATGCTGCAACTTATATTATCCAGTGTATGAAGAAGTTGTATATCTATAACATTATTGGTATAAAATATGAGAGGTTAACTTTGGGGTTTGATTCTGATATCAAGTGTAAATCAGATATTTTATGAAGAGCTTACCATATGAGCTGCATCATATTGGTCATCATATGCATCTGTCATATTTACTCCAGTATATCTTCATCTAATCATTGTAACAGATGAACTAATTGATTTCTCAAATATAATGATGTTTCTTTTAAAGATATATCAGAAAATTTTGAAGATCAGAAAACAGTGTGAACATTTATTTTAATCTTGAATATATTACAATTTACTGTTTGTAAAATGTTTTATCGAAAAAATAGATTAAATACTTCTAAAAGAGGAAATGCTCACCTGAGAGCTCTAGATTGTGTCATCAGGGCCTCCATGGTAAATGAGTTTTGCATCTTGGGGAGAACATACGCTAAACAAATATTGTGTGTCCGACAATGAAACCACTTAAGGCACCGGGGAGGGTTAAGACGTCCCGTAGAGCCTTTTCACTACATCTTGACCGTGGGAGTGGGGAACTCTTCTTAAGTATAGCTGGGCATGGGAGGTGTCCATCACGTGAATTCATAAACTACATACCTTAAGCTATATGGAAATGATTCCGACTGTTTGTCCCTCAATTTTGTATTCAATATTTTCATCCCGCATCTCACATTACATCCCAAGTTACAAGGCCAATGATTGTGTGGAGATTCTTATACCCTGGATACTCAGACTAGGTCTAATTTTGGTACCTTCAACATTGTTGCATTGAGATGAATATTACCATATCTGTCTTTATTGCTACAATAACAGTTTGAGCATTATACTGCATTTGAATTAAATAAATATTGATATTGGCTATTAAAACTACACATGATTTGGTTGATGATTTAATCTTAGAGAAATAATACAAGATGAACCTCTTTGTATAGAATAATAGCTACATACACACATGGTACACAAATAGGTAATCTCTGCTCAAGGCAGGATCGATTGTGTGGTTCCGACTCGATCATGACCATCAGTTTCTGTTCATGAATCACTGTCATATAGTGATTACGCCTGATGTTTGTGAGAATCCGAACGTACCAACAACAATATAAATCAAACGTAAGTAATTTGCATATTCACCTGGTACAATATGCGGACATATGGTTCAAGTCAATTCGGACATCAATTTTGGAAATGTTGACCGCATATGTGACATATCAAACTGTTTTATCCTTGACCACACACGTATAAACAAGAGCCGTGATGCGCTTTTTGAAAATGTTGCTGAAAGAGCATGCTCGATTGTGCTTCAACAGTTCTGCTATATAAGACACACCTCAGACTGGAGCTGCAGGAATACAGCTCGACATTAGGGTTCAACAGTTCTGCTTCAACAGTTCTGCTATATAAGACACACCTCAGACTGGAGCTGCAGGAATACTGCTCAACATTAAAGGGAATTTGACTACTGGGAAGTTGACGTCATCTCCTGGTCATATAGGTCACACTGGCTTGAAACTGAAGTTGGTACAGGGGAATAATATTTTCCTTATAAGGAATAATGTTTTCCTTAACGAGACATAGTGCATAATTTGCTCTTGTGATCTTGCAGAAGGCCAGTTCCAGATTTGGTGATGTTCTCTGCATACGATCATTTACGACATATTTGATTTTCCATCTGTCTATCATACTTTATTCAAATATCCCTCAATGCAATTCTCTGTCGTGTTCCAGAAATTTGATTGTCAATCTCCCAGATCTAACTGTCACATATAATTTTTTTAGTAGTTAATTGTGTATTCTCTGAAAAGGGAATACATGACTGACAATTCATGCTTGGCTGATATGTCTATTCATAGCAGTTAACATCCTGTGTTGTGCATCGTTAATGAACTGGGCCGATCCACAACAATACTGTTTTGTATTGTTGAGATAATAAACTGCCAATACACACAACCTGTTCCCAGTGAACGGCCCACATTCATCATGGTCCTTATTAACATGTGTGAGCAGTATATTCATTTCAACGTTGCTTCTGGCTAGACGACTCAAACATGGCCTACTAATGGAGGATAACGGTTTGTGTGTTATGATTACATGTTTCTTGTTTGGGCTGATGGAATCAACGACTCCCACTATGACAAGGTTTGGTCATATTCTTACTTTCAGTATGGGAATAAGTGAATATATAATGAGCTCCGTTAGTCAGCATGTATGTATGTATGTATGTATGTATGTATGTATGTATGTATGTATGTATGTATGTATGTATGTATGTATGTATGTATGTATGTATGTATGTATGTATGTATGTATGTATGTATGTATGTATGTATGTATGTATGTATGTATGTATGTATGTATGTATGTGTGTGTGTGTGTGTATGTATGTGTGTGTATGTATGCGTGCATGCATGTATGTGTCTCTGTGTATGTATGTGTGTATGCGTGTGTTTATGGCCCATGAATCGGTCTAACTGTTTTCGGTATTAATGCCTCTGGAGTATTTTCCAAACTAAACAACAAGGGTAAGTGTGAATGTAGCCTTATCCATTGAATGTATGTCAGTTTGTCATATCATAACGTCATCAAGCCCTCTGATTCATGTGTTTACGGAGCTAAATAGGATTGTATACAACCAGACGGTCGATGACAGTGCAGTTTTGAACGGTTCATGCAATACCCCCTATTGAAAACGGAATGAAATTGCCATCTGAAGATATAAAGGGACGTTTGGCATGGTAACTGTGAGAACAGGGTCAACAATGACGAGAAATGTACGTCATGTATGCATGTATGTCTGTGTGTGCGTGCGTGCGTGCGTGCGCGTGCGTGGTATTAATAGTCTTGGCACTTCTTGGCACAGTAAAAATTCTTAGAATGAAATATTTTCTTAATCTGATCTGATCTTCGTGACCTATTCAGCTGAAGCTCAGTGGGTCTTTTAATCAGCAAGACATTCGCATTGTTTCTGCTCACATTGTATATCCACTGTTTTCTTGACAATAATGTGTAGGTTTACATAATCCAGTGCTCTCTGTATCCTTTTATTGGAATAATTAGAAAGAAGAAATGTTTGTTCCTCTTATGTTTGCCTCAGGTGTATTGTTAGAAAGCTGGATCTCGCTTTGTTTGAGTGAATTTTGCTATTTTGTATTGTCATTCAAAACAACGTCATGTACCCCAAGCTTATTAGTCCCAGCACGTTCAGTCCATCACCCTCAACACCTGGTGCATTTTATTGTTGTGAATTTCGTAGATAACAACGTTTACATGAGCTCTTGTCTAATATCTGAATATATGTTTTGCTTCGAAATCGCTGTCAGTACAATAACCAATCTAACGAGAGTAGAACTGATAATGCACTTTCCCAAGTAGGTTATATACATGAAGGCATGAAGAAAGGCTGTCACGAAGCTGCCAGAATGTTCTTCCTACATGTTTTGTAATTCAAACACAGACGTGAGATATGCTAATTTTACTGTCTCAAATGAACCCAGGCCAACGGAGACACATGTCACCTCTGACATCCCTTGACAAATCGTGGGTTTATTGCCCATGAATCGGGCTAACGTACTGGTGTTGGTGCTATTGTACTGGAGTATTTCCCAAACTAAACAGCAAGGGTAAGTGTACATGTAATTGTGACAGTTTGTCAATTTCACATGTTTACTTTTCAAGCTAAATAGGATTGCATACAACCAGACGGACTGTCTATGACAGTGCAGTTTTGAACAGTTAGCACAATACCCAGCTATTGAAAACGGAATGAAACTGCCATCAGAAGATACAAAGAAATACGATGGCCAAGGGACGTTTGGCATAATGATAGTGAGAATGGGGGCATGTGTGAGAGGAAATGTCATAATGTCAGTCAGACAGCTAAATTACTTAACGTAAAATGGTTTATGTTATTATTAATAATAATAGTCCATTTATCAATGTACAATGCATGCTCGAAGCCGGCAAACAATCTGATTATTATTACCCCGGATAACCCAAACTGCCTGTGAGGCGCAAGAAGGTTAGTGGTTACATGCCTTATCCCACCGGGTACCCATATTCTGCTGGGTGAACAGGGGCAATTTTGAACAAACTGCCGAAGGTGAGACCACATGTCTCATGTGCTTCGTTGTTAGGCAGGACTAAATTCTTAGAAACTCTCAGGAGTCAAGCTGCCAAACATGGTCACCCATCCAACGAATCTCCGCACCCAACGTTGCTTATCTTCACCTGATTGTGACCTAAACACTATGCACAGGACCACACGGCATGCTTTTACTCAGTTAGATATTATGACAACTTAGGGTGAGTGAGTTGGGTTTTACGCCGCTTTTAGCAATATTCCAGCAATATCACATTGGGGAACACATGCAATTTGTTTCTTATATTATAACCATGTTGGGAATTGAACCCGGCCTGACGAGCGAACGCTTTGACCACTGGGCTGCCCCACACAGCCTTATGTCAAGCACCAGATTAATCACAGACTGCCCAATCAGACCGTCGTCGTATAGCTTGAATATTGCTCAGGCTGACTTCAAACAACATTCACTAATACAAACATCTGGATTATCAAAGTTGTGAGGTATGCATATACACATGGAAATGATATTAATCATAAAAGAGTTCAGATTTGGAGCCAACATATAGGTTTATTTACTCTCTGACATCAGGTTTGCTAAGGTCTAGCACCGTCCAGCTATAAAACATCCAATAGATACATCATCTTTTTTCGTGTTAAGAAGGGTTTTAATGCGGTAAGTATAGTGCTTATAGTAGTGTTAATGCAGTAAGTATAATGCATATAGTAGTGTTAATGCGGTAAGTATAGTGCATATAGTAGTGTTAATGCGGTAAGTATAGTGCATATAGTAGTGTTAATGCGGTAAGTATAGTGCATATAGTAGTGTTAATGCGGTAAGTATAATGCATATATAGTAGTAGTGTTAATGCGGTAAGTATAGTGCATATAGTAGTGTTAATGCGGTAAGTATAGTGCATATAGTAGTGTTAATGCGGTAAGTATAGTGCATATAGTAGTGTTAATGCGGTAAGTATAGTGCATATAGTAGTGTTAATGCGGTAAGTATAGTGCATATAGTAGTGTTAATGCGGTAAGTATAGTGCATATAGTAGTGTTAATGCGGTAAGTATAGTGCATATAGTAGTGTTAATGCAGTAAGTATAGTGCATATAGTAGTGTTAATGCGGTAAGTATAGTGCAATAGTATAGTGCATATAGTAGTGTTAATGCGGTAAGTATAGTGCATATAGTAGTGTTAATGCGGTAAGTATAGTGCATATAGTAGTGTTAATGCGGTAAGTATAGTGCTTATAGTAGTGTTAATGCAGTAAGTATAGTGCATATAGTAGTGTTAATGCGGTAAGTATAGTGCATATAGTAGTGTTAATGCGGTAAGTATAGTGCATATAGTAGTGTTAATGCGGTAAGTATAGTGCAGTATATAGTAGTGTTAATGCGGTAAGTATAGTATGCATATAGAAGTGTTTATGCGGTAAGTATAGTGTGCATATAGTAGTATTAATGCGGTAAGTATAGTGCATATAGTAGTGTTAATGCGGTAAGTATAGTGCATATAGTAGTGTTAATGCGGTAAGTATAATGCATATAGAAGTGTTAATGCGGTAAGTATAGTGCATATAGTAGTGTTAATGCGGTAAGTATAGTGCATATAGTAGTGTTAATGCGGTAAGTATAGTGCATATAGTAGTGTTAATGCGGTAAGTATAGTGCATATAGTAATGTAAATGCGGTAAGTATAGTGCATATAGTAGTGTTAATGCGGTAAGTGTAGTGATATTGGTCATGTAGATGCATCTTGTATGTAACTGAGTATGTAAATAGATTGTATATCAATGAGAATATAAGTGTAACGTTCTCGCTGGGAATGTAAATGCATACATCTAGTTTGTGCAATGTCATTGAAGATCCGGGGTAGAATAGGTCTTCAGCAACCCATGATTGCCACAAAAGGCGACTATGCTTGTCGTAAGAGGCGACTAACGGGATCGGGTGGTCAGGCTCGCTGACTTGGTTGACACATGTCATCGGTTACCAATTGCGCAGATTGATGCTCGGGTTGTTGATCACTGGATTGTCTGGTCCAGACTCGATTATTTACAGACCGCAGCCATATAGCTGGAATATTGTTGAGTGCGGCGTAAAACTAAACTCACTCACTCACTCATGCCACACTCTGTATTCTCGCACTGCATTGGTTACAGGCACAATGTCACGCATTTTCGACAGTATTTTGGCCTATATTATACATATTGGGGCATATGCACCCACTGTAGGTTCCAATTGATGCAATAATAGGATCCCTTAAGACTTGACTGCAATCGATAATTAATGGACTTCGAAGCGAATAGCTTCCAGAGAACACTTGCAATATCTGCAATATATGCTTAAATGCAATAATGACAACGTTTTTTGTGCGTTCTGTAAATTAAATCAAAACAATACTGTAACAAGAAACGCTAACAAATTCTGTTTTTATTCCTTTGTTTCCTATCAGGAACAGCTGACACAAAGGTATGAATATATGTAAATAATATATGTCATTTATTACATGAAACAACAGCATCGATTCAATGTAGGTATGGCTGCTTATCTATGTGGGTGAGGGAAGATCCATGGGCTAAATATAGAATGAAACGTCATCCTCTTATCTCAAAAGTATAGTATTGACATTATATATTCACTGCTGCTACCCGGTGATCTTCAGATGACCTACTGCCAATACCACACACCTGCAATCACCAGGAACGATTCGATCGTATGACCTATATTCAGTTATGGAACTTCAGGCGACCATGTCGGACACAGCAGTTCACGAACCAGGTCTGTATTTTTATTATGATAAAAGTATGCAGTAGTTTATCACGTGTCACATGTGTGTTACTTTAAACTGATCTACTCAAGAATGTCACATTATTTCAGCGTTAATGTAGCAAATTGTTCCTGCCATCGGCGTGCTTTAATGGAAACCTGATTGACTCTGTCTATAAGCAGATGTGTGTGCGTGTGAATTCAGAACACACTGTCAGTTTGTGTTTTAGTTGTTTCAGACCAAAACGCCATTTTGACTGGAAATTACACTTGTAGTTAAAAAATACCGTAGCTGTAGCTTTAAATATTCGGGCGGACAAAGGCCCTTTAAACCAAATTCAAACTTGAGCTGCAAAGTCATGCATACATTTATCACATTTGTGACACACATACGGGGTATGGTGTTGACATAGAGTTCATGATCAGGGTGAATACTGGTCACTGGGCTACTTACACCCAACACTTGAGTGGGAAAAAATGCCTGTTTCTTTCATAAATTCGAAGGATGTTTGCACTGTGTTTACAGGTCTATCCTGCAAATTGTGAATATAGTTGCTACCGGAAGCCTAAGGCAAGACTACCCTTTCGCGAACACCCGGTGTCATCGCTGAATTTCAGTCTTCCATTTATATGATTTATACAGCTATGTTATCCGTTACTTCTATTGGAATCTATTTCTGAGGATAATCCTCTATTCCCTGTTTTATAGGCGAACAATTAACTTTGCATGCGTATGTTACATCTATGTGATAATTATTCATAAGCACATGAAGTTTATGGTACGGTCGGAATGGCACAATGGACTTTTAGTCATAAGGGATTTTGTACATCCTGTTTTCCTTATTAAAAGTTAGTAAGTAGAACCATAGAAACAATATAATGTAACAGTGGTTGGCACCTGTATGTTGTATTTAAATATCATATTCTAGATAACTGTATTTATTGTTTTTATGCACAACACATACGTATTCATTATGTTGATTTAGTGTGGATGTTCTGTGTTTGTTTGATTCTGCTTTGGTCACTTCCATTATATTAGGAGTGGCTGACGCTTCCATTAGAGCAGAACATGAAGACGCTTCCAATAGAGCAGAACATGATTGCACTTTAACAAACACTTTCATCACTTATTTATAGTAACATACACTCAAGGCCAAAAGAAAGTGACCTGTACTAAAATTCTTAATAAAAATCAACACAGACAAAAAATTGATTTCATATCTATTTATGTTGATAGTAAGGCCACTTGCTAAACATACCGAGGTTATTACAACGTCAAACATGAAGTAATGTTTAAGCAACATTTAATTAAATGACACTGGTATCAAAAGGCAAAGTTACATGTTTTCAGTTGTCTTGAACAATATCTGTGAACTCCAGATTAAAACACAAATGTCAACGTTTAGGTGTGCATTACTTAGTATCTTGTGTGTCCTCCTTCTGCATTGATACATGCAAGTACTCGACGTCTCATTGATGAAGGCATTCGGGATATTCCCCATTCCTCATGAATGCCCTGTTCCAGTTGTCTCAGGTTTGCTGGAGGGTTTAGTCTCATTCTGATTTTCCTGCCCAGAAAGTCCCAGAGATGCTCTATTGGTGAGAGGTCAGGGGAACGAGACGACCAAGGTAAAACGTTGATGTTATTGGTTCCCATGAAGTCACAATCCTAGCTGTGTGTGCAGGAGCATTGTCTTGTTGAAATAATGTCCCTTGGTGTTGATTAACGAAAGGAAACACAACTGGACGAATAACCTGGTCAGTGTATTGTTGTGCTGTCAGGTTGCCTTGAACTGTGACCAATTGTGTCTTCATTTCGCCACAGATACCCCCAAACCATAACACTCCCACCACCATGAGCCTGCACCTCCATAACGCATGATGGGGCATGACGTTCACCACGACGGCGATACACACGTGCTCTACCGTCGTTATGGTATAAACAAAACCTACTCTCATCGCGAATGGTCTGTGGGCTCGAATTCCGGCATGCTGAAGTCGTCGTCTAACTGTGTGTCTGCTGACAACTCGACCGAGTGCCGTTGATGCCGATTTCGAAACTGTCAGGAACCGATTCCTCAGATGTAGAATTCGTAGATATCGATTTTCCTGAGGGGTAGTGACCTTTGGTCTACCTGACCTTGGTCGGTCAACAGTCCTGCTAGTCTCAGTGAAACGTTTAATAAGTCTATTGATAGTATGTCTGTGACAACCAAACGTTCTTGCGACATGGGCATGAGAAACTCCCATGTTTATCATTCCTATAACTCTTTCACGCTGTAAGTCTAGGCATATCTAAAGTGTTTTCCTGTTTCACAACGTTTGTGTTATACCAACGGTCGTTAAATGCCTTGTTTGGCTGACGTAGTGTTCCAAATTTAACATAAGTTACATTTGACCACTTTCTAAAATGGCATTGTGTATTTCATAGCTTTCGGACGTGGGAGCCGTGCCAGTTAACACTTATCAGAGGGGTACACAAAGTCCGCTGTCTAGACTACCAGTTGTCCGACTTCCTTTTTGTGGAAGCCGCGGTGGCTAAGCGGTCTAGGCGTCTGACTTTGTGTGCTGGCGATTAGGTGCCTGACTCTGAGGGTCTGGGTTCGAATCCCGGATGGGACTCAACCCAAAAAGTACTAGAATCCCAAATAAAACATATGTTACATTTGACCACTTTCTAAAATGGCATTGTGTATTTCACTTATTTAAAGAGCTCCATTCATAGCTTATTCATCATTATGTTGCCTAAAACCCAATGGAATTTGTTTCGGTAGGTCATACTGTTGATCCATTTGGTCCATCGATTATCTGCAGACCATCGATTATCTACATATAATTAGAATATTGCTGAGTACGGCGTTAAACAACAAACAAACAAACTTTCGGTAGATAAAGGGGGGTAATTATTCTATTGATCTGACCTTTTATATTTACTATGGAGGATCAGCAAATGGTTTTATCATGGATATCGGCAGCTGTTAGAGGCCACTGAACACACTAATGTAAATAGGAACGATGCCTTACATTAAGAGAGTAGGTCTTAGTATGCACCCGTGTATAACGCAAGTTATGGAAGATGTCCTTTCTCCTCTTTCGTTGACATAAATTCAACCTTTGAACGTGTTCGTTCAAATGTGTGGCTTCAGAACATGTTCCGCTCCACTTGAAAAAATAAATATCATAGAAGAAATCTATACAATATGTGACAGACGTGACATCAATGAGCAGAAAGTCCACGTGCTAGCGCAATGTGTTTGATGCTGTATGGGTCTCACCTGTGTCGTATTACGTGCTGTGTCCTGTAGCTGAGTATACATGATGAACAGGGTTTAGTGAGTGAGATAGCCGAGAACAGTTGGTACTGTAGGATCTGTTTACTTGAATAACAACCAACATATTCTGGATGGAAGGTGTGTACATATTAGATTTACATTACACTAGGGTTCTCGTTCTTGAACACAGTCATATCACATTAATTTCCCTGCGATGGTAACACTGTGGGTTTTGAATAGCATTGCTCAGAATGAGCTGAATATCAAGTGTTGCCTCTGAAAATAAAACCTTGCGTTTTTGTTAATTATTATTTTCAGTTTGTGTAACGATCACAACCGCAACACCGTGAAAACGATGATAACCGAACGTTTGTTAAGCCAGAGGTGCATTTCTATCCCAAGTTTAAATGTGTTAAATTTATTAAAAATATGACGTATATAGCCAGGTCATATCTCCAGATATCATGATCCTTCGTTATAGATGTTTCGTAGTGTCGTCTATGTGGACATATGTACATTTGAACTGAGCAGTACATGCTATTCTGAATTTGCTTGGTATATGTAAATATAGCGAAACAATAACAAACCAAAGACAATATACGTTAATGTTGATAGGTGGACAAGACACCAATCGTACTCTGAATTGCCTTTGCATGGTTTTTTTTGCAGATTCCATGACGATTTGACAATGATGAATAAACATGATCCTTATATAGTCGAATTAGCAGATAGAGCTTTTAACAGATATTTGTTATGCTAATGAAAAGGGGGTTTTGTTATTGTGTGCTTGAATTTTTCAGAGATTTACAGTGCCAATTTGTGCTTACATTTTTTAATATCCAAATGCTGTTAGTTAATAGAATGCATTCCTGTTGCGATAGTTGTTGGAAAGCATATGATCATTGATGGAACACCTGTTGTTATCCATCGTGTTTTTCTGTACTAAATAATGAACCATGATCGGTAAATTATCCAGTTTGATTTTGGACGGTTCAAGTAACTTATCTGTAATTCAAATATATTACTTCAGCAACACTTTTTGAAACTCGGTTATGAATATGTATCGATGGTTATAATTGCTGGTATATTTCCTAATTTCCATCGTTTTCATCCTTGCATTAGTCTTTGACAAAAAAAGTCATTGGTGGACATTATTTGAAATATGGAAGAGAATGTTTTGTAGTCTGAATAGGTATGTGAGTCTCAAAACAGACATCTGCTGCTGATTCCGAGGTGCTATATTTTCAACAACGAGTTGTGCACTCAGAAGCTTAACACAAGTCTGCATTTCAGCGGCCCGGGCGACAGTTGCTCATCAGCAAACCATGCTTCTCGCGAGAGATCACAAAGTGATCACGTGTTCAGGCTGGATGAAATGGTTGACGCATGTCATTGCATCCCAATTGCGTAGATCGATGCTCATGCTGTTGATCACTGGATTGTCGGTTATTTACAGACTGCCGTCATATAACTGGGATACTGCAGATGTATGCACCCGGTATGTCTGGTCCAACACGTTTGATTTTGTACGACCATCGTTAAGCGGCCTTCACACGGCAAACTAATGTTTGACAACCCATGTTGTCATACACGAGTTTGAGAATGTGAACATTCCAACAACTCGCCACCAACACCAATTTCAGAGTTGTCAAACTGTTGTCGAGAAACAGGATCGGTCTCAACTTTTCCATCAAATTTTTGTGCAGTCAAACTCGAGTTTGTCGTGTGAAGTGTTGTCAAACTCGTGTTGTTCAGAAACAACCAATCGAAGTCAACGAAATTGGCACGTGACCGCACCGATAGAGACATGGTGCCCAAATGACAGGAAAGTTTGACAACATGTGTTTGACGTGTGAAAACGCGAGTTTGACAACTTTTAAAATTTTAACAACATGTGTTGTCAAACTTGAGTTTGCCGTGTGAAGGCCGCTTTATATTGACATGCAAGCAATTTCCCCAAGCCCAAACCAAATATATCATGAATCGCTTTCTCGGTTTGAGAATATGTTGCAATACAGATAAATTAAACCAACAAATCCCTTTCCACAGCCACAAGAACTATCTCTCAACAGCAGAGTCGTATCAACACAGACTGTATCATGAACAATCGCTTACTAAATAGGTGTGATACAAGGTGCTCGAGAAAAGTTCAGCGCATCATGCTCCTACCGTGGGAACCGTGAAAAACCAATCTTGCATAGGATACATTTGTTCCTCTTATCGTATTGTAATACTATTAAACACATATTCAAAATTAAATATTTCATATTAGTTATTCCCATAAAATTCTGCAATGTGTTGCTGGAGCCAAGGTTGGCTCTCCCATGACTCAAGCCCATACATGCCAATCCATGAATACACAATGCCATTTAGAAAGTGGTCAAATGTAACAAATGTTATATTTGGGATTACACTTTCTTTGCAAAGCCGTTGTGGCTGAGCGGGTGAGGCGTCTGACTTTGTGTGCTGGCGATTAGGTGCCTGACTCATGGTGCATGGGACTCAACCCAACAAAAGAATCTGTACTTTACTGAGAAAGTGTCATCCCAAATATAGCATATGTTACATTCCGATCCAGTCCATTATGGGTGAATATTTCAACAATTTTCGAATCATGTGATACCAGAGTGTCAAAACATAACTTATCAGTTTCAAGTGTCCATTGATATTAATAGGAGTTTAAGGTAATGTTGGCATTAATATTTGCCAGGCATCATTTGAAGTTAAAACAGAGTGACATAACAGATGTACTGTAGCTCGTACAATTATTTCAGACGATGATGGCTCGCCACCATGGTATCGCTCCACTCGGTACTGGATATCTTTCGTCGGATCCTTTGGCATAGTCAACACATTCCTACAACGCGGCGACCTCAGCATGGCCATCGTCTGCATGGTCAACCACACTGCCGTGGACATCCTCAAATACGGCATATCTGTCAACGGCAACGTGAGCCTCTTCACCAACGACAGCAGAGGGTTTCTGGACACCAGTGGCATTACGAATTTATCATACGTCACAATCGTGGAAAGAGACACTAATGTCACTGAAGGAGTACCTTTGCATGATTCCTGTGACTCAAAAACTGTTGATGTTAAAGAGCGTGAGGTAGGAGCTGTTATTCTTTCTCTTTGCTTTTCCTATATGTTTTGTGTGTTTCCACACAGTCTCTTAAAGGTAAATGATTTATGATACTACAATATCATTGTACATACAAGCCCTACTACTCGATATGTATAAATGCAGATGTTGTCTGTTTCTTTGTTAACGCCGCACTCAGTTGCAGTCATTTTGCATCAGTTATGTTGGTGAGTCTGTTAAAAGTAACTGTCTGAAGTTAGGTTCAACTGTCGTGTTTTAACATCCCAATTGTGATAATATCTGAATCAGCTGTGTATTTCCACACAGGACGGGGAGCTAATTTGGGACAAGGAGACCCAGGGCCTTGTCCTGGGCGGACTTTTCTGGGGCTATATGAGTCTTCAGATATTCTGCTCAATCATTATACAACGATGGGGATCAAGGAAAGTGGTGGCGATCGGGATGTTCTTTATGTCAGTACTGACGTTGTTGACACCGGTCACAGCAAGGTGGTCTCCCTGGGCAGTGCTCGTACTCAGAGCAATTATTGGAGTATTTAATGTAAGTATCATTTTACTATCAATGTAAATGTTAATACATCATACTGGACCCGTTACGTTCCTGGTTTAGAATTGATCTTCAGCAACCCATGTTTGTCGTGGGAGGCGACTAATGGAATCGGGTGGTCAGGTTCGCTGACTTGGTTGAAACATGTCATCGCATCCTAAATGCGTTAAATTTAATCACTGGATTATCGGGTCCAGACCGCCGTCATGTAGCTGGAACATTGCTGAGTGATATGGTATTATTGATATACGTACATCCGATTGTTAGATAAACATTACTGATTCCCTTTGTGCAAATATCACGATTTGAACATAATAAGGCATTTTTGCTGACTGATATTGCCCGTGGCGTAGCCTTTAATGACTAAAGCATTCGCTCGTCAGGCTTGAGTCCTGAATACGTACAATGAACCATGGAGGCGTGCAACGTTCACTAAGTGTTCAGCGCTATTTAAAGGTTGTTATCGGTTTTTTTATTTAATTCGCGAATATGTTATATATAATAACAGTATTATAGCCAAAAGTAGTGTCAAAATAGACTCGCCTTTACCATTTTATTGTAGGGATTCACAATAAATGGAATCTTTGCTCTGTGGGGTAAATGGGCTCCACCTTCAGAACGAAGTCGTCTAGTATGTATCATGTACTCCGGCACCATGTCTGCAACCGCTTTGGTGTTCCCACTGTCAGCTTTCCTCTGTAAAGTGAACTTTGCTGGAGGTTGGCCCACTGTATTCTACTTCTATGGTAAGCATTATATAAAAATTCGTTGAAATCTGTATCATTTGTTGGTTTTGTTTTACGCCGCCGTCAGCAATATCACAGCTATATGATGGCGGTTTGTAAATAAACGAGTCTAGACCAGCTAATCAACTGATTGACATCGTGGGGATCGACACACGGCGACATGCATCAACCAAGTCAACGAGGCTGACCACCCGTTAGTCGCCTCTTTCGACAAACATGGGTTGCTGAAGATCAATTTTAACCCGGATCGTCACGGGCATGGTATTGGAGCGCACACATTTCAGAGTGATTCCTTTTGATTCCCTACAATATAAATAGTTAGGTTGGTTGATGCTTGTTAAGGAAACATTTACACCTGATGCATTCTTTAGAGAAGCCATTGCTGGAAAAAGAATCTTACATTTCCAAGTCAAGCAGTCGATGAAAGTAAAAATTCCCGCGACCACACCCCACCGTGTGGATATATCGTCATCCATTTGTGTCAAGATCGTTTAGTTGAGGGTCAAAATCGGGTTTCAATCGACTTGCAGAAATAACAATAAAGAATTGGTAGGTGTCATGAGTGGTGCTCTATAGGCCAACAGGCTCAATCATCAATGATTATGTTTACATAAATTTTAATCGATTGCATGCGATGGTACCGTAGCGATCGCAAAGCAGGCGGGTGGGGTGCACCGGAGTGCCCGGCCTTGTCATGATGTATTGTACTGCGAAGCATTTGGAGTCGGGGGTCAATCTTTAATCCTCGCAAAGACACGAGGGCCTGTGGGCTACCCCACCGCCCCTCGATCTGCAGACGTTGTGTGGTAGCTAAATATCCACTGTTTTGTTACAGGTGTCGTAGGGGTATGCTGGACATTTATTTGGATATACAGTGTTTACGATGACCCTGCACACCATCCCAGAATACACCCAAAGGAACGGAAATATATACAAGACTCACTAGGAAAGTCGACAAAGAAAGGGGTTCAAGTAGGTCAAAACACTTTGTTCCATAAAGTTTATCCGTGAAGATCCGGTTAGAATTGGTCTTCAGCAACCCATTCTTATCATAAACGGTGACGAACAGGTTCCGTTGTTCAGGCTCGCTGAACTGGTTGACACAAAGATCGATACCCATGATGTTGATCATTGGATTTTGTGGTCTGTGATTATTTACAGACCGCAAGCTGGAATATTGCTGCGTGGAGTTAAACAACAAAGAGACGGAAAAACCATTAAACAGATGGTACTGAATTTGTTTCAGATGACAATGAAATTGAAGAAAAAATATCTGCCTTGTTTGAGGATTTTCATATTGACAGATGTCTGTGTTAAACTCTACGTGCTCTCGTGTTTTCGTTGTTAAATGTTTGATTGTAACTTTTCTGAGAAAATGACACAGGTTAAAAACATTTTTCTCATCTTACAACATTGAACACTGTCAAAGAACGACAGTAAATTATTTCAAATTATACACCTAAGGGGTATGCTGAACGGATGGCGAATTGTGAATAGTGTGAATATAATGGTCTTTGATTTACTAAACAATGTTTGTTCGAGTTTTGTTTAACGCCGAACTCAGCAATATTCCAGCTATGTTAATAAGTCAGCACAAGACGGTCCTGTATATATAGGGATGGTGTTACTTATTCTTTGACACATTTCATTGTATCCCAGTTGGGTAGATCGATGCGCATAACGTTGATCACTGGATTGTCTGGACCAGACTCGATTATTTACATACTGGTTTTAATAGCCGGTATATTGCTGCTTGATGCGTTGAACAACAAACAAACAAAACTTATTCTGTGAGCAAATCAAACCAAGGTTAGTTTTCGTTTGGATTGGATTTGGTTTAATTCTTTTCACATTGATCCGTGCAATCAGGAAACGAGCTGGATACCAACAGATCGTGGCCTTTGTTGATAGTATTGAATTCGACCAAATTAGACCATCATCTGGGCACCACCTGGGTCCCAAACAAGAACAAAATCAATCGAAATAAGATTATTCCGGGATTATTCCTGTAATGAACGGTGTGTTTGTATCGAATCTTTGAAGGACATTTAGAAGTGGAATACGTAAGAAATGCAAGATTTATGGATGTCAACTTCTTTATTGTGAATAACACGACGTTTCGGAGTGTATGCTTGCTCCTTCATCAGGCTCCTTCATTACCTGATGAAGGAGAAAGCATACACTGCGAAACGTCGTGTTATTCACAATAAAGAAGTTGACATCCATAAATTTTGCTTTTCTGGTGTGTTTGTAGTTGCAGCTACCTACACCGTGGAGGACTATTTTTACTTCCTTACCATTCCTTGGTATAGTATCTGCACACGTGACCTATAACTTCGGCCTCTTTCTCATGATGTCCAACCTACCCACCTACATGATGGAAGTACTTCGCTTCGACATACAATCGGTGAGTTGATATCTAGGTCCCATTAGCTGAAGATCCGGGTTAGAATTGGTCTTCAGCAACCAATGCTTGTCGTAAGAGGCGACTAACGGGATCGGGTGGTCAGGCTCGCTGACTGGGTTGACACATGTCGTCGAATCCCAATTTCGTATATCGATAGTCATGATGTTGATCAACGGATTGTCTGCTCCAGGCTCGATTATTTATAGAATATTTCCAATATAGCTGGAATACTGCTGAGCTCGGAGTTAAACAACAACCAACCAACCATCCAACTATGTCCCATTAAGTGATCGTACTGTTTCGACAATCTATAATAAAGTATGGCTTCTTGATATGTTTGGATGGAAACGTGCAGGTGTTAAACAGTCATTTGTATATAATTTTGATGAAGTCATGGACACGATTGTGACAAGCTTAGAAACGTGATAAGACAAGTGTGAGATTTGGAACGACCATAAGTTTTTGGAATGTATGGGAGCGTTTTGTTATGCGAATTCTTCAGGCAACTGTATCATACACGACGAATTTCTGTTTGGATTTATATATGAACGTGTCTATTCGAATTGGATATTCAGTGAAAGCTATATGTGTCATCCATTCAGATAATATTCATCACCTTTTGCCTTCTGATTTCTGATCATCCATAAGGGAATCAGTTTTTCTGATAATAGAGATCTGTATTGTATGGATTTATGTTATGTATATTCAATATATCATCAGAATGGCGTATATTCCCTCATCCCCTATCTGGCGATGCTTCTGGCAATATTGTTGGGATCACTATTTGCGGATACTCTCATCGAGAAACAGTTACTGAGTGTAAACTATACCAGGAAACTCATGACAATACTCGGTAAGTATATGGATGGTGGTTGAAGGGTGCAGGACTTACTTATGTCCTTTATAGTGCGACAAACCAACACACATGGTAGCCTTGTTGTGTAACACATAGAGTACGTGAGGTGAGGTGAAATGGGGTTTAACGTCGTACATAAGAATATTTCGCTCATATGACGACTGCCTGCGTGTGTATGTCTGGCTGCTTGTAGTAGCCTAGACTTAAGCTGGTTTTATAGTGCTAGCTCACTGAGATACCATGCAGCAGTTAAGTAATACTATGAAAACCCCACTCAGACACATTATGCTGACTCCGAGCCGACCAGTCCTTGTTTTACCAATTAATGCCGAGGGCCGGATAGGGACCAACAAGTACCATATTTTAACATCTTTTGGTATGAAGCGGCCGGGGATGGAACCCGCGACCTTCCGCTCTCCAGGCGGACGCTCTAACCACTACACCACGGGAGCGGTTCACATAGACTACGTTATGCTTGACACAACGTTATACATGCTGTGTGAATCAAATATATTTGTACGGTTTGTCCATTAACTGACTATCACTGCTCCTTGTGCACCATATGCATGAATTGCATGCCCTTGTGAGTTAAGGAATTCCTTAGTTTTAACTTAGGACGATTGATCATGTACAGCGTTTCACAAGTTAAACTGTGAAATAATAATCATTACGAGGATAGGGTTTTATGATGATCATCGCCATCATTTATAAAAGATAGTGATAATAAGCAGGGATCTATTAACTCGAAAAGTATTCTATTGAATGCTTTGAAACTGCGGCAATTTTCATTTTACGAGGGGATTTTTATGATATGAAACCTGTTTTGTCTGAAGAAAGAAATCCGTTAATGATAGTCGTATCACTTGCATACACACAGGCCATCTTATTCCTGGAATTCTGCTGATAATACTCAGTTATCTGGACTGCTCCCAGAAAGACATCGCTGTAGCCCTTCTGACATTAATCATTGGTCTCAGCGGTCTGGCCTACTGCGGACTCTTCGTCAACTTCTACGACATTGCACCTGTGTTTGCAACGAAGATTATGAGCGTCTCCAACGCCATTAGCATGATACCTGGAATACTGGCCCCGTATGTCGTGGCCGAGGTAACAAAAGATGTAAGTAGCATGATATATGGATGTATGACTTCGTTATTACAATCAGGGGCTGTGGGGTAGCCTAGTAGTTAAAGCGTTCACTCGTCATGCTGAAGACCAGGATTCCAGTCTTTACATGGGTGCAATGTTTGAAGCCCATGATATTGCCGGAATATTGCTGGAATATTGATAAAAGCGGCGTAAAAGTAAAGTCACTCACTCAGTTATTACAACAGGAAGACGTTTTGGTCAAAGTTCTAGCGGTTATAATGGTGTAAGAACCTACACCGAAACGTCCCTCCTTTCGTAAAGAAGTTGGTTTTTTTGTGTGTGTTTTTTTGGGTTTTTTCCACATTTTTTTATTCACATCAGTAGGTACAGTCATTTTATACAAAAATCATACACATTGATAGGTGACAGTTCTAGTTACAATCGTTTTATACAAAAATCATACAATCAAGGTTGTATAATTGCGGATCGTCTAAGCTTGAGCAATTAGGTAAGTCGGTGCTATGGGTAATATTACTTGTTTGCTCATGGGTTCATTTGGTTTGTTTTCATAATATCACCATATCATTCTGGGTAACCAAGACGTAGAAACATTCATACATTATTATACAGATGTCATGCCTAATACAAGCTTGTACATGTTGACAGTTCACAACACATCAGTCTTCAAACATGAGTGGGTACATTCAAGTATTACTGCACAAAGATCATAGATTGTAAACATTAAAGAGTCATAACACATCAGACCATGTTGTGTAATGGGTGCCCGTTTACTCCACATTCGTCTGGCTGGTTTTTCATTCTGGCAACATATCTTTCAAAGAAGCGATGGAAGATTTTAAGGACAAAATTAAATTTCTAATACAGCTTATGGATATAAATATGTATATCTTTTCCCGTCCGTGAATCGACACATATTGTAATTCACTATCTCAAAATTCTACTTTAAGCATGTTAAAGAGTCATGACACATCAGTCCACCTAGTAGTGGTAGCCATTTGCTCATACATTCATTTATTTGGTTTTTTATTCAAGCAACATATCTCTCAACTTGAAAAATATCTTTCAAGGTAGCAATAAAAGATTTGAAAGATTCATTTCTAATACAACTTATATATATATATATATATCTTTTTCCGGCCAAAAGAATGTGGTTCACCAGTTTGAAGTTTGCGGTCCCCTGGATACCAAAGAGGATGGATTTAAGATTAAGCTGAATCTCATAACACAGATGTTGTCTCAAAAATTGTCCTGATTGTACCAAAAATGATTAACCTGTGGACATTCAAAATATACATGCACAATCGATTCGTTTTCATTGTTACATCTTTGACAAATACTATTGTCGATCAACTTCATTTTAAATAATTCCTTTTTGGTGTATATAATGCGATGCAAAAATCTATATTGGAAATCTTGTAGCTTGATATCTCTACAGCATTGTTTAGGAAGACTAAATATTTCCTTCCAGTTTAAGTCAGTTAAGAACATTTGTTGCCATTTACTACAGATAATAGGGAGATAATTATTTTGCACAAGTATATCATATATCTTCCGAGATCCCTTTGATGGTTTAGTCCATTCCATAAGAAAGTTATTAATCCTAAGATCGGAGTCACATATAGGTTTAGAATTGTCTATCACCCTTATCCATTCTTTAGGGAAGTTACTGACAACTCGATGATGGTCCAAATAAGTACCCTTGAGGTTGAATTTTTTTTTCAAGTCTACAAAGGATAAGCGCCCGTTCTCGTCACATAGGTCTACAGAACTAGTTTTCTATAATAAAATTTGAGTCTGTACACTGGTGGTTAAACCATATCGGTTCAGCTAGAAAAGCCTGAATATCTCTTGCATCTGTCAAATGAGACCCATAGTATTTACTCCAAATATATATCGAATCCTGCCAGTAGGGGTTATCAATTTTACAAAGTCTGTAAGACGGTACATGGGCACCCAGTTGAAAAAGGAGTTTTAAAGGAAAGTAGCTATTATAGAGGTTCTTAAACATGCTTTTTAGGATACTGAGCTTTAGCGATGATATAAACACATTTATATCTACCATTCTCAATCCACCATTCTCATAGCTTCTTGTCAAATTCGCCCGTTTAATTTTATCAGGTTTAGAGTTCCAAATAAACTTTAAAAAAATTGAACTTAGTTCATAAAGAAGTTGTTCATACATATATCGAATCTTTCCTTTGTACTCCAACATCTAAATGCCCATCAAAGAAATTATATGAAGATACTTCCTGTAAACATACCTAGTCCACATACCAGTCAGCCCGCAATCAGTAGATAAACACAATAGAAAGTTCATAATTTGTACATTAAGCTATTGTCAGAGAAATAAATTTCCAATACCGGCTCCAACGGGAAATGGGGTTGATAAAGTTGCCGAATACCCATCAATAAATTAAATATCGCTCAAGGCTTTTGAGTTAATGAAGAATTACGTGTAATAAAAATTAATCACCAAAATCTTTATTTCCTTAAAGGCATTCCACCATAGTGTGACCATTGCAGGCAACATTTGGGGCATGACAAACAACTAAAGTATTTAATATTTAAAGTAAATAAAGAATTAAGATTACTGCTACACGTACATCTTCTACAGCAGTGAAACGAGTTTGCTAATGACTGATGAATAAGTGAATTTACGCCGTTTTAGCAATATTCCTGCAATACCACCGGGAGAGACACCAGACATAGGCTTTACACATTGTACCCATGTGGGGAATCGAACCCGGGTCTTCGGTGTGAGGAACCAATGCTTTAAACACTAGACTATCCCTCCACTCCGGTTATTTGGGACGTATCACAAATGTATGTCTCTATGAAGGTATGTCATTATGAATATCAAATGACAAAACACATCTCCATTTCGTATCTTTCAGAAAACAAGGGAACAATGGCAGATCGTATTCTTCCTCACCGCTGGTCTGCTTGGTTTGGGAACTGTTGTGTACCTGATTCTTGGACAAGGTCACGTACAGAAGTGGGCGGTCATCCAGGAAGTACCTGAGGAAGAGAAGGCTCTTCCTTAATGATTATCAATCTGCATCCTGATACATATGAGCATATATTTATATAGTAATTACAACGAAAAATGTTTATACCAGGTTTAGCGTTATGCGTTGATGAACTCAGGAAAAGAGAAAGTGCTTCGCTTTTTTTACAGTTTTTCTTATTTATTACTTGTGAAGGAAGTATGGTTTTTATGTATATACTAACTGTGAAGGCATTGTGTCTGATATAGAGTGAAGTAAATTTTGCAAAATAACAGCATCATGTTTTCGCATTCGTCTGCTCGGCATTTTATCATGATAAATTCCTTGACGAAAACTATACCCAGCGCCCTAAAAGAGGAATGCTTGAGCAACTTCATTGACAATTTCATTATGGGTTGTGCGGACCAGTATCGTTGCTACACGCAAGGCAGTGGTGGCGCGTTGTAGACATCTGATCATTGTGAACAACCTTGGGGATGTTAATCGAAATGTCCAGAGATAGCGTTACCGGCTGTTTCTGATCCTGTCGTATGATTCTTCCGTCTTATCCAACCTTTGAAGACAGATTCGAGAAAGGAGACGTCATGGCTTACATGAATGTTACGTTACCTCAAAACTGTCTGGAAAAAAGTTGTTACCAAACGTGAAAGCCTAGCGTCATTTACTGTTGAACAGATGAACACCTGATGGCTAAACAGCCTGTGCTGTTCGGACTAAGAAGAAACATATTCCCAACAAACACGTAAACGTCCTCACCGTACGCCGCGCAATAACAAGCACATTGTGAATCTCGGCCTTACACTCAATATGCCTTCATGATTATGTACTATTGAAAGTTGATTTAATATATTTCAGAATAAATCTATTTTTACCATTATACGATGAACACGTTCCGTTGTTGTTTCATTTTATGTTGTTTAACGCCCACTCAGCAATAGTCGGACTTGGTCTCTTTGTAGCCCAGGAAAGGCTCGTATTTCATTGCACTTGATATCTTGTCTATTTCATTTTTGTTACAAAGAGATAATGTTGTTTCATCATTCCAAGTATCACTGTCGGGGTCAGGAACGGTTTTGAAATGAACATCCGGTTGTTGAAGCTAGCCTATCTCTATTCTAACTCTAGTCTGTGATCCACTGTGATGTTTGATCTTTCAGGTGCACATATCTTGTCCAGAGAGCCATGTCATGCTATAATCACATATTGGGCTTCTGAGAACCTGTTGGTTGGTTGTTGTTTATGGCCGCACTCAGCAATATTCCTGCTGTATGGCAAAACAATTTACACGTAATCGAGCACACTTGTACTAGTTCAGTGCATAATTTCGAATTGCAGAATCGGAAAATCCATTCCATTTTAGTAGCACCCACTAGCTTTTCCTGGAATTTAACTCTAGCGAAGAACTGGTTTCCTACGATCGGTTCGAGAGGCGTGTTCAGTAACAGTACCGCGAGTACTGAGCGCTGACCGTACATGTTATACCGCCTTAGTAATCACTGCGCGAACCCACGCGCGCTTATAAACACTGCCCCGGTAATGGCACTACATACGACCATGTTTCCTCCGTCCGTCACTAGTACTTCATTTCCAGACATGGTTAGACATTACAAAGAAATTTGATATGAAAGGTCATATACTGGAGATGAGGGTACCGTATCTGCGATGGGAGTACCGATCACAAATAGAAGCAAGTCTCTAATAGACGGAGGTATGGTCATCGTGATGCTCTTGAAATCAGCTTCACCCTCCCCCCAATCATCTCACGTCCTTCTCACTAATTTTTAAAATAACTCAGGTGCCTCCAGCGTTGCCTTTTTAAAAGGCTTTTCTTGTTTTTCCTAATGCGTAGCTTCCCTGCAATGCTAATGTCCTAAATGAAGCAAGTTTAGATTTCCTCAAGCTCCGGTGCTGAATCTCTCATCTCACTGGAGCTCCTTTTCAATTTAAATGGGATTATTTCTTTGGCGTTGGTCTAAATTACTCTTATAAACTCCCTTCTAACTGCCGTGTGGGACTATGCGAGTATTTGTGTTTTGTAAATGTCAGATCTATGATCTTTCCATTATACATAAAGGGTACTGTTTGTGCCGCTTTTCTTGTTCACGAAACTGAACCGTGATGAATAGGATCACCACCAATGTCACCAAAAGATAATCATATGGTGTCTCTCTACTGTTCGTCTAGGTCCAATGATGTTATATGCTACATGATTGGTTGGACATGATAAGGCCATGAACATCTTTATAATTGCATAAATTTGATTTCTCATGACAAAATATACTCTGTCATTATCTCTCCTGTTTAGCAGTCAAAAAAGCGACCAACCTTTCCCACAAAAATATTAATAATTTACTAAATACTTATTCGGGTCGACTGCACTCTGTTGACCTCTCAGGAATGAATCACTAAATAAACAGTGATGAAACAGGGTGCTCGAGTACAGGCTAACTCATCCCGATCATCGGTGGGGCACGCAACAAACTCATTCAATGGCAAGCCAATTGTTTACCCGAAAAGATGAGTGAGTGAGGGAGTTTAGTTTTACGCCTCACTCAACAATATTCCAGCTATATGGCGTCGGTTTGTAAATAATCGAGTCTGGACCAGACAATCCAGTGAACATCAGCATGCGTATTGATGACATGCGTCAACCAAGTCAGCGAGCCCGACCACCCGATCCTGGGACGTTTACACGCGTATAAATTGTGTCATAACATCACCCAACCTTCAAGACAGTTTGCATTTTACTGTATCTTTCATGCGACCTATTCAATTCCAAAACACAAGTAAGAGAAGTGGGACTAACGTTATTTATCCGTCTTACGTTTAAATGAAACCCCCGAATTTACGGTGGAATTGGCGATGATAAAGGGATGGCGAAAGTAGGGGCTAGATTATTTGTACATTGATGGAAACATACTCATATGGATCATATCCTTAAAACATAAATATCGGCAGATAATCTAATCACTGTAGAGTTGCATTATTTGCGAAATGGCTCCAGATACCTTGCATGGAAATAAACGTTCTGAAGGCTATTGTACTTATATCACACTAAACTCTCTGAAAGCCATTGACTAGTTAAAACCCGCTATCTATCCAATGCAGAGCTTACTCATGATCAATTTACACATGGAACTGTCAGTAGAAAAGCGGATCTCCTCGCCATATGTTACCAATTATCTCATTGCGTCACTGACTCTTAATGAACCATTGCTGGTGGTTTAATGCAGTTATATATCCGAACCATTGAAATAAATGCTAATATATGTCAATATGGTAATAATCCATGTACCTCTGACTATGAAATTTATAATAAATATAAACCTTGTCAAATACGATTTCAAGGGTATTTAAACTTGTGTCATCCATGAACAGCATTTACAATTACTTCTGGTGTTATACATGCATTATACGCTATTGTCATATTACTTACAAGATGCGTTTTTAGTTCAGGACCAGCGAAACATGGAGGCCCAAAGATATGTGCATTTCAAACGTCGAGTAAAACTGGATTTGGCCCAAATTGGGTATCTAGGTGGATTTATACTATGAGTGAGTGAGTGAGTGAGTGAGTATGGTTTTACGCCGCTTTTAGCAATATTCAAGCAATATCACGGCGGGGGACACCAGAAATGGGTTTCACACATTGTACCCATGTGTCGAATCGAACCCGGGTCTTCGGCATGACGAGCGAACGCTTTAAAGGAGAATACGAACGAAAACAAAACTTTTGATATATTGTAAAGGATATTCTAAAAGTCACATTCCGTGATTAAAATTGAACAAAAAGTTTGTAAAATAGCAATAACAACACAAAAACGTACTGGTCTTTCCGCCTATTACGGAAACACCCGACAGTTAATGAGCAGAGGGGGTATCACGTGACTTGACGTCATAAGTGCCTGTTGCTGATGGCTTCCTCTTTGATTTTACCTCACAACTTAACAGTGTCCGTGGATGCTGAAGCAGTAAAAGATGTTCCTGATGTCATTTCTGAAATGGATGTTAGACTGTATCAATACGATCCGATTTTACATCTTGCAAGACAATCTTCCTCTGAAGATGAAGAAGAAGAATCAAGCGAAACGGGGGCATCGCTTGAGGTCAAAATAAATTTTAAAATAGACCATATCATTTAACAAGATTACTATTTGTCAGCAAAATGTCATACAGTTCCAGCCAGCAAACTCACCCCTATAAATATATGACCAGTCACTAAGAATTATTTACGGACTGGTACTAAGTCACAAACACTTACACAGGCACGCACGCACGCACGCACGCACGCACGCACGCACGCACGCACGTGCATGCAAGTGGTGATACATATGCAATAATCACAAACACATGAATGAAAATCCCATTACACCTCATTTACGATCGACTCTAAGAAGACCGTTCCATGGTCAATTTGAATCTCATTATTATAATTGTTTATTCTCTCCACCCCTTTATCTGTCACGCGGCATGCCTTGTCGGGTACGGAGATGTACACGCGTCATACGTGACTGATTAAATGCCCTGAATTAACGACAAACGATCCGCAGAAGTCGTTACGTGATCGACAATCAAACACAGCTCCCAACTACGTCAGTCAATATTGGTCCAAAATTCGGATTTTATGACCGATTCTTTTATTTGCCCGAAGGAATGCTGAGTATTTTCAATCATAAAGAAATGTTATTGCTACATTGTCCTCAAAACATACAGGATGAATGCTGTAGGGCACCAGACAACAAATAAATACAAGCTTTTATGCAATGTGAATGACGGCTGGGCAGAATCATGCTGAATTCTGGTGATCCATTCATGTAATTCTTCATGCCTAATGGAACCAGTTTCGGCTGAAATTTGATATTGGGTATATTCTGGGATTCACTGTTTATATTTGAGATCGATGAGTTTTTAACGCATTTTGGAACACTAAGATTGAGATTAATGTCGGGAAAGAACCAGCATCTCAGACTGGCGAGGTTCATTCTTAGCCAGAATTATATTGAGCTCGGTCTGTCATAATAATGGAATGGAGCCGTGTATATTTGCTCAGTGACAGTCACATTTATAACATTCAAATCATACAATTTTTATACAGTTATCAAACACGCACGCACGCACACACGCATTTCAGACATAAAAAGGGAAACCACACACCCATGCACACATCAAAAGCGGTAACGATTCCTGTTTTCAGAATCATGCGCTTTATTTATAGCAGCACTCGGCAGTAATCCAGCTGTGTGGTCTGGACAAGGCAATCAAGTGACTGAAATCATAAGCATCGATGACATGCATCAACCAAATCAGTGAGCCTGACCACATTAGTCTCTTTCAACGAACTGCACGCGTTGCATGGTCAAGTCATCTGACGTTCAGGATATAGCTCTGTATTTGTTGAAGGCTGCTGCCGTGGCGAATTTGTCCTTCCTCGCGAGGCACCATTCCTTCAGACATATGAACGTCAACAAATCATAGTACCAGAATTGGTCTTCAGCAACCCATGCCTGTCATATGAGGCTGCCTTACTTGGTTGACACATGCTCAAGATGTTGATCACTGGATTGTCTGGTCCAGACTCGATAATATACGACCGCCGACATGTAGCTGGGATGTTTGTGAGTGCGGCCAGAAACAACTAAACAAACAAAAAACAAAACCGCACAGCAGGACAACGCCTCCATCATAATCACATTGAACTTATCGTTACAGATTTCAGTGTACAACAGAGTTCCTCAGGCTCTCTTGGACTGTAGTTTCGTCAGATTCGTCGTGCATCGAGTGAGTTAATATTTAACGTCACATCGGCAATATTTCAGCCATATAGTGACGAGAAATGTTTTATAAAACAATAAATTAAAGTTGCTAAATAATCAGTCATCGAAGGACTGTAAAATAACTAGGGTATCACAGATGGACGTCGCCCATCGAACATGTGTGGGATGAAATGAACGTCATGTACGACGACTTCAAAACCAGACGGTGACATTGGTCCAGCTGCGGTAGGCGTTGGTCAAGAGCCTGAATGACAGCCTACAAGCCAAAGCCTCTCTCATCCATCTTCTGTTGTCAATGAGGCGCCGTTGTTCAAGTGTGTCAATGCTGATGGTGGTCTTACCCGGCACTGACTTTTGAAGTGACATGAAACCAACTTCAAGCCCCAGAGGAAAGAAATGAGTTGAGGCAGGCACGATGATTTCGTGTTTTGTGGAAATAATTAATTATAGTGTTCATTTGAAAACGTCTGCGTGACTACATTGTCAAGCAAATTTGTCATCGTTTTCTGCAGACAACTGGCAAAAAATGAAGATCTTGTAAGATAATATATTATTTACCAGCAGAAAACGGGTCAGAGAGAGAGGGAGCGATATCGGAAATGAGCTATGGACGTCAGTACCTTATACTGTCAGCCACCAATGGAGGATAGTGAGTGGGTGAGTGGGTCTAGTTTTACGCCGCTTTTAGGAATATTCCAGCAATATCACGGCGGGGGACTCAAGGGAGGATACAAGTGAGGCTGTTTAAATCATTCAAACCAATTCATCATCTCAGATTTTGTCAGCAAAAGTCATTTCAAACAGGTATAGTGTCATACACAGTTCACGTAAGTGTTTCACATATACTTGCCTTGCATTTGTTTTGGAATAATGTATACGGGACCTCATTCCAAGCACTGGCAATCACTTATGGTCAGAACACGATGTGACTCCAAAACTAGAACAAATGGACTCCCCAATAGAAAGGTACTGGTAAATGCCGTATTTTCTGTTTGATCAGATTCAGTGCAATATTGGCACCAGTGTTAAATTAATGTCACCCTGTGTGATTATTTAATGCCACACCATTATCCTTTTGTCAAAACGTAACCTGACATTTTGCAGGATTACCATTATTCTAAGAAACTTGAGTGAAACTGCATGATTTTGAGAATGCCAAATTGAAGGAACTAATAACTTCTTTGAGAGGCTTTTAGAAGTTGGAGTAGTGAGAAAGGATAGCAATACATGGATGAACACTGTATTAAAGAAATTGTTCATCCACATATTGGTTCTCATTGTTATAAAGCTATTCGTTCATAAAGTATTGTCTGTAATCAAGTTGTTCATCCATATATTGTTATCCTTCCTGAATGAACAAAAACCTTTTTTTCTCTCAAATTAGCAACAAATAAAAGAAGAATAAAAGAACAGCGTGTTACATCCTTAACATTATGGTGAGATAAATAGTTATTAAAGAAAAATTGCAAGTGATTGAATATTTTTATACGCCGCGCCAGCAATGTGCAGATTTTCGCAGAGATTACAATTATGTACCAACATAATTAACATTATCAACTCGAAGGTGGGATTAGCAGAAATCGATAGCAATACTTATTACAGATCAATACGCCTTCATCAACAATGAGATGTTGGTGTTGAGGCTAATGCATCTTTGACATAAATCTCCCCACCACATTGATCTGTGCCATTACCCTCAATGTCACTGACTTGAGTGAGAAACGTCTCCAACACCACTTCGTTCACTATTCCCCCTGCCCCATGAGACAGATCCCGCACACTAACACACTCTCAATACAGCTGAGGCATGTAAATGTACTTCCCTAACTCTTTCTCGCTGTCTGCGGAGGCCACATGTGAGACGAACGGCTGGCGTAAATATAGAACGCTTTCCAGTGACAGCTTGATCCGTCTATCTAGTCAAGATGTGCGGTTCAGTCTCGGGTCACGCTCACTCGACCAGCAGGTTCATTTGACCTAGAACCTGTCTGTCAGCTGTAAATCCCGCAGCTTGCACGTGATCCTATAAAAATAGCATGAGCCATGTTGTGAACTTGCTATGGGAATCGATACTGAGCTCGAAAGCAACTTGAGCCGTCTCAAGGTGAATTAGTGTCACGTGATCAACAACTGTCTCGTTGTACCGCGGTGCTTGTATACGGATATAACACTGTGATTCACTCTGAACAGGGGGTCGAAATTAGCTTGGCAGTTCTTCGGTTATGTGTGTCATTGATACTGTAACAAACTAAACAGGCCACGTTACTGTGCCGACTTTTGCGCTATAACGAGGTAGATATGAGCGAGAGTTGAGGTTGCGCTCATTTGACCACTGTTCTTTTGTTGTGTTGATTCTCTGACAGTGGAATGTCCGCACGACGCACCAAGAAGGTGCATTTGGAAACTTTTCTAACTTAACCCACCACACTACAGTGATGTTTAAGAGATCCATCAACTTCTCGCCCTTTGAGAAAGATCAGCTATTACGCCTCATCAGGGAGTACATCGTTATATTCGAGGACAAGCGTTTGGATGGAGTGGGGAGACGCGAGAAGGAGCGAGCTTGGCTGGAGCTGACGGACAGATACAACTCGCAGGATAATGTCAACCTCCGGACCAGCAAACAGCTACAGGCATGTTGGAAAAATCTCAAGAACAGAGCTAAGGATGTAACAGAAGCTTGCAAGAGAGGGGAGGAGTTCCCATTCTTTACAATGTCCAACAGTCTTAATTCGAGTTACCTCCCTTACAATTCTTTCAACGAGGATGAAAATGGATACGAGATACGAGGTATGTCCTCAATGTAACGCAGTTATGCATCGGTTAACACCAATGGCACACAGCGTTTCGTTCTTTTTTCTCAGCAGCATTTATCTTTTGTTTCATATGGTATTATATTGTTTCACACATGACATGTTTAGAGCGACTGATTAGTAATGAGCTGTTCAGTTGACTATATAATTTCAAAATAATTTCATATAGATTCTTTATAATTTTTGAAAGATATTTAAGTTAAAACAGTTTCGAATCGTGTAGATTTTTCACAGCTATTCAAGAAGTCATTGAATTTTTTAAAATATGTATTGAAGACAATGCTTAAAATTAAATGATGGGCGTTGCGGTAGCCTAGTAGTAAAAGCGTTCGCTCGGAACGGGTTCGATCCCCCACGTGGCTACAATGAGTGAGTGAGTTTAGTTTTACGCCGCACTCAGCAATATTCCAGCAACATGGCGGCTTCAATCAGTGAAGCCCATTTCTGCTGTTCTTCACCGTGATATTGCTGCAATATTGCTATAAGCGGCGCTTATCCGGGCCAGTTTAATCAGACGTTGTCATCTTCCGTACGATATTTACGTGAAGCGAAATACGTATATTTAGAAATGTTTCATTTATCTCGGTAGCCGAAATTGAACTTTATATCTATGCATACTGTGAAATATAGTTGATAGTTAATGATGACACTAAAGTTTATTTAAATCATGGCACATTTGTACGATGGATACTGTGAAATATAGTGGTTGTATTATGTCGCTTATGTTTATTAAAATTAAAATTTGTCCTATATTTCCAGTGAAAGCAGAGCATGACAGCGATGTCGAAGATGCCACCCAAGACGACATAACTGTCACCTTTAACTCCCATCAGCAACCCTTCTCCGTCAGCAATTCCCCCTCACCCCCTCCGACGTCTGCCCAAGTGAACTACGTTTACTCTCCCACCGCATCCACGCCATCGTTAATAATTCCTCAGTCATCAACACATGCGCACTCATCATCATTCTCCGTGCTGACGTCATCCCCATCTCGTTCCCCTTCCCGCGAAGAACCACCGGAGGAGAAGGTTCAGCGCCTGGAAAGAAGTGGTACCACGAGATTACCATGTTCGGTGCCAACATACAGAGCGCCAGAACGAAGCATCAGCAAGTCGGTAGATCGTATTGCTACGTCTATACTCTTTGAACGAGGTGTGTACGACCACTCAGGGCCTCAGGGATTGTTTGTTCCACGTGTGGACCACTATACCAAGAGGACAGAATCTGCATCAAGTGATGGAAACCTTCCACAGCGCGATAACTCAATACAAATCAACCAACAGTATAGCAATACAAGTCCACCATATTACAAAAATGCTCACCGATTTAACAGTTCTACACAACCTTTAAGAAAGGGCGGTAACTCCCATCGTCCTATTTCGTCATCAAGACCAATGACGTCGAGTTCAGTCCGGGCTAATGTTAATGGCCACGTACCTCTTATGTCGCCTCACAAGGTGAAGAAAGCTGCTCAATATAGAAGACTGGAACATGAGGTAAGGATGAAGAACTTGAAGTTCGAGAGGAGTTGTGTTGAAGCAGAACACAAGCTGAAATGTGAACTTTTGCATTTGAAGATCAAATACTATAAGAATAAACTAGAAGAACGTTCCAATCGACCCTCTCAAACCGGCCTCACCCATGTTGGACCCGAATAGCCTGCTGGAGGTTAATTTTGTGTGGATTCTTTCTTACCGTCCGGGACTGCAGGATAATATTATATAGGCGGTGTTGAGGGTTTATTGTTCGGCCTATGGTGTCCACCATTTATCCGTTGACGGGTGTCTTGATACTTAAAGGATATTTAAGAAAGGAGTGAAAATTCAGTGTCGTGATACTTGCCAACTAACAATGGGTGCTACTGAGAAGAGACACACTTCTAAACAGCCAGTATTTACTCAAGATATACTCAGGGTAGCTGATGCATTATATATATTAATGTGGGCAATACATTTCGGTGGCTAGCCTCGATCTTAAGGGCAATGTGGACTTGTTTCACAAGAGCTACACATGACATGCCAATAACCCTAGTCAAACTGCGGTGTGTACTCACAAATCTGTTACCTATTTTGTTTATATACTGAGATGATAATGATGTTATAACATGCCTCTGACATAATATTGATAATTATTTACATTTAGTTAAAGATGATCAATACAAAGGAAGTTAAAGATCACAAGACTCATTTCAATTTCTTTTATTCAGGGTACTGAAGAGGCCACAGGCCTATAGTACAATACAATCACTGTGAATATAAATTAAGGTTATTGTTCAAAGCAACAAATCTACAAATTGTTAAAAATCTATCAATGTACATCTATCATGGGTTCAACAGTAGAAAATTTGTTTTAAATACCCTGTAACTGTACACACTTGTATTGTACTATAGGCCTGTGGCCTCTTCAGTACCCTGAATAAAAGAAATCACAAGACTCTTTTTATACGACCTGGTGGTGACTGCAACACATAATCTTCGTTGTGATCTTTAACTTGTTTTGAGTAGTATATTTGACAGATATGGGGATTAACCCTTTCGTTAAGTGCAAACTGCAACGATGAGACATTCATACTCGTTATTAAGCTATTTGATGCATCATTATAGCTGCGCTGAAATCTTATAACAACAAAATGCCCTTTCCAATAACAAAAAGCGACAAAGCCGTGTCGATATTCAAAAGAAAGCTCTGTCAAGAGCAGAATCGATTATCGACCATATCCTGAGCATGATTGAACCATCGTCAGTAATGATAGTACCAGCTGGATAAATGGAGCGGTTTCTGCTCGCTGATCACAAACACATGCAGACGCTCGTCAATTGCTCATCTGCAAAATGACGGGATTCCATGGTTCAAGTCGAAATAGGGAATTGTATCTGACATTTTTTTGTCACTTATGCAACAATATGGAAATGCTATTCACATTTCAACAATATGTTTTTAGGCAAGATTATAACCTTGATCAAAGTTCTGAGCAAGAGACGCGTGACAGTCTTTGAAAGCTTTGTTGAACGAGCATGCTCCAGTACCAGGCCACTGTACTGAATCTATCAATATGTTACAGTATAACGAGAGAATGCTTAACCGCGCTTTCTAATCTGGTGCTTCAAACGAAGAGCTTGGATAGCTCGTTTAGTGTTATACTCAAACAGTAAAGTCTTCATTGTCTTCACATAATAGGATGGACTTGCTTGTCAAACTGCAGCTATCGTTTCTATTTTCGTGATTTCCATCGTCGGGTTGTTTTTACTTTTTCTTCGGATTGTTCATACCCAACCACTTGTCGCTGAAGTCACCCCGGGGTTAACCAATAATATTAACCTTTAACGTGGTGAGATGGTCCCCACATTATTATGGATGACATTATTGAGTCCTGTTACGAAACCGACTCAGTAAACACTGGATTCTGAAGTCAATGAACCAAGCTTTGCTCATGACCTTAGAGGATGCTAAGATCAACGTGTTCAATAAAACACGTATTTGTATTCACACTGAGCAAAGTGAATATTGTACTTATCTTGCCCGTCCTTTAACCTTTTTCTTATGGTTTATGTTTTGTTGTACGAAGTTGTAACGAGAAACGTTTCCCAAAATTTTGGCATATGTTAACCGATATATTTATATACATATATGTATACATGTACTTACGAAGTATCCCATGTAGAGTGGTGTGTATGTGTCTTCAAACGAACATATGTGAGTGTTCTTTGCTACTGTTATCAAAATGTGTTTTCTGTTGAAATATCTTGTTATAATATGATTATTATTATACCTATTTCCATACCTTGATGTGTGACTTTCCAACCAACTGGTATCATAGTCATTCTGATTCTAACGAGTGATGTGATTTTATAATGAAGTATATTTTATCATTCCTAATTAAAATTGCCTTACACAAATGCTATTGTTTTCCATATATTGTAATGCCACGGATACCTTCGACTACAAGTACATCGACATATGTACTGAAAAAGCGTTGCGGTTTAACCGCTTCTTTCATGTTATTGTAGTTATTACATCTCATGATAAATTAATTGTAGACATGCCGACTAATCTGTGGTCTTCAGCTAGTTCTTTATAATGGACGAACATCGATGTTATCTGACTGATTGATTGTTGTTTAATGCCGCACTCAGCAATATTCCAGCTATATGGTGTCATCGATGCTATCTAGTGAGCGACTATGGTTTGACGCTGTTTTTAGCAATATTCCATCAATATCACGGCGGGGGACACCAGAAATGAGCTTCGCACATTGCACAAATGTCTGAAATTGAACTCGGATTGTTGGCATGAAAAGCGAAAGCGTAAACCACTAGGTTAATCCAAAGGGCCTATTTAGTATGTAAACTATTTTATAGGCTCTTGTAGACTGTACAATATGCTAGATTTATTACGGATTGTGGGAACAATTGCAGAGCAGAAACCAAGGTGGCGCATATCCCTTTGGCGGAACCAACTGTGATGTTGCTCCTTGTGGTCAGATATTCCTCAAAAGAAATAATGATACTTGATAAGATATGAGGACCAAACAGAGTTATTATAAGAGTAAGTAGGGGGAGTGTATTGAGGTAGTCTTCAAATTTGTCTTCGTGTTACCTAACACCCGTGAAGATCCGGGTTATAATTGATCTTCAGTATCCCATGCTTGTCGTAAGAGGCAACTAACGGGATCGGGTGGTCAGGCTCGCTGACTTGGTTGACACATGTCATCTTATCCCAGTTACGGAGATCGATGCTCATGCTGTTGATCACTGGATTGTCTGGTCCAGACTCGATTATTTACAGACCGCCGCCATATAACTGAAATATTGCAGAGTGCGGCGTAAAACTGAACTCACTCACTCACTAATTGAGTTACGAATTGTATTTTGGTAGGGAAGAGGAAGGGGGTGATAAGACAATTGTGTAGCATTGCCAGAAGTTACCCTTGCCCCAAGGGCAATTATTCTTCATTCAGCTGATAGCAGTCTCAAAGTACTCCAACGGATTCGATATACAGGATATACGTAGATGTGCCTTTTGTTTAATGACAGAGTTTGACATAAAACATGTGAATATTTTCTGTTTCCTTTGAGATTTTAGAAACCCATGTCACACACTTATAATAGGATAAGATTTACAACTCTCTCTCTCTCTCTTCTCTCTCTCTCTCTCTCTCTCTCTCTCTCTCTCTCTCTCTCTCTCTCTCTCTCTCTCTCTCTCTCTCTCTCTCTCTCTCTCTCTCACACACACACACACACACAATCAATCAATCAGAGTTAGATTTCTTTTGTGAACGTGTCAGCATTGTTTTGAACAGCTAAGGAAATTCATTTTATCTTTAATAGCAAACCGAAGCACATTCTTGATATAATATATGTGTTAAAGGTCACATGCAACCACAAAATCAAACATAATTAAAACACAATTATCACTTATTCATGACATAATATACATTGCTGGTTATGAAAAAAACATAAATACAAAATTATAAGCGTACACTCGCAAATCAAAAGTGCAATATTTTGTACTTGGGTTTACTTCCTAACAAAAGAAGCAGCCGGGATACCGAACCCAGTCAGAGCGGGTGGGTGTGCACTCAAGTGTAACGGCTGGTTCATTTGCAGATGCCCTCACGGCTCATTGTGTGTGTATATATAGAGATGTTGGGTTTTGTAAATACATGCTCATTATTTGTGTATAACATTTTGCAATCAACAGACATCATAACATGTCATGTGTACAAGTATCACACCTGCCTGTCTGTGTAATTACATAATGTGACAGAGACCGAACTCGGGCCATAAATCAATGCGTTTTGTTTATGGTGTATAGCCTGATAGTTCAAATTGCATGTGGTCAGTGATTGAAATTGTGTATTGAATATTGTCATTAGCAGACGGGCAGGCAGACACATAGGTGCCAATAAAACAGACATTGAGTTTTGTCTGTGACAACGACATATCTATATCACAGTTAGAAATTCTGTCGACGCTAAATAATGACATTGCTTTTAATTAAGTATCGAACTGAGAAAGTGACTCGGTAAGAAGAACGTGTGGTGAAATAAACAAAAGAACTTATATAAACACAGTTAAATCGGTAATCTACTGTAATAACATGTAAAAAGCTCGCGCCTGTGAAATATCAACAAAACATTAGAAAAATAGTTCACACCAAAGCCTTCACCGAATATTCACCGGACAACCCGCTTCCAAGCTCCGCGAACCTATTTCACTGCGCAAGTGCTATGAGCGCAGCCCAGCTGTTGAAACCACTTCAATTCCCCCAAGCGCTGGGGGAAAGTTGGTGAATCCTTGAACTACGATTTCGCGCGGTTTTTTTCATCGCGTTATTTTTCAACTTTGTAAGTTGAATTTGTATTTTTGATGATTTGTTTTGGTAAGTCCATACCGAAAGGTATCAGAATCGGCAAAGTTGTGTTTTACGTTGCATGTGACCTTTAATGTATTATGTATGCTAGTGACAAGCGACGTGCGTGCCCAGTTCTCTAACATAGTCCCGTGGAGTATACATGTAACGCTTACCGAGGACTGTCAACCGAGAGATACAAAACACCAGGGGTACGTTAAACTGTTTACCTACCTCTTTTTCTCCTTTATCGAGGGCCAGTGGGATAGCCTAGTGGCTGGAGCCTTCGCTCGTCACGCCATAAATCCGGGTTCGCTTCCCCACGTGGGTACGATGTTTAAGGCGCATTTCTTGTGTCCTCCATCTTGGTCTTGTTGGAATATTCCTAACTGCGGCGTAAAACAGTGCTCATTCGCTCTTTTTGAATATTGTACTACAGTACGGACATCAGAAACCTGACCGAATGGATTACAGGAAATGGATCATTGCCTCATTCGAGTGTTCTGTTCGCTCACTTTTTCGAATGCTAAAAGATCTCGTTTATAGGTCACCGTGCAAATCCGTTGTAACGAATTCCCTTCCTTCCATCTTCTGTTTATGCAATGTCTTCTCGTTATCATCACGTATATTTGACACGGATCGATGTACAATAAGTAGGTCATTCGGTACAGTACAGTAAGCATGGAGATATATATATATATTTTACAATCAATGCAGTTCATTGTTATTGTATACGAGCACGGGGCTTCTGAATGATTACTGATGTTGTAGGTTCATTGCAGCGTGTCTCCACTTATCGACTGTTAACTGAACGTAAGCCGATTGAATGCGCACTTAACACAGAGGAGCGAAGGAATTGTGTGGGTTAAACTGACATCGTGGCACGTGGACGTGCAACGCATTCCGCTGTTTACAGACTAATAGTTTGACACATTTTGTATTTGCAAGTGACTAGACCCTAGGACTCCTATTATGCGCATATCAGCTTAATTTATTACTATATCTATTTGTGCATTATCATATTACACTGGTGTTGAATAGGGTGAACATTGACAGAGTAACCTATCCAAGTACAGCTATGTGTGATAAAGCTTGTTTGATGTACACGTTCAGTGTGATGATAATGCTGAAGCGAATGGTGTAGGCGTCTCTGTTGCTTCGATATTATCACTCTTTGTTCTTGTACCTGGACTGTTCAAAGCGGCGTCAAAACTTGAAACTCACTCACTCACTCACTCAGGTGTATGTGACATTAACACGGACGAAATACCCATGATGCTCGTTAAGGTGTTGTTGTTCACTTTGTTACTACTATTCCATTCCAAAGTGACCGCCTCCGTGGTGTAGTGGTTAGAGCGTCCGCCCGGAGAGCGGAAGGTCGCGGGTTCGATCCCCGGCCGCGTCATACCAAAAGACGTTAAAATATGGTACTTGTTGGTCCCTGTCTGGCGCTCGGCATTAATGGGTACAACAAGGACTGGTCGGCTCGGAGTCTGTCTGAGTGGGGTATTCATGCTTCACTGCGGCATGGTATCTCAGTGGGCTAGCACTATAAAACCAGCTTCAGTCTGGGCTAGTACAAGCAGCCGCACATACACATACACACGCATGCACGTCGTCATATGAGCGAAATATTCTCAAGCACGACGTTAAACCCAATTTCACCTCACCTCACCTCACCATTCCAAAGTAAAGGTGTCCATGGACGTTAATACTTTGGATATGGATTTAAGACCACACGATTTTAACATGATTATTTATCAACGCTTGAGTGATCAGTCTCGACTATCCTCCGACGTCCATTGGACATCAACAGCATGATGATGATGACAATTGAGTTATGTGAATGGGTAATTTGATAATCAATGACATATCAAGCGTGTAGTGCTCAACAGATAACTCTCGTCACTCACTATATAACATTCACAATATTGTATGCCATGGCACACTTTTCACATAAATGACATTTTCCAGTACGGCTTTTGATATATTTTAGTTGCATCGGGGTTTGAAAATATTCTACATCCAGTAGAAATAGCTACAACACTTCCGGTTCTCGTGCGACAATATCATTTTGTAATGAATAGCTGTTACAGCATATGTAGTCTATGTATCTGTGATACACATACTGCGATTGTTCCCATATTGATAATTGCATTTACAGCTATGGCAATGCATGTGTGTATGTATGTATTGGATGGACATTATGTTTCCGTAACCGTAGATCAGTTCCACGTCTTTAGTGAACACTGAACCATGGCCCGTCACTTGTATTACTTTAAGGTCATGTACAGCAAAGATTCCTGGCAGTTCCATAGCAACTTGCAGTGAGTGGGTTTAGTTTTACACCACACTCGGCAATATTCCAGCTATATGGCGGCATCCACTGGCAGTGAGCTTCAAGGTTAACCAATCTTGCCCTCAAATGGACCAGCATAGTCCGTATAGACAGGAACAAGTGCTATCCACTTGGAATGAGCTTCAAGTGCTATCAATAGCAACTTGCCTTAAAATGGACCAGCATATTCCGTATAGACAGAATCAAGTTCTATCCACTCGCAGTGAGCTTCAATTGCTATCATTAGCAGCTTGCCTTCAAATGGACCAGCATATTCCGTATAGACAGAATCAAGTTCTATCCAGTCGTAGTGAGCTTCAGTTGCTATCATTAGCAGCTTGCCTTTAAATGGACCAGCATATTCCGTATAGACAGAATCAAGTTCTATCCACTCGCAGTGAGCTTCAATTGCTATCATTAGCAGCTTGCCTTCAAATGGACCAGCATATTCCGTATAGACAGAATCAAGTTCTATCCACTCGCAGTGAGCTTCAACTGCTACCATTAGCAGCTTGCCTTCAAATGGACCAGCATAGTCGTATAGACAGAATCAAGTTCTATCCAGTCGTAGTGAGCTTCAATTGCTATCATTAGCAGCTTGCCTTCAAATGGACCAGCATATTCCGTATAGACAGAATCAAGTTCTATCCACGCGCAGTGAGCTTCAATTGCTATCATTAGCAGCTTGCCTTCAAATGGACCAGCATAGTCGTAAAGACAGAATCAAGTTCTATCCAGTCGTAGTGAGCTTCAATTGCTATCTATGGACCGGCATAGTCAGTATAGACCAGAGTGTGCCGGGTGTACATCCTCGAGCATTTTGGCATTATGAGACAGTGGAATGACTACTCGTCTGAAGTGAGTTGATCCTTGTCACAGTATACCGTTTCAATTCTTCCCCAGAAGCTTGATGAGACTAACCACTCTCTACCTTAATGGACACTTGAAAACACAGAGCCAGTTCTCGTCCATCACTTGATGTCATGTGAGTACTGTAGAACATTCCAGAGCATGAGTGTACCTGCCATAATTGGTGTTTAATGTACATGTGGAATATTCGTCATTGGTTTTCTACTGAGGCAACCGGCATTACCACGATGTACTGCTCCTTTGAAATAGGTTATATAGCCAAACACATATCGTCTCTCTATACTCAGAAACAATAGGTATTGTGACATGGGAGATTTTCCATTCTTATTGCATTTCTTACTGTAACCAGAGAAAGAGCGTGTTAAAAGGGGCGAAGAAACAGAACGAAGTAGTAGCTGCATGCAGTTGCTCAAATATTATACCAGTGTAAAATACACTCATTATACTCTCATTATTGCCTATAAATATTTGAGATTCTCTGATGTAATTATTAACTAAACCTAAATGGAATCGAAGTATTCATAACATTTTCATTAGAATATATCTACAAGCAAACCTAACAGTAGATGTGTATGTGGCAGATTGAACACTGACAGCTACATAGCAGGCTATAGAGACGTAAGATGGACACATCCATCAACGCCATCGCGCACGCTGACGGTCTATTCTATGGCGGTCGCAGTTGCATCGCCGTACAAGATATAGTTACGTAACAATACAGCAGCGACGTATCATCGGTCACGATTAACATTCAAGACAATGTACAATTCATTCAGTAAGGTATCACACAAAGTCAAAACATAGGAGGGCGATTACTATAAAAGCCAAGCATCTTCACTGGTCAGTACACAACACCACTGACAGTAAACTGCTTGACTGTAATCGTTGCTCTTCTTCTTATCAAGGTAAGAAACATTTACTTGTTTGTGACAAGAGGTAACATGTTTCATTTGATATAACTGTGTGTTATGTCCGAGAGGAACATTCACGTTCGCACGAGTCAAGAACTGCCGGACATACATGTGATCAGTGTTTGCCCTTAACCCTGAAAAGCTGCAGGCCGTAAGGACCAAGAACCATAAACAATTGTGGGTCCTGATCAGAATGTGTAGACCCTATATTTTAATATGGAAATACTACTCTTAGAATTTGGGGATGAAAAAGCTGACGGCCATAAGGACCTGCAGAAAACTAAAGCTCTGGTTCCGAGTGGTTTTCAGTCGGCTTCGGGCCTAAGGACAGACGTTAATTTCGAACGCTTCAAAGTGGTTTAAGTGCTTCAGTTTGTTCTTTGTTTAACGCCACACTCGGCAGATGTCCAACTATATGATGGGGGTCTGCACATGGTCGAGTTTGGATCAGACAATCCAGTGATCATGAGCATCGATCTAAGGAACAGACTGATTACTTTTCAATGCTCATCGTGGCCACTTTTTGAAGTATCTCACCTCTTTATGGTTAACAAACATTGTAATGAACAAGCTAAAAATGTACTACCATTGGATTACACAAGTCAGAGATCTTCACACTTTGAACATGGTCGCCTAATGATGCGGTCAAACACTCGCTTATATAATTGGTAAAGAGAGCTATGCTCTCAAATCCCGAAGCGTCATCCTGTATGCCCGCCCACGTCCAGCCTACTGCTGGTTGTAAGAGGCGATGAAACTGGATCGGCAGCAGAGGTTATCTGAAGTACTTATGCGTCCCATACTCTGTTTCACATTCCCTGAACCACAATATTACCTTCTGTCAAACCTTTCTGCAATGCAGTTGCCCTAAATGAAGCAAGTCTAGATTTCCCTAGATCTGAAACTGTGAGCACGGGGTGACCCCTTTTCAGTCTAAGTGGAGTTATTTGTTTCTATCATTTTTTATATTTTAAAAGACTCAGCGTTAGTCTAATGTGTGCCACTGTAACAGGAATTTTATTAAATGTAGTTCCTGGAAACGATTTTGTCTGGCAAGGGTTTTGTAAACGGATAGTCGTTACAAGACCTGATACCTGAACACAAGCACCTGCTAATGAATTACATAGTGCTGAAGCTTAATGGCACAATGTCACACATTTGCGACACTATTTTGGCCTATAGTTTATATATTTTGGCATAAGCACTCACTTTAGCTTACCATTGATGCAATAAAAAACGTATTATCCCTAACGACTTGCCTGAAATCGATAATTGAAACTCGAAGCGAACAGAGAACACTTGTCATATATGGAATGTAAACAACTGCTCCATGCATCGAAAACTGTCGCACGCGGTGTTGTCGGTGTTTGTCAAACTGGTTTCAATCAAAAGTGTGCGTAGGATATTCGTAAAGAGCGCTTCAAGGCACATAACTCTATGGGGTTCGCTTGAAATAATGTTCGGCCGGTAGAGGGCACGAGAGTCGATTTAATGCAACGTTGCATTAACTTCTTCGAACGTTTTAATTTAATATTGTTACGTACATAACACGTATTTTGGGGGGAATAATTATATGGTAGCTTCGAATTCCTTGAGGGCTGATAGTTAGTATTATTGGGAGAAATGCATTATTTATTTTTAGAGAAGTGTGGCGTGACATGGCGCATTTAATGCGTGTCTCTAGATATGCCTGCCCCCATGTGCAAATTACGGTTATAACCAACTCGAAGGGACCACTAAGTCTAGATCGCTTTATCCGTAGTTCGTTACATGCATTTTGACTAATATATACAGCATGTGGCCAGGACAAAAGCGTGAACGCTATATCCGACAGTTCGTTATAACCGTAGCTTACTGCAGGAACATGTTTGTCAATCCAGTAATTTAACGTTTTGTCTTGTGAGAGAAACAAATGCTTCTACTCATATTGAAAAGGAGCCCCTCGGTTAATGAAGATTCCGACCATTAGTATCATGCACATATAGGGCTGAGCGGAAAGAAACGAACATGATTCAGGTTCGTGAGACAGACAGTTTAAGCAGGACGCCGCGCAAGCCTAACACAAGCAGCGAGTACTGCGCAACGCTTCACTACCTATTGACGTACAGCATATGAATGCGCGCGATAGAGCGAACGGTGACAAACAGCTCTGTTTCCTTAAGCGTGACTTGGCCAGAGTACTTTGGTTGTGCACCGCCATCGTGCACCGCCATCGGACTTGCAGAACAGTTCGCTGCCTAGAGTATGGTAATTCGACATCGCTCCCATGTACACGTGAGTAGACTGCTATCAACTACTGAGTGCATCGGAGTCGGAGTATATATTTCGGATCTATTTGTGTGTTATTGTTTTACTCTGCTGTAGAAAAGGACTCGCGGGGAAAGTGTGGCATGCAGGTAGACATGAACGGATGTGTGAGGAAATTAGGTCACTGTGTAATTGTACGTACCTGTTGACAGAAACGATTATGCTTATATTCTGCGTGCAATACATATCTAACCTCCAAGTTTGTACTTTTACAAACACTGGTATCCGTGCATATATACATCAATTGTGATAAGTTTTTTATGAAATGTTTTTGTTACATGCCTTTATTACGTTCAGACAACTCAGATATTATGCTTCATATTTAGCATGTGTTTGGCAGAATATATGTGTTTTTAAAATAACAATGAAAAAGCACAGGGATTTATTTTCCCTTTCGTATGTTAGCAAAGCAATGGTAAGTCATGCCTCGCATGGATTTAAACCAAACTTTTGTACATATTCTGATGTTTGTAGTTCTAATTTTTGTCTAATAATTGTCCAACACCTAAGATACACTCTACCTAAACGCCAAATGATATCCTGAAATCAATATTGGTCAAATATCAGTTTGCTTTTTAATGTCACAGTGGCTGTTTTTGTTTATTGTTCAACGCCGTACTCAGCATTATTCCAACTATAGCTTCGCGGTCTGTACATAATTGAGTCTTGACCAGACAAGTCAGTCATTAACAGTGTGTGTGTGTTTGTGTGCACGCGTGAGTGCGTGTGTTTGTGACCCATGAATCGGTCTAACTGTTTTTGGTATTGATGCCTCTGGAGTATATTCCTAACTAAACACCAATGGTAGGTGTGAATGTGGCCTTATCCATTGAATGTATGTCAGTTTGCCATATCTACATATTCTCTGCCATATGCATTCAACGATATTCCAATAACGTTCAGTGCATCTAAATAAACAATATATATGTGAAATGGAAAACCTGTCGCCATCGACTGTCGTTCGCTGCATGAATAGAATATATTCGTAAATGAATACATATCATTATTCCGTCAACGTTGACACGATTTGAAATCAGTGAAATTGTGGCATTGAAAAATTATATTTGGATTGTTTGAGAAACATAATATTTGAATATTTGAAGCATAAAGGAAAGAAACTGTTGTGTACATGTTTAAATTTCATTTACAAAACAAAACAATTTCGCGAAAGGGTTGTATGCTTTGAAACCAGATGAGTTGTGGCAAGAAAATTTCATTGGCTGGAGCCTCATTTCAGACGTTTTTCATATTTCTGAACAGGTAACCAAATTCTTCAAAACAAAATGGTTAGTGCCTTACCGTACATAATTCGACATTATGATCTACATAGGTTATGCAGCACCGTAGGTGTAGGGTTGGCTATATGTGTCTTAAAGCTTCACCACGTAGGCTTTCACCTCACAGACAGGTCGAGATATAATACTGTTCAGACCGGCGTCAAACCCAACTCACTCACACGATATGGAGGCCCAGGCTAGATTTGATCTTCAGCAAACCATGTTTATCGGGAGAGAGCGGCCAGGTTCGTTAATACATGTCATCGTATCCGTATTTTGTAGATGGATGTTAAAGATGCGAGACACTTGATTGTCTTGTCCAGACTAGAATAGTTACAGATAACTTACAGAAAGGCAGTATTGGTGAATCTCGTCGTTGAATTTGCCAAATTATTGTAACGTATGCATTACATGTTCATGATTTCTTACTATTGAAATGTTTACAAATATATTCTCAACATTGTCACCGATGTTTGCAACGAAGAGACCAATAGATCATTAATAATAGCAGGATATGTTGAACAGTGTGTAATCTGAGTTTGTAATATAATTCACTGGAAAAAAAAAATCCATCTTTCCAAGCTTGGAAATGTCTTGGAAAGATGATGTTTCCAAGACATTTCCAATTTTGGAAAGATGATGTTTCCAAAAATTTCCAATCTTGGAAATATCCGCAAGGGGAGATAACTGGTGGGTGATGGTAAATTATTGTTCTGCATGGGCTAATTGCAATAGTGGCATGGGGCGGCATGAGTGTTTCATGGGGTCGTTAAGGCGACTGGCGGTAGTCTTTGATGTTTGGTGTTGTTTTAGTAATGATTGTTTAAGGGGTTAACGAAAGGATTATCGACTTGACTAGTCGAAATTGCAGTGAACACATTTTAAGTGTGAAAAGTGAATTTGTCACGTTGAGTTTAAATATGTATCATCATAAGCTTATATCTAGTCAGTGAGAGTTAATTTCGTACAAGGGCCACCGACCCGTTTTACAATTATAAAGATGAAAATACAATCCAGCGCCATATATAATATTAAGCTGCATGCTAACGTGTACAATGTCTAATTTAATCTTATACTCTATATTCAAAAACTTCGCTCTTTTGTCAATGTTTCACATGGATTATTTATGTAGTATTGTGGGAGAAGGCTGTTTCTCAGATCACAGTAAAATGAACATTCAATAAAGAATTGGTACTCTGATTCAATGGTAAGTACAATACACAGAGGGTAGAATCACTCATGTTGTTTTATATTTACTTTTCGCCCTTATTCCAACATTAAAGGATGGTCTGAACAACGAAACTTACTCAAAGCAAAACGAATCGTTGCGTTGCTGTCAATCGTTGCGTTGCCGTCCTGGGGGGTCGAGTGATGGTGTCACCATGCACTAATTTCCACCGGACCCCGCAGTTCGTGCTAAATCATTTAGTAAATGAGTTATGTTTGTGAGTGCGAAACAAGCGTTGTGGAAGCTTGGAACGATATCTTAAATTTGTCCAGATGCTTCGCGGAAGTTAAAGAATCAAACTACTTACTACTTGTAGTACAATATATATATGATTGATGACCAAACATATTTTCCATGACACAACTTGAAGTAGTGTTATATTGATTACCACCTCGCTTCCTCGAGAGAAATTGTTATGATATAAGATATGTCACGCAAATCCTATTGGACATCAATCAAATACATATTGTACTACCAGTAGAAAGTAGTTTTGATTTTGTAACTCGGTGAAAACAAACCTAAATAGCATTTATTCTCAGACTCGCGGATGTTCGCGACAGTGCGCTGCCATTTTTAATAATCGTAACATGACGGGCTAAAGTCTGTTAAAGAATTAATGAGATTATGGTTTGTTTTCATCAAGTTAGAAAAGCAAAACTACTTTCTACTCGTAGTTAAATATGTATTGGAATCATGGCCAACAGGATTTGGCATGACACAACTTATAACATAACGATTTCTTCCTCGGAAGCGAGGTGGGGGTCGAAGTGACATACTGCGCAATAAATATCTTGCTACATTCCCATGGTTAATGTCCACTCACCAGTATGTAGATACTAGTCAACGTGCGTCTTTCTATTTGGTCTTATAATCCTAATTAGTTTATTATCAGGCGATCTGCCTTTACTTATAACTTGAATATCTAGACATTGTAAATCATAATTCGCACGCACGCCCTAGTGTATGTTGTCTGTCTCATTACTTCACGACGAAATCGTGGATTCTGTGGAATGCTGCGACAAATGAATAAAAACAAAAAGCAATTATTAAAACTAAAACAGGTAGTTATAATGATGTCAGGCTATTACTTTGTTCGAGGAATGTATCCATCAATATCCACAAAAACGAGCCGTATGCCATTCACCTGCAGCTGTTCCAAATGATGTGTCTTTTAACAGTCTAATACATGTTCACGAAAAGTGATATATCGTTTCAGGTATTTCACATTGGTATATAGTCGCATTGGTCACCCAAGATAGCATACCTGGGAACTAATTGCATAATCTCCGCCATTCTTTACAAAAAAAAGTAATTTAGTTAGCCAATAATGAGAATCAATGTCTTGGCGGTTAATCCTTTGAAAGAAGGAAGTTGTTTTACGCAGACACAGACACGACAGAGTGTATTTAGTATTGATTAGTAAATGTACATACATAAACACTACCTTTTTGACAAATCCGTAAGATAAAAGTATGGGTTAATCCTTTGATCGATGTTTATACTGTTGAGTATTTACTCCAGACACAAGAAATGCAAAATGGGAACCTTTGTCGGGTTATCTAAGTGGTGTTACCACTAATTATACCTGTTATAAATTCATTAACTGACCATCAAGTGAATGATGACAAATGACATGTGTAGGTTTATACCACCTAACACGGGTTACAACAAGGGAGTATTAATTGCTGTACTGCATGCAATTTTAATTGCATGTGAAAACCTATGGGCCGACACTATTTTGAGAATACGGACAGAACTTCACTGTTGCAAAAGAAATACATATAAGCATTTGCTGTGTGCTAAAACTGTATTTACCTATTTACCTAAGTAAATTTTCAGAGTCTTCTAGCAATAGCAAAGTGCAAGGATGTGTTAAAAAGGAATAACGCAGTCAAACAGTTGCTGTTCGAATTGCATGAAATATGCAAAAAGCATGACATATTCAAGAACGATGTTTCCAATTTTGGAAATATGAGATTTCCAAAAATGTACAATTTTGGAAATGTCCACAAGGGGAGATAACTGGTGGGTGATGGTAAATTATTGTTCTTTGCACGCCCCAGGACCTAATCCCTTGTTGATTGATGAGTGAGTCAAGGCAGTTAAGAGTCACCAATTAACAAGGCCTACTGCCTTGGCCTTATGCCTCTTAAAGAAGTCTCTGGAAGTAAGTTAAATCTTTGATGGGCATTAAGAAGTGGAATGCATTACTGTGACCTGATTTTCACCTGATGAAGGAGCAAGCATAAGCTCCGAAACTTCGTGTTATTCACAATAAAGAAGTAGACATCCATAAATCTTGTTTTTCTTATTAAAAAGGTAAGTTATTAAAATCTGCTGAGCTGTAGGTTTGTTAATCATGTCGCGATGTGATTATCGCTTTAACACACCTGAGAGATTCGTCAACAGTGTGGTATGCACAGGCGGTGAAAATTGTATTGTATTACATTGGGTTGGTTGCATATTGTTAACATTATTCCATGGTCAATATCGCAATGTTTCTGAAATGGTAGTATACGGAAGTTTGTTCCATATTTTTGATAATTTATAGAGTGATTCTTATCAAATTAGATATTTCTTTATCGTCCGAACAGAATTCACAAATTACGGATGTTTTGTGTGTGTGTGTGTGTGTGTGTGTGTGTGTGTGTGCATGCACGCGTGTATAACATCTATAACTTGATAGGTATTAATTAAAATCAGGCCGATTGTAACCATAATGACTGAGTATATTGGGGATGGAACACTCCAAGAACAAAAATAATTTCACTCTTCAAAAGGAACTGGAACAGTAACATTTTTCATGTTTTCATATGAGCTTCAAAACATTGAATGACATAAATGCTGTATGATGAAATGGATCAGAGAACATTAGAATGGCATACGTGACGTGTGAATGACACGTGTAATGGTCAAAAATATATAATCACTATGTTAGTTAACTCATGACCAGACACGTCAAACTGGTACCGATAGATTTATATCTAATATGTAAAAATTCAGTATTTCTTAGTACCTGAAATAGAAAACACGACTTTGGAATGAGATGTTTTAATCTGAGATTAATCTGTTAGGTAGCAGTTTACTTAAGTAGAACTTAAATCAACTTCAAAAGATTGGTCATTCGCAAAGTGAAGCAGATTTCACTTATACTGCAGTAAACAGTATGGGGATACACAACGAAACATACCACTTACGTGATAACAACTCCATGTTTATTGCATAGAGCGGCATTTCGATGTACAACGTTCAGGATAAACAAGCTGATTGAATGTTGATTGATTCCATCACTTGGAGAATGGAGTGGATTTAGACTTGTTGATCTTACTCTCCTCATGCCCCCAACGATGTGCTACTTGCTGAATCACCTGGTGTTAGTTTGCTGCTAGTCACTATGCATATATACTTCTGTTCACCTGGTAACTGTTATCTTGATAACGGCATGAGAATATACATGGAAACTCCCCTCTATCGACCTTTGGTCCAAACAGATGAGTTAAGAGAAATGTTGATGTCCCGTCCGTTAGCAAATTAACATTGGATTATAGAGACAATGATAGGCCTACTTGTTGATAGAATAGGATATTCCGGATTATGCGAATGAGAGCACACCTAATGAGAAAACGAGCCAAATATATGTATAAAGATAGTGTTTCATTTCAGTCTCAGCATATAAACATTGAAATATAAAACACATAAAAAACATAGAAGGCGTAAGCCACGAGTGGAGACTATATGGACAGATTTTATTTAATCATGTTACAACATGCTACATATTACAGGATTTTTTTTATAAATAGTTATATTACATCATATTATGAAATGTTTCAAAATATTACATAATTATAAATATACATACACATTTATAAGTACATTATAAATATATTAAAGATGTGAAAGAAGAGACGCTGAATCAGCAAACTGTCTAACAGTTAACATTCCATTTTATTTTGAAACTGGTGTCTCAGTTCTTGAAGATGTCGTTCAAGGTATCGGTATTTCTTCGTCGTGGGTTGTCTTTGGCCTTCGGCATATTGCACCAACAAGGTGTAGGAATAAACTTATGTTCAAGTTGAGCATTAGCCATTTCGAAATCGAATGTACACTTTCATGCTTCTTCTCATTACATGTATATATCCCAATGTAATTAGAGGGGAACTGATCCAGAGCGATTAATGTTTCTCGCCAACAGTCTAATTACCAAACCAAACTGCAAGCTTGTCGGTATCTGCTCCCTCGACAGTGACGGACACAGGGACTGGGCTTCTGGCCACCTTGACAAAATTTCTTCAACCCAAACAGCGGGACATTAGGAAGGGTGGATGCTCATCAGATGCTGTTACATGTATTTGAGAATACCCCCAGTAGTTCCTGTCTGATTGCAATAAAGTATACCAGCAGTGTATATGCTTTTCGGATTTTTTAATGCATAGATGGCATAGTGACTGATCCAATTTTTCAATTTGATCTTATTTCTGTGTTTTTTACCTCGATATTTAATCATGCCATGTAAACATATGATGTCTATTACATATTATATTTATGACAAATGAAAATGTACTCAGGTATATACAATTTTAACTTCAGTACACATCCAATGCTTATATGTATTTCTTATGCAACAATGAAGTTCCGTTCGTATCCTCCAAACAGTGTCGGCCCATAACTTTTTCAGGCAATTAACATTGCATGCAATTCAGCGATTACTATCCCTTTGCTGTAACTAGCTGAGTGTTTGGTGGTATAAACCTACACATGTTATTTGTCATCATTCACTTGATGGTCAATTAATGCATTTATAACAGGTATGATGGTAATACCACTCAGGTTACCCGCCAAAGGTTCCCATTTCGCATTTCTTGTGTCTGGAGTAAATACATGTACTCAGCATTATGAATTGATGGTCTGATGTGACAAATGTATTACATGTTATGTAATATGCTCATGGAACTGCAGCAAGACGAATTATCAGCTGAGATACAAAACAAACATTGATCAAAGGATTAACCGATAACACGCTGATTGATTAATTACTTTTTCTTGCACAGTGGATTTGTCAAAAGGTAATGTTTATGTATGTAGATTTACTAATCTATACTGATTACACCCTGTCCTGTACCCTGTACCTGTGTAAAACAACATCTTTCCTTCAATGTATTAACCGCCAGTAAGTTGATGGGGTGTTCCTCTTTGCCAGTCGGGCAAGTTGTTTATTTAAGGCGTAAGAGGATCACCAGACCATGTTAATTAGCAAGACAATGGTACGGGTGGGTGGGGAGGGTGGGGAGGAGATGACCAAGCCAAGAAAAACACAAGTGGATTTAATGCTCATTATTGGCTAATTAGATTACCTTTTAAAGAATGGCGGACATCATGCAATTAGTTGACCAATGAGATTATACACCAATGTGAAAACTGAATCGATGTATCCCTTTTCGGGTATTAGACTGTTAAAAGACACTTGGCATGGAACGGGATTCTTTGTCAGCTGCAGATCAATGGCATATTGTTCCTTTATGTGGAGGTAGTGTCCCATTTTTGACAGCGTCTTGGTCACTGATTCGCGAAGTTTCGCTCTCAAACCTGGGATAACTAGCTGCACCAATTAAGGGTAGTTATGTTAATGCAATCACCTGAGAGAAGTACAGAACAAGTAAAATTCTTCAACACTAATACAAACTAATACGAGACGAACTGCCAGCAGGAATGGTACCATTATATGGAGATATCAGTGCCTGAAAACAGCCTCAGTCACTACAACAGCAGATGGGACTGTTGTCAGAAGAGGGGACAAACAGCATACACATCCAGACCAAAGCTCTCTATTGGCTCCTATATCCAAATTTGAGGCGGTCAAAATCGGGACTTAACCTATGTGGATATTGATGGATACATTCCTCGAACAAGGTAATAACCTGACATTGTTGCAGACTTTAGTCGGTTTTATTTCTAATATTTGCATTTTGTTTTTATTCATTTGTGGTAGCATTCAACAGAATCATTTGTTTTCGCCGTAATGAGACAGACAACATACACTAGGTCATACCTAGGGTGTGTGTGAAATATGATTCTTGTTGGCATTCTATAAAATGTCTAGATATTACAGTCATGTTATAAATACGCTATAAGTATAATCGTATGCTTTTTATTAAGTTTCAAAATGCATGCCAAATATGGCAATATAATAATTAGGATTATAAGACAAAATATATAGACATGCATTGACTTCTGTTTTTTTTCAGTCCTGACATTTTTACCACTGGCAGATGATTAAACTTCAAAGTGTTTTCATTTCATTTTCAAAATGATGGAAATATTATCGAGTAAAAAGATTTTATTTTTGTTGATCAATCTACACCTATACGATCAATTGCGCATGCGGGTTGCGCAGCAAAGGTCACGAACCAATCGAAAGTACTGGGATATCATCCGGGTACTCAGGGGAGAAAAGCAATAACAAAAGCAACAACCAGTGCGCGGAAATTGCTCTGGATCAGTGCCTTGTTAAATGTGTTTACCATATGATTGTTTTGATCATGTTTTTACACGGTCGGCTTCAGTGTGCGATGTGTTCACTTCCATCAACCACCAGCTTGTAATAACACGTCACGTGAGATTAGCCATGTGCTAAAATAACACCCAAACTTTAAAGCGTACCCCTTGTCAATGTCCTGAGCCTTATAAGAATCGAAAGGTCGGCTTCCTGAGTCGACATCTCAAACTATGGTATGTAAGTGGTAATAATTCCCGAGCATTAGAGAACAGATTGGCTTGTTTGGAATTTAATGCTTTTCATAAACTAGAATCTCATAAACTATTTGTCTCTGGAATCATCTGTGATATGAACTTGTGTAGTGGTTTCTCCAGAAATTATTTAACGTTATCTAAAATTAAACATTTAGTCACCTTTTATTGTATATGACCAAATTAATTAGTTACACTATGAAGTTTTTAAGAAGGGATTCATTTGGGTTCTTTTTGCCCCAGTCCGCCTGTGTGTGGACAATATAACCAATTATCTATTATTAAGTTCATGATATTTCGTGAATACACCAACTGCATAACACCGTCTCTGACCACAAACCCAAACGGGTTGCTCTCTATTCGCTCACAGTCTTAAAACAACATTTCATGGTCTGTTGACTTCGCAATGATAAACCACCTAAACGGTCCATCCCTTGTGTCAGGTGTTAATTAGAGGGTACCATTAAAGAATGTATTCTACTACAATAAGCCTATTATTCCCTGGCAAGGGTTCACTTTTATGACATGTAATAAACCATGGCCAGTCAGTGGGTCCGGTAAACTTTTATTTAATCAATGATGTAACGTAGGTCTATGTAATTTGTGTTTATGCAAACCGTGACAGGTCAAAAACTATTTGCGCTTTTGTGGATAATAAGTAAACCATACACTTAAAACTGTATTTTGGAAAATGCTGGCCATATCAGGGCAAATATGACAGTTAATGCCAATTTTGACACCTAGAACAACAAGGATGCAGACGAGAGAAGTTATACCAGGAATAATCTACAACGTCTTATAGTCTCCTGGTTATAGTTGATCGCATAGAGGACGAATACACCCTAGGAGGACGAATACACAGTCTATACACTCACGGGGATCCTTGGGAAAAGGAGAAACTGAAAGAAGTAGTGGTAAAATCCTTCCTAAATTTCCAAAGATTTCCAAGCCTTGGAAATATCATCTTTCCAATTTTGGAAATTTTGGAAATATCATCTTTCCAAATTGGAAATTTTTGAAATCACCATTTAATCACTACTACATTACTTCTTGTTGATTGTACCCAGTAAGTACTTGACATACTGACTTTAAAACATACAAAACAACGTTGTGAATGCTGATTCAGGATGAAATGAAAAGTGGCGATACTTAGTGAACTTTATTTTCAGATATTGGTTTCATTAATTTTGCTTTGCTGATGATATCGAAAAACATGGAAGTTTTTGGAAGATGTATGTTTTGAAGACTTTTGAATATTATTCAACATCAAACTGAGTCATATCGCTCTGACACAATGGGATTATACAACATATTTTCTGAGATGCACCTGTTGGTCATTGTCCAAGAACTTGACAACCGGCTTCGTGTGTTTTCAGGATATGTACGTACTCCACGACATAACGCACGCTCTTTCCCTGCTCAACAAGTCTATTGTTGCACGTACACAATGGGTCTGATTCCAGCCGGGGTGAGTACAGGCGCCATTCCACATACCTTGCCACCAACGATTATTATTGAAAAGTGCGATTCCCTAACACCGTTTGTTTTTGAAATTAATATTAGCACGGGAACACAGTTCCAGTAAACGGTTTATTCACGACCTAACTATATCCTACAAACTAGTGTTGTGTCAATAGAAACATGAATTTCCAAAGTGATGCGAAAATGCCAATACTAATGTCACATCTGGCATATATTCCTAACCATATCAAAACCCTGTAGGATATTACAACATTGATGGGTTTTTTATGTTGTCGTTGAACTGAATTATCAGTGACAGGCTCGTTCATTTTATAGATGTTACAATGACCACCAATTGCTTACTTAGCAATTTCTATTGCAGTGCTAGGCATACTGTATATAAAAAGGCCTGGCCACGGGGGCATTCGCTCTTTTACATAACTGACCAACACCGACATGACTATGTGTTGAGCATTGAAGATGGAAGTGGAACCAAATCTGAACATTGACAAAGGTATGGTTTTGCATATAATCTTTGACATGCCATACATGTGTGTCGAGTAATTGCTTTATCATATACATCATTCCGGGCCATTTAATCACAAAACTGTGGGCCACCACGTAACATGGTGAAGCTATACATTTTGAAAGAGTTAGCCTATTGGTTATACGTTACATCATCACGTTCGATTCGCTACATGGGTAAAATGTGACAAAAACTAAGTTCTTATGCCCTCAGCATTTGGCTGGAATATTTAAGGTTTTACACCTTTGAAATTTTCAAAGGTGTAAAACCATACTTACTTACTCTTCACTTAATGACTGACTGCCTCACTTCTAAAACGCAAAAGGCAGTATGTCACCAATGTTCAGAGCGTACAACCAATCTTGCCAGTCCACAAACGTGTCGGGCTCTCCGGAAGAGGTGAGGTGAGGTGAGGTGAAATGGGGCTCAACGTCGCACTTAAGAATATTCGCTCATATGATGCCGTGCATGCGTGAGTATGTGTGCCTGTACTATCCCAGACATTAGCTGGTTTTATAGTGCTAGCTCACTGAGATACCCTGCCGCAGTGAAGCATGAATACCCCAATCAGACACATTATATTGACTCCGAGCTGACCAGTGCTTGTTGTACCCATTAATGCCGAGTGCCAGGCAGGGAACAACAAGTACCATATTTTAACGTCTATTGTTATGACGCGGCCGGGGATCGAACCCGCGACTTACTCCTCTCCGGGCGGACGCTCTTTCCGGAAGAGTATCAGATGATGTGGCTTTGGAGAACGGTATATCCAAGTATTTTGTACAGTAAGTGAGTGAAAGAGTATGGTTTACTCCGCTTGTAGCAATATTACTGCAATATCAAGGCTTGTGACACCAGAAATGGGCTTCACACCTTGTTCCCATATGAGGAATCGAATCCAGATCTTCGGCGTGACGAGCGATCGCTTTAACCACTAGACTACCGTACCGCCCCCTATTGTGGGTGAACATTAAGTCCAACTGGACAGAACATGGTGGAACTGACAGTCGGGATGGGACGTGTTTGGGAGACACTATCGACCAAGTATACTTGGAACGGGGGACTATGTATTCAGCGGTGTCTGTCCGTACGTCCATACGTACGTCCCGATTCTTGTTAACGCGATATCTCATGAACTGTTGTACCCAATGTCTTCACATTTTGTGACAGCCTACATTGGGAGATTATGCAGACACCAGTCGATTTGGGTGACCTTGACCTTATCTTCAAGGTCACCACGATACTTTGACCGCTTTTTAAACGCGATATCTCATAATACATTGCACCCAATGTTTTCAAGTATGTTGACAGCCTACATTGGGTGATTATGCAGACACCAGTCATTTCAGGCATCTTGTATGTGACCCAAAAATATAAGTAGTAAATATAGATATTCAATTCTTTAGCGGCGGGGGACATTGCCATATCAGTGGCAAACACTTGTTGAACATTATTATTATGTGTAACGTCAAACAGAAGGTAAACTTGAACATAGTTCTGTTAGCGGTCAACATATTTAGGGGTGACTAACGTATTTCCAGGTGTATACAATGAAGTGGGTGACTGAGCTTGGTTAAACGCCGTTTTTCACAACTTGTCAGTCATACGTATCAGGGTTATTTGAGAATACAATCTAAGGTCTGTAGGTCTTGGATGTTTACTACTTTGACGAAATCAAAGAGAATATTGCTGATACCCAGAAGCGAAAACTGGCAAACCGAAATTCGGTCCCACGACCACATGTTTTATGCAGAATGGACGCAGCCGCACATTGATGAATTATCTGAGCCAGATTTCAGTAGAAGCCCATGTAACACTATTTAGTGAAGCTTACACATATGTTTGTATTTGGAAATGAAGGCACGTTGTCACATTTAGCAATTTACGAACTAAACTCATTTGTATTAAAAACTGAACATGTATTTGGACAAAGAAACAAAATGAAAGAGACAATTTCAGGACTGGTGCTGTGAGAAATGGTTTTTGTGTCCGAGCTCGAGGTCGTAGGAACAGATTTACCATTCTATTGAATTCTCTTTTCAGATGAGACACACGGAAAGTGTCGCTACTGGCTTGCCATATTGCTTTCAGTTGGCATGTGTCTTGGCAGCTGTTTCCGGTCGAGTCTCGGGATAACTATAGTGTGTATGATTCGTCAATCCAGCGGGAACTTGACAGATCTTGGGGGAAGGTTATCATTGAAAACCTTATCTAACTTGACCACAGCTTATAGTCATTCAAACAGCACCAATGGATATGAAACATCAGACAGTTATTGCCCTACTGGCAAGATTCTCAGCTGGATTACCAGTGATGCTGATGAGTTCGAGGTGAGTTGTCATATAGTAAGTCATCTACAAACTCATATATGCTGATTTTGTTTAATGTTATCTCGAATTTGCTTACCATGTCATAGTTCTCGGAAATTTGTTTGTTTTTATTATCTTATATTGTAAACATTTCTTTCCTCACTTGGTATGCATACCTCCTAAGATCCGGGTTAGGACTGGTCCACTGTTTCCCATGCTTGTCTTAAGAGGCGACGAACGGGAGGGGAAGGACAGAGCCCTTCCCCAGACGTTGTCAAATGTTATTGTTTCCCAATTGCGCAGATCGATGCTCATGCTGTTGATCACAGGACTCGATTATTTACAGACCGACGCTATATAGCTGGAATATTGCTGAGTTCGGCGTAAACAACACACACTCAAATAAAATCATTTGGTGTGCGCCATTGTGTTGTACTTATAGGCATACATATTGAACTTTGGTATTTACAGATGGGAGAATTTGAATGGAGTAAAGAAACACAAGGTATTGTTCTTGGATCATTGTTCTGGGGATACCTGTGTCTTCAAATTCCATGTGGGTTGCTAGCCGAACGATTTGGTCCCAGAAAAGTCATTGGAATTGGGTTAATCTTGTGTTCTGCATCAACACTGCTTTCACCTGTAGCTGCCCGCACGAACGTGTACATTCTGGTGGCTCTTCGGATCCTAACTGGAGCATTTGTGGTGAGAACTGTCCTGACACGTTTATGCATAGGAATGTCTTCTATTATTCCAATATAGCGGTAACAAAAATTTGGACAAGTTGTTTCGGTTTTACGTTGTCTTTAATAGAAGCAATGTTTCCATTAAAATCAAACAGACAAGTTCATACACATACTGTCTACATTGTAGATATTAAATTCTCTATTGTCCTTGGAAATGAACCATTGACTTAATATGTCTTTGCAATATAGTTTAAATATTCCAGAATGCAATACTTTTAGCACTGGATTCCTGTAAACCCGTGGGCACATGTGTCAGAATGGGTCGACAGATCTTTTCATAAACCCGATGTGTATGAATCTATACATGACCAAAGGAATTTCTAACAGTCATGTTTCTTTCTTTTTCCAAGTCAGTATTGTTCACATCGCTTCCTGCTTTCTGGGTCCAGTGGGCACCCAAATCAGAAATCTCGTCTTTACAAAGTATAGCCTTTACAGGTAAACACATGGATCTTTGGTCACCCCCGCAGTTTCTCTATCCCTTTGATGTTTCAATCCTTCCAGACTGACTGACTGAGTTTGGTTTTACGCCGCTTTTAGCAATATTCCAGCAACATCACGGCGGGGGACTACCAGAAATGGGTTCACGCATTGTACCCATGTGGGGATTCGAACCCGGATCTTCGGCGTGACGAGCCAACGCTTTAACCACTAGGCTATCCCACCGCCCCCAATCCTTCCAGAACGCTGCTATACTACATGTATAATATAAAGAATAGTATTGCCCGTGTCCTGATCCAATAACTTGTTCTCGCGATGAACATGTAAATACGATCACAGATTTGGAACTGATTTATGCAAGACCAATGCATCGGCGTGATTAATACATTATTGTAAATGCTACCAAACAGTTTTGATGAGGGTTGCTGATGTGTTAGTATGTATAAATCATACCTGTTTCGCGAATAAGCATAGATGACCAGATTTTGGAACATAGTGAATTAATTCTCAGTCAAAGTGAAATGAGTAGGTCATGAAGATGGTATATGTGGTATATGTTTGCAAAGGTACTCATTCCGATTCCTGGGCTATGGAAACTTATTTGATGAAATTAATGACATGATGACAAGAAAAAAAGCACTGATAGGAAAACTCTCTACTGCATTTGCATATTTGTAACATACCCCGAATGCCAAAAGGCAAAATGAAACCAAGGCGTTGTAAGTCTAAAAACACACATCTATGAAGGGAAGCAGCTTCTCAAAAACGGGCTACATTAAATAGTTGAAATTACACACTGCACGTTCGGTTCCAAATTCAATTTATTGAAATCACATCTACGGGTAATGTAGATCTCAACTAATAACATAGCATATACTCGTAAATATGTAGCCTGTATTAATGACTGGGTTTCGTGTATTTTCTCCAAGTTTGGGAATAGCGAATTTTTGGTATCAAAGCAGCTTACTGGAATCACTAAACCATCACATATTCAAATCCAGCTATCCAGCTGCAAGGTAGCAAGCGACTTGTAATCTATGGAATGATTTTCTTTGCAAAACATTCTAATACATATGTTGTCTCACTGAATACGTTTTAAATCAGTTGAACATTCTATAACACTTCTGCACATTCTTTATGAATGTTTGCATCAATAATTTCCATTTATGTATGCTAGGCAGTGAAGTTGGAAATGCTTTAGTCTTCCCACTTGCCGGCTTCCTGTGCAGATCCGGCTTTGATGGTGGTTGGGCGTCCGTGTTTTATGTCACAGGTGAGTGTTTGTGAAATAGTCTAGAAAATTCATATTGTCTAAATTATACCAAATGTAGAGGTAGCATCAAACTCAACCTTTTCACCCATACTGCATATCTTGACCACGTTGAACACCAGTGCTTGTCACAGTACATTACATCATGTGGCCAATACTCATTCAGTTGGTCTATGAACATGTGGACATTGTTTCAACAGTGGGGTAAACCTTGTTTATTTTTAGTAACCTCATACATTCTGTGTCTAGTTCCATATCAACAACCCGTGAAGGTCCGGGTTAGAATGAACCTTCAGTAACCCATGATTGTCGTAAGAGGCGACTAACGGGATCGGGTGGTCAAGCTCGTTGGCTTGGTTGACACATGTCATCGGTTCCCAATTGCGCAGATCGATGTTCATGCTGTTAATCACTGGATTGTCTGGTCCAGACTTGACTATTTACATACCGCCGCCATATAGCTGGAATATGTGCGGCGTAAAACTAAATTCCCTCACTCATTCCATATGAACAAGAATTTCTGGAGGGTGGGAGGTGTCTTGCTAATTACTGGAAAACACTTTTACTGCTTCTGAGAGATCCTGAAAGTTAGGGTCTTTTCTAGCATTTGGCCCAGGAAGTAATCACCTCTGTTAGTCTAAATGTATCATTCTCAGTTCATATCGCATACGATCAAGAATTCATTAGTGTGTCTATGCAATTCATAACATTTACGCTCATAAATACCTAGGTATTCATGCTGCATTAATTGCTTTCTTCTTTTTGGACACATATTTTACTTTATATAACAGCTAACAAATTAGTGACTGCTCTATAGATTACGTAATATACCATCTGTGTACACACCGCATTAATGTTTCGTCGTATTAGCCCAAGGTATAACTGCTTTGCTGTTAATATGCAAATATATCCATGTCTCATTACATGCAGGTGGTCTCGGGGTTACATGGTCTTTATTATGGATATTACTGTCACGTGATAAACCAGGTGATCAACCATGGATATCAATGGATGAAAGAACCTACATAGAACGACATACAAAAACACGGACACACAAAGAGAAGGTATGGCAAATGAAAGTTAATCAGAAACTGGTCACGCCAAGCAAGACTTCCATCTTAAAATATGACGTTTTGGCGAATAAATACCTAAATATACCTCTTACGAAGCCAGATAATTATATTTTCTTTGATTGTTTAGTCTTCATCTGTATTGAATGTTTCACGAATGCACAAACTCAGTATTCGTATTATCTACTATGCACTACTGGTTTGAAGAGTGTACACAAACATGTACATGACAGGCATCATTAGTATCATGCTTATTCATCACCAATGAGCAATGGTGAAACATATGTATAACATAAACAGTAGTTCGGGTCGTAATTTACCTTTCATGTCACACTGTATTTTTATGAAAAGAATACCCCACACTGAGCTATTAACAGAATTATTTCTTCTGTGACTGTGACATGGTAGCATGAACTAATGTGTCCTAGTTATTTAACAAACCCTATAACTTTGAGTCTGACCGGTCTTTGTTTGAAAAGGGTTATGGTACCCAAGGTCATTGTAAAGCTTTAAATTGGTGGGCGGGTTAAGGAACCTTCCATATTCGGCCCATCTCCGATCTAATACAGTTATAGAATTTGACTTGTGCCATATGCTCCGTTCTATTTCGCGGTGAACGTTTGCCTTGCCTTTGCCTGCGAATTTTCTTACTAGCTGTGTTTATTAAAGTCACACTTTCAATACAAAATTGCAGTTCTTGACATGCCAAGCCGGGTTCCACCATGCTTTCTAAACATTTTACAATCAGTTACAGTAGTACGATTGATCTCCAAACGGAGACGCAAACTATGTACATAACTTGCATATTGTACAATCACATTTCCTCAAATAGGTTTTAGTTCTGGATAGTTTTTCATAACACCGGTACATCATCTAAACATCCAAATATATGCCAGAATGTCCGTACAATTTAACAGTTCTCAAATAATACTTGTAGTGTGGTGTTAGACAGGGTTGAGCTTTGAGCCCTATACTGTTTTGGTTATTGGCTTCACATTGTGAAAATGAAAATCTAGTATCATCCAGACATAATTCAAATTGTTATCTTTTTGGCTGCTAATGGTGCAGTGTTATTACCAAATGATAGCCTATATCAGTATATTAATACGTAGCAATCATCTGTTGAAATAGATACAATGAAAAGAGTGCGTTCGTTTTGCATATCAAATGACCATGTGCCTTCCAAAAATAAGAATGAATGCTTGCTTCTCACCCATACTAAGCCATTGTTATTCAGACATTTGTTGACTCAAATAGTGTTGCAGTAATATTGCTCTGTACTAAATTTGGGGTTTATCGTATTGTAACTTAATCGAATTTATACATTTGTTTGCTTGTGATCTCTAACCTCTAACGAAATTGAACGCGGAGGTGGGAGATACCCCATTTACATTACAGTATATAGATGCTGCATTAAGGATTTTAATACGTGACTCGTTTTTCTAACAACCTGAACCTTTTACAAATACAACTTCTTGGTGAACATAAAGTAGACGTAGATTAGTTCCGGGTCCAATATAGGAAACGCTGATGATTGGCAAGTGGTACGTTATTTTCATGTACCCTTCTTTCGTGAAGATCCCAAACACGAACCTTTTGGATTCGATGGCCATCTCACCAGGTGTGTCTTTTTCTGGACTCGATCACAGTTCGAGAAGTCCCTGTTACCAAGCCTGTTTGGTAAAAGTCAGTGCTAACTATCAAACAGACCAACCATGATCCCCTGTATCCTCCATGTGCATGTCTTTTTGTCATATTGAAAATACGAAAATGGTAAAGTCAAAGCGAAATATAAGTGATGATGAGATTTTCATTGATAACATAATACATATTTTATTCGTGCCTTATGTATTTAAATGTCTCCACGTCTGTGTTCTATGTAGAGGATACCATGGGGCGATATGCTGAAATCAAGAGCGTCGTGGACGTTAATCTGCACCCACACATTGTACAACTATGCCTACTACATGCTACAGCTTCAACTTCCAACTTACCTCAATGAGGTCATGCATTTCGACATTCAATCGGTAATTCAAATTGTGCACAGCTGACTATCTATCGTCTTTTGCATGATTATTTATTTTTTATATTTTAAGGTGATTAAGATATTCAGGAAAGTATCCTTTCTGAGAACACCTGGTGTCATTAATGGTTATAAGTGAACCATTCACAAAATTGTCATTAACACCGGTGACGATCCGGGTTGGAATTGGCCTTCACCAACCCATGTTTCATCGGGTGGACATGATTGACGCATGTCATCGTATCCCAGTTGCGTAAATATACGCAATCTAGTCAGTCACTAGATTGTCATGCCCAGACTGCTTTAACTACAGACCGCCGTCATATACATCGAATATAGCAAAACAAACTAACAAAGACTTGATTAAACCCCGAATGAAGGCAGACAATGGAGAATGAATATTCTCTTCAATATATATTCTTGTGAGAGAAGAACATAACTCATGACTTTGAATTGTTCAAAATTATATTTACAATGTGAGAGCCTTTATATTGAGGTATATTATCTGTTCCCCTACGACACATTCAGAACGGTGTACTTGTCATGATGCCCTACCTGTGTACTGGTGTCGTCGTGTTCTTGTCTGGCTGGCTGGCAGATACCCTTATAAAGAAGAACTATTTGTCACGTGACAACACAAGGAAGCTCATGAACTCTATAGGTATTTACTGGTTTTACTTGTGTGTAGCGGTTGTTGTTTGTCAATGTAATTTTCAAGTGTTGTTCTAACATTGTTCTCACAAACTGCCGAAAAACATACACTTGATTTGACCCCAACAAATTACAAAGGTTATCGAAATATTACGAAGCTATAAATGTAGTATCCAAACGAAAATATAGTTTACGTATGAACTTTAAGAACTTCGAAATACTATTTATTGCTTGTTTCATTTTTATCTACCGTTAGACATGGGTTTACATTTCTCTTGTCTGTCAGTTCAGACGAAATCCCACGGAGGCAGCAGTTACTGCACATGTTAACATTTCAATCTTTGAAATTAATTTTAAGAAGTACTGGAGCGCAGCGCTCCATGATCAGTTTATTTCAATGTGGTCTTGTACACGTGTACACTTGTAAACTTGTAGCTGCGAAATTAGAGAAAGACTGACAAGAGCACCTAATTCCATGAAATCTTCTCGACAGGCACCTCTTAACTCACATCGACCAGTCTTTGAACGACATTTAGAAGTGATACACATAAAGGCGAGAATTTATGGATGTCAACGTCTTTATTTAGCGGGACACGACGTTTCGGGGTATATCCTTACTCATTCTTCCTTCTTACTCCTTTGCCAGTTCATTCCACTGATCGAGGAATAAGACTGTCTCCGAAACGTCGTGTTCCTCAAATAAAGAAGTTGCCATCCACAAATTCTCTCCTTCATACCGACAATTTCATCTGTAGCTGTCGCCGTACCTGCAGTTTTGATGATCTCCTTGGCGCAGCTCGACTGTAGGAGTCAAGTACCCGCAGTCGTACTGCTGTGTCTAGCAGGGGCAGTGAATGCATTTGCTTGGTCTGGAGGGTTTATGGTTTCCTATATAGAGATAGCCCTTGCCCATTCGGCGACTCTCTTCGCCGTGTCTAACACCATTGCCAGTATACCAGGGATAGTCGCACCCTATGTGGTGTCTCGGCTAACCCCGACGGTGAGTATTTATTATTTCTTCTGTGTGATATTTTACCGGGACCTTAATTCCCTTTCGCATTTATAATGTTTTATGTTGGATGTGTACTGGAGGTATCATGAAACTGTTAAATGAATTCGTGATGATGTGCATAAATACATGGTATGCATAAATACGCTCATGCACGTTTCAAATGTCGTGGTAGGCATGTACATGCATAGAATTTTGCATTGAATTTTGGTTTGGTTTTGAACATGACACATGCCATATTTTGATAAAACATAGAACTTAGGTCTAGTATGTTTAACACACTTAACAAGTTGAAAGAACCTGTTTCTTATGATAAGAAATAGAACTTTAGAACCAGCGCCGAATTAGTACGATATAAATGTCCAAGCTGGATCGAATAACCATAATGATTATAGCACAGATCAATTATGTCAGCGGCGATATGGTCGACCGGCATGAAGTCTGACGAATCTTTGAAGTCACGATGTTCAACATGGCGGTTCGAGGTTGTTCGCCGATATCCTTCCCCGGTCGCCGGAGAAACGATCGTTTGCCGACAGTTGACCAATATTGTCGACATATTCAATTTAAACGCTTCAACGATATCATCTTTGAGACGGACCGTCGGTCCGGCGACGCCAGTTCCATTGTCCCCGGTAAAGCGAGCGATAACGCGATAATGGATGATACCTGCTGATGGAGCGATAACGTCGATAAATGGATATCGTTAACCAATATGGATAACGTTGAGTCGTGAAGCGATAACGCCAGTTGATGATAACGTTTATTGAGATGGTTCCACGGATATGATAACGTTAAAGGTCGATGATAACGTTAGCGGAGTGATGATGAACTGACGCCATCGAGTTTATATGCAACCCGCAGCGTAACAACCGAATATTTTGTCTTCGCGGTTCCATCAACATTCATTTGATATATTTATTATTCGTCCAAACGATCATCAATCGTACCTTCTGTTCAGCGATGAAATCGTATTGTGTTTTGAGAGCAGCGATTTAATATTTTGATTGCGTTCGTTATCGATCCTGTCCGTGACAGCATCCCGATTCTTAACGAAACCGCACCGCGGTTTATCGTCCGGTTATGACGAATATCTTCACCTTCCGATGACTTACGATATATCCCAAACAGCGAAGAGTTTGATGTGCCACGACGACCAATAGTATCTGACCGATTCCGGTTTTGAAAACATAGAGTTAACGAAACCAACAACAACCAACCATCGAATATCCGTTTGATTCTTTCATCCCGGTATCCGGGTTTGAACTGAATATCAATAAAATCCATTAATTCGTAACGAAACCAACTGAAGTTCCACCACGAACTCGATGACGAACCGATGATCGAATCAATCGATAACCCGAATTAAAAACGCCATTTACCAACGATCGCTTATTCAGTTAATAGCCATTTCATAATGACTTCAGCGGAACAGCTTCGAGCAGCCATGATTACGCATCCGCCGAGATTTAAATGAAGATATGATCGAGATCGAGATGAAGGCTTTGAACTAACCCATTCACTTTAGTAAACCATAATGAAGATCCATTGTGAATCATGATCCGCCAGGACCCATTATTTTGCATAAACGATATTTGAAAGACGATTTATCCAGCCTTTGAAGCAATATCTTTAACGAAGCCACCAACCTGGCCAGGTTGGATCTAAGAAATGCCGATAACAGAATCATTGTCGAAAACTCAAACTGATGAAAACCACCGTCAACTTGAGTTCTCCCGTCCTCATTAGCGAGCGACGACCAATCAGAATTCGTCGTAAGGTTAATAAAGATGATTCATGAAAACGCGCTTTATTCAGCACCGTCCAACTTCCTGACCTTCATAAACCCTCCCGAACCAGACGCAGTTTATCGGAGAGGATCCATATCCCTAAATTATAGGGATTTTTCGTTGTCCCATGGCGACGTTCACCAGCCCTGACGGTTTGACAGCCAAACACACCACCATAATCCAAAATGAACCAGTAACGAACTGCCCGGAACTTCTGAATTTGAATAACGAATGCCGCGACGTCGAAGACCATCGAATCGCCAGAACTGACGCATTTACCAGTCGTCGGCCGATCTCTTTCCAGTTATTACGTGTTCCAGTTTCAGACGCGCACGCCTTCCGAATCCCAGTTTGATTGCCACTGGCACGATGCGGAACGATTGTTGCGCCACCAGCGGCGCATACGGAAATGAAGCCGAATATCGTCGGTGATATATACCTTTGTTATTCAATTCTTGATAACACGCCTGATACATTGCACAGCGCATACGACTTTTAACGATTGCTACGGGTATACGGATTGAGGATATGAACTGACCGACAATATCGGTTTGGTGTACATAGCGGTGGCTGCAACAACATCACGGCGACCCTGTCCGTGCCATGATGAGTTTGACCGATGTTCGATATCGGTTTTTCAAACCGACGCAAAATCTGTTGGTTGATATGGTTCACCGATTTTGAGATGGTCAGTATCTTCGTTCATAACCCATGGTTGATGGACCACCGATGCCGAGACCGGTATCTTCGTCCAGCGAACCGTATCGATGGTGGCCACCGATAAGTTTTGAATATCGTCCAGCGCAACCGGCGTAGCCGGCTTCAGTCCGTAACCATATGAGCCGTATTTTCGTCCTACGTAAATCATGGTTCTCTGTTCCAGCAAAACCAGTATTTGATGAGTTTGTCGATGCTTCGGCGAACGGTATTTTAACCAGCAACCCATATTTGATGGCGGAATTAACGATGCTGATATCAGTATATTTTTCTCATCCATGCAATCATGCATTGATGATGGTCAATGATACGATCGGCGCCCGTCCAGAGCAAATCATATGGTTGCATTTTCGTCCGGCGTAAACTGAGCGGTAGCTTTCAACAAACCGCATTTTATCCACGCGAAATCAGCATTGATTTTATTGGCGATGTTTCGATAATCGGCGGATGCCGTCCATGCGTAACCGAATATGGACCACGATATCGATATCATGCGTTTCACCGATGCAATCCGTTAGGTTATGGCGGCATGATAAGCGTGATGATCATATTTTCCCAACCAAAACCGGCATTGATATGGGCCATGGATGCTTGAGCGAAGGTTTTCGTCCGCAAAATCGGCAGCCGATGGTTCAACGATGCTTTGTTATCGCGGTATTTTCGTCCGGTTAAACGGTTGATGGCGGAGCAATGACGGATACCGCGCGATCATGTTATCTGCGCGTTCGATAGTTGCCCATGGATGTTCATCGTATTTTCGTCCATAACTATGATTATGTAACAGTCGATACCATCATGGTTTTCTGTTCATGCAAACTGCGGCGGTTTTATGCATTTTCTGTCCACGCATCCATATGTTTCGTATTTTCAACTGAGCGCAACCCACATACTGGTGGTTCGTCCAGGCGTAACCCGAAGTTTGATGGTTATCTGACGACAGCCTGGATTCCGGTTTTCTCAAACCATGCAACGGTATTTTCGATATAATTTAACGATGTCGGATGATCGGCGTATTTTCCATCCATGCAAATCATGGAAGTTTGATGATGCGGTTGCACGATGATCGGTGGCGTTCATGCAACCAGCATACCGCATTTTTCGTCCATGTAAACTGGCGAAATGTATTTTCGTCCATGTCCAGGACGTTGTGGTTTTCCCAACCAGCAATCCCGGTCGATGGCGGACGGTAGTCGATGCCTGGCGTTCGGTTTCCGCAACCTGCAACGGTTAGCCGATGGCGATCAATGATGTCGATGACGAAGTGTTTGTCCAGGCAACTGGCGCCGATGAGCAATCGGCGATAAATGATATCTTCATCCCAGTAACTGGCCGATGATGACTGAATTGATGTTTCGATATCATATTTTCAACCATGCAAAATCCTGAGTCGATGGCGGCCGATGATGTCGACCAGCGGTTCTTCGTCCAGGCAAAATCTGGCAACGGATATGGACCCACTGATTTATATCCGCGTTTTCTGTCCACAAACCCGGCGAAGCCGATATGGACCACTGATGCCGACATCGGCATTTTCTTCGTCTGGCGGTCTGCGGAAACATGGTGTCAATTTGATGTCGATATTCGGCGTGGTTTTCATCCTGAAAGGCACCTTAATGATGGCATCCACCGATATTGATGATCGCGGTTTTCTTCAGTTCAGGCGCAACCCCGGCGTTGTCGATGGCGGTTCACGGATGTTTTGGCGATTTGGCATTTTCAACCATGCAACCAGCAATGATGGTACACCGGTTTGATTTGATGACGGCATATTCGTCCAGCAACCTGGAAGGCCGATGTCGACCGACGATGTTCATACTCCAGAGTTCTACGCGCACCAGCACGATGCACCGTCGATGTTGACATCCCGCATATTTTCTGATGCAAAATCTGGCGGTTGATGGCACAATGATGTTCGATATCGGCGCGTTCATCCATGTTCCGGTCGATTGGCGGTCACTGATGCCGACATCAGCGTGGTTTCGTCCGCAACCCACATGATATGGATCCACGACAGCCGACATCGGTGTTTTCCCTGGAACCATACGCAAAGCCAGTATTTGATGGAAGGTCAATGATGCCTGACATCGGTGGTTTTCTCTCATCCGCGCACCCTGGCATTGATGGCGTTCAGCGGATGCCGACATCGCATTTTCTTCGCCTGTCCATAAACTTGCGTTGCGTTAATTTCGGCAAAATTTTGATACCCAGGCTTCGTTCAGGCACCAGCATTGATGGCGTTCCGGTGATGCTGACACCTGCGTATTTTCGTTCAGTAAACGGAGTGAATGATGGTAATTAACGATGCCTGATATCTGCGGTTTTCAGCAAAATCCATAATGATGGCGAATTGTCGATGCAGCCATATCAGCGGTTATTTCAACCAGGCACCATACGATGGCGAACTGGTGATGTTTGATATTCAGGCGATGCCGCTAATCCTTTCCCGAACGAATGTTCGTAATTTGCTGAATAATTCGGAGTTCGTCTCGCTCATCAATCCTCAGCACCTTCTTTGTATCCCCGCGACGGAAGATCGGCGGATATAATTGAACTGGCAGATATCCGGTCGTCCGGTGAAATGGAAAATATTATGACATTTAGCCGTACGGCTGGTTCGATACGACAGATGCTGCCGGCGAGCGCATCAGTTGCCACGGACCATTTATATCTCGACCTCCCATAACACGCTTTTCACCTGTTAGCCGTCAGTAAATGAATCGGACACCATGAACTGCATCTGACAATTACGGCTTATGGTAACGCAGTGGCAGAAACGTCGTCCGATTACGCGGCACCACGCACACCCGCCAGTCCATACAGCGAAATGCGAACTCATAGTTCAGCACGACGCGCCTGACGCGCAATCAACATTTAACCGTTATCCGGCATCCAGGCGAGATGGTCAGCCTGATTGGCGATCCCAGTGAGTGCAATGGCTCACCGCTGGTAAGATCCCCAATCATATTCCACCAATGGAGCCCGGTTTTAGAGTGGAACCGATCAACGCTTCGCAAGATGGTTCCGAGCGAGCAACGATAGCGAACTGCAATGAGCAACCGATGATCGGCATTAAACTGAATGAACCGATGGCTGACCGAATATGACGCACTGGCCAGTTCTCGAATGACGAAATGAATAGTTTTTCTTGTTCACGAAGAAAACCATGTTTTATTAAAAACCGAGTTTAAGCCAAATCGAAGGAATAAGAACTTTCAAATCATTATGGTTCGTTCGTTGATATGATGAATTTCATTTCTTGTATGAATTGGAATAATCCAGCTTTAAATGGTGCAGGTTATCAAACTTGATAGAAAGCAGTTTCACTTATAGCCGAAGCGGAATAATTTTAGAGAGCGGCGACACAAAATGCAGGTCATTGAGATGGCGCTGTTGTTCGCCACAAATTGAATACAATTGCGGTATCACGATGAGTGAGTGAGGAAGTTTTGGTTTTACGCCGCCTCCAGCATCTGCGGTATCTTCGAAAATAAATTGAAAGTCCGACCAGATTTCAATATTCGAAAGATCAATATCACCGAATTGCTTTTTTACGCATCGATATTTGATGGCGTTCAGAAGTCAACGAAGTTCACCCACCGTCCCCATCGCCTCTTTATTGATGTAAGGTGTTACTAAACATCAATAATTAACCGGATCTTCACTTCGCCGCAATGGTCATAATTAACCACAGCAATCAAAGTCGATACACTGCGATAGTACGCATGCAGTCAAGGTATAATTCGATCCATGGTTAATTTGGAGTACAACAATACACTTATTTTTATATCACCAATCAAATTGAGTTTATTGTTGAAGGATAAGCGTTGCTGATTCGCCGTACCTCCGGTATTGCATGATGGCGATTCATGAAGTCCGGAAGCGAAGCGAAAGAACAGTCCAGCTGAAAATTATGTAAAATTAAACCGTCGTCCATCGATACAAAAGCATTCTGTTGTTCTTGAGGCCATCGGCGTTAACGGATTTGAACCGAAGCTTGCAATATCTCAAACATTTTCGCTGATTGCGGAAACATCATATCAAGTTCGTTCAGTTCAGCGATTGCGTGCGACCTGCATTATTCACCGCGAATGGTTGAAGGAACGTCATTCGAGATAATAGCGGAGGTTCCGAGCGGTGATAACGATTCGATATTTTTCCTTGTTCTGGTGATTAGCGATAGCCCCAAATTACCGCAACAAAATCACCAGAATATAACGATATCCAGTATAATTTTACACCAGGATTCGTGATCGGTAACACGGTTTTATCAGTTCGTACCATTCAATGGCAACGTTTTCCGATACCGTTAATGATATCGTCAAAGACTCTTAATGCTGCGCATCATGCGTTTCCGATGAATGCGGTGGACATTGAATGGGTATGATTTTATGATTTTTTTGTTAATTGGAACTAAAATTGATAATCCCGCCGTTATAGCGATACGGTTAAAATATTGGTGATCACGAACAGCACGAAACCGCATTTCATAAATGAAATTCATTGATGGCATGCTTGTACTCGTCGAATGAATTTGAATGCAAATCAATGGTACCATTGAAATCCACTTCGCGATTCCGTTTGTTCAGTCGTCGTTCATAATTGCTGTACCATTCAGGTTCCAGCGGATGGTTTAGCCACGGCATGGTATAATACACCGTCATAAAGCTCATCCGCATCGACAATGCGTTTAATCAACGTTCAGTGCTCGAAGCTGCATGGAAACCGAAGGCCCAGTTCCAACAACACGAATATCCATTATCACCGGAATATCCCCGTCAAAACATTTTTCCCGTTATAAGCGGATTTGATCGAAACCGCTCAATTGAATGCAAACAATGATCCAGTCATCCACGTAAAGTCCAGAAAACCATGGCGAAGTTGCGCCAGTTCAGTTGTCGTCAAATATCGTTAAAGAGGGAAACATACCACCGCCATCATAATACGCCAGACTGACCGAATGTTTGCGATCCCAGCTTCAGGAATGATTCTGTTCAGCTGGCAAAGTTCGCTTGACCGTTGAGTAATTCACGTTTCATCAGGCGTTTCCATGACCGTTGAATTTTGGTCCGAGATGCGTAGCATGGCGAAGCGTTAACCCCGAACCGCTCTACCGAAGAATGAACACCCCAGGGCGATCCGGTTCCGTCCGGTATTCTCATTCCATCAATAACCCGCTGAGCTTTTGCGCTGACCAGTTGAGCGGCTGGCCATCCGGTTTCGGCATTCGCATCATCATCATCAGTTCTGGATGATAATTGACCGTCCAATTTGGAATTCCACCGAAGTGCCACCGATTCGCCATGTCGAAGTTTCAACGATATTCATCATGTAGATTTCGTTCCGGAAAACTGGCAGCATTTGCGAAATGGATTCGGTAATGAATGGAAGCCCAGAACCGTCCACCTCTGTGCGTTAATAATCAGCGTATCATTTCAAAACGAACGTTTTGAAAATAATACCGAGCATTGAATGAAAGCCGTTTAACGATATGGTGGAAAATGTTGAGAACGATCCCATCTTTTTCGAATAAGCAACCATATTTGCAGCCGGAAGTTCGTTGGCGAACCTGACGCGGAAACATACCGACATATTGAATGATTCAAGACGGCAGTTCTCTCGCTAAATTACCGATAATGAATGGAGGAGAATCAAACCATCTCGATATCAAAGCTTGAAGAATTTTGCTTTTGTTTGCCGATTATCGCTTTGCTGTTTTGTTGATGGTCATAAACCGGATATGAACGTTTGTTCCACGGTTACCCATCGTTCAAAATGAAAATACCAACATTTGCGCCCAGAACCAACGTTATCATCACTCATCTCGAATGAAGACGATTTCAAGCCTATTGTGTTCTGACTCTGAGAAGTGTTTTCAACCCCTATATGAGAAACCACGGGAGGCATGTCAATGGCAGTAGAACACATGTTTTGTTTGGGAGGACAAGTGGACGCGGCTGACAGTGGCAATGATCGAGTTACAAGAGCGCCGCTCATCTTTTGATGTGTGTTAGAAACTCCCTGTGCAGTCCTGACAACATACACGCTGAATGTATTCAATGGCCTGATAATATTCACAACTCTTCCGGGCGACGCCATTTTGTTTATACTCAGGATAGACTTAGTAGACGTATTTGTTTACTTATTGAGATTGTTTTATTTTCGTTTTTATGTACCGAAACTCGAGTTATTAAAAGATTGAAAACCTATGCTTGTAACCACACCAAAAAATACATTTTATTTAATTTCATAGAAGTGTTCTCGTTTTACATGCCTCCAGAAGGTGTGAAAACTTCTGAATGAAAATCATGAATGGAATGAGCGATGAAAGTAGTACCGGTAATGTCACAGTTCACCGATCAGCCAATCAAATCACTCGAAGGTGTTATACGTGTCATGACAATTTGTTATGAAACCACTTCACGAAGTACCACATGGGTAATAATATGTCTTTATGGCATTTAGAAGTGATACGCATAAGGAAGAGATGTCATAATAGATGTCAACCTCTTTATAATGAGGAACACAACGTTTCGGAATATGTCCTTACTCCTTCACCAAAACTTGTCCGTTACATTTATCGTTTCAGAACGCACGCGGGGAAAGTGTCGTTACTTCCTTGCCTTACTTCTTGCCACTGGACTGGCTTTAGGGAGCTGTTTGCGAGCGAACCTTGGCTTGACTATTGTCTGTATGGTTCGTCATCCTTACAGCAACCTAACCAACGATGGGGATCTTGGAGGAAGGTTAACAAACAAGTCATCCATCTCGACTACGGGTCCTTCAGACTCTATAGATTTACATGATGATTTTTCAAACAATAGCTACGATTTTCACCATTCCGATCATATGGCTAGTGCAATTACCAGCGATGGTGAAGTGAGTATGACGTTCAGTAAGTTTATGCAAGCTCTAAACTAGTCACGTCTCCCCAAAGGGTCCGAAAAAGTGTACATTTTGCCTTTTATTCCACTACTAATACACCGCGTGTTTCCCATGTATCAATACAGGTTATGTGTTGCTGCTCAGTCGCAATAATGTAGTGTTACTATCTTTGTGGTTCGCACCTGTAAAGACCGACTGTATATTTATCGGCCAGGTATCGAACATCGCACGCACCACCCTTTAGATTACATATTAGCACCCCCACGCTATTTGGAGCGAATCTAGGTCAAGAGTCCCTTGGTACAAAAGCCAATCGACCAAAAGCCACTCTGGACAAAAGCCACTCGAAAAATGACCAAAGGCCCCTCACTATATGTATAAATGTAATTAACAAATAATTTAAGTGAATGCGAAATAAATATCATCAAACAAATGATACCAAATCAACAAGAAATGATTAATGACATGAAAAATCGTATTGCATCATAATTAATGATTTAACAACTCAACACAACCTAATGAATGCAAGTGTTTGGCATACTCATAAGGTCTTTGTGTGGGTGTTTTTCCCAGATAGGCGAGTTTGAATGGAACAAAGAAATGCAAGGCATTGTTCTTGGCTCAATGTTCTGGGGTTACCTATGTCTCCAAATTCCCTGTGGGATGCTTGCCGAACGATTTGGTCCCAGATATGTCACTGGGATTGGGTTGATGCTGTGTTCTGCATCAGCCTTGGTATCGCCAGTAGCGGCCCGCATCAACGTCTACATGTTTGTGGTTATCAGGATCCTTACTGGAGCGTTTGTGGTGAGAGCTGACATGAGGTTTGATTTATTCTTTGAACAACTTATCTTTGTAGGATGTAGTTGTGATTATATTAGTCAACAGAACATGACCCATGTTATATGTACATGAGGGCACTCACTAATGCGGTTTGAAATCATTTCTCTTTCTATGTAAACATAACCTTCAAGCAGAGAGAATAAGAGTCTCAATTAACTTCAGAAACAGTTTCCTTTGAGTCATAAAGACAAATTATTGATGAAAACTGTTTGAACAGATGTCTTAAATTTTGTGAAAACTCCAGGTGCTTCCAAAGGGGTAACATTTCTAGTCTCCCCGAAAACACCCGATGCTCACAATGCTTTATTAAATTTAATAATTAATAAAAATATAATCAAATAAAACAATTGTTGGACCATAAAAGTCATATGATGATGAGAACTGCCAAATAATGATCGAGCAGTTGCATTGTGTGTGGGTCTTCCAAAACACATGTTTTATTGTTATTCATGCAATCCACCTCTTGATTCAAACGCCCATGTCCATCTCTCTTTAAGTCAGTATTGTGCACATCGGTTCCGGCGTTCTGGATACACTGGGCACCCAAATCCGAAATTTCAACGTTACAGGGTATCGCATTTGCAGGTAAATAACAGCTGCAAAACCATGATCTAAAATATGAAACAGATCAATAAAAGAGAATTTGGTGCATAACCCGTTAACAACATTATTTAACACGTGTTTGCGTTCTTTCTCATCACGGCAACATTGGTTTGGTCTGAAGAATCCAAGGATCCATTAGTATAAGGAGGGTATAATGAACAATGTGTTACTCAACGCAAATCATACTGATTTTGTACCGTATGCACTGTTTTGCTCGGGACGTTTCCCTATTCAGACTTAAATCTATCCGGGTTAGAAGTGGTCTTCAGTAAGAAGCGACTAACAGGATTGGGTGGTCAGGCCCGCTGACTTAGTTGACATATGTCATCGTATCAACTGCGGAGAACTATATTAATGATGTTGATCACTGGATCGACTCGATTATTTACAGACCGTCCCCATATTGCTGATTGTAGCTTTAAACAACAAACTTACAAATGTTATACCCTAAGGCTTGTGTGAGGATCTACTGCATTTAATGGCATTCGTTTTGATAAACAAATCATGATTGAATTTGTATCAAGTGAGGGTGAACTTTAGTAAATTTATGTATTTCATGCATTGCGAGCTAGGTATCGAGGTTGGAATTGCTCTGGTCTTCCCGCTGTCTGGAATCCTGTGCAGGTCTGGTATAGACGGTGGATGGCCATCAGTTTTTTATGTTACAGGTGTGTATCTGTAAGACAAGAAGATTCATTCCTTATAATTTAGTTACGTTTCTACAGACAGATTTATATTCAGTATAAGGCCCTCGACCCACAATACTGAAAGTTCAGGGTTACAAAAATATCCCTGCCCATAATACATATTTACATACATACGATAGCATAAAATAGTACAAATAGATGATATCAATATATTATATATTACTTTGCCGTATTTGTTGTGCTTTAATAAAAAAATATGAAGTTTTATGCAAAATATCATAATTATAAGAAGAAATTATAGAAGAAAAAAAAGAAGTCATGTTAGAGAGTTAGAATTGATGAATTTACCAATAAGTGTATTACGGGAAAAACTATAAACTTCACAGATTAAAAGTACATGATATTTATTTTTACGTCACTATATACGTAAAACTGTTGGTATAACTCTGCGCAGAAGGTCACTGTGTGTCTGTAGAATATTGGTCAAGAATTAGAAGGATCTAATAATTCAGTTCAACATTTTGATTTTTCTACCTTTTTAGGTGGCCTCGGGTTAGCGTGGTCTTTAGCATGGTTGTTTCTTTCACGAGATAACCCACGTGACCAACCATGGATTTCAGTGGCTGAGAAAACGTACATAGAACAAACTACCAAATCACGCATCCATGCGAAAAAGGTATGTCCGGTTAAAAACAAATGAACCAAGTTTATTGAGTGAGTGAGTGAGTTTAGCAATATTCCAGCTATATGGCGGCGGTCTGTAAATAATCGAGTCTGGACCAGACAATCCAGTGATCAACAGCATGAACATCGATCTGCGCAATTGGGAACCCATGACATGTGTCAACCACGTAAGCGAGCTTGACCACCCGATCCCAATAGTCGTATCTTACGACAAGCATGGGTTACTGAAGGCCAATATTCTAACCCGGACCTTCACGGGTCACCAAGTTTATTTACAGCAATGTAGTTGATCAACGGTACGCCTCTACATCGTTGTAATCATCATCATCATCGTTTAATTGTATTACCACGATAATTATACTATTAGTCTTATCAAATTTGATACAAGCGAATAATAATGCGAAGACATATATGCTACAAAGTGGAAGGCAAGCGACCAACCAGTCTTGTTGATCCACAGATTCCCCTTAGCTTATAGGGTTAAACAGTTAGGGAAATTGTACAAAAACTGAACACTGAAACTGAAGAAAGTCTAACCCAGTTGATGTACCAAATGTCGAAACAGTTCTTAAAATAGAGATTGCACGGTCATGGCTCGTATTACACAAGACATAATGCTCTGAGGACTCCTCATTCCTGACAACGCTAGTCTCGTTGGAACAAGACCGTAGTTTGGTTGACTAGCCATAACGACTACTTTGCATTCCACCCCTAATTTGATCGATTGATCGAAAAAATATTACATACACACATTATGCATTGACTAATTTCTAAAATGAAACAAATGTGATACAATACCCACAAGAGGTAGAAGACGTCATCCAATTGTTATCAGACACATCAAAGACTTGTCCTACATGTATGGTCTTCGCAGGTGATGCCATGGGGCGATATGTTGAGGTCGCGGGCGACGTGGACGTTAATCTGCACCCACACATTGTACAACTACGCCTACTACATGCTGCAGCTTCAGCTTCCAAGTTACTTCAATGAAGTCATGTATTTCGACATTCAATCGGTAGGTTGAAATCCACAACATCCATAAACTTGTAAATGGCTTCAGTCGTATCTAGGACACGACGTGTCATCAGATCTATCTAACATACGGATCATGTGCAGAAGACTGAAACTACGTAAATGTGTCGAAATGAGACACTTCTTTCGATTCTTCAATCTGATTGTGTGACGAATTCCTCCTCTAATACGGTGATGCTCGTCACGGTCAGAATTTGTATGGTGCGTCTTCGGGACGCATAGTGCTGTGTACTGATTTTGCAACATCAAGATTTTGATATTTGTAACCATTATTTGTACTCATGCACAAACACACCAGCATTCGAAATGGCAATAATTTTATTGCCCACTTGTCAACCCGAATAAAATATTTATACATGTATGGTCAAACACATACTTAATATTACATCGTCCAGGGAATGTCATAAATCGCAGTGACTTCATAAATGAACTCTAAATGCTCTCTGTATATTATGTAAGTGATAAAAACAAATTGTCCGAAAGATTTTTCAATATGTCTGCGACGGTAATTTACTTTGGTATTAACACTGTCCATGACAATCGGAAAGATCTTTCCTTATGATTGTGACGGTAACTTTACTTTAGTATAAACTGTGTCTACGACTATAGTGACGATTTCTCCATTTGAATGTGACGGAAATGTAGTATAGTGTTAACAGTGTCTACGACTGTCGAAGATTTCTCCTCTTGAATTTAACATTAATTTACTTTAGTGTTGACAGTGTCTAGGACAATCGGAAAGATATATAATTCTCCTCTTGAATGAGGCATTAATTTACTTTAGTGTTGACAGTGTCTGGGACAATCGGAAAGATTTCTCTTGAATGAGACATTAATTTACTTTAGTGTTAACAGTGTCTAGGACAATCGGAAAGATTTCTCCTCTTGAATGAGACATTAATTTACTTTAGTGTTAACAGTTTCTTGGACAATCGGAAAGATTTCTCCTCTTGAATGAGACATTAATTTACTTTAGTGTTAACAGTTTCTTGGACAATCGGAAAGATTTCTCTTGAATGAGACATTAATTTACTTTAGTGTTAACAGTGTCTAGGACAATCGGAAAGATTTCTCCTCTTGAATGAGACATTAATTTACTTTAGTGTTAACAGTTTCTTGGACAATCGGACACATTTCTCCTCTTGAATGTGACATTCATTTACTTTAGTGTTAACTGTGTGTACGACTATCGGAAAGATTTCTCCTCTTGAATGTGACGGTAATATACGTTAGTGTTAGCGTTTTTCTTGGACCATCACAATCTCCGTTAATTTGCCGACAGAATGGCTTGCTTGTCATGATGCCCTACATCTGCACTGGTCTGTCGATGTTCCTGGGTGGCTGGGTGACTGATGTAGTTATCAGGAAGCAGATTCTATCTCGCGACAACACGAGGAAGATTATGAACACTATAGGTACAAACTATATAGAAACTGATCAATACCCATTACCTTTCAGAAAGTATGCAACGTATGTTATATCTGCCATTACACGTTCTCAGTCAAGTACACATTCTGTTACTTTTTCTGGTTGAGAGTCCCATCTGAGATTCAACCCACTATCTCAGAGTCAGGCACCTAGTCGTTAGCACACAAAGTCAGCGATCCAATCTACCTGACCACCGTAGCTTCCGCAACTGGTAGTCTAGATCATGTAGTTTCTGTACCCCTCTGACCAGTGTAAATTGGCATGGCTTACATTCTTTAAGCTATGAATAGTATACACAATATAGCCTTTCAGAAGGTCGTCAAATGCATCATATGTTACATTTCTGATACCACTTTTTCAGTTATGTACAGATTCAAGTCCCTTTTCGGATTGAGTCCCATCTGGGATTCGAACTAACACTCTCACACTTAAATACCTAATCGCAGAAATAAAACACAAATAACATATATTGCATTTCACCACTTTCAAAATGTTAAAAGCATTCAATTTGTATATTTATAACTTCGGCCATGTGAGCCGAACCAATTTACTTTCGTCAGAGGGGTACATACAGAAGCTTTGGTCACCTGAGGTAGATCCGGCCTCCACAAGAAACACATTTTGAAGCTGAGTGAGTGAGTGAATGAGTGAGTTAGTTTTACGCCGCACTCGGCAATATTCCAGCAATATGGCGGCGGTCTGTAAATGATCGAGTCTGAAATATATGGATCTAAATGGTATTGTGTCCTCACAATCGCGTCTGGACCAGACAATTCAGTGATCAACAGCATGAACATCGATGGGATGCGATGACATGTGTCAACCAAGTCATGTGACCACCTGATCGCCTCTTACGACAAGCATGGGTTACTGAGAATCAATTCTAACCCGGATCGTCACGGGTCTTTGAAGCTGAGAAGACGCTGGGTCATACCTGAATCTCTTACTAAAGTGTCAGTTATAAGTTCTAAAATGTCTTTGGACTGATGTTGAAATCAGACCAAATGGCGTGTACAAAAATATTCTGAAATCATCAGCGTTTTGATATAAGGAATTTTGCAGTGGGCCATTCGGATTATCTTAATGGCACCAGACCATATTGTACGAGTGCTTCCGACAGAAGAAATAGGCGTGTTGAAATGGCATTCACAAATACTGTTCGACTCACGTAAAGGTGATCCGAAATGGTTACAAAGATCATAACAAGAAAATATTAGCTTGTGTTCATAAGCATGTACGTCGTACAAATGTTTATACAAACAAGACCCGTGAAGATCCGGGTCAGAATTGGTGTTCAGCAACCCATGCTTGTCGTAAGAAGCGACTAACACAGACTCGCTGGTTTTTGTCATTGTATTCCTTTGGCGTAGATCGATTTTCATTATGTTGGACACTGAATTGTCTGATCCACACTCGATTATTTACAGACCACCGTCATATGGCTGGAATATTGCTGTGTGAGGCGTTAAACAAGAAACAAACAAACGAACAAACAAAATTATATAAAGAGCGAACTTGTCCTTTGATGTGAGAACTATCAAAGTAAATGGCGGAAGTCCATGTATGCTACCCTCTACAAGGCATTATCCCTGTTGGTGCGAGTTTCATCGAATTGATGGAAGAAATAGATCTACCTTATAAAGTCTTCTCCCGTATTGAAGAAACGAAGTATGGCAGAATTACTTACACCATAACCCTCACTCAGACACATGCTTCAACCTCAGACTTCACTTATTTGTCTGTAGGGAGCGGATTGCATGCAATCCTGATGATCATCCTGGCCCAGCTGGACTCCAGAAGTCAGATACCTGCAGTAGTCTTGCTGTGTTTAGCTGGGGCATTGAACGGACTTTCCTTGTCCGGGGTGTTTCTGGCAACGTTTGTGGAAATCGCCCTTGTCCATTCGGCCACTCTCTTTGCCGTGTCTAACACCATTGCCAGTATACCAGGGATAGTGGCGCCATATGTAGTGTCAGTACTCACACCTACAGTAAGTATTGTAAGCGTTGGATTTAGGGGACTTTGTGGGATTGAATCACCAATGGTTACGTCATAGGGCGTTGTATCTTTCAATTCGAAGGACAGAAGGTTTACATATTTACTGCTGAAATGATGTACGTATAAAAATCGCGAATATCCTGCACTTTCGTCGATCATCTGTACAGATTGTATATTAAATGTCTATGTCAAGTGGTTTGAATATCTGATATCGAATCGTGATAAGCACTGTATTCTGCATGAAATTGAGTCAAAATCTAACTTGTTTCAGCCAATCCTTCAGTATCTAGATATATTCTTTGATTATCAAGAAGATATATATACTTTGCATTTCATTTGTACACGAGGTCATTTCACCCATGTACCCACTGAACTTGACAAAAGCCTAGCAGCTGTATTGCAAGATACTGAAAATAGCATGATTATGATTGGAAATTTGTATTTTGTTTCCCGTGTGCTATGTTATTTTCAGGTGGCTAAGAATGTAACTTGATTAAATATAGTCTATTACATAATTTGTATAACTAGGTGTACAGCCTGGATGCAAAACAAAATTATTAAAAAGCATGTAACAGTGGTTATACATTTATTGGCACACATGACAAGGTAATTGAGCGTGTTTCCTATGACACAATGTCGTTGTTTCTGTGTGTTCCTCCAGGGTTCCCAAAGTGAGTGGCAGTCTGCGTTCTACGTGGCAGCAGCTGTGTTGCTGATGTCAACAATCGTCTTCCTGTTCTCTACTTCCGCCCCTCAACCCTGGGCTCTTCCTCCTGCCGAAGATGCAACTGTTGTGGACGGTCTTAATGTGGATCGCAAAGAAGATGCTTTGTAATCTTGAAGGAAATACTGTCAGTCTTAATGAAGATCACACAGAAGATATAATATTTGACTTTATAACTAAGTAACATGATTTTATACTGAGAGAATCAAATAAAGGAGCACAGGAAAATTCAAGTGTTCCTTTAATATTTTCAGTTTTCATCACCAGCTTTCAGAAAGGGCTGTGGGAGGAAATCTGAGAATAAATAAAGGAACACGGCCATGAAGTGGTGTTCCCTTATTTGTTTCCCTCAGTATATATTTTTTTTGCGATTACGCTAAATATATGACATATGGCTGTTTAGAATATGTGTCTGATAAATAGCACCTTAAGTTTTTCCAAACCTCTTTTTCTGTGTTGAATATGGAAGACGAAACATACACAATATCTCAAACATTTAGGTCACAATTCACAAATCTTGGCTGTTGTACGTGTTGTTATTTAGCTTTATATGTAAATGTCTTGTACTCGAACAACTACTGGGTATTGGTTAGTGTACAGTGAATAGTGTCTAATATGTATTGCTGTGTTACATATTTGTGCCACTGTGATGCCTTTCATGATTTGGGTTTCGCGTTGTACTTGTAAACAACACGTAACAGCAAATATACTATCAAATATATGCAAACAAGATACGTGACATTACAAATATGACACTAAGCTGTTGGAAGGAAATCCCTGAATGTAAAGCAAACCATTTGACCTCTTTTGTAAAACATGCTAGTGCATAGGCACGACAGACGTTTTCGAATGTGAAGAACCTTGGCAAAATCCTGCAACACATTCATTTTATTCTGCTATAGTGGACCATGAATTGTTGTCGTTGCAATGGAGGAATTGCTGATTGAGGATGTAGTTCAAGTCAAGAATATGGAAATTATGCTTTTCCGTTGCTCCACGATGATGCCGATAGCAACGGCCCATGGGGATTCCAAACGTCAACATCCAACCTGTTTATCAGGTTTCAAAGGACCAATTTAGTCCAGGATCATCCTCGTCGAGTATCCCCTACATCCACAACAGGAGAACCTTAATATGACGTTCACAGCCCCATGTACTCACACACAAAAGCCAGCTCATAAAGGAAGGCACCGTAACAGACACCAAGGTATCCGTGTCAACAGTGAGACGGCCGCAACGACTACCCATGGCATGGCTCTACGCCATGACCAGACCTCCTTGCAGAAGGCGCAAACTGTAAAGAGTATAGCAGCATTTACCTAGAAGTGTCACAGCAGGTGCACATGTCCTCTTCTGTGGTCTGTTCGGTTTCTGAGATCAGTTTGATGGTTTGGGGCTTATGTGTTGTTTTGTGCTGTTCAAATGTGCTGACAGGAGCCAGTCAAATCCAGAGAAACTTGTCAATAATTATATTACGAGCACTATCCCACGTCAGGTGTCCACGATGACCCTTTGGTCACCGAGACAGACAATCCGACCATTTGGCGAGACAAAGAGACATTATTGTGGACATCTTCTATACCGGAATCCTGTCTTACCCGGCCATGTGCATCAAGTTACTGGAATTGGCCACGATGCCCCGCTGGTCACCGAGACAGACAATCCGACCATTTGGCGTCTCCTGCACAAAGAGACATTATTATGGACATCTTCTGTACCGGAATCCTGTCTTACCCGGCCATGTGTATCAAGTTACTTGAATTATCACTCAGTCTATTATCATTGTTGCTGTGATTAACATAGAAACAACTCTTCAAGAAAATACTTTTTAATTTCAAGTATCCGTGTTCATAACACTCATATCTAAAGTATACAACACCACTCACACCACACATACGCTCATGGAGCAATACAAAACAAAGGTTTCTTAGACAGATAGCACCTTCCCAATATAAGGCTTCATACATACAAGGCTAGACTTCAAAGAAGTGTCAATACTTGCAAATAATTTTTACTATTTCAAGTAGATGAACATTTTGTTTATGGATAGACAACTTCTTTATTGCAACAGAGGAGACATCTACACCGAAACTTCGCATCTATTGGAATGAACAAGTTGTCTATCCATAAGATTGTTCCTCTTCATCATGCAGCTACAAATGCCACTTACAGAAGTTATTTCATTCAAAGTAAGCATTACGAGAGCTTGACTATCGCATATTAAATAGGAATGCTGTGCAGTTGGACTGCAATTAGGCACGAAGTTCATAATCTCAATAATTATTGTGCATAGGAGAATTACACAGGCACGTGAGACACCCGTCCTGTGTTTTAAAGGCAATATTGATCCACTTGCAAGTTCTGGAAAAAGCGCATGGACATATAGAGGCATGGAGCACTATAGTGTTACAATTGGTGAATACATGGAGCCTAACCTGTTTGTACATATGCATATGAAAACAGTAACACACGAACTTCTGTAAAACCGTCTAGACTAATCAAGAGGCTCATGATATCATTATTGCCATGTAAGTATTGGCTGGAAGTTGTTATACATAATACTGATACAGACTATTCAAACTGGGATGTCTCCGGACATTCAAATGGAGCTCTACGACTGTCTAATCTACCAGGGTGAAACCGTTGTAGCCACACGACCACTTGTTTGTTTCTTTGTTAAGCACATACACAAAACAGTTGTAGAGCTACGGACGACCTGTATCCGTTGTTTCCAGATCATCATTGATTCAACATGTGTCCTCTTGCTGTCCTATATAAAATCGTCAGCATTTCATAAACATTCATTTGTATAACGCGCGCAACAATATAATACATTTTACATAAGACACTGATTCATTTCATTGGAAAAATAAAACTATTCCGTAAAATAGTCCGAATAATGTGCATGATAACATCCATGGTAAAAGAATGTTCAGTAACCTTAGTAAAGGATAGTAACAAAATAAAGTATACAATATTTCATGGTGCAATATATTGTAAGGCAAGGACTCCGTTCATGGCTGCAAAGAAAAATATATTCTCATTTGGTCATGTGTCATTTGGTCAGGAGATTATCTATACAATGGCAGATTCAGCATAGCTTTCACCAGGATCACACTCAATGGTCACATGGCTCTCTTCATTATCAAAGTAGGTACCACGCTGGCTTGTCCTTGATTTGCGGTGTCCATTTACTATTGGTTTCCTAAGTGATACTTTCTCATCCTCCATTTTGTCAATAACTCTCGCCCAGTGTCTCTGTTTCCCGGAACCAAACACCAGATACACAAGGGCACCGAATATGTAAACTCCGGCACATATATAGAAGGCCGTTCGCCACTCTTCTTGGCTTTTCTGAAACAAAAATGACACTTAAGGAAAACGGAAACTAGTTCAATTACCGCAATGTTCTTCAAGGGGTGACCATTTAATGTGCTAGACGACATCATATGATCAAACTTTGCATCACTGATTGAAGACGTAATCTCTTCTATAATTATTATATCAACCGACATTATATCAACAGGTTCTAGACTTTGAGGAAGTGCCCTTCTAACTATAACTGAACGGCTAAAGGGACACAACTCTGCAGAGCGTGTTTCACCCTCAGATCTTTACCACAAACACAATGCGATTACTGATTCAGTGAATCACATTTCTGCTCTAAGTCAAATCGTATATAATCACAAGGATCTTTTGTGATGAGGTACAAGCACCTTGCACGTTACCGCTACAATACTATCACATTCATCCTGTGTCAATCCATGCCCTCCACAACTGCCAGCTTATTTGACCCTGTCTTATTAATAAGATCCAACACAGTCAGATTAAAGTTATCACTAGCTATTACTAGATGGTCACAGCAGTCGGAGTGATATATGATGCGAGTCCCAGTTATCAGTTCTACCACATGTTCGTGTATTTACATTCCCAGGTAAACAATTGACCTGCCTTTGCGCGTGTTTGTGACAGGTGCCACCGGTTGGTGGTATCACTTTTTGATAGTGAGAATCATAAACACATACTTATGATAAACTCTGCTTTTAGTACATGAATAAGGAAAGCATTTTTTCGCATGCATTTTCATGAAGGACAGACGCACGTTTTGGACATATTCCGAATGTACATTTAGCTGTGTGGGAATCCAAAGTCGGTAAACAATCAGTCAGTTTCTGCATATGCGTCAAAATGAAACAACTTGTTTCACCCATCAACCAAGAAGAAACGTTAATGAATGATTTGCATTTGGGAAATTTTATTGCTTGTTGTAGGCCTTCGTGTAGCTGCGTTGTCAGTAAACATCAGTCATTTTCTGCACTAGTGTATGAGACAGAATCGTTTACGTTTGATCCTTAAACACAATTCTGACTTATTGGTTGGACATTAACTAGAGAAAAAGTGTATAAAGATATGCGTTTCTACTTATGTCTCCAACTACTGCTTACATTAGGAGTTACAGCACCGACGATGTAGGGAGCCAAGATTCCAGGCACAGTTGCAGCAGTGTTGGTGATGCCGAACAGAGTGCCGGCGAAGTTGGGGGCAATGTCGCCGTGGTTGATGAAGTAACCGGAGAAGTGAAAACCACACAAGCCAACAGCGCCACACAGCAGAATGACAGCCCCCACGTGCTGTGTGCAGTCCATGTAGGCCACGCCTATCAACGACACCGCCGGCCCCACCATTCCTGTGTGAAACAAATACTTTGTGAGCTGTACATTTGCATTGAGATATGAACAGAGGAACATCACTAAATTCCCAGACTAACGCTTAGTCCCTAAATATACATAATTACGATAGAAACAAAAATTACTTTCAAACTGAAAAAGAGCCCAAGTGAGAACGGAGATTTGGAACCTCAGGAAAATTTATCTAGACTTCATTTAGAGCTTTACAATATTATTACAGAACGGGCGAGGCAAATATTGCGGTTCAGTGACTGTGAGGCAGACTACTACATCCTCTACCGTGTCAGATGTTACCTTATATATATATATATATATTAACCTCAAAAAGGGTGTGTGTTTTATTTGGGGATTTAGCATCGTAAGGTCTATAACGTTTATGGTATCTTGTCCCTGCTATTGGCTTTAAAAACTTCAGTATTTGGTGGTCGAAATAAAATACAATAAATTATTTACAACACAGAAACATTGTTAAGGTAAATAATGAAGTTGGAGGAAAATAACATTCTAAACAATTACGCAAATATCCTTTTTCATTTTAAGCTTACGTTATTTGTATTTGGCCGTGATATTAATAACAAATTTTGTGAAATATGTTAATAGTTTCGGTAGATATCAAATAGAATGATTGCCCTCATTGCGTAAATTTAATTAATTTCCATTTTTTAATTTCATGTACAGAATAATTGTCAAAAAACAAAACAAAAAACAAATACCTAATCGTCGTAACTGCCACCAGATAGATATATTTTATGAAAATGTATCACTGTTTCGTATAAACTCTCGCTTTTCAATGTTAAGGTTATCTCACCTACCTATGAGAGACAAAACCTTCCGTGTCCACGTAACGGAGAGTATTTTCCGTAATATGAGAAAGTCAGCGAACACTCCAGATATCGAGATACAGGCCCAGAAACACAAGTATGGAAGCATAGAGTACACTCCGTTCTGAAAGAGAAAATGCGTTGAAGTAATGAATTTACTCATAGGGAAGTAATCCAGATGGCACATCACATACAAGAGAAATGATGACAGTTTTCGTACTGTAGATGTTTAGAATACATCGTTTAAAACAATGCAATTAATTTATCAACTACGGTTATAACGAATTCCAAGGGTTCGTTATAACCGTAGTTCGTTGAACGACTAAAGACATACTAAAATATACATTTTGACTAAAATATACACCAAGTGGTCGAAATATAAGAAAGTTCTTGATATTCACAATTCGTAATTGCCCTTGAAGATCCGGTTAGAACTGGTCTTCAGCAACCTATGCTTGTAAGAGGCGGTTGACATGCGGTTAACACAGTCATCTTATCCCAACTGCGTAGATCGATGCTCATGCTGCTGATCACTGGATTGTCTGGTCCAGATTATTTACAGACCCCGCCATATAGCTGGAATATGGCTGAGTGCGTCGTTAAACATCAAACCAAACCAAACCACAATTCGTAATTAGAGTATTAACAAACGTAGTTTACTCTACATTAGTATATAATAATTACATTAACCCGTCAGTATTCACGTACCTGTTTGATGTCAAATTTGAGCACCTCCTTCATGTAGGGAGTTGTACGTGGGGATCTGTGTCAAAAGAAACATACATGTATATCCAACATAGACAGATATGCCACAGGTGTGAAACGCGATGATGATGGCCCATACTGGGGTATGTCCCTGATGAGAAAATTGCCCGCCACTCATCCTCGGACAATGTTCCAATTGTTGGAGGTTGGCTGGGGGCGCAGTTTTCTGATTTTCCGAGCCCATGTGCTCAAATATCAGGTACAAAGGAAGTTCTGGGTCAATCTTGCCGTATGAGGCCTAGCGTTATCGTGCTGGAACACGATTCCTCCTGGATGCTGTTGGGCGAATGGCTGCACGACTGGTCGTAAAACCTCATCCTGGTAACGCTGTACATAGGTTCCCCGTAATGACGAGCCTTTTCACATCACCGCAGATACTTCCCCACACCATTACACCTCCGCCTCCAAATGCACGGACTTGCTGGATGCAGTTCGGCGCCAAACGTTCAGGAACTCTTCGGTATACTCGCTGCCGACCTTCGTTCTTGTAAAGGCAAAACCGGCTTTCGTCCGAAAACAAGACACGTGCCCAGTTTCGGACCCGTGAAGGTTCGTTTTGACGTTCAGGTAATTGATCACGGATACCATGTGCAGCAAACGGTTTGTCGACTGATCCGGTGTCCCAATCCCATGTTAGTCGTAAAATAGCCAACTAACGGGATGGCGGTTCTTGCTACAGCGGCGTGTGATGCTCCCTGTCGGACCATTCCAACGGCTCTTTCTCTCTCGAGGCTCGCTTTTTACTGCTGTGGGCACAACGTTCGGACCAGCGGTTGTTCACACGTGCATTTCGTGCTACACGACTTAACGTCATTTTGAGTATTCGTCATCGTATCCGTTTGGTTAGGAACGTGGGAATTGGTCATTAATTTAAAAATATTGATGTCACATGATGTCCATTTCGGGTTATAATTGATCCCCAGTCAAAGCCAACTAACGGGATGGGGCGTCAGAGGACACATCAATCACTGGATTCCATTGGTCAGAGGTCAATCACTGGATTGTCAGGGTCAGATTCGCTCATTTGCAAACCGCCGTCATATAGCGTGAATATTGCCGAGTGTGGCGTTAAACAACAAACAAACAGTATCACCTAGTGCTGTTTAGTTGCAACCAATATGCTGAAACGTTTTCCTTATCAGATGAGAATTGTGCTACATCGCAATTACATGCCATGTGGGCATTGCGTAGCATTTTATCGTAATGTATCCCATCGTAGACACGTTGTTAAATACTCGGCGCTCTTTACATTCGGTACAAGATCAAAGTGTCTTTACTACCACAAACAACGCTAGTGTTTGCCTCGGGCTATTTCCAGGAATGTGGAACGTCAGTGAGTGATTACGGCACCTCAAGAATACATTCTTGTCAAAACGTATGTACGTTTCGCGGTCATATCACCTTTCTCTCGCTTAAGGGAAAATCAGTAAGTCAACTGACATGAAGTGAAAACGTCACAATTAAAAACTATTCAGCATAAGCATGCTTGGACAAGTTGTTACAGCCTTTGGAGTGAATGCGTGAGTGAGTATGGGTTTACGTAGCTTTTAGCAATATTATAGCAATTAATATTTGCGGGGGACACCGGCAATGGGCTTCACACATTGTGATCATGTGGGGAATGGAGCCCGGGTCTTCGGCGTGACGAACCAACGCTTTAACCACTAGGCTACCCGACCTCCCCCTGATCCTTGGATGTGATAAATATTCATCCTGTTGTCGCCCTTTGTGAGCCCTGTGATCTGTGACCCTACCTTAGGTTGTTTCTTGCTCTCTTCGAGGCTTTTTGAGATGTACTTCCTCTCCAGGTCCGATATTCCGGGGGTCGATTCTGGCCGATCGTGAGCAAATATCGTCCAGATAACACACCATAAAAGTCCTACGCTTCCTGAAGGAAACCCAATATAGCATATAATATTATACACTCAGTAATATACGTCATTCTTTTCTCAAATATTGTGTCCTATGATCGTGGGTATGACATCCAGATTTTGGTTTGTCTCTATATAATGCCTCATTCTCGATGAAATTTGGAAGTGGAATATTTTAACGAAATGATTGAGTTGTATCCAATCGGAACCACGGAAATCTACTGTCTTGATCTACCAGGACCTTCTCGCGAAATACAGAATAACCTATCTTGAAGGATGAGGAGGTGTTAACTGCAGTTAAGATAATGGTTTCTCGTTGTCTGGAGTTATTAGAAGCCTATACACGACCTTGTCTATAACGGTTTCTCGTCGGAAGCTGTTAAAAGCCTATGCACGTACTTGCCTATTTGTCGTACTGAAAACAGGGCTTATTGTACGATTCGACATCATCATGCGTATATGAATCACTATAACAAGCAATGACACAAAGCGTTCTGAAAGAGATGCGGTCGTCACAAACACATACAAAGGCAAGGCAATGTTACCTATGACATAGAAAATAGATGCCCATCCACCGTCAAACCCGTAACTGCAGAGCAGACCTCCAACGGGGAATATTAAAGCGTTACCAAACTGTCCCCCTGAAACCAACAACACAATAGCAATAAATATACCCTCCAAGTGTTCCGTTTTCAAGGTTCGCTTTGTAATATGTGACGTACCTAAACTATATTGTCTTAGTAGGACAAAGGAATTGTTTTAGTCACGATATGGCTGAAATAGTGCCAGTGTGACGGTAATTTAAACTCACTCACCCATAAAAAGATACCTGTCGAGATTAGTAGGACTAATTATCATAATTATCAATATAAAACGAATGGCAATGAAAAATATATCTACGGACGAGTAACATTAGTTATGATGCAAGGGCGTTCACAAAAATGATACGCATGTCATGCCTTACTGGTAGCACCACAATTTTTTTATGAAAAACAACACGTTTGTGTTTGTTTGTTTGTTTATTTGTTAGTCAGATAGGCCAAAACCGTGGTGAATAATATACAAATAACTGGGGTCCAATATAGAATGATGGATAAAATGAAGTGAACATCAAAGAAACAAAAAGCAGAAATAACTTTCTTCGACGTTTGATTTAAAAACATCTGTGATATACGTATACAAATGAATGTCAAACAGTAAATACAGGGTGACTTGTGAAACACTCATTTGTTCATTCGGGATGGAGCGGTTGGGTAGCCTAGTGGTTAAACCGTTCCCTCGTCACGCCGAAGGCCCGGGTTCGATTCCCCATATGGGTACAATGCGTTAAGCCCATTTCTGGTGTTTGCCGTCGTGATATTGCTGAAATATTGCTGAAAGCGGCGTAAAATTATTCGCTGTAACATTTAAATGCCTGCTCCGACTCGTTTAAATAGTATGAACCCGTCAGGTTGGGTATTGCCAAAATTTTCGCATTGCGATATATTGTGGTATGTGTTGGCGTATTGCAATATGTATTGCAATATATTGTGAAAGTGTAACACATGGTTTAAGGTAATGAAATTACAATGCCACTGTCAGGACTCAGATGTGATGTACAAGAGATCAAATGAAAATGTTTTTTAAATTGAAGACCTCACTTTAAAGTTGGAACTCGAGAAAAAGTGTCTGCAGCGGCGTCCGCCATTTTGGTTTCTTTATCCCAACAACGAGTGCCGGTACCAATTCTATTCTTTTTATTCATATGGTTTAAGAGTCATGCAAATGCAATTATATGACCAATAAACTCATCAAAACTACTAATATATAATGATATGAAAGAAATACAATTTTTTAGCATTTTTAGTACATCACGAAAATTACCGATCATGGTCACGGAAACTGCTGATGGTATCGGGTGAACCGGTTCGCGAAAAGTGTACCGCAATATGTCGTATTGTGAAATTCGAATTGCAAGATACCGGTTAACCGGTTTTATCGCCCACCCCTATGAACACGCCTCACTCTCTCCACAATGAAATGCAATGACGTTACCAAGGGACCTTCAATCTATCTTAGACATACCTAGTGATTAGTTCGCTTGAAAAGGTTGCATTGTTTTACCTGACAATGATATACCGATGAGTCTGCTACGTTCCCAAGGAGGAGCCCAGTTCGCCCAGAGAGCTTGTGCCGCTGGATACATAACTGACTGTGAGAGAAAGATTGAATGTTGAGAGCTCAGGCATTACTAACAAACCAGACATACTTGGGTTAATAGTTATCACCAGGAGTCCATACTTCCAGTACAGACATAGAGGCAACGTGTGTTAATCATGAGGGTAATATCACGTTACCAGGCTTTCTCTTAATAAGTCTAAGGGGCGGTGGGATAGCTTAGTGGCTGAACCGTTTGCTCGTCATACCGACGATCCGGGTTCGATTCCCCAAATGAGTACAATGTGTGAAGTCAATTTCGAGATATTGCTGGAATACGGACAATGGTGTGGTTCGATACAGATATTTAGTTGCCAAGTCTAAATGCACAATACAGCCAATATCAACAAAGCGTTCGTTGCGCTATGCCTTAGTATATTATATACTAGTCACATAAAGAAACTGTGAGTTGTTAAAATATTATCCCAGTTGATAAGTACGATAACAATGTCAAAGGTACATATAAACTTTAATGGCGGGATCATGAGACAATAACAAGTCGGGAGAATTTCAATTGAAAAGTCAATCACAATGACGTCACGAGTCCACAAGCGGGACAGGGGTCAAACGACCATGTCACAAGCTCAATAACGGGTATGTCCACCATCGGCATTGAGAACAGCAGTGCATCGACGACGCATAGAGCCTATCAAACGTGCAAGGAAGGCTTGTGGGATGTCTCTCAAGGTCTGTTGCAAGGTCAAGGACGTTATCTGGCGGATGAGGAAGACGGCGTAGACGTCGATCCATCTCGTCCCAAACATGCTCTATCGGGGAGAGATCCGGTGAATTTGCAGGCCAAGGCAGTAAGTCAACGTTGTGGTGTTGCAAGAAATCCATAGCAACCCTTGCCGTATGAGGGCGGGCATTGTACTGTTGGAATGTTAACCCAGGGCCATGACGTTGCAGAAAAGGAATTGCCACAGGTCGAAGAATCTGATCCCTGTAGCCCACACCAGTTCAGTTGCCCTGAACAATCACCAAAGGAGTTCTTTGGCGTGCTGTTATTCCATCCCAAATCATCACGGAACCACCACCAAAGCGATTCCTCTCCAAGACAAAGGCCTGTGCATAACGTTCTCCCACGCGTCTATAGGCACGTTGACGTCCATCACTATGGGAAATGTTAAACCTGGACTCATCTGTAAAAACAACATTTCTCCACCAAAACAAGGGTCTGCGGACATGATTTCGGCACCACATTCGGCGAGCTTGTCGATGACGTTGTGTCAGGATAGGCCGTATGGCGGGACGTCGTGGTCTGATCCCGTGATGACGTAAACGTTGTCGAACTGTATTGGGGTGGATACGGCGAAGTCCTGGGATGGTTCTGGCAGTCATCACTGCAGTCTGACACCTGTGGCGAAGATGGGTCACCCTTATCCATCTGTCCTGTCTTGGCGTTGTTACACGTGGACGTCCAGCACGTGGCCGATCGATGACGTCATTTGTGTTCTGGTAGCGTCTCACCAGGGCAGAAATGGTGTTCCGGTGGCAGTGGAAATGTGCAGCCACTTGTCGTTGAGACATTCCCCCACGGACCATCCCAAGGGCCTTATGACGTTGTGCAGACGTGAGCCTTGGCATGCTATGCGTTTCAATAGCCGCTTAATTTTTGAACGATCGCAAGGGCAGGGGTTGAGCTTTCCAAAATGGCAGTATTGTGTGGCATTCATTTGTTCTGTTTCTCTTTCCCAGAATGCACGTGCAACAACGTATTGCACGTCTCAAGGACGAACCCACTGACGTCACGGAACGTGGCACGTGCATGCATGTTTGATACATGTCACTAATCTCTGAGTTTAAATCCTTATATGTCTACACAGGTTTGATAAATTTAGATTTTCAATTTTTGTATGCACAGTTTCTTTATGTGCCTAGTATATATAAATTTTAACAGACATGACTTTGTGATCAGTGAGTGAGCTCGAGAGTATGGTTTTACGCCGCTTTTAGCAATATTCCAGCAATATGACGGCGGGGGACACCCAAAATGGGGTTCACTCATTGTACCCGTGTGGGAAATCTAACCCGGGTCTTCGGCGTTACGAGCGGACGCTTTAACCATTAGGCTACCACACCGCCCCCTTAGTGATCAGGACCCCCGCTGTCACACTGGTTTGCGTTATTGCTGCTTGTGCGGTAAATTCCTTCACATCGAACATTAGTAAAGTGTCACTAATAATTGTGAATAGTTAATTGGACTATCGTTTGAGCGCAGAAATAGAAAAGAAATCTTGTTCAAAGCGTCGTAAGACTAACATATTCAACCAAGACAGGAATCAGCTTGCCCATGTGTAGTGAGCAATCAGTTTCTGGTGCTTGCAGAGATCACACGTAGCATAGCTGAAACCGGTTCTTTCGTAAATCGGTTATGTTAAATTTTGTTGTTTTGTTTGTTTGTCGTTTGACGCCACACTCAGCAATATGCCAGCTATATGTGGGCCTGGAAATCAGTCTGGACCAGACAATCCAGTGATCAACATCATGAGCATCGACCTACTCAATTGGGATACGATGACATGTGTCAATCAAGTCAGCGAGCCTGACCAGCAGATCCCGTTGGTCGCCTCTTACGATAAGGCATGTGTATCGTTAAATTTGGATACCGTTATTATTCCTGAAAGTGGACTCACCTCCCCAATTCCTACTATTACACGGACAGCCAGAAGGAGATATGGACTTCCACGGGCTGCAAGTGGTGTCACCATGTTCAAGACGGCAACAGGGAACATGCCGGCAGCAATCACCTTTTTCGCGCCGAATCTCTCGCTCAGCATCCCTCCAGGTACTTGTAGAACTAAATATCCCCAGAAAAACGCCCCTAATAGCAACCCTTGCAGTTGCTTGTCCCATAGAAACTCAGCTCCCTGAAAAGAAGGTAGCATTCGTACAACGTGTAACTAAATATGATTACAAAACACCAGTGAAATTGTCAATGACACACTTCGGCAGAATAATGTCTTTCAATAAGTTACATGTACTGACAGACTAAACAGAGGACCAAAAGATACATTGCGAAACTGGCATTTTGAAATGTTGGTTCCAAGCCCCGAGTAGCTGAAGAAAATGGTTCAATAGCCCAAAGACAAAGAATTAACCGACTGGTGCCCCTGCAGCAGCATCAGTGGAAATCAGTCAGTCCGAGTGAAAATGTTGTTCCACCCGTACATGCAGAGTTCCAACCAGCACAAATACGTCATTCATGCCCCCAAGACTTTGACCCGTTATAGGTAGACATGGTGGACGGGACACAAGACGACCTCCTGTCACCGTCCCCCCATGTACACTCTCTCTGAGGGATCTGTTACTCACAGTGGCGTGATGGGCCGTACGCATAAAGACCAAGTAAGGACCATCACGAGGTACAGCGCCAACGTCGTGGACCTCGATTTGTTGGAACACTGCGACACTGGCAAGACAGAAACTGCCAAAGCTCATGTTCCCAGACGATTCCAACGTTCAGGGTACACTGAAGACTTCGTGTCTACCATCGACGAAGAAAAGGAACATCAAGTTCTTGCGTTCAAGACGTGGAACAGAATGATGGTAACGTTATGGTTTGAGGCGGATCTGGTGAATTTAGGAAGGAAATATGACTGGACACTGACTTGGTTGATACATGTCATCGTATCCCAATCACAGATCTATGTTCATGTCAACCCTAGATTTTTCTGATCAAGGGTCGTTACATTCGTTATATTCGTTACGTCCAGCTTCACAAAGCAAGAAGAGTGCACCAGTCGACGTACAACAAACAAGAGTGAACCTGTTTCTTGAGGTGGTGAGTCAGCCCAGTGATTAAAGTCTAACTCGTCAAGCTCAGTAACCGGTTCCATTGTACATGGCAGCAATTGATGATCATTCCTCAACACCGCCATCAATTCCCACTCAGAAAAATATTTGTTCTTCCAGCTGATTGGTTAATGCACTGCTGTCCTTAGCAACGTGACGTCATATTATGGCATCCTCACAACAATAACCATCCAAAATAATGCCAAAACGTCAACATCAGAGAATACCGGACGGAACAGATTCCATTGGACAAAGGTCTCACTATCGGAGAAAATACGAACTTTCGGAAAACAGCAGCATAGGATTCATTCAATCTTTTTCCGTACCTGATCTGAATATGATAAATATATATGAAGGTATTATATAATATTAAGATTATGAATATCATAAATGTATAACAGTAATTCAATTAAATACCTCCGAATGTGATGAAGCTTGGACAGGGCATTGCTGTGCATCAGCTGTTACTGAGTAATGACTTGTGGTGTTAGTGCTGTTAGGTGACGCGGCGTGTGTTGAGTTGTGATGGCCATCCTTCACCATGCAGACCATTGCTATACTGAGATTCACCCTGAGAGCATATAGACAGGCAAAGCCGCAGAAACACAGCACTGACAAACGGAAGCGCTTCGACGTCCACCATGGAACTGAAACATCAAATCATATTTACGAAAATATATACATGCATAATTTAATGTATTTAATACCTGAGACCGTGAAATAGTAGCCTCCTGGATCAACCTTTCGCCCGATGTGGGTTCGGTTCCAAATATGGGTAAAATATATCAAGACCATTCTTCTAATTAAGCATGAAATACTTAAAATATCGGCGTTAACCGTACCTCCCGGAACATGTTACATGTCCATTTTCATATTAACTGAAAAAAAGAGGAAGGCGGCATTGTAGTTCGGTGTGCAGAGAACTATGATCGGCCTTATTACCATTGTAGGACTACTAGCGATTTCTTTAAGGGCTTCACACCTATTTGCATTTCAACTTTAAACCTAACTCACTGACTCACTGACTCACTGAAACACTAACTCAGTTACTCGGAAAAGAGATGACCCGAGCGAAACATCAGCATTATGGTAGTGGGCTGTTGAGAAGGATTGAGCGTAGTGTTCTGTGAACATAATGCGACTTTGTAACACTTCTTCATGAACTATGGTACATGTTGTAAGAGGAGGGTGACACGTGTAGTATAGGCTCGACTCTGGATGAACTGGCAGTGTATTTTGTGTTGAAATCGTGGGCAGAATGTGCACTAACGCGACCTTCATTTCTTATTAATTACTCGACGGGAGAAGTAGACAAAACTAACACTTCTACTCTTTCTCTCTCTCTCTATCGCTATCGCAATAGTTGTTTCCCCTTCAATAGTCACCCCTAGATGTTACAACTGATAGTGCCTTCGATCACCGCACTGTTGTATGAATGAATGAAGCAGACTGACCTTGCTTGGGGTCTATTCCCGCCGACTTGATACTTTCTTGATCTATTGACACTGGTCTTTGATTGTAATGGTGTAGGTCCCAGCTTGACTGACGCAAAAACACCGTCTTCGCAGGGCCTTCTTCATCCTCCTGAAGCATCGTTGAATTCTGGAACAGTTCCATTTGTTTTATAATGGCACTCAGGGTATGTATTATTGTATTTTGTTGGTAAAGTTAGAATTTCCAGAATAACTGGGTCAGCACCTATGGGTATTCTCTGTACTTGTTAAAATAACATAAGATTTGCCAGTCTGAAATATCATACCTCAACTTACATATAACTGACAAATACTACCAACACAGACTGGCGTAATACATATGGCAACACCTGCTTCAGTTTATCTCACAACACTAAACTCGATCCCGTACATTCAGTCGCGTATACCACCGCTGCAGATATAGTGGATATATATTGATAATTCACGACATTACATACATGCGTTTGTAATAGTAATATACTGTCCCAGACACGTATTTTTGTAGTAGATGAGTCATGGCTCTATATTTCAGTTTACCTGTCAATAACAAAGTCTAGACCAGGCAGCCAAGTGATTAATATTATGACGAACGACCTGAACAATGGTATGAAAAGGCTCGTGTCATGTGACAATATAAACGCGTTGAATTTGTGTCAAGGACACAGCCCTCCACATCGCGTCATTCCGAGACAAGCCGAATGGTAACGGAAAATGTCGAGTGGTGACGAATGCGAAACAACAGTGTTTTGATAAACCGCATATTTTGTATAGAATCTCGCAGGCAATTATTAGTCTATGTACACATAAAAATAATATAGCAATTTATAACATGATGCAGTTAACAAGGCCTATCCTCCGACTGAACTTGGAAACATATGATAGGGTAAAGATGATAAGTACTGCATTACATTAAACGAAACAATATCAGTGTATAATATGTGATGGTAATGATATGCAGCTAATGTGCATGGATTTGGGGATTGTGTCATCATGTCGTATTTATACATTTCAAAAACAGGAAGAAACTGGGATGACATATTAGTGATAAGTTTCCTCCTTCTGGTAAAGGATGTGCATAGCGCACATAGCTGATACCACGAGACGTCGTCGCGTGTGTCGACTGACTGACTGACTGAGTTTGGTTTTACGCCGCTTTTAGCAATATTCTAGCAACATCACGGCGGGGGACACCAGAAATGGGTTTCACACATTGTGCCCATGTGGGGATTAGAACCCGGGTCTTCGGCGTGACGAGCCAACGCTTTAACCACTAGGCTACCCAAAACCGCCCCTCGCGTGTGTCGAGTTCCTGTTGATGTCCATATTGTGAAGCGGTCACAACGGTCACAACACTATCTAATCCTATCGGGTACCCATTGACTCATTGGTGACTAGATGCATATTTGGGGTTTAGTGTGAGGGCTGGTTGGTCAGCTGTGATTCATGAATACCCACACTCTTTACCTGCGTGGAACGGGTACCTTAGACGACTTAAGCAAGAGTGAGTGAGTGAGTATTGGTTTATGCCGATTTTAGCAGTATTCCAGCAATATGACGGCGGGGAACACCAGGCTTCACACATTGTACCCATGTGGGGAATCGAACCCGGGTCTTCGGCGTGACGAGCGGACGCTTTCACCACCAGGCTACCCCACCGCCTACTAAAGCAAATGATGTCTGCAACATTTATAAACAGACCACCGCCATATAGCTGGAATATTGCTGAGTGTGGCGTTAAACAACCAACCATCCAAGCAACTAATAGTGATGTTAATCTGGTGTGCGTCTAAAAAGGTGAAAGGAGCCTATCCCACAGGTGCACACGCCACAAACACATGGAAAGGCAAGTCAACTCTCAGTGCAAATTCTTAGTTACCGATTTAATACACAACACAAAACGTGTTGAAACATCACGATTTCAGGTTTATGTGCTTGAAATGAATACAAAGGAGTGTTTATGCGATGTTTACACATTCTTGTGGTTTCATTTGTTGACAGTCAACCATTATAAAGGAGGCTTTAGAACCAAAGTTTTATGTGAAGACCTATCGGCAAACTCTGATTACACTATTTATGGTCTCCTAACATGTTTCGAGTAGTCAAAGAGGGGCAAAAGAGTGAGTGAGTGAGTTTTACGCCGCACTCAGCTACATGGTAAGAGGCGACCAACGGGATCGGGTGGTCAGGCTCGCTGACTTGGTTGACACATGTCATCGTATCCCAATTGCGTAGATCGATGCTCATGCTGTTGATCACTGGATTGTCTGGTTCAGACTCAATTATTTACAGACCGCCGACATATAGCCGGAATATTTCTGAGTGCGGCGTAAAACTAAACTCACTCTCTCCTCCAGTGAACCACCTGCATGACACGGTGTCCGGATTGGCGATTTTACTGTAGTATGGGGTACTTCTAAATTGGTGTTGGGTTGCATTACACTAGCAGTCTACTAACTTAACACTACTACATTATAGCATGTCTACTACTTGCACTCCAAACAGGATAACCGCCGAGGAAATACAACGCTATGTTCCGCCTAGATTATTACAGATACAAGACGGAAGGAAATTAGTAATATTTAACACTTTATCTGCCACGCTCATCACATAAACCGGTAATATGTGCTTTGACTTTTATAAACCCACCAAGCAGGTTGATATATAAAGTGTTGTTTCCATTGTCTCTTATGAACATATACGATATATGAAAAATCATGACCACATTTATCATTTTTGATAAACGTAAACTGCGTTTATAGCGAACACGCAAATAATAATAATAATAATAATATGCGTAATAATATCGCGCTGAATTCAATACATTATGTATGCTCAGAGCGCTACAATATTAAAAACATACAAATGATAAAACAGTTTTCCGTGCATACAAGAATAAAGTGACTCAAGATTTAGGTTAGATTTTTCTAGTATTTTCTAAAAGGGAAGGTTTTTATAGGACTTTTGAAAGTCTCATCTCAAGTGGCAGTTGGTTCCAGAGTTTAGGAGATCCATAGCTGACGATCAGAGACCAACGGATTTGAGTTCTTGACGTGGAATTTTCAATAAGTATTTATCTGCAGATCTTAGAGCTCTGGATTAATTGTGTTTTGAGACAAACTCATTGAGGTTGCCTGGAACAGTCTCTTGGTAACATTGGTAGGCCAGACTTAGAATTTTATACTCAACTCTGACTCTAAAGAACTAACGGATGCAATGAAATCTAGTTTTGACGCTGTATATTTAAGACTGAATGAGTGAGTGAGTATGGTTTTACGCCGCTTGTAGCAATATTCCAGCAATAACACGGCCGGGCACACCAGAAATGGGCTTCACACATTGTACCCATGTGAGGAATCGAACCCGGGTCTTCGGCGTGACGAGCTATCGCTTTAACCACTAGGCTACCCCACCGCTCCTTAGACTTAATACGCTAACGAACTACGTTATAACGAACTACAATTAATGGTCCCCTTGTGTTCGTTATAACCGTAGTTAACTGTGACTTAACTGATTCGGAAGTCAATACTCACGAATGTCTCCCTTTCTATTCTACCTTCTACGCGGGTATCAGTCTCTCAGCTTATTCACATGTCAAGAACGTATATCAAAGTATCGGTTGACAGCAAAACGCATGCATGGAATTATCCGGTTGCAGAAAGATCATGCATACAGATGACACAGTGACAAGGAAGGGAAGTACGTATCTTCGTGTAACTTCCTTGTCCCAGATGCCAGTCTGCATAGTGTGCACTGGCCTTGCTCTACGGCTGTACTGAGGGCTAAGCCAATGCATGTATAGTAATTCTATCCTTTAAAGAGGCAAGTCTAGATAAGTGGACAGTAAGGACCCGAGTCTGTTATTATTATTTTCATTTAGAAATTATCATTTACACTATTAATTTTTACCTTAGAGACTTGAGCAAGTCTAAGCGTGAACAAACATATATTTGTTCTGCATTTTGCATTCACATCACTGCTACAGATGGCAGGGGAACTGATTCTGTGATACGTATAGATACTAAGATAAACGTGATCCAGGCATAGACTGTATAATGTAGTTCATTATGGTAGAAAATGGACGTAATGTGCCCAAAATGTCATAAATCAAGAACGTGAGAATAATACCATACAGTAATATAATAACATACCATTAGAATACCAGTGAAGGCTAATGTTAAAATGTAATAGATGCGATACATATATACATTTCAACATTGATGCAGATGGTATTGTATATCTGCAAAAATTATTATACATGGTGCTTGCGAGACTAGTGTTTACGGTACGGTGTACGGAGTATTGATCTGCTATAGTCGTTGCTAGTACGACTGTCCGTGTGTTTGAATGTATGTCTGTTGTTTAACGCCCCACCCAGCAATAGGTCAGCTATATGACGGCGTTCTGTAAATAAACCAGTGATATACATCCTGAGAATCGATGTACGCAGTGGGGATACGATGACATAGCTGGTCGACGAGCCTGACTACCTGATCCCGCTGGTCGCGTTTAAGGACAAGGATATACACCTTGCTGTGCGTATGATCATGCGTATTTGAAGCCGGTGTGTCGCAGAGAGAGAGAGAGAGAGAGAGAGAGAGAGAGATGGAGAGAGAGAGACAGACACACACACACACAGAAACACACACACACACACACACACACACACAGAAGTTTTGTCTACTTCTTCTCCCATCGAGTAATTAATAAGAAATGAAGGTCGCGTTAGTGCACATTCTGCCCACGATTTCAACACAAAATACACTGACAGTTCATCCAGATTTGAGCCTATACTACACGTGTCACCCTTCTCTTACGACATATACCATAGTTCATGACGAAGTGTTACAAAGTCGCAATATGTTCACAGAACACTACGCTCAATCCTTCTCAACAGCCCGCTACCATAATGCTGATGTTTCGCTCGGGTCATGTCTATCGTCCTGAAACGCCAGCAACAACAGGAGGGTAAATGTTAGCGTGCTTGCTCTGGCAATGTGCAGTGGAGGCGAATGGACTTCGCTTTCTTCTCCACACGTCCCAGCAATCATCCCTCTCACCCAGACATGTGTACATTCATGTTTCCGACACTCGTTTCAAACACTCCACGTGCAGCCCTCGCGAATATAGGTTAGTAGACATGAAGCTGCACTCGCGCTATAACGAGATTGATAATATTGATCGCGGAATTCCCCTGACCTCTCGTAACGTTGTTTGCATATCGGGTCATTGCTATACGGCGAAATGCGCATAGCCTACCTGTCGTCTCGAACCATACCGTTCAAATACTCAGCACTCATGTAACGATTTGTCCTATGTGTACAAACACATTCTTCACGGTCTGATAAACATTAAGCTCAGGTGAAAGCTTACACCTGTCCAGCCTTGAAACGGTGAAACTCTTCATCCCGTCCACAGGTAAATAAAGGAGAAAGATGGTCTTACCTTGTTCACAATACTGACACCATAGGTAGATATTCAAAGGACGTGTATTGCTTCTTCATTAAGGAGTTGGAGACTCTTATCAGCTTTAAACGCCAACAGATACCATGAGGCAATTGTGGGTTGTGTTGCGTGCGGTACTCGCGCAACAACCCTACAGCTTACAACAGGAATTAGACGCGCGATGTTTGTTCAAGCATGCCGCAAATATCCTTGTGCGCATCGGACAATTGAGGTCGGTTTGCCCGATTCGTTTGACTGTGGTGTTATCAAGGGGAGGAAATGTGTTTGTCACTCGGCCCTGCGGTGCTCACAGTCGGCACGCGCCATGCTCCGTGACGTCATTGAACGTGAGGTGACGCACTCGTCCCGCCCACTTCGTCGTCAGCGCGTGTTGTTAGAGGAAAGGGGACTCGTCCTGGACTACGTTTGACTGGTCACAAAACCTGTTGGGTTGGACTATTAGAACATATACAGGCAGTAATAACCAACATTGAATCTTGTAACGCGGAAATTTCAAACTTGTAACGACACATATTGACACGTGAGGGTATTGACTAATTACATCCCTGAATGTAACGCTCTATATAGTAACTGCCGAGGAAGTGGTGGCCGGATAGACGGGATGTCACAATTGTTTCGCCTAGTTTATAATTAGAATTGCATGGAGTTGATAAAGCTTGCATCCTCATAGGAGTTTTAGAAACGTGTGTTATGTTACACCAACATAATGGATTAATAATGTGTGGTGTATTTGAGAGAACTGTTCATCGATCTGTTTAAGTAACACCCTCAAATATCCACCTTACATATACGTCATAAGAACAATATAAAATTGTACGTAAAAACAAACCTGCATATAGAGAACACACTCTATATACACCTTACATTTTACGTCATAAGGACAATGTAAAATTGTACGTCAAACCTAAACCTGCATATTGAGAGCACCCTCAAATAATCAAATCAAACCTGCATATGGAGTAACACCCTCAAATATTCACCTTACATTTACGTCATAAGGCCAATGTAAAATGGTACGTGAAAACCAAACCTGCATATGGAGTAACACCCTCAAATATCCACCTTACATATAGGTCATATGGACAATGTAAAAATGGTACGTCAAAACCAAACCTGCATATAAAGTAACACCCTCAAATATTCACCTTACATTTACGTCATAAGGACGGTGTAAAATGGAACGTCAAGACAAAACTTGCAAATGGAGTAACAACCTCAAGATATCCACCTGACATTTTACGCCACAAGGACAATGTAAAATGGTACGTCAAAACAAAACCTGCATATAAACATCAATAACGTCACTCATTTTTTCTGCCTACTTATCATTCCTTGGTTGAAAACAGACAGCTGCTCCATGTCTGTGAAGCTTGCTTATTCGCAATAGAACACATACGAAAGTTATTAACGACCAAGGAGGCTCGCGCCATCCTCACATACTTAACATTCGTGCACTGAACGTAATGATATATTTTCTTGTTGTCAGAGAGTTCAGTAAACAACTTCGTTCATAATGGAACCGGATCTGAAAACAGTATTCGATTCATTGCGTTAAAAAAATGATTAACCTTTCCGACCTTTTTCTGGATACAAATATGCAAATTGCTTTCATCGTTGTGGCTGTCACAGATAATCGAGCATTGATAGACTTTGTTAAATGTTTTCATTGTAGGTGTCATTTTCTACGAAACTGTACAAGACTGCGGTGTGAGTGTGTGTATATATATATTTTCTAAATCCTTTAACAGAGTAAATAAAACAACGCGCATTTTCATTGATATCATGAAGGTGTCATTTTCTATTAAACTGAACAAAAATGTAAGCAATTTCTTTGCGTTGTGAATGTGTTTGTATTTGTGTAACCTATAGCTTTTAAAAGAGTAAATGAACACAACGCATATTTTCATTGATATCATTTCGAGAGATTACATCTCGAAAACAAAAAGGAGCGGTGGGGTAGCTTAGTGGTTAAAGCGTTCGCTCGTCAGGCCGAAGACACGGGTTCCATTCCCCACATGGGTACAATGTGTGAAGCCCATTTCTGGTGTCCCCCGCCGTGATATTGCTGGAATATTGCTTAAAAACGGCGTAAAACTAAAACTCACCACTTGAAATGATATCAATGAAAAAAAGCGTTGTTTCATTTGCTCTGTTAAATGCTTTAGATTAAATGAATATACACACCCACAACGCAGTTTTGTACAGTTGCTTGAGGCAATCTACTAATATGCATGCTGATAGATGCATGTATTAAGCATCCATTTGAGCTAACATTGAATAAAATGTGTGTGTGTGTGTGTGTGTGTGTGTGTGTGTGTGTGTGTGTGTGTGTGTGTGTGTGTGTGTGTGTGTGTGTGTGTGTGTGTGTGTGTGTGAGACACCATCCGCAGTTCAACACGGATACTCCACCCAGACTTACCCAGTTTTATCCCTACAATGCCGGCCGCCTATAAGTATACAAGTAGCATCTTGCATACCCAAAGGCACATAAATTACGTACATCAGAAACATTTCTAAATCTTTACAAAAACCTTGAATGTAATATAATACTTTTAAAACTGGTTGTATGAAGACCCCTTTAGAATGTCCCTCCCTGCATGTTCACAAGCATTTACATTCATAATATTTGATTAATTTTGCCCTGAACGCGACTCATTCAAGGGTGTGACGTTCTACGCCTAGAATCTACAGCTGCAACAGCCTTCATTCCGGCTGCACTCGGCAATGTGTGTCCTGCACCGTGAGGTCAGTTGCTTTCCGACTGTTGACTGGATGATGTATTTCTCTTATAGTTGTCGTTGCGTACCAACCTGCTGTTGCTTTCTCTTCCTCAGCCAAATGGTATACAAACATTCTGTTGCACTGTCAGCGTATCAGTGTGTAAAGTCGAAAACAGAAAATGTGTCTGTGAATAACTTATTTTCTCAGGATTATCTGGTTAAGGTTGAGCACCTTTCCATTGTTGGAAGTCAAGTAGTTCTGTAGTTCAAGAACCTGTTTACTCTGGAGGTCAAGTATTTCCGTTAGTGATTCGACTTTAGCCTGTAGGTCTGAATATTTAATTTAGGCGTATTCGTCTATATTTTAGTGTTCATTTCTCCCCATCCAGATAAGCCTATGTGTTTACTTATTAGAGAGTGAGAGTTAATTAACTTCAAGAGATACATTGGTCACGCGGTGAAATCGGCAGTCTTTGCATCTTGTTGATTTTCTCCTCAGAGTGTGATCTCCTGCGACAGATTGTATACGGTGGTGAAGTTAAGGCCAGATATAATATGTTCACAGTGACATGGCGGTGACCTGACGGTGTGATGTGATGTTACATGCAGTATGTACGTAGTGACATGACGGTGTGATATGTACGTATGTGACCTGACGGTGTGATGTGATGTTACATGCAGTATGTACGTAGTGACCTGACGGTGTGATGTGATGTTACATGCAGTATGTACGTAGTGACCTGACGGTGTGATGTGATGTTACATGCAGTATGTACGTAGTGACCTGACGGTGTGATGTGATGTTACATGCAGTATGTACGTAGTGACCTGACGGTGTGATGTGATGTTACATGTTATGTACGTATGCACGGTGTGATGTACATGCAGTATGTACGTAGACCTGACGGTGTGATGTGATGTTACATGCAGTATGTACGTAGTGACCTGACGGTGTGATGTAATGTACGCAGTGACCTGACGGTGTGGTGTAAGGTTACATGCAGTATGTACGTAGTGACCTGACGGTGTGGTGTAATGTTACATGCAGTATGTACGTAGTGACCTGACGGTGTGATGTAAGGTCTCATGCAGTATGTACGTAGTGACCTGACGGTGTGATGTGATGTTACATGCAGTATGTACGTAGTGACCTGACGGTGTGATGTAAGGTCTCATGCAGTATGTACGTAGTGACCTGACGGTGTGGTGTAATGTTACATGTAGTACCTGACGGTGTACGTAGTGTATGTACGTAGTGACCTGACGGTGTGATGTAAGGTCTCATGTATGTAAGGTGAGTGAGTTAATATTTTTCGTCACATCGGCAATATTTCAGCCATATCGTGACGACAACATTTAATTGTTATACATAGTAATGTATGGTAAATTATAGAAACCTGTCAACTAAGGACAGTAAAACCGACTAGAATATCACAATATCAAGAAATAAAACTAGCATATATCTCTAAAAAAGGATTTCATATTAGGACAATACAATATAAACAAGGCTGAGCATCGCCAAAAACCGAAGTTAGACCACCACTCTAGGGACCATGGGGACTTACAGTACTTTGGCTATCTGCATTGACCCTAGCTGGATTTATACCATCCCTTCAGCCATTGGCGATTGTACTGATAGTTCGCCATAAAACAACAAATATTCTACGATTAAAAAGTGTGTAGATCTGAATAGACTTTGAAAGTTTTGGGATTTACGTACCCTCGCAGGAGGACAATAATTTGACAGTACTTTAACCCCCTGTGAGGGTACAGCCACTAACAATCTAAGTTACTAACCTAAACTACCAATCTTTAAAATACATCTATCTACAGAACATATTAATCAGAATTCATCAATGAAATCAATTTCTTTTAAAAACCAATAATTAAATGAGATAGAGTGAGTGAGTTAAGATTTAAAGTCACATCGGCAATATTTCAGCCATATCGTGACTAAAACTAGTTCTAAATTTATAATACATACATATAATATATAAAACCCTGTCAGCGAAGGACAGTAAAACCACTAGCTTATCACAGATTGAGTTAAAACTAGCTAGCATATATCTTTAAAAGTAGAAAAATATTTCTGGACAATACAATGTAAAATTGGGCTATAGATCGCCAACAACTGAAGGTAGATCACCATACTAGGGACCATGGGGACTTACAGTGCCTTTGCTACCTACATGGACCCTAGTTGGATTTACACCATCCTTCAGCCGCTGGCGATTGTAGGACAAGTTTAGCCGAAATTTAAAGGAACAAATATACTACGTTTAAAATTCGGGTAAGCAAAAATTTAACTTTGAAAGTTTTGGGACTTACGTATCCTGTCAGGAGGACAATAATTTTACAAAACTTCAACACCCTTTGAGGGTACAGCCACTAACAATTATCAGTTACTAATCTAAACTACCAATAATAAAATATTTAGCTATTTACAGATCAGTCAACAAATCAAATTATTTTAAAAATTCAACTAGTAAATGATAATTAACATTATAAAAAAGATCCTTCAATGTTTTGACATTGAAATACTTAACCCTTGTGATGGAATATTCAACACAGTCAGATGTATTCTCTTTCATCACAAGGGATGCAAAACGGAGGATCTTCGCCTTTCAGTAAATATTCGTGAGTATATCTAGTGTGGCCAATGCAACATCGTCCCATAATGACCTCTTCAAATCTGGATTGACAACCCAAGTAGGTGTAACCAATATAAGGTTTTATTTCATCTAATTTATTGATACCTACCTGGGTGTCCCACTTCTTCTGCATCAGATCACGGATGTAGGTTCTAATGCTAGCTTTGTAATCAGAGTATGGGATAAGAAGTGGTGTCACAGATTTGTTGAGTGCTGCCTTAGCAGCAAGATCAGCCATCGTCTTCCCAGAAATGCCAACATGGCTGGGTAACCAACAAAAGACGATGTCGCATTGGCCAGTAGCAAGCTCATTATACAATTCAATAATTTCAATTAATAGTGGATGTTTACAAGAAAGGTTTTTAATGGCCTGTAGGCACGAAAGAGAATCGGAAACGATTATGTATTGTTTATATTTACGGTGTTTATTGATATATCTAAGAGCTGTTAATATAGCGTGAGCTTCTGCTGTGAAAATAGAACTGTTATTTGGTAATCGAGGAGATATTGTTCTGGATCCAATGACAGTGGCACAAGCAACCGCGCCACCATCCTTGGACCCATCTGTAAATAAGGATTTGTATGTATTATATTTATTTCTTAATTGACTAAATTCTTGTTTATACTGTAATTCATTTGTTTCTGATTTTTTAAATGTAGTTAATGTTAGGTCAAATTGTGGCCTAACCAATTGCCAAAGCGGAGAAGAAAGAAGACGGGAAGGAGATATAGTTTCCAGCTCAATGCCGGCAGCAATTAAATGAGAACTAGCAGTGGTAAAAATATCCTTAAGTGTTTTAACATTGAAATATTTATCCCCGGTTTGATGTGAGGTTACATGCAGTCTGTACGCACTGACCAGATGGTGTGATGTAAAGTCACAGGCAGAATGTACGTAGTGACCAGACGGTGTGATCTAAGTCACATGCAGTATGTACGTAGTGACCTGAGGGTTTGAGGCAAGTTTGCATGCAGTATATGCAGTAACATGACGGTGTGATGTAATGTTACACGCAGTATGTACGCAGTCACCTGATGGTGTGATGTAAAGTCACAGGCAGAATGTACATAGTGACCTAGACTAAGGCTTAGTCTCTGAATATATATAATTTTGATAGTAACAAACAAGCCCATTTATATTGAAAAGGAGCCCTAGGGAGACCAGAGATTCAGAACCTGAGGAAATCTAGACTTGCTTTATTTAGGGCTTTAGCACTGCAGAGAGAGCTTGGCATTAGGGAAAATAATGTGGTTCAGGGACTGTGAGACAGACTAATAGTGACCAGACGGTGTGATGTAAAGTCACATGCAGTATGTACGTAGTGACCTTACGGTGTGAGGCAAGGTTACATGCAGTATGTACGTAGTGACCTGACGGTGTGATATGAGGTTACATGCAGTATGTACTTAGTGACCTGACGGTGTGATGTAATGTCACATGCAGTATGTCCGCAGTGACCTTACGGTGTGAGGCAAGGTTACATGCAGTATGTACGCAGTCACCTGACGTTGTGATGTCAGGTTACAATTATTATATGCAGTAATGTGACGTGTGATGTAAAGTTACATGCAGTATGTACGTAATGATCTGACGATGTGATGTAATGTCACATGCAGTATGTACGCAGTGACCTGACGTTGTGATGAAAGGTTACAATTATTATATGCAGTAATGTGACGGTGTGATGTAAGGTTACATGCAGCATGTACGTAGTGACCTGACGGTGTGATGTAATGTCACACGCAGTATGTACGCACTGACCTGACGGTGTGATGCAAGGTTACATGAATTATGTACGTAGTGACCTGACGGTGTGATGTAGTGTGACATGCAGTATGTACGTAGTGACCTGACGGTGTGAAGTAAGGTTACATGCAGTATGTACGTAGTGACCTGACGGTGTGATGTAAGGTTACATGCAGTATGTACGTAGTGACCTGACGGTGTGATGTAATGTCACATGCAGTATGTACGTAGTGACCTGACGGTGTGATGTAATGTCACATGCAGTATGTACGCAGTGACCTGACGGTGTGATGTAATGTCACATGCAGTATGTACGCAGTGACCTGACTGTGTGATGTAAAGTCACATGCATTATGTACGTAGTGACCTGACGGTGTGATGTAATGTCACATGCAGCATGTACGCAGTGACCTGATGGTGTGATGTTATGTCACATGCAGTATGTACGTAGTGCCCTGACATTGTGATGAAAGTTGACATATTTTATATGCAGTTATGTGACGGTGTGGTGTAAAGTCACATGCAGTATGTACGTAGTGACCTGACTGTGTGATGTAAATGTCACATGCAGTATGTACGCAGTGACCTGGCGGTGTGATGAGAGGTTACATGCAGTATGTACGCAGTGACCTGGCTGTGTGATGGGAGGTTACATGCAGTATGTCCGTATGGACCAGGCTGTGTGGTGTAAGGTCACATATTGTTTCGATTAGATAAATCAATGATATTTTCGTTTTGTGCCAAATCAGATTGTGTTAAGGTCACAAACAGAATGTTTATTGTTTGTGTGGTCACGGTAAGATTGTATCCATACAGGATGTACATAATCAGAGGCTTGTTGCAACATTCATGTTATTGATTCCATGTTAATCTACAGTCTACTTGTATGTGTGGCTTTTAATGGCATTCCAGTTATATGACGAGAGTGTACTGGGACTCGAACCCACAGTTTCGGCTTTTGTTTTTACTTTCTTGTGACAGGGATGAGAACATAAAGGTAACCATCACACTTGTAACGATTTTTAATATAAAAGATTTTTTCCAGAACAGGTCTCTGTAATGCTGCAATCGGCTTTCGCAAATACCTACTTCTGTCACCATTTGGAGGTGGTAGGGAAGCCTAGTGTTTCGCTTGTCACGCCGAAGACTCTTGTTCGATTGCCAACATTTGTACAATGTGTGAAGCCTATTTCTGGTCTCCATCATGATATTGCTGGTATATTGCTAAAGCGGTCTAACATTAAACTAACTCACTCACCCATCACCATTTGGTAGTGATCCACAAGCTGTCTATAAGTCTTTACGACCAGAGGGATGGCTTCAACTTCCAAATAGTCAACTTTCCATTTACGTCGAGCAATATTCAAACAGCTCCAGATTTTGGTGTTCACATTTCACTTTTGAGGTGCAACTGAACTTGATCTTTATAACGCGATTTCAAAGAGCGCCACAGGATTCTCGCTCATACGTTGTGTAAGCTGAAGTGAGTGAGTGAGTATGGTTTTACGCCGCTTTTAGCAATATTCCAGCTATATCACGGCGGGGGACTGATTAAGCTGAAAACATTCAAGGTCTCATTAAGGTTTCTAACAGTGTTTTGGATGACATGTAGAAGACATGTGAACCATTAATGACACAAACAGTGTCCGATTCAATTCTCTATTTCTGGGGGCGGTGGGATAACCTAGTGGGCAAAGCGTTCGCTCGTCAATCCGAAGACCCGGGTTCGATTCCCCAGTTGGATACAATGTGTGGAGCCCATTTCTGGTGTTCCCCGCCGTGATATTGCTGGACTATTACGAAAAGCGGCATAAAACTAAACTCACTTCAATTCGGCTTGTATCCGACGGTCCCCGAATTTTAATTTTACAATTGATTGACCTTTGCAAATGTTTATGAGACCGATACGCTGACGTTTTTGCAAAGCAGGTAAAAAGTGTCATCAAATCACTAAATTATACTAGTCTTGCAATTCAAACAAGAATGTTAGTGGCGTCCGCGAGAACGCGCGACTGCAGAAAGTGGAGTCCACTGAAAATGATGCAAGTTTAGATTACGATTGTACGTCCGCTTTGTCGAATAATTTGTTGAGCGGCAGCTAATTTTCGTGGTTTTGGTTTAACACTGTCTCAGTTATATCGTATTATGTCAGCTTGAATTGTGAGGTCTGGACACTTTCCACCTTGGTGGAAATCCATGGCACCGGTATCGATGGCAACGGTCACAAAAGTCGGTCTCATCCACTCTGCACAGTGATAACATACCACTACACAAATAGATAACCTATGCAGTGTAGTTATGTCAACCTATCAATGTAGAGAGGCATGGTCCTCGATTAAAGCCCCTCGATTAAGAGCCGGTACGCATACGTTTACGTTAATACCCCCAGAAACACCCCCAGAAATACCCCCAGAAACACCCCCAGAAATACCCCAGAAACACCCCCAGAAATACCCCCAGAAACACCCCCAGAAATACTACCCCCAGAAACACCCCCAGAACTACCCCCAGAAACACCCCCAGAAACACCCCCAGAAACACCCCCCAAAATATATTGAAGTCAATTCTCATAGATGAATATGTAAAACTTCACAGAATGCTTAATAAGTATACACACGAAAACAGCCAATGGGCGTTAGTTGGCTTGACCCTCTTTAAAATAGATCCTGGTACATTTGGTAATAAAGGCAGACCCGTATACCATGAACCGTTGCATAAACATGGAAATTAGACGCAAAATCAATATTTTATTCCACAACAATGCAGAAAAGTCAGAGTATATATAATACATTTCGCCTCAGAATTTATGATTAAGAACATCTGTCTACAGCACAACTGATACTGCGAATCACAGCACAACACTCCAAGAATATGCACAATACATATGCACAATATATAACGATGCATGTATAGAATTAATAAGACTAACAATATTCAAACAATATACTAACTGAATTGGCGTGTGGATGAATGATCTTTGGTGATATTACCCATCAGTTTATCACAGGTCGGTCGACCTGTTGCTCATTGAGGTAGAATTTATGTTACAATTATGCACAATAACGGGGTAATAGATCTCATTAAGGTAGAATTAATGTTACAATTGTGCACAATAACGGGGTAATATGGCTCAGTGAGGTAGGATTAATGACACAATTATGCACAATAACGGGGTAAAAAATCTTATTGAGGTAGGATTAATGTTACAATTGTGCACAATAACGGGGTAATATGGCTCATTGATGTAGAATTAATGTTACAATTATGCACAATAACGGGGTAATGATGTACGTAACGATGTCATAAAACTTCATAAACTGTACGTTACATTCTGATAAAAGTCATGTTTGGGATAAACATGTGTGAGCGATTTAATTCCTAGTCCGTGATTGGCTGCTCCATGGTGATGACCTGAGGTCAGACTATGGGGCACTACTTTCCAACTTGCAATACTTTGATACCTTTTTGGTGTTTTAGTCGAATTCACCTCCGGCTCTGTCGAATATTATGGTTATTCGATAACCAATAATTATTCATTAATCTTACCTAATATCCACGGTCACGATCGTGTAGATAATTCACTTATATGGGGGAGACAATTTGTCAATCAGGATCGTTGTAAGTATTAAAATCCAATTCAGATTGTGAGAATAGACAAAATTAGATTCGATACTAAAATAGTATGATGTTAAAGTGTGTGAGAAACGAATTATGCATGTTCCTGTCATATTCATTCATATTCATCGAGTTTTCATATAGACGGTACACGGTAAGCATCCTCGTAGTAACCTGTTTAAGCCACTGATATTGCTTACATGACAAAATGTGTTGAACGACATTTATTACTGGTCTCGTTTTACAGATAACCTTTGATAGTTATTGAACCACTTACCTATACTTTGCAGACAGTCTTTTAACAGCGAATCTCAACCGAGTGTCTTTTGATATATCAACTCGAATCATGGTTGGTTGTTTTCTAATGCCGCAATATTTCAGCTACATGGCGGCAGTGTGTAAATAATCGAGTCTGGACCAGACAATCCAGTGATCAATATCATGAACATAGATATATGCTATTGGGACACGATGACATGTGTCAACCAAGTCAGCGAGCCTGACCACCCTATCCCGTTAGTCGCCTCTTACGATAAGCATTGGTTGCTGAAGACCAATTCTAACCCGGATCTTCACGGATGTAAACTCGAATTAACAAAAGTAAAAACGTTTCGGGCACCTATAAGATATACAAAAGATATACAAAAGACTTAAACAATATTGAATAACCTTCATAAATGAATAAAAATACATCTATAGGGAAACACTTGTGTTGTTTGTGATGGTCGATATTTTTCGTTCAGAACTAAGGTCATCAAACGGTACATGAGATTTAGTTCCTGATCTTTTGAAATGACACTGGGGGCATCGAAACTTCTTTCTCAGCAAATGTCTATAATGTTGAGAAGATGCCATCAATACATAAAAATTCATTGCATAATTCAGTAAACGTACAACGTTCAGAATCTTCCAAATTCTGCCAGTAGTCTGGAGCACAATTGGATCTCCGTCGGTTACTGAGACGATATACTCAACTAAAGCATTAACAGCAAACGGCACCAATGCAATGGCGGATAAAACAGAAACAACAATAAGGCTCGTTGTAATTTTCAAAATGTTGGATTCATTTAAATTTCTGCGCGAATCAGTCCTTCGTGGTCCGGATTTAACAACTCGACGAAGAACAACTGTTGTGTGAATGTTTAGGATCAAGAGTAACGTCACCGGCAGGACCGAGTCCATTAACGTTGACGTTGCTGATACAAAATTTGCAAAGACTATGTTATCTGAATCACACTCTACTTCATCATGGTACTGAACCAATTCTAGAAAATGCAAAAAAGGCGTGTTTATGCAGAACGCTATAAGACATACAGAAAGTGAAATAATTATAGCGTACTTCACTTGACAAAAACGCGACTTGGACAATGGAAATACGACAGCAATGTATCGATCAAAGGTCATGACGACAAGAAGCCAGGGGGAGATAATCTTGCAGCATACCTGCAATGTGTACCAGAATTTACAGACAGCAACATGAGAGGCAATCATCCTTAAAAAAACATGAAATATGTTATCGGTAGTGTCTTCGATTGCTATAATCAGCAATATCAAGGAATCGGAAATAGCGAGGAAAATCATGTACACGGCATAGGAAAAGCGTCGTTGTGCTGGTGACGCCATCAGGATGATGATGAGGATGTTTCCAATTATTCCAAGACCTGCTGTAATGTCAATACAGGTCACGTATGGGACGGACGGTATCTCCCATCCAATGTCATGATAATAGTCCTCTTCATAGAGATCCTCTTCGATGTTGTTTTCAACCGTGAGGTCTCTGCTGACGTTTTCCACCAACCCTACGACTGCCGTTGTGACGTTGCTGAACTGAAGACTGACGTTATCCATGGTTTGCTTCTGGATCTGTCAGGGAAGCTGGAACAGTAAACGATAACTTTGATTAAAGTGTACGTGGATAGAATGGCTATACAAGTGCCTGCATGTTGTCAAAATGCCTGGACCACTAGAACTTCATAGCTACTCTCATTACAAACTTAATTGTTGTTGAGAGCATGTTCAGATGAAGACCCTTGTCGTAAGAGGCGGCTAACGGGATCGGGTGGTCAGGCTCGCTGACTTGGTTGACACATAATAAAAATAATAATAATGATGAGGGTACTTATACCGCGCAATACTCTACACCAAAGCGAGCACAAACAGCACAACATTATTATCCCGAATGACCCAACTGCCTGTTAGGCGCTAGAAGGTTATAGCCATATGACTTATCCCACCAGGTACCCATTATATCTGCTGGGTGAACAGAGGCAATTTTGAACAAACTCACTTGCCTAAGGGTGAGAGCACATGTATCACATATGTTTCGTCGTGGGACAGGACTGAAGTCTTAGAAACTCTCAAGAGTCGAGCTGGCAAACACAGTCACCCATCCAAGGAATCTCCGCTCTCAACGTTGCTTAACTTCAACTGATTTGTGATCTGAGCTTTATGCACAGGACCACATGGCCTCGTATCCCAGTTGCGTAGATCGATGCTCATGCTGTTGATCACCGTATCGTCTGGCCCTGACGCGATTACTTACAGACATCCGCCATATAGCTGGAATATCGCTGAGTGCGTCGTAAAAATAAACACATTCACTCACTCACCCTAACAATCGGGCTCTTATCTATTCAGTTGGCATCACGTTCTCTGTGTCTTCTTCCGATATTATGTTTTTATCATTTATCATCCAAAACTGTGTTCCACAGGAGATATCGTTTGACAGTAGATTTTGTACAATGCCCAGACAATGTTATGACGTCATGAACTTGATGACGTCACAATGATATGACATCGCTGCACTACAAATCTAATGTTCAGAGATGTACATTTTTCATTGAAAACTAATGAGGAGTGATTTTTTATGATAAATAGAATCTCACCCTCGTGTCTTCTGATATCAAATATATCAACACTCGTTGATAATGTAAACATATCCTCGGCATACCTCGGATATTTGCTACTTTATCAACTCGTGGTGATATATTCGCAACGTACGTAAACATTCTCAAGTTGTAGCTTTTCTTAAGTTGATACAAGTGAATAGTAACGTGGACTGACTGATAAATATTAATCTCTCCAGCATGATGTACTTCCACAGTAAATAAAAGTGACAAAACCATTTCGATAATGACAAGATATGCCCAGTGAACTTGTTCATTCCGGAGTCCATTCCGTCAATACCATAAGCCAACACAATTGGGCCCATGGTCAATATTGTTTGTTGGCAATGTATCCCAGTGTCACTTGTTAATGCTTCTTAACACAACCAACAAAACCATTCTTATTACGCCTTTGGTCATTACTGTTTTGGAATTGTTCCATTGCAAAATTCTCTTCAATTTTGGTCTCAATGTCGAGATATCACGCACAGTGCAATGCGGAGATATCACACAAAGATTAAATTGAACAAGGGCGTGTGTGTTTGATCAGATGTGATCCATTTTTCATTACATGTTTGATGTAAAGTTCAGAACATTGTTTGACATGTGCTTAGACGTTCCTGTTTCTAGGCACCAGACCAGTCATTGTATGCATGTGTTATGGCCCTTATCTATCACGCAGTGTGTCACATACAAATAGAACATTCGTTTCTCTTATTCTGTTATATTACACATACTGGGATTATAACGTTGCCTGAGGTAAATATATAATTGTATGAATCAGAGTATGTAAGGATATCAGATTCTACATTATTTGGGGCACATCGCTTCAGGGAATATGATGACACCGTTATTATCTGATTGAGGAGTAAGCATATTTTGAGAAATACTGTTCAGCATAACAGAGAAGTTGACATTCGTAAATACTCTCCCTAAGGCAATGGTATACATTTCGGACGTCATCATTTTGAGCAGATGTACTGAGGTGGTCGAGAAGGACGTATTTAATCCGAAACGTTGTCTTCCTTATAATGAAGTTCATAAACATATCCTCTTCCTCATGTGCATTACTTCAAAATGGAATTCAAATCCATTGCCTTGTTCTCAGTCGTCATGAATTATACACTCAGAGACAACAGTTACTGTGACACGCAACCAAACAGTTGTTTGAATTGACAAACAAGTGCAGGAATTGTTAATTTCAAAAGGCAGTTACATTTCATTCGAGGCTAGCTCTGTTTTTTGTTTGTGTCTCAATGACGTTTCCGTTTGAATATAGCGTACTATTTGACAAAGATTCGTTAATGTTACCTGAGAGCTTGAAAGAATATTTATTATAAGGACATTTAGTTTGAAGACCAACACAATCCAAACAAAAGAATTCTTGGTGAGTTGCAGACACATAATTAGGGCCGCTTTATTGATTAGTGTGTAATTTTATAAAACGCAATATTCACAATTTGTTCGTTCTGACACCGTTTGATGTTAAATGAACATTCTTAAAATGAACTATAAAAGCTCTGAACCAGTGTATATCCTTTCGATATGACAAGACATAAGCATTCGTTGCCAAGTCAGGATTCGGCAAAGAATTATTGAATTCGAAGTGACGTATTCAATGTATTACGTGCATTGCTGTGAAATATATTGAGAAATAAGGAATACGAAAACTAACATTAATACAAAGCTGTCCAAACAGTATCAATGTTCATACTTGTCAGGGTCAGATTTACGTAGGATGCAGCGATTTTAAAAAGGAAGATGGACACTTTGCGACTCTGGAACTATTAGTCAATATCGGATGTGATTACCATCCATGGGCTTGCATGAAATCCACTGGACATGGATTAAAATGGCACCAGAACAAACAAATATTAATGTTCTGAATGACTGATATCGTAATTGAGTTTACATATTCTACTTTTGGATTGGTTTAAATGTCTATTTCTCTTTTAAACCGACGACAAAATTATTAGAAGCGAGATCTTCCGCATCCGTACATTATTCGGTGCAGTAGAGTTCGTGAATACACGATTTCCATTTCCGCAATCAGTTGGTAGCAAAATGTCTGTAAAAATATTTGTGTTCGCAAGCTGAAATGAGACGCTGGGTTTTACAAAAACATGTATGAACTGACACACTTATTCACTATCATTAATGCATGTTTACCAGTTACAGTGCCAACATTGTAAATGTAACAATGATTAATGAAGTTGATAACGGGGCACCTACCTTCATTTTATTATATTCTTAAGGGTGAAATACTGTAAATATTGGTGAAAATAAACATGGTATTTTCACTGAGTAGAATAACATGTTGTTTCACTGAGTAAAATATCACTTTTGCCTGGAACTACTTTCTGCTCAAGGGCTAGACTGTAGTTGGGTTGCGTAATAAAATGCAGACTTACTCGATGTCTCGATCATTTATAAACAATGATCAAATGATAATAAATAGAATATTTTGTTAATGTTGTCAAATAACATGTATATTTCATCTCGTGGTCTGACAAAGTTAATATGTTCATATCAACTTTGTCAGACCACTCGATGAAATATATATGTTATTTGACAACATTAACAAAATATCCTCAATATATTCATTACAATATGGGACAATTCTCTCTGGGGAATTGAAGCCGCACGCGATTACTGAAGCGGCGTTAAATAATAATCCCCCAGTCACACTTTAGAAAAAGGTGTGTTGAACTGAAACAATACAAACACACTACATGTACGAATGCCTTGGCTTGTGCAGTGCACCCACAGGGGTGCATTAGACATAGCGATAAAATCTCTTCCATGGTAACATGTGATATCCGAAAATAGCATTCATTGTCCACACTGTAGGATACTGATTACATATGAATCACGATCAAATAGCCATGGCAAACCAAAACCCGGGCACATATTGTACAATATAAAAGGTCATTCTATTCGATACTTCTGTGGTAATCACACAATAATCGATTTACTGTTGTTGATGTGTGGATGAGGCTATTGGTGGAACTCTGGGGAAATACAGAAAGTAACTCGCATCTCATGACGAATTGACTTCGAGAACTGTTTGCAACATATACTAATATGTTTCAATAGATATACCTGCACGGAATTCGTTGTGCAATTTTCCCTTCATATGATAAATGGAGGTTGCCGAGATGCAAAGATGCTTGGTAGTTACCTGTGATTTGTAGTTACAGGTTACTGCAAATAAACGTACCACCATTTGACCTGCAAATATATGTGCGAAACAAATAGCAAGATTGGGCAAAAACATTATGGACATTCTGTCTTTGAAAATTGTTCGCTAAATTATTGTACTCACGATGTGGATATCACCGCATCGTTGATCAAATTAGTCCATGTGTTGATTTCACTGATTTGCGGAAACGGATCAAGGCTCGTTCTAAACCTTTGGAGTGCCAAGCCAAGTAGATCACATGTTCCTTCTCTGAAGGCCGTATCGGAGATAACAAATGACACATTGGTAATGTAATAAAGGTTGTTCATAACTCAAAACACATTTTGTAATTAATCTGATTTAGTTGTTAACTCGGATAACTCCAAGAAGAAATTCACTTCTGGCTGTTATACATATGCGTAATGGTGATTATCACACCATACTGTATGTGGAAAGACAGGTACTAGAACCAGGAAACAATATTATATGTGTTTCTAAGAAAATAATTAATTCGCGGAGTTTCGAAATAGTAGTTTCGTTCAAACATAACAATGAAGGTATTGAGGCAATGGTACTCATTTCTTGAAGCTGACAAGGTACAATTGTGCTATTCAGCATATTCTGGGAACATTGATCGTAAACGTGTATGGGCTTTGAACAATTTCCAGACCAGGGTTGTTCAGAGGCAAAAAGCTTACGTATAATAAAGCTGCAATCATCATGTCATTTGGAAACATGACTGAAGACAGAATCAGAACACTGATCCTATTTCTGAAGGTAAAGAGTCTCTAGGAAATTATGTTAGTCCTCTTCTCTTCAGTTATAGGGGCATTGGCGTAGACGTGTTGCTAAAGCGTTCGCTCGTCTCGCAGAAGACATTAGTTCGTTTCCTCACATGGGTACAATGTGTGAAGCCGATTTGTGGTGTCCCCACCCTGATATTGTTTTGTTTTTGTTTGTTTTTTATTTTCATGAAACCAAACTCTTCCATCATAAACGGTTGTTACATAATGACATACACAAATACATGAACATAATCAGATATCCAACATACCAGGATGTAACATAGTTACACCTCCGAAATATTACGGTGGATAGGGTGTTGTATGTAGTGCCACATCCAACATATCATGTTTTATATAGCGCAACATGCAGCATATAGCGTCACATCGGACATAGCATATTGTATATGGGGTCACGACCAACATATAACACGTCACAATTTAATTCTGGACTCACAAAAGTCCAGAAACTCTCTGCACTGTGCGCACTTTCTGACAAGGGATTTGACCAAATTAAACATGCAGTGGTTATGAATATATGCCAAGGATGAAAAAATGAAAAAATTCTTTCGAAAACTTTAAATTTAAACTCGCTCGCCCATGGGCAGGCCCATGGGCGAACAGTATTATGGGCCGGCCATGGGCGAGATTGTTTAATTTCGATCAGAATTCATGTTTTGGAGGTTGTAAATGAATGAGTGTATGTTTGTAAGCATCATGAAACAAATTTCAACTCATTTTGACTTAATTCGACTAATTTAGAGCGATATTAAAAATCTCGCCCATGGGCGAAAACATTTTGGCCCATGGGCGAGAATATTGACTTTTACTCAAAATATATGTTTTCCATGTTTTGGAGGTTGTAAATGAATGAGTGTATGTTTATAAGTACCTTGAAACAAAATTCAACTCATATTGACTTAATTCGACTAACTTAGATGGATGCTAAAAAATCTCGCCCATGGGCGAAACACATTTTGGCCCATGGGCGAGAATATTGACTTTTACTCAAATACATGATTTTCCATGTTTTGGAGGTTGTAAATGAATGAGTGTATGTTTATAAGTATCATGAAACAAAATTCAACTCATATTGACTTAATTCGACTAACTTAGAACGATATTAAAAATCTCGCCCATGGGCGAAAATAGGTTGGCCCATGGGCGAGAATATTTACTTTTACTCAAAATACATGATTTTCCATGTTTTGGAGGTTGTAAATGAATGAGTGTATGTTTATAAGTATCATGAAACAAAATTCAACTCACATTGACTTAATTCGACTAACTTAGAACGATATTAAAAAATCTCGCCCATGGGCGAAAAATAGGTTGGCCCATGGGCGAGAATATTGACTTTTACTCAAAATACATGTTTTTCCATGTTTTGAAGGTTGTAAATGAATGAGTGTATGTTTATAAGCATCATGACACAACTCATTTTGACTTAATTTGACTAACTTAGAGCGATATTAAAAAATCTCGCCCATGGGCGAAACATTTTTGGCCCATGGGCGAGAATATTGACTTTTACTCAAAATACATGATTTTCCATGTTTTGGAGGTTGTAAATGAATGAGTGTATGTTTATAAGTACCTTGAAACAAATTTCAACTCATTTTGACTCCATTTGACTAACTTAGAGCGATATTACAAAATCTCGCCCATGGGCGAAAACAGTTTGGCCCATGGGCGAGAATATTGACTTTTACTCAAAATACATGATTTTCCATGTTTTGGAGGTTGTAAATGAATGAGTGTATGTTTATAAGTACCTTGAAACAAATTTCAACTCATTTTGACTCCATTTGACTAACTTAGAGCGATGTTAAAAAATCTCGCCCATGGGCGGAACACATTTTGGCCCATGGGCGAGAATATTGACTTTTACTCAAAATACATGATTTTCCATGTTTTGGAGGTTGTAAATGAATGAGTGTATGTTTATAAGTATCATGAAACAAAATTCAACTGATATTGACTTAATTCGACTAACTTAGAACGATATTACAAAATCTCGCCCATGGGCGAAAAATAGGTTGGCCCATGGGCGAGAATATTGACTTTTACTCAAAATACATGATTTTCCATGTTTTGGAGGTTGTAAATGAATGAGTGTATGTTTATAAGTACCTTGAAACAAAATTCAACTCATATTGACTTAGTTCGACTAACTTAGATGGATATTAAAAAATCTCGCCCATGGGCGAAAAATAGGTTGGCCCATGGGCGAGATTTTTTAATATCGTTCTAAGTTAGTCGAATTAAGCCAATGTGAGTTGAATTTTATTTCATGATACTTATAAACATACATTCATTCATTCATTTACAACTTCCAAAACATGGAAAATCATGTATTTTGAGTAAAAGTCAATATTCTCGCCCATGGGCCAAACTGTTTTTCGCCCATGGGCAGAGATTTTTAATATCGCTCTAAATTAGTCGAATGAAGTCAAAATGAGTTGAAATTTGTGTCATGATGCTTACAAACATACACTCATTCATTTACAACCTCCAAAACATGGAAAAACACATATTTTGAGTAAAAGTAAATATTCTCGCCAATGGGCCAACCTATTTTTCGCCCATGGGCGAGATTTTTTAATATCGTTCTAAGTTAGTCGAATTAAGTCAATATGAGTTGAATTTTGTTTCATGATACTTATAAACATACATTCATTCATTTGCAACTTCCAAAACATGGAAAACATATATTTTGGAGTAAAAGTCAATATTCTCGCCCATGGGCCAAAATGTTTTTCGCCCATGGGCGAGATTTTTAATATCGCTCTAAATTAGTCGAATTAAGTCAAAATGAGTTGAAATTTGTGTCATGATGCTTACAAACATACACTCATTCATTTACAACCTCCAAAACATGGAAAACACATATTTTGAATAAAAGTCATTATTCTCGCCCATGGGCCAAAATGTTTTCGCCCATGGGCGAGATTTTTTAATATCGTTCTAAGTTAGTCGAATTAAGTCAATATGAGTTGAAATTTGTTTCATGATGCTTACAAACATACACTCATTCATTTACAACCTCCAAAACATGAATTCTGATCGAAATTAAACATTCTCGCCCATGGGCCGGCCCATGGGCCACTGTTCGCCCATGGGCCTGCCCATGGGCGAGCGAGTTTAAATTTAAAGTTTTCGAAAGAATTTTTTTTCATTTTTTCATCCTTGGCATATATTCATAACAACTGCATGTTTAATTAGGTCAAATCCCTTGTCAGGAAGTGCCCACAGTGCGGAGAGTTTCTGGACTTTTGTGAGTCCAGAATTAAATTGTGACGTGTTATATGTTGTATATTGCGTAACATCCAAATAAGTATATAGTGTCATATCCGAAAGCACCATATCCGACATATCATATTGTAAAGAGGGCCACATCTGATCTTTCCTGCTGTATATTGAGTAAAATCCAACATATCATGCTGTATCAGCACCCAGCATACAATGTTGTATATAGCGCCATATCAGACATATCATATTGTATATGGGGTCACATCCGACATATGTTGTACATAGCGCAACATCCGAAATATCATGCTATATATAGCGTCATATCAGACATATCATAAAGTATATAGCATTATATCCGAAATGACATGTAGTATATAACATCAAAAACGACATGTCATATTGTTTACAGCACCACATATCATGCTGTACATTGCGCAACATCCCACGTATCTCATTGTACATTGCATCACATCTGATCTATCATGTTGTATAATGCGCCACAACCAATTGCAAGTTGAATTTTGTTTACAGTTTCACACGTGAGTTATGTTCCATTTTCTGTTTTAAGGTGATGTGTTATGCAGTTTATAAATGTCTATGTCATGAATAACCATTAGATCCCTTGTTAGAGGAATTGTAACTTTTACAGGCGTTAATAATTGGAATTTCATAAGTTCCAGCAGACTTTAGGTAAACCGAACTGATTAAGTAATATGTTAATTCCGACCTCGACCCTTAAGGTTAAGATTATGTTTATGTTGTGTTTGGCAGGCACATTCGATGCAGTTTAGACTATATTCACGTTCACGGGTTAAGAGGATACAGCACAAATGCCTCATTCTTTGTTTTTATGTTTGTATATAGTTTCTTTTATTTCATCTTTTTTACTTGAATCAAGTGCAGCTTCTCTCAGTTCTTTCCTTTCAACAGTTTTCAGTGCTAATGTTTACTACATCATATTTTGAGTAGTCTTCCAAAAAACAACCTCAAACTTTTACATCAGATGATCCAACATGTTTTTGAAATACAGCATATATGCATATATCTAGTTACAAAACTCAAGCATAATTCTAGAGATTTCAATTATATTTCAATACTTAAAAATACTTTGATTTTTACGTGGTTATCAGATGGATAATATCAAATTGATAAGGATGATTTTTCAGCTTACTGTAGGGGTCTGGCAGATAAAAATAAAAGGAAAGAAGTTATGAATCTCTATAGAAAGAAATCATACTCAATAATTTGCTTACAAGATATCCATATAAGAAGAAGTTAATAAAATGAGAAATGAATGGGGAATGCAGTGTATAAATGCACCTTTCGAGTCCAATTCAAGAGGTGTTGCAATACTTTTCAATAATATTATTGATCTCACTATAAATAAAACTCTGGAAGATGAAGGTGAAATTTTTATTATTGCAGACATATCTGTAGAAGATAAAAGATTTACCCTCACAAACCTTTATGGACCAAATATTGATGACACAGTATTTTATTTAAGGCTTTTTGAAAGTATATCCAAATTTGAGAATGAATCTCTGATTATGGCAGGAGATTGGAATCTGGTTCTTGATCCTTCCATTGAAAATTACAAAAAATATTAACAATCCCAAGGCCAGTAAAGTAGTTTTAGACACAATTGCAGCTTATGATCTAGTGGACGTTTGGCGTGATTCAAATGATAATCTGAAAAAATTTACATGGTGGAAAAAACATCCAAGGCAACAAGTCAGACTGGACTTTTTTTTAATCTCACAAGATTTGCCGAACCTTACACTTGATTCCGATTTTCTACCAGGCTATAAAACGGACCACTAAGCTATTACCTAGGGCGGTGCGGGGATATCGGAAATTTAATACGTCTTTATTGTTACAACCTGAATATAGTGAACTTGTTAGATCCATATTAAAGGGCACAGTTGAAGAATACTCAGATATTGATGTATATGATGAAAACGCTAATGACCTTAATATAAAACTTAAGATTGATGGTAGTTTTTAGAAACCTTCCTTATGAAAGTTAGGTTAAAAATGAAATTGATTTTCCTCTTTCTAAAAAGAAAACCACTGATAAAACCTCAGAATTAGAAACTAAAATGAAAGACTATGAAGAATCAATAAGAAAGGACTTTCAAAATATAGAGGAAAATTTATTATCTGAACTTGCAAAACATAAACTTGAACTACAACAAATTAAAGACTATGAAATAAGGGGTTTACAGCTCAGAAATAGAATTTTATGTTATGAAGAGGAGGAAAAGCCAACCAAATAATTTTGCAACCTAGAAATAGAAATTATGTCAGCAAATCAGTTAATAAGATTGTCACGGATAACGATGATGAAATTACTGACAGCCATTCCATATTAAATGAAGTAAAAACATTTTACAAAAATCTTTACTCTTCTGGTTTGAAATACGAGGATGATATTTGTTTACAAGATGTAGTAACATCCACTTTAAGTGACCATCTTAGTAACAAATTAGAATAAGATATTGACATGGACTGACTGACTGAGTTTGGTTTTACGACGCTTTTAGCAATATTCCAGCAACATCACGGCGGGGGACGCCAGAAATGGGCTTCACACATTGTTCCCATGTGGGGATTCGAACCCGGGTCTTCGGCGTGACGAGCCAACGCTTTAACCACTAGGCTACCCCACCGCCCCTATTGACATGGAAGAAATAACATTGGCTGTTAAAAGTATGAAAAATAACAAAATTCCTGGAGTAGACGGTTTTCCAATAGATTTCTTTAAATATTTTTGAAAGACCTTAAATATTGGATCTATAGATTTATTAAAGATATTTTATATAAGAATCAAATGTGTTTATAATGAAAAGAGGTGTCATTACATGTATACCCAAGCCAAATAAAAACAGAACCCTTTAAAAAAAATGGAGGCCAATAACTTTATTGAAATCACTGTATAAAATAGTAAGCACTATTACTAATCGTTTAAAACAACCTTGTACTCTCTTATTCATGAAAATCAGACTGGATTTATATCTGGTAGAAATATAAGCGAAAACACAAGATTACTGCATGACATTATGTTTGAGACAAAAAGAAGAGACATCCTAGGTTTATTAATTTTGATCGATATTGAAAAGGCATTTGATACTTTCTCGAAAGATTTTATCAATTTGGTATTAATAAAGTTTGGTTTTGGTCCCCAAATTATTAGCTGGATAAATATCCTTACCTATAATACAACTTCTTGTGTTATTCAAAATAGACATCTCTCAGAATTATTTTCAAATGAACGGGGCTGTAAACAAGGGGATCCGTTATCACCATATCTTTTCCTTTTTGTAGCTGAAATCCTTGGATGCATGATAAGACAAAATGAAAATCATCAAAGGTATAGTAATTGATGATAGGGAGTATAAATTAGGACAATATACAGATGATACTGGGTTGTTTTTAGATGGTACAGAAAAATGTCTTTATTCTGCTGTTAATACAATTAATACTTTCTATAAGATGTCAGGACTAAAAATAAATATTGATAAGACTAAGGCAATCTGGTTAGGATCAAAAGCAGGTTGTGGAGATAAACGATGTCAGGCTTTGAATATTAAATGGCGGAAAAATGAATTTGATGTTCTGGGAATTATATTTAATACCGAACTGAAGGATTTATGGATCATCAATGCAAAGAAGAAAATAGAGGAAATTAACGGATTATTGGCTGTGTGGAGAAAAAGACATTTAACACTAATCGGCAAATACACTGTTATCAAGACACTAGCTATTTCAAAATAGGTTCATATTTTCAATACTTTACCAAACCCACCCTAAAATTGTGTTACCTTCCTTGATAAAATATTTTTCAAATTCATTTGGAATGACAAAAATGACAAAATTAAGAGAAGTTCTTTGAAAAAAGATTATATGCATGGGGGTTTAAAAATGATTGACATAAAAACCTTTATCAATGCCTTGAAACTATCTACTTAGAGACTTTATTTAAGAAAATCATCAACATGCAAACCGTGCAATTTTCCTTTACATGATATCATGACATTTGGTGCTAATTTCAATTATATAGCTGATAGTCATAATCCATCAAGATGTTTTAAAAGCATGAAATATGTATTTTACGAACATTACAATAAAGGAAAGCAACATTGATGAAATTTTAGCATAGCCATTATGGTTTAATCATAATTTTAAAAAACCAAAATCATTATATCAGACACTGGGCAAATAGAGGATTATTAATCATCAAAGACGTGTGATGAAGAAGGTTTGGTGTCTTTTGAATCTTTGAAAAGTAAATATTCAATAAAAGGGACAGAATGAGATCATAGATATGTTCTAAATATTTTACCTGAATCATGGAAAAATACAATAACACATGTATATACATAACTATGACATGAATCTAAATTCTTATCAAAATAATTTTATGAAATCATTACATGGATCAAGATTATCTTATGATATATTGTTATTTAACAATAATAACGCTCATATGTGTCATAAATGGGAGAAAGTGTTTGATAACACTGGTTTTGATTGGCCAATGACTTTTAAGTCTTACAGACAAGACATTAATGATGTAAAACTCTAAGATTTCCAATTTAATTTTTACATGGTATTATCTATACCAAAAAGGAACGTTTAAAGATGAACCTTACCCGAAATGCCTCATGCAGCTTTTGTAAAGATGAGGATGAAAACTTGTGCCTTGTTTACTGGGAATGTTGTGAAACTAAGAAGTTTTGGAATGATCTTCAAATTTGGATAAACACACATTTGATTCAAAAAGTTAATTTGACAAAATGTTTGGTGTATTTTGGTTCCTTAAGTAAATACCCATTACTTAATCATATAATCATTTCAGCAAAAAGACATATTTATGTCTCTTCTTTGAAAAACAACATTCCAAAATGCAATAACTTTATAAAGACTTTAAAAGATTTTTTTTTCGGTTGAAAGCTTCATCACCCTGATAGTATTACTTATGCCATGACTTGATGAAACTTTTGCTTGATGGAAGTATCCTTAACAGTTCAAGCTGTGAACCTTACTTCCCTAATAGTACATTTCTTGTGTAATGTCAGTGCACCAACTATAAGGACAAGGATTTGATTAAACTTTATACATCTTTATGCTTATCAGTTTTGTAAATTGGAATACACATTTTTGCGTGAAAATGTTTAAAGCACATACAGACATACCCACGGACAATCTTCCCTTTCACTGACAGTGGGGTAGATAAGTTCTGTGAGTCAGTCTGTTGACCGTTTTTTCTTCAGCTTGTGTAGTCTGTGTCCATGTAGTCCTTACATTCGTAATGCACCTGCTTAAACGTATTGCATCAGTGTATAATTTACATAGCAGAATGTAGGTTAGTAAACTTACAATTGGATAATTTTGCAGCTATAAATATACAGTTCAGATAAACAGTTTTCTGTAAATTCTCAGAGTGATGGATAGTGTTTTCGACTATTACATGACCATTAAGAAAGCTGGATTCCTATTGATTAAAAAGATGTATCCTTTTCCTGTTGATATCCCTTTTAAATTACGCCTTTTCACACACACCAATCCATCTGTCGACAGCCTAGGCATCGATGTATATAATAGTGGCTGCTGATAACAAGTTTGAATATTGTGTTGTTCGATATCAGAACAAAAGCTTACATAACATGATGGAATCTTTTGCAGACCACACACAATGGAATCAACCACACACTAACACCTGTGTCTGGCCCATTAATCATCCGTAACAATAACACACGAGTTTCACTATTCGTTGTCGAAAATAAGTAAGTTCAAGTTCGTCCAGATCAAGGTTCTGGTTGTGGTGATGGTCATTCTTAAGGGAGATAATTCAAGACTACTCCTGCATAAGTACATTTTCAAAATACCTAAAGTGAAGTTATTTCTCTGGTAGAGTGCAAATATAGCGCGCGGTTTCGAAATAATGTAACAATATTAAATCTTATCAGGTAATAATCAAACATGAAATCTCAGTAGTTATATCATCTAATTCGGGACCTCCTAAAATGACTTATAATGTTCTATCAATACTGGGCGGTGGGGTAGCCATGATTCCCCACATGGGTACAATGTGAGAAGCCCATTTCTGGTGTCCCCCGCCGTGATAATGCTGGCATATTGCTAAAAGCGGGGTAAAACTAAACTCACTCACTCTATTAATACTAATGATTTTGCATGAAACATCAAGCTGTATCACGACAACCCGTAATTTTCGACATTTGGTCAGACATACCACAGTCTTACGTATCCAAGTCAGTATGCAATAACACTCAACCATCACATCACCGTCAAAGCATGCAGTCCATTATAGCACACATCAAGTTATTAAAATCAATTATCAACAATGATTTGCATTTTAACCGCTCCGCATCACCAATTGAAAAGTCTATTACTGGTCGATCAGCATTGTATTGATACACAATTATATATTGTTCTCACCTGTCGATGTCGATGTACTCGATGTCGAAGTGCAAGACTGATGCGCTAGTTAGTAGATGTGTTCCGGGACAGTTGTTTTCATGTAGAAGTTCAGATCATCTGAAACGAAGCCAGGTTTGCGTGTGGTGCATGGATGTATGTTTTAACTGTTTTGTTCAGCTGTTTCACGGTCAGTTTCATCAGTGTCCAATCAGCTCCCAGACGAATGTTACGTACTGTTCCAATATCCTATCACAACAAGGTGAATACTGCGATCGCTACAAGAGTTCTTTTACTCAGCCAATGATTCGTTTCCCCGGAGTACAATGTGACCCATCGATTATGTGGGTCCTCTAGGACTGTTTGATTTGGTTGTCCTACCACGTGGGTAGGTAACAATAGCAATCACAGCATCAGCAAAGTTGGGAGACACAAACAGTTTATACCATAACACATTACCACCACCACACATGACATGAACATAAAAAATTGAATTACATGTATAACATTTTCTACTTATTCGTAAAGAGATCACCCGTTTAAAACAAAAAAAGACGTTGATGTGTGATGTGGAAAAACACAATGATGTGGAGGTTGTTTAATAAACATCGCGTGTTTATGTTGCCCAGCTTTATAGCACATTGTGGTTAAATCGTTCTCTCGTCACGCCGACGACCCGAGTTCGATTCCTCACCTGGGTACAATATGTGAGGCCCATTTCTGCTGTTCACCGCCATGATATTGCTGGAATAAACTAACTCAGTATAATACACTGGTATTATCTAGACCGTGTTCTTATGTTATACTGGAACCAGTTCACTGACAAATACGTAAACTCTTAGCATCGCTGGGCTTATTCAATGGCATTGCGTGAAACGATGAAAAATCGCTGACTGGATCTTACATATGCAGCCCTTATGACGCCATCAATCCAGCTGCTAGCTTGACATTACAGGGATAGGTTACACAGTATTTCAATATTGATTGATTCATAGAGTTTAATTTTACGCCGCACTAAATATTAGAAATATTCCAGCTATATGGCGGCGGTCTGAAAATAATCGAGTCTGGAACAAACAATCCAGTGATCAACAGCATGAGCATCGATCTACGCAATTGGAAAACGATGACATGTGTCAACCAAATCAGCGAGCCTGACCACCCGATCCCTTTAGTCGCCTCTTACAAGCATGGGTTACCGAAGATCAATTCTAACCCGGATCGTCACTGGTCAGTATTTCAATACCTTTCCAACATGCAGTTACGCGAACAATACAAATGTTTGAAGTTAGATCATAAGATATGAAATAAGTGGTGTGTGGTCGATGCTCAGATAATGATTCTCGTCAGTTGTGTGTTCTGATGATACCGAATTGACTGCCGATGGAGGCTATATTCAATACCGAAATTACCAAATTACGGCGTTACCAAATGGAACAATCTAACGTCTTATTGACGCTATCACAAAACACGTCTGCGTGTTCACTTTAGGGACTTGCGTTGTTTCGTGTTTTCATCGGCATACATCCATCTCTTTATTCATCACTGTACCCATCGCTGTATCACAGTTCTACGTGATTCGTGTTTCTTCTCGAACTGAGTACATATTCATCAACTCCAATCTCCACTCATCATGAACCCTTTTAGGACAGTACCCCTTTCCCACAATTATACCAAAGGTATAACTCTATAACCCGATATTGATTGAGTGAGCATTGTGTTACGTATGTTATGAAAGCAATAGTTTAGGAATTTCATGGATGACTACACCTGAAATAGGCTTCAGTCCTGGACGTTTCCCAATATGAAGTAAAACCTTTACCTACAAAACCCGGCCGACATGGGCAGTCACAACATCGACCATCGACATAGACCGTTCTGGCACACGTTTACCAGTAGATACGTTTTCGACCGTTTTAACACACGAACCTGACTGCCTTTACCTTCATCTTCTCTCCTCAATTTTTGCCTTCCATCATACCACTGATCCACCAGCTGCGCTATAATCAGCATCATCTATTGTCCACAGCAGATGAAATTCAAAGTTATCTTATCGTTTGTAACGTCAATAAAAAGCAGTTAATGCTGTACGCGGTACATCAACAAACATTTCCTGCTGCAAAAAGGACAAGTGGAGGGAAACTGCTTTTTCTATCATCTGAAATTCAGCGAGCCTGCCATATAACTTGCAAAAGTATTATTTTCGGCGTTGACGTTTCACAGAATGAAGTCATACCTTGTATTGTGAGGCAAAAGATACGACACCGGGTGCAAAATGGCGCCAAAGTTCGTCCTCTGTTGTCCCTGAAATTAAAGTTCTTTGTATTAATCGATTACTGTTATGTATTTTGCCCCAACGTTTAGATGCTTTAACTCTGTAGTGACAACAACACTGCACTTTGTAACCAGTAAACAAACGTATCATCATTTCAAAATAGCAATGATAGGAACTGCTTTTCCATGAATATTAGCCCCCGTGGCGCAGGCAACGTTCATATCAGTTGTTACAGAAAGAGGTTCTCACATGGTTCAAATCCCTCATTGAAGACTCAGAATAGTGAGTTTACAAATTCAAGGTAGAATGTAAATGTAGCCCAGAATTCCTTGATATGTAGTTTTAACGAAATGAGCAAAACGTTCTGAAAAACAAATCAGCAAGTGATGATGGTGTTCATTAAGGCCTGTATATGATACAATTAATCTTACCATGCTCTTAAGCGTCAACGGAAACATAATTAAACAGGCCTTTGTCGTGAATTGTGGAGAACATGTAATACTGTAACACAGAGAGATATTCAAATTACCTGCATTAGGAATATTAATTAATACACCGCTACAAATGAAAAGGCATTTGATGAACCGGATACCCAAATTGCATCCCTAATGTCCCTCTCTGAAGATGTCAGCATCCGCAAATTACAAAGTCACCGGACACTTTTCATGACAGAGATGACTTTTCACAAATAACCCAATACATTGGCTATTAAATTCCATCCTTGCAGCACCCACCACATTAATAGAATCATTATGAATGATTCCATTTATCAGTTAATTACCCTCAACCGAGAAAATGCAGCAGGTCAGGAGTAATCCAGACGCTGCCGACAGGTTTTTTTATTTGAATTACTTTGTGTTTGTCTCCATGGTACAAAACGTGTATCAGATAAGTCAGTAAGTGTTAACGACGTGGTTACTTTCTTTGTGTTACTATCACATTTGCATCGGATTCTTCTGAACAGTCTATTTACTTGTGGTGCCCTGTTATAGGTTCATGATGATGTTTACTTAAAGACTCTTCATGAAACATAACCTCTGGACCTTTATACAACAGCATTAGGCTCTTGTTTCCATGTCTCTGTAGGATTCACGTCAAGAGGAGAATGTTTTGTACCACACCTTTCAATTTTAGCGCAACAAAGAACTATAACATATAAACGCTGACACCAAAGAAGAGGCATCGATTATCCACCGAAATTAGCAGTGAACGGATTACTGAAGTATGAATACATCGAGTATCAAATGAATCATGGTAAATATGCTCCGTTCGTACGGAAAGCCAAAAACCAATATAACAACATCCCAGTAACCATGCAACACACAAATGAAACTCTTGTCAGTACATAAAGGCGACAATACCTTTTCCTCGGTTATAAGAGTGAATCAGTGAGTGAGTATGGTTTTACGACGCTTTTAGCAATATTCCAGTAATATCACGGCGGGGGACGCCAGAAATGGGCTGCACATATTGTACCCATGTGGGGAATGGTACCCGGGTCTTCGGCGTGACGAGCCAACGCTTTACCCACTAGGCTACCCCACCGCCCCCACGGTTATAGAAATCTCTGCTAAAAGGAGAGTCTGTTGTACAATTCCGACTATAATTATCCTGAGCATGTGTTTATAGAATCACTATCAATAGTTATTGTATCGGGTTATTGTATCAAGCCCCACCGGTAGCACCCGTCATAAACATATGCAAAGGTTAGGACAGCAAATTGATGTCTACGTTGACATATGTCAGCGTTATTATTATAGTTCTGGGGTGGCCTAGTGGTTAAAGCGTTCGCACGTCACGCCAAAGACCCGAATTCTACTCCCCACATGGGTACAATATATGAAACCCATTTCTGCTGTCCCCCGCCATAATATTGTTGGAATATTGCCAATAGCGGCGTAAAACTAAATTCACTCGCTCTAAATCAGACGCAAACGTATTAGCGATTGTTGGCCGTTCATGAGTGTTTTTGTTGTCCTAAATATTTGTATCTCATTTCAGTGCTTGCTCTCATTTCAGATGGAAAGTACTTGATCCTTCATAAATAAAAAGTGTTCAACAATTCTATTTGGTAATAGTCGGAATCGTACAATGAACTCATAATTGGACATCTTCCTGTAAGTGTGATATGGACAAAATCGTTTAAATATGTGTGTGTGTGTGTGTGTGTGTGTGTGTGTGTGTGAATTTATAAGTGTATTCATTATATACCAGTCACCAATATGTGGATTTAACATATCGTGTTATTTTTAAGAACTGAAAACAATTATCGAAAATGAAAACGGAATAACTAACCACAGTTTGAGGTCAATAAGCACACAGGTCACAAGGCTCACCTTGCGAAGCCTGAGTAATGATTAAGTCCCAATATGAATACATCATTCTGTAGGCTTGCACTGAACTCCAAAGGCCATGAGTAATGGATATTTAGTATGTGATACCGAAGAAGGTCTGTTATATATGGTACATTAGTGCATATTATCTTTGCTGATTGAAGCAGCATACCGTGTATGTGTTCCTACAATTAGACCTGTTGATGGGTTAATGATTACATATCAGTCAGTGAATAACAACCCGGACAATAAATATGGAATGATCAATCTAATTTTATTTATTAATGTAGGAAGTACATATTTGGAGATTGAAAGCATTATTTGTTTTAAATACGAGTGAACAAAGAGAACTGTTAGTGACCAGACATTGATGGACATAGTTAAACAATTGTCCGTATACGGTTTTCTAGTCTAATGAAAGGTTGTTCAACACACGACATGAGGATCAAGGCCACTGCTGTTGCCGTCACCAGGATGGGCACATAGAACAGCCACTGGAAAGAACAAAAGCAGGAACTTACAGTCTGAAGCCTTGCTTTCTGAACACATTTGGGCGGAGGTGTATCCTGGTGGTTAGGGCATAAGCTCGTCAAGTTTCCCATATTGATAAATGGATGAAGCCTATTTCTGGTGTTCACCGCTGTGATATTGATGTAATATTGCTAAAAGCGGCAAAAACCATAATCACTCAAACTAAATACATTTACTCATTTATGATATAATTTCTGCTGGAATGCATGTCAATAGCAAATGTCTAAACATTGTTATGTCTTCAAGAGAAACAGTCACACAAATGTCTACATTGGAAGCCACAAACAGTTGCAAGAACTTACAAGACAGGTTATCTTTTGAGTGACTTACAATCGACAACAAGCAAATGAGGGCTGCCCCATTTAGAAAATATTCCGGGTTCCATCGATAAAAAACTACGTCTTATGCATTGTCCTTCAACGAAACGTACCAAATTCAGGGATGAGAGAAACAGAAGGTTACGGGTTGCACCAAGCACCACCACGATGACAAGAGGATGGAGAAGATAAATTCCATAAGTGATCCGACACAGGGGAAGAAAGAAGTTCCAAGACAGGAACGTATTGATATACCCTGAAATAATATGATAAAAAGGACAGGATTACAAATGACACCAAAGATTAATCGGACGTTGCAATCACTTGTTATTGGAATTCTCATAACAGCCAAACGGGTGCAACAATTGTAGGAAAGATGCCTTTTTGTGAATCATTAGATCCCTTGCCTCCTCTGATGGAATTCCTTTGCAACAGGAGAAACGTACAGCATGTGTGTGACAGGAGGTTGCTTGTTAAGCATTTAATCTTCCGAAAAAATGAACATTTGCATTGAGCCAAAAGGGCCTTCATCCTCACTCGTCCTTTAAAGCATGTGTATTTAAATGTCACAACCGTACCTCCTTGTCCAATGCTACAGGCAAATATTACCCAGGCGACAGCAAGACCCCATGCAGGGCGGGCTAGTGCCTCGTACAGGGCTGTCTGTCTGGCAGTCCACTCACTACCCCCTGCTCGGTTTTCCAGGTACGTCACATACACCACGAAGGTCATCATGCACATCGACGTCAACCACCCAAGTAGAAGTGGCATCTGGAACAGATTACATACTATTCAAAAGTATTATTCAACATCACATCACAGAGCAAAACCTCTTCCATGAGTAAAAGAATTCGGTTACCTGAACAAGAACATTTACAACACAACACGTACAAAGATTTCATTTCTCGTCCTCGCAAAATATGTCTGGCATACCGCTGCATTTAAGAAAGGTAAACAGAGGTGTCTTTGAGACGGGTAAACAGAAGAGTCTTTGAGATGGGTAAATAGAAGAGTCAAGTCAAGTCAAGTCAAAAGGAGTTTATTTGTAACGAGGCCAAGGTCCCATATACAAGATATAACTATACATAGTTAACCAGAGCATACAAATGAAGTCTAAAGTGTTTCTAAATACATAGTTCTTTTTATATATGCATGGTAAATGTAGTACTGTACACGTTTGATTAGATTCTCCTGAGATGTACATGACAGACTATTAAATTTATGGATAGAAGGGAATTTCCAAAAGTCTTTGAGACGGGTAAACAGAAGAGGCTTTGAGACGGATAAACAGAAGTGTCTAAGAAGGTGAAACACTTGAGAGAAAAGAAAACGTCACATGCAAACTGAAATATAAATGAGATTTGTAGCAATTGTGTAGACTATAACTGTACCATTCCCTTTGGACGTGTCACATCACTTCTAAATATACAGAGGAGATGGTGTAAGCATGTACATGTTCATTGTTTTTACCTTTCTAAGGTACATCCGTCTTCCAAAATTGTTTAAGATATACCCCAGCATCATCCCAATGGCAAATACTCCCACCCGGCAGTAGGGCTTGACGTAAACGTCGGAGAAGTAGCCATGGTCCATCCTGAAATTAAGTGGGACATTGTGTCAGGGAATGAATACAAACGTAGCTTGTAATATTACATATATCCGGGAAAAGGACTCAACCATTCCGAACTTGAATCTAATCACAATACAGTGATATCTGTGCTATTCACATTAAAAAGGCATTATAACATTTGATTTCAGATGCAGTAGCCTCTTGAGGTATGTGTTGTGACGAACATTGGGACAGTGTTTAGAAACACAGTCCATCCGAAGCATTGTGTTCTTCTGTAAACTGAAATATTTGCCATCCGTCAGGATGGTTCTATGTAAGCTGCAAGTAATCCTGACAATAACCCTCATTTCTTTATATTCAGGATGTGCTTACCTTAGCATGTTTCCGTTGATCTTGTTATTCAGAATTCCAACAGATACAACCTGAGTGACAACGAGGAGACCGAGAAGGGTGAAACCAAGGGGAGGTAATCTGAAAAAAGACAGAAGGTGGTATGAACTGGCTTCATACGAACATTCATCAATTTCCAAACGATAGCTTGGAACTGTTTGTGATCGCAAAACATTGCTAAAATGTTGACAGGGAAACCCTTATGGCATAAAATTGGTCCTATTTCTGTTCACCGTTATTCGTCTCTTTTTCGTTCACAAAGCAATTATACCACATTTTAACTACAGACAAATATGTATCTGAGGAAATTAATAATTTAATTGGTTAGCGGGAAAAATGTTTTCAAGAATTTATCATGGCGTACATATATGCCCTATATAATACCATAAACTACGTTTGTCACAATACCCGCTTATACAGAACTAGAGGATATAACGAACAAGTAGATTTAAAGAACTGTTATAGTTATATTCGGTCCCGAATCCTTGCTGTATATGATGGTCGAAATGCTTTAACAAACTATGATTGTAACATTAGCAGTCCCTTTGAGTTCGTTATGACCGTAGTTTACTGTGAGAACATGTTTTGTTCTTTTGTGTTTACCTACACAAAGTTTAAGTTTGCAAATAAGGTTATGTACGTGTCAAACAATTGTCCTTCTTTCCACACAGTGTTATAAATTCAGCATAACAAATACCATGAACATCGACGAGCCATAAAGAAAGGGAGGTAACTGAAGGTCTTACCTGACAAGAGGTATCAGTATGAATGGGGAGATGAGATAGAACTGGAAGTCGTTGACCAAGTAGTATGTCCAGGTCATACACTACAACAAGAAAAAGGAGAGTTGAACACACCGAAACGATCTATCCTAATTTGTAGTTGAAGGATCTACAAAAAAAACAGTTAAGGATCTATAAAATCGACTAACAAACAGACAAACAAATATAAAAGGCACTTGAAACAGATCAGACGTAAGTGGTGAGGAAAGACAGCAAGATATGCGGCCACATCATTCTCTCACCATTTCATCTGCCTTGTAGAAGTTGCTGAAGAAGAAGACGTTAGCCCACCAGTGGTCCTTGCACTGGTTGATGGCGGTAGTGACATACTTCCAGCGAGGTCCGTCCCCCATGTAGGGCAGTATGTTGGTGAAGATCATCACTACAACCAGGTAACACGGCCATATTCTAAACAAGATGATCATCTTTGATGAACAAAAATGTAAGAGTCCAAATCTTTCTTCAACTCTGTTTATATTATGTTTTGCACATTTCACTACCATTACAAAAATGACTCTCTAAAATATGTGTCCTAATTCCATACATACTTAACAAAAGAAAGTTAGGGATCACTCATATTTTGGGGGATATGTTTTGCAGGAATGACCTAGCACACACACACACACACACACACACACACACACACACACACACACACACACACACACACACACACACACACACACATAAAAACATTCTTAAAGTATTCATGATCCGTAACGTTTTTGATTATTGTATTTCAAATTAAAATGCAAGAACTGACTGACCAGAAAGCAAAATATACATTTCAACAATATTAATGTGTAAGTCAACGGAAACATGAAGAACTGTTAAATAGAAATGGTACATCATACGCCTTGATGATGAACAACTGACATCACATAATAAGGTGAGGTGAGGTGCAATTGGGTTTAACGTCGTGCTTGAGAATATTTCTCTCATATGACGACGTGCATGTATGTGTATGTGCGGCTGCTTGTACTAGCCCAGACTGAAGCTGGTTTTATAGTGCTAGCCCACTGAGTTACCATGCCGCAGTGAAGCATGAATACCCCACTCAGACACATTATACTGACTCCGAGCCGACCAGTCCTTGTTGTACCCATTAATGCAGAGCGCCAGGCAGGGACCAACAAGTACCATATTTTAACGTCTTTTGGTATGACGCGGTCGGGGATCGAACCCGCGACCTTCCGCTCTCCACACCACATAATGACGGAAGCTTCCATAATCATATAACATGGTGTTTCTTGTACGTGGCGACAAACAAATGACGTTTCCATATACTTTAGAATAGTTCCATATGATCAACGATTGTGAAAGCAATTCATCACTTTACCTCCTCTATTACGCGGAGCAAGAGATCACACATATTATAACCATACTGCTGAAAGAATTTCTGTCATTACCTGATAATACGATGAAGATAGAAGAGAAAGATGAACTTTGGTGTGACGGTGAATTTCTTTCCTGCAGCAGTCTTCCTTTCAATTCCCCTTAGGAAGGTGTAGGACAGCAATGTGCCGCTATAAGATCAATTACAAATCGTGTTAGGGTGTGTCGTTTAAATTGGACAAGACGTGACAATTTTTTATTTAAAACTAAATTTAAACGAGGAATCTACGCTGACTTTAACATACAATCTTCGCAAGTTCAGATGTCAAGATGTTATATTTATTAGTTTTTCCAAAAATAATGTTTACATTTGCAGTAAATTGTGAAGGTTTGAAGGTTTCAACTTCCACCAACGGTGGTACATGAGTGGAGTGGAAAACAACTTATATACATATATACACCAAGATGGCATTGGAGAGATATAATTGAGACAGGATAATGTACAATACAATATGCATACATATTCATATATACAAGGGTGCCATTAGAGAATGATACAAACATTTAATTACATGTATTTATATCTAAACTTCTATTGAAACATTTAATAAATTTTGACAAATCTTTAACATATTTAGCTTTCTTTGAACAAAGTAATCTTTTAAGTGTATAAAGTTTGGGCCAGGTATTGAGGTACTGAGATATGAATGCCTTCGCTTAGTAATTTATATGGCATTTCATGAACACGAATTGTTGTACCATCACCTGAGTATAAAGAAAGTGTCGGCAGCGAAGGTACAGTTGATAATGGCTTGAAACCAGAAACTCTGTGCTAATTCCACACCAGTTACACTGTTTTCTGAAGAGAAAGAAGCTATTTTATTTATACTTCCTTATGGTATGTGACTCTTGGTTAAGGGCCAATTGCCAATAAATGCGGCATTAAAAAGTTATGATGATTTGTGAACTAACTGATGTTCTTGTGGTTCCAAAAATAGTCCAATTAAGTTTGAGCCATATTTAGATCTCTACCTATGGTACCATATTAAACAAATCATCACAGATTATACCAATGAAACCGCATCAAAGTATCTGAGACGTATAGAAACATCTGAATATTTAATAAATAAATAATCTTGCTAGTAAAATAATCTGCACTGATTTCAAACATAGCATCTTTTCTAAACTTTTCACTAAACACGGGGCGGTGGGATAGTCTAGTGATTAAAGCGTTCGCTCCTCACGCCGAAGACCCGGGTTCGATTCCCCGTATGGGTACAATGTGTGAAGCCAATTTCTGGTGTCCCCTGTCGTGATATTGCTGGAATATTGCTAAAAGCGTCGTCAAACCTTACTGACCCACCCACTTTCGAATCCTTACCAACACTGTCAGGAGCTTTATGGATGAAGCTGAGGCAGTTGCCCATGACAATCCAGGAGATGGAGAGGAAGCGAACTCCACTGAGACAGAACAAAAGGTTCGTGTTTCCTTCTCCTAGCACCGAGGTGACGTTGGTGGGGAAGGAGAAGCACAGGATCATATCCGTGATCACACCACCTGAACCAAAAACGTGTACTTCAGTGTTGGATGATCATAATATGAATGCGATATAAGTGAGATTCGGAAGAAAGACACTGGGGTTTAACATCGTCATTGATGAGACTCACCTAATTTCCGCGTGCCTGTTTTAAACTGGGCTTCTTCGATCTGTATATTTTGCTTATGCTCCAGGCGTTCCATCCTGACTGACGGAGAAGTTACTGGCAGTTCGTTGACATGCTGCAATTGAATATTATAAATCAAATACTATGTATGTCTCTAAGGTTTTGTCATTTATGCTTAGTCCACAATTTAAGAATGTGTTTCAGGTAGATCGAAGCTCGTGCTGTTGATCATTGGATAGTCTGGCCCAGACTCGACTACTTACAGACCGCCGGAATATAGCCGGAATATTTCTGAGTGTGGCGTTAAACAGCAAACAAATCAAACTATTTTAGGTTGTTTCGTTATGTGTGGTACTGGCCACTGATTGTTGATGGGATTTGATGAATAATGTTTTCTTAATACCATAAATGACAAGGTTTAAGGAGGTCAGTGGTTAAAATGCAATCTTTCCGTACTTTGTTCTTACTGTAATGGCCAGTAACTTTGGTTTTATTTGGGCAAATTCCTTGTGAACGTACCTGACGTGAACGGCCCTCTTCCCTCATGGCCATGTGTGTCGCCTCCCGATCTCCTTCTGTGAGGCATGTTTCGATCACGTTAGCGGACCTTTCTCCAACCTCAACGACGTCAGGTTGATCCGCAGAGTAAGGCGAGTCTGAAGACACACTATCAAGGCGATAGTGATTGCTTTCCCGTTTTGAGCGGGTGCTACCCCAGCGTGAGAAGTGCATGCTGTTGCGACGTGCAGTGGAGAAGATGCTTCCCCGACTGCTGAAGAATCCAACGAGGGTCGTTGTCTCAACCTCTCCCTTTGGAGTTGTCAGCTTTACAATGACAGTCACCATGCTTCCGAAGAAAACTAAAGATGCAATTAAACCCAGGACGCATCTGAAATGACGACAATGGGGGGTATTTCATTATGATCTTTCGTTAGTCGTTGAATGGATAAATCATATCAGGGCGTGTCTGCTTAAGACGAAAGCTCAAAGTGATGTTTTCCATGTTGTTGAGACACAGGAACTCGAATGAAGTGCTTACAAATCCCGGGCGAATTAGAATCTAAGGGTGTGGGCCCTGTGTAATATTGTGTTATTGAATAATGTCCTGGCACTTTCAAATGATGTAATGTAATCTGTGATAATATAAATGTCGTGCTGTTCTTTTATAAAGTATAGTATGAGACAGGAGGCGGCTTGGTTATTATTGTTTCTAAAAACAAACGAAGGAGTTTAGAAAACTTAAGGCTGAATATGATTGATAGAGGAACTGTGACTGTCTGTAAGGAGACAATTAGAACTGAGCTGCATGCAATGGGTTGGCAGAAAAGTCGAGGAATTCCAGCACCGATCATGAAACCTGAACAAAAGGAGCGAAGGTTGAACTGGTGCTTACAGCATAGAAATTTTTACTGGGACAATGTGATTTCCTCAAATGAAAGTTCTGTGTGGCTGTTACCTAATACACTGAAATTCTGGACCAAACAAGCTGAAAAACCTTTGTATCAGCGCCCAAAGTACAGTCCGAAATTTAACGTGTGAGGTGGCATATCTGTGTTAGGGCAACGCCCCTCTGTGTATTTGAAGGGAATATGAACAGTGAGCGGTACACAGATATTCTCGAGGGACATTTACTTCCATCTGCTCACGTGTTCTATGGAAATTTTTTTGATCTTCCAGCAGGACAACGACCCAAAACATCGTTCAAAGCATTCACAGGCCTGGTTTCGGACCCAAAATATGACATTATTAGATTGGCCAGGCTATAGCCCTGACCTAAATCCAATAGAAAATGTTTGGGGACTTATGAAGGAAAGTGTCAATAAGAATAATCTGACAAATATTTCTGAAATGAAAGAAGAGGTGGTCCGATATTGGGTCAGTAGTATGCCCCGCCGCAATGAAGCCTGCATTGCTACCCATGGTGACTGGACAACTGTTCACCTGTATTTGAATCTGGAGTTATGTTCTGCTAATATTCACATTTAATACGTGAGTAAGGAGTGAAAAATAAAATAAAATTACAATCTTAAATTCTCAATAATTTCTGGTTTTACTGTATATATATTAATGTATATTCTTAACGTATGACTTTTTCAGCAAGCTATCACAGCGAAGTGTGACGTCTTACGCGGTTATGTCACCAGTGCCCCTTTAAAGAAGATGCATTTGTCTATGAATTGTGAAAAATTGACCTTGCCTTTGAATGTGTTTGTAACGAGTGCCCCGTGTTGGGCGGGATACGTTCACCTGTTATACACTCACAATATACTCACACAGAGAATATGGCCGCGGCGTCGTCAACAAGTCGCAAGTCCTCGTGACACGTGATGCTGACCAAACTTATCTTAGTTTCTGACTGGTTCTTATCTGAAACAAAATATTAAAAAAATATATACTATTACTCGCAGCTTGCAATGTATCCAACTGTGAAATTCCGTTTGTAGCCTCCACTCAGAATTTCTGTTCCGATCGTCTTGAAATGATAATAGAGACTATCTAATGTGTAATGTATCCATGGTTCGATAACCACGAACTTGAATATGAGGACAGCACCTCCACAAACAATTCCATTCCATTTGTCAGCTGCCAAAGAAGTAGCCTGCCAAAATGTATAAAATAGAAACACCTGTAAATACCTACATGTGTTGATGATGGTGGTGAGATCATCCTCCACACAGCCAGGAGGGATGCAGATGTCCACAGTCAGGTGCGGCAGGTGCATGGGGAACGGCAGGTGCTGCAGGAGACAACGCCATGATGGAAAATGTCATCATATATTATGAATGCACTGGTAACTTGCCATTGTATTACGATAGGGATCGTAACTATGAATCATGATCATATATGAATGTTGATCCTCTTACTTTTTGCCAAGTGTAGGAATTTGCGTCATAATTACATCATAACTATATTCATAGTTATAATCTCACTCACTCATTCATTCATTCACCGTGTGTGTCAGGCTATTTACGATATCATTCTATTTATTACGACGAGTATATTGTTATCTGGCGTTTGTTAGCTTTGGTTAAAGTGTTCGCCCGTACACTGTATGAAGATAAATAGGCACTATCGCCGTGACATATTGGTTGAAACGGCGTAATATCATAAGCAATATGAGAACGCTGTTTCAAAATTGCAAATAATAAAATGTTCACTCTAACATTTGCAATTGTTATACATATATATCATATCATATTATGTGAAGTGGGCGTGTGTGTCGCCTTTTATCCCACTTGTTGCATTAGCCAAGGTAATATCACGGTAGGGAAGGAACACGAGGAATTTGCAATGCACAAGTAATCACCTGATCAGCTATATAGTCCTCCAGCCATCCTGGGATATCAAATGTAGCCGAGCAGTACTGTGCCTGTATTTCCTTCATGACGTCACTTCCTGTGTCATGTGATGGCAATGAGTGTCGAACGTTTACACATTGGTCGTAGTTTCCATGCCACGTGACTGATCCCTTGATTAGCCCAGGACCTTGTTTACCAGTCGCATCATACACTACAAGTTAGAGGTAAATATGAACAAACATTTATGCATGGATTACTGAAAATGACACCAGGTGTCCGTTAAAAGGCCAGAATAGACCAATTACAGTTCACAATTGGGAATTCGTCGGGCTATTACAGGTTCCCGTGTCGAACGTGCAGCTTTCAACACTACGTAATGTCTGCAATGGAATTTGAAAGTCGACGAGGGCGATTTACGATTTACGATTGCTCGGAGCATATCTGTCAAATAATGGGCAAGGACAGCATTACTGCATATATGACAAATACCGCTGACCTACATAGTATTTTAAGAAACGATTCCTAATTTCTCAGAGCACAGGCATTCATATCTTTCTAAACAAACATCAGAGTAAGCATACAGCAGTCAGTCACGCCATGCAATTTAAAAGCGTTAATTTAAACATGTAAAGTGTCACTCGCGTTAAAGACAACATGACCTGACCGTGTACAACCTTCGTCCTCCACAGGCACAGAACACTTTCAGTCCTGCGATAAACAGTAGTGTCGATTCTTTGTAGGTAAGGGTCACTGTGATATATTATATATATATTCTTGGAAGGGATGAAAGAAAGTTTAACTAATTGCATTCAAAACGTGTACTAACGTTTGTCTGTTCATTTCAACAATGTGATGGCATCAGCATCAGCATCAGCATCAGTGGCATCAGACACTTAATATTAGGGCACATTACTGACTGACTGAGTTTGGTTTTACGCCGCTTTTAGCAATATTCCAGCAATATCACGGCGGGGGACACCAGAAATGGGCTTCACACATTGTACCCATGTGGGGATTCGAACCCGGGTCTTCGGCGTGACGAGCCAACGCTTTAACCACTAGGCTACCCCACCGCCCCTTAGGCCACAATAGGTTTACTTGGTAAGAAGTAGCGTGTTTGTAGCGTGTTTGCTCAGATTCAGTCCGCTTGCAATAACGATCTTGTTACCATTTGGGCAAGGTATGTACCAAGACTACTAATGTAATCGATCGGAACTGCAAATCATAACTGGAGATTATCCTAAAATGTATAGCGCCAAGACAGAGCAAATCTGTAGATTACATGATAAAAAACCTAAAAAATAATCTCTTACCACAAGAACCCTTATGCAAGAAATACGAATAAACCTCGTTAACTCAACTTGTTTTCACACTACATATCGATTTAGATGACATTTCCTTATGATCTCTACGGAATCAATGTCTCATATATAGTAAAATAATGCTATTGCGATTATTTTTAGTTTACAAGATTTTGTAGAAACAAAATATGTGATGTCACAAACGTTAAGCTGAAGAGATACTGCACGGGCTCACTATTAACATCCGTACCATACCACTTACTGTTAATGGCCCATTCCTTCCTGCGTTGAAGGTCCACGGCGTAGTGGTAAAGTTCTACCTTACAGTCGTCACTGACGTTGTAGCTGTAGATGTCTCTACCGGCCTGGATGATTCCCGCCCATACAGGAGGGAAGAAGAGAGGTAAAATCCCAAACTGACCCGACCTTGAACTGGTCCTCCCTGTGAGGTCATCATGGTGATGACCTTTCTCCGTGGGGTCAAGGTCAATGTGACCTGTGACTGTTGTCCTGCTTGTTGTACGCCTCTGTGACAGGACAGTACCCATGAACATATCATCCAGAGAGGTCTCGCTGGTCGCATCGAAAGACGCCGTCTCAGTTGACGACGGTCTCGTCACCTCCGTTGAGTGACATGACGTAGACCTAATCAGTAACATCCACACTAACATTCTGTTCATGATGACGTTTAATCACGTTCACACAACCTTCAGAATACAACACGTCTTAACCCAACAGATGAGATGAGAAACTCTATTGCATGACGCAGCTACTCTGAAAGACAAAGCAAACAGCTATATCCACTTTGCGGTCACATTCCACAGCCTTCCATATCAAATAATTTTATCAATGTCTACTTATACACCAGCATAAACTGAGTCACAACATAGAAGGTTCGTTCTTCGCTGTGCACCAACTACCTTGGAATGTACGTTACGGCATAGCAACATTGTCACCACGCACATGTGCACATGTGATAGGACAATATGCATGCATATCTCAAGCAAGAAATGTAGACTTGCACAACGCAATACAACTTAAAAAGTATTGATCTATTAGCCGTCCTGGACCCCGTTTCACAAAGCTATCGTAGCGCTACGACTGTCGTAAGTGTATGCTACAATATAGGACGTACGATTGCTACGAGAAAAGTTACGAGATCTTAGGCTTACGTGTGAAACGGGGCCCTGGAAATACACACATAGGAAGTTAAGATAGCCCTGTGGTCGTAGGGTTCGGATCCCTGTTAATTGTTTTGGTGTTGTTTGTGTGCACCAGTGTTCGTTCTTTTCTCCAAAGCTGTGCAGTCGATGCATGTGCTACAGCAATACTACTGACACTGACATTTAAATTCATTTCCTTGTTGCTTCAGGAAGCATTTACCTTCATTATGAAGGTCGTTGATTTCATGCTTTACCTGTGTATATGTAAATATGGTGACCGCAACACGTATACCTGTTTATTATATGTATCAATGTCAATGTGCATACCTGTATAATAGACCGCCTCCGTGGTGTAGTGTTTAGAGCGTCCGCCCGGAGAGCGGAAGGTCGCGGGTTCGATCCCCGACCGCGTCATACCAAAAGACGTTAAAATATGGTACTTGTTGGTCCCTGTCTAGCGCTCGGCATTAATGGGTACTGAGTGGGGTATTCATGCTTCACTGCTGCATGGTATCTCAGTGGGCTAGCACTATAAAACCAGCTTAAGTCTGGGCTAGTACAAGCAGCCGCACATACACATACACATGCATGCACGTCGTCATATGAGAGAAATATTCTCAAGCACGACGTAAAACCCAATTTCACCTCACCTCACCTCACCTCACCTGTATAATATATATGTCACGACTGTATACATGTATATGAAGTGTGACAACCTCAAGACGTCAACTTGTTTATGATATGTGTCGATCTCAAACCGTATGCATACCTGTATGGTATATATGTAATCCTCAACACGTAAGTTAACATTTTATAATACATGGCGCCCCTAAACCTATACATACCGGTATATCATTTATGATGTGATCCCGTTTGGCACACCCTTTACATACAGGTAACTTCTCAATTGTCCACAACAACCTTTGTCAGGTTTTCACATATTGACTAATACCATTTGGATCACAACTTAACTCACTCTGAACGCTGTCGAATCATAAGAGACATAAAAAATATTTCAGCGCATTTTCAGTCTCAAAAAGAGTTCTAGTTCTAGTCTATCACAATCCCATACCACAAATGTAAGTGAAACCTTCATTAAAAGATTCATCACGTATTTGTTACTTAACGTAGTCACCACATATATATAGTCTGTCGTCAGTCGTCAGTCGTCAAGGAGTGAGTGAGTGAGTGAGTTTAGTTTTACGCCGCACTCAGCAATATTCCAGCTATATGGCGGCGGTCTGTAAATAATCGAGTCTGGAACAGGCAATCCAGTGATCAACAGCATGAGCATCGATCTGCGCAATTGGGAACCGATGACATGTGTCAACCAAGTCAGCGGGCCTGACCACCCGATCCAGTTAGTCGCCTTTTACGACAAGCATAGTCGCCTTTTATGACAAGAATGGGTTGCTGAAGACGTATTCTACCCCGGATCTTCACGGGTCAGTCGTCAAGGAAGAAACCAAATGCCTTCTGAAGTTTACTGAGAAAACAATAATTGTATAGTCTCTTTGCAGTGAAAACGAGTTTCAGATCGCCATTATTGGTTTGTATTACAAGGGGGTAAACGCAGTAGTTGGAAAAGTGAAACAAATGCACGTGCAACTTAGACCATCCCTAATTGTTCTCGGTGTTTCGTTTGATGCGCATACCCCCTTGTAACACAAACCAATAATAGCGATCTGAAACTATGATCGTTTGTTGAACAATTTTTATCCTATGTTGAATACAATTCTGAGATTTATATGTTCAGTTGGCAAGGTAAAATTGTCTTAATTTCACTCTATACGATTTACTGTCTAAAGTGAAATTCATCAGTACGTTTTCACTGCAAACAGACTATAGTCGGTAACAACTCCAAAGATAAATATGTTTCCATCATGTTCGTCTAAAACTAAAAACCGAAGTAACATGATTTTTGTATAGTATACAACGACGTGAAAACGTGTATGTATCATCCATTGAACTGCAGTTACACATATGGCAAATTGCCGTTTACACGTAAAACATATTGTCATTCTACCTACGTACTAGCAGACGTATTACATGCATGCTGCGGTATTAACTTCATACGTAACTGCAGTTACACATATGGCAAATTGCCGTTTACACGTAAAACATATTGTCATTCTACCTACATACTAGCAGACGTACTACATGCATGCTGCGGTATTAACTTCATACGTAACTGCAGTTACACATATGGCAAATTGCCGTTTACACGTAAAGAATATTGTCATTCTACCTACATACTAGCAGACGTATTACATGCATGCTGCGGTATTAACTTCATACGTAACTGCAGTTACACATATGGCAAATTGCCGTTTACACGTAAAGAATATTGTCATTCTACCTACGTACTAGCAGACGTATTACATGCATGCTGCGGTATTAACTTCATACGTAACTGCAGTTACACATATGGCAAATTGCCGTTTACACGTAAAAAATATTGTCATTCTACCTACATACTAGCAGACGTACTACATACATGCTGCGGTATTAACTTCATACGTGCACATATATACTCATGCCAATAATGGTTGTCACCCCCTCCCCACCCCAACCCCCACACACCTCACAACCCCACCCCACATCCCCTCTCCAATTAAAAAAAATGAAGGGGGTGACAACCATTATTGGCATGAGTATATAAAGTCAGCAGATATATTATCATCGACAGCCTATTAAGTGTGACGCTTGCATGACGAAATACACAAACCGGTTTCATTATTATCCAGTAAATCTCATGTAATGTCACAACTCACTCACTTACACTATTTTCACTCCATAAACACGCTTACACGTGTTACATAAAATACAATAAGCAAACAAAATGCAAAATAGCTTACCTAGCGGGTTAGATCCCTTCTAATTATATCTCCATGTATATAATGAATCTCCTTGTGGCGCCACTTGTTATTTTCGAGGGAATTCCCCATCGCTTAGGCTAAACATTTATGCCACATAGTAATCAGACCTATCCATACATACATAAAATGAGTCACTGATTTCACTTGGACCGCTTCTGAAAAAACTGTCAACGTCGCAGTCGGTGTTTCCTCTGCGAATGCTGTCATTGCGATGTAACCCACCAGGAGCGCCAAGGTCATCCGAGGGTTGGAAGCCTCCGTTCAGCACGTACAGAGGAATTCCTTATCGTGACGTCATTGCTCATTTCCGGGGTGCCGTGAGCGATAGCGATTATATTTATAAGTGCTTGTTTATGACCTGATAGAAATGACGGAGAGTTTAAATCAATCGATAAGCGTAATGTGTAATCGTACATCTATATTTATTCATATCATGATCAGTTCAAACATGCATATATTATCACAAAATAAAATAATTGCATTTTAGTGAAAAAAGGTTTCAAAAATAACGCTATAGACGTGCATTGAGGATTCGTAATTTTTGTCATGGTATATTTATCATTATTCTACCGATGAATATACGCTCTTAAAATATATTGTGCATACCGGTACTTGCTTGAAGTAATTAGTGGACCCATTTAGAAATTTCCTAAATATCAGGGTGCGATATGTTATATTAATTTATCTATTTTCATAATTACATTCCTATACCATCTGTTTTCCTATATACCCGGAGCCCATTCGACACCGAAAATTGGATTTGAAGCATAATATAGAATTGCTACCATACAACGCGCATGAGAAAGAAACGCGCAGGGGTGAGCGATAAGAAATCGAGAGATGCACGTAATGACGTCACTTCCTACACGAAGCCATGGATGTCAGGTATTTATACAAAAAGTGAGTGAAAAGAGTATACACTGGGTAACTGAGTCTGTTCTTCAGAATGACCATACATTCATACGTTTTCCTATTATTCATCTGGACCGCCTCCGTGGTGTAGTGGTTAGAGCGTCCGCCCGGAGAGCGGAAGGTCGCGGGTTCGATGCCCGACCGCGTCATACCATGGTACTTATTGGTCCCTGCCTGGCGCTTGGCATTAATGGGTACAACAAGGACTGGTCGGCTCGGAGTCAGTATAATGTGTCTGAGTTGGGTATTCATGGTTCACTGCGGCATGGTATCTCAGTGTGCTAGCACTATAAAACCAGCTTCAGTCTGGGCTAGTACAAGCAGCCGCACATACACATACACACGCATGCACGTCGTCATATGAGCGAAATATTTTCAAGCACGACGTTAAACCCAATTTCTCCTTACCTCACCTATTATTCATCTCATCACGTCTGTTGGAAGAATCAATAAATATAATCACCTTTAAAGATGTTGCTACTCTGATATTTTTACCTTCTTCGCAATTATCAACCAAACACTGAAACTGCGTAGAGGAATAGTACTTCTTAAGGACTCAAGATGTGTAATGAAGTTAAAAAGAGAAATATTCCATAGGTATTTATTTGAAATAATATAATTTTAGTCACTTGTAACAATACAATTTTAAAAACGTAAATTGTTGCTCATCTTACTTGTAGACTGTGTGGTTTGCTGTGGTATGCAGATCATCAATTGGGAAGGATCTCATTGTAAGCAAAATGTAATGGAACCAAGGTGTTTAACGTGAACCTGGGGAAAATCTGGTTTGAATACGGTTGCGGGACTGAGACAGACTGGGATCTGTTTGGGTTGTTGTGCATTCAAGAAGGGAGGAACATATACATGTGGGTTTTTCAAACTGCTTTTATAAACAGGAACGGTCACGCCGTTCTTACATCATACATCATTAAATATACATGTGTGTGTCTTACATCATACTTGAGTATTTTAATAGTTTGGTATGTGTGAAAAATAGTTTTGCAATAATGTTACGCATATATTGTGCATATTTTGTACAAATGAAAATGTAATTTACATATATATTGCACAGTCAAAGTAACGCAGAGGTACAGCAGTTGAACAAAGGTACTATTCCCTCAGTATTTAAAATTTTTTATGTATGCGTACATATTCTCAGCAACATTTGAGGTATAAAACCATTTACATTGACTCAAGTCATATGTTGACACGACGTCGTATATTCTACGTTAATACAGAAAAATATAATCACGCAGGTGCCCAGGAAGCCTATTACATCTGCTATCACGGACCATCAGAAACACAGTGGGACACCGATTTTTCAAAGTATTATAACTAAAAATGAGAAGTCAGTTATTTGGGGTCTACCGATGATGATGGCGAGGTAATACAATATGAGGATAACTTGTAACGACAGGTAAGCTATACTAGGTAAAATAAAATATAAATGTTCCTCTTCATCATACCAGCTTCTAAATGCCTCTTAAAGAAGTAAATGAAAAAGCACAGGAAGAAAAGGAAGAAATGTGAAGTGAACAAATATAACGAACCTTGAAATACCCATTGTCCAACTGGTCAACATTACATGCGCCATAGCGCCGGTTCAGATTACTTGTCAATATGGAAGTACCATCTGGTGGCAAGGTTTCCTTCTAACACGTCCGGGTTTACGTCACACGACTTCTGAGAAGCTGAGTCGGCTACTGAGAGCTCTGACGAAATCCACCAGATGTTACTGAGAACTCACATCGTGTAAACACCGTGTTAATACGAACAAGATATAATTAACACCAGAGGTTCGGGGATCAATCACCTCATAACGGTTGGCCGGACGGCGCTGATAAAAGCATGGACGGGATACCGGAACTCTGGACGGAAACCGGAAGTGTCTCTGATGAAGACAAAATTAATGCATTATCCTCCCTTATATAATCTGCTGAATAAATGCATTTAATCCATTTCCATGATCACAAGAAACTCTTCTAAAGGTAGAATCTACTGAATAATTCCGAAATATCTTAAGAGCGGGCCCGTGTCGAACATTGATGTTAGTGACAAGGTGTTAGCGAAAAAGTGAACATATCCTGCCAGACATGTGGCACCCGTCTTTGTGTGGCAGGTTTGAAGTCATGTAAGATTTGGTTCATTTGAAGTTGTCATTGTCTATAGTTTTAACGCAAGCAGTATCATTTTTAAGCGTTAGTCTATGGTTATGTTTAGATCTTGCCTAGTCCATTACGGGTATAAGGGGTGTCAAGAGATTGTGTCATCGCTTGTGTTGTGCCCTTTGACTGGCTTGGCCCCTTGTGTCGATTGGTTCTTTTAAAACACTAAACACAACTTGCACGTCAGCCATTGCACTTCACTTCAATCCGATCGCAGTTCAGAGCCCAAACATCTAAGACGTCAGATCTAAAGGTAGGAACAATATTTCAAGTATTTTATATATGTTGTACTAAATAACAATGTTATTAGTGCTTATTAAATGTTCTTCATGATAATAAAATAGGTTAAAGTACATTTGTGTAATTGTAAATATTATGCAGAGGTAAGTAGACTATCTTGCAGTGATATAGTAAATAACGCTCATGCTTAAAGCTATGCTACTTTGTTTATTTGTAATTATTCAATGACGTTTATGCATTGGTTATTTACTGTGCATGATAACCATAACGCACTTGACTTACATTATAGTTACGATGCAGAATGTGTGACTGATTATAAGTATGACCTGATATAGCTTACACATAGTTACGTCAGTACTGAACCATAGCTGCTGATTGTTGTGATTTGTATATATACATATTTAGAATATTGAGACTTTGGTTTGCTTGTTCTTGTAGCAGCTGTATGTTCATCTTGGAGACGTGGGTCTTCTACACCCCAGTGTCACGCACAGGGTATGAACATTATCATTGTGTCATATGTATAAAGTTATTATGTTATTCACATAGTTGATAGATTTTATGTCCAATGTACTAACACGTTCATCATAATGTGTACGTTGGTACGACCGTTCTTGGTGGTTCAGTCAACGTGTTAATGGCAATGTAACTATTACCACAACAACATTATCTAATGTGCATCTGTTGACATGAATTGATATTACACTCATTTCTTATATGTTAGAAATGATATCAGAGGTTCAATGATTGTATATATTTATCTATATTTATATGTTTGCCCTTAAATTGGCACTTATTTTGTAAACATTTGTTTCAGGGTGTCTGTCAATAAAGAATAGATCCCACAACATGTAATCAGTGTCTGGTCATCAGCATTTCCATCCAAGGATTGTCATTGTACTTTGTGATGTTGTATAGGATGATATTATGTTCAGATGCCTCCTCGAAACATGTCACTTAAATTAAAACAATTGAATGTGTTGTCCGATTTACCGGATATATATTGTTCAACTCCCTTTATTCATAGTCTATGTAGATGTAGATAATCAAATTACGGATAGATTTCTCCAATATAGTACAACAGTGAAACTACTTGATTGGTTTGTGACATGAATAAGCGGCAGAGACGGAAACAGATAAGTTTTCAGATTTGATCTGAATGCTGAGTATGATGGTGCAGTTCTAAGAGTGTGGGGAAGGCTATTCCATTCCGTGACTGCATAGAACACAAAGGATCTTTGGCCAAACCTGATGGTTTTGACTCTGGGTACAGACAAGAGGATGTGTGAAGCAGATCTGAGAGATCTTGCCGGTGTGTACAGCTGGAGTAGTTCACAAAGATAATCAGGAGCGGCACCAGTTGGACACTTATAGGTTTAAGGAGTAAATGTAGACTTTATTTGCGAATATCAAACAAGATGTGTTCATGATAGCTTTGTTCGTGACCTATACATCACATGCAAGTTTGTAAAATCAGCATATTACTAACCTATCGGCTTATGGAAACCCTGTCTCATAAATATAAATCAATACAGTTTTACAGTTAAATAAACAAACAATGTCGCTTACTGCCATGTCTATACTGCCCGTGTTAGCATACAGTAAACATGGTGATGTGTTGCAACATTCGAAGACGGATGATTGTGTTCGTCACATGTTGCATGTTGATTCCCAAGTTGAACTGACAGATCCGTGTATGAAAGCATAACAAATACTAAGCTTTGTGATGCAATTAATAACTGTATTCTAAAATACTAAATAGGATTCTTAATAAGTTAATGGCAGTAAAACATCGAGTGGCGGTACAAACGCTGAAGTAATATGATACGAAAGCGGTGATTATAGCAATGGACACAAATGTTGGTAATATGCACCTGTCAGGAAGTTAATCCAACTTGCAACTAGGCCAAGCCAGGTATAATGATCATTACATGCAATGCTGGGCCTAGATTTTCGAAGCTCTCTTAACGCTAAGATAGTCGTAAGTGCCATACATTAACATTAGCTTACGACTATCTTAGCGCTAAGAGAGCTTCGAAAATCTAGGCCCTGGTCTTTTGGTGACTTGAGATGTAATATGAGATGATAGGCAAGCATTGTTGAATAATAGTTGAAACGCTGATTCACATAAACACCGCGAGAGTTTCTCGGAAGGATCAGACCAGCTGACAAAAAGCAGTATCCCTTGGCATCATCAACAGATGAAAATGCAAGATAGGTACCAGGTACATACTACGTTTCAATATGGTCTGTCGGCCATCGAGTCTGAAAGGAAATGGCGAGGATCTGGAAAATTACTTCGATAGTAGAGTACACAATAGAGAAAGCATTCTTGGTCCAGATCGATAGGACTGATTATATAGTACAAATTTAATGATATCATTTAACACACCCGCGACGCCAACTTCTGTTGTTGCGTACATAGCCCAGCATACGGAGTTATGAGACAAGTATTGAAGCACTTCGCACTCTTGTTTGTATTTTGCCACCATTCTTCAGAGCTTATTATCAGACTATGCCATTTGGTATCATTATCAAACACATATTGAGTGCTTAAAATCAGTTGGAAATATATTACACGTTGTCGTCTGACTCATCACTGATTTTATGACGTAAATAGAGAATCTTACCCAAGTGTCTTCTGATATCAAATATATCAACACGAGCTGATTGAAGTTACAAATATCCGATGCTTGCCAGGAGTGTTGATATATTTGATATCAGAAGACACAAGGGTGAGATTCTATTTATCATAAAACATCACTCTTCATTAGTTTTCAATGAAAAATGTACACCTCTGAACACGGTACTGCCATTAGACTTGCAGTGTAGCGATGCCATATCATTGTGACGTCATCAGGTTTTTGACGTCATAGCATTGTGAGTCATGTAAATGATGATGTCAGGGTATTGTACAAAATTTACTGTCAAAACGATATCGTTTGATCTCACACAAGCAATATCTCCCGTGGAACAGTTTATGATGATACATATAGTAATAGTCCCCTTATATGGCGCTCATATCCAGGCACATTACCTGCTCAAGGTGCTATGTACATTACTATCCCCGGTCATAGGACACCATCGTACTATCCGATACTTTTTCAACTCCCTGGGGATCATACAGCCATGATGCCTGTTAGGCGCAATGAACTAATCACTCACATTGCCAGCACATCTTCTAGGGTACGCATTTTATAGCTGGGTGAACTGAGACAATGTGGATTTAATCATCTTGTCCAAGGACACTACGCAAATGTGCCTACCTTGGGACCAGAACCATATTACGTACGTACGTACATACATACATACATACACATACATACATACATACATACATACATACATACATACATACATACATACATACATACATACATACATACATACATACATACATACATACATACATACATACATACATATTAAAACATATATTCCAGGAAAACTGTTTTTGTTCCGTTTGCAAGTGACAGACGATTTCACAGTGATCTGAAAATGTACCTATACAAATTCATTACAACCCCAAAGCATTCTCATGAAGATGTATTATTATGTTACCCATGACTGCTGCTAATAATATGTGAGGACGTATGTGTCATAACCACATTAATTTCCCTATGTTTCTCTGCAGTGCTAAAGCCCTAAATAAAGCACTGCTCAGCTTCAGGGGCTAATCAATATAAATGGGTGTTTGTTACTATCAAAATGTGTCACTGATGAGACGTACGATACGGAACTGCTGGATGTTGACAGCTTGATGATAACGGAAGGCAATAAGTAGCATCTGAATCGCACGCCTTTACACGTACAAGCAGCATGTTCAACTTATACAACCTTCAGTCCATCAATGCATCAATGTCAGTCTGCCTGTCTGTCTGTCTGTTTTTGTCTGTCTGTCTGTTCGACATTGTATGTACGTATGTCTGTCTGTCTGTATGTGTGTGTGCCTGTCTTTTTGTATGGCATTGTATATATATATTTGTATGTATGCATGCATGCGTGCGTGCGTGTAGTCAGGTAGGTAACTAGGTACGTAGGTATGTTGGCATCTGGCAGTAGACGAACTCCTATTTAATGTGAGAGTGTTCGTGTACTAGAATTCAGTACTAATACAAAAAACACATCAATACTGATTTCGCGAATAACACGGCATAATCGAAACATTATTTGATGGAATGTGATTTATTTTTCATCTGACTGAAGTAAGTGAAATACAGCTTTTCTGTCATCAATCAATTCCGCACACGCGCTACATCATCGATAACAAAAATCGACACCAAACCCGCAAAATAACAAACGTCAAAGATAAAAATATTAGAAATAGATTTATTCCATAGCACTACATAAGTAACATGTGTACATAATCTCAGGTATAAGTATCATTCCCATATGACAAAACCGAAGGTATGATAATGGTCAGAATATCCGAAAACGTAATGCTGTTGAGTGCATGTAGTTCTAAATTCGATCAAACTGTTTCCAGTTATGATATTTGGTTTGATCCAAAAATAAAAAAATACGCGTTATTATTATTTCTGTTAATTATTGTAAAGCTGGTCGAACATTTATTTTTTTTAAAAATCTATTCTCACCAGAAAAATTACATTGACTGCTAAGAGTAAAGATCAACGCCATGATCGACGAAGCGGACCACTTCGCTGAGTCGGACCATCCGATCCATTCTCTGACGACCAACTTTGCTGTTTAGGGCCTACTCAAACACCATTAATATTGTACACGAGAAAAATACGTCGACCCCGCAGAGTGTTTTACGTCGGGTCTGATGTATGCGCATCACAATTACATTGTCTGAACTTATAAGTGTTTTCGCTCATCAAAGAATCGACTTCTTTTTTACCTCTGTTTGCCACATTCCTATATTACGGCGACCGGACTTAGACATTTGTATCCAACTTCAGAACTACTAATAATTCTAAATCTCATACTGATTAAACTTAATTTTTTAACAACGAGCCCCTAAAACTACTATTGTACATTTTTTTAATGATATATACTGAACCACAAAAGAAACGTCGCCTTTCAAAACCAATTGCAAAATTGTGTTCTTACAAGGTGGTGTTTCTATTATGATTGTACCGTTTTGTTAACATGTTTTGGACAGTTATTACCAACATCAGTGTGTTTTCTGATGAAAAAGCATATTGACCAAACACACCGAAAAAGGCAGACATGGTAAAACGTTCCGAAAAATGAAAATGCATGCATCTACCAATGAAAGCGAGTCCCAAACTCGCCTGAAATCATTTTTGTTTTGAAACAATCACCATGCCACGACTTACGAGGGATCAGAGGAACGAAGTCTTGGGACGATAGCAAGTTGTCCCGACTGCACCGAGGGTTGCCAATCATTTTAATGTTCATGTTAGGACAATCTACCGACTGCAGGAGTGGTATCAGGTCACTAACAGCATCCAAGACCGTCCACGCAGTGGGCAACCTTCAGTAACATCACAACGTCAAGACCGACAGATTGTGCGCCACCATCTGCAGAATCGCTTCATCAGAGCGACGGAAACAGCACGTCAGACCATTGGGACTCACAACAGACCCATCAGTGCCGATACAGTGCGTTGACGTTTGCGCGGAAGTAACCTCTGCTGTCATAGACCATATCGTAGTCCTGTCCTCACCGCTCATCACTGCCCAAACAGACTGCAATGGGCAACTCAGCATCGAAGTTGGCGTTATCGACAATGGAGAACTGTGTTTTCATCTCATGAAAGCCGATATTGTGTTTCGACAGTCAATCGCAGAGTGAAAGTATGGTGAAGGCGTGGGGAACTGTTTTCCAATGAGTGTATTGTTGAAAGAGACTCGTGGGGTGGTCCAAGCATCATAGTGTGGGGTGCAATCGGTCTGAACCAGTTAGTTGACACCGTGGTGTTCCAGAATATTGGCACAGGATGAGGAAGTGACGTGACAGCTGATCGCTATATTGACCAAGTCATAAGACCCCACGTTGCACCACATTTTGGACGTTACAAAAATCACATCTTTCAGCAAGACAACGCTCGTGCCCACACTGCCAAGAGCAACATTGGACTATCTAAGACAACATGGCATCTAAAAGCTACAATAGCCTGCACTAAGCCCGGATTTAAGTCCAATAGAACAACTTTGGGACGAGATTCAAAGAAGACCTGCAATGACCTGCAACCAAGGCCGATAACTGCGGCTGGACTCGATCAGGCATTTTGCAGAGTATGGACCCAAGTGCCTATGGCCTTTATCAACCGGCTAATTCATTCCATGTACAGACGATGCAACGCTTTCATCAATGCCCATGGAGGTCAAACACGATACTGACTTTGGGGTATCTTAATGGTACCTTTTTTAATGATTCTGTTTGTTTGAACTCAATCTTCCGTTTTGATTGTTAATTAGAGTGAATTAAAGAGTGTGCTTTAAGAAACCGCTATCGGTGCGACATTTCTTTTGTGGTTCAGTATATATTTCGACCCTCGACCCTTTGTTTAGGGTTCTTTTTAAAGAAATCCGTAAAAAGGTAATAAATGATGAGGGGCCAAAAGCGCACTTATGGATTCATCCTTTAGTGTGATGCTATGTTCTTGATGAGCGCCTCCAGTGTAATGAATGGCTGTTGTACGCAGGTGATGAGTACCAGTGCCAGCATGGCAGCCATCACGAGTATAGGGACATACAACAGCCACTGAAACACAACATAAAACACAATTACAATTGTCTTGCCTCACACATAAATGTCGTTTTCTGATTGGCTGAGCGCTCTTCTATTATTTTCAATGTACCCCGCTTACAAGCGAGTAACATTTTCTATGTACCCCACTTGGAATGCCGAACTCATTTGGTACTTCGTAGTAGTAATTCTTTATCTCGAATAACATTGAATCACGTATGATGTACGGAAATTACCGATGTTTTGCGAATGCAAATCGATGTAAGGGAGATAACTCTAAATTTGTTTTTCTTGTCGTCTGGTACTCCATACTATGATCCGATACCCGTGCTTCAAACAGTTCAAAATTACCATTGAGGTGTTCGGTAAGATAAATACGTTGTTCACTGGTCCCTTCGGGCTGAGGAAACATATACAAACATCGAGGGTACATCAGCCCATGTCTCCCTCGAGACCAGTGAAAAACTTGTCCGATATAATGTCCGATATATACTGAATTACAAAAGAAACGCAATATTACAAATGTTTGAAATTACACGAAATATTAGATAAATAAAGTCGAAGTGCTATGTTTTTTCTCGTCAGTTGGGTATACAGATGATATCGTGACTATCGTGATGAGTGACTGCTAATGGATGCCTTACTCGATACGCACAAGTTTCTGTGGCAATAATTATTAATTTATAGAAAATAGAATTAGAAAGAACAATTATTCCCATCCTTATTGTCCGCCTATCTAGACTTGCTTCTTCAAAGGATAGAATTACTTTACATCAATAAACACAGCATTCAGATGGTTGGTTTGTTGTTTAACGACGCACTCAGCAATATTGCAGCTATATAGCGGCGGTCTGTAAATAATCGCGTCTGGACCAGACAATCCAGTGATCAACAGCATGAGCATCGATATACGCAACTGGGATACGATGATGTGTCAACCAAGTCAGCAGGCCTGACCACCCGATCCCGTTAGTCGCCTTTTACGATAAGCGTAGGTGGCTGAAGACCAATACTAACCAGGGCCTAGATTTTCGAAGCTCCCTTAGCGCAGGATCTTCACGGGTATTAGCATTCAGTGCAGCCTTGGAACAATGATAAGTAGTAACATCTCAGTTATATTCAGAAGACGTACCAGACCAAAGGGCGAGAAATGGAAGAGGCTGCGAGATGTATCACGCACAAGCATGATGACCATGGGATGTAGGAGGTAGATCCCGAAGGTGATGCGGCACAGTGGGAAAAAGTAGTTCCAGGACAGGAATGTGTTAATAAATCCTAAAAACAAACGACGGAAATGACAACTGTTGTGTGACCTTATATCATATGGGGACTCATGTGGACCTTTCATGTACATGCATGTTTGTAAATCGATCAATGTTTTAATATTGGTAGATTAAAATCAGTAACTGAGTTTGTTAGTGGATGTATCCTTAAAGGGGGTTAAAGTAGTCTAAAATCATTGTCCCATTGAGAGGATACGTAAGTCCCAAAGCATTCAAAGTATGCTTAATCTTACCACGTTTTTAATCGTAGAAATATGTTTTTTTAATTCAAGGCTAGATTTGTCTGAATTGCTGACAGCTGAAGGGATGGTGTAATACCAGCAAGGGTCCATGCAGAAAGCAAATGTACTGTAAGTCCCCATGGTTCCAAGTATGGTGATCTACCTTCTGTTGTTGGCAATCTGTAGCCTGATTTCATATTGTATTGTCCTCTATAGTTAAGACTAGTTTTATATCTATATCTGTGACAGTCTAAGTAAACTTAGGCTCGGTATTATTCGTTACACTGCTATACTGAGTCTAACAAAGCCTAGTAGAAGGTCGCGTCAGCTAACCTTTGAGCGACCTATGACCGTCCAATCAAACGCGAGAAGGCCGAACGGATTTAACCAATCAGACAACGACTACTTGTTAGGGGTTCAACGGGACTTACAAAACGGTTTTTGATTTTTCTCTTCCCTGGTCGCTGACACTGATCTATCAACAAACGAAAATCCTCATAAAACACAGATATTTGACCTTCAGTATATACGCTTATGGGTTTCTAATGACATGGTTACTATTTGCTTATATTTTCGCAAGATGACATCCTTGAATATTGACAAAAACGCTATTTTCAGCGACTGTTTACTCATTGCGTGTATCACTCGGAAGCGATCGTGCGGAAAATAGCATTCGAAATCGTTCGAGTTTTTTAGGTAAAGGTTCAAACGGTATGTGCGAATGTTAACTTTCGCGATTTGGTAAGCTGTGTTCTGATTGGTCAGTCCAAAGGTTAGCTGACACGACCTTCTACTAGGTTTTGTTAGACTCAGTATAGCAGTGTAACGAATAATACTGAGAATAAGTTAACTTAGACTGATATCTGTGATATTCTAGTTGGTTTTACTGTCCTTCGCTGACAGGTTGGGGTTTTTTAATGTATTTGTATTTATGAATTTAGAACCTGCTTAGTCACGATATGGCTGAAATACTGAAATAGTTCATTTTACCATCTCTTTGATTTGCGTGACTCCGAAAACACCAAGTAAATGGACAACCAATGACGTGTTGAAACAACGGAGAGAAGTAATATCGCTGATTGACAAAGAATAATTAATCAGAAGAAAGTTGGATTCAAACCCCAGACCATCGGATCTTTGCAGCTGAGGTACGTGAGCCTACATAGCTGGACATTATCCCATACGTTGGCACCTCACCTTATACTCAGCACTTGTGCCATTATTACATATTGTGTACAATTTCATTTGGCAGCAATGAACAAAGTTAACCACAGCCTGTGTTCACACCTCCTTGTCCGACACAGCAGGCAAAGATCACCCAGGATAATGCCAGTCCCCAGGCAGGACGAGCAAGGGCCTCATAGACCCCTGCTTCCACAGCAGTAAATTTCCTCCCTCCGACTCTGTTCTCTAAGTACGTTATATAAATCACCAACACCATCGTGCAGAACGACATCAGCCAGCCTAGTATCATCGGTGTCTGGAAACATATCGCAAATACAGAAGGAATGTAATCACATAATGAGGGAAAAGGTTTACAGCTACTACTACTACTACTACTACTACTACTACTACTACTACTACTACGATTGATTGATTGTTGATTAACGCCGCTTTCAGCAATATTCCAGCTATATGGCGGCGGTCTCTAAATCATCGAGTTTGGACCAGACAATCCAGTGATCAACGATCGATCTACGCAATTGGGATACGTTAACATGTGTTAACCAAGTCAACGAGCCTGACCACCCGATCCCGTTAGTAGCCTCTTACGACAGGCATGGAATTACAACTACGAAAATTACTACTCGACACACTACTGAAGAGTGGCTTCGACCTATAAGACCAACAGTTGATGAAGAATAATGACATGTCAATGAATGTCACTCGGGAAAACAGACGAGTTCACAGACCCAGGTTCTAACAACTACAGTTTCTACTTAATAACCTTTCTAAGATTGGCCTTTCTTCCCACTCTGTTCAAGATGTACCCAAGCACCATTCCAATGGCAAATACTCCCACCCGGCAGTAAGGCTTGGCGTATACATCGGAGAAGTAGCCATGGTCCATCCTGAAATCAAATCATCACATTAAAAGACAAATAGTTTGCACTTTTCACATTGTATTATACAGCTGAAATGGATTAAACTTTTGCCAGTGATACCAGGGGACATCTCAATATTTGATTGTATATTACCAAGGTTCTTCTTTTGTAAGACTGAATTACGGTGAATTGTTATTGATGATGCTAATTCTCTCAAGGAATATTTCTGATACTGTTGTTTCAGGCAATTATGGATCAGGGCTGCAAATAATATAATTTAGATAAAATACCCAGTGATTAATATAATTTCTGACCTCGCAAAAACCTTTAACACTGTACTCGAGAACACCATGTGAACATCAACACACATGATAGTGGATTCGCTACCACAGAGTCGAGAACCTTTTGAAAGGCTACGCTGTCACTGCCATCGCACAGGTGGCCTGTCAGTAAATTCAACACGAACTCGTTCTAATGATTCGAATGGAATATGCGATAACATTCCTACCTCAACATATTGCCGTTGATCTTGTTATTCAGGATCCCGACAGATACCAACTGTGTTGCTACTAGGAGGCCAAGCAGGACAAACCCAAGGGGAGGTAACCTACGAGCAAACACAACTGCTGAATTTCAGAATCTTCATCAAAATGATTGTATTTAAATACAACATTTGTCATGATTAATACCAAGTACCACTTCTATATATTGTTATGTTTTTATTAAATTCACGATATGGCTCAAATACCGCCGATGTGACTTTAAATAATCACTTACACCGCCGTCATTAGACTATGATCGAAAAGCCTCCAGGGTCATGAAATAGGGTCAACTTATATATGTTTTTAAAAGGCACAAGTCCAGAGTGCTCAGAGATGATGCATGTCCTACCTGACCAGAGGGATGAGGATGAGAGGGGAGATGAGGTAGAACTGGGTGTCATTCACCAAGAAGAATGTCCAGCTCATGCACTGAAAAGTTACATAGTGATGTTCTAAATGACATTAGAAAGCATGATCTTTTGCAAAACACCTAAATATTAGTATGATTTATTCTACAAAAAAACCCGGTGTATATCAGATGATACCGTGACTGATTCCTTAATTTGTTTTTAGATCCGTGAAGATCCGGGTAACAATTTGTCTACCCATGCTTGTCCTAAGAGGCGACTAACGGGATCAGGTGGTAGGCTCGCTGACTTGGTTGACGGATGCCATCATAACCAGTTTGGGTAAATCAATGTACATGATGGCAATCAAGCTTAATGCTCGACTATTAACAGTGAGTGAGTGAGTGAGTGAGTGAGTTAATTTTGAGTTAATATTTCACGTCACATCGGCAATATCTCAGCCATATCGTGACGAGAACATATGTGACATTGAAATGGAATAGATGTATATTGTAAAATCCTGTCGACGAAGGACAGTAAAACAACTAGAATATCACTATTACAACTAAAAGTAGTGTGGAAAATTAAACTAATAGCACTATTTGGACAATACAACATAAAAACTGACTATAGATCGCCAACAACTGAAGGTAGATCGCCAAACTAGGGACCATGGGGACTTACATTACTTTTGCTACCTGCATGGACCCTAGCCGGATTTATATCATCCCTTCAGCCGCTGGCGATTGAAGTCAAATTTAGCCAAAAGTAAAATGACAAGAATACTACATTTAAAACAGCTGGAAATATTTAAATTTCCTTTTAATGTTTCGGGACTTATGTACCCTCTCAGGAGGACAATAATTTTACGCTACTTCAACCCCCTTTGAGGGTACAGCCACCACCAATCTCAGTTACTAATCTAAACTACCAATAATAAAATATGTATCTATTTACAAATCATTTAACAAATCTAATTCTTTTAAAATGCAATAATTGAATGAGAGCTTATATTATTAAAAAGATCCTTCATAGTTCGTGATTTGAAATAGATATCCCTTGTGATGGAATATTCAACACAGTCGACTATTAACAGACGGTGGTCATATTGTTAACTGCGACGTTAAACTACAACAACAAACAAATGCTTATCAAAGCAAAGTATTTATCATTTAACATGGTAACCTTTCAGAATAAGGATAATCTATTCAATATCAGCACTACAGCAAAGTTTATCTGATATTATATATAGAATATATATTTGTTCAAAGTAAAATAGTAAAGGTGTTTCACCATTTCATCTGCCTTGTAGAAGTTGCTGAAGAAGAAGACGTTGGCCCACCAGTGGTCCTTGCACTGGTTGATGGCAGTAGTGACATACTTCCAGCGAGGTCCACGTCCCATGTAAGGCATGAGGTTGGCAAAAATCATCAACACCACCAGGTAACACGGTAATATTCTGTGTGGCACAGATAATAAATGAATAGTTGTATTGATGAGCTGATCAAGCATGTGGCGTCTGAAGGCGACCATACATAAATAACAATTGCATGTATCTTCCACTGATAAGAGTACTCTTGTGAGAGGAGTACGTTAACTGAAAACACTGAAAGGCCAAACAAGTGATGATATTTCGGTCAGTGATATTCTCATTAAAGAACACTTTGAAATCGCAGGAATATTTGTATATTTTATTGAATATTGGGCATTACTGTTCCGCGTTATCTGATGGCATTTACAAAAAAAATTCTACTGACATATCATTGACTGTTTCGTATACTTGTATATCAGTACAATGGTAACTATCAACGTCACACATTGACTACGTGTACTGTACCAATATATAAGTGAAAAAATAGTAAATAAAAAAAATATAAAAAATACTGTTCCGCGTGACAATTGGATAACGATATGAAGCTTACGTTGAGCAACAAGAGTGAACCCCCCCCCCCCTCCCTTCCCCACATACCCACCCAACCACTAACACAACCTCCCGCCAACCCAATCATCCACTCACCCATGTACCACTCACTTATTCACTCACTCACCCGCCCACCCATTCACTCACTCAACCTCTCCATCTACCACCCACCCACAGTGTCATTCAAAACTCATTCATTTACTCACCCACACACCTATTGACTGCTCACCTCAACAGACGATGGATATAGAACATCAGAAGAAACTTGGGAGTCACTTTGAACTCCTTCCCCGCCGACTTTTTCTTGTCAACATTCCGCAGAAAATTGTAAGACAGCAACGTTCCACTATTGCAACATGAAAAAGCAATGTGACTGTTGACTGGCTGAATTCCAGTTGCATTTGAAAATACAATGGTCCTATAACTACATGAAAAGGCACGTTGATCACCTGGTGTCATCAAATGTTTACAATTTAGTTTGCCATGGATTTGTGGTACTTATCCCTGCACATTGATTAAGTACACTTCGTTCTTTGAATGAGGATGGGATGTACACATGATGGGAATCGAATGTTCGAGTCCTGTATACACTAAGCTGACCTACCGCTGTTGAATGCTTTGATCAATAAGTCTTTGTTTTAGTAGAAGTTGAGTGGCCGTAACAGATGTCCTCAGCGATGTCACTTACAACCGAACATGTTTTCAGAATCTATAATACCAAATGTACATGTAGAATAGGGCGATAGTATGTGAATGATTATGAGTGTGGTTTTACGCCGATTTCAGCAATATTCCAGCAACATCACGAATGGGACACCAGAAATGGATTGCACACATTGTACCCATGTGAGGAATCAGATCCGGGTCTTCGGCGTAACGAGCGAACGCTTCAATCACTAGGTTTCCTCAGCGCCCCAGAATATGTGTGTCTAAACAACAAAGTTGTTATCGTTGTATACGAGTTCTGTTCTTCTCATGTACGTACGCATATAACGTCTGAATTCACCTCACCTGAGAATGAAGAAAGAATCAGAAGCAAAGGTACTGTTGATTATTGCTTGAAATAAAGGACACTGAGCCAATTCCACGAGAGTGACGCCATTTTCTGAAAGAAAGTAAAGTTTCAATGCACACAAGGACACCTTATTGATGCTCTGTAACTACTTTCTTTTCAATTGCTTGCCGTGTTTATAATGATAAACAATTCAGTGGTTCATGTGATTCAATTGATGTGACAATCTTGTTCCAAGTGGACGTTTATCAAAACACGATCAATATCAGATTTAGACATATAAGAATGAATTGTCCAAGACATATAATTAAGAACCGAAAGAGTCTATGTTCCTGCAACCTATAATAGGAGAGCAGCGACTTAAAGAAAAGTGGCCAAATTAAGGAGTTTAATGCCCCCATCTCTTGTATAGACATGTTATGGCTCATTGGAAAGCTTATTGCACCTACATTAACATAGGCCAGGATGTGGTGACCAGATGTGGTCCAGTTTTTAAAACAATCATGTCACGCAAGGTCAAAAATAAATAATTGCGACGTATATTTTAGATACGTAAATACTTCATATTTTCTGGTTACGTTTCCATCACCAGTGGTGTTAAGGGATATTCTGAATTGTTTATATCTAATTAAATGACCGAAAGACAATAATGCAGATAAATACCTGAAAGTCATATTTTTGGGGAAATCGGCTTTTTTTTAAATTTACAAATCAATTTCATCGGGAAACACTCACTTAGTGTGACAGTTTAAAATCTCTGTGCCCATCTCAAGGCAATAGAAATTGTGTAATCACATCTACTACCGTCTTACTTGGTTGACATGAACTTGAATGGTACATTGTCGATATAGGCAAGGTGGGGCAGTTTGAATCGACTGTACTTTTAAGCTCTTATAAAGGCACCATCAGTTCTATTTAGAAAATAAAATCATAGTTACCAATCACATCAGGTGTTCTGTGTATGAAGCTAATGGTGTTGCCAAAGACAACCCAGCAGATGGAGAGGAACCGGACGCCACTGAGAAAGAGTAGCTGGTCTGCACTGCCCCCTCCAAGAACTGACGCCAAATTATTTGGGAGGGAGAAACACAGGAGGATGTCAGTGACCACGCCACCTGAACCAAGCCCACACAAATGAATACAAGTAAGGAACTATAAAGATTAAAGATTTTGCAAACTGGAATCATTTTTAACCATTGCATGAATGCATGATCACATTAATCATGATACGCCACAATTAGCAGTAGTCCCGCAGATAACAAGGAACATAAGTGGTGTGTTTTTCACGTTGTATCCATGTGGGGAATCGAACACGGAGGTTATGAGCGAACGCCTTAACAATGAGGACAATAGAACAAATTCCCTTTTTATATTTACCTGGTGTCAAACTGACAAGTTGATTTGGGTCAAGTTGATCATTCTGTTGGGAATCCATTCTGACTGGTAGGGACATCACACTGATTGGCTGAAGAACACCATTCAGAACATACAATGACTATGTATATCAGATAGAAGACTTTAAAGAGAACACAACTGACATTTATACTCTTACAAAGCAGGTGATTGACTACGATGGTTACTACTTTCTCACGTACTCGTTGTGTTTTGGAGGCGGCGCCATGGCCTAGTTGACAGAGTGTCTGTCTGTGGAGCCGGGTGCGTCAGACCAAACCATGTCGCCAGACATTAAGGGAATGAAAGATGGACTGATCGGCTCGTAGAGTGTTCGTGTTATTCAGGGGCATGGCATTTCAACAATAAAACCAGGCCGTAAGAAGACTACTTCACGCAGACGCGCACGCACGGACGCACACACACATCCATTCATACATACAGCATGCCAACGGTATTTCAGCCATAAGAGAAGTATGACTAGTGCAAGCACACACACACAAATACACACAAAAAAATCCAAAACACGCACGCACACACAGCTAGAGGCGAAAAACTGAAAGTACAATGGGTTGTTTCCGTGATTCAGCCAAAGGACTGTCATGATTGAAGGTTAGGGTCAAAATCCACCTAACGCCGCAGTGATTGGACGGCAATCAAAACTAGGATGGCCATGTAACTGGTAAAACTTTCAAAATGAGGACAACCAACCTCAAGTTTGATGTCTGTCCGTTTCTCTGAAGAGTCATCCCTTTTCTGTGTCATCTGAATTACTGATTGATCCCCCGGTTTCAAAGAAGCCGATCTTTGAACACTAATCGCGACGTCGTCGTCGACGGAGGATGTTGCTGCCGCTTGGTGGTCCGAATCATTCTTCAGACTGTCCCGGCTACCATTACGCCAAATGGACTTGGTGTACAGTTTGTTTCTGTTGTAGAAAGACTGTGTTTGCGTACAACAAAAAATACATTTCCCCTTCTGCTGAAATAGCCGACACACGGTGAAGGGTAAAGTTCTTCCGTCGAAGTTGTTAGTCGTACAATGACAGTGATCATGCTTCCAAGGAATACCAAGCATGCAAGCGTAGCCAGCAAACACCTGGAACAATCACAAACACACAAACACATAAGTAGTTAGTTACAAGGGTACTGATAAATCATGATTCATATGAAATGCGGCCTGGTGTGTGAGTGGATTGAACTCAAAGCCGGCATTAGTCTTTACTACCATAAGCAACCGCACAGACACATGCATGCACATAGTTATGTTAGTGTTGTACTCTTCAACGTGACGCCAACCCCCATTTCACCTACTACTACTACTACTACTGCTACTGCTACTACTACTACGACCACTACTGCTGCTGCTACCTGTATAGCTACTACTACCACCACTATTTCACATCTACTACTACTACTTCTACTACCAATACTACTACTACTACTACTACTACTACTATTTCTGCTACTACTGTACTACTACTACTACTACTCACCACTATACTACTCCCCATAGCTACTACTATTTCCCAACTACTACTAGTACCACTATAACTACTATTGTCACTACTACCACCCCCTGAACAACCACTATCTCTGTAGCTACTACTAACACTATTACTACTTCTTCTAATACTGGGGCGGTGGGATAGCCTAGTGGTTAAAGCGTTCGCTCTTCACGCCGAAGGCCCGGGTTCGATTCCCCGCATGGGTAAAATGTGTGAAGTCCATATCTGGTGTCCCCACAAGTGATATTGCTGGATTATTGCTAAAAGCGACATAAAGCCATACTCACTAAGTCACTCATTCCATTCTAGTAAAATAATATATCAAGATCTATGTTTAGATTGTTTATTATTGGGTTGCACACTGTGGTAAAACTCAAATCATTCACAAATTCTTCTACTACTAGAACTGCTACTAGCTCTATAGCTACTACTGCCACTGCTGCTACAAGTACTAGGACAGATGCAATCCGTCACTGTGCAACTTATTTATGTAGGAATAAAGTAAAATCTCATGTACACACTTTCCATAGACATAAGATCATCTGGAACACAATTCAACCATTCAAAACTACACAGGCTGCAGCAAATAGGGTCATTTGGGTTGGGTTCTTTTGCCCAGTCGGGCTTTCGTCCCATACAAAGACACTGTGACATTATTAAAATATCTGAATACTTTTCACTCACAATGGTAATTTCATTAGATGTAAATGTTGTAGAATAAAAGACCTATTAATCGTTATTTGAAAAGGGCAATTCGTTTACTCAAAGACAATCCGTAGCATACACTACCCCAAACAGACAAAATCACTAATTCTGAATGACTTGTATACAGTTGTTTGCACGCTGTTTGGCTAGTTCCAGCTGCGTTATACTGACTATATTGATCACATAACTGCATTTAACGACGTAATTGCAATTTTGCAAATTTGTGAAAAAGACACACCAAACGTATGATGTTATTCATTTGTTTGCTGGCGTAGAGCATGCTGTTCAGCGACCGATTGACTATTTTATTCTGCTTAATCTAAAAATACTCCTTTCCGAATCATTGAGTTTGGGAGTCTTCACTCGGGGCACTTAGTCCACAACTCAACTAAGACATAGGTTCAATAGCCTACAGTGAGAAGATGGCAGCAGCATCGTAGGCGAGTTGCATGTCCCTCTGACACGTGATGCCTGACAGGGTGATGTTGTCTTGCTGTTGTCCTGCACCTGTATACAACATATTGGAAATAACAGTAAAATGACATGTACGTCGACATTTCTTGTTGACATTAACTTTATCAGTATCCACAAAAGTTTCTCAGCTGTTGTCTCCATTTTCACAATCTATCTGCGTCTCTTGACATTTTCTGCTGCCGGTTAGTCATGAAACTGTCACTAAGAAATTTAAGTGGACAAAAATGATACACCTATACCTTCTTTCGAACCTCAAATATTGTAAAATTAGCAATAGCGGATAAAGAATGTTGTGTAGTATTTTCATCAGACGAGGCATAGACATTTGTAAGTTTTTATTAATGTAAAATGCTCTAGAATGCCAAAATATTATTTCAACAGAAGACACGTGTGTATTTCTCGCTTAGTCAAGATAATTCTTCACATCCAAAAAGAATTTCATCAAACAGCATATACACGTGACTACAGACGAGTGTCGGGTAATCTGAGGTTCAACGACACGTGAAGATCCGGGTTAGAATTGGTCTTCAGTAACCCATGCTTGTCGTAAGAGGCGACTAACGGGCTCGGGTGGTCAGGCTCGCTGATTTGGTTGCACATGTCATCGCATCCCTATTGCATAGATCAATGCTCATTCTGTTGATCACCGGATTGTCTGGTACAGACTCGATTATTTACAGACCGCCACCATATAGCTGGAATATTGCTGGGTGCGGCGGTAAACAACAAACCAACCAACCGAGGTCACGACAGCCTCCAAATGATGACTAAATAAGGAATATGCGTGGACCAAGAATTTACTTCGAGGCAGCCGTGCGTTCGATACCACGTTGTTTAACTGTGTCAGAATTTTTAAAACGTTAAAGTGTCTTTAAAATCTGACTCAGTGAAAATAGAGGCCGTATCATACTTTATATTTGTAATACCTGCAAAGACCTACATGTGTTGATGATGGTGGTGAGATCGTCCTCCGCACAGCCAGAAGGGATACAGATGTCCACAGTCAGGTGCGGCAGAAGCACGGGGAACGGTAGGTGCTGCAGGAGACAATATTTCAAGATCAGTTGATACAATGCCAGTCTTTGTCTTGTAAAAACTATACATTTATGTATTAAATTGTATATTGTCATGCTTGGGAATTCATGTTGTATTTTATCCTCGTTGTATTTTACATGCTTCTTCAAATAAACGTATTGCATAATTATCACCTGGTGGGAAATATACTTGTCCAGCCATACGGGCGAATCAAATGACAGTGAGCAATACAGAGCATTTATCTTCACGTCACTTTCTGTATCAAGTGACGTTATCGTGTGATGTATATCACTGCACTGGTCATAGTCTCCTTGCCACGTGACCGATCCCTGGAGAAATCCCGGCCCTTGCCTACCAGTGGCGTCATACACTGGAACACACGAAACACACGACAGACATAATCCCCGGAAGTTGAATTAAACGACAAATATATTTAACCACATCCAGATAACCACTGTTTCCAGAGTATGAACTTATTCCTCCAAAGTTCAGGAATATATGATTAAAATGTTTCATATGTATCATTAAAATCAATCAACTTAATTCATTAAAATGGATAATCTCCATTGCATGTGATGGAACAGCATAAAGAGAAGATTCGCCAAGCAATGTTTCTTATGGGGTGCATGACGTTTTTAATCGGAAGAATCGTTGAGAATGGATATTGTCTCGTATAATTTGCTTTGATTTCATTAAATTTTGTTTTGTTATATGCACGCCCTAAGACTTTTCTTCCCGGTTAAAACTCAACAAAGTGCTTTGAGTTTATGTAAGAAATATAGATCCCAATGGCGCTAGATCAAAAACTTTTCTTCCCGGTTAAAACTCAACAAAGTGCTTTGAGTTTAGGGAAGAAATATAGATCCCAATGGCGCTAGATCAGTACAGTAGAGGAATGGGTCAAGAGGTAACAAAACATAATTAACTACAGATCTGGATTGCCATGTGGTGCTATTTTTGGCGTCCGACTGATTATATTCTTCATACACTTGTTGACACTTGAAGTCACACTGTTTACACAAATCATTATATATGAGACCACAAATGTTGTTTTGTTTTCAATTCGCCTCGTAAACATTAGACTTACTTCTCACGGCCCAGTCCTTCATATGTTGTAGGTCCACGGCGTACTGGTAAAATTCCACCTTGCAAACGTCACTGACGTTGTAGCTGTAGATGTCCACGCCGGCCTTGATGATTCCCGCCGATACAAGTGGAAAAAACACAGGTAAACCTGAATGGTTAAATGACGATGCCGTTGCCAGGGCGATGTCGGTAAAATCAGTCGAGTCCGAATCATCTTGTGACGTTTGGGAAATTTGCGCCATATGTCCTTGACCATGTAATGACCTTGTCTCATTTATGTGTCCTTCAAGTGATCCGATATGAGTCGTATTCATCGTTGAATCCGTCTGTTTTGTATCAGTAATATTTAACCTTTGACCTGTTGACAGTGTTGACAAATATGCATTGACTGTGGTCAGAAGTACTAACACTAAATCTCGAACCATTTTTGTGATTGAACGTGTTCATAAATTCTCCGTAAAGCAAATTGCAGTGTCCTTCAATGATGAAATGATTATTATGGTTTAAAGATCAGTGTCCATTACCTATAGCGGTACATTGAAAGCTGGAACAAAAAGGAGAGCAAAAATGAGGTTGTATATGCTTGTTGATATAGGCATGCCTTTTACTCATAAACCGGCTTAATCTTTCGAGTGAATCCTTTTGGTTCTCTTTGAAATGCTAGTTTCAGAGTTATGTAAAGTTATTCTAAATTTTAAATATCACTTTTGTACTCATTCTTACATACCGCCGCCACATAGCTGGAATATTGCTGAGTGCGGCGTTAAACAACAATCAATCAATTTGTACTCATTCGCTCTTTGGATGACTGTAAGTGCATATCTCAAGACACAAGGCAAGTCCTGGACAATCCACATGCGTTTACAGTATGACTATTGCAGTATTTCTGTAACACCATCTCTGGTGTCCCCCGCCGTGATATTGCTGGAATATTGCTAAAAGCGGCGTGAAACAAAACTCACTCACTGTCTGTAACATTCGACTAAAATTTTAGCAGAAAATGTCAATACCCAAAACCTCTAAATGATCAGATTCTACCTCTACAAGGAAGGTGAGTTTATGCCTCTTTAAGGAATAATCAAGCAACATCAACACACATGGGCTGCACACATTGCATCGCCGGGCCTTCGTTGTGTTAAGCAAACGTTTTAACCACCTCGTTACCACAAAATAAAATATATGTCTTAACTTTTGTTGACGCGATGAGTGGAGTAAGGTTTCTACGTACCTTATATAAAATTCATGCCATCTGTGCCATGAACAACATATGAGAATGCTTATTCCTCATCAGCATTCCCAGCAGGAGCTTCTTCACAGTCTGTCGCCTGACGCGAGGCTACTGTAAATCAGGCAGATCAGCGGTTGTCGTTTTTAAATGTGTTGTACAGTGTGGTTTAAATGATATTCTGTGGACATCCTCCTGAAGATGTTCCCCATGACGTTTGATAAAGGAAGTGGTAAGATAGGATCAAACAGATCCATGCCTCCTCTCTCCGCTGGACGATATGACCCGCCAAAAGCATAGATTGCACTGAGTGCTGTGTGAAAGCCACATGAAAGCCACATGCGATTGTGTTGTTGTCGTTGCAGTTCATTTCTTTCAACAATGCGTGTCCTTTGTTTAAAAATTTTATCGTCTACTTCCTTGTAAATACAAGTCAAATCGTATTTTAGCTGCATTGCCCTGACAGTGACCTTGTATTGCAAATGTCGTCATGTTCTTCCTGGAAATACTTTTTGTTTCTTTTCTTTTGGTTTAGCGATGCACTAAGTCTCCGACCTGTAAATAGTCGAGTCTGACCCAGTGAGTGATATCATGAGCATCGGACCATGCTATCTGGGTAAGGTTACATGCAAGTAACCAAATCGCCTGAAGTCGTTATGTTGACTTATTATTGCTCAAGCTGCGCCGCGTCAGAACGAAACAAAACGAAAACGGCACCATATTTTTATACTACTCTATAAGTATAATATTCTAGTCATTCGTTCAAGTGTAGGCTACTGTTTTAGACAAGATCGTGAAGATTACACCAGTACAACAAAGGACACGTCATTAGGTATACGCAGAGTAATATTCTTGAAATCAATTTATCTTTCTAATTTTGAAAACGTTCTTAAGTTTTCTTTATTCAGTAATTAGACAGTAAGTATCCATTAGGCAGAATATATTTATAGTACATTATATCGTAGTTCATAACATTACACATTTATCATCCAAAACTGTGTTCCACAGTAGATATCGCTTGTGTGAGATCAGACGATATCTCCTAGGAGATATCGTTTTGACAGTAGATTTTGTACAATGCCCTGTCAATGCTATGACGTCATGAACTTGTTGACGTCACAATGTTATGACATCGCTGCACTGCAAATCTAATGGCAGTACTGTGTTCAGAGATGTATATTTTTCATTGAAAACTAATGAAGAGTGATTTTTGATGATAAATAAAATCTCACCCTCGTGTCTTCTGATATCAAATATGTCAACACTCGGCAAGCCTCGGATATTTGTTACTTTATCAACTCGTGGTGATATATTTGATATCAGAAGACACTCGGGTGAGATTCTCTATATATTCCGTAATCATTTTGGCAGGCCATTATGTGTTTACTACGCGTTATTTCACCCTGGATATACAATATAATATATTTATGCCAAACAACTGTTTAAGGAGCATTCCAACTTTAAACAAAATATATTTCTCACTAAAAGGTTCGTGTAGTAGGTCTATACGTGTCAAGAATCTTCAATATTTTAATTTCCAATTATATTTTACAAATAAATAATGTATTGTAAGCTACTGTATTCTAGGTACTAAATTAACACGACCACAATTACTTCTGAAATTGTTACCTCCTCCAAAAGAAACCACTCGTGTTGATCTGCAAAGAATTTTTAACGCTATATACCCAACCCGCTCGGTAATGACATTTTACGTTCGCTTCTATAAATATTTACGATGCAGTTTTCTCCTGATATTGTTTCGACTGATATCTGTCACGAGGGAGTATATAATTTATGTAGAATACGTGGGTATATATGTCTTGAATGGCAACAAAAGGAACGCTTGAACGCAGAGCTATGTCAAATAGTCCGTTTCATGTTTTTATGAACTACATTCGCTTTGATCAGGCAACAGGAACGCGATGCACCAGTCAATTGTTATTTTTAAATCGCCAAAACTGTATTTGCAAACACACCAAGTAACCAAAGGTCAATCTCATGTTATTAACTAAGCCAACAACAATCTAACAGAAATGTAAGTATCAGCTTCTATCTGGAGATTTCAATAACCATGTAAATATCTTATTGTTAGAGCATTACGTCCCTTTCCAAGATGGCGGGAAATAGGAAATTTTGCGACTGCTCATGGTTTCGTTAGATTCAAAATACTTTTGTTTGATTTACCAACAAGGTTAATATCAGGAAGATGAAGTTTAGAGGAAAGATAGTTGATATTGGATGTATTCAACACTTCACAAGTACGTGTGTCAGGTGATTTCACCATCTTATAGATGTGGAAACCGCGCAACTCGTTCTTAGCGTCTACATGTATGTCACATCTGGTTATATACTCAGCTGATACTGAGGCAGTAAGGGAGTGGGAGGGCGGTGGGGTGGGGGTTCCTAGACTCACTAACAGAAGAAGGGTTCGCTTGATTGTCGAGAATCTTACAGATTTCATATCCTTGAAAAATGGGAAACCTGTCGTAGCTGGAAATAGTGTTAGTTTGACGGAGATGAATAGGGACCGTTCATCATTTATGGCTTTTTAAATATTTTATTTTCATTTTTTTTTGGGTGTGTGTAGAAATGGTGATATTTTAAAGGGGTCACCCATTTTGTTCTGGGAAGTGGTGGTGGTGGGGCATAAATTGTGTACACATGTACGGGGGTGTCAGCAATTTTGTACATAAAAATATTTTAAAATTATGCTAAACAGTTATTGGAAGGGGAAGGGGGGTCATTGATTTTGTACATGATATGCAAAGGGGGGTCACTTACTTTGTGCATAAATTTTAGGGGGGTTCATTCACATTGTACATGCTTCTGCATAAAAATCATCATCACACACACACCACACACACCCCACCCCCTTGCCATAAATTATGAACAGTCCCCTATGGATATTGTTTCTCAAAACTGGTGTTTTTCACCAGAATAGAAATATCATGATTATGTAACATGCAATGTACAGTTTTGATTGGTTCAACTCATTGAAAGAGCAAAACTTTATACATACCCAAGGATCTCAAAATCCATTTTGAATGAGTACAGCAAACTCAACACCACTGAATCTACATGATACTACTGTTACCTAACAGAATATTTCCGTGTAGCCCATACTCTTCACAGATCCATGTTCATTGACTTAGTTTATTACATGCAGTAATAAGAAATGCCGGCAATTAGCAATTTACTTTGATCAATTCCTTGTTGCAGAGGTTGTTGGTACTGTGTCAAAACTAATCAAGACTTGCATTCTACGGATCACCCCTGACAAGGTCTACTTTATTCTCTCAGAGCAAGCAGTCAATGGAGGAATTCAGATCTGGTGTGAACTTCCCCAGGTATGATATAAAACCAACTGACATCAAAACGGGACATCTTTTGCCTCTCTTTGTGGGTTTGTTCAAGGATTTGCTCATATTAGCATGATTTAAGAATAATTCGGCAAGAGTTCTGCCCGTAAGCCCCGCTTGAAATGTATGCTATTTATTAGGATAATTTTGCCTATTGTTGCCTCAGTTACTATGTTTACATTCATGCTAAAAACTCAACAAAACAAAAAAAAACAATTTAGAAGAATGACCATTTATTGCGCAAATATACTTATAAACAGCCTCTTTCCATTTCATAGCTATTTATAAGCAAAATTTATGACTAAATTTTCCAAAATCAGTATTTTTGCCACCGTTGCGGTAATGACATTTTGATTTAAAGTTGAAACATCACAATAAATTTAATGGAAGATTCTTGTCCAAACTTCTCTGCTGATGCAATATACCAATCACACAAACCACAGTAGTTTACATGAAGACATAAAAATACCCAAAAATACAAATAAAATTTTCTTAAGAGCAAAAGCTGAAATTGACCTTTATGTTATCATATGTTAACTGAAACGTCATCGAGAATAAAGAAGCCACCTATCATATGTTATCTAAACAAACAAAGGACAAGTCACTAAAACAATTTTAATCCATTGTGATCAATGGGTGATGGTTGTTTGAAAAAACGGTATTGATTCCCTTACTCATTGTGGCTTTTGCGGCGATTCGGGAAATGTGTCTTTAACGTTTATACTTGAAATGTGTCTTTAACGGCAATTGGTATTTTTCAAATGTGGCTTTCCCGGGCGGACACCTGATAATCTGTCTAGGTTGAAATTGAGTATATAACGCGATACCATGTATACCATGGTTAGTATAATTATCATGTGCTGCAACTCATGTCCTGATTATTTAATATGTCTAGTTTTGCCTCATGATCATAATTCTCTTACTACACACTAACAATGAGTGGTTACAAACTGAACGACTTGTTACTTTTGTCTTGTTTCCAGGGGAACTTCTTTGATGAATTTGCAATGGATGGTTTGTCTGCAGAAGCAAACGAGATCTACCTGGAACTAACACCTGAGAACTTGCTCCGTGCCATGAAAACAGCCCAGACTGCAAAGTGGGTCAAGATAAAATTGACCAAGAAGCACAGTCCTTGCCTGACGGTGGAAGTAGATCTGGTGAGAACAGCCATGGGAGATTTAACGGGTGATCCCATTCTTTGAGTTCGTCATGGTGAAAAATCTGCTTTTATTGTTAGCAAGTGAGTGAGTGAGTGAGTGAGTTTTGTTTAACCCCACTTTAAGCAATATTCCAGCAATATCATGGTGGGGGACACCAGAAATGGGCTTCACACATTGCACCCTTGTGGGGAATCAAACGCTGCTTTTATTGTTAGCAGGTCTTTGGAGTGATGAGTTTTGTTTAACTTCAACCACTTAGCTACCCCACCGTCCTTTTTGTGATGATCCTTCAGTATTATGTCTTGTGTCTGAAAATGAGCATGTATATTGGATCTCTTGAGATAAATATTGTCCTTGAGGTAAATATTGTTTATCCATATACCCTGATACAAGTGACAGTATCAGTCTATGACGTTCTCTTATCTTCCTCTTACTTTTTTCAGCCAACAATCGGATCACACCAGCGGCTGGTGACACATGACATTCCCGTTCATGTTGTACCCCGGAGACACTGGCAGGACTTTGATGAACCAGAGATGCCCCAGTTCGATGTGAGCAAATTTTGTTGAAAGAAATAATGTATTCAACATAAAACAGATTAGTTATGTCAGAGCTGTTATTTTGTCCTTAAAGTATGCAGTGGAGGGGGAGGCAACTCTAGACCAAGTTATGTTTTGTTTTGTTTAGCTCTTGCAAGATTAATAGTTTACCTCTTACCCTACTTAATATCTCAAACTCAACTACTTATACTCCAAAACCTGCCATAACAAGGAAAAAGTTCTTGTCTGCTTATTGAATTTTATAATGCAGGTTTGTTGGAACTGCCAGAATTATTTACAAAGGAAACGGAATAGCTGTGAAATTGCTCAGACATATCATTCAAAACCCTACCCATCCACCCTCACATTAACTCATCCACCGAGCCACTCAACCACCTAACCACTTGCCTGTCCAACCACTCATATCTGTTGCCTGTTCATTTCAGGTGAGCATCGCCATGCCTCCCATCAAGTTGTTGAGGAATGTTGTGGACAAGATGAAAAACCTCAGTAATACTATGGTGAGTTCATCAGAATAAGTTGCTCATTTTAACATATTCTGCAAGTTATCTGCAAGTTATCATCCCTTTAAACTACCTGAATAGTAGCTGAATACCAAATTCAAACAATATTCCTTGCCATCCTGTTTAAGGTGTAATAAGTCATATCAGTGTATAGTAATAGGTCACTTTTTGCATGAAGCCTGAACCCTCAAGTACATTTCAACATTGGAATATTGGCATCCAAGTTTGAGTATCTTGTGCAGGAAAGAAATTGGCACCCGCTGTTATTTGAATAACTGATAGTAATGTTATGATTGGTCATATTTCAGGTTCTCTCGGCCAATCAGAATGGAGAGATGAGATTGAGTGTGGAGACGGATATGGTTTCTATCAGCACACATTTCCAGGACCTACATAACCCCACATGGAGTAAAGTCATTTTCCCATGTAGTATTTTATGGGGATAACTATTCTGGTCACAATATAATAAATAACAAAATTGGTTTCACAATAATTTGTTTCCCTGGCGTAAGGTTTAATGGGTAATCATGCTCATGGCTAATTCAGTTTATTTGTCATAGCTATAAGAAACTGGTATATCATTTATTCAATACTGATATATAAGTATAGAGAGACATTTCTACTGATAAGTAACCCATACATATTGTTTCACTATCGGGAATGGTTTCATTCATTTTGTGAGTAATATTCTCTAGCAGAACAGGAAAATTAAATGGTAAGATGCTCTGTCAAGTGATAATTTATCGCAAGTATATCATCACCCTTTCCTCGATGTGAACAATACTGGTAGTTTTTGACCTCTCATAATACTAAAAACATCTTGCTTGGTTTGAGCAATATAGTCTACAAAATGAGGTATTGGTTTACTATTGTAATGTGTTAAAAGTTAATGTCTTGTTCGGTATTTGTAGCAAATACTTAATCAAAGCAAACAGTCAGAAAATTGTTTAGTGTTGGTAAATTGGCAGCTTGTGTAGATTCGAGATTAGAATTTGTACCTAAGAGCCCAAACTGGTTGACACTGTGGGTCGGTTGGTCTGATGACTTGGTTAATGGTGTGTCAACTTACTTTTTCATTGCTCATAATATCAATCATTGATTTTTCTGGTCCAGACTTGATTATGTCTGACTGAGTTTAGTTTTACGCCGCTTTTAGCAATATTCCAGCAATATCACGGCGGGGGACACCAGAAATGGGCTTAACACATTCTGCCCATGTGGGGAATCGAACCCGGATCTTCAGCGTGACGAGCCAACGCTTTAACCACTAGGCTACCCCACCGCCCCATATTATGTATTGGTCTCTGTTATGGAATATTGTTGATTGCTGTGTCAAACAATAAGAAAGGAACAAACAACATGTATAATACAGCCTTTCTGATTTGGGCATCCATGGAATGGGATGGGTGGGATAGGGGTGGTGTGGATATACCTTAATTTGATGTGTTAAATTTTGAGTAGTAAGGCTTAAATCATTTTATTCTCTTGACATAAATGTGTCATGTTGCAGTCATTACAACGTGACAGTGAAAGTTGTTATTATGCATTCCCAAAAGAATTATAAGTCAGTAAATTAAGCGGGCAGTAGGGTAGCCTGGTGGTTAAAGCATTGGCTCGTCACGCCGAAGACCTGGGTTCGAATCCCCACATGAGTACAATGTGTGAAGCCCATTTCTGGTGTCCCCTGCCGTGATGTTGCTGGAGTATTGCTAAAAGCGGCGTAAAACCAAAACTCAGTCAGTCAGTCAGTAAATTAAGCAGTATGATCATGTTTTTCACCTATGAATTACTTCATATCCTCCCATAAGTTAATACACAATAAGTTTTGTCTCAGTGGTGAAGGGGTGATGGGGTAGCATGATAGTTAAAGCATTTGCTCATCTATCTATCTATGTGTTGATTCCCCACATGGACACAATGTGTGAAGCCCATTTCTGGTGTCCCCTGCTGTGATATTGCTGGAATATTGCTAAATGTGGCGTAATATCATACTCAATCACTCACTCACTCAGTGGTGATACTTCCATTTCTTTCCATGTTTGTGCTTGTTCCAGGAAGAGATGTTGAGAATGCATCTCAGAGAAGTCTGCAAGATAGGAATGAGAGAGACTTTTCTGAAGCAAAAATCGACATCCGTAGGTTTGCCCAGTTCCTGTCAGGACAGCAGGTGAACCCAACGAGGGTCATATGCAGTAAGTGTAAATAATTTGTTCAAAACGTTACAGCTATAGGTTTGACTCTTGGAGTGTTCTGGAAGTCTTATTGAAACTATATACTTTGTTGCGTATTCCTTTTGTGTTTGCTTTTTGTTATTCTGTAGCAGTATTGCAGCGGAATGTACCTTAGTTTAACCTTTCGCTTTTTTAAACTTTATGTACTGCCTGGGGGCACTTTGGTACTGTCATCTTAAGTCACCATTATTCACTGTGCAGAGTTGCTTCCCTTGGGCATGCCAGAAGCTTATGATCCATGTTCCAATTCTGGTTCACTCGGATTCAGTTTCTAGGTTTGTCAGCAACATTATTTTGCTGAGACATCCATAAGTTATTGCTTTCCAACCTGGGGCAGTGGGGTAGCCTAGTGGTTAAAGGGTTCGCTCGTCATGCCGAAGACCCGGGTTCGATTCCCCACATGGGTACAATGTGTGAGGCCCATTTATGGTGTTCCCCGCCGTGATATTGCTGGAATATTGCTAAAAGCGGCATAAAACCAAGCTCACTCACTCACTCACTTTCCAACCTGACATGCCATAATATAGCTTGGATACTATTCAAAGCAATGTTGGGGCGTTGGGGTAGCCTAGTGGTTAAAGCGTTCGCTCGTCACGCTGAGGATGTGGGTTCGATTCCCCACATGGGTACACTGTGTGAAGTCCATTTCTGGTGTGTCTCGCCACGATATTGCTGGAATATTGCTAAAAGCGGTGTTAAACTAAATTCACTCAAAACAATGTTAAAAGTAACCCCTTCTCTTTCTGTGCTGACCAGTTTACAAAATATTGTAAACTTTTTTTGTTACGTCATTTTCCATGATTCTGCTTTGTAGTATGTTTAATGCTATCCCTCAGATTAAATAATTCGCTCTCATTGCCCATGTTTCCATTTTACAGATATTGTTGACAAGAGGATAGTTCACATCTTCATGATGCATGAAGATGTGTCGCTGCAGTACTTCATGCCAGCCATCAGTTCATAACTTGATCATAACTTGTTCATCAGTATTATCTCAGTGTGTACTGAGTAGAAGGAAAAACAGTGTGGACGCATGTATTGTCTTGAACCATTGTTTGAGCAGGAGGTAAGGATTTCTTCCGTCAGACACCCGTGTTGTCCTCAGCCATTATTTTGGTAGAAGAAATCATCTTCTCTGGACACCTGGGTTGTCTTCAGCCATTATTTTGGTAGAAGAAATCATCTTCTCTGGACACCTGGGTTGTCTTCAGCCATTATTTTGGTAGAAGAAATCATCTTCTCTGGACACCTGGGTTGTCTTCAACCACTTTCTGTGTCGAAGTCAACGAACTCTTACCTGATTCGTCTTCAACATGTGAGTAGAAGGAAAGAAACTATCCCATGAGACAAACGATGTTGTCTAAATGATAGAGTTGAAGGCAAAGAACTTTTACCATTGAACATTGTGACCCTCAAGCATTCTTTGAGTAGAAGACAAGAAACTTTACCATCGGACACCTGTGTTGATGTCAACTATTATTTGAGTGAAGAAATATGAACCTACAGGAACTGACTTTAGTACTGACGATAGACAAATTAGGAATATTGTTCTTTCCTATGAGTGTTTGAAAGTTGTTATTTGTGTATAATGTATAAATAAATTATTTTTTTATCATATTATCAGCGTTGTGTTTAATATTATCAATATTATATTAACCTGTATTGTTGGGATTGGTGCTGAAATACTGCTTATATGTTTGATAATGAATAGTGTGAATTAATGCAAGGGAGATAACTTTTGACTCTCCACTAACTATTTGTATTGTCTGCAAATTTGTCTAGTGTGGGGGATTTTACTCAGAAATTTAAACCCTTCCAGTCCTTTGCTCCCTGTATTTCTTTAAATTTCTGCTCATTGTTTGCTGACCGGCTACTATCTGACTGAACCAAAGCTTGTAATCAGAGTTTGGCATGCTTTTGCTTTGCACAAAATGTAAATCAACATTGAACAAAGTTAACTACCATCAATCAGTTTCTCTAAAACTGAATTGATGTATTGTATGAAATTGCATTGCCAATCAGGGTGTTCTGTGTGGACACTTGTCACCGAAAAGAATTGATACAAGAGTGTTTTGACTGACTGACTGAGTTTGTTTTTATGCCGCTTTTAGCAATATTCCAGCAACATCACGGCGGGGGACACCAGAAATGGGCTTCACACATTGTACCCATGTGGGGATTCAAACACGGGTCTTCGGCGTGACGAGCCAACGCTTTAACCACTAGGCTACCCCACCGCCCCAGAGTGTTTTTGAAGGTTTACTCAGTCAAGATGACCAATAAATTGAACTAGTGTACACTAGTGGGTGATTGAGTCTAATGGTTAAAGTGTTCACTCGTCGTGCCGAAGACCTGGGTTTGATTCCCCACATGGGTACAATGTGTGAAGCCCATTTCTGGTGTCCCCAGCCGTTTATTGCTAAAAGTGGTGTAAAACTAAACTCACTCACTAGTCGGTCACAGGAAACAGCAAAAGTAGTATATACAGAGTTTCATTCTGTTGGCAGTGATCATAGGTTCGTTTCCATTATATGCGCAGATTATGAACCTTGGTTTGTGTGAGCAGGGAGACTATATATGATGTAGAGTATCCCTGGTGTGAGGTAGAGGTCAGAGACATGCATCAACTTCCGGCTTGCCCCCCACATTAACCTGACATATAACTTGAAATAAGCCCTTGTGCTGACAAGATGTGAAAATGTCTGTATTATATGATGTGTTTTGTTTTACTCTTGCCTGACTGCATCAGTTTATTTATTTCATCATGATCTCCATAAGACATTGCACTGTTCAGATTTATGGAGGAATTCAGACATGCCACTCAGTATTCCAATACAGGTTTTTGAAGTCTTATGGCAAAAAAACCCTTAACATCAAGAAAATGTCAAGTCAAAAGGTTTTGTTTATCGCAGTAAATGAAGGTTCTTTGTATGTAAAGGTCAAACTTTTGTTGCAAGGGATGTTCATTCACGTGTTTCCAACTCATTACCATGCAAATATGGATTTAATTTTGTTTGGACACTTTCTGAACAAACGACAATCATGGAGATTAGAATTTCTTTTCCGAATAGAATATTATGACCATGTGTTTCAATGTTTATTTCTGTTATAATCGAGGGCGTTTGCCAAGTTTAAACGTTCCGCGCAAATACACAGTAAAACTGGGCCATCAGTAAACCAATTGGTATAAATCATATAAACCGTTTGGATAAGTTGATGGAGATGTTACTGTTCATTTTCCGCTGTATTAACTTCTTTCACTAGAATGACAGCGCCAAGCTTCCATAGACGTGATTAAGTGTTTTGCTAGCAAACGAACATCCTAACAAAGCCACCTAAGTACCACTTAGTCCTGAGCATATCTAAACTTTTTGAAACAACGATTGTTTTATCGCTAAAATCGATTTAGGAGCCTCAGTAAATTGCTGCAAAAAATCAAACGAAGGGGTGTTCATCTTCCGAATCTCTATTAACTCTCCGTACATCTGAAGAAAGGATATGCCATTTCCTCGAAAACATTTTTACTTGTCGAGATACAAATGGAAACGTTACAGTTCTAAAATTCAGAGCATCATTAAACAAGATTGCCCATAGGGGCTTGTAACGCTTAAAACTGTCATCGAGGTATGTACTGTCACTGACGGGGCCTTAGACTAACAACTAGTCTCTGAAATGAACATATATTACAGAAAAATACAATCCCTATCATAAAATATTATGAAATGGAGGCCAGAAACTTTCTTCATTGAAACTGTGGAAATCTAACTTGCCACAGAATCTAGACTTGCATGGGCTTTCTTGGATATATTTGTTTCAGGGTCTGTATGACAGACGGACTGGGTCTTAACACTATTTAGAAGGGGCTGGTGACGCTTAAAACTGTCATCGACATATATAATGTCACTGACGGGGTTTTAGCACTGTATAAAACGGGCTTTATAATGTCACTGACGGGTTTTAACACTAACACTATATAAAATGTTAAGACCCCGATAGTAACAGTATATACCTCGATGACAGTTTTAAGCGTTACAAACCCCTGTGGATTTGTCAGCAAGTTCGTTTGAGGAGTGCACACTTTTTCTCCCTTTTCCAAAGGAGACCGCACAATGCGCCCCATCCATACTGGTCTTGTGAGAATCAACCCATCTCTCCAGCCAACAATTTCCATGGAAGTAATATTTCATTTCCCACGTTTCGACGAAAACGTGCGACAGCTGTCTGTTACAGCGCAAACACATTGTCTGAACGATTGAATCACCCATTGCGCTCTATTGTCATCCCCAGATAAGCATCGTTAGATAACTTTTTAAAGAGCCATCTGTGCAAATTCCAGTCCTTGGTTATGGAACTGAAATCTAAGAGATAGGTAATGTTCATCGAATTCCCACAGAACAATGCATCTTGTACAGAAGGGACTATGGCAGAGTATGGTTTTAGCAATATTAGAACAATATCACGACAGGCGATATCATTTTGTGTCATAATGCACGGCTTTCAGAAACAGATGTGTTATCGTTGCCACAAATTTGACACATCAGTTGCAAAAATGTTCAGTGCGATTCAGTGTTCAATGACTTAAATTGTATCATATGGTCCCATGAGTTTCAATTGAACAATTGACTTGCCTTTGCATGTGTTTGTGTTGGGAAAGATTCGATCGTGCTTTTAAGAACACCCGCTGCCATCACTATTTGATGAGTCTAGAAATGGTGGTGTCCATAAAGTTGATGAGTTGAAGTTAAGCAACGCTGGGTGTGGAGAGTGCTTGGATGGGTGACCGTATTTGGCAGCTTGACTCTTGAGGGTTTCTAGGACTTCAGTCCTGCCCCACAACGAAGCACATGTGTGATACATGTGGTCTCACCTTAGGCAAATGAGTTTGTTCAAAATTTCCCCTGTTCACCCAGGTGCAAATGGGCACCCGGCGGGATATGACATGTGGCTATTTACCTTCTAGCGCCCCACGTACAGGCAGCTTGGGTTATCCGGGATAATGATAACCTGATAGTGCGCAGGATATGAAGGACATCATATTCAGCATTATTATTAAAACACATGGTTGCGATATTGTCGGAATCGTACAATGGACACAGTTTTTGTATATATTAATTCTTATTAATCTTATTAGGATTTCATATTTGTATTATGAAAATTATGTATTTAGTACTTTTGTTTAAACACATACAGCATATTCTGTTGAATGGTTATACATTTGTAGAAAGAATGATGTATTATTAATACTATTAATGCAATGAATTATATCACCTGAACTGACTAATTAATAGGGGCGGTGGTGTAGTCTGGTGGTTAAAGCGTTTGCTCGTCACGCCGAAGACCCGGTTCGATTCCCCACATGGGTACAATGACATTGTGTGCAGGCCATTTCTGATGTACCACGCCGTGATATTGCTGGAATATTGCTAAAAGCGGTATAAATACATATTCACTCACTCACTAATTAATGGAAAGGTAAGGGCCAAAATACAAACTTAAGTAAACTGAGGAGTAGGTCATATTGCCAAATGAGTTGATTTGTATATCGATGTGTTTCATTAAGTTAAAAAGAAAGAAAAAAAGAAGAAAAAGAGAGCAGCGACTTTGGATCTTATTCAGATAATGATCCCTCACAGATACACTTTGTTTGTCATGTCAACAAATGCCCTAAATACGTCAATTTCATGGTATGCATGTACTGAAAATAGGACGTTGGCGTTTCAAAATATCGAAATATATTATTTCAAAATCATTTAAGATAAGGTGACATATCGTTTTACCCACATTGAGATATCATTTCTAAATGTCACAAGAACATTCGTGAGTTAGTGTACTTTGTTCTTCTGTGCAATATTTTAAGTTTGCCAGACAGTTTGAAATATTTTTCGTTAAAAGTTTCTTTGAGTTCCGCAAGGTATGTTAATGTTGACTAGATAGATTTATAGTCGCAACATAGTTTATAATGATCGTATCAGATAATCATTGATAGCAAAATATCTTATATTTTCTCAGAACACGAATACATGTAATATTTCTAAACTTAGCTATATCAATTTAAAAATTTGCAAGATCTTTCAAACTTGCCAAGAGATATTAAGTTTCTCGATAATATATAAAATGGTTTAATTTCAATTTCTGTATTTTGTACATCTCCTTCCAGTTAAGTAAGGCCAAATATGGTTATGGTACAAGTTATGATGGACATTTCCATCTAGTTTGCTTTTCCAGTATATATCTCAGTGGATATTACATTGCACTTGACCATTCGTTGGGAAAGTTGGCATTCCTTATACATTTATATTTTGGCATTAGTCAGTCAGAGCACAGTACCTTCAGATACGAGGTATTTTGTGTGATTTGTGAACTTGGAAATACTGACTGACTGACTGAGTTTGGTTTTACGCCGCTTTTAGCAATATTCCAGCAACATCACGGCGGGGGGACACCAGAAATGGGCTTCACACATTGTACCCATGTGGGGATTCGAACCCGGGTCTTCGGCGTGACGGGCCAACGCTTTAACCACAATAAATAACTATGCCTCTACGATGACTTTAACACTAATGTAATGTTTGTTGTTTAACGTCGCACTCAACAATGATCCAGCTATATAGCGGTCAGTAAATAATCGAGTTTGGACTAGACAATCCAGTGATTCCATCATGAGCATCGATCTAAGGAATTGGGATACAGTAATATGTGTCAACCAAGTCGGCGAAAGTCCAGACAATGTCAAATGGTATGCAAGCATATTCATGGTTTCTAGGACTTCAATCCTGCCCCACAACGAAGCACATGTGACACATGTAGTCTCACCTTAGGCAAGTGAGTTTGTTCAAAATTGCCCCTGTTCATCCAGCAATGGGTACCCGACGGGATATGACATGTGGCTATTTACCTTTTAGCGCCTACAGGCTGCTTGGGTTATCCGGGATAATAATTACAGCATGCTACATTGGAAATACGCGCTGTACAAATGAATAACAGTTACTAAGGTGCATACACCTGCATGGATGATCACCACTGTATGATATTGATGCACAAATACAAGCTCATGTTGTAGGAAGAAAATTGCACGGTTGCGATGTATGACATAAGTGCTTGTGTCCCTTCAATACTTTACATACATGCATTTCAGCTGTGAAGCCGAGAGTCGGTCGTGTTTATATCACGAATCCATCATCTCAATATATCACCTCCTATTGCGTAACCTGGACTACATTTGTAGTGCAGTATATGTAACAGATCTTTACACTGCTTGTTTCACCGAAAGACCTCGCGTTCTAAGTATAATGAAAACATACATGATATAGACTGTAAAACCATACGTTGCGTAAATGTTACATGTAACATAAACCAGGATACTTGACAAGTAGTCATTTCTCAGTGTGGAAAAATCCCTTTCTTCTTCATGTATGTACGCAGTATAACTTAGGTTGTGTAAGGCTTATGAAACTGATAGAGAAGACCCTGACCCAGAATGATTATCATCTTCAAGCGCATCAGATGGCAACACTATACTGCACTTTAAGGCACCTTGTGACTTCATCCACAACGTTGGGGAGAGGGAGGGTTGTTGCCTCAAAATATCCTGGATCAAAGAAGTAAATGCAGAGTCAAACCGTAAAGTTCAACCAGATTAATTGTTTCAATTGCAGCAATTTTTTTATACTTGAGGTTACACTTTCTCAGTAAGATACCTCTTCTGGTACGCTGACCCGTGAAGGTCCGGGTTAGAATGAACCTTCAGTAACCCATGCTTGTCGTAAGAGGCGACCAACGGCATCGGGTGGTCAGGCTCACTGGCTTGGTTGACACATGTCATCGGTTCCCAATTGCGCAGATCGATGCTCATGCTTTTGAACACTGGATTCTCTGGTCCAGACTCGATTATTTACAGACCGCCGCCATTTAGCTGGAATATTGCTGAGTGCAGCGTAAAACTAAACTCACTCACTCACACACTCTGGTACGCTTTGGGTTGACTCCCATCATTGATTCGAACCAACAGAGTAAGGCACCTAATCTCCATTTCATTTGGTTTAAGATGTAACAGTACAAACTCTCACATCTGCACAGGTGCAGTTACAGCCTATTCTCATTTTATTGGTTGGACAATACATTTTTCAATGCTGAGGAACCCGTGAAGATCCGGATTAGAATTGATCTTCAGTAACGTATGCATTTAGTAAGAAGCGACCAACGGGATCGGGTGGTCAGGCTCGCTGACTTGGTTGACACGTCATCGGTTCCTAATTGCGTGGATCGATGCTTATGCTGTTGATCACTGGATTGTCTGGTCCAGACTCGATTATTTACAAGCCGCCGCCATGTAGCTGGAATATTGCTGAGTTCGGCGTAAAACTAAACTCACTCACTCACTCAATACTGTGGGTGTAACACGCATGTAAATTATTGATCTCACGACAAGAAAAACATAAAACACCAACGTCAAAGCATAACCAGTCCGGATTATCCTCCAAAACACATTCTATTGGAAATATATTGACGAAAACTATCTGCAATAATCACTGAAAATCAGCGATGACACCAGGTGTCCAGGCAATTCAGTAGATGGTTCATTAAAACTTCTGAGTCGACTTCTGGCCTTTCAGTAAGAATATAGCACATAAGATATATTTCTGTAAGTTGTTATATTCGCTATAAAAGGCCTCACGTCTGAAACAGCTTAGCATTCACCTGTCAACTCAGATCTACGCATATGTAACGATCAGACCCATTTGACAAACAAATGACAACATTTAGATGAACATGCAACAAAGCAAGATCTTTCTCAGAGAATATCTCGTCTCCCCACCTACCCGACCAAACAATAGGTAGGGTCTGTTGCTGTTGAGCTTGACAAGAATTTCCTAGCTCATTTTTGTGAGTTATGCCCCTTGTACGGGCTCCCCCATCTGCTATCAGACGCCACCCCTTGTATCCCCTTCAGACAAAATGGCGGCGCACAGTCAAGAAAAACTGATCAAGTTAACTGAAGAAAGCTTTCACATTCCCTGTCAGTGCCTGTGGAATGTACCACATTTGAACACGGTGATTACAAACATGAAAGGATCTGTAAAATAGCCATGGTTGCCAAACACACGATCAGCAAATCCTGCAATAGACCAAAATCTGCTTTCCAGTCGCCACGTTGTTTACGAATAGAATGTCGTTTCTTTACTCCATCTTGACTAGACTATACAAACCCTCTTCAGACCAGCCAAAATATATAACTCAGAAATTCCTGTGCTATGAAGACGGAACTGGACTTTTACAGTTAGTTAACTCCCTTGTGATGATGCATATATATCCCCGGCATTCCTGTTTGCTGTTGGAGCCGAGTAAAGGGAGAATCAAGTGGTCTCATTGCGTGATTTGATTGTAAATAGTTGCTCACGCAGCCCTGAAGTGTCGCGATATTCTTCAAAAAATATTTTCTGCTGGTCTCACTTATCTAATCACGGTAGCTTTAATCCCACATCAAACGGAATACTATTTAAAACAATATAATAAAATCTAATGCTAGTGATCGGAAGATTTGATGACATTCTATTACGGGTCACGGGACAACGATGTTTCATCCACAAGTCTAAGTACGAATGTATTGTTTAGTCATAATACCTTGAAAAGATTAACACTTGGCATTCCAAACAGTATTTAAAGCCTGTACGGCTGATTCAGTTGGATAAACAATTGAAAATGAAGACCATTTGTAAGCCCAATGGAAGGACTGCCATACAATTATCGGTTAATCATTCCAGAATTTTTATTTGTTTTAAAACTCCATAAAAATATTTTTCAGAGCGAAGTATCGAATGGAAACCAACATTACGAAACTCATGCAGTTAAGCTAGAAAAATTTTTTTTTCTAAATTGCTGTTGTCGACATCCTGTTCTTTATTTCATTGGTGAAATTGCGCAAGAGGTATTTCTGTCTTCATGGATGACAATGCTGGACCTCAGAGATAATTTGCTGTTATGGCATGTGAGTGAGTGAGTTTAGTTTTACGCCGCACTAAGCAATATTCCAGCTATATGGCGGCGGTCTATAAATAATCGAGTCTGGACCAGACAATCCAGTGATTAACAGCATGAGCGTCGATCTGCGCAATTGGGAACCGATAACATGTGTCAACCAAGTCTGCGAGCCTGACCACCCGATCCCATTAATCGCCTCTTAGGACAAGCATGGGTTGCTGAATATCAATATTCTAACCCGGACCTTCACGGGTGTTATGGCATGTTTACGTCAGAATGCCATCGAAAGGCATTCCCTTGGCCATCAAGGCCGTCATGTTCGCGAGACCCACCTGTCCATACTTTGAGTGAACTTGTTGACCAAAATACCATAAGTGCGACGGATTTTGCACATTCTGAATTATGTGGCGTGTGGTGGCAGTCTTTCGTTCGTATACAGGGTGATTACACAAAGTATTGATGACAACTCTGGTTTGTTTGCATCAACTGACATTGGTAAAAAAAATCAAGGATTCCCTTGATACAGGCTTTTTTAAAGCAGTTTCCGTTTTTGAGCTACGACCTTCCTCAAAATGCCAAAAACTAACTATGTGTGTTGGGGTGGTTTAATTTGGGGCGCATAAATTACTGACAAGCAGAAAAATGCAAGCAAACTTCATATACATGTATGTCTCATACAAACTGAAGAGCAGTCAACAAAACAATAAGAACCTTAATGGAAGGATCTTCGAAACGTTATGACAGGACGCTTTGAATTAAAACAATATGATATCTGTTTTTGATCTGAAAAAATATGTTGGTTGCCATAAGTTAAACCACGAGGATTCAATGTTTCATCGTTGAACTCATACAATGAATGCGGTTTATGCACAGCCGCCGGATTATTTCGAATTAAACAGTGAGGGGTTTGTTAAGAATACATTTTGCTATGAGCATACATGTACAGCTGAAAAATGCACCAGTTTCACCAGTTTGTGCAAGAAAGAAAGACAATAAAACACTATGTTAATGGTTATCACTTATACAGCATTACTGAACCTTTGGGTATCAGATTACTGTTATAATTCTAATATTTGTATAGCGCAAATATCTAGCTCAGCTGCTCAGAGGCGCTTTGTGTTTTCCATCGATCATTGGATTTCAAACGGCACATCGTATTACCAATCTCAACTCTTTGGGGATCATACGGCATTGCTTGTGGATAAATACACATACATGCACGGTTGTAAGTAAATGAAGGCTCCTATCATCTGTACATTGCGCTGTGTGTATGGAATGTTACAGGCGTATTGTAAACTATATATTACGTAAATACGGTTAAGGTAAAGAAAAAACCCAGTAAAATAAGTATGTATGTTCTAAGAGCTTCATGTAAATCTGTAAAGCTGTATGGATATACGTTTTCATCCTTCAGGTTACGTCACTCTATAATGAGTTATGGCACTTAGAAGAATGGGACTTCCATACACCAAACACTGCAGAGACAGATGCTGCCGTTCTGCTGTATATGTCGTTACGTAGCAATCCAGTTCAAAATCTCCTGATAACTCTACTTTGTGTGTTGAAATCTCTTTTGGTCGATTCCTTATTTCAAAGCTGCAGTTGCGCCTGTTCTTTTTAATCACACCTCACTAACTCAGAACTTTGAAATAAAAATGGCATGCAAACGTTCAGGAGCAACATCTGATGAAGTGTGGATGTCGTCTCCTTTAGTTCTGTGAAGACTTTGAAGGTTCGTAAAGAATTGCTCTTCGGTAAATGCTGTAGGTATCTCTACATGTGTCACCGCATATACAAGTAACTTCTCATATTATCCCAGTATAATCCCTTTACTTTCAGCATCTTCTCGTTGCCTGTGGATTTCCTCTGAAGAGGGTAAGCAACCAAAGTAAACATACAGAAGATATTGGTTGTCATTGTGGTACATACGCTATGAGAACCCGATAAATCTCATGAAGTTTTTTTAGACGTTATTTCATGTTTTAAATAAGTATATTATGTTTATATTAGCATAAATGTAGGCAATATTCTAGCAATATCACGACAGGAGATACCAGAAATGGTCTTTAGTAGACTTTACACATTGCATCTTTCTTGGAAATCTAAGAAAGAAATCTTTGTCTTTTGCTTGATGAGCGAATGACGTTAACCTCTTGGCTACCATACCGCCGTGTACTTGGATGCTGCCAACATTGCCACTCGAAACATGATTCACATCTTTCAAAACAAAATAATATATTGAGCATTCGGTGTTTATTTATCTATGTGATATATATATATATATATATATATATATATATATATATATATATATATATATATATATGATATGATGTTTTGATTGTGAGAATATGGCTTAAATGTCACTTTGACACAATAAAGGATGACTATGAAGATTTCATATAATCCATTCATGATAAATGGGATAGCTGTCTTATGTTGTGATAGTAATTGATTTGCTTCGCCCACTTATCCAATACATGTGTTCTTTTCCAGATTTGTTAGGTGCTTTCGTCTGGTCGGATTTCCTTATGACAAAATTCCTGCTTGTAGGATTTATATCCGTCGTTGGATTACTAGGCATACTATGGCTCCACGTTATACTGACAACGTCCACACGTACAGACAATGCTGTTGAAATGTTTGACTCATTTTTAGAACCCATACCTGGTGATCCACAGAACGTGTTCGGAAATAATGTACAGAGATTTTACATTCACAAGAGAGGTTATGACGTCCTGGTCTTCGTCCAAATACCCTTCACTGGTGCCGAAGATTTATCGACTCTGCTACTGAACGGCCTTCTATATGGCCCCTGTCCTGAATGTGATGGGCAACCAGACTGCTATTGTTATGACTATTACAGAGAATCAGTCTTATTGTCCAATATTAAGCATCCATGGCCGTGTGGCATGTATCCAGGTTTGAGGACGCTGTGGGCGTGTATTCGCGCCTCCCGAGACCTTGGAATTCATCGGAGGCGATATAAGAGAATGAGGCACGTAATACTAATTTATATAAGTATCAAATGAAAACATCTGGAATGCCTTTAGTTCTGTCTAAGTACATTGGTTTATTTTGAGAAGCATGCATTTCCCCTAAGTATCGTTGCTCTTGCTTAAGAAGAATTTCATATCGTTGATTTCTTCTATTGTAAATAAGACTGACAATAACTTTTACACATAAATAAGAAAGCAACTCGATTGTGCGATCCCTAATATATATCCTCGTTCATAAATAGGATGTAATCGTTCCAAGTGAAACCTTTCTAGTTTGACGAATCCTAGTATCCGAAAATGTTTATGTATACATTTGTCTCTCAATAGCTATCTAAAACATGATACACATTCTCTTTCAGGTATCTTTACTGGACACTTCTACGGAACCCGGCACATCATTTCTACAATGAGTGGCTTGAGGTCCGAACGCGTGGATGGCCTAAGTGGTCTCAGATACCTGCTGCTAAAATGGACAATGCAAATCGAGAATGTCATGCGATGGCCAACGGGAAAGATGTCAGTTTCAAAACATTTGTTAGCTGTCCACAGAACCCCGCATTCAACAGACAAACACGAATGTTAGCAAACATGTCCTTACACGAATGCCTTTCTGCAACAAGAATGTCCGAAAACCATTGTTATGATAAAATGTTAAGCAGTGCCAAAGATACCCTCAAACATATGCCATTCTTTGGAATAACGGAGTATTCGTACATGACTCAAGTCTTGTTTGAAGAAACGTTTCAGTTAAAAATAGTCGATAAATATGTTCACCCACTCCATATGGAAACATTCATGTCTTTTGACATTTCACGAGAAGATGTGGAGACTATTTCTAATCTCAACAAATATGATTTCTTGTTGTATGATTATGCACAGGAGTTATTCCTTGAAAGATATGACACTCTTGTGACTTTTAGAATTACAGAATTGTAGCAAGGATTTCATTCTTTGATCGACGGTTGTGTTCCCTGTACCTGTTTCTGTTCAATAAACCGTGCCTACATACAACAAATACGTTTCTGCGACTACACACCCTCACCATCTCTATTTGATGGTGATCCCTTAACGGATCTTGCCACCTTTATATTCTTATTATTAACAAGTGCTTCCTTACCTTCCTATCGTTTCATTTTTCAACTTTGGCAAACGTTTAATAGGGGAACTGATAGCAGAAACCCTGTTGGGGAAGCGAGCAGGAAATCCCCAAGATCCATATATACCACTCAAAAGTTTGCTGAGGATCGTCCAATAAATATGGAATGAGATATCCCAGTACACAATGAGGATGTCAAGACGTTCCTGATATGTCGCCGTTTGTGAAAAAACTTTGGAAGTTTCAGAAAATATAAGCACATCTTTAAGTGTGTTTTTTGTCACTGAATTGTGCACACACTTCACCGTTGATTTCGAATTTTACCCCGGTTCACGTGCACATCATATAAAACGCTTGTACGAAATTTGCATATTAGCACAAATTCAAAACACTCATTTTCTCAATCATACACTTGGTTCCCAAATAGCGTCTACCCAATATGGAATATTCCCTACTCCTTTGATAGTATATTTTGTATTGTAATCACAACTACATTAAAATTAGCTCAAATATATGAAAACATTGGTCACAAATTTGGTTGGCGACCACTTTAAGTATTTTAGTATGCCTCCGATTTGAATATTATCTTGAATCGTTACAAATGATCATTTCAAGTTTCACTTCTGCTTTGCCATTTTGCCAGCTATGAATAAATTGGCCGTAGACTAATAATATTATTTAATTATGACTTTAGTTCATAAAAATTGAGATTATACATACAGCAAGATGCGACTTCAATCATATTGAGAACACAACTAAAATAACAAAATATCTTGTTTGATTTGGACCATTATACACAGATAGATTATTAAACCATATTATCCTAACTGCCAAAAAAGATATCCATTTATGTGGGATTAACCAACACATTCCAAAACTTCAAAAGTTCATGTTTGTTTTGAGAGAAATTTTCAATGTGGAAAAGTTCATTGCAATTAAACATAATAGCCTCCAAAGTCATGACACAAAATGGAGATCTATATTCCCAACTTAACAATAAAAATAGACTCTATTTTCGGTACGTTATTTTGATGTGAAAATTAGGACTTTTGTGTATTTTGGAACTCTATCTAACAAACTCTAAAAAATGTGAAATGGTGTTTTAATGATGTACCCCTGGGAACAATAAAAACATTATATAAAAAAGAAAAAGATGCGACTTTAATGAAGCCTTCCACCGCTAGCGGCGTATGTGATCACATTTCATGGTTTATGATTAGGTTCAACCATTTTTCACTTGAGCACATCTCCAAGAATATATCTAATTTTTATACTACAGCGTCTGACTAAATACTTAACTTCTATTGATTATCTTCATATCTGCCGCACATCATGATTCGGTGTGGCATCAATGGAATCTCAGCGAATTAGACATATTATCTCCTTATTACCTTGCCTCAAGTGTAAGTGTCGCTATTGTCAGGCGGTTGTGGATCTAAGTGAGACGATCTTCTTTTGCTGTACATGTTATTCTCCCTCTACTGTCATTGGTTTCGTATTTTCGTGATGCCACGAAATAAACTGGCAGCGGGATAGGCATTTGAATGAAAGTTATGAGTGGCCTTGATTGATGTGCAGGTCACATTAGGTCATGCATTGATTTTACAGTTAGCCGCTGCATTGCCACTTGTGTGTTAAATTAAAGTGTATGTATACATGCACGGGCAATCGTGTGAGTTGAATTTCAGACCGGGACGACAAGATATATTTAGTTGAAGTTACACTCCTCAGTTGTGTACCCCTTTACTCTCTTATTCTATTTCTTCCGTGTTTTTCTGTACTCTGATTTCGAAAAATAAGAGTTTTCGTCTTGATTTCGCCTGTCAAGCACGCTTAACACGTCCAAAGGTATTCGATGTTGCACGATTCAAGTGATGACCCCAGCTAGAAGTCGTCCTCAGCAACCCATGGTTATCGCAGGAAGCGACTAACAGGATCTAGTCGACAATCACTGCATCGTCTTGTCCAGTCTTGGTCATATAGACAGAAACATTGCTGAGTGTGCCGTTAAACAAGAAAATACACACTTCCAGATAGACGTTGCTTTGTTATTAATCATCCTAGAGTGTCATTCTTGTCCATCGGAGTGCATCAAGCGGAAACACCAACTATCACTGCTGTCTTGTGGGGTACACTTTTGTTTCTGACATCACACAACCGTAATCACTGGTGTCCCACTGCGAATACATTCTGTTACAAACACCTGGAACAAGTTAGTTATCACGTTTGTTCTTAGAACCAGTGACGACCGGATGCAAGAAGAAGGAAAGATTTTAATGCACGTCGAACTGGACTCTAACAGAGTTCTCTCAGCAGTAAAACCAATACATATCAGTCATCCTTGTAAAATGGAGGTAAGATGTAGAAGGGTTTAAGGTATTGTTAAACCACATTGCTCATATATAGCGACGTATGTTTATGACTGAATGTAGCAATCCGTATATTCCGTGTGTGACTAGACCCACTCATCATTTCACAGTTTAACAGTAGTGACCCCAAGTCGACCAGTCCATGCATAATCATCTCATCATTTATTGATAATAATAAACCTTTTTTCACTCTGGTTAGATATTATTTTATAATTTACCATATTAATTACTAGTGAGTGAGTGAGTAGTTTAGTTTTACGCCGCGCTCAGCAATATTCCAGCTGTATGGTGGCGGTCTGTAAATAATCGAGTCTGGACCAGACAAGCCAGTGATCAACGGCATGAGCATCGATCTATGCAATTGGGAACCGATGACATGTGTCAACCAAGTCAGCGAGCCTGACCACCCGATCCCGTTAGTCGCCTTCTACGACAAGCATGGGTTACTGAAGATCATTCTAACCCGGACCTTCACGGGTATATCAATTACTAACACACGCTTCGAGTTTTGGCTACATTTTTGACAGTGAGTGTCTTGTGTGTGACATACTTGGAGTCACCTTGTGAATAACACGCTCCCATTGCCTTTGATGATCATAAACTGGAAATTAGTATGTATTTTCCGAGAATGCTATCTGCAAATAACTCTCTTATAGCTCTCTTATCTCAAATAACTGAAACCTTACAACTTGCGAAAGATGAAGAGAAAGAGAACTACATATAGGAATGTTAAAGGTCATATATATGCAAGTGATCATAAACTCCTGATATGAATGTTCCTCTTCAGCTGCAAATAGTTGCAACTGAGACCATATCTACTTCTGAAATTAAAATTCCTGACGCCTCCTCACATTCCATACAACCACATACTCCTGCGGGTGTATTTATTCACACTCACAAAAATATTACTAATGTCGATTACGTGTCAAATTATGTAATAAACCAAGCAAAGGTTTCCTTTCTTCTCTCTTGCTATTCCGACAGATAGACAGACAGGCAGAATTTATTCAATTTTTAAGGCCCCAGGCCCCTAGAACATAGCATATGCATTTGGTTATAGATTTACGCATGCATGATAGCGATGACATTGACATATATCAATAATGCGGAATTAATTGCGTAGCTTTAAAAGTTACTGAGATATTTTCCGATTTGTTTAATAGTCTTTATGTTTTCTGTAGACGTCAGGTTTATGAACTTGCTGAGAGTCGGTGGACAGCAGTTGTTGTTAAGGAGGCAGAGTTGTCGTAATTGGCTGTACTTGTCACAAACCATCATTACATGATATTCATCATCAATGAGAGATATATTATTAGAATAACAATAGGTTCACAGTCTTTCTTCTCCTGTGATATTCACTTTCGTGTCTTCCACTTTCTTCACGTGTCGTCCACTTTTTATTGCTCGTCTGAAGTTGTTGCATCTAAATCTTGCCATGGCTATTTTACAGCATAATGGTATTTCATGTGAAAGCAGATATTTTGTCAACATTTAGTAGTGACTTGTATTGAGAGTAATAGTTGCATTTCGAAGATTCTGAAAGAGATAAGTGTCAGACAGTCTTGTAATCTTTGTTTAAAAATATCTAAAAATGTTTTTGTATCTCCAATCTCCTGGCTTATCCACACAAAGCCAAAACAATCGAAGCAAAAAATATCTCGAGAGTCAGTTCTTAAGAATATACCTCTACCACCGGTTTCTTCCATTCTTGTAAGTCAATAGGGTAGAATACATTGTTACAATAAAGTTATACAATTACTGTGTATAAACAGTACGGCAACAATATCTATTACCAGAGTATTTGAGTGCACAGAAATGAAGTGTGACTTGAAACAAGGACCAGTTGTCACCCGTTGTGTTCATATCAATGAGCAACGGAGTGTGTTGGGATATGGAGCTTCATTTAGCCCTGTAATTGAGAACACCAATTATTATGTAGACGCATAAGGGAGAGATAGAAATACTTTTTCGTGTTTCTTTACTCAGATTTCGAATGAGAAATATTCTCTTCGTGATTAACCACTATCAAGTATGATCTTCTTCTTGTATCGGTGTTTGCCTGAAGACTACATGTCAGCAGAAGGAATTATTTTACAATCTGCACTTCGAAGTATGGTTCCTGATGCTAACCTCTCAGTAGCCTAAACCGTGCAAATCAGTCATTGTTGAACTAGGGCTTACGATTTTGCTAAACCATATTGCTCATATTGAGGCACTCATTTAAAACCAATCCGTTCACCTAGAGAACAAAGCATGTCCAAGTTAGAAATGTCCATCAAATAACTGATAAAGTACTGCTAGAAATGCTGGAAAAATGCTTTTGGGCTTTTATATTTTCATAAAGATGTTGTCCATATATCATCTCGCCTATTGTCTTCATAATTTTTATTTCAATCGATTTAACACTCCCGTGCATTTAAAGATCAGTTTACAGGAGACAATTTGGCACCAAAACAACAACTCAAGATTGTTTTCAGATTTCAACAAGAACAATTTTCAATAGGCTTTACATTTATGTAAATAATACAGTTGATGTAAAGATATGAATTAACGTTTGTAATAAACAAATATATGTTGAATGTTTGGGTTACTTAATTATCGTTTGAATAAATATTAATATAAATGTTAGTCTTAATAAATACGTTTCCCGTCAAGCATGCACATGTTTATTACAGCATCCACTATGGTCAATGATCTGCAGTCGATTGTTGCAAATGTGTATACGTTTTGTGTGCTTGAAAAAGACAGCGGTAAGCCTTTCATTGGCTTAGAAAGGGGTTATTACAGAACCAACAAGTTTACAATATTGTAAACGAATCAAACAAGACAGGGGTCGTCTCAAAAGCAAACTGGGACGTAAAATCATCCTTGACAACTTGGACAAGGGAGTGATTAAATGAACGGCCTACAACCATCATGAGAAGAATATTCCACTAAATGTAAGAGTATCAGAGAGGAAATTAAGGACAGTATCAACGTCTCCAGAACCACCGTCATCATTGCCCTCAATGAGATGGGGTTCAGGTACATAGCCCGCGGTGATGACAGTGTTTTCTGCAGGGAGTAGTACTCTATTATGTCGATGAGATCCTCTTCTTGAGAACTGTGGCAGAGTACCGTGCCCTTGGCTTCCTACTAGTTTACCTGGATGAATTTTGGGTCAACAGAAACCATTCTACGGACTCTATATGGTTACCTACAGACCGACAGAGTGCCCCCATGGTACCATCTGGAAAGGGCAACCGAATGATTGGGACAAAGGATTTATACGACGGTTGCGAGTTGGTCTTTGAAGCAAAGAAATCAAGTGGAGATTACCATCAGGAGATGATCGGACATGTCTTCATTGGTTGGATGAAACATCAGCTTTTGCTCAATCTTTGTCAGCCCTCTGTCATAGTGACGGACAATGCCAGCTACCATAATATGCAATTCAGTGTCTCTGAAGTTTGAAAATTCCATTTATTCAATCGTTGAAATGCAACAGCCAGCGATGAGCAGCTGTAACCTCCCTTTCATTCTGTGACGCAATTCAAGGTTGGTAAAGCATCTCGTTTCTCCGCACGTTGTAAGTAGCTTCGATACATTTTCATACCGATAGATCAAATTCAATGTAGTGAAATCCCTTCTCTATCTGAGTACGCGGCTGCTAGGATGGAATTACTTAAATTGTGATCACTCTATAGTTTGCGTCTTACCATTTCTCATGCGTTTCATCCAAAAGGGACAAGCCCTCACGTCGTGTTGGAGGTGTTATAAAATTGTGAAAGCCCCATTACTCGCAATCTCTCGATTGTGGTCCGATTCATAGATTCTGAAACATATGACATTAGGTTATGATTTCAGTAACTCATTTATATGTTTCGTGTTCACATATCGCCGATCTATTTGTACATTGTGTAAACGTACACCTGATGAGCGCTATGGCTATAGTGGTGCGTGCCTGATGAGGGCACTAAGGCTGTAGCGGTTCGTGCTCCAAGTTGCATCGTTCATTATAATATTCCCATTAGTTTTCGTTGGCCATTATCAAATATATGGAGATGACATATGATGTCAAATGACCAAGTCAATTCATAACCAGGGAACAATCTGAAGTTTTCACCATTGCTATTATAAACCTTCACAGAGTCGGGAGGCACACACATATTGGATTTATGTTATAGCCTATACCTCACACTATTTCCAGATACCTAGTGTGATTTCAACTTACATTGAAAAACAATGCTTTCGTGTTAGCATTCCAAGAATATTTGAAACACATTCTGTGCGTTTAAACAATGCTGTAACCAGGGGAAATAAGGATGAAACATGTTCGTTTGTGAAGCACAATCTCTATGCAAGGTCCATTATCAGGGTGAAAATGTGAGCTTTCAAATCAAATGCCACATTGCAACACAAATTGTAGAAAAGGGAAATATCGTGATAAACAGGACAGTTCCAGCTGACCTTATAAATGTTTGTTTTTTCTTCAGATTTATCAGGTGTTTCACACTGGCGTTTCCAATGGCCGGAAAATTTTCATTAATGATAGGGATTATAACTATCGTTGGTTTCCTGTGGATAACATGGATCTGCTTTTCACTAGTTTTCGAAGCATATGAAGAACTTAACCCTGTCCAGAATGTGTACAGGGAGGACGTACAGACATTTTACATCGACAAGACTGGACATGACGTTCTGGTCTTTGTACAAATACCCTACACTGGTGCTGAAGAATTGTCTACTCTGCTACAGAACGGTCTTATATATGGCAAGTGTCGCAGCTGCCATGGACAACGGGACTGCCCATGTTATGTATATAGCAGAGAACAGGTGTTATTTTCCAGCATTAAACATCCATGGCCATGTGGATATTACCCAGCCTTCCGGACGCTAAAGGCATGTATCGGCGTCTCACGAAATCTAGGCATTCGTCGGAGACCATTACAGAAAATGAGGCACGTTGTGAAAACGTCATAGTTTTGTTTCGTATATATGTCATTCTTTGCTGTAACGTGCACTATTTTCCCCAAGTAGCGTTGTTGATGCTTACAGCTACGAATTAAATGAGAGCCCTTTCTGTACTACAATCAAACACTTACTTTGGTTTCACTCTTTCCAAGTAAAAAGCCTCAGACTAATAACTTCCCATATAAACAAATATTTTCACGCATAAACGTTTCTTCTAGTACATATATTGGTCATAATCTGTAATCTCTTGATAACAATATAAAACATTATACTTATTATGTTTCAGATATCTTTTTGGGACACTTCTACGGTACCCACCACATCATTTCTATCATGAATGGCACGAGGTCAGGACCCATGGATGGCCAAAGTGGTCTCAGATTTCTTCTGCCAAACTGGACAATGCAAATCCAGAATGTCGTGCAATGTCCAAGGGGAAAGATGTCAGTTTTAAAACTTTCACTAACTGTCCACAGAATCCCGCATTCAACAGACAAACACGAATGTTAGCAAATATTTCCTTGGGCGAATGCCTTTCTACCACAAGAATGTCCGAAAAACAGTGTTATGATAAAATGTTAACTAGTGCCAAAGATACCCTTGAACATATGCCATTCTTTGGAATAACGGAGTATTTGTACATGACCCAAGTCTTGTTTGAAGAGACGTTTCAGTTAAAGGTAGTCGATAAATATGTTCATGTAAAGCATTTGAAAACATTCATGTCTTTAGACAATATTTCACGTGAAGACATGGAAACTATTTCTAATCTCAACAAATATGATTTCTTGTTGTATGATTATGCACAGGAGTTATTCTTTGAACGATATGACACTTTAGTCACTTTAAAGATAACTGAATAATAACAAAGAGGGCAAAGAGGGTTTTAATGTTTCGTCATATAGCTTCAATAAATCATGCCTACATAGTAACAAGACCTCACTGTTTTATGATCGATCAAAGTCGTTAAAATTTTCAGCCCTTTCGTTTGGCCTTTGCAAATATAGCAACACATGTACACAATCAAATATAGAGATTGTAGAAATGCTGTTTGGGCATGTAGGATGACACCGCTATATAGCCTTGGATTGTACAGATGAGATTATAAAGACCCTGTCAATATTTCATTAATGTGTATAGTAGTGTAATTCTCCCTCATGAGGAGTCAGTGGGTTAATACAGTGCACAGAGCGTTCACGCCCCAAACCAAGGGTCGATTCCCCATGTTGGTATAATGTGGTAATGGTACACTACTTTGTAATTCCCCAGAAAAGAAAGGGATCGGCAGCTTTGCATCAGCTGCAACTGTGGTACGCATTCAGAAACATCGAGGGTACTGTTTCAAACGATGCTAGATTCGTAATGGTGTCAGTATGATCACCAAAAGTATGTATACAAAGTATAGGCGTCTTCTACATCATAAAATATTACACAGAAATCCCAAACTGTTAAACTATTACCTACGAATGAAGCCTGTTATACCAATCGGTTTTGTGATGAAGTGGTTCCATGAGATGATTTAGGATTTGGATAAGTTGCAGTTATGCTGAAAAAAGTTAGTGTCCGGATCAGGACTCCGGTGATCAGTTTTGGATGAAACACGCAATACAAAGTAGTTTAGTTGTGCACTGGTAGTTTTTGATGAGTTGGGATGTTTATGTTGTTATGTTTTTGATTTCTTGGAAAATTAGGATAGTGTTCCGGAGCAGATCTCCCAAACTGTGGAAGGTATCTTGGTGAAACTTGCTACACAGATCAGTCTAGTGTTGATCGCGTTCCTGGTGATGAATTTGGACATTGATAATTACTGAACAACATTATTGTGTTACTCACTGAACTGAAGATGGCCAATGGTAATGAACCAAAATTGGTGTATTAATATCCAAAATCCATTTTCCTTATTGCACCAAATAAGAGCATATGCCATCACCCGGAGTCTCCAAGTTACTAACTCACGATGTACCTTTTGCTTTACATCGAATAAAGACACGTCCATCCCAAAGTGCTTATGTCATACATTCTTCGTTGTACGTAACTATATGTTAGCAACTTTATGTTCATCTGTTCCTATTTCGTGATAGATTAATAGCTCTAATTCTTTATGGATATTTTCATTGGGAAACGATATGATTTCAAATATAACAAATGACACATTTAAGGACTTGCAACATCACAATCCACAGTTAATCTTCAAGATGTTCAGTTAGATACTTTGTTTCCGTCAATATCTCAAAGCCAAATTTCATAATCTCACTTACTAATTACGATGGCATTCATTCTGTATTAAGCTGACACATCGTGATATAACTCAAATACCTTCCCAAAGGCATCAAACCAAACGACGTTCTAAATTACTGCAAAAGGCTACTTGTTTTATTGATTGTTTCCACACGTTCAACTCCCCTGCAAAACCCACCCAACTGATCTGCAATGCAAGTACTTTGCCCACAGTAGCAGATTTAGCATTTTGTTTTGTGAAATATACTGCACTACTGGCCATGATGTGGTCTCAACGATTTGATTGATGGGAAGGATAAAAAAAATTCTCCTTAGGTGGTGCATTTAACCTGCAGTTAGGTCATTGCATTGCCAGTTCTGTGTTGAATAATGTACATCACATACAGTGTCTCTTCACTGAAGCTCAACTGGATAAGCATCATCATTTGACACATAGTTAACTTGTTTGTCAAAATGTTCAATAAAAATTGTGTGGCTGATACCTTACACTAGCATAGTATGATCCGGATAACACAATACGATGTCACAAAATCATAGTCTGTTTAGTCTAGTGTAGTCTGTAGTATGGGTGAGGTGCAATGTTACAACAAAAGCGAAAATGCACATATTGCCAAAAGATGCAAATGTATGTTGAATGGTCATGAATAGACTCTTTTAAATAATTCATGTGTTAGATCAGATGTTATCCTCTTTAGCGCATCAGACAGTGTCATCGTATCCCAATTGCGTAGATTGATGCTTATGGTGTGAATCACCGGACTGTCTGGCCATAACTCGATTGTTTACAGACTGAATAATATAGCTGGATAATTGGGAAGTTAAACGCGAAAAAACCCAAATGTCAGTGTGGGAAAAATATTTGGAATTTCAGCTTCAGTGGTGAATGTGTGTTTTATTTACAGTGTGTGTTTGTGTGCGGGTTCTTATGTACCAAATTTCCATTCCATTTTCAAGAGGATAGTCCGATATAAATATGACTTTTGATATTGCTGCCATGATGGTAGGTGCTGAACAGGTTGTGTTACCAAATGACGTACACAAGTACGTTAAGTTTCAGCTTCTTTTGGTAAGTGGTATCTCGAGAGAATATGTTTCCGCACGACTCACAAATAATGGCATAAGCTCATTAAGTATGTATAAAGTCATTTTGAATATGACACTATTGAACAACATGATATATCTTGTTTAAAGTATCCGCCTTTTCAGGAGGTTTACGTTTTCTTCTTCATCGTCTTTTGTAATGACCACAAGTTGGCATTTAACCCAATCAAATTTACAGGCTCAACGTCGGATTTGTTCTGCTATTTTATCTTGTTTTGAAGGAATAAATACTTTCATACATACTGGCAGCCTGTACGTCACTTAGATTTCAAAAGAGAAATATTCTCTTCTTGATTAACCATTACCAAGTATGATAGGTATCATGCATACCACACCCAGACATATTCCATTTCGCTCGTCGCCAAGAGCAGCGTTGGTTTTCCTAAAGTCAATCCATATATGCAACTGGATAGAAGTGGTTTCCAGCAATTCACGGTTTTCGCAAAAGGCGACTAACAGGATCCAGTCATCAGACTCGCTGGCTTTCAGCATGTTCAGCATGCTATCGCATCCAGCTTGCGTAGATCGATTTTGGTGATGTCCATCACTGCATCGTCTGGTCTAGACTCGAACAATTGCAGACCGCTGATATATAGCTGGAAACACACACCACAAGATAAACATTCCATTGTAATAAAATATCACTGGAGTCCTTCTTGCAACAAGCATTAACACCAGCTATCAGTGGTGTCATACTGACGACGCCGTTAAAGCTTACATCAGGATCAAGGGCAACAACCGTTAACACCAGTGTTCCTCTGTAAAAATGTTCTGTAGGAAAACCTGTATCAAGTCTTCTATCGTGGTGTGCCTGAATTCGAGCCAATGAAGACTACATGCCAGCAGAAGGAATCGTTTCAAAATCTGCTCTTCGAAGTATTGTTCCTGACCTAACAAAACACTTACAAATCAGTCATTGTTGAATAATGGAGGTATGATGAAGTATGCTTTAGGATTTGTTAAACCATATTGAGCCAGGTGTGTATGTGACTGCATATACTAGTCCGAACATTTGCCGTTTGAGACACAGCCAACTCACATATCGTGCCACTGGTTAATATACTAGTCGACCGCTCATTGAATCACCTTCCCGTTAATACCGTGCACAGACGGCAACAGGAAACACCATCTTTTAAACTCATTTAACACCAATCCGTTCACCCAGAGAACAGAGCATGTCCAAGGGAGAAATGTCCTTCAAATAACTGATAGTAATGAATTGAATAAATGGCTGATAATTATAGGCAATGTTTCACTATAGTTTATATTTGCTTTGATTTTGACAGTGAGTATCTTGTTTGTGAAATATTTGGTGTGGCCTTGTAAATATATTGCTCTTATTGTCTTCGATGATTTACGGAATCATAAAGTGGAAAATATATTTGTGCTATCTTCAGCTACTAGATTTATAACCTCAATAAAGTGAAAAACGTACAACTTTCAAAGTGAAGGTGAGGTGAAATTAGGTTGAACGACGTGCTTGAGAATATTTCGCTCATATGACGACGATGCATGCGTGTGTATGTGTATGTGCGGCTGCTTGTACTAGCCCAGACTTAAGCTGGTTTTATAGTGCTAGCCCACTGAGATACCATGCCGCAGTGAAGCATGAATACCCCCATTCAGACACAGTATACTGACTCCGAGCTGACCAGTCCTTGTTGTACCCATTAATGCCGAGCGCCAGGCAGGGACCAACAAGTACCATATTTTAACGTCTTTTGGTATGACGCGGTCGGGATCGAACCCGAGACCTTCCGTTCTCAGGGCGGACGCTCTAACCACTACACCAGGGAGGCGGTTCTTTCAAAGTGAAGGGAAAGAGAGGTAAATTAACGAATGTTAAAGGTCATGCAAAATTATTATATAAATATTATATAAAAGTAATCATAGGCTCGGAAAACAAGGTTTCCTCTTCAGGCGTAAATAGGTGCAATGGAAAGACTTCTGAATTCTGAATTCCTGACGCCTCCTCAAATTCCATACATCCACAACTGCTGCACGTGCATTTATTCACATTCACAGACATTGTCGATTGTGCTTCGAGGCGTTTAACAGACCAAGCACATGTTGTATTTCTTCTCTCTTGCAATTCAGGGTCTCTGAAGTTTGAATAAGTCATTTATGCAATCGTTGAAATGCAACAGCCGGCGATAAATGGTTATCACCTCCCTTTCATTCTGTGACACAATTCAAGGTTGGTAAAGCATCGCTTTTCTCCGGACGTTGTAAGTAGCTGTGATGCATTTTTAAACCGATGGTGCCAATTCAATGTTGATAATAACGTTCTCTATATGAGTCTGCGTTTTCTATTTTGGAATAACTTAGATTGGGATTACTCTACACTTTGCCTCTTGCCAATTCTCATGGGTTTCATCCAAAAGGCACAAGCGACCAAAGTAAACTAGTGGCAGTTTGTTACTTGTAGTGAGTATATCAGTCATCGTCTGTGAATGTATAGTGATATATGTCATTGAAACATGGCAGCACCTTGTGTTGGAAATGTTATAGAATTGTGACATTACCAGTAACTGATTCATATGTTTCGTGTTCAAATATCGCATGTTCTGTGTACCTTCTGTTAAAAAATACACGTGACAAGGGCGTTGTCACACAGCTGTACTGCTGCGTGCTCCAAGTTGCATCGTTCTTTATGATATTCCCAGTAGTTTCCGTTGACCATTATCAAATATATGGCGATGACATATGATGTGACACCTCAAGTCAAATGACTAAGTCAATTCATCACCCGGAAGCAATCTGAAGTTTTCACAGAGTACCATTGCTATTTTCATGAACCTTCACAGAGTCGGCATGACATGCACGTTGGATTTATGTTATGGTTTGTAACTCACACTATTTTCAGATACCTAGTATGAGTTTTCAACTTACATGGAAAAACACTGTTTTCGTCTTAGCATTCCATGAATATTTGAAACACATCCTGTGCACTTAAACATGTAAAAAAACACTGGAAACAAGTGAATCGCAATCTCTATGCAAGGTCCATTATCAGGGTGAAAGTGTGAGCATTCAACTCAAATACCACATTGCAGAACAAATTGTTGAAAAGGGAAATATCGTGATAAACTGGATAGTTCTCGTATGGTTCAACCTGACGTTATAAATGTTTTACTTCAGATTTATCAAGTGTTTTCACACTGGCGTTTCCAATGGCACGAAAGTTGTCATTAATAATTGGGCTTATAACCGTCGTTGGTTTCCTCTGTGGATAACATGGATCTGCTCTTCACTAGTTTTTGAAGCATATGAACAACTAAACTCTGTTCAGAATGTGTATGGGAAGGACGTACAGACATTTTACGTTGACAAGCGGAGACATGACGTTCTGGTCTTTTTACAAATACCCTACACAGGAGCCAAAGATTTGTCGACTCTGCTTCAGAACGGTCTTATTTTTGACAAGTGCCGTAACTGTCAAGGACAACGAAACTGCCCATGTTTTGTATATAGCAGGGAAGAAGTGTTATTTTCCAGCATTAAACATCCATGGCCGTGTGGATATTATCCAGCCTTGAGGACACTGGAGGCGTGTATTGGCGATATTCGAAACCAAGGCCTTCGTCGGGGAGTTCTGAAGAATACGAGGCACGTTGTTTTAAAAACAAAATGTCAGTTATGTTTTTTGTATATTCATATGCATTGATTCTGCACTGTGATGTGCATCATTTCACCCAAGTTGGGTAGTTAATGGTTACAGCTACGAATGAAATGTGCGCATTTTTTTTTTTATATACTAAAAGCAAACACTTTTGGGGACCGACAAAAACACCAGAAACAATAGTAACGTCCCACATTAGCAAATCATTTACGCATAAATCTTGTTTTAATTCCACATATAGCTCGCAATCTGCATAAGGACTCAAAGGCAATGTAAAACATGATACGTATTGTTTTTCAGGTATCTTTACATGACACTTCTACGTTACCCACTCCATCACTTCTACCACGAATGGCACGAGGTCAGGACCCATGGATGGCCAAAGTGGTCTCGGATTTCTTCTGCCAAACTGGACAATGCAAATCCAGAATGTCGTGCAATGTCCAAGGGGAAAGATGTCAGTTTCAAAACTTTCACTAGCTGTCCGCAGAATCCCGCATTCAACAGACAAACACGAATGTTAGCAAATGTTTCCTTGGACGAATGCCTTTCTACCACAAGAATGTCCGAAAAACAGTGTTATGATAAAATGTTGAGCAGTGCCATAGACACACTTAAGCATATGCCATTCTTTGGAATAACGGAGTATTCGTACTTAACTCAACTCGTTTTTGAAGAGACGTTTCGGTTTAAAGTGCTTGATAAATATGTTCATCCACTCCATATGGAAACATTCATGTCTTTTGACAATATTTCACATGAAGAAGTGGATACCATTATTCATCTCAACAAATATGACTTCTTGTTGTATGATTATGCACTGGAGTTATTCTTTGAAAGATATGACAGTCTAGTCACATTTAGGCTTAATTAATCTCATTAAATTATGTTTACGTCGTAAAAGGAAGTTACTGTTTTATGATCGACCAACGTGTTCACTTGGTTTTGGGTATTTTTGGCTTTGAATATTGAAACATGTGTACAAAACCAAATATAACCAGACAGAGTATAAAAATCCGCCTGGCATGCAGGATGACACCGTTTGGATCTGGATTCTATTGTCCCACTTAAAGGAAGATCATGAGGTCTTACCGGTACCGTGTACACTGGTCGCTTTGAATACTGTTTCATATTGATTCCACAGTTGAAATAACTAAAAGTTAACTGGAAATCAGTCCTTATAGGACATGGTATGAAACCAACAAACAACAAAGAGATGGGGTGTTTTGAACAATTGCATTCTACTAATAACTAAGTTTACCAAATAATGCACACCACTACTAAGATATGAAAGTAGTGTGATGCAAAGGCAGAGATTATAACAATAAAGACAGTTATGGTAATATTCATCTCAAGCATGCGCAAGCTAGCTCTTTGCTGAGTACCTGGAGTAAGGACGACCTTCATACTATGCGGATGAAATGTGTTAACTCCCCTTACATATTTAAGAAAAAGCCTACTGATCTTTCTATAATGTTCTCGGCGTCAACAGAAGTTCGTAGTACATTCCTGAACTAAACATACAACAAGTGAAAAAAGAGCACAACATTGCAAATTACTGAACGTCAACATGCACAATGTACCTCGAACATTGAGTCACAATGAATAACACTGCCACATATCAAACTTTCATGATGAAACATGTCAGACTTATGATGACAAGGACAATTCACACTTGACACATTGATTGTCTGTTGTCAGAGAAAGTGCCACGACTCTATTTTGCCATACCTTTCATGTGCACAAAACAGCATGTCACAAAACACCCAACACGATGATATTGATAAATAATAGACCTTCAAGAGTTATTGTATGTGCACGTGTAGCTTGTACTTAAAGCTGCAATAAAACGATAAACCTTTGCTTCATTTCCTGTACTCCGACTTGACATCTGCAAGAAATTATTCTCACTTAAACATGTATGATTCTGACAAAGCGTATAGGAGTCTCAACATTTAAACGTGGACCTTTACTTGAACTAGTTCCCATCAACACGATATGTTTCTGATATCATACGCACACCATATTGCACCTTACTGAATTTCAACAATGTATTACACTTGGATCATTGCGTCACAATGAATATCACTGTCACATATCAACATTTTATTATTAAAGCTATACTAGGCAAAACTGAAGACTTGACACTCGGGATTTTTTTGGACTAGGTCTTTAATATTAGATTTAAGACATTACGTTTAGTTGTATGCTGTGCACAGAACATCTTGACATCAAAGGACAGCAAAAACAACAACAAACAAACAAATCTCGCCAAAACTTTTAACAACGATAACGTTCATGGTGTCAAGGTACCCTCCAAAATGAAGTTCACTGCGTGGAGAACAATTCGATTGTGGTCTTCAGTGTCACGCCTCCCACAGCACGCTGACGTTCTTGGGTTCCCAAACAAAGATTAAAATGAAAAGTTTAATTTGTTTTTCCAGCTCACTTTCTCAATTTGAGTGTTCAGTTTAAGCAAACATACATCAAATGACCTCATGAATTTGCTTTTCACACGTGCATTTCTTGTTTTTTCATCTTTATAGGCTAGAAAGTCAAGGTTTGCATGTGAAGTTATAATTTCACGTGATTAAAGCATTCACACTGTTCACTACTCATATAATTGCATAACTATTTGATTAAACAGAAAAAAAATCAAAATTTATCAGAGTCAATTTTAATGTAACACATTGTTACTCTCACTCATATTTCAAAATGTTCGATAAAAATAGAGGGGGATCTAACACTAACATCTAATGACCCCATGATGACAACAATATATGACGTCGTCGCAAAGTCATAAGACCTTAGCTTGCAGTATGGTAAAGTGCATATGTCAAAACAAGGACAATGTGTGTGTGAGTGTGTTCCTATATACCAACTTGACATATAAATCGATATAAATAGATTTTTAGATATTGCTGCCATGACTGTAACACTTGAACAGGTTGTATCACCAATGGTGTGACAAGTATGTAAAGTTTCATCTTCTTTGGACTAGTGTTATTGTCAGAGATGATGTTACAACGCACGGCGGACAGATCACAACAAAAGCTCACATAGTGTTTGATGAGGTAGGCTGTGAAGGCATCGAGCATTCTAGATAAGGCATAGCACTATAGGACAACATGAGGTATAGGAGGTTTTGGTTTCTTCTTCAACTTGATTTTCACCTTGCTTTAAAATGCTTTCCTGACAGTCTTCGCGAAATACGTTACAGCTCGATTTCAAAGCACAAGAAAAAGATTGTGTTGAGATCATTTCGTGAAGCACGAGCATGCGTATTTCTATTTTTATTGCGTTTTCCCGTCTTCTCAAATGTCACAAGCCGTTGTTTTTGTCATCACTGATCTGTGCATGAGACTCTAATAAACAAAACAAACGGAAGTACCTATCATCGCTTCTGAGTGGTCATCTATTACGAATGTTTTGTTGTCTTACGATATAGGATTTACTGTTTAACAAGTGCTACGTTTACATACTTTCCAAGCTATTGTTAATTTTCTTAAGTGTTCAAAGGCAAAACCAAGGACAACTCAAAGGCGGAACTTGACACATTGTTGGTCTGTTGTCGAAAATGTTCTATGACTGAGCGAGGTTGGAGTTTCAAAGCTCCATTTGGCCATACCCTTTAGGTGTACAAAAATAACTTCTTACAAAGACTTAACTTAATGATTACACTGAAACAAAACAGGTAGATATATAGGAAATATGTGCACCTGCAGCTTGTATTTATAGCTGCAATAAAATCACAAATTATGACCAGCTCCGAGTACACCGACTTCACATATGCAAGAAATAACCCATCCTTCAACATGTATTATTCTGTCTTAGTGTAGAAGAGCAGCAACATTTACACGTGGACCTAACGTGATCTAGTTCCCAACACCAGGATATGTTTCTAATATTCGACGCCCAAGCGAAAACATTTACCACGTCAGAAACATCCTTTTGATGCTCTTACCTCATCGGTTACAGGTTGCTATCATCACATTCCCATTGCTGTATATGCCTCAACGGTTTGCCGTCATGTAACAAGGTGGATACAAAATAGAAAAACAAAACATATAGCGGTGAAAATATATATGAGAATCAGTAATGACACCACATGTTTGCATTTTCATGTGCTCTTCGTTTATGACTGCTGGAAGCCTATAGAAATGCAACATTATCCCATATCATGACATCTGATAGTACAATAAGGTACCCGAATCATGCCCAGAACATCAAACCCTCAACAAGAAAATAATAATAAAGAAGAAGTAATCATCCTCAACTAGTGCTACCGAGTCTGACTCGAATACAGGTGACACACCGGCAAGTAAACGCCCCGTCGGTATGAATGTAGGCGAGGCTGTGAGAAGTTCTCTGGACACGGTCAACACACAACCACCATTTCACCCAAAGTATATGCAAAGCCAAGGTAAGTACCAACAAAACCCTTACCCCCAACCACAACAAACTCAACACAATCCCGACACGGCGGCCATTTTAGCCAAGTTGGATCAGATGGATGCCAGACTCGCTAAGCTCGACACTATTGAACATGATGTGAGTTCTATAAAAGCAGACATGGCTAGGCTTGAATTGAAAGTTCAGGAGATCGATGGCATTAAAACACGTTTAACTGAAGTCGAAGCAAGTACACGATTCATCAGTGATGGTTTCGATAGATGGGACGCCGATAAAGTAGGTTTAGAAGCGGATCTACAATCACTGAGGGGTAAGGTGGATGCATGTGCATCCGAAATATCGCGCTTAAGAGAAGACCACTTCGCTCTAAGAGAGTACACAGTAGATCTCAGGTGCAGGTCCATGCGGGACAACCTTATATTTACTGGTATCCCCGAAACAGAACCCCAGCCTACACTGGATCATTGCCAGAATGTGCTGAAGGGATTCATTAAGGAGCATCTCCAAGTAGACTGTGATGACATGAAAATTTAAACGTGTTCACAGGATCGGAGCTAAACAACATGGAGGAACAACGAGACCACGAGCCCTCATCGCAAAGTTTATACACACACGAGACAGAGACACGGTAACGGGATCAGCTCGTCGACTAAAAGGTAAATCTTTCAGTGTCATGGAGCAGTTTCCAGATGAGGTCGCCCAATACCGAAGGGAGGTGCTCATGCCCCTGCCGCGAGATGCCAGGAGACAAGGTAAACAAGCCTACATGATCATAGATAAACTGTATGTAGACAGGAAACTACAAGAGGTATCCACCCCACCTCCTTACGGACGCCCAACTGTAACCTACACCCGTAGTGCCCCCCTAGGACAGGCACGGTGGTCAAAACCTCCATACTGACCAAGGATGTGACTCTCATTGTGTAGCTGATGACAGGTCTCGTACAACAACAGCAACTCAACGTACAACTCTGTCAACAATGTAAACGTGATTTATTATGTAAGGGTTCAAATACAACTCATTCGTTTCAAGAGGATAACCATCCCATGTCACCAATACATGTTGATAAGGATATAACCAATGACTTACTAGTAATGCATCCACCTTCCATAATTTTATCTAATGAAAGTCCAAGTGAGCCATTTGCACCAATCATGACAATTGACAAAAATGCAAGTGACAATAACATTCCAGTAAATACCATAACATATGTTCCATGTAAACCCCCCTAGTCTATCTCATATTATAACCTCCTCTGTGACATCAAATGTGCGCAATCATAATGCTGATACAGACTTAGTTGAACCAAATACAAACACAAACATGTCTGCTGATACTTTCAGCAATAAAACAAAACATTTTGAAAACCTCGCTAAATTTCTAAATGCCTTGTCAGATGCACTGAAATTGTAAACGAATTATAACAATAATAATTAATCTAACTATCATAGTATCCGCCATCTTGATTGTGTATTTATGTTAAATTGTATATCATTATATTCTCATATAACACCGTGGGTGGGTTTTTAGAGAATAAAATGTTCTTCTTCACACTAGTTGCACGACCACCTTAGTGTTTGCTTTTTCACTGATGGTGGATGCACAAATGACGTTACATGGACAAACATAATTTCGCCAATAAACTCTGATACAGTGTCAAGACTTGGTCAAACGACATGGCTCGTTTATGAAACAACAGAATTTAAGTTTCGCAGTTGACTCTTCTGGAACACAACGGCTAATTAGATAGTCATCTTTCACTTGAGGGGCGGTGGGGTAGCCTTCTGGTTAAATCGTCCGATCGTCATGCTGAAAACCCGGGTTCGATTCCCCACATTGGTACAATGTGTGAAGCCCGTTCCTGGTGTGCCCGCCGTGATATTGCTGGACGATTGCTACAAGCGGCGTAAGAAGGAGGAGGTCATGGACACATACACCTCCCTCCTTCATCCCCAACCACCTTCTTGCTGACATGTTCCTTTATGCAGTTTTTATCGATCAGTAAAAAGCCAATTAGACTGAGAATTTGAAATGAAGCTTGAGACACATCGTTGATGTAATATCGAACATCAGTAGTCAAATAGCCAACTTCTGTTCACAGATTTACCCTCCAAATAGAAGCGAACATGGAATCCACCTCATGTGATCACTTGCGTTATAATTCGACTTTATAATATTCCAACAGTTCCAGACATTGGCGTCTCTATTTCAGAACGTTAAACGTACAATCGGGCTTCCACTTTCAACGATGAATTGAAAAGGCGTTATACCACTCTCGCTCAGACATTTTTTGATCAGGGTTACAGCATTCGAGACCGAGGTAAGGTTTCAAAAGTTTATGAGGAAGATGTGTCGAGAGTGTTTGTAAATTTGTGGCACAAACGGCCATTTCCTTCTCTTCGGTTTTCTTTTCAAGCAGACGATTTGATTTGCCTTTTCATGGGTTTGTTAGCTTTCCAAACCTTGATCATTTCTGTTAATGTCCAAACCATTTTTGGTGCGGTGCGGTAGCCTAATGGTTAAAGCGTTCGATTCCCCACATGGGTCCCCCGCCGTGATAATGCTGGAATATTGCTTAAAGCGGCGTAAAATCATACTCACTCACTCATTCACTCAAACCATTTTTATGTTATTTCTCTACTTTGGCAAAGACCTTAATGGTAACAGCCCAGTTCGCGGTATTTAAGTTAACAAGTTACACGACCTTTTCCCGTCAATGTTCAAACCATTTTTATGTTATTGTTTTTACGTTGGCAAAGGCCTCAATGATAATAGACCAGTGTACGGTTGTAATTTATCTATAAGTCACACGACATTTTGTGCTATCTAGTATCGAAAGTTTCACCAAGTGAGTCATGTAGCATTTTTTTTTTGAACTAAGTATTATTTTTTAATGAAAAGTACAATGTTCAGTGTTACTATGATTTGGGTTGATTTAAAATGAAATATTGAAGGGACGTAGAAGCACACACATTTTAGTATCATTTGTTATAATCAATTGATTTTTCCATCACAAGGGATACATATACTAGCTACATAAAGAAACTGTGCACACAGAAAATTCCTTCAGAATTAGAATACAACACAGAAAAGACGAAATGATAGAGACACTTTATAAGCTGAAGTATCGGACTACAACAAAATGTCAAAAGAACATGAACAAAATCCGTAACGATGACGTCAGAAGTTCAAAATCGAGTAGGTGGTCACATGACGAAGTCACAAAGTCAATAACGGGTATGACCACCATGTGCGTGAAGCACAGCAGTGCATCGACGACGCACAGAGGCTACCAAATGAGCATTGAAAGCCTGGGGAATGGTTTGGACGTGGTCACTGTCGTCTGGAACCTGTGTATGAGATGAGTCACCCGAATCCATCTGTCCTGTCTTGGCGTCGTTACGTCGGGGACGCCCAGAACGTGGATGGTCGGTGACGTCATTACTGTTTCGATAACGCCTGATCAATGCAGATATCGTGTTACGATGGCATTGGAAATGTGCTGCCACCTGTTGTTGGCTCATTCTTGCTCGAACCATTCCAATAGCTTCTTGACGTTGAGCAGATGTTAATCTTGGCATGATGTGCATGTGACTTCTCATGTGAATTTGTGTACGTTTGAATGACCAAGGATCAAGCTTTCGACAGTAAATGCAATTTCTGAGTTTCACATGTTGTGTGCGGTTACACGGACTGCACGTGCAGTAACACATTGCAAGTCCATAGGCCACCATCAATGACGTCACGTCGCCTGGCACGTTCATGAGCGTTTGCTTGTCTCCAACACTTGCTATGTTCACACTTGTATTTATGTATAAAGACACTGTGTGCCTATATTTATATTTTCTGTGTGCACAGTTTCTTTTTGAGGCCAGTATATTTCAGGTTCAAAACAATTAAGGGTCTCTTTTTTATTATGTTAATAATCATTTAAAACTTTTTTGAAAGAATTAGAATTGTTTGAATTTGAATAACATTTTTGAAAATAGATCAGTGGGATTTAATAATTGGTAGATTAAAGTAATAACTGAGATTGTTAGTGACTGTATCCTCAAAGGGAGTTAAAGTATTGTAAAATTATTGACCCCTGGGAGGGTCTTTCAAGGTATAATTAATCTGACCACATTTTCTAATCGTTGTATATATGTTCGTTTGAATTAATGGTTAGATTTGTTCAATTTACCAACAGCTGAAGGGATGATATACATCGAGCAGGGGTCCATGCAGGTAGCAAACGTACTGTAACTCATCATGGTCCTTAGTATGTCAATCTACATTCGGTTGTTGGCTACCTATAGCCCATTTCTATATTGTATTGCTACAGTGTTTTATGTATATATGCTGGTTTTAAGTGTAAATCTGTGATAAACTAGTTATGTTACTGTCTTTTGCAGACAGATTAGTATATTGGCTAACTTTTTATTTATTTATAAATTTACAACTTTCATAGTCACGGTATGGCTGAAATACTGCCGATGTGACTTTAAATATTAAATCACTAACTATAACCAAATGTGCAACTGTATCCGAACTGGTGTTTCGTTATATGCATCACATTATGCAGTAAAGTCTTAGGATTTGTCGTATGAGGATGATAGCGCATGTCGCCACCGCTGTAGAAGTCACGATTATTGCCAACAAACGTTTGCGAAATGACCAAGAACATTCTCAAAGACATTCTCTGTAGAGTTTAAAAACTCGCCGAGTGGAAGCCTAGTGGCCAAGGATTTCTCACGGTGCTCCGAAGGTTGGATTCTCCACATAACTATAATGTGTAACCCCCATTTCTGACGATGCCTGCCGTGAAGTTGCTGCAATGTTTCTAAAAGCAGCGCAAAGCCATACTCGCTGACTTAGTTTACATTTTAAACATCCATACGTCCCACATCCCAACAGGAATTCATCTTTGAAAATAATCAAGCCAAGTGACTTTGATATTTACATGATCAAGTCTAGTGAGTTAACGTAAGAGCCAAAGGTAAACGCTAAGGCAGGCCATTCAGAGTTGCCATTTGCACTGAAACATTGACACCACCAACCTTGTGGAATTGAGTCGTTCTGTATGATTCGACTTGTTGTTGACACACTGTATTCAATTTGTCTCTGTTTGTCTCCCAGTTACCATCATTAGGTATATACAATAAAACATGCCCTGAGTCACATCTTCATTAGATACGTTCCAATGTACGAAAGCAATCCAGTAAGATGCACATTTGAAGTTGACGTGAAAGCGACGGAATAATGTAATCAATGTCTGGCTTAAAACAAACTCAATCAAAGAGAATCTATTCATTGTATTCATCAAGAGGTACATGGTACGTGTCATGAGTACACGATACTGTTACATATAGGACTATATAGTTAGTGCCAGTCTGGCTGCGTTGATCATTGCTAACTGTTAGGCTTGTGTTTGCTCATCAGTCTGAATGTTGACACCGAGCCCTCAACACACAGATGTATAGGCAGCATTCAGGAAGAGTTCATTCAACAGAATTTGTTTTTGGGTTGAGTCTTACACAGAAAATGTACACCGTAATGTGATCATGCAGTTGGAGCCTGTCTAATGTTATCTTTTATTTGGAAACCCAGTTGCATGTTGATATTGTGACAATGAGATTTGCTTTTAAGAAATATTTCTTACGGTTTTATAACGTGTATGATAAAGGTTTATTCTCATCATTCTATTCAACTGGGACTCTTTCTTGTGGTTATGGCGTTTAGAAGTTAGTATGTCTTAAGTGAAAAACCATTAGTATTCTGTCACTATCAAATGGACGCCCTAGATCGATCCATTCCTTTCTCAATATACCAATTTCGCTTATATTTGAAGAAGTTACAGATAGCAAATTTAGCTGCAATTTATGTTAGCGAAAGTCAGTATTGCATGTGACATCAATGCATAACTAATGCATTAATTTATAACATCGAAATAAGGAGGAAAGTTTATGATATACATGCAGTCCGTTTGGCTCAAAAGCGGACCGATGAATTGCAATCTAACTCGAAAACTAATAAACATAAAATACTCAATGAAACACTGATCATAATAAAAACATCAGACTAACTATGTGTGGTTTTTGCAGAATTTATGTCCTAAAAATAAAAAAGTTGTTTAACAAACTATCATTAAAATATTGACACAGTTCACTATTTGTTACGAGGGAGGAGTGCAGAGAAAGGGACAGCCAGGTGTGCGAGAAAGGATGGAGACGGCACAGCACAGGTTAATGAATCAATAACTTTGTCGTCACTTGTGCACGTGCTTCTCTAACACATGGCTGTATATTGAGATCCGTTCAACCTCGTATAGTTGAAATATTGCTGAGTGCATCTAAACTCACATCCGTTAAACCTTGCATCTCACTTATAAAATGCTTTGAAAATAGCTGCGTATATCATACATGCATGACATGTTCATATGCGCCCATTATTCAGTATCATATAGTTTGTTGAAACAGTTCCTCAAAATATATATGACTATGTGTTCTTGACCTATATCGCTTTCCTTTATGTTAGTTTTCAAGCGAAAGACATTAAATGGTAATACTGGACACGTGTGTATTTGTTTTTGTTGGTCCAGCTATGTTTCAGCTATATGGCGGCTGTCTGTAAATACTCGAGTCTGGACCGGACAATCAAGTGACTGGCATCGTGAGCATTTATTTTACGCAATTGAGATGGATAACATGTGTCAACCAAGTCAGCAAGCCTGACCACCCGATCCCGTTAGTCGCCTCAACAAGCATGGTTTGCTGAAAATCAATTCTTCTCTCACAGCGTCACGGGTCTGAATCATTGAGTGAGTGAGTTATTATTTAACGTCACATCAAACAATATTCGCAAACAGCCTTAATGAAATAAATACTTGTAATGTTGGAAAATCAGTATGCATCTCATCTCGTTTTTCTTTTCAAACAATATTCGCAAACAGCCTTTGTAATTCACTAAAACGTACGTTTGACCCCGTTTCCTTTAAATATCATCAATAAATATTAACCCTTCAATGGCCAGCTATGTTACTGATGATTATTCTTTCTCGCATTTCAATTTTTACATTACACCAAAACAGATTGACTGTAAATCTTAGTGTCACATTTTGCCTTTTCATAACAGTTATACAAACATAGCACTCATACTTTAATACCTTCACATTTACAACAACATGACATGACACTTTATTTAAGCCTTTTTACTTACGACGTGAAGATATATTTGTCAGCAAGTTTCGTACGCTAGCATCTGAAGGACTCGGCATGGATGGGATACGATTGTTTCATTTTGGTAGGAGTGGAAAATACTAAAGTACTGTCGGAAATAGAAAAAACCCTGATTTGTCGCATTTATATTAATTTACAATTTATGTAGTTAATATGTGAAAGTGTGAAATATCTGTTAACCTAAGTTCGGCCTAACTACAGACTCATCGGTAGAGAGATAGGAAACGTAGAAAAAGGACTTTACTGAGGAGAGACTAGTGCAGAAATAAGCAATGTGGCTTTTGTAGAGTCCAAAGCGACTTATTTGGAAGAGACCATGACTTAATGCAAATTAGTGTGCGGTGATATTGTATTGCAAAGGACACTTTTTAAATGCCCATTTCAAAATAAACTGATCTTTATTATAAACGATAGCTGACGTAAACAATAATAACTTTAGTACTGAAACTATTAAGGATGTAGCTACCATGGAGTCTCACTATCACTATAAAAAGATACAGGTTGGAGGGGTCGTCTCAAACGGTGTGTCAGGACGGGTGTCACAGGCGGTGGTTGGGGTCGGACTGGGTGATAGAGATATCAGATGAGATAAGATAATCCTTTAGGGAAATGTATTGGGGAAGCAAACGGCATGTCATAACAATTTACAAATACTATCCAATCCTGTCGATCATCGGGTGGTCATGCCACCTATATATTTTGAGACAGTTAATACGAAGGCTGATTTAAGCTTTTCTATGGGTATCATCCTCTTTTACATATCTCCACATAAACTTTGTGAAAGAAAGACACGTAAGATGTCAATCAATAGATGAGACATATTCAACACACATAAGAAAGCATAAAATATCGTTGAGATGACTCCTTGTGCCCGTAAGCAGCACATGCATTTCATGCCAGGTGAGTCGACGGTCCTTCGTCATACCTGGCTGAGTGACCTAATTGCCATCTATAACCTGATGTATTGTTTTCAGCAGCTATTGGTATTTTTTCTAATTAGGGGCCAATTTTACGAGTAAACATGCTTTTCTGGATATCCTATTGCACATTCTACTGGATATTTCGACATATGCTATTTACAATTCTGTAAATTTTAGGGATACATAGTAACAGCCTAAAAACAGGGTTTTTTTCTATTTCCGACAGTACTTTACATACAGAGACTGATTGTTAATTAAAGTCAGAACTTTTCGCTCCGCTTATTAAGATTGAAATCCGTCTAGACAATATGTTATATTAGCGAATAGGGTCTAGCGTCTCACTCCTCCAATAAGGTGATCTGGATAATGTCATGAAATATTGCCGTCTTGACTGTGAAAGGTCAAAGGTACCTTTATGTATCTATATGGGTCCGGTCATAATGGCTCTGTTCAAGTCTGAGTTAAACATACTTACTATGCGATATTTGACATTGCTTGACTTCTTACTGTCAAACAACAAACGAAAACAAACTACATTTCCAAATATGGTCCTTCTTAGAAACCACTTTGAATTCACTCATGATTTGTGCACGCGATTATTGTTGCTGAAAGTATAGTTTTATATGATGATGTTAAATGCATGAGTACACAGAAGTAGTTCCATGATTTTGAAATATACCCTCAGCTGATACTGTTCGAATTCACCTCCATACTGACGACACAGTTCTAACGTCGACTAGTATCGACACATAGTTTCTGCCTGGTATTTAGTGATAACTTTGTTTCATGCAGTTTTACCTCAAGAATGCGGACGCAAAAACTTCAAGAGTGTGCAATGATAGCAAAGTAGACTCGTGATTCAATGTGAACTGTGTAATCTTTGAGCTGAGGGCCTCTGGGCGTTTATCCTTAAAACGCCTCTCTATATATGTTCTAGGTCAGCAATAGAAAGGTGTCTGAATTGTGTGACGTGAAAAGAGGCTTTGCTGGGATTCATACGGGTGGCAGACTTAATACCTAATATGCCCTTGTTGGACCAACATCTGTACACAGCTTTCCCTGTGGATCCAATTTCATTCAGAAATATTTAGAACTCAACGACGTGCCATTCAATAGCCACACAAAAACACAAGATTCATGGTTCAAGGCCTTCCGGACATGCAGAAATTCAGAAGAAGCAAATATTATTCCTATTGATTGACAAACTTCTGAAATTAAATTTCCGGGATCTTTTTTCAAGTAATAATGAGTTTCCCTTAGTTATATCTTAAGCTGCGATTCCAAGAGGATGTTTAATCAAATCTCGGAATGTTCCATACTGCTAAGATTTATTCCAGACGAAAAAGTAACATTCTTCCGATGGCGGTGGAAGGACTGAAATACAAGACTTGAATACTGAATTACAACCTGATTTGACAATTTCCGACAGAAAAAGAGACATTCCTGTACTCTGTAAAACTCTGTTTCAAATCTGTTTCTTCGTGGCCTTTGTTGTGTCTACAGACTGACGTGAATCAGTCTGAAAAATACAAGTTAGGCCCCGAAGCTTTCTCACATGGATCTAAATGTAGATTGACATAGTAAGGTGAAGTCGACTTCACATGACAAGCAGCTCACACACACTTGTAACACTTCACGTTTTCGTTCTAAAGCGTTACTTTGAAACCTGTTGACTATTGCCATCGGCCTGTTACACCAGTTCTTCTTATGTTATTAGGACAGAGGAATGTGGGTATTATTCTTTTTCTCAATTGCTTCAGGGGCTGAAAACATAATATTATCAAGTCCATTTTCGGGGATTACATGGATAATTCGTGAGCCGTAAGAGGCGTTGATATATTTCGCTATTGACATGAGATTTGACGGGTGCCACAGATGGAACAGATGCGTTCACCTTTTCTTGAACATTTCTTCACCCTTCATTAGTGTTTCAAAAGGCATGAGATCATCAATACTATACAAACGACTCCATTTTTAGTGAGATTTCGTCTGACTATAGAAAGGAATGTTTCGCGCTTCTATTGACTAAGATATCCCTTTATATTCTAAAATAATCAGTATGTGCATTAATATATTTGTACATGCCTGTGTCACCGTTGCTGAATGAGAACTATGGTTGAGACCCTTCAGCATTTTATTTCTGTCAAAACGGACCTGTACTATTCCTGAAGCAACACCATCGTAATATACAACCTTTGCCTGAAATATTGTCCTTATTACGTGGGTCGATCAAGACATAGTCGGCCTTACTGTATTATCGATGTCTAATGTTTGAAAAACTTCATTCTTTTACTTGAAGGAATCATTAGCAAAGCGATATCCAAAATGTCACATATGTAGGTAATATGGTTCCCGAGATATTAGTCATCACAACACATTGGGGTATAATATTTCTAAATAATGCAGAAAAAGAAAAGCTATCTGCTATTTGGTACCTCTTGGATAATGGTATGTCCTCAGATAATATCATATAAAATATGTTCAGTATAGTATTGGAAGAGTTCCCATTCAAACTGGCCGTGTTTACAATATATTGAGAGCTGACACTAGTGTGACCATTCAGTATTTAGTTTGAACCCTTGGCATCATGTATGAATAATTGAGAACATTAGAATAAGTTATGTCGTTATGATTACGTGATCTGAAAAGAGGTGGATAGTGTCTCCAAAACAAGCTCTTCCAGTAAACATGAAGGGGAGAGTCACATAAAGAAGTGACTGTAGTTTCAAACTGCTTTTTTATGCACTTTAATACCTAAGTTTGATTCTAGTAGACTTCTACCCATCTCACACACACCAATGTTTTTTGCATATTTGGTTTCCTGAGGTTTGTGATGCACTTATTGCAGAGTTTGCGTTTTTGGGGGGTACCAAGATAAAAAGTCAAACAAAATTTGGATCACGAGGCTGGAACATAGCAAAATCAATTTGCTTTAGGTTGGCAGATAATATGTAGCAGCATAACACACATAAACAGCTGTATTTTATCATTTTCTAGGTGAGGCCGACTACTTTTTGACCGACCTTCGTATAGATTCGTGAAGGGCAAAAGTACCGGTTTTTGCGTCTGGTCACCACACATAACATATACTTAAGTGTGGATATTCAAATAAATGGGTCCGACGCGATTTTGTTGACAGCACACAGCACACGTTCATGTGATTCAGACTATTCTAGGATCAAAGAGTGAAAGCGTTTCTCTGGGTGAAATTTAGAAATTGTAGATGGTATATAAGAACATTCTACTTTCTCAAACAGTGTTCAATGTACATATCGCTCTCAGTTTTGTCACTGGTCTGTTTGAAATATTGACATGAAGATCAAAGCCATGTAATATAAGAATAACTAAAACCTGTGTACACTTATGGTGACACTTGACAAATATCCAAACATCCCTTACTTCGAAACAGGCTGGGAGACCTTGGGAGTTGAATTACATACGCGAAAAACTTGTCTATTTATTAGTTGGTTATGTTGGCAGACAGCTGGGTCATCAATGTTATAGTGAGTGAGTGAGTGAGTTACGATTTAACGTCACATCGGCAATATTGCAGCCATATCGTGACGAGAAATGTTTTATATAAATAATAAATCAAAGTTGCTAAAGAATCAGTCAGCGAAGGACTGTAAAATAACTAGAGTATCACAGATGGAGTCTAAAACTAGCATGAACATCATCAATGTTATAGGCTCAAATACATGGTGGAATGTAAAGTGCGTGTTTTCACGTACAAGGATTCAGATGTTCAGCCAGATGTAAACATGTTCCATTTACAACACAGATGGAATCACATAGTTCATTAGTTCAGTGTCTAATGCACGCAGAAGCGGCTACCTTCCAACAGTTTCTATTGTTTCTGATAAAGTATTAAAATTACATCTTACATGCAAGTGAGTGAGTATTGTTTAACGTCGATTTCAGCAATGTCTGAGCGCTAAACATTGACTTTTCAAAGCAACTTCATATTGGAATGGAACCGAAACCTTCAGCATGAAGAAGGGACGGTGTTGCCTCACTCACTCGGCATTAAAAGTTGACGATTTCTGCCCAAGGATACTCCGTCACGACACGTTACATAATAGTCAGTCAGTCCTTCCGCATCTTAGTCTTAGTATTAGGAATCTTAGTCCATATACAACCCGTGAAATGCTATGATATAATCAACAAAATGTTCATGCTCAGCCTATAGCTTTATATATATTTAGACATCAAGTACAGACCCGTGATATAGCTGGAAATTTGCTGAGCGCAGAGGTAATCAAACAAATCCGCGGATCATCATAAAGTATAACCTAACTCATAAATATAGGTTTCAACATTTTTGCAAACAAAATATCTAATATAATCACAAGATGCGTGTAGCATTCATGTTAAAAGAACCTCACATGAAATAAATGCCCGAATACATTGCTTCCAAGAAAATAGTTATCCCTCACCCAGCCTCTGTACATCCAGGGTCGAAGCTCAATCAATCATTTACATTTTCTCTATGGTTTAGTGATCAGCTGTGTCCTACACTGATGTTTGAGTTTACAGATGATTACTTACAAACTATGGATTCGAGTATACATTTACTGTTGCAATACAAATATACTTAAAGGAGATATATCTATATTAAATGTTAGGCGAGTTCTCATTTTCAGTCTCTGCGGTCACGAATTCTACTCAATTATCACTTTCAAAGCTTTGATTCCGCAGGCATTTGTGATGTTCGTTCGAGATTTAAACCACTTTTAGACCATTGACCAGCTGGATCAAAAATAAAGTCAAAAGTGCAGATGGTGATTTGGACATTGGACTTTCGTCATGTTGTGAACATTCAAGTTAATACTACTTCTGAGGTGGCTTATGAGCAAGAATTCCAAAGAGCAATTTCTATTGATTCATACTCGTATAGGTCTTCTCACCTCATAAAAAGGTACAGTGACTCATTGTGAGCATCTGTTGAAATAGCTAGAGACAACATTGCTTTGAAATTTTAAACATGTAAAAAAATGTAACACATCAGAATAAGGCTGAAAATGTCATATAAAACTTAAGACCAAAGACCTGTTTTGTTTTTTTTTTGTCAATCTGAATGGTGAGAGTTCTCATCACATCTTGGTCTTTGAATAACCTGACCGAGACTACGCCTGCAAACTTGGCCAGCCAGAGGTCTTATGCAACAGCAAGGACTCCTGGAGCTTTTTATTGATTTGTTTCTTTTTAACTGTGACAATGCAAATATTTCTAATCAAACCAGATGCTTCACACCTATCCAATATCTTTATAAAAGAAACTAGCCCACACTAGATTGCAAAAAGGCAATAGCATCATATTAATGTTTCATCAAGATGAAAGTACTTTGATTGTTATTTGATCCATTTTCATTATGCGTAATTGCCATATAACCTTACATACCTCATTAACCGATCCATTCAAAATATTGTTGATTCTTGATGATGCCGTTCGGCATGTCTTTATCGTCTGGACAATCTCGAGTATCAACAAACTAATTGGACTGTATAACATTATACAAACATCCATCCTCCGTGCACTGATTAGACTGAGAATTGGTTTATTTCTAGAATCAACTCGAATTTGACCCATTGTCTGTCAGAAATAAGCCAATGTTCATGGCTCTCAGCAGCAAGGGTGATTGTTGGGTTTCCTAACGCATCATTGAGGGACGAATTCATTACTTTTCAAGCGGCGTCAGCCAAAACTCATTCATTCACACACTCGCACCGGAAATACATTCTTAAAGAACGAATAAACTTTCTTTTTTGGTACACTTTTAACCATTACATATGAAAGACTTGTGGTTAGTTTTAAGCGGAACACCAAATTCATTCTTAAAACACTTGTGGTTAATTAATACCGTGCGATTAAAAGTTGCCAAAAAGCCGTCTGTCGCCAGAGCACTGCAACGAACCGGAAGTGACGTAATGTGAGGAAGGATTTTTCAGTTAGTTGTATATAAAGTGTGTAACACGCTCATCATTTTGCTTATTTCTCGACGTTTTGATCGAGTAAAATAAATCAAAACCACTTACTAGTTGTAGTAAAATATGTATATGATTGATGACCAAAAGGATTTTGCATGACACAACTTGTAATATAACGATTTCTTCCTCGGAAGCGATGTTGTGGTCGAAGTGACAATAATATTGTAAGTAGTATTATATTCCAAGAGAGAAATTGTTATGTTATAAGCTATGTCATGCAAAATCCTATTGGCCATCAATTAAATACATATTATACTACCAGCACAAAGTAGTTTTGATTCGGTGAAACTCGGTCGGAAGTTCGCGACAGGACGCCGCCATTTTTAAAAATCGTACGTCACGAGCAAAAGTCTTTTCAAGAATTAATGAGATTATGGTTTGTTTTCATCAAGTTAGAAAATCAAAACTACTCGTAGTGAAATATTTATTTGAATCGTGACCAAAAGGATTTTGCATGACACAACTTGTAACATAACGATTTCTTCCACGGAGGCGAGGTGGGGGTCGAAGTGACAATAGTGCGCGATAAAATTCTTGCTACATTCACGTGGTTAACGTCCACTCAGCAGTATGTAGATACTAGTCAATGTACGTCTTTACATTTGATCTTATAATCCTAATTCACGCCGAAGACCCGCGTTCGATTCCCCACATGGGTACAATGTGTGAAGCCCATTTCTTGTGTCCCCCGCCATGATATTGCTGGAATATTGCTAAAACCTAATCTCACTCACCTAATTAGTTTATTATCATACTTGTATGCATTTTGAAACTTAATAAAAAGCAGACGATACTTATAGTGAATTTATAACAGGACTGTAATATCTAGACATTTTATAGTTTGCCAATGTGAATCATAATTCGCACACACGCCCTAGTGGATGTTGTCTGTCTCATTACACTTCACGGGGAAAGTAATGGTTCTGTTGAATGCTACGACAAATGAATAAAAACAAAATGCAAATATTAAAATTAAAACAGATTAAAGTTATAGGAACAATTTCAGGCTATTACCTTGTTCGAGGAATGTATCCATCAATATCCACATAAACGAGTGATATGCCATTCATCTGCAGCCGTTCCAAGTGATGTGTCTTTTAACAGTCTAATATGCGAAAAAGTGATAGATCGTTTCAGGTTTTTCACAAGGGGATATAGTCTCATTGGTCACCCAAGATAGCACACCTGGCAACAAATTGCATAATGTCCGCCATTCTTAAAAAAAAGTAATCTAGTTAGCCAATAATGAGCAATCAATCAATGTATTGGCGGTTAATCCTTTGAAAGAAGGACGTTTTTTTTAACACAGACACTTTACGACAGAGTGTATTCAGTATAGATTAGTATATCTACATACATGGACACTACCTTTTGACATATCCGCTGTGCAAGATAAAAGTAATTAATCAATCAGCGTGTTATCGGTAAATCCTTTGATCGATGTTTGTTTTGTAACTCGGCTGATAATTGTTCCATGCGCATATTACGTAACAGGTAATACATTTTCCACATCAGACCTTTATTTATAATGTTGAGTACTTACTCCAGACACAGGAAATGCCAAATGGGAACCTTTGAAGGGTAATCTAAGTGGTGTTACCACTAATTATACCTGTTATAAATTCATTAACTGACCATCAAGTGAATGATGACAAATAACATGTGTAGGTTTATACCACCTAACACGGGTTACAACAAGGGAGTATTAATTGCTGTATTGCATGTGAAAACTTATTGGCCGACACTGTTTTGAGAATACGAACAGAACTTCATTGTTGCATAAGAAATACATAAAATCATTTGCTGTGTGCTAAAACTGTATGTACCTATTTACCTAAGTAAATTTTCAGATTCTTCTAGAAATGGCAAAGTGGGGTTGTTTAGTTTACAGATTCAAATAAATCAAATGTCAATTTTTAATATTATACGTAATAAACGTCATATTTTTACATGACATGATTAAATATCGAGGTAAAAAACCCGAAGAAATGGGATCAATTTGGATCAGTCATTATACCATCCACGGAAACCGCGATGAGCGAGGCTAATCATCGTTTTCACTATCACTAGCGTCTGACTCGAACAAATAAGGCATGGCGACACCAAGCGATTTTGTCAGAATCGTCTATGAAAACAAGTTGTAACTCGGAAGCTTGGCAAAGCAGGTGACAAAATTAAATGACAGTAGATTGTGAGAACATATAGCTTTCATTTTTCACAACAATTGCCACGATTTCAGGTTTATACAAACCTGTAAACAAGATAATTTACCCCCTGAAATGTACATGAATTCTACATCGGCCCTCATATATATTACTCACATAACGTCACGGAGACGCGGTTGAAATTTCGTTCGCGGGTGAGAATTGTGCACTGTCGTCAAAAAGGTCGATTTAGGTTTATTAAAGATCGAAATGAGAAGTTTTAAGGACGGGGTTTCATTTATAACGATGCCAATTAGTGATTTATGTAGTTGTACCCCCCTAGAGTATATGTGATCTTGAACACAGCTAAACATAAATGGCCCTCAAGCACCAACCTCTATTTAATACTGTGGGGATGCAGATAAGAACTGTTTAAGTCTAGCCGTACGAAGCGACTAACGGTACCAGGTTGTTGGTCTCGTTGACGTGGTTGTAACCTAGGTGCGTCGATCGATGCTCATGATGTCAGTCACTTGACTGTATGTGTTTGTTCCAGACAAGGATATTTGCATTGGCGTCATATATCTGGAATATTGCTGGGTACAGCGTTAAACAATAAACAACAAACAAGTCAACAAACATTACCAAAATGTGTGTATTTGGCCGTGAGTAAGAGGTTGAAATATGATGACGAAAACGCCACAGTAAAGACATGATCAGATGATTTTGTATTTAGGATCAGTCTGAAAAGAATAGGGCAACTTCCAAACACTAGTCAGGAAGTGCTGCTTCTCGAACCCACAATGAGCTTTCAAGAATGTCATGATTTAAAATTATAGACTTATGTTCTGACTTGGTGACTAAGGTCGTTTTTCCCGACGTATTGCTTAATTGTTAATATAAATTACTGATTTGGCTGGGCCAGATTCGATTATTTACAAGCTGCCGTTATATTGGTGAAATATTGTCGAGCGTAATATTAAACAAGAAATACCATTTTCTCAAAGCCACTTTATCCTCCTATGTGACAACATATTTACTGTTTCCATACACCATTTATAAACACCATAAACTCGAGGACTGTTATTAATTGATGTGAGGCATTTACCACTTACCTTGGAGACTATAAATGTTTTAAACTTCATCCAAATGTATAGGGCATTTAGTCAAAACTGAAAGTAAATATTATCTGAATGTAATAACAATAAGTAAAATGCTGGATGTTCCAGCAGATACTTTAATTCTTGTTCTTTCCTTTGGGGATGCCAGAATGAAGATACGGAAGATTAACAGTTCCTTAAGTGCCAGGAATATTGAAGATCTCATATCGTTTATTACTATTGAACATTGACACCTCAGTGACGAAACGATCATGTTCATGTCGAGGACAAGGCATGCATAATCGTAAGACGCCATTTGGCCACGGCTAAGCGATGACTGTAGTCTGGTGCCATCTTTCAGCATGACGATGCTTGTGTTTACAAAGCATGCTCTTGTGTTGGTTTCCCGACAGTTCAGACACAATATACAGTCTTTGACGTCAAGACTATCAGACATCAATTCAGATGAATATCTATGGAATGAGCACCACAGGCGTTTACCAATATCATTTGGGCCTCAAATTCTGCAGCTTTAGCGTACGCCAAGCTTTTCAGAAAGAATGGGCTGCCATTCCATAAGATGTCATACGCAGGCTTCATGTATGTATGGCTTGCGGTTCAAGGCAATCATGGACACACAACGTACCTGGCTTTCTGGTTGCTTTAGTAACGTTTCAGCGTGTTTTCCAATCACACATTCCGTGTAACGCATGGAAAGCCTTATACCAAATATTAGCACAACGCAGAACATGATGTCCCGCCTTGTTCAAGTCACAGAATGAATCTCTTGAAGAACACCTACATATGTCTTTCTTTCTATAGGCATAATCAATTATATATGAAACCTTAAAAGAGGCTTTCCAGACGATGTTCAGTTGTGTTTATGGTTTCTATATATTTTCGTACAAGCTTCCTTCGAGTAAAGCATTAGCATTCTATGTCTTAGCTCCGACCGACAGACTCTCACAAAGACCTGAAGTTTAAACGCTTCTTTGGTATCATTGATTGTGGCATGTTTAACAATAGGGATAGTATCGATGCTTTGTTTAATATAGGGTCCTGTATACGATTGCGCCGCGTCACACATTACTAAATCACTTAATTCATTCTGAAACATTGTGGTTTTTAAATAATGCTAATATATGACATCTTTATTGCTGATTTGTGAGTCCAATGTAACAGACAATTACTGTGAAATATCACTAGGCATTTACCTCGCATAGTTAGAAACTCTTTTTATGTTAAAACTACATTTCCCCCATAATCCGATGACGAGCTGTTCAGAACATAGCCTTCACATGCGAATGAGTTTTACATTTCATGTCTCGACTATACGTGAAAGGAATACTTTGTCTGAAATATATCAGTCACACAAAGAGATGTTTGATGTATGTAAAGATTCAGAACTGATTCTCAGTAATTACTGTACAGGTATTACAATAGCAGTTCAAATCCAATAACAATGTAAAGTAATAGCAGATACAATATCAACAAAGGCAGTAATGATAATATTCACATCGCCACAGCAGTGGTTCAGCTACCGAAATAGCCCCAAGGCTGGGAACCTGGAATGAAAATTGATCTTCACACAACTGCTTCTCTTGACGTAATATGAGATGAGAGAGGCACGTGCTGACCCTCTGTTTACAGTGTGAATCTTCTCAGGAAGGAACTTTCAACAACACTCTGATTTAGGATTAGAAGGATTTAGAAACTTCAAATTTCATTTTGACTCCAAATAATGCACACAGCTGGTTTCAAATGAATCGTATCAGGAACAATTTAATACAGTTTCAACACTGATGAACGTTGTCATACACTGCGACACATTTGTGCTGCATAAAGATAATAATATATATTAACCATTGGGTCAAGAATATTGCTGGACGGTTAACTATTAAGGGTGTATAAAATTTTAACTATTTTTATGCACGCTGCGTGAATGGCGGATGGTACCAATAAAACACGATATGTTTCCCTTGTTCACCATTTCCATCATTCACTCATGAACGTTTTAGCAATATTCTGTCAGTGGGATCCCTTTTTGTTGCATGTACGAGACTAATTGTTCTTTGGCATTGTTACAGATGTGTTTTATAAACAGATGGCTTCAAAGAAATGACTCTGTCATACATAACAATATTGAGTGGGCTACTGAAGCACAAACTCACATCATGGTCGGTCGCTTTAATATATACTATGGCCACTACGATCTCCAAAGAATGGCATTTAACTGTAATTTGTATTTAAATTACTAAACCTATCCACTTTGGACAGATAATCTGTAATTCTACATGGCTCGTTAGTTATTCTCGAACGGATACCATCATTTCCAAACCAAAGCTTGAATGTGTGTGCATTTTTCTGCCACCCTTAACAAAATATGAAAAAAATATTTGTTGCACATAAATTGCTTATTATCGTCACATATTATACACTATCACGCGTTGTATGTAGACAACGTCTGGTCCGCTGTGAGCAGATATTACAGTTATATCTGAATAATGCAAACCGTTCCAATATTGATAATCCCAAGACTTTCATGTTAAATATAGTCCCAGACCAAAGAGTATCGCCCTTAGATGCTTCATAAAGTACCTACTCCAGAGAGAACGGTTCGTTCGATAGGAAGTACAAGTTGCTGATCCTATCATTCGTGGTTCGGGTGTAGGTGTTCACAGGTGACCCTGTCATCTGATACGCCGCAATTCGCTGTGGGGTAAGGATGAAACCAATAATTATGGGTACGAACACCGGTCCCTCTGACTATGTTCCTAGTTTTGTCAGCATGAAACATGTACTCGTTGGTACAAGTGGTAATCATATTGGACCCGCATCATGTTCGGTTCTCTGTCACGTCCAGCTGACACGCCAAGCTGACACGCCCTGAATACTGGTCAAAACGACGTTAAACCTTTAACACATATTCATTATGAACTAGCATATTTGTCAAAACGTGACATGAGGTTTTCATGTAACCGTCGTCAGGTTAAATTGTCTAAATAGTCTGTTCGGACAAGCGTGATCACAATCCTTGGTATTGTGACGAAATTCGAACTGCTTCGAAGATGGCGCAAATCAAGGCTTCATGTTCATAGATAACTCTACAAGCAGGAGCGCAACAATGTCAAGAGAATTATTCGTTCTGCTAAGAAAAAGTTTCACAATGAAACTATCTTGTCTAATCTAAACAACCCCAAGTCTCTATGGTCTCACATGTTCAAACATCTGGGACGAGAGAAAGCCTATACACTTCCTGATGCTGAAAGGGATGCCACATTGGCTGATGAGTTCAACAGTTTTTTCACAGACAAGGTAATATCTATCATGAGAAGCGTTACACCGACTACTGACACTCAATCAACCAACGAGCAAGTCCCAGTGTGTCCTGAGTTCAGTGAATTTCAACCTTTGACAGATGAACAGGTTCTACATTTGATCAAGGACTCTAAGCCTACCACCTGTGAACTGGACCCAATATCTACTGATCTGCTGCTCCATTCTTCCTACCATAACCAGGATTATCAACACCAGTCTTGCAAGCGGATCAGTACCACAGTCTTTTAAGAAACCACTTATTAAAAAATCCAACTTGGACAAAAACATATTGAAACACTATCGACCTGTTTCTAATATGTCATTTTTGTCAAAGATACTCGAAAAGGCAGTGAACAAGCAACTTTTGCATCACTTAGAAGAAGACAATCTCATGGCCAAGTTCCAGTCCGTATATAGGAAAGCCCTTAGCACTGAGATTGCTCTCCTCAGAGTACTAAATGACCTCCAACAGGCTGTGGATGTTAGTCCTGCTGGACCTCTGGCAGCTTTTGATACGGTTGACCATGATATGCTGATGCAAAGGCTGAAGATTGACTACGGAATCAGTGTCAAGGATTTGTCATGGTTTCTTTCATATGTATCAGGGCGGCAACAAACAGTTGTGATCAAGAACTCACACTCATCTACAGTCTCCGTGGACTACGGTGTCCCTCAAGGTTCTGTTTTGGGACCTCTGTTGTTTACCATGTACACCAAGCAGTTGGAGGTGGTAATCCAGAGCCACAATGTCCTACATCATCTATATGCAGATGACACTCACATGACCGATAGCTTCAAGTTGAACACCAACTCTCAACTGACGAACATGGAGAATTGTTGTGCATCTGTCAAGGCTTGGATGAACACCAATCTCCTCAAGCTAAATCAGGACAAGACAGAGGTGATGTTAGTCGGCCCAGCCTCCCGCCTGTCAAAGATCAATACTGTTACTCTATACATTGGTGACACACCCATTCCCCTCTCATCAAAAGTCAAAGATCTTGGTGTCTACTTTGAATGTGATCTGTCGATGGAGAAGCAAGTCTCAGTAAATCTTGTTACTACCACATCCGAATCATTGGCAGTATCCGCCATCTTTTGACTGAGGATTCTACTGCTGCACTTGTTCGATCTCTGATACTTTCCCGTATTGACTACTGCAACAGCCTTCTGCTCCATATCTCACAGGAACTCATTAATCGACTCCAGCGAATTCAGAATACTGCAGCACGCATTGTCACCAAAACCCCTAAATTTGCAAGTATTCCTCCTGTCCTGAAACGCCTACATTGGTTACCAATCCGAGCGAGAGTTGACTTCAAGATACTGACTTTGATATACCAGTGTGTTCACAGAACAGCTCTAGTGTACCTCCAGGAACTCGTCAGGCCGTATATCCCCGGTAGACCGCTTCGCTCCAGTCACAGAGACCTACTGCATGTTCCTCGTTGGCAGCTGAAATCATATGGTTTCCGTTCTTTCCAGGTGGCAGCGGCCAAGAAATGGAACGAATTGCCCGACCACGAGCATGCCCCCTGAGTGTCAGAAGGGATGTGCTCCCGGTGGAGAACCCGGGCACTCTCCTGATCTGCGCCAAGAGATCAGGAGGTACCAAACCAAGGGCACCGAGAACAATGGGGAGCCTGACGACAGTGTACTTGGGATGCAAGCGAGACATTTCAAAGGCGAGGTCCGCATACTTATCATGCTTTTCCTGAATCTTGCCAATCACGTTGCTGTCAAAAGGGACAGAAAATTCAATGATATATAAAACTTCGTTGGTTTTATCAAAAAGGACAAGATCAGGTTTGTTGTCTGCTATTCTCCTGAGGCTGTATATGGGCCTATTCCACAGAAGTTTAAAAGCATCATTTTCCATGACGCCCTGGACATGGATGGACCTCAGAGTCAAAGCCACAGGCATGGCGAAGACGATAGTAGAAACAATGAAACGTTTGTGCCAAGGAAGGGCATCCACTTACAAGGTGTTGGACAGTCTCTGTAAATACATTACACAGTCGGCATTTCATGTTAATATTTTCCTTAAGAATCACATTTAGGCGATTACGAGTGGGAAGTGACTGGTCCTCAGTTTCACATTTGAGATCAGCCGACTTCATCCAGGCGAAGGAGTCGGTGGGATTGCTATTCTGTTCAACACGCTGCATGTACTTCTCAGAAAGCTTCTCCACAAAAGACCGACTCTGGGCAGACTTGGTGAAGGACTTCATCTGGTTTACTCCCATCGCTGTACTGTCCAGAAGTACATCGCCATCAGCAAAATCAACCTCAAATTTCAGATTCTGTCCAACAACCTTGGCACGCTTAAAATAGCTGTGGAATTCCTTGCTTTCATCATGAGTCTTCACATGCATCGCCAGAGGATCATCCGATAAATAAATATGTGCAAAAGTACACCAAAGAATTCTATCATGAAGAGCTTTCACACTAATCAAACCCCGACCTCCAGAATTGATTGACTTATATAAACTATTGAGAGAGGAACGAGGGTGGTGGGCTCTGTTATTAGACATGATCCTTCTGGTCAGGCGGTCAAGACTCTATATTATTATTATTATTATTATTATTATTATTATTATGATTATTATTATTATATTTATGTTTTACAGATTAAAGATAGTATGCATCAAATAGGGTTCGGGTGATCCTGGCACAGTCAGGCTGGTAAGGCTCATCATCAGCTCAGGGCCCTTGCCCCCTCTACACGCAGCCCAGACAGCGAATGGGACTTCTCCCAGGAAACGCTGCCTAGTCGAACCCACCAAGAACTTTCCGGAGAATATGAAGGCTCCCCAACACTGCAGCCTTCTGCATTACCCAGAGTGTCAGAAGGGCTGTGCTCCCGGTGGAGAACCCGGGCACTCTCCTGATCTGTGCCAAGAGATCAGGAGGTACCAAACCAAGGGCACCGAGAACAATGGGGAGCCTGACGACAGTGTACTTGGGATGCAAGCGAGACATTTCAAAGGCGAGGTCCGCATATTTATCATGCTTTTCCTGAATCTTGCCAATCACACTGGTGTCAAAAGGGACAGAAAATTCAATGATATAAATAAATTCATTGGCTTTATCAAAAAGGACAAGATCAGGTTTGTTGGCTGGAATTCTTCTGAGGCTGTATATGGGCCTATTCCACAGAAGTTTGAAAAAATCATATTCCATGACGCCCTGGACATGTTCAGGGTCGTACCATGGATGGACCTCAGAGTCAAAGCCACAGGCATGTCGGAGACGGTAGTAAAAGCAACGAGCCATGCCATGATGTCGTTTAAGATATGCTGATTGTGCCAAGGAAGGGCATCCACTGACAAGGTGTTGGACAGTCTCCGTAAATTCATTGTAAAGTCGACATTTCATATTGATATTTTCTTTAAGAATCACATTTGGGCGATTGCGAGTGGGAAGTGACTGGTCCTGAGCAGCAAAAAGGAAGCCCTCAGTTTCACATTTAAGACCATCCGACTTCATCCAGGCGAAGGAGTCGGTGGGATTGCTATTCTGTTCAACACACTGCATGTACACACGATGCAATGGCTTCTCAGAAAGCTTCTCCACAAAAGACCGACTCTGGGCAGACTTGGTGAAGGACTTCACCTGGTTTACTCCCATCGCTGTACTGTCCAGAAGTACATCGCCATCAGCAAAATCAACCTCAAATTTCAGATTCTGTCCAACAACCTTGGCACGCTTAAAATAGCTGTGGAATTCCTTGCTTTCATCATGAGTCTTCACATGCATCGCCAGAGGATCATCCGATAAATAAATATGTGCAAAAGTACACCAAAGAATTCTATCATGAAGAGCCTTTACACTAATCAAACCCCGACCTCCAGAATTGATTGACATAAATAAACGATTGAGAGAGGAACGAGGGTGGTGGGCTCTGTTATTAGACATGATCCTTCTGGTCAGGCGGTCAAGACTCTATATTATTATTATCCCCCTCGGTAGAAAGGAAAAAGCATAGCCATATCATTCTGAAACATTCATCCCTTCTATTTGTGATAGTACATTCACGTCTGAAGGGACATTCGGTTTTATGGGTAATTGTATGCAAAACATTTGTCTGCAATTGTCTGTGACACGTCTGGTATATTTATATTACACATTCTTATTGTGTTGTAAGTTGTTCAGTTTTCCTGTAAAAAAACAAAACGATTAATCATGTAACACAATTTGTCACAATAATTAGAGTGTGCCAATGATCAAGTGTATACAAACGAAATGCCTCGATTTGTCATTGCAAAATATCTAGACTTGAAATATTATAACTGTAATTTTCTAAATAACTGTGCTTTGTAGAGTGAATAGGCTAAAACCATATGCGTTTCTGTTTTGGAACAGTTGTTTGCAACATATCATATTTGGTCTACTGAATCTTAAACTTCACGATAAGAAGTTAGTATTTTCACCGTTTTTTTTTAGCTATTTAAACGCTGAAATGCGTGCCATTTGTAAGAAGGTTTATTGCAATCGTGAGAGATTTCAGAATGTAATACTTAAAATGTCACATTTAGAAGAAGGCAAAATTATAGCTGGGATGAAAAATCACCCCCACTAGTTCCACTTCAGCTACTTTCACTATTGTTATTGCCTCACATGCAGTTACCGCCCCACTGACTTCTCCTGTGTTGTTGGAACCAATGCAATAAGGGCGGTTGACGGTATTTGCCTATATTTATTGTGACAAATTGTCCATCACATTTGTTTAGTTAGTATTATAAAGATTTAACTGAACAACTTACAACATGATGTTAATGTGTAAAACGTCTATACCAAAACTGATTTCCAGACAAAATAATTGCAACACTATTTATGAATTTGTGCTTAGTGTTACAAACATAAGAGGACGACAAACAACACGACAGAAAAGTGTAAAATACAGATACAAAAAATGTAGAGTTGCACGTATTTCTTTTACTATAACCCCTACCCCCCCAAGTGCCCGCCGACTCGAAAACTATTGACAGAACCATTAAACATAGACCAACTCTGTGCAAATCTGTGAAATGTCCTCCAATGCATGTTATATCTAAGTCGGGGAAAGGCTTATTCATGTGACATGAAAAAGGCTCTGCGTAGATTGATCTCGTCAGACTTCGCATCCAGACAGCTTAGTGACATTCGGAATTCCTGTGTGTTTGTTTGACCACCAGTTGTACACAGCTTTCCCTACAGCTCCAGATTGTTTTCAAGGAAATATTTCAAAGTCTACCTTGTGCAAATCAATACTCAGATAGAAACGATAAACATCCTTAAAGTCTATGTCAAATGCCATGCAGAAATTGAAGAAACTTCCCAAAACGAATGTTTATTCCTGAAGATGAACACTTCAGACTTCTAAGTTAAACAAGATTTTCAGGATCACACTCAAGTAATCTGCCCATTCCCTCAAGACCATTCTTAAGATGTGATTTCAAGAGTCAATATTTAATCAAATGCATCACAACGCTCTACACTGATCGGTGTTTTTCAAGACGAAAAAGTCGTCAACGTAACGAAATTAAATTACCCCATGGCGATAGAATGTATGGACGACTGACACACAAGACTTAAAACTGAATTACAACGTCGGTCGATGATTTAAATAGGCAGGAAATATTCAAAGGCCAATGCATAGCGACAAAACAGTTTTCACATCTGTAAGAAATCTCTGCTAAAAGCATAGCTGATTATCCAAATCGGACTATATCGGAAGCATGTGTTTATGAATTACTATCAAATGCTAATGAATGCAGTTGTTCGCATAAAGGTGGGCGTATCTTGCACCATCGACGGCACAAGTCATACACAAACGCAAAGGACAGTCAGTTGTTCATCTGAAACAAACGTGTGGTATATAACCCTGGTTGCACATCTGTGATGACACAATGAGTTGGCGATCACATTCACGTTATGATTAGATATGTGTAGGGCACAAACGAATCTCAATTGCATAGACCGATGCTCATGATGTCAATAGCTGGATTGTCTGGTTTAGTATTGATTATTTACAGACCGCCACCATATATCTAAGTGCGGCGTTAAACAACAAACAAACAAAACAAACGAATAGTCTATTTTATTTATACAAAAGGAGAGCTGGTGACAATTTATCACCATTGACAAACACTAAATGAATAAGCATGAGAAGAAGCATGATGTATTAAATTCATTGCTTGCGTTTGCATCTCAAACCTTCTTTGGCCAGCTATCTTAATGATGGTTGTTCTTTCTTGCATTTCAGTATTAAAGGTCACTTGCAACCAAAAAATTAAACATAATTAAAACACAATTATCACTTATTCATGACATATAATATACATTGCTGGTTATAAAAAACATATAAACAAAATTATAAGCGTACAATCGCAAATCAAAAGTGCAATATTGTGTACTTCGGTTTACTTCCCAAGAAACGAAGCAGCAGGGATACCGAACCCAGTCAGAGCGGGTGGGTGTGCACTCAAGTGTAACGGCTGGTTCATTTGCAGATGCCCTCACGGGTCATTGTGTGTGTATATATATAGATGTTGGGTTTTGTAAATACATGCTCATTTTTGGTGTATAACATTTTGCAATCAACAGACATCATAACATGTCATGTGTTCAAGTATCACACCTGCCTGTCTGTGTAATTACATAATGTGACAGAGACCGAACTCGGGCCATAAATCAATGCATTTTGTTTATGGTGTATAGCCTGATTGGTGTTAAGTTCAAATTGCATGTGGTCAGTGATAGCAGCTGTGTATTGAATATTGTCATTAGCAGGCAGGCAGGCACACACACAGGTGTCAATAAAACAAGACATTGAGTTTAGTCTGTGACAACGACATATCTATATCACAGTTGGAAATTCTGTCAACGCTAAATAATGGCATTGCTTTTAAGTTTCGAACTGAGAAAGTGACTCGGTAAGAAGAACGTGTGGTGAAATAGACAAATGAAATTATATAAACAGTTAATTTACTGTCATAACATATAAAAAGCTCGCGCCTGTGAGATATCAACAAAACATTAGAAAAATAGCTCACACCAAAGCCTTCACCGAGTATTCACCGGACAACCGCTTCCACGCTGCGCGAACCTACTTCACTGCGTACGTGCTATAAGCGTAGCCCAGCTGTTGAAACCCGTTTTCCCCAGAAAAGTCGGGGGAAAATTAGTGAAACGTTTGAACTCCGATTTCGCGCGGGTTTTTTCATCGCGTTATTTTTCAACTTTATAAGTTGAATTTGCATTTTTGACGATTTGTTTCGGTAAGTCCATACCGAAAGGTATCAGAATCTGCAAAATTGTGTTTTACGTTGCATGTGACCTTTAACATTATACCAAAATAGATTGACTTTATCAGTATCAGTATCACATTTTGCCTTTTCACAACATATATTCAAACAGAGCACGCATCCAAAAGAAGCTTTATAAATATATACTTGAAACAGTTGTAATGGAAAGTAGTTTTAGCTCTGTTCTCCTTCCTCTCCGGCGGTTAACACGTTGTTTTCCTTCAGCTCTGAATACGGCGAACCTGCTCTCGTCACTGAAGACGACCCTCTGCCAGTAACGTCGCTGCCAACGACGTAAAGTTCGGGCCAATGTCAGTCTCCGACGACGATGTTCAGCAGTCAGTAGCTGTCCTCGTAGTGGTCGGTATGCTCTAATGCCTTGATCTCGGAGTCGCCTGCTGGCAGTTTGTCGACTGACTCGATGACGTAAGGCATTCGTCGCTGATGACGTCACTGTGAGGAATCGATTTCGGAGGTGTAAGGTACACAGATACCAATCTTCGTTAGGGGTAGTAACTCTGGGTCTTCCTGATCTTGGTCTGTCTGAGGTCAGCCCAGTCTGTCGAAAACTGCATCAAGTTGGTTACAGCAACACGTGAGCAACCGAAGCAATGTGGGCGTGGGTGGCAGCGATCTGGACCATTCCGATGGCTCGTTCTCGCTCTGCAGCTGTAAGGCGTGGCATTGCTTTGTGTTTTTCTATTGCAATGAATGATGGGCCAGCCTTCAAAACCCTTTTTATACCCACCACGCACGTGCAGTTTTCATACTGAACGAGTCACGTGATTTTGATCTTTTCGCATTTTCACATTTGTAAATGCAAAACATGCGCTTTACGTGTTGTATCGAGGATTGCTGTGTTCTAGCGATGTGTTTTCACTTGTTTGCGGACCTACAAACTACTTTTCATTCCAATTATTTCATTTTATATTTGTAAAGTTTCTTTTGGACGTTAGTATATATTAACCCTTCTCTGGCCAGCTACATATGGTTGTTCTTTCTCGCATTAATATTAACATTACACCAAAATAGATTAATTTTAAATCTCAGAATCACATGTTGCCTTTACATAACATTTATTCAAACAGAGCATTCATACAATAATACCTTGACATTTATAACACTAAATTTAATCCTTTTTACTTTCCTTCAAACCCGAACATATATTTGTCAGCAAGTTTTGTACTCTAGCACCTGGAGGACACGGATTGGATGGGATACGGTTGTTTCTTGTTGATGGGAGAAGACAATATTACACACATAGCACCATTGTTAATTAAAGTCAGAACGATTCCGTTGAGCCTATTATGATTGAAATCCGTCTAGACAATATGTTATATTAGCGAATAGGGTCAAGCGTGTCACTCCTCCAATAAGGTGATCTGGATAATGTCATGAAATATTGCCGTCTTGACTGAAAATGTCAAAGGTACCTTTATGTATCTATATGTGTCCGTGCATAATGTTTCTGTTCAAGTCTGAGTTAAACATACTGAGTTGCTATGTTTGACATTGTTTGACTTCTGACTGTCAAACAACAACCGAAAACAAACTACATTTCCAAATATGGTCCTTCTTAGAAACCACATGGAATTCACTCATGAATTTGTTCACGTTATTATTGTTCCTGAAAGTATATTTTTATATGATGTTGTTAAATGCGTTATTGTTGCTGAAAGTATATTTTTATATGATGTTGTTGAATGCATGAGTACACAGAAGTAGTTCCATGATTTGGAACTATACCTTCAGCTGATACTGTTTGAATTGACCTCTATACTGACGACACAGTTCTAACGTCGATCGACAAATAGTTTCTGCATGGCATTTGGTTTTGTACCCTATCATCGAGAGGACGCGGCATGGATGGGATACGATTGTTTCTTGTTAATGGGAGTAGACAATATTACACACAGAACACCATTGTTAATTAAAGTCAGAACGATTTCGCTCCGCCTATTATGATTGAAGTCCGTCTAGACCATATGTTATATTACCGAATAGGGTCAAGCGTTTCACTCCTCTAATAAGGTGATCTGGGTAATGTCATGACATATTGCCGTCTTGACTCTTAAAGGCCAAAGGTACCTTTATGTAGCTATGTGAGTCCGTGCATAATGTCTCTGTGCAAGGCTGAGTTGATCATGTTCATTGACAGTATCTTGTCAGTACTGTTTGAAAACATTCGAAAACGTTCCATATTATGAGCAAATGACATCTGAAAGTCCTACATCCACATGAGGGTAGGTTCAGCATGTGTTACCACCATGCCTCTGCTTTTATAGTGTAATCGCCTGAATGCGCTTGACTTCTGACTATTAAACAACAATGAAAACAAATTACGTTTCCAAACATGATCCTTTTTAGAAACCCATTTGAACTAACTCAAGTTTGGTTCACGTTATTATTGTTGATGAAAGTGAATATTCCCATGCTACTATTGTTAAATGCACACTCGCTTTAACATATACAGATCAAGACTGGTACACTATTCGTCTTGTGAAGTTGTCACTGTGTATGAGGAAAAACTTTCGACGTTTCCATTCATGCACACTAAATTATCTGAATTATGATATCATGTATATGTATATCATTGGAGATTGATCAGAGTTCAGCTTCCCTAAAATTCCAGTGTGTGAGATGAAAGTACACAAAAGTAGTTGCATGCTTTACTTGGGAACATACCCAGACTTGTATTGTTCGATTTGACCGCCATATAGACGACACGATTTTAACGTCGATTAATATCGACTTATCGTTTCTATGTGGTATTTGGTGATAACTTTGGTTTATGCAATTCACAGAATGCCTCTAGAATCCGTACGTAATACTAACCCCAAGAGTGTATAGTCTTTGAAAATAAGACTAAGATTGAAGCGTAGCTTGGGCAAACTTGTGATTCATTTTGAACTGTGTAATATCTGAGCTGGGGGCCTCTGGACATTTATCCTTAAAATGTCTATCTATATATGTTCTAGGTCAGTAATAGAAAGGTGTCTGAATCGTGTGACGTGAACAGAGGCTGTGATGGGATTCATCGCCTCATACTGTTGAGTCCGTGTTACGAGTGACAGACCTAATACCTAATATGCATTTCTTTGACCAAGTTTTTACAACGCTTTCCCTGTGGATCCAATTTCTTTCCGACATATTTAGAACACAACGCCGTGCCATTCAATAGCCACACAAAAACACAAGATTCATGGTTCAAGGCCTTCCGGGCGTGCAGAAATTATGAAGAAGCAAATATTATTCCTATTGATTGACAAACTTCTGAAATTAAATTTCAGGGATTTTTTTCAAGTAATAATGAGTTTCCCTTAGTAACATCTTAAGCAGCCATTCCAAGAGGATGTTTAATCAAATCTCGCAATGTTCCATACTGCTCAGGTTTATTCCACACGAAAAAGTCATGTAACTAATGAAATAACATTCTTCCGATGGCGATGGAACGATAGATAAATACAAGACTTGAATACTGAATTGCAACCTGATTTGACAATTTCCGACAGAAAGGAGAGCCATTCCTGTACTCTGTAAAACTCTGTTTCAAATTTGTTTCCTCGTGGCCTTTGTTGTGTCTACGGGCTGATATGAATCAGTCTGAAAAATGCACGTTAGGCCCTGAAGCACCATTTGAAGAGAATGCTCGGTCACCAAAAGACTTTGTTCTTGTACATTGAATTTGCAGAAGAGATTGGTCACTGGAGCGAAGAGATCGGGTTAGCACATAGTGTTTTACAAGTTGTGAAAGATACTCTGGAACCAGTCCGTGGATGCATTTAAAAACAAGAAGCAATACTTTGTATTGGATTCTGAATTTGATATGTATGTGTATATCATTGGACATTGATCAGAGTTCAGCTTCCCTAAAATTCCAGTGTGTGAGATGAAAGTACACAAAAGTAGTTGCATGCTTTACTTGGGAACATACCCAGACTTGTATTGTTCGAGTTGGCCGCCATATAGACGACAGGGTTCTAACGTCGATTAGTATCGACTAATCGTTTCTATGTGGTATTTGGTGATAACTTTGGTTTATGCAATTCACAGAATGCCTCTAGAATCCGTACGTAATACTAACCCCAAGAGTGTATAGTCTTTGAAAATAAGACTAAGATTGAAGCGTAGCTTGGGCAAACTTGTGATTCATTTTGAACTGTGTAATATCTGAGCTGGGGGCCTCTGGACATTTATCCTTAAAATGTCTATCTATATATGTTCTAGGTCAGCAATAGAAAGGTGTCTGAATCGTGTGACGTGAACAGAGGCTGTGATGGGATTCATCGCCTCATACTGTTGAGTCCGTGTTACGAGTGACAGACCTAATACCTAATATGCATTTCTTTGACCAAGTTTTTACAACGCTTTCCCTGTGGATCCAATTTCTTTCCGACATATTTAGAACACAACGCCGTGCCATTCAATAGCCACACAAAAACACAAGATTCATGGTTCAAGGCCTTCCGGGCGTGCAGAAATTATGAAGAAGCAAATATTATTCCTATTGATTGACAAACTTCTGAAATTAAATTTCAGGGATTTTTTTCAAGTAATAATGAGTTTCCCTTAGTAACATCTTAAGCAGCCATTCCAAGAGGATGTTTAATCAAATCTCGCAATGTTCCATACTGCTCAGGTTTATTCCACACGAAAAAGTCATGTAACTAATGAAATAACATTCTTCCGATGGCGATGGAACGACAGATAAATACAAGACTTGAATACTGAATTGCAACCTGATTTGACAATTTCCGACAGAAAGGAGAGCCATTCCTGTACTCTGTAAAACTCTGTTTCAAATTTGTTTCCTCGTGGCCTTTGTTGTGTCTACGGGCTGATATGAATCAGTCTGAAAAATGCACGTTAGGCCCTGTAGCACCATTTGAAGAGAATGCTCAGTCACCAAAAGACTTTGTTCTTGTACATTGAATTTGCAGAAGAGATTTGTCACTGGAGCGAAGAGATCGGGTTGGCACATAGTGTTTTACAAGTTGTGAAAGATACTCTGGAACCAGTCCGTGGATGCATTTAAAAACAAGAAGCAATACTTTGTATTGGATTCTGAATTTGATATGTATATGTATATCATTGGACATTAATCAGAGTTCAGCTTCCCTAAAATTCCAGTGTGTGAGATGAAAGTACACCAAAGTAGTTGCATGCTTTACTTGGGAACATACCCAGACTTGTATTGTTCGAGTTGGCCGCCATATAGACGACAGGGTTCTAACGTCGATTAGTATCGACTAATCGTTTCTATGTGGTATTTGGTGATAACTTTGGTTTATGCAATTCACAGAATGCCTCTAGAATCCGTCCGTAATACTAACCCCAAGAGTGTATAGTCTTTGAAAATAAGACTAAGATTGAAGCGTAGCTTGGGCAAACTTGTGATTCATTTTGAACTGTGTAATATCTGAGCTGGGGGCCTCTGGACATTTATCCTTAAAATGTCTATCTATATATGTTCTAGGTCAGCAATAGAAAGGTGTCTGAATCGTGTGACGTGAACAGAGACTGTGATGGGATTCATCGCCTCATACTGTTGAGTCCGTGTTACGAGTGACAGACCTAATACCTAATATGCATTTGTTTGTCCAAGTTTTTACAACGCTTTCCCTGTGGATCCAATTTCTTTCCGACATATTTAGAACACAACGCCGTGCCATTCAATAGCCACACAAAAACACAAGATTCATGGTTCAAGGCCTTCCGGGCGTGCAGAAATTATGAAGAAGCAAATATTATTCCTATTGATTGACAAACTTCTGAAATTAAATTTCAGGGATTTTTTTCAAGTAATAATGAGTTTCCCTTAGTAACATCTTAAGCAGCCATTCCAAGAGGATGTTTAATCAAATCTCGCAATGTTCCATACTGCTCAGGTTTATTCCACACGAAAAAGTCATGCAACTAATGAAATAACATTCTTCCGATGGCGATGGAACGACAGAAAAATACAAGACTTGAATACTGAATTACAACCTGATTTGACAATTTCCGACAGAAAGGAGAGCCATTCCTGTACTCTGTAAAACTCTGTTTCAAATTTGTTTCCTCGTGGCCTTTGTTGTGTCTACAGACTGACGTGAATCAGTCTGAAAAATTTAAGTTAGGCCCCGAAGCTTTCTCACTTGGATCTAAATGTGGATTGACATAGTAAGGTGAATACGACTTCACATGACAAGCCGCTCACATACACTTATAACCCTTTACATTTTCGTTCTAAGGCGTTCCTTTGAAACCTGTTGACTATTGCCATCGGCCTGTTACACCAGTTCTTCTTATCTTACGAAGAATATGGGTATTATTCTTTTGCGCAATTTGCTTCAGGGATTGAAAACAAATCAAGTCCATTTTCGGCGATTACATCGATAATTCCTGAGACGGAAGAGTCGTTGGTATATTTCGCTGTTGACACAAAATGTGACCGGTATCACAGATGGAACAGATACGTTCGCCTTTTCTTAAACATTTATTCTCTCTTGATTCAAAAGGCATGATATGAGCAATACGATATAATCGACTCCACTTTTAGGTGAGATTTCGTCTGACTATAGAAAGGAATATTTCGCGCTTGTCTTAACTAAATAAAGATATTCGTTTAAATTCTGAAATAATCAGTATGTCCATTAATATACTCGTACATGACTATGGCACCGTTGCTGGTGAACCATGGTTAAGACCCTTCTGCATTTTTTATCTGAAGAAACACCATCTTAATATACAACCTTTGCCTACAGTCTTCTCCAGAACCATTAAACATAGACCAACTCTGTGCAAATCTGTGAAATGTCCTCCAATGCATGTTATATCTAAGTCGGGGTAAGGCTGATTCATGTGACATGAAAGAGGCTCTGCGTACATTGATCTCGTCAGACTTCGCATCCAGACAGCTTAGTGACATTCGGAATTCCTGTGTGATTGTTAGACCACCAGTTGTACACAGCTTTCCCGACAGCTCCAGATTGTTTTCAAGGAAATATTTCAAAGTCTACCTTGTGCAAATCAATACTCAGATAGAAACGATAAACATCCTTAAAGTCTATGTCAAATGCCATGCAGAAATTGAAGAAACTTCCCAAAACGAATGTTTATTCCTGAAGATGACCACTTCAGACTTCTAAGTTAAAAAGGATTTTCAGGATCACACTCAAGTAATCTGCCACTTCCCTCAAGACCATTCTTAAGATGTGATTTCAAGAGTCAATATTTAATCAAATGCATTACAACGCTCAACACTGATCGGTGTTTTTCAAGACGAAAAAGTCGTCGACGTAACGAAATTAAGTTACCCCATGGCGATAGAATGTATGGACGACAGACACACACATAAGACTTAAAACTGAATTACAACGTTGGTCGATGATTTAAATAGGAAGGAAATATTCAAAGGCCAATGCATAGCGACAAAGCAGTTTTCTCATCCGTAAGAAATCTCTGCTAAAAGCATAGCTGATTGTACAAATCGGACTATATCGGAAGCATGTGAATTACTATCAAATGCTAACAAATACAGTTGTTCGCATAAAGGTGGGCGTATCTTGCACCATCGACGGCACAAGTCATACACAAACGCAAAGGACAGTCAGTTGTTCATCTGAAACAAACGTGTGGTATATAATCCTGGTTGCACATCTGTGATGACACAATGGGTTGGCAATCACATTCACGTTATAATTAGATATGTGTAGGGCACAAACGAATCTCAATTGCATAGACCGATGCTCATGATGTCAATCGCTGGATTGTCTGGTCCAGTATTGATTATTTACAGACCGCCACCATATATCTAAGTGTGGCGTTGAACAACAAAAAAACAACCCCAAAACGAATAGTCTATGTTATTTATACAAAAGGAGAGCTTGTGACAATTTATCACCATTGACAAACACTAAATGAATAAGCATGAGAATAAGCATGAGAAGAAGCATGATGTATTAAATTCATTGCTTGCGTTTGGATCTCAAACCTTCTTTGGCCAGCTATCTTAATGATGGTTGTTCTTTCTTGCATTTCAGTATTAACATTATACCAAAATAGATTGACTTTATCAGTATCAGTATCACATTTTGCCTTTTCACAACATATATTCAAACAGAGCACGCATCCAAAACAAACTTTATAAATATATATAAATGAAATAGTTGTAATGGAAAGTAGTTTTAGCTCTGTTCTCCTTCCTCTCCGGTGGTAAACACGTTGGTTTCCCTCAGCTCTGAACACGGCGAACCTGCTCTCGTCACTGCAGACGACCCTCTGCCAGTCACGTCGCTGCCAACGAAGTAAAGTTCGGGCCAATGTCAGTCTCCGACGACGATGTTCAGCGGTCAGTAACTGTCCTCGTAGTGGTCGGTATGCTCTAATGCCTTGAGCTCGGAGTCGCCTGCTGACGGTTTGTCGACTGACTCGATGACGTAAGGCATTCGTCGCTGATGACGTCACTGTGAGGAATCGATTTCGGAGGTGTAAGGTACACAGATACCAATCCTTTTTAGGGGTAGTAACTCTGGGTCTTCCTGATCTTGGTCTGTCTGAGGTCTGCCACGTCTGTCGAAAACGTTGCATCAAGTTGGTTACAGCAACACGTGAGCAACCGAAGCAATGTGGGCGTGGGTGGCCCCGATCTGGACCATTTCGATGGCTCGTTCTCGCTCTGCAGCTGTAAAGCGTGGCATTGCTTTGTGTTTTTCTATTGCAGTGAATGATGGGCAAATCTTCAAAACCCTTTTTATACCCACCACGCACGTGCAGTTTTCATACTGAACGAGTCACGTGATTCTGATCTTTTTGCATTTTCACATTTTTAAATGCAAAACATGAGCTTTTCACGTGTTGTATCGAGGATTGCTGTGTTCTAGCGATGTGGTTTTTTTTCACTTGTTTGCGGACCTACAAACTACTTTTCATTCCAATTATTTCATTTGTATATTTGTAAAGTTTCTTTTGGACGTTAGTATATATGAACCCTTCTCTGGCCAGCTACATATGGTTGTTCTTTCTCGCATTAATATTAACATTACACCAAAATAGATTAACTTTAAATCTCAGAATCACATGTTGCCTTTACATAACATTTATTCAAACAGAGCACTCATACAATAATACCTTTACATTTATAACACTAAATTTAATCCTTTTTACTTTCCTTCAAACCCGAACATATATTTGTCTGCAAGTTTTGTACTCTAGCACCTGGAGGACACGGATTGGATGGGATACGGTTGTTTCTTGTTGATGGGAGAAGACAATATTACACACATAGCACCATTGTTAATTAAAGTCAGAACGATTCCGTTGAGCCTATTATGATTGAAGTCCGTCTAGACAATATGTTATATTAGCGAATAGGGTTAAGCGTCTGGATAATGTCATGAAATATTGCCGTCTTGACTGAAAATGTCAAAGGTACCTTTATGTATCTATATGTGTCCGTGCATAATGTCTCTGTTCAAGTCTGAGTTAAACATACTGAGTTGCTATGTTTGACATTGTTTGACTTCTGACTGTCAAACAACAACCGAAAACAAACTACATTTTCAAATATGGTCCTTCTTAGAAACCACATGGAATTCACTCATGAATTTGTTCACGTTATTATTGTTCCTGAAAGTATATTTTTATATGATGTTGTTAAATGTACGAGTACACAGAAGTAGTTCCATGATTTGGAACTATACCTTCAGCTGATACTGTTTGAATTGACCTCTATACTGACGACACAGTTCTAACATCGATTAGTATCGACAAATAGTTTCTGCATGGTATTTGGTTTGTACCCTATCATCGAGAGGACTCGGCATGGATGGGATACGATTGTTTCTTGTTAATTGGAGTAGACAATATTACACACAGAACACCATTGTTAATTGAAGTCAGAACGATTTCGCTCCGCCTATTATGATTGAAGTCCGTCTAGACAATATGTTATATTACCGAATAGGGTCAAGCGTGTCATTCCTCCAATAAGGTGATCTGGATAATGTCATGACATATTGCCGTCTTGACTCTTAAAGGCCAAAGGTACCTTTATGTAGCTATGTGAGTCCGTGCATAATGTCTCTGTGCAAGGCTGAGTTGATCATGTTCATTGACAGTATCTTGTCAGTACTGTTTGAAAACATTCGAAACCGTTCCATATTATGAGCAAATGACATCTGAAAGTACTACATCCACAGGAGGGTCGGTTCAGCATGTGTTACCACCATGCCTCTGCTTTTATAGTGTAATCTCCTGAATGCGCTTGACTTCTGACTATTAAACAACAATGAAAACAAATTACGTTTCCAAACATGATCCATTTTAGAAACCCATTTGAATTAACTCAAGTTTGGTTCACGTTATTATTGTTGATGAAAGTGCATATTCCCATGCTATTGTTGTTAAATGCACACTCGCTTCAACATATACAGATCAAGACTGGTACACTATTCGTCTTCCGAAGTTGTCACTGTGTATGAGGAAATAATTTCGACGTTTCCATTCATGCACACTAAATTATCTGAATTATGATATCATGTATATGTATATCATTGGAGATTGATCAGAGTTCAGCTTCCCTAAAATTCCAGTGTGTGAGATGAAAGTACACCAAAGTAGTTGCATGCTTTACTTGGGAACATACCCAGACTTGTATTGTTCGATTTGACCGCCATATAGACGACACGATTCTAACGTCGATTAGTATCGACTAATCGTTTCTATGTGGTATTTGGTGATAACTTTGGTTTATGCAATTCACAGAATGCCTCTAGAATCCGTCCGTAATAGTAACCCCAAGAGTGTATAGTCTTTGAAAATAAGACTAAGATTGAAGCGTAGCTTGGGCAAATTTGTGATTCATTTTGAACTGTGTAATATCTGAGCTGGGGGCCTCTGGACATTTATCCTTAAAATGTCTATCTATATATGTTCTAGGTCAGCAATAGAAAGGTGTCTGAATCGTGTGACGTGAACAGAGGCTGTGATGGGATTCATCGCCTCATACTGTTGAGTCCGTGTTACGAGTGACAGACCTAATACCTAATATGCGTTCGTTTGACCAAGTTTTTTACAACGCTTTCCCTGTGGATCCAATTTCTTTCCGACATATTTAGAACACAACGCCGTGCCATTCAATAGCCACACAAAAACACAAGATTCATGGTTCAAAACCTTCCGGGCGTGCAGAAATTTAGAAAAGGCAAATATTATTCCTATTGATTGACAAACTTTTGAAATTAAATTTCAGGGATTTTTTTCAAGTAATAATGAGTAACATCTTAAGCAGCAATTCCAAGAGGATGTTTAATCAAATCTCGCAATGTTCCATACTGCTCAGGTTTATTCCACACGAAAAAGTCATGCAACTAATGAAATAACATTCTTCCGATGGCGATGGAACGACAGATAAATACAAGACTTGAATACTGAATTACAACCTGATTTGACAATTTCCGACAGAAAGGAGAGCCATTCCTGTACTCTGTAAAACTCTGTTTCAAATTTGTTTCCTCGTGGCCTTTGTTGTTTCTACAGGCTGATGTGAATCAGTCTGAAAAATGCAAGTTAGGCCCTGAAGTTTTCTCACTTGGATCTAAATGTGGATTGACATAGTAAGGTGAATACGACTTCACATGACACGCCGCTCACATACACTTATAACCCTTTACATTTTCGTTCTAAGGCGTTCTTTTGAAACCTGTTGACTTCGTCTGACTATAGAAAGGAATATTTCGCGCTTGTCTTAACTAAATAAAGATATTCGTTTAAATTCTGAAATAATCAGTATGTCCATTAATATACTCGTACATGACTATGGCACCGTTGCTGGTGAACCATGGTTAAGACCCTTCTGCATTTTTTATCTAAAGAAACACCATCTTAATATACAACCTTTGCCTACAATCTTCTCCTTTTAGATAATAATTCTTGAAGGAAGGGCAAAAAATCCTGTGCTTGCGTCTGCTCAGCACAAGTAAGATATACTTAAGTGTGTTGGATGTTCAAATAAATGGGTCCGACGGGACTATTTTGACGGCACACACAGCACATGTTCATGTAATTCAGACAAATGTAGTGTCAAAAAGTAAAAGAGCTTCTCTGGGTGAAATTTAGAAATTGTAGATGGTATGTAAGAACACTTTATTTTCTCATAAAGTGTTCGATGTCCATATATCGGTTTCTGTTTTGTCATAGGTGTCTTTGAAATATTGCCATGAAGATCAAAGCCAGGTAATATAAAAATACATAAAACGTGTGCACACTTATGATGACACTTGACAAATATGAAAACAACGCTTACTTTGAAACAGGCTGGGATACCTTGGGAGCTGAATTACAGACGCAAAAGCCTTATGTCTATTTATTAGTTGGATATGTTGCCAGACAGTTGGGTCAACAGTGTTATAGAATCAAATACATGGTGGAATGTAAAGTGCGTATTTTCACGTACAAGGATTCAGATGTTCGACCAGATGTAAACATGTTCCATGTACAACATAGTTAGTTCAGTGTATAATGCAAGCAGAAGCGGCTATCTTCCAACAATTTCTATTCTTTCTGATGAAGTATTACATCTTACATGCAAGTGAGTGAATATTGTTTAACTTCGCTTTCAGCAATGTCTAAGCACAAGAAATGGACTTTTCAGAATTGTTCATATTAGAATGGAACCAAAACCTTCAGCAGGAAAAGGGGCGTTGGTGTAGCCTAGTAGGTAAAGTGTTCGCTCGTGACGCCGATGCCCCGGGTTACTTTTCCCACTTGTGTACAGTATGCGAAGCCTATTTTCCCCGTCGTGATATTGCTGGAATATTCCTAAAAGTGGCGTAAACCCCATCTCACTCACTCGGTATAATAGTGGACTATTTATGTCCCAGGATACACCGTCACAAGACGTTACTTAAGCAGCTTAGTCTTAGTATTAGTATTCTTAGTCCTTAGACAACCCGTGAAATGTACTATATAATCCACAAAATGTTCATGCTTAGCCTATAGCTATATATTTTGACATCCTCATATAGCTGGAAATTTGCTGATGGCGGCGTTAATCAACAATCAAACAAACCAATCCTAGGGATTTTCTTAACTGTTACAGGAACAGGTTCCTGTTCTGTGCTAGAAGAGACATTTTCATACAACATTAACATGTCACGTTACGATGTAAGATGTAGTAAAGGATTGATAATTTGCTGTTCTTCACGATCGTTTCAGGATATACGTGCATAAGAACTACATGTGCCGAACAAATACGCGGACGATCATGGACTATAGCTTAAATATAAATATAGGTTTCAACATTTTTGCAAACAAAATATCAAATATAATCAAACGTTGCATCTTGCATTAATGTTAAGACCAAAGTTAAACTAACCTCACATGTAATAAAATACATTGCTTCCAAGCAAATAGTTATGACTCACCCAGCTTCTGTGCATCCAGGACCAATCCTCAACCAATCATTTATATTTTTCTATATGGTTTAGTGAATCAGCTGTGTCCTACCCTGATGCTTGAGTTTACAGATGACTACTTACAAATGATGGATTCGAGTATACATTTACTGTTGCAATATAAATATAATTAAAGGATATAAATACGTCACATAATAGTCAGTCCTTATAAAATATAATTAGTCTATAAAATATATTCAACGAGTTCTCATGTTCAGTCCCTGAGTAATATTGGTCATGAATTCTACTAAATTATTAACTATTATTAACTTTCAAAGTTTTTATACCGCAAGGCATTTGTGTTGTTCATTCGAGATTTAGACGATTTTAGACCAGTGATCCACTGGCATCAAAAGTAAAGTCACGAGTACAGATGATGATTTGGAAATTGGACTTTCGTCGTGTTTTGAACATTCAAGTTATAACTACATCTGAGACAGCTTATGAGCAATAATTTCAAAAGGCAATTTCTACTGATTCATGGTCGCATAGATCTTCTCACATCATTAAAAGTACAGTGACTCATTGTGATCATCTGTTGAAATAGCTAGAGACTACATTGCTTTGAAATGTTAAACATGTAAAAAGTGTCAATCTGAATGGTGACGGTTCTCCATCACATGTTCGTCTTATTTAACCCTGACCGAGATTACGCTTGCAAACAAGAGGCTTTATGTAACAGCAAGAACTCCTGGAGCTTTCATTAATTTGTTTCTTTTCAACTGTGACAGTGCAAATATTACTAATCAAAGCAGATGCTTCACACCTATCCAATATCTGTATAAAAGAAACTAGCCCACATTAGATTGTGAAAAGGCAATAAATGCTAATATTTCATCAAGATGAAAGTACTTTGAACGTTATTTGATCCATTTTCATAATGCGTATTTGCCATATACCCATAACGGTTCAATCTTTAACCGATCCATTCAAAATATTTAAGATTCTTGATGATGCCATTAGGCATGTCTTTATTGCCCAGACAATCTCGAGTATCAACAAACTAATATAACTGGACAGTTCAATATTATAGAAACATTCAACCTCTGTGCAGTGATTAGACTTAGGTCGAAATATTGAGGATGTTGACGTTCTATAAATATGTATATTATTGGAGACAGAAATTTCCTTGTGGCTTCATACGCCGTAAGTTAGTAATTCAGTGAGGGATGTCCATTGCATAATCCACTGAACATTGGTTTGAATTCTAGAATCATGCCGAATTTGACCCATTGCCTGTCAGCAATAAGCCAATGTTCATGGTTCTCAGTGACAAGGGTGATTTTGGGGTTCCTAACGCGTGAATGCACGAATTCTATACTTTTCAAGCAGCGTCAACCCAAACTCACTTATTCTCACACTCGCTCCGGAAATACATTCTTAATACAGAAAAATATAGATAGCTGTGAGGATACAGATAAGAAATGTTTGTCGTACGAAGCGAGTAGCGGTACCAGGTTGTTGCTCTCGTTGACGTGGTTGTAACCTAGGTGCATCGATCGATGCTCATGATGTCAGACAAGAATATTTAAATTTTCGTTTTATATCTGGAATATTGCTGGGTAGAGCGTTAAACAATAAACAATAAACAAATTATTAATAAAATGTCGGTATTTGGCAGTGAGTAAGATGTTGTAATATGGTGACTAAAACGCCACAGCGAAGAGGTGATCAGGTGGTTTTATCTTTAGGGTCAGACTGAAAAGATAAGGGCAACTCCCAAACACTGGCCAGGAAGTGGTGTTTGTCGAACCCACAATAAGCTTCCAAAGAGTTTCACGATTTATAGTTTCATACTTTGAAAATATCATTCAATGCGACCTCTTGGTTTAGAGTGAGTGAGTGAGTGAGTAAAGTATTACGCCGCACTCAGCAATATTCAAGCCATATGACGGCGGTCTGTAAATAATCGAACCTGGACCAGACAATCCAGTGATAATCAGCATGAACATCCTTCTGCGCAATTGAGATACAATGACACGTGTTAGCCAAGTCAGCGAGTCTGACCACCCGATCCCGTTAGTCGCCTCTTACGACAAGCATGGGTTACTGAAGATCTTCACGGGATTCTTGGTTTATATGTTCTGACAGGGTGACTGATGTCAGTGTACCCCTACGTTGTGGTTAATTGTGAATACTAATCACCGATTTGGCTGGATCAGATGCGATCATTTACAAACCCGCCGTTATATAGATGAAATGTTGCTGAACGCGATCTTAAACAAGTACACGATACTTTTGTCTAAAAGTCACTTTCTCCTCCTCAGTGAGATTGTTCATAGAAAACATGTTTAAGCGCCAACACACGACAAGAACATAAAAACGATGTGTCTAGCAACAAAAGGTCCTACAAGTCACGGTCATAAAGCATACGATGGGTATTTTAGAATGTTCTTTCATGTTATCAAGAAGGTATAAACATGGACGTATCCAGGACCTATACAAAGCCAGCCAATTTCTGATTATCCATATTACACACACATTAATGAACACATTTCATAGGCAAAAAGAATACCTCATATCAATATATTTTTCAATCTCAAACAAAGGAACTGATGACTTATTTAACATCATTAATTTCTCTTATTGTTCAACAACAATTCAAATTTCAGGAACTTGAATATGTCTTGTCGAAACATACACATAATAATTATGCAAAAATATTCACCAGTGGTTGTGAACCTATAGAACGTCTTTCGGAGTGGGTTATGTCAGTGTGGGAAGTTGTCATTGATATAATGCACAGACTAAAAGTAGAATTGGAGTAAACCCTCTCTCCCACAGACAGTTTACACTGGTTCCCATTGACAATGACCTAACATACTATACGCTTTAAACACAACGTTAAGTATTTTATCAAATAACTTGGAAAAATAATCATGCTAAACAAAGCCACGGATAAGACCGTTATGTCAACTATCCAAAACAAACATCGGCACTATGAACTTTTGGCTTGATTCATATCCACTCTTCCTTAAAACGGGATTCCAAAGCTGCATGAATATGTGTTTAAAAGAGCAAGTGTTGCAGCGTCGAGGAAATGAACCACCAAATTAACCAAATTAACCAAAGACAACCAGGTAAGGACATTCTTTACAATCATAGAAAATGTTTTGAGATCAGTGGACATTATACCAAGTGGAAACTAAACATATCTTGATGTGCTTCATTTTTTGCAACCTCAATTTCTTCATTCCTGTGACAATTACTGGGTATGTATTGTTTTCATACACCACTATCAAACATCATTAACACATAGGCATTCTGTGTCTCAGCTCCGACCTGAAGCCTAAACGCTTCTTTGGTATCATTGATTATGGCCTGCTTTACAACAGGGATAGTATTGATGTCATGTTTAATAAAGGTTCCCGTATACGCCATACATTATTAAATGACTTTATTCATTATGCAAACAGCGTATTTACATTAATAACAATATATAATAGTTTTTGTTCCTGATTTGTGACCTCAATGTAACAATTACTGTTAAATATCACATTTATCTTGTATAGTTAGCACCTCAATTTTTGTTAAAAACGTTTACTTTCTTTCTTTGGCAGAACATGAACTAACTACAAAAACAACATTTCCCTAAAAATCCAATGTCCAGCTATTCAGAAACGTAGCTTTCACAAATGAATGAGTTGTTCATTTTATGTCTCGACTATACGTGAAAGGAATACTTTGTCTGAAATATATCAGTCACACAAAGAGACAGATATTTTAATATGTCGTCTGATAGAGAGAAGTTTCGCATGTCCATTAGGTCTATTTGTGGTTCTCAAGCAACCACGTTACGATTTTTACAAGAGTTTCATAACGGTTGACTGAAAGATAAGAAACGAGAGCGTTGTGTGAGGATTATTTGCAGTCTGCCAATCTTCAAAACATGCTGGTCTTGGATATAGACAATTATATCTTCCTGTCTTCTTCTGTCTTAGCCTTTGTCTGCAACAAAAGAGTTCAATGTCTCATTTGGCCCTATAATCCTCTGTTAAAGCGAACCAGAGTTTCATAAGACAGGTAAGCAGTTGTGTTATTCTATACTTTACCCAATAACAAACAGTTACGCATTTCTTTCATGTATGTATGTCCTTAGAAAATATATACGGTGACACTGTGCAAGAGGACAAATACACAATTCATTTCCGGACCATCGATGTCTGTAAAGATTCAGAGCTGATTCTCTATAATTACAGTACAGGATTTACAATGACAAATGCAATAGCAATGTAAAATAATATCAGATCAATAAAGGCAGGAACGGTAACATTCACCTAGCCACAACAGTGCACGTGGTTGAGCTTCCAAAATAGTGCAAGGCTGGGAATCTAGAATGAAAATTGATCATCACACAACTGCTTGTCTTGATGCAATGTGAGATGAGACAGGCACGTGCTGACCCTCTGTTCACAGTGTGAATCTTTTCAGAAACATTCAGCAACACTGTGGTTCAGGTGTAGCTGGATTTGGAAGCTCAGTGAATGCGACTGAAGCTTCCAGATTAGTTTAGACTCCAAGTAATGCCCACAACTGCCCTCTACTGAATCGTGTCAGGAACAATGTAGTACAGTTACAACACACACTGATGTACGTTGACATACACTGCGACACATTAATGCACTCATGTTATTTGTGCTGCATAAATGTAGATATTAACCATTTGGTAACGGAGATTGTTGCACGGTTAACTCCCTTTGTGCCAATGTTTTGACAATGTCATGATGATATAAAACGATATACTTAAACTCTCCCCCTCTGCAACTTGAATATATTTTTAAACATGTTTTTCTTTCACTTTCAAATTTGAAGGAATCCGAAAATGTGGGGTTGTGCGACTTGAATTATGGTCTTATTGTCTGGTGTGTTTAGACTAGTACCACTGTTCAGTGCCAGGCAACAGATATATCTTATGGTTATGCACGTTGTGTGAATGGCGGGTGCTACCAACAAAACATGATATGTTTGATTTGATCATCAAACACTTCATGAGTGATTTGCAACTTTCACACATGTACGTTTCGCCAATATTCTGTCAATGGTATCTCATTTGTTTTGTTGCATGTACGAGATTGATTATTCTATAGCGTTCTAATGTGTATATTATCTGATCTGTGAACTTGGCATTGTTACAGACGTGTTTTATAAACAGATGGCTCCAAAGAAAGAACGCTGTCATACATAACAATAAAGAGTGGGTTACTAAACCACACACTCATAGAATGGTCGGTCACTTAGATAAAAACTGTTGGCACTACGATCTCCAAAGAATGGCATTTAACTGTACTAAACCAATTCACCGTCAGATAATCTGCAATTCAACATGGCTCGTACATTATTTTTCTAACGGATACTATCATTGTTAAACCAAAGCTTGAATGTGCGTGCATATTTCTGCCGTACTTAGCGAGACATGAAACGATTTTACACTACATAAATTGCTTATAGTCGGCACATATTACACACTATCACGCGCCGTATGTAGACAGCGTCTGGCCCGCTGTGAGCAGATATTGCAATTATATCTGAATAATGCCAATCGTTCCATTATTAATAATCCCAATACTTTTATGTTAAATATAGTCCCAGACCAAAGGGTATCGCCCTCAGATGCTTCATAAAGTACCTTTGTCAGACCTACTCCAGACAGAACGGTTCGTTTGATAGGAATTACAATGCATACAAAGTTGTTGATGATATCATTTCATGGATCGGGAATCGGGGGTGTAGGAGTTCACAGGTGGCCCTGTCACAATTCACTTTGGGGGCAACGATGAAACCCATGATTATGGGTTCGAACCTCGGTCCCTCTGACTATGTTCCTAGTTTGACAGCATGAAACCTGTACTCGTTCGTACAAGTGATAACCGTCTTTGACCTGAATCATTTTCAGCTTATCTGTCACATCAAGCTGACAAGCTGTGATTCATCTGGATTACTGGTCACAACAACATTCAGCCCTAACCATGCACGCCCTATGAACTCATGCTTATTAGTCAAAAGTTGGCATGAGATTTTCATGTAACCGTCGTCAGAAACTGAGAATTAAGAATAGGTTGTCTCACGGAGGTGTCCAAACAGTCTCTCTGGACAAGTGTGAACCCCTCGGTAAATGGAAATTTCATTTTAGCCTTATATTCTGCAAACTTCATCCCTGCTATTTGTTATAGTACTTTTATGTCTTCGGGGACATTTAGGCTTAATGGGTAATTATGTAAAACATTTGTCTGCAATTGTCTGTGACACGTCTGGTATGCTTGTGTTACACATTCTTGTCGTGTTGTAAGCTGCCCAGAGTGGGACAATGAACAAGCCTATACCAACGAAATGCCTCTATTTGTCATTGTAACATTAGAAAATCTAAACATGAAATAACTGTAAATTTCTAAATAACTGTTGTTTTTTATTGTTAAAATTCACAATAAGATGTTACATACACACACACACACACACACACACACACACACACACACACACACACACACACTGTCACTAGTTTCACTATTGCTTTTGTCTCATTTGTACCGCCCCCACTGACTTCGTGTAGGCTATTGGAACCCAATGCAATAAGGTCGATTGATGTTTTTAGAGGTCTGAATATAATTATTGTGTCAAACTCTCCATCACATTTTATGAATTTAAGTATTTAAAGATGAAACTTAACAACTAACAACATGATGGTAATGTGTAAAACGAAATTACCAAAACTGATTTGCAGATACAACAACTGCAACACTATTTATGAATTTAGGGTTTTTTTGTTACGTATTTCTTATACAATTACCCATAACCCCCATCTGTCCGCCGACGTTTTTACTTTATACAGAACCATTACACAAAAAACAGCTCTCTGCATATCTGTGAAATTCCTCCAATTCATGTGATAGCTAGGGTTGGGGAGAGGCTGATTCATGTGACATGAAAAAGGCTCTGCGTAGATTGATCTCGTCAGACTTCGCAGCCAGAGAGCTTAGTGACATTCGGAATTCCTGTGTGATTGTTTGACCACCAGTTGTACAAAGCTTTCCCGACAGCTCTGGAATCTTTTTAAGGAAATGTTTCAAAGTCTACCTTGTGCAAATCAATACTCTGGTGAAAACGATAAACATCCTTAAAGTCTATGGTTAAAGGCCATGCAGAAATTGAAGAAACTTCCCGAAACGAGTATTTATTCCTGTAGATGAACACTTCAGACTTCTAAGTTAAGATTTTCAGGATCACACTCAAGTAATCTGGCACTTCCCTCAAGACCATTCTTAAGATGTGATTTCAAGAGTCAATATTTAATCAAATGCATCACAACGCTCTACACTGATCGGTGTTTTTCAAGACGAAAACGTCGTCGACGTAACGAAATTAAGTTACCCCATGGCGATAGAATGTATGGACCACAGACACACACATAAGACTTAAAACTGAATTACAACGTTGGTCGATGATTTAAATAGGCAGGAAACATTCAAAGGCCAATGCATAGCGACAAAACAGTTTCCACATCCGTAAGACATCTCTGCTAATATACAGAGCTGATTGTACAAAATGGACTATACCGTAAGCATGTGTTTATTAATTACTATCAAATAATAATGAATGCAGTTGTTCGCCAAAAAGGTGGGCGTATCCTGCACCATCGGCGGTACACGTCACGAACAAATGCAAAGCTCAGTCAGTTGACACAGAGACACAAACACTCGGACACACTCACACACGCATACACACACGCACATAGAGCAACTGATTTAGAATAATGAAACATACATATAATACATTTGTATCAACACTACCGAAAACTGGCTTATCTCAAACTGACACATTATGCACAAATCATTCCACAGCACGGACTTGAACCGCTTTGAACTATTGCAAATTGTAAGTAGCCTGTATGAGCATGATGCTTAATTTATCCTACAAAGCCAGGGACACAAATCGACGACAATAGGTCTCTGTCACGTCTCAGTAAATCTCCTTGAGGCTCGTAGCCAAATTGATAAAGATAAAGTACAAACATACCTAAGCTTTCAAAGTTTGGTATTTTGACTGCGAGTTTTCGAAGGTGAATGTATTTCATTTGGATATTAGCATTATTTGTAATGCTGTTCTCCATGCAACTTCAAAGCGCAAGACATAGAAATACATAAGGTGACTTGTCAATCATATCATATGCTCTTTATTAGCTTGTCAAGTATTGCATTTGGCTGTAGATATGTGTAAAGCTTTCAAAGTTTGATATTTTGACTGCCCCAGTTGAATGATATTCTCTATTCTGTTATACTCTTGGAAAGATGACAAGGTGACTTTTACATCATATTGATATGCTCTATTGTCTGGCTAAGTATTGCACCTTTGAAATATAGATAAAGAATATAGACCATCATTCGCAGCGAATAGCCGCGAAATTGCTGGTGCGGCGTAAAGCAATATTAATTCATTCATCACTTAGTTATATATAGCAGACTGACAAAGTGCAGAGCAGCGGTAATTCATATGCAGGAACATATGCCTTTTGGTTTCAACAATATCTGTAAATTCACTTTCGTGTCACTGGTTTTTATGGTTCATCACTTGATTGTCTGATTCGTTTACAACCCACCGTCGCGTGGCAGGAGTACTGCTGTGCTGCAAGAAGCAACAAAAGCATGAGTCTGTTTATGTAAATTGAGTGACTGCAGGGGTTACTTCTCTTCGAGGTGCTATCATTAAGGTTCATTGGCCCACTTATGTAATTTTCACAAATGTTTTGCGGTAACGCCAAATGGATGCTGTTTCGTTTGATCATCAATAGTGAGTAAGTGAGTGAATATCTGAAGCCACAACGGGAGTTTTTCGGGAATGATACTTTAATATTAATATTGTTTCACACTTCTCTGGAGTTGACGATTATTTGTATGTATATAAACCGTCATATAGCTGGAATATTGCTACGTGCGACGTTAAACACCAAACAAACAAATGTATATAGAAATACGCAATTATGTATGTTCACAGAATAAACATCTTTTAAAGAGACTATACAACACCCTTTGCCTTCGTTGAAAACACGTATTCAACTGACATTGGGTTTCGGATTTAAATTGAAAATAAATTCACGTGCAATCAGTATCACCAAGAGAACAAATTAGATTGAGACGACTTCGAACATAACTTGTGACTCTCCATGGTATTAGCTTGCAACTTCAATTTCCCGCACTCTCAACACTCATTAGAACGAGTGGGAAATAGGGCCTATCCACGTGACAGTTCATGAATACCGTGGACACAACATACTTTCTTTTTTGCATATTCAGTTTAACAAATTTAACAAGCCCTGATGAATTTTAACTAAATGCTGGAGAGTGTGCAATTACTGCCAGGGACAGGATAAACATTAAGATTTTCCTCTGGAAACGCTGTTGACTAGAATCCCATGAAAAAGATGGTGTTACGAATATTAAACATGAACCATGCTGCAGCAGTGAGACTTGATTTAATATCTTTAGTTGAACAAAAATGTGATAACATTTTTTTGCCGGAAACATCTGTTTAGAATCAGAACCACAGGTTTCAGATATTTTTAATTAAAGAGAATTCGTGTCTGTGAGGAACTTTTCGAAATTGATGGAAAGAACATTGGCACCTTTCACAATCTGACATGAACCAAGTACAATATGTGAATTAGTTTGTCCTTTCTGGGAACAGCGTTTGGGTTACTCGAGACATTAGTCTACCATGCGTCATGTTTTGCTGTCAGTCCCGTAGTAGTGAGTGAGTGAGTTTAATTTTATCGCACTTTTAGCAATATTCCAGCAATATCACGGCTGGGGACACCGGAAATGTGCGTCACATACTCTACCCAAAACCGATACCGTTGTTTGTTTTTATTTTATTAAAAATTATATCTATTTTAGCTATAATAACGGTAACGCTATTTCTCAGGGCATTATCATTTGCAGAAGCCCTCGGTCTTTTCAACTGGCCTCCTTACGTCTTCAGTTAATGAAAGACCTCGGGATTCTGCAAATGATAATGCCCTGAAAGATAGCTTTACCGTTATATTAACATTATTAATATTAATATTAGGCATTAACACAACTCTGTGCTGATGCGTATTAACTACATGACGTATCCCTGGGGTATCTGGTAACACATCAGGTGCAATTGGAACACATTTCCTGATAATAACCTCACATACATATTCCTCCTCCAAGAATTGGAGTATTCGAATATACGGATACGTTCAAATTTCGTTTGACAAGTAATTAAATAAAGTTTGTTTGTTCATAACATATATGTAATGGTTTTCATATAATCATATATGTTTAGATAAAAAAACAAAGGAGAGCACTGAATTTCCAGTTGGATGCAATGGATAGTAAATCTTTTACAAATGGCTATTTTTGGAGGTATTAGTGATGGTCCATGCAAGGCTATTCAGGGAAAAGTGATCCGGTTGCTTCTATTTTGCATATTCAGAAAACGTTTTTGTTCTCTTTTAAAGTTATACTCTCAGATGAAGTCAAATGAAATAATCATTAGTTTATGTTTGTAACAATTAGGAAGACTGTTTGGAGAACATTAATCTTTTGTTGAAAGGGAATTGTAATTGCCGAGTTTTACGAAAATGGAATACAATATTGCTCCCATGGTTGTAGATTAAGAATGATTGTTGACAGTTACTTGATCATATTTTATAGCCTTTACAAATAGTACAGAACTACAAATAACAGGTCTCGTTTCCTCTCTTTTACCAGACAGCTACCATCTTATAGACCCTTTCTGTTAGACTCAGCGATATTTAATCACGGACCGTATTTATAGTATGATTGATTTTCTGTTTCGCAAGGTGACGACTTTTCCTGAATAACGACCTTTTTGTTTTGTCAGTGCCCTAGGATTCTATTACGGGATATTTTATTGGTATTGCAAACTTACTACAGTATGTGATACGAGAATAACATCCCAAGGAAATAACTGGAAGCAAATGTCCTTGATGTCTGAAAACAACTGAACCGTTTGCTTGCTATAAATATTTTCTTCTTGAGAAAATCCATTCATGAAGAACGTGAAAATCCCAATAATTCCAGCATATCACTTAATACTACACAAGCAACAAACAATTTTTCAAAACATATTGGCAATAATTATGACGTTAATAAAGCAAGGCCTAGTTGAACACCGTGAGAGAATATATCTGCATAAAAGCAAAGAAAATATGTTTTCAGTTCAACTTCTCCCATAGAAAGGTACTGAATGCTGTAACCATGATCAGACAACTTTGGAGACATTATCGTATTACATGACTTGGAGAATGACATTTGAGGCACCATTAATTATGACATATGGCAAAGAGTAATAATTTATTGTGAAACTTACCTTATTGGAAAATGTTTTCTGAATTATTCAAATTTTATGTCTGAAACAATGTTCTTAATTTGAGTTCTATTACCGTACACTGAATTCACCCCAAATTGGGTCCCTTCCTTACAATTATGTTTAACAAGTTTCTTCAATCTGATGACAGATACTCCAGTGATTGTGAACACGATCATTTGTATGCCTTCTTCATACAAAGTGACCTTGACCTTCAATATCATGCAAGCGTTTCCCTGAAACATTCCCAGTTTTCAACATGTGTCAAACATGTGGTTAAGAAGACAAGTGGAGGCGACAAAACATTAAGCATCGCTGTGCCTAATTCAGTTATATGCTAACAAACTGGAACTACAGATCAATGGATGTGAGACATTTTCATAGCGGGAAATATTGTTACATAAAACAATCGATTTTGTTGGAGATGACCTTCCTAATAGGAAGGACGTTGACCTGGTCCAGGAGGAATTACCAACTGTCCTTGAGGCACAGTGGAGTTGATTTTCCCACATTTTCAATAGTGTTGATATTGCACAGGCATCATGGAAATTAGGTATACGTTAACTATCGCTTTGAAAGAAACAGCCGAATTCAATTATCATTTCCTATTTGTGTGGAAAGGCATTGTGACGTATCAAGTTTCTTTGGATACATTTAGCACGTCATTGTGTGATGAGCATTATGTTAAAAATTATACTTTACTCCAATATTCTATATTAGTAAGCTTTTTTAAACAGCTGATCCAAAAATACGATGATGTGACAACAGCTGTGGACATCAGTTTAAACTGTGTGGACTAGCAGAAGCAAAAGAATTGAACAAAATTTGGATAAAATCTCTCTTACTTGGTTTGATGTATAGCCACATAAAAAAACTGTGCACACAGAAAATTAATTCAGAATTGGAATACAACACAGAAAAGACGAAATGATGTAGACACGTTATAAGCTGAAGTACCGGACCACAACAAAATGTCAAAAGAGCATGAACAATATCCGTAACGATGACGTCAGAAGTTCAAAATCGAGTAAGGGGTCACACGACGAAGTTACAAAGTCAATAACGGGTATGACCACCGTGTGCATCGACGACGCATAGAGGCTAGCAAATGAGCATGGAAGGCCTGGGGAATGGTCTGGAACCTGCGTCTGAGATGAGTCACCCGAATCCATCTGTCCTGTCTTGGTGTCGTTACGTCGGGGACGCCCAGAACGTAGGTGGTTGGCGATGTCATTACTGTTTCGATAACGCCTGACCAATGAAGAAATGTGTTGCCACCTGTTGTTGGTTCATTCCTGCTCGAACCATTCCAACGGCTTCATGGTCTTGAGAAGATGATGTGCATGTGACTTCTCATGTGAATTTGTGAACGTTTGAATGACCAAAAATCAAGCTTTCGACAGTGACACAATTTCTGAGTTACACATGTTGTGTCCAGCTGCACGGGCTGCATTTGAGACTTCTGGCATTTATCCAAATTTTGTTCAATTCTTTTGCTTCTGCTTGTCCACACAGTTTAAACTGATGCAGTAACACATTGCAAGTCCATTAGGGCATCATCAATGACCACACGTCGCCTGGCACATGCATGAGCGTTTGATTGTCTCCAATACTTGCTATGTTCACACCTGTATTTATGTATAAAGACGCTATGTGCCTATATTTATATTTTGTGTGTGCACAGTTTCTTTATGTGGCCAGTATATTTAAGGGGATTCTACTGAAACATAAATCATATTATGTCTTCCGTGGCTCTTTGGCTGTGTGGCTCAATACATTTAAATCCACTCCCTTGTAAAGTGATACCATATAACGTATGTGCCCACAGAGCAACCCAATCCCCGATAAATGGATACCAGACAAAGAACGTACCCATGTGTGTTGTTATTTTATATTTCCTTGAGCTTCATAAACCTATAGACATGAGGCTGAGTTACACAATTGTCCCGGTGTGTGCCGCAACATCAACCATTACTGATCCAAACGACACATAAATATCCTAGCCTCCCAATTTTAATTGCAGCAGTATTTCAGTTATATCATGGCGTGTCAGCTTATTGTAGGACGAAAGCCAAACATTATGCAGGAAGCACACACGTACCACTTACCTGCACACAGTGAGGACTAGTACGCTCCTTCATCCGCATCATTTCCTCAGGCTCCTTGATACTTCTGGCATTTATCATATAATGGATAAGTATCGTGGCAGGCTAAAGCAAACAGATAAAACGGTATCCCATGAGGTAACACATGGACGAAGATGCCAACATAAAAGGGGCAAATGTTAGATAGGTACCAGTGTACTATTTACAGTACATTTCGTTTATATGTCATGTTTTGAAATGCAAATACACATTAATAAAGGGGTTTCACGACGCCTTGAAAAGTTTTCTGCTCATATCACGGAGTGGCAGCTTTGTGTGGGAGGAAAACCCGAAGGAATGAAGAACCTATAAACACACTAGCGGGGGCGTGGTGCTGACAAACCGAGTCACATAATCAGGGCCAAATGGAAACCCACCATCATACTTTTCCGTGCCCAAGGGAAGCCTTCTGGACGGCGAATTGCGGAACCTAAGACCTCTTTATTTTCTCCAGACAAACAGTTGCTATAGAAATGTATCCACAAATTAAAACTAAAGATTTCTTCTTTGTACTTCCTGTAATCCGCTTGGCCTCAATTGACATTATTTACCCGACATTATACTCCACACCCACCGTTTCGAACTAAATTCACTCCAAAATAACTTGTCTCTCTATAGCACCATGACATGTCGGTGAAATGTTAGCATTGACTTATCGTCCATACAGATCACTAAATCTGGCAATGTTGATAAAAGGTTTAGTTGAGAAATACATAAAATACGTGTACAACGAACAAGCGTTATAACGTTTTTTAGTCTTGTCACATGCCCTGTCTTTTAGTCTAAATGCAAAATTCGGTTATAACGAACTAAAATTAGTGGTCTTTATGAGTTCTTTATAAACATAGTTCTGTAAATCATTTGGACATTAATGTATGCATATAGTGAGTGTCCTGGTGAATATGTAATGCTGCCTTTGAAACTGCTACCACTAGTTTGTCATGATGGACGGGAAGAAGCATGTGGCGTTTATTCTTCAGCGGTTAAGTGGTTTTTGAGAAGTAAATGATTTCAAAAGTCATGATCACTTAACTGCCCAATATCTGCAAGATTATTCTTTCAGTACACCGAACTTCTCCGCTCACCTCTACATCTGAACATGTGCATCTTATCTTTCATTTCTAACTCACACTTGGCAAACTTTGTGTTTCATGACAGTTATCAGGAAACTCCTCCAATCTTTGCAAGTGAATGTAGTCTCTGTCAGCGTTGAACAACCATCTGTTTCCTGACCTACCAAGCAGATGAATGTCATGCGACCTCATTACGTATGCATCTTATCGGTTTTGACTTGTGGGATATTTTGTCATAACATATGGTTTTTATGTGGACTTATAGTATATAGTGACTGTATTGTGTTTTCTGTTCATTAAAAGACAATGTGCACACTTTTCGACCTCCTGTAGAAATGTAGCTACACGTAGTACAAAACATACATAGAGTGGCATTGTAAAGTGATGTGTAAAGTACAGCAATCACAATGGTCGCCATGAAGAGTCGTGTAGTGAATAGACAAAAAGTCCATTTCATGTATTCCATGTTATACATTTATTGACTGACTTCAACACTAAGTGAGTGAGTGAGTTATTATTTAACGTCACATCGGCAATATTTCAGCCATATCGTGACGAGAACATTTGACATTGTAATGGAATATGTATATATTATAAAACCTGTCATCGAAGGACAGTAAAACAACTAGAATATCACACTTGGATTTAAAACTAGTGTGGAAGGTTAAAACTAATAGCACTATTAGGACAATACAAGATAAAACAGGCTATAGATCGCCAACAACTGAAGCTAGATCACCATACTAGGGACCATGGGGACTTACAGTACCTTGGCTACCTGCATGGACCCTAGTTGGATTTACACCATCCCTTCAGCTGCTGGCGATTGTAAGAAATGTTAGCTACAATTAAAATGACCAAAATGCTACGTTTAAAATCCTGGTAAGTTTAAATTGACTTTCGAAGTTTTTGGACTTACGTACCCTCTCAGGGGACAATATTTTTACGATTCTTCCAACCCCTTGAGAGTACAGCCACTAACAATCTAAGTTACTAATCAAACTACCAATTATTAAAAACACAGCTATTTACAGAACATATTAATCAAAATTCATTAATGAAATCAATTTCTTTTAAAAACCAAGAATTAAATGAAGATGAACAGAATTAAAAAGATCCTTAACAGTTTAACACATTGAAATATTTATCCCTTTATGATGGAGAATTCAACACAGTCAAGCGGGAGATGCTTGACCGTGACTCTCTCATCACAAGGGATACAAAACGGAGGATCTTCACCCATTTAACAAATATTTGTGAGTGTACCTTGTATGGCCAATACGACATCGTCATGCATGACCTCTTCAAATCTGGACTGACAACCCAAGTAAGTGTGAAACCGATATAGGGTTTTATTGCATGTAATTTATTAATACCTACTTGGGTGTCCCACTTCTTCTGCATCAGATCACGGATGTAGGTTCTAATGCAAGCTTTGTAATCAGAGTAAGGAAGAAGAAGTGGTGTCACAGATTTATTGAGTGCTGCCTTGGCAGCAAGATCAACCATTGTATTCCCAGAAATGCCAACGTGGCTGGGTAACCAACAGAAGACGATGTCGCACTGGCCTGTAGCAAGATCATTATATAATTCGATTATTTCAATTAAAAGTGGATGTTTGGAAGAGATTTTTTAATAGCCTGAAGGCAAGAAAGAGAGTCAGAAAATATTATATACTGGTTATGTTTTTTGGATGTCTTTGAATATATTTAAAGAGCTGTTAAGATGGCGTTTTGCTTCTGCTGTAAATATAGAGCTGTTATCAGGTAGTCTAGAAGATATTGTTTCTGGCTCCAATGACAGTGGCACATGCCACTGCGCCACCGTCCTTGGACCCATCTGTAAATAAGGATTTGTATGTGTTATATTTGATTTTTAATTGATTATATTCTTGTTTATACTGTAATTCATTAGTTCCAGATTTCTTAAATTTTGTCAGAGTTAGGTCAACTTCAGGCCTAACCAATTTGCCAAGGAGGAGAAAAGAAAGAAGACGGGAAGGAGCTATATTCTCCAGCTCAATGCCGGCAGCAGTATTGAATGGCTTCATTCTGAGGCCCCAAAGGGCGGAACAAAGAGAAGATTTATTGTTGTACAAATCCTCATAAAGAGGATTAAAGATACAATGAAATGCAGGATTCGATTCGTTAGAATATAGTTTTGTAAGATATTGTAAAGATAATTTTATACGTCGATGGGCAAGAGAGGCTCATCTGCTTCGACGTAGAGACTGTCAACAGGAGAAGTTCTAAAAGATCCAAGACAAAGTCTCAGACCTTGGTGGTGGACAGAATCAAGTAGTTTTAGATTGCTTTTGCAGGCTCCACCATATACGATGGAGCCATAATCAAGTTTCGAGCGGACCAATGAGCGATATAGGTGGAGGAGGGTAGCTTGATCCCTCCCACTTTGTGTTGGAAACAACTTTCAACAAGTCAAGTGCCTTCAGGCATTTAGTTTTAAAGGGATTTAATATGTGGCAGAAACGTTAAAGTGCGAGTCAAAAATAATACCCAAAATTTGGCCTCCTTCACAACTTTAATGGGAGTGCCATTTAGAGAGAGTTCAGGGTCTTTATGCGGTTTTGTATTTACGGCAGAAATGTATACAATTAGTTTTGGATTTTGAAAATTTAAAGCCGTTTTCAAGACACCATTTATTTATCTTGTTTAAACACAACTGCAGTTGCCGTTCAATAGTATGCATTTTTTCTTACCGCGACATGAAATATTAAAATCATCCACAAAAAGTGATCCATCAATTGAATCGTTTAAAACCTTGGATAAACTGTTGATCTTTACGCTAAATAAAGTGACAGACAAAATACTGCCTTATTAATGGACACCCTGATCCTGATTGTAATGGTCAGACAAAGGTTGAACCCACTCGGACTTGAAAGTGCCTGTCTTTTTAAAAGAATTGTGAGATAAAATGGGGCAAAACGACCTCTTAAACCGATATCATGCAAATCTTTCAAAATGCCATGCTTCCAAGTAGTATCATACGCTTTCTCTCCAGATCGAAGAAAATTGATACTACGTGTTGTTTATTACAATTGCATTTTTACATAGGATTCTAATCGTACCAAATGGTCGATAGTACTTCGGGTTTTCCGGAAACCACATTGAATATTAGTAATGAGATTATTGGTTTCCAAATACCACACTAAACGATTATTTACCTTTCGTTCCATAGTTTTGCAAACACAGCTAGTCAAGGATATAGGTCGATAATTAGATGCATCTGAATGGTCTTTGCCAGGCTTAGGTATAGGAACAACAATAGCATTTCGCCAAGAAGGAGGAATTTCCCTGAAGTCCAAATTTCATCAAAAGATGTCTAAAAGCACTTCAAGACATGATGCGAAGGCAAATGTTTCAGGAGCTGATGAGTGAATATTATCAGCCCCTGTTGCTGTATCATGAGCCTGCCCAAGGGCAGCTTGTAGCTCATGTAGTGAAAATGCTTCGTTGTAATCTTCTCCGTTTTCGAAAGGGAAATTAATTTTTCTTTTCCTCAGTTTTCTGATATTTCTGAAATTCAGGAAGATAGTTTGATGAAGCCGAGTGTTGAGCTAATGTTTCACCAAGTTTGTTTGCAATGTCAGGAAGCATCTTCAAAAAGACCTCCTTCCTTAATATGTTTAACGCTCGGTTTAGAACCTTTGCCTTTGATCCTTTGGACCATATTCCACACCTTTGATATATAGGTGTGGGGAATTAATCTTGGAGACGTGTGGGTTTCTCCATGATTGACGTTTATTTTGTTTGAAGGTACGGCGAGCTTTAGCTCTGGTTACCTTAACGTTATTCAAATTATGTACAGTTGGATGCTTGCGGAAATATTTTTCCGCTTTTTCCCGCTTTTTCCAAGCCTGTTTGCAGTCGCCATCAAACCATGGCTTTGGGTTTACAGATGTGTGGATTGCAAGAGGACTTAGGAATGGAATCGGTAGCTATAGCATTCAGTTCATCCTGAAAACAAACTGAATGGGGTCAGCAATATTCTGGAACTTTGCATGTTTTAATTTCTCTCAGTACATAACGAACTGAATTGAGACCAGTTAGCCTTTGAAAAATTCCACCTTGATGAGGTGGAACGTCAGACAGGTTTATTTTACTGTTAGAAATGTAGGAAAGTGGTCACTGCCATAAATCATCATGAACTGACCACGAAAATTCATGTAGAAGAGGTCGCATCAGTGAGTGTAAGGTCAAGGCAGAAGAGCTACCCGTAGCAGGGTGTAAATATGTATGAGTACCATCATTAAAAATACAAAGACTATTGTCAGAAATGAAATCCTCAATACTTTGCCCTTGGTATTAATACCATTACCTCCCTCCCATAAAGGATTATGTCCATTCAAATCCCCATGAGTATGCAGGGCTGAGGGAGCTGGTCATATAGAGATTGAAGTTCAGATTTCTGGAGGTTTGAAGATGGAGGGATATGCTAAAAGAGCATACAGTAAATGCAGTAATGTAAAGTTAGTCGGACTGCAACAGCCTGAAGATTCGTAGTAAGTTGAACAGGGCTGTGTATTATGCCCTGCCTCACTAAGATGAAGGAGCCTCCATTGGCTTTGCCACGGGGGTGAAAGGAATGATGAGAATTGTATTGACGTAAAGTCAAAATGTATCTGTCTGTTTAAGGTATGTTTCTTGGAGACAGAAAATTGATGGCTGAAAATCTTGTACTAATACAATTGTAGTTCATTTAAATTGGCTCTAAGTCCTCTGCAGTTCCACTGGATAAGTGTATTACCCTGACTCATGTTATATTAGGTGGTAGTACAGGGGATCTGGACCAAATGAATGACTGACTATTGTGACGCACACGGTGATGTGGAGTGACATCCATGTCCTCAGAAGTTGATATTTGTTAAATATTTGTACCGGATCCCGTTGACCTTTCGGTACTCGATCCGATTTTTGGAATAGTTGACTGACTTGCTGGCATTTACTATTACAGGTGACGGTGAACGAGATTGTTGACGCGATGGTGATTTTGTTTGCGTAGATGCAACATTTTTCGTTTGACGTATTGAATATTTCGCAGTCTTCACCCAGGTGATATCGGTCTGGCACTCTACAGATTTAACAGTCTTAGTAGGCTGACGGGTAGCTACTGCAGAGTATGATACAGATGCAGTTGGAGTGTTAGCAGATGTTACCAAACGTTTAGCCTCTGCAAAGAGATACTCTTTTCATGCTTCAGTTTAACAATTTGATGTTTGTAGTTGCCAGACTGGGCAGGATTTTGATGAAGCAGCGTGGTCCCCAGAACAATTAGCACATTTAGGGCTGTTTGGGCAGTCTAAAGTGTCATGCGCAGGTTCTCCACAACGGTGACATTTCTTGCTATTGGTACATGATTGGGCACCATGACCAAACTTTTGACATGAGTAACACCGAAGTGGATTTGGTATGTACTTGTCTACACCAATATTACAGTAACCTGCTTTGATGGATGGTGGTGGAACTGGAACAGAAAAGGTAAACAGATAAGTATTCAACTTAATAGTTTGACCATTCTGCCTGCTTGTAAAACGTTTCACAAACGTTACACCCTGGTCGTTCAGTTCAGAAGCTATCTCATCCTCAGACATGTCTGCAAGACAACGGTCTCTATCTCTGACAATGCCCTTGGAACTGTTGAGAGTTTTGTGTGGTGACACAGTAACTGGTACGGAAACAAGATGTTTGACAGCCAATAGTGTAGCTGATTGAAGGCTGATTTACATTCTAGTAAGATACAGCCAGATCGCATCCTTTTCATTGACACAACATCACCAGCGATACCATAAATCGCTTTTGATAGAAACAAACGGATTCAATTTCAATGGACCATCATCCGGAGAAGAAATCACCAAAATCAGGACCAATGGTCAGATTTGTTTTGAGACGGTGTCATCATCAGAAGATGTACTATCTTCTAAAAGTACGTTTGAGTTGTTTTGGAGGTATCATGGTAAGTTAATAAAGGTTCATCATCAGCTCCCCACCCACCACGGAGTATCAGGAAGACAATGCCATATGCCAGTGGGTGTCAACTAGCAGCACCAAGGATACTGGGATGATATACTCCAGCAGAAGTATCAATTCAAGATCAATAAATCCACCAGATTGACCCATGAGCCATCGCCTTCTGGGCATTAAGACTCTAGGTAATTACATTTTGATCTATGTAGAATCAATATATACATTGTAGGTCTATAAGTTGATTTGACCAAGACCCCATGGCAAGCACTAGAAAATATCAATATTGTGCAAAAACAAGTAACATGCACAGGGCTCGGCATGACCAGCCGATTGGTAGAACCGGGCCCATTCTACCACCCGTCTAGGTGAAGTAAGGGTCGAAGTGGTGTATTGGGCAAAGGAACACTGTTCCTGGAGCCTTTCCCTCAACCACCAGAATCCGTCCTCCACCGACACAGGGGCGCAACCCACGGCAAACGGGTTGGTGGACCTAATATCCCCGGGTCCACAACAGGGGTTGAAGGGCGCTTAGCGTGACCCAGCACCCACCACGAGGAGGTGGCCTTCATGGGTGCCACTTCAACACTAAGAGTGAGTTTGGTTATATGTTTTGATTTGACCCAAACGTTTGCCACCTTGGTCAAGCCCACAGCTTTGGTTTGGACAAATTCGAGAACCGTGAAGGTCCGGGCTAAAATTAGGAGATAAATGATTAATTTAGAGACAATCCATTCGGTCTAACATTCATCTAATTTCCAAACACAGTATGTTTATCTCCATTCTACCATAACCGATTTAAAATCGAACTTCCTCGTCCTGCGGAAGATCGATGCTCATGCTGTTGATCACTGGATTGTCTGGACCAGACTTGATTATTTACAGACATGCGCCATATAGCTGGGATATTGCTGATTACGGCGTAAAAGTAAACTCACTCACTCACCTTGACAAATTCGAGATCATAGGTTTCTTGCCCGTCTTACACACAAATAACATTTACCAAATACTTTTGAAAATTACCGGAATGGATCACTGAAATCAAAGATGACAGGATAGGTAAACATGTCCTCTCTAACGCTTGCAAATGTCACTCACAGTTTACTTGATTAGTGGCATGACAAGTCTTCTTCCAAGTTGGTAAAATACCCTCGAGATCCACCGAGGATAAAATGTGCTTCAATAATTCTCAAACAAAAGTCGATGTTTTGAATTGTCTTTTCATCAAATCTTGTATACGTCATCAGTCAGGGCTGGAAACACCATTATCGACACCATCGCTGATGCATCATTCCAATATTCAGTCAAGAAAAGTAATAAAGGTGAAGAAATATGTGAGCCTCTGGAGATGCAAATGTTCAGAAGCTAGTGATGTTATTCTTCAAAGCTATCGACTGGAGTCGCATTATACCGAAACAATAATATCTGATATCAAACCTCGTGTTAACGTCAATCCCGCGAGTGCTATTCACCCGTAATTCCTGTAAGAATACCAGAAGTAAAGCACGTGGGCTTAATGACGCGTTGTATTTCAACCCAACAATTATACAACAGCCGGACTGTGGAAGACACTATGAACTATAACATCAAATATACCAGCTCAAAATTTCCCATGGTAGATGTGTCCTATGTGACACTATCATTAAAACTTGGTTTGCAGAAATTGGACATTCTGAATAGCATATGTTATTTCATATTACACATGTATGTTGTCACACTGGTGCTGAAACATGCATTGCATCATTTTTCAAAACCCCTTATTGTAGATAAAAGGGAGGATTTAAAAATTGAATACATCAGTGACAAAAATGATGTCGGATGCAAATCCGTATTTCGACTTGTGCAGCATGTTCCCGAACTGTTTTCATGAGAACAACTGACAAGCCTTTGGATAGGATGCACTCACTTTTTTGCGGACACCTGGGAATAGCTGTTTTGAAAGTGGTACATAAACACATGCTCATTCTGTATTTGGCCTCTCACAATCGTCTTTGCTTCTAGCAAATAATTTTATTAATGGTCTGGTATGGCTTTAAAAGAACATCGATTAGAAAGCAGACTATCAATGTGCGCTCCTTCGAATCTGAATAATAACCTCTGCATCTTATTTATCAAGGACTCATACGTATCTTGATATTCATTATACGTTATATGTTCATTAAACGTTCCTTCAACGTTAGGGCATTAGTCTTTTTTGCTGTTTTGCTAGGTGCAATTGACCTATAGGATCAATTGCTTAAGACTATTTCAGATATCGTAACCGATAGAAATCGGTTACTTCGGACTCATGCAGCGCCTAATCATTGGACCATGTTCCGTCGTATCTCAACTATTTCGCATATAGTTTAGGTTTCTATCTCGATACTTAAAGGTCACATGCAACCAAACAATCATACATAATTAAAACACAATTATCACTTATTCATGGCATATAATATACATTGCTGATTATGAAAAAACATATAAGCAAAATTATAAGCGTACAATCGCAAATCAAAAGTGTACATATTGTACTTGGGTTTACTTCCCTAGAAACGAACCAGCCGGGATACCGAACCCAGTCAGAGCGGGTGGGTGTGCACTCAAGTGTAACGGCTGGTTTATTTGCAGATGCCCTCACGGGTCAGTGTGTGTGTATATATAGAGATGTTGGGTTTTGTAAACACATGCTCATTTTTTGTGTATAACATTTTGCAATCAACATAACATGTCATGTGTACAAGTATCACACCTGCCTGTCTGTGTAATTACAGAATGTGACAGAGACCGAACTCGGGCCATCAATGCGTTTTGTTTATGGTGTATAGCCTGATTGGTGTTAAGTTCAAATTGCATGTGGTCAGTGATCGAAGTTATGTATTGAATATTGTCATTAGCAGACAGGCAGGCAGACACAGGTGTCAATAAAACAGACATTGAGTTTTGTCTGTGACAACGACATGTCAATATCACAGTTAGAAATTCTGTCAACGGTAAATAATGACGTTGCTTTTAAGTATCGAACTGAGAAAGTGACTCGGTAAAAAGAACGTGTGGTGAAATAGACAAATGAAATTATTATATACAGTTAAATCGGTAATCTACTGTCATAACATATAAAAAGCTCGCGCCTATGAAATATCAACAAAACATTAGAAAAATAGCTCACACCAAAGCCTTCACCGAGTATTCACCAGACAACCCGCGTCCAAGCTGCGCGAACCTATTTCACTGCGCTTGTACCATGAGCACAGCGCAACCCAGCTGTTGAAACCACTTTTCCCCCAAGCGCTGGGGGAAAATTAGTGAATCGTTTGAACTCCGATTTCGCGCGTTTTTTTCATCGCGTTATTTTTCGACTTTATATGTTGAATTTGCATTTTTTATGATTTATTTCGATAAGTCCATACCAAAAGGTATCAGAATCTGCAAAGTAGTGTTTTACGTTGCATGTGACCTTTAAAAGAAAATCTGCAAATTCATTCTATGTTCAATATTCCGTTTAATTGGTCACTTACGCATATTTGAGCCTCGCATAACTTCAGTTAATGCATGAATTTGATAGCATGTGTACTTTTGAATTGTTCAACTGCAATCCTAAAAGAAAACGAATCTGTGTATTTGATTTTGATGGAAGATTATGTGTGTTGAAATGTATACCATTTGTGTTCTCTTTCTTCCATATATGGCGATGATCTGACAGATGCATGCTCTTTTACCGAATACCATTTCAATTCAGAGTTTCTTGTGATGGAATTCGATACCTGGCATTGTTTTATGTGACGAAGGGGAAATCATAGATGGCAATCGAGACCCTTAACTAAAAACCGATGTGTAATATATTTTGTGAAACATTAGATCTTTGATGTAAAGATCACGTATCCTGCTGATCTCGATCAAATATGTATTCTTTTTATATTTACGTCTTTTAGGGTTCTCCTTCTGTAGTACATGTCTTTCCATTATGACTGCAGTTTCAACATGCATACTTCATAGCTCATTGAGGGCTGATACGTATCATTGCTTGTTCTAGGATGTTGCATATGTACTCGTCAAATTAGAATAGAAAAGTATCAAACAAACTGCCTCAAGTTATCATTTGTTTTATTCATTCACTGCAAAATGAAAAAAAACAAACCCAGTAGAATCCATAGAATACAGTATCTGTCCATCCAAAGCGGTGGCCTATTTATAGAAACCTCTGGCAGGTCTGTGGACACATCTGTTAGTTTATCGAAACGTTTCATTTCTATTTTTGTCTAAACAGTCAATTCAAACATGTTGTTTTTATTCCCTTGTTGATTGTTTACTGTAATAATAATTGGGAGGTAGAACCTTCATTTCGGTTCATAGGACAGTTAATTCGGCAATAATGTTTATCTAATAGGTTACTGCGGTCATTTATTGTGAAACACCGTGTTTATCGAATTCAGTACGTAACAGAGGTAATTGCACAGTAGTCAACACATGAAATATTAGTGGGTGAAATTGGTTTGACACCGCTTTGAACAGTATTCCAGTTATATACTACCCATCAACAGTTTAGACTCACTAGTGTAAATGTAACAATTTACTTCAGTCAACTGTTTTAAACTAAATATTCCATGTTTAAAGAAACTATTTACACATGAACTGATGTATTGTAAAACAAATTCGTAACGTTGAAACAATTATTTTCATGAGTTCAATAAATCATGAAACTAAGTGAAAATTGGCGAATTCTAAACAAAACGTAGCTGTTCACATGCACGATATTTGCACATGCTTTTCAGAAAATTTATGCATGATCCCCATGCAAATAATCTGCATAAGATTTGCAGATGGTTCCCCTAAGTTAGTGGAGAAATTCATCTTCGATATAACCGTATATATATAGATAACATATAGTGAGTGCTTTAAGTTAGTCTAAACTTGTGATGGGTTGTATCTATCAGGACATGTCAGCACGATGCTGCCGGAAAGGCCGAAGTGATGCAGGTCTCAGACGCTTAGAGCACTATATTGCAACCCAAGGGCAAGGATTTGGTGCTGGCAACCCTAAAAACCTTTGAAGGTTACGGATAAGCACAAGGAATGGACAGCAAATTATGGCGCCTTTGGCGATTAGGCCACTAGTGACCCTGGTATAAGATGTAATACATGGTATGAAATGAAAACATGGCTGGTGGTTTCTAGTCTTTCAAACATGCATATGCCTGTGTGGTTTGAACAAATGAATTTATTGTAACTTTAATTTGTTTGACATGTTATCAATGAAGACATAGAAATTTTGATGCCTTGCACTAGGCAAATTTGGGCAAATTTTGAATACTCCTGTCTTAATCCAATAATGTAGAAATCGAAACCGAAACCCACATTCGCGCTCAGTATGAGACTTAATTGTTTTTTTTGCAGAATATTACATGTACCAGTGTCTGTTTAAGTTTCACAAAGGGCTTGAGCTGGATTGCTAAACCAGATGTCTCCACAAGGCTTAGTTACAATCCTCCATTCATTTATGCTTTAATATTTCCGTTACAGAAATAGGAAAGCGTAGGTAATCCTCAGGTTTTAGGCCTGCAAGGAGTTTCGGGAAGAATATTTGGATTATGCTTGACGATAGATTTAATAAGAGAGAATGGGGTGAAAACAATTTATTGTTCCCAGGACAAGCAGGATTTATAAATGCATTGAAGACTGCAGACATTCATAAACAATTTAAATATATATCTATCACTGTATGAAGGGGATCTTTGATTAGTCGATGCGGCGAGTCTTGCATATCACACTTTGTTCTGAAAATTAAAGGAGATGATAAACATTTGTTAATGTTTATGCCTATGTTATGATTATGCTTATCTATGAAGGAGGATCTCTTATAAATAATATTAACGTATAGACATAAGTCCTACTAAAGAATTTTTAAACAACATTGTAATGGATTCATCAGAAATCCATAACATTGCGTTTCAACAATCATTTGTTGCCTAATGTTCTTCTATTTGACGTAAGTAAGCAGTGATGTACATGATACTAAATCTTAAAGGTATCGGAGTGAAGTATAATCCGGAATCTTCTAGAAACCACAGACTAATGATGTATAGGATGGAACAATCTGGAAGGTGTTAAGACGATATAAGATGGCACGCGCATGCCATCCCAAATTTAATCAAAACATTAGGTTGTCGGAAGATTCATTATTTTCACCTTGGCTATCCAACCTAAGGAGGCTTGACCACTGTTGCTGCCACATGAATGTTATCATCACTGATTTGTACTGTAAATATACTGCCATTCAGTTTTACACTGTACCCTATCATGTACTGCTTTTGAAATTACTTGGCAGTAAGTTGTATTGATTTTAAAATGTGGTTAATGTCATAATACAATACAGTGTAGTTAATTGCCAAACGTTTTTGTTATTTCAGACTTAATTCATACGGACTTAAGGTTTGCGGGGTTAACATATTGATTCATTCTTTGAGTGGACGAGGATAAATATTGAAATGTAGGCTTATGGTTATTGTATTCCACGCACGAAGCTGTAAAAAGAAGAAAAATTAACAATTCATTCGAAAGTCATCTCTGACTTTATCTTTCTTCAACTTATTTTTTTTTAAATTGGAATTAAAAAACGCCCGTTCATTGCACATTCATGCTTGTCTGAAACATATTCCACCAAAACACTGATGCTCAATAGATTTTGTTTACAGTTTCACAGGCCTTTAAGATTGCACCATCTGATCCTAATTGGTTGGAGTATCAGTTCTCTGTCTGACAGAGCTGGTTACATTGGATAAATCAACCGTTTCTTATGGCCATGGTAGCACATTGTTGTACACATTTTTCCGTAAAGGTCACATGCAACGCAAAACACAACTTTGCAGATTCTGATACCATTCGGTATGTACTTACAGTAACAAATTATCAAAACTGCAAATTCAACTTATCAAGTTGAAAAATAACACGATGAATAAAACCCCGCGAAATCGGAGTTCAAACGATTCACTAATTTCACTGCTGGGGTGAAAAGTGGTTTCAACAGCTGTACTGCGCAGCGCCCATAGCGCATGAGCAGTGATTAGGTTCGAGCGGCTTGAACCGGAAAGGCGACTCGTAAAAACACAGCAAGTGATGCGTGCAAGGATTATCGCTGTGGTCGAAGTTGGAGAACAAAAGATGTTTCTTGTCATTACACGCATCTTTGGTCTGCAGTAATAAAAATACACTGGTCACATCGTGCTTTTTGGGGGTTGGCAGATTTGCAAACCAAGTTTTCAAGAAAGTGTAGCATTAGAAATACTAATTTCTTTGTTAAAAATTGCTCAGCTTGAAAACTGAAATGTTTTAATACATGTCTATGGAAACATAGAAAAATATGTTGATTGTGATAAGCAGTCTCTGTCACAGATAAAACCCAATGTCTCTTTTATTGACCAAGCACGACGTTAAACCCAATTTCACCTCACCTCTTTTATTGACACCTTTGTGTCTGCCTGCCTGTCTGCTAATGACAATATGCAATACACAACTTCAATCATTGGCCACATGCAATTTGAACTTGAAACGTATCAGGCTATACACCATAAACAAAATACATTGATTTATGGCTCGTGCACCTGAGTTCTGTCTCTGTCACATTATGTAATTACACAGACAGGCAGGTGTGATACATGTACACATGACATGTTATGGTGTCTGTGAGTTCCAAACAAACTGCATCCAATTTTCTCGGATGACTGGATCGGACGGAAACCGGTGCAAAGTCAGATTGTCAGTTTCAAGTCCTGCTTTGTACTTGAATGAACGACAGTTTCCAGCCGCGGAACAGTTCACCATCTCAGTATTTGTTGATTGGATAGAACGCAAATGCAGAAAAAATGAGCATGTATTTACAAAACCCAACATCTCTATATATACACACACACACACAAAGATCCCAGCATATCGGCAAATGAACCAGCCAATCTAAAGACTCTGACTGGGTTCGGTCTCCCGGGTGCTTCGTTTCGAGGGAAGTAAACCCAAGTACGAAATATTGCACTTTTGATTTGCGATTGTACGCTTATAATGTTGTTTATTTGTTTTTTCATAATCAGCAATGTTTATTATATGTCATGAATAAGTGATAATTGTGTTTGAATTGTGTGTTTTTTTGTTTCATGAGACCTTTAAATGTTTTTATACAATTGATCTGTTTAATTCAAAGTCTTTTTTCGAAACCAGATATAGATGTCGAATGGTGGAAGGGCAATTAATCCATACAGCCGATATTCAAAAAGCAATTAAGAAGACGGATAGTATCGTTTGATGTATGGGAATGTCCTTTGCATATCAAGCGTCATTTCAGCATCTTCCTAAGTGTTAAAACGATATCTATTGCTAAAATACACAAATGGCTCGAATTCAAGATTAGAAATGTTAATAATTCTTCAATCTAATTCATTCACTCCCCACTTACATTGCATAAGGTAATCATTATAAGTTATCTAGTGGACGTTTGGTATATATTGTACATGTGGGAAATTTCTACAAGCCAAAGTGAGATGACGCAATCAAACATGACCCCGGCTGTCAACATACCATCACTAAACTCGCTGAGTTTAAGCCACCACCCGAATAAATAGCCAAATCGATTCTCAAGGTTAAAATGTCATCGCAAAGTGATTAAACGTTGATATAACGCACTTTATTCACTGGCCTCACACCGTGTCCAGTTTGAAGGCACGATCTTGGGGCATCATTCCAGAGCCCTACAATACTGTTGGTGACGTACTGTGAGGTAAATCATCACCTATAGCTGTAGGCCTACCTCAACCGTTTTGACAGTTTATTGTAATTGTTTGCATTTTTTATGAGCAGGAATGGCCGTCGGGTGTAATTCCAACTGGGCAACCCCCGTCCACACTGAAAAAAGGGAACCATTTGGTTCTGCCATGACTGGCTAAATATTCACATTCAACAGCACTGACTATCTCTGGAATGAACTTCGACGACTTATATGCGAAAGTTACCACCACCAAGACCAAACATGCATAACGTGAAAGGAGACACTGGATCTCACCGACTACTGCTGGTTGTCCGAACCAACGAGTATTTCTCATACTCACGCCAAGTGTATCTTGCTTGACGCTTTTCACGTTTCGATTAATCAGATTTCTACATGTTATTCTTTTATGTTTTCTAAATGAATTAAACGTTAAGTCATTTGCTTGGCGTTAAACACATATCGATTGAACATTCTTCTCGATGTTGTTTATTTTCGCTTTCCAAACGATTAATGGATTTGTATGTACTAGTCTGCGCTTTCTGCAAGAGATTCGCTATCTGGGCTGCCATGTCCATAACGGGATCAAGGGCCTTGAGCTGATTACAGGCCGTGCCAACCAAACTCCACCCTCTTTTCTATATACATTTATTTTAGCCTGCAGGTACTAATAAACACTCAAAGTTTCCTGATATCATCACGTAAACAGTAATGGCATTTAATCGGACACTGGTTATGATAATAGATCTCTTTAAATTGCATTTATGTAATCTGCTCCGTGTTTTATTGTACGTATCGGATCACAGCTGTATTTACTCCTCATTTTACATTTGGTCTTATCTCGGTCTTTCCAATTTATTGCCCTATTCATATTAATAAACTGACATTTCTCAGTTCCCGACGTCAATTTTTTTGGATATATATTTGATATTTTAATATTGCAAGACGGATCTTTGGTTTCAGCATGTGTATTATATCAACGTGAGATCGTAACACGCCAACACAAAACATTTCATGGTTTTCAGATTGTACAAGTACATTAAAGGTCACATGCAACGCAAAACACAACTTTGCAGATTCTGATACCTTTCGGTATGGACTTACAGTTAAAATAGCCAAACTTTATGGACACATGAAGATCCAGGTTGTAAGTGGTCTTCAGCAAAACATGCTTGCCGTAAAAGGCGATAACTGGATCGGGTGGTCAGGCTTACTGACTTCGTTGACACGTGTCATCGTATCCAAAGTCAAAGGTCAAAGATGTTTATTGTACAAAAGGCCTCCGGCCCATATACAGTGGAGTTATGCATAGACATTATACATATGGTGCAATAAGTAGTAATTAGTGATCCAAACATCAAATCAAAATCATGTTACAGGCAGTAAATTACGTACAATTAGTGAAATACGTCTACAAAACTTTATATCAGATTGTTACGTTTAATAAGAGCATACTTGATATAGTACGACAGCTTTATAATTACATGCTGGTCAGTTGATGAAAGAAGTAGTGTAAAAGCTAATGAAGGTGGCTTACAGTGATAATATTCAGCTATATATTTCGTATGCAAATCTTTAATATAAAAATGACATACAAGTAAAACATGGATTTCATTTTCCACATCCAAATTACACAGAGGGCACATTCTCTTGCATCGTTCAATATAAAAACGTCTTCCGTCGTTTACATTATGTTGGTCAAGCCTAACCTAAAACGTGTAAATGGATATCTTAATTTGTTTGATGTTAACAACGACAGATATTTCTCCGGCTGGAGTAGTGATTTGTATATTCTATAAGAGTCATACCGGGAACTATTATCTATTACTGAATGCCATTCTTGATTAAACATATTAAGACTTCTTTCTCGAAACTGAGTTAAAAACAAACTTGCATCACCAAATGACTGACTTAACAATACCAAACCATAACCATGTGAATACAAAAGTTTTCTTCCATAAGATGCCCACGTCACTTTACCAATGTTGTCATATGGACAGGCATGTTATAAGACTTTTTAGGTAATCTATTTTCTTGCATACACAATATCTTAAACCAGAATTTTATACATCGAATATGCGCATTTATATACAGAGGATACCTCCCACATTCACCGTACACCATACAATTCGGTGTAGATGGTCCTACATTTAAAAATTTCTTACAGGCCATCAGATGTATTTTTTCTATGCATTCATAAACGCTGGAATCCCCAGATCAATACAAAAGAATAGGTTGAACTGGACAATCAAAAAATTGAAAGTAAATACTGGGCGTCAACGGACCAATTTTATACAAGGCAGATAAAAGACATATCAATGCTTTCTTAGCTTTCAATGATAATTCAGTAACAGATGTTTTCCATTTCCTAGCGGATGTAAACTTGATACCAAGACAATTACAGGTTGGTTATTAAAGGACCATCTTTCTTTAGAAGATATCCGGCCACCTTTTCTTAATATAACAATTTTAGTCTTACCTAGATTAACTGATAAATCCCATGTTTTAGTATATTCCAAAATATTCAACTGGGTTGAAGTCAAACTACAGATTCTGATAAAAGAATTACGTCATCAGCAAATAAAAGAATAAAAAGTTCTAAGAGATCTGGAAACATTTGGATGCCATGCTTACCATTTGCGATAATATCGTATTACAATTCGTTGATAAACAGGGAAAACAGAATTGGACTCATAACTGTGGCTGTGCAATATTACCCGTAAACCGGTATATACTGGTAAAGTATCTCGCCATACGATTATCGCGATAGGGTTCAGATTCTGCAATATATTGGTCATCCAGATTTATCTCCCTTTGAATTATCTGCCCTTGATTTCCATAGCAACAAAATGAGCTCTAAAGTGCCAGATATACTTTTGTTTCTTTTCTGTTCGATGTAGCATTTTACAAATGGAAGTGTCTTTATAAGTGGCTGCAAAAGTGCCAAAGATTTTACCAAATGGTTTACGTTTTGGGGTTTGAATGGTTTCATATGTGACGTTTTGGAGGAATTGAGTGGCATCAAATGGACCAATCTTTTACGAAGAGCAAGATTTATGGATGTCACCTTATTGTTGTGACTAACACAGCGTTTCGGAGTGTATGCTTGCTCCTTCATCAGGTCATGACTATTCACAATAAAAAAGTTGACATCCATAAATCTTGCTTTTCTTATGCATTCCACTTCTAAATGCCCTTCAAAAAGTTGACCAATCTTTTATTTGGACTTTTATTTGGAGCTACTGGCTCTGAGTGACCATTCACAATTCACATTTTTTTTGTTATTTTTGTTTTGTTTCATAATGGGACATATGTTATCAATTTATGATAAAGGCCAAAGTTTTATAGAGACTGTATAATGACATTCTAGTGAAGGATCTTAGTTATTGGAGGTCACATGAGATTTAAGCTCAAGTAGTTCACCTAAATCATGTTTTTGTTTCATTTTACAACAGTTCATGTTAACACATGTTCATATTGGAGTTGAATCTGAATGAATCACTGACAAACAGTAACAATAATAACATACTGCATTGAAGTGCATTCTGTTGAAGCAAACAACACTGACCATGAAAATCATGTTATAGTATTACCTTTATCATTATGTTCGCAAAACTTTGTTGCAATACAGTTACTTCAATGAAACATTCCACATTAAGGAACCGCCTCCGTGGTGTAGTGGTTAGAGCGTCCGCCCGGAGAGCGGAAGATCGCGGGTTCGATCCCCGACCGCGTCATACCAAAAGACGTTAAAATATGGTACTTGTTGGTCCCTGCCTGGCGCTCGGCATTAATGGGTACAACAAGGACTGGTCGGCTCGGAGTGAGTATACTGTGTCTGAATGGGGTATTCATGCTTCACTGCGGCATGGTATCTCAGTGAGCTAGCACTACAAAACCAGCTTAAGTCTGGGCTAGTACAAGCAGCTGCACATACACATACACACGCATGCACGTCGTCATATGAGCAAAATATTCTCAAGCACGACGTTAAACCCAATTTCACCTCACCTCACCCAAATTAAGGCTCTATATCGTTTATCTGTACACCACTGGCGTACACCCATACACAATGGGGACAGGAAGCCAAAACATCTGGTGTAACAGCAACTAAGAAGATGATGTCGCACACAGAGAGCTATTATGAATTTATGATGTACACACTTGGACAGACACCTTCCAGTCAATATATCTCAATATGTATTTCAATATCTCTTGAATTATTGCAATGTATCGCAATATGAGAATCAGGGCAATATCCAGCCCTACTCATAACACATCCTTGTCTTAAGCCAACGGGGCAGTCGAAAAAATCAGTCTTATCGTCACCACAACGTACACAAGCTTTGACATTAGTATACACTGCTTTTAAAATCGAATACATTCTACCTTTCAGGCCAGTGTTACTTAAAGAGTACCACAATTTAGAACGATTAACAGAATCAAATGTTTTACGGAAATCAACAAAAGCTACACATAGTTCACCCTTACGACGGCATAGTCATTTCTGGGCTAATGCAAATAGTGCAAAGATATTATCAAAAGTTGAATATTTCTTTCTAAAACTTGCTTGTGATTCCGGTATTTTTATCTTGACTGTCATACTTGTCCATTTAGTGTGTGTGTTATTTAGAATCACAGATGTAAAGACTTTACCTAAAATACTCATAAGGGAAATTCCTCTATAATTATCTGGATTGGTGACATCACCTTTCTTATGTAATGGAACAATAATTGATCGCACCCAACAATGGGGGAAGATACCATTTTCAAACAATTTATTAAAACACTTATTCAAAAAGGGCATGATAACAAACTGTGAACTTTTAAGCATTTCCACAAAGATTAGGTCAAGACCAGCTCATTTTTCTTTTTTCAAATGCAATAACGCTTCTGAGTCTAATACAAGTGATTCGACGTCTGACATATCTGCAAATAAAATACCTGGTGTTGCATCATCTTGCAAAGGACAATCATCAAACGAATCATTAAAAACAACCATTATGAAATACATTTTTAAAATGATTTAACCATTCCGCTTTCGGAATTACATTTTTTCGTCTTGGTCGACTTTTTAAACATATCATTTGTTTCCAAAATGAAGTCGAGCTTTTACCTGCCTTTGTTAAGTTTTCAACATTTCGTTTACTCATGTCCGATTTAAATCTGCTACAGTGGTTTTTGTATATGTTTCGTTCTTTACAATACAGTTTTCTATCGTTACGTTTACGTCTAAATGTCTTAAGAGATTTTCGTGCAGCCCGTCGTGCCGCCTTACACTCAGCATTTAAAGGTGGATTGTTTCGCGGCGGTGCGCTTGACACACGTTTATTCATACAGCTTGCAGAATCTAACATCATACTTACAAAATTATCAATAGCATCTTCTATATTACTATCAAGTTTATTAAACACCGACTGAAAACCAGCCGCGGTTCTGTCTTGGATATTTCCTGAAAAGGTCCTACATAAAGTCTCATTCCAAACAATTCTTTCATTAGAGGAGATATCCGCTGTTGATTTACCTTTAATCATGTTCATTTGAGGTCTAAAGGCAGATAATCGGAATCTAATTGATCACCTATATTCAGCATACTTATATATTCAAAGAAATCAGGAGAACAAATGAAATAATCATTAACACTACAGCCATGCTGTCCGACAAAGGTATATTCACCTTGTTCATCTCCAAACACTCTACCATTGACAATAAATAACTGAAATGCATAACACATGTCTATCAATATTTGTCCGAATCTATTTATGACTTTATCATGCGATTTACGATCCCCAACAGGGGATCTTCGTCGTCATCAAATATGCTGGTGAAGTTTCTACCATCAACACATGTCACTTGGGGGTTGTTACTCTCTCCCAGGTCGCGCGTTCGTGTCGCCACAAAGTACAATATGGGAACCTCTAAACTCAGACAAATTAGAAAGTAAAAACTGATCAACATTATCAAGACTGCATTTTGTGTGAGTCTTATACTAGGATGAACCCACTGGTGGATTTATGTACATATCAAGTTAATATCTTTATCAGTTGCAAATATCGACTTACTGAGTTTGATACATATAAAGTTGTCAAAAGCAGATTTCAACAACTTACACGATTTGCTGAGAGATTTATGAACACCTTCGCAGACACCACCATAGAGTCGGCCATACGCGGAGAGTTTGATTGCTGGGCTATAAAAGATATCATAGTCATGCAACCAATCAACATCGGAGATATTGTCAACAAATGGTTCTACAAGACATACAATTTTGAAATGGCGTAAATAATTCAAAAAGTCATTTTCATAGATATTGAAATTTAAACCATTTTCATTCCAAAAACGAAAGTTAATAGTTCCATCACAACACTGATATTCAGAATCGTAAGAGAGTTCACAATGTTTATATACACCGGTGTCACGGTCACAGGGTCCGTGTGAAATATGATCCGGGCTTCGGCCGACTTTCTTATTTCGACACGATCGGAGACGTTGGTTCGGTATCTGTACTTAATGTTACAATGCGCCGTCTCGTTTCACTGGTTTTCTGTGATGTCGACGTTGTGGACTCTGTAGCTAAACGAGGTTTGGTTATCATCTTGCCATTCTTAAAGAAGCCATACTGGTTGGTACCCTTTAGCGTCCTAATTGCGCAGATCGATGGTCATATTGTTGGCGACCGAATCTCTTCGCACATGTTCTGGTAGAAAATATTAGTCCCCAGTTACGAAGCCTGGAAGTCTCTGTGCCCAGTTATTGAAGATCACAGTTCAAAAGCAGAAACATAATTTTGTTGAACCATCTGCATTAAATGCCGACACAAAAAAGGATGAGTGTGTCGGATTTTGAAATTGCATTAATTCAAGCAGTTCTTTTTATCCACAGCTTATCCGTATACAGTAGGGAGACTCAGTATATATACACGGAGACGCGTTTGTTTTCATCATATTCGATGATTTAGAACAATGTTTTTCGTCTTCAGGCTTATGCTCCAGACTGGGATTTAAACGACATTTAGTATTAGTTTTTGCTTTTGCAAAAGAAAAGAAAAGAAATTCATTCAGCACACGACTTCCTGTGAATTCTTATAAGCAAGGAGCTCCGTTTAGAGATCGTGTCACCAGTGATTTGCAGGAAACTTCCTCTCCGCTTGCAAAGAAGTTTAAGGTTACCAAAACTTGAAAAATGGTTTTTGAGAGGCTTATCATACGTTACACAAATTTTCAAATATTCCCGCTATGAATTTTGCTCAGTCTAAATATTGCTGCGTTTCAGTAAGAAAAGGGGTAATAATGGATATATAATGTGTATGCTTCTACTGTCAAAAGATCATCTAAGTCGGGATCAAACAAGCAATCGGGTTCGCTTCAGTGTGCACGAAACGTATAGTTTAAGTCATTAAAGTAACTCCCCTTTGTGACAATGACCATGGCTAACTAAAATCATATCTTTTCGTGTATGAAGTGAAACTGATCCATGTATCTACATGACTTCCAACTGGGAATTATATTTACAAGGTTAGTATAAATTTTCTGAGTATTATGTTAACAGGTATGACTGTGCCAACACACATGTCAGAACTGGCTGTGTAAAGATTACCGATATAGATATGGCGCTATGATGTTATACAAGCTATATCAAACTTGCTGATATTTTAGTAACGGCGTATTCATGATAGAACACTCACCTTTAGTTCAACACTCAGTGCGTGAGGTCTTGCAGATAGTGGCTGCTATTCATTTCTCAAGAGATCCCAGACATGTCGGATGCTCGGATTCCGATGATAGCATTTCCTAGCTTCTTCGAGCTCATTGCTCACACATTCCAGATACTGAAATCGTTGCCTCAATACACAGGTCTTTCCTTTTGCGACCAAAGCGTCTCAACAATATGTTGGCAGCCATGTTTGTATTTATGACACTCAAATGATACCAATATAACCTTGATTAATTTAATAACGCGCAAATAACAGCACGACGTCATTCAAACGTAACTACAACTGGATCTGAGGATACATTACTTAATTCTTAATTAACATTTGACACAACCGGGTCCTGATGCAAAGCCGCAGAATATTTCGCAAAAATAAATTTGACGTTTTGCCATACCATTGTGACATGTAGTGGTGAAGCGTCATTGTGGGTATTCTAATATTTTCAGTCTGGTTGTTTATAAAACAAATACATCTTAGTAAAATCTTGTATATATTTACGACAACTCATATCGGCCTCAAGTTAATGTCGAAAGGATTCCAGTAAGCGTAAAGAAAGAAGAAACAGCAATGGAAATTAAACTGAATAGATCACTGAAAATAATTTGCAAAGATGACACCAGCTGTTCATTAAAATTCTCAGCAGCCGCCATCCACACTAATCTAAAAGAAACTATTAGTATTCCTGCATACTGTGCACTCGTCAATTTTCATGTCATACAGGTTCGTACATTATTTGTTACAGTGCTTGGATAACATCGTTATTAGAAATGCATATACATGTAACTGTTATCCTTAATGCCTCGCGCCTTCTTAAAAACCCAAAGAGAAGCATGGTATGTAATACGATGGTTGGAACGATCGTATTGTATGTAACAGCGCTTACAGCAGCCCTGAATGAAACAGTTCGGACGAAGAGTCATTTGAAACGCTAACTGATGCAATATTTCGTATAATGAATTGTCTGAGAGTTGTAGTGTCCCAACTGTTGCTTCCAAACGCTTGTAAATAATAATGGCTATTCATATACATGTAACGCCTGTTTCCAAGCACTTGTACATGCTCAAGGCGCTAACACATTATTACCCCGGATAACCCAACCTGTCTGTGAGGCGCGGGAATATTATTGCCGATTAGGTGCCTGACTCTGAGGGTGTGGGTTCGAATCCTGGATGGGACTCAACCCAACAAAAGTACTAGAATCTGTACTTTACTGAGAAAGTGTAATCCCAAAATATAACACTGACTGACTGACTGACTGAGTTTGGTTTTACGCCGCTTTTAGCAATATTCCAGCAACATCACGGCTGGGAACACCAGAATTGGGCTTCACACATTGTGCCCATGTGGGGATTCGAACCCGGGTCTTCGGCGTGACGAGCCAACGCTTTAACCATTAGGTTACCCACCGCCCCCCAAAATACAACATGTTACAGAAGATTAACAGTCTGTCTTACCGGTACCCATTCATTGTTGGGTGAACAATGAGGCAATTCATAAACAAACGCACTTACCCAAGGTAAGACAACACGTGTCACGTGTACTTCCTTGCGGGGCAGGACTGAAACCTAGAAACTCTCAGGAGCCAAGCTGCCAAACACGGTCACCCATCCGTGGACTCTCCGCAACAAACCTTGCTTAATTATATAAATTCAGCTGATTTGTGACTTCAGCTCTATGCACAGGACCACGCACCACTTATTTAAAGGTTAAAGGGAAATATTTTCATAACATGTACATTTTAACATGTGTTATATTTGGGATTACACTTTCTTAGTAAGACCCTGGTTTGGTGATCTGCCTTCGGTTGTTGGTGATCTATAGCCTATTTTTATATTGTGTTGTCCCCTATAGTTAAAATGTTTTAGATTCAATTACTAGTTTTACATGTATATCTTTGATACCCTTGTTGCTTTGCTGTCCTTTGTCGGCAAGTTTTTATAATCTCTATATATATTCTATTTCAATGCCAAGTGTTCTCGTCACGATATGGCTGAAATATTGCCGATGTGACGTTAAATAATAACTCACTCACTCACTCACTTTCTTAGTAAAGTACCTATTCTTGTACTTTTTTGGCGTTGAGTCCCATCCGGGATTCAAACCCAAACCATCAGAGACAGCACACAAAGTCAGACGCCTAACGGGCTCAACCACCGTGCGTTTTAGTTTGTATTGACGATTCCTTGTAAATGTAAACGTACATTATAGCCACTTATACCAAACATTTTCGTCAGACAAGCGAGGTACTGAACAGAGATTCCGAATGGCCATGTGCTGTTCGTTCGATTTTGACGGCTATCAAGTATGACCTGTGTTTGCATATGGTTTGCCATATGGTATGAATATTGAACGATTGATGAAATAGCATTGGCATTATTTTATACGGCTTCTTGTCGCAAAGCATTTTTTTAATTGATTGAGCACGACGTGTAAGAAAGAAATCCGTTCTTCAAGTTATACACTGGATATAGACCATGCTATTGAAATGATCTACTGTACCTCAAAGTGACAGGGAAATGCCGCGATTTAGTAGCAAACTAACATTACCAAAACAACAGATAGAAATTATTATCTCAGATTAGTTCCTTCTGCAGAACATAAAAATAGAAGAACATGTCACAATTCAAATGGTTTTTTTCTGAAGTACATGTACCCTATTCATGGGCCATTGACCATTCTATCTAAAACATCTGCGTCAATCTAAATTTGGCAGCCAAATGTCCACTTGACGTTCAACACGTATGAATGTTTGTTTTCCGAAAAAACGTGAAGACGCCTTTTCAATTGTCAAATAACCAGGAGCAACAGGATAACGCCTTTGTTCAAGAGGTTTTCCTAACCCGAAGATGACGGTCAGATTAGGATGTATATGTAAATCGAAAAAGCAAGATTGTTTCCCAAAAGAATGATCAAAATTGTTTGCTGATTAACGCCGCAATGAGCAATATGCCAACAATATGAAGGCGGTCTGTAAATATCCGATTCTGCACCAGACAATCCAATGACTGGGATATGATAACATGTTCAATCAAGTCCACAAGCTGACCACCGGATGGGTTCCTGATGATCGATCACCTCTAACTTGGATATTCACGCATAAGTATGGTAACTATATCTTGTTGAATTTTATGCTTAAATATTCTATCTCAAGCATATATTTAGTGTACATCTGCTTTGTTAGGTCAGATTACGGAATTAATATATTTGCATCTTCACATATGGTTATGGGGACGGCAGGCTACAGCTGTAACCCAATCAGTGGCTAAATAAGTCAGGTTGGTGGTCAGTCTTGGAGGCTTTGGTCATAGCGTGTCATTGGCCCTCGATGGCTTGAGTCGTTTCTCACAACATCATGATCCATCACTGAATTATCTGATCCAGACGCGACGCTACTTTGTGCAGAGAACAGCTTTTTGTGATTGTCAAATCTTCTGCATGTACACTATATTGAGGAAACTAGCATGCGACTGAAAGAGTGAGTGAGTGAGTTGAGTTTTACGCCGCACTCAGCAATATACCAGCTATATGGCGGCGGTCTGTAAATAATCGAGTCTGGACCAGACAATCAAGTGATCAATAGCATGAGCATCGATCTGCGCAATTGGGAACCGATGACATGTGTCAACCAAGTCAGCGAGCCTGACCACCCGATCCCGTTAGTCGCCTCTTACGACAAGCATAGTCGCCTTTTGTGGCAAGCATGGGTTGCTGAAGACCTATTCTACCCCGGATCTTCACGGGTCTCAACTGAAAGACCACATATGAGCCCCAATATATGAGATTGTATAAATGTATTTATTTTCAAGAAACGGTGACAGTTATAGATGTCAACTTATGGATACGATGACCTTTTTTGAGTTTGTTTCAAGTTACCATTACGTGGCCTGATACCTATTTCTCAATAGATCCAGAAGGTTACACGTGGAAGTGATGCCGTTGTCCATCAACATCCTGCTCCCAGAGAACATGTTTTATTCGGACCCATGTACAGAATCATATGCCAAATCGAGGCCAATTTATTTATAAATCACAGGTTAACGACACATGCATTTCTATTCTATTTCTGTGTTTTAAAAGATGTATCGCACATATTTCTCCAACTGACATCAGCTAGTGACGTTCTCAGTAAATAACGCTTTATTCAAAATATAACTACTACATTCATAGCATGCACATTATATCCCTACCAAGCATATGTTCTGGTATATGTTTACATAATGTCTCATATTGTCAACCGTCTCTGTGGTTAAGTGTCTAGAACACCCATGTCGATGGTTTTCACCTTTCTTTCTTATGTACGTTTTATGTCTGATATTTGATTCCGAACACAGAAATGGATTTAGAATTTTCCTTAACGTTTGACACTTACAAAAAACATATCTTTTCTCCTGCATAAATGTACATATCAAATGATAATCTATTGATGTTCACAGTTTAGTTAACCAGACTCTAATAGTGATAATTAATGAAGAAAGTTGCCGGGACCAAAGAAAAGTGTTAACTTATCAGGTCTGTTTAGTAAACGGTCTTTACTTAGGCGGTTTCCACTGTATATGTGTTTGAAGAACTTCTTTGTTCATACACATGTTGAATACCCGTGTCTTGGATGAGCTACAGTTCCGTAACGATCTCACCAGACATGTGTAATTCGATCTGTGTGGCAGGGGTACAGCAAATTCAACTCAGCTGTCTTGGTGAGAATAATAAACAGGCATCCGGGATGAAATACTGTTGACAAATATCCTATGCAGACAAATTGTTTTAGACTCTTTCAGATGACCTGTCGAATCGTTTGAGATTCTATCGTTGGTTATAGTACAGTGTAGGGATGCATCCCTTTGTTCGTTTTCTCATTTCTTTGAACAAACGTCTTCCTGGGCATTGTCAGTTTGGCACATTGTCAGGTGAACACTGAATATCATACAAATAAGAGATTGTTGTATAACGATGCTGCCCAGTCGTATCTGATGGTAATTAATCAAGGTTAGGCCATGCGTAGAAGTTGTGGATGCCATGAGCAAAGGTCCACGATTTTGGAGAACGAGGTCGCACTTTGTCAAACCTTTTTCTCACTTTAAGCAGGTTTTGAAACAACATTGTACTGTTGAATAAATCAGGTGATTGAACAAAGGAACTTACCTCATCTAATTATAGCCTCTAATAGCTGTATATTTTCACCTAACACGAGTTTCCCATTCCGGTACCCACAGATCTAATAACTGGGAAAGTTAGACACTCTTTGAAGCAGGTGAGCCGATGATGGAACAAGGACCTTCCGCAGACGCTGTAGGTCACGGATGCACGATGTCTAAACAGATTATATGGCATATTGTATAATCGTAGGGATTTATGTCCACCTACGTATTTGTTATGACACCTTTCTTGTTCAGCCTAATGAGTGAGTGAGTGAGTGAGTGAGTGAGTTAAAATTTAAAGTCACTTTGGCAATATTTCAGCCATATCGTGACTAAAACAAGTTATAGATTAACAATAAGTAATGATACGTTATAAAATCCTGTCAACAAAGGACGGTAAAAAATAGAACATCACAGATATAAATGTAAAACTAGCAATTAAATCTAAAACATTTTTACTTTAGAGGACAACACAATATAAATATAGGCTATAGATCGCCAACAACTGATGGTAGATCACCATACCAGGGACCATGGGGACTTACTGTACCTTTGCTACCTGCATGGACCCTAGTTGGATTTACACCATCCCCTCAGCCGTTGGCGATTATAAGAAATGTTAGCCAAAATTAAAATAACTAGAATACTTCGTTTAAAAATACTGGTAAGTTTAAATTGACTTTCAAAGTTTTGGGACTTACGTACCCTCTCAGGGGGACAATAATTTTACGATACTTCAACCCCCCTTGAGGGTACAGCCATTAACAATCTAAGTTACTAATCCGAACTACCAATCATTAAAACACATCTATCTACAGAACATATTTATCCAAATTCATTAATTAAATCAATTTCTTTTTAAAAAGCAAGAATTAAATGAAGATGAACAGTATTAAAAATATCCTTAACAGTTTTAGCATTGAAATATTTATCCCTTGTGATGGAGAATTCAACACAGTCAAGCAGGAAATGCTTGACTGTGACTCTCTCATCACAAGGGATACAAAACGGAGGATCTTCACCTTTTAATAGGTACTCATGAGTATATCGTGTGTGGCCAATACGACATCGTCGTATGATGACCTCTTCAAATCTGGACTGACAACCCATGTGAGTGTAACCAATATAAGGTTTTATATCATGTAATTTATTGATACCTACTTGGGTGTCCCACTTCTTCTGCATCAGATCACGGATGTAATTTCTAATGCAAGATTTGTAATCAGAGTAAGGAAAAAGAAGTTGTGTCTCAGACTTGTTGAGTGCTGCCTTGGCAGCAAGATCGGCCAGTGTATTCCCAGAAATGCCAACGTGGCTGGGTAACCAACAAAAGACGATGTCGCATTGGCCAGTAGCAAGCTCATTATACAATTCAATAATTTCTTAATAAAAGTGGATGTTTACAAGAAAGATTTTTAATAGCCTGAAGACACGAAAGAGAATCGGAAAAGATTATGTATTGTTGATATTTACGGTGTTTATTAATATATTTAAGAGCTGCTAATATGGCGTTAGCTTCTGCTGTGAAAATAGAGCTTTTATTTGGTAGTCAAGAAGATATTGTTCGGGATCCAATGACAGTGGCACATGCAACCGCGCCACCATCTTTGGACCCATCTGTAAATAAGGATTTGTATGTATTATATTTATTTTTTAATTGATTATATTCTTGTTTATACTGTAATTCATTAGTTTCAGGTTTCTTAAACTTTGTCAGAGTTAGGTCAACTTCAGGCCTCACCAGTTGCCAAGGAGGAGAAGAAAGAAGACGGGAAGGAGATATATTCTCCAGCTCTATGCCGGCAGCAGAAATGAATGGTTTAATTCTTAGCCCAATAGGCGGAACAAAAGAAGGCTTTTTGTTGTATAAATCCTCATAAAGAGGATTGAAAACACAGTTAAATGCAGGATTAGACTCGTTAGAATAGATCAGCCTAATGCTAATCGCCACTACAATGGTCACACTTCATAGTTCAAAACTATAACGTAACCTATCACATTGTTATGAGATACTATTCTACAGCTTGTTCAGCTTGACCTGATCAAGTGAATACTAATGCATTGCACAACTGGTTCGGTCTATTATTGTGAAGGGTGAACCTTTGTCGGTTGATTGTCAACATTTCCTAACTTTCAAGAACAAGAACAACAAGAAGCTACAGATGGTTTAATGTTTCCGATTCGGGTTTTAGGCAGCGAACAGCAGCAGCAACTTGTACACCGGTGTTTCCAGGGATAATTGAACTGGGTGTTGAGAGTGATAGTGAGAGTGATTCGGATTGCGAAAGTAACTGACGTGTACGTTGTAAAGTTAGCAAACCAAAATAGATAGCATATGACCATATAAACAATCCAATTAAAACATGAAATGATTGTTTTTTCAGAAGTGTTGTTTTTCGGGACAAGTTCTGTAACGAATCCATGTATCCATGCTTCGCACGAACGCAACATTAATTACATTCTCTGCTCCCCTATTTAATGAAGTAAACTCGACCTGGAGTTTGTTCCATTTGACCTCCCGGGTCATGCATATGTAGAGTAGCTCAGGTCAAGCTGAACAAGCTGTACATGCATCGTCGCGCTTTCCTGCTGCATTAAGCTGACAATCCAGGGTGAGTATTTCAAGATCATATAAATTCTGATTCATTTTAAGAATACTGGTAAACAATTATAGTTATTGACATTATCTGTCGTATACAGGCATGCGGACGTAAACAGACATGAGGCAGTGCAGAGAAAATAGTTTGTTCTGCTCAGTGAAACGTTTCCCCTTTTCATTTATAAGGATGATTTTATTATTTAAGTGACACGTTTACAACTGAAGTATCGATGGCGACCAATTTTGCACTGGAGCTCAACTTCTATTGTGTGGTTCAGATTGTGCGGCTTGGCGATGGGGCTGGTCGATTGGAACGTGGTGCGTGTTTTGTTATGTGGATATCTGTGATGTGGATGGTGCTTGGTATTGATGTGTCTACTGTATAGCTCTCTTCACAGCTGCACTTTCTCTTGCAAGCGTATTCTAACACTGGTCCAAGCTATCAAGAACAACTTAACCAACAACAGCTATAATCTTTCCGTTAATGGTACGTGCGAGTGCTCTTAATACAATAGAGGTAGGCCTTTTGTCTGTTATCCACTGCTGTGATATCTCCGGAGTTAAAAGCAGTTAAGTATAAAATGATACTCACATACTTCATGTATGTGTGGGGCATTACTTTACCTTCGACACCCAAATGCCCTGCGGGAAATACTACAAAAGTGATCATAGCGATGGACGGAGTCACACTAGGCCATGATTACTTCCAATTCCTAACATATATCTATGTGAACAGTTATAGTGGACAACTAGCGTAATGAAACACATAACACATCCCTGAGTTAGAACGACCAAAAATCTTTTGTGGCAAACATTCTGTCTATGTCAACGTTTACAATCACACGATGAAATCTATCGCTTTTAACAGTAAAACATTTATAAGTGATATGTTATGGATGTCAGCTTCATAAACATGAACACGGGGGGTCTGCCGACCTGCCATACGGCGAAGGCGACCTTAAAAACACTTAATCAGGTCAAGTCAAAGTTTATTCTCATGAGTCATATACATGACACAGAGTAAACAAATATACATAAAACACAATGAAACACATATATATTATATTAACGGAGCGTACGAAGGCCCCTTTTAACAAAAAGAGCAGAAGAAAAAGAGGGGTATAGCACTAATTGGTATTAGTGACTACTTCGAAGCGAGATAATCATATCTGAGCGGTGGGCAAGTAAGTGCCCTGGTCCCGGTTCACGACTGGTTGGAATCTCCTGATGTCTATGAAATCTTGTAGCTTCCTTTGACGCCAGTTGTTGTTGGTTGACAAGACTTCGGTGGCTTCCTTTGTGATGATGTGGTTTTGGTTCCTGTTGATGCTTTTAGTAATGATTATGATTGAGTTTGTTGACAGACGTCTGATGATCTTTGCATCTGATGTTAAATGTTTCGCGCCACAACGGCAGGGGATCTATTATATGCATAATCTGGGATTGATTCAAGGGCCGACATTGTCGGACATTACATAACAGACACTATACCAGATCTACTTAATAATTCATAGGGGCTGTACAATATGAAACATGTCACCTAAACTCGTAGCTGAAAATCTGCACTGCGCATCGCGGCAGCTTTAACAATGGCGCCAACGCGTTCACCGTATTTTAAATGATGCATATGAGAATATGTTTTTCTGGTATTTCTATCTAACAGATTCTCAAGGGACAATGGTGCTTCAAGAGCAGTGGAGTGTTTCTTCTCAAATAAATATGCCTTCGTGTACTTCTCTTGGTTTTCGGTGGTGCACTTTACAGATTAAATTCTTTTTAAATTAGAGGCTTAAATGTACCCTAATTTAAAGCTGTGTCTTTTGGGATTTGGACACACGTATTTCCATAAAAATGTTTCAGCTTTGAGGGCATACATAATGTCATAATTTGTTTTTCATTCTTACCAGATACAAATAAAAAGTGCTGTCTCAAAAATGATTAATTGTGTTGAGTGAGTATTAATTCAAATGGATCATGTCACATGTTCAGATTTTGTTTACAATTTTAATGTTAATATTTGAGTACATGTTTCAAGATCAAAGTATACTCTAATGACGGCTTTTCTCTCTGATGGCATGAAACAGAGTAATATGATTGTGGGCATTAAAAATGGTATAATTCTTTGAAGTTATTCATATGCATGTTCATGTCTGTATAATTTGCATAGCATTTCACATCACGCAGATTATGGTGAGCAATCATGTCATATATCTATGTCTGTCGTTTATTATTATTGTTATTTGCAATGACAGAAACAATATTCATGAAGGTAGTTAACATGCCACGTATATTTCCCAGTTACATATGTTACACATGCCCCCAAACCTACTGCTATGATGCTATGCTTAGCCTCTGTTTCATTACAATGCATTCACTGCCAAAAACGTGATTCACTTTATCGTTTTTGCCAGGTCAACTCACCTTTCGATATGGCGTGAAGGCTTTGATGAGAAAAGTCAGGCGATAAGATAGGTATGTTCTGAGTAAAGAGATGTGACAGCATGAAGAGACAAATACTCAGTATCTTTGCGTTGAGAAAAATACAGGCACTTCAGAAACTATTTGCTTCTGTTTCTGTCAAATCCGAAACAATGTCATCAAAGTGGGAGTTGGTACCGATGGTTGTCACCACTGTCACTATCTACAGGATTTTCAGGTTAGTTTTTATAATTACAAACATTTTTTAAATTTCATTGTGCATGTTCACTGGAGCTGCGATAAGAGCTGAGGATGACAATCAGCTCTTAACACATCTTTGTTCCTATGTATATGTACCTGTATATGTAATTCTGATAGCAATCCTTTGTTACAGCACTTGGATAACGTCGAAGTTAGAAGAAATACAGATGGGCGTCGTTTCTACTTAAAAAGAAATACCCAAAACAGGATTCTTGGAACACAGTCGCATGGCTCGAGTTGTACGCAAAAGCTCTTGCAGCGGTCATAAATGAACGATTTCAGAATACGAATCACTTTAAACGCTGTCTGATGCTAACTGTTGCATAAATGAATTGTTTGGGATTTGCTGTGTCCCAGTAGGCGTCACTACATTTTGCACAAGTGTTAAATGTTCTGGATTGCAGCGACCTGAAACGATTTCGCAGCAGGGTATATGGAAAATGGGAAACGTTATCGCAGCATGTGCACCATACGTATAATTTGACGATTAATGGAAAATTCAAATATAGAAATATATACCTTGGAGTTTAAATGTTTTACATGCGTGGTACTGGGAAATATACTCAGTCATAGATTCTTTGTAGCCATGTGCAGTTCGCTCGATTTTGTTGGTTATCGATTCTGATTTCTGTTTGCATATGGTTTGCCTGCGAACTGAGCCAACATGAAAATTGAGCCATAAATATTTTCAGTTACCACCTGAGAACTGACACGAAAAGGCATTGTCATTGTAATATACTGTTTCTTGTCGCCACAAATATGTGGCAGTAGAAAAGGTCATTTTCTGTAAGAACAGTTTTCAAGTTATTCTCTCATACTTTGGAGATTGGCCATACAATTGAAATGAACTACTTCACCTTAAAATGACAGGGAAACGCCGCTATTTATGAATAAAATATCAACACTGAAACAGCAGATGCAAATGATAATCTCAGGGAGGCTCTTACTGCAAGATATAAAAATGGAACTTGTCAATTTGTCGCAATTCAACGTATTTCCGAATTGCTGACTTCTACATAGGCCATTGACCATTCTATTCAAATTCAATATATTTTAGAATATGGGTTAGAATTGTTCTTCAGCAACCCATGCTTGTCGTAAGAGGCGACTAACCTTACCGGGTGATCAGGCTCGCTGACTTGGTTGGCACATGTCATCGGTTCCCAATTGCGGAGATCGCTGTTCATGCTGTTGATCACTGGATTGTCTGGTCTCGATTATTTACCGACCGCCGCCATATAGTTGGAATATTTCTGAATGAGGCACAAAACTAAACTCACTCATGAATTTACAATTTTCCCTTAACGTTTGACATTTACAAAAACACCCATATATCACACATCTTTTCTCCACCTGACGTCTACGTGCCAAATAATACTCTATTGATCTTCTCAGTAACATGTCTGTGAAGAACTTGTTTGTACATACTCATTTGACGTCATACACAGTACCAGTCTAAGATGAACAACAGTTCCATATCGAGCTCGATAGACATGTGTGATTAGATCTGTGGCAAAGGTGCTGCGCATCCAACTTAACTTAACTCTTGGTGTGAATAGTAAACGAGCATCCGAGATGAAATATTGTTGACAAATATCCGATGCAGACAAATTGTTTTAGACTCTTTCAAATGACTTGTCGTATTGTTTGAGATTCTGTTGATTGTCGTGGGACAATGTAAGGGATGCATCTCTAGCTCTTTGTTCTGTCAGTTTTGCTCATTCTTAAAGGAATTTGCCGTATAAGTAATAAGGATCTGTCCATGCTTTGGAAGCAATATTATCACTGGGTGACACTTTGTCCTAAGTTTAATCAGCTTTCACAACTAAATTTTACTGTTGAGAAAAGTGGATGATTCGCAAAACGACCTTTTGAACGAAGGAGTGAGCGATTTTGTTTTTACCCCGCTTTTAGCAATATTCCTCGTAGCAGAATACATCTAATTTCACCAAGCCCACTTTTACTTATATTTTACGATGGTTAAAGTCGATTAGTATTATTCATATTGTTTATAAAGTAACCTTTCAGACAGAAATGCGTATCAGGGTTGACATTGACAAGCCTTAAGAATGAAAATGTGTACAATTTGTCACTGACAACCAGCCGACTAATCTTTGTTACATTATTGCTGAACTATAGGATTATGATGGACGTCTGGTTTTATTTTAGTACTCAGTAAACAACCATAAATATGTTCGTGTCGTAAAATAGATGGATTTTAGGAGGATATCAAAAAATGTTCAGAGAGATGTACGACTAATGCCATATCGAATAACAAGTATCATTTTTTTCGAAACATTAGTATAAAATTGACGTCGTTTTCTATCGCATGACAACAATTTGTGTACGCGATTAGAATGTAAATAATGTTGTTAATTGTTGAAACTGTTCATCAGTTTAATAACCGAAATTCTACACTGACTTCAGGGAATACTGGATTGTGATTGGTTAATGAAAGTCATTCAGATGTATATAATCACATTATATATATCGGGAGATGCAGCAGATATTTTTAACTGACGTTTTGACAGCTGCAGTATCAATGGTGAATTATTTGATTGGCGTTGCTTCTTGGCGATGGGCCGGTCCACTGGAATTGGTGGATGTTCCTGGGATATTTTGTCGGTTGATCTTCGGCGTTCGGTCATGTGAATGTAGAGTGGCATTGGTATTTCTACGATGCAGCTTTCTTTAAAACGGCATTTCATCTTGCGCACTCAACGATCTGGCACATGAAGATGTTATGTTATTTGACGATGGAACTACTGAGAGATGATGATGACAAAATCTAAAGGCAAAGTGTATTTTTAACACAAATTAATTACGCACGGACTTCAACTGCGTCATCGACTGAAATCTCATATCGACATAACGAAACCAGTTTGCTTGAAATATGCTGAAATAGGCCATCGTCAATATATACTCACGCCAATAATGGTTGTCTCCCCCTTCAATGTTTTTAATCGGAGAGGGGGTGACAACCATTATTGGCATGAGTATATTTGATTTCGCCTCCACTTATGATATCAAATTCTAGATGATTGCATTTCTTTGCTGTGTTCATGTCGATAGGCAGCTTCAAAACATGAAGATATTATATTTTTGCAATGAATATGAGAAACATTGACACGAGAACAAAGCTGCTTTATCTCGTTATTTTCTCACCTCCCTATAAGGTTCCACGTACACATGCTAATCTGTCGATGATCTCTTGGAAGAGGGTCAGTCCGATGTTGAGGGAAAGCCCGAAGTGATGTAGGTCTTAAATGTTTACCACTTTAGTGAGTGAGTGAGTTTAGTTTCACGCCGCACTCAGCAATATTCCAGCTATGTGGCGGCGGTCGGTAAATAATCGCGTGTGGACCAGTAAATCCAGTAATCAACAGCATGAGCATCGATCTACGCAAATGAGATACGATTACATGTGTCAACCAAGTCAGCGTGCCTGACCACCCGAACCCGTAAGTCTCCTCTTACGACAAGCATGAGTTACTGAAGATCAATTCTAACCCAGATCTTCACAGGTATGATCTTAGGTTCTGCCATGCCGAACGGACGCAACTCCACAAAGCTAACTGACGACTTGACGACGGGGCCACTTGGACATATAGTTTCGGTGTTTCATAATTAGCCAGTAGTGTTTGAAGAACATGACTGGGGTGTTTTTTAAAAATAATACGCGTACATGTACTTGTTTCAATTTACAATCCTGCACTTTACAGATTAATTTCTTGGAAATTAGAGCCTTTAATACAATCAGTTGAAGTTGTGTTTTTTACGGAAATGACTTGGAAACCCGTATAGCCTAACAGAATCTCTGAACCTTTGGGGCATTTATAACCCTTTATTTGTTTTTAGCTCTTACAAGATCTGAAGAGACATTTCTGTTGCCAACACGATAAAATGTGTTCGGAGCACATTAATCCAAATGGATCCAGTGACAGTTTCATCGCATTTAAAATTGTTTTTCAAAGTTTTAATGTTAATATTTGAGTACTGGTTTCAAGATCAAAGCATACACAAATGACCGAACTTCTGTCTTGTGACGCGTTATACAAAATATCACAGGGCAAAAGGAATCTGGGCGATTAAAATAGTTTCGCCTTTGTGACTTCCACGTTTCTTGTGATGAAAAGATATTCATGAATATGCTCATGTGTGCATGATTTAATAATACTTCACATCGAGCAGATTGTCATGTGAAGATATACATTTTTATGTTTGACTTCATTAATAGTTTCATTTCTGGTTGTATAGCATAAATACACTCATCTGATACATCCGTTGTATATTATTTTTCAGGGATAAAAAATGACATTCCTCAACCAACAAACAATGCATTTATTACACACGTCTCACCAATGAGAGTTAGTTGGAGTGGTAAACTTGGGAGCTTACTCTATTTTTTTCTGAAGATAGAAAAAATTTTCACATGTTTAATTGTATACAAAAGCAACAAAGAGCCAGGATCACAGAAAATCTGGGGCGTTGGGGTAGCCTAGTGGTAAAACATTTGCTCGTCACGCTGAAGACCCGGGTTCGATTCCTAACATGAGTGCAATATGTAAAAACCCACCGTGATATCACTTGAATATTGCTAAACGCGGCTTGAAACCATAAACAACCACCCACTCACTCACCCACTCACTCAGGAAATCCACTACGTTAGTGATCAATTATCAAATAGTAATTTTACCTGGTGTTTGCGAAGAGGTGAGCACATCCTGCCGAACAGTGGGGCCAATCACTAACATAATCAAAGGCAAGTCAATTGTATGACTGTATGACACGCGTATGTTAACAACCAAATCTTATGAAACATGTGCTGAGGCGTTGCATTCCAGATCAAACAATGTTTGAGTAAGAAGCGTATGAAGCTCTGTATAATCATCGAAGGAAGAGTATTGCAAGTTGCTGCTTGTTTCTGTGCACAAAGTGAAAGTTCGAAGTATCTTATAGAAATTATTTTTGTCATTGATAATCTTTAAACATATGCTATGACACTGACCAGATACAGCGGTTGCACTGGCCCTTAATGGTTAGTGTTTAGGTGGGTTAATCTGTTGAACGTACAATTGCTTTTTGGGCGTATTGAAGGATATCAGACCATCGATTTAGCAGTACATTATGCGCATGATCATTATAATCATAATCAAAACGTTATGCAATGACAGTGGCGAATTTGTGTATCTTTCACAGACCACGGATTCGTTTGCCAGTGTGAGAGACAAGACAATATGGCGTGCGAACTATGGGTAGAAGGTGTAGCTGATGTAGTTAGTTTGTTGCTTAACACCGTACAATATTCCAGCTATATGGCGGCGGTCGGTAAATAATCGAGTGTGGGCCAGAAAATCCAGTCATCAACAGCATGAGTATCGATCTACGCAACTGGAATACGATGACATGTGCAAACCAAGTCAGGGAGCCTGACCACCCGATCCCGTTATTCGCCTCTTACGACAAGCATGGGTTGCTGAAGATCTACCCTAAGATCTTCACGGGTTCAGCTGATGTATCCGCAGTGATGACGCTTATGTCGAAAACGCTGTCAACGAACCCCTGTAACGATATCAATTATCTTCTATCAAAAATAGGTATACACCTACATGCTTTAAAAGACATCAACATAACTGCAAGAGGCAGTCGTCATTGTGAACTATTACTTAAGCTAAGAAAGGACAGAGAACTTTAGATATTTTATTGACGCTATGAAGCAATGAACGTGTGATGTTCAGTTGAAATAATCGTTGCTTTGAGAAATTTTGATTCTCCACGTCGAGACTGAATGAACAACCGACACCCAGGTAATGATTTTCTATGCAAGTAAAGCTAATTATACAATCTTAACGACGTGTGTAATGTATAGAGTAAAAACATTCTTCACAAAACGTGACGATAGAAAGCATCATCTTGATTGCAAATATCTTCTGATCTACATTATTATGCACTGTTTTCTTTTTAGCACTGGGCAAGTCGAAAGCATGCATACATGCACACCAGTCCGTTTGCAATAATTACACTGTATACTACATGTCGCACCAGAGTTGATTACGATGTTCAGTCAATCATGCCACTCCACCTTGCAGATGGTGTGATGGCTATTTCAATATTGACACAGCGTTTATACATATTCATTTTGTCACAATCCGGTTAGACAAAACAGATATCTAAGCACCAGCTGAAGTATAACGACTTTCAATATACCCCAAAAGATTTCAGTAATACTTTATGTCATTATCTTCTTCACATCGATATTAATTTTGAACCATCCAAAATGAACGAACACAAGTTCCGTGACTAGTTTTACCGATACACTTTGTGCAGGAACGAAACAGGTCAATGTACTGTATTATATAAGCTCAAACTGAACCATCATGAATAGCATTGAACAAACAAAACACTATCCCCTGCATATGTATTTATATTTGAGAAAAATTGAATCGTTTTTGTGGCATTCAAAATCGATAATAAATGTGACCTATAAGCACGGTTGTTTCAACGTTAATAACGACATAAAACGCATTATTGAAAACACAACATCACATGGATCAACGACATGTGTTTTCAGTTCTAACGGGGCAAATGCACCTTAAAAAGTGTAATAGCATGCGTCAGAACAGTGCATTGGACAACACAGCATGGTGTATACTTAACACAACCTTCGTACTAAGACTCACAATTGTGTGAAAGTGGTGGATGGTTTGTTTGTTTGTAATCTGCATCCAGCCATATTGTTACGTGTTGAGGGGCGGTGGGGTAGCCTAATGGTTCAAGCGTTCGCTCGTCACGCTGAAGACCCGGGTTCGAATCCCCACATGGGCACAATGTGTGAAGCCCATTTCTGGTGTCCCCCGCCGTGATGTTGCTGGAATATTGCTAAAAGCGGCGTAAAACCAAACTCAGTCAGTCAGTCAGTCTTACGTGTTGATTTAAAAGTTGAAACTAAAGACCTGAGATGAGTCCGTAAAAGTACTTAGTGTGAAACCAACACACAACAAAGAGATGAGCTGTACTTAACATTTGTATTCCTTAATTAAATAAGCTCACTAATCAATACGCGTCTCCCCTTATATGCCTTTCTCAGCTGATCCTGGAAAGTGGTCCCTGTGGCCTTTCATTATCTCTATCTTATGTGGCTTAGAACACGATGGAAACCTCTAGAACTCTAAATAGAGCAAACATTAGAACGTTGCATACACTGCCCATAACTGAGTCCACAGGCACAGCATATAACAATTGAAGCACATTTGACAATGTATAACACTGCCTAATAACAATGTGGAGGCGGTTTCTTAAAAGATCAAATCTGGACAAGAAAATCCAGAGACTGACATCATGAGTATCGATCTACGCAACTGGGAAACGTGGACATGCAGCAACCAATTCAGCGACCCAAACCTGCTGCCTTCGACTGTAAGCATTGGCCACTGTAACAAGGATGTTTGTTTGAAGGGTCGAAATGGACAGAAATGACCATGTTAGGCAGACACTACATTGCCTGATCAGACCTGTGGAGTCATCATGTCATCAAAAGATGACACGTGTTTCACATAACATATTGCTGGACGTATGCATATATGGAAGCGTATTAGGGTCACATATAAAAAAATATAATCTCCTAATTAGGACTTAATATCTCCTAATTAAGACTTAGTATCTCCTAATTAGTACTTAATATCTCCTAATTGGTACTTAATATTTTCTAATAGGACTTAGTATCTCCTAATTAGGACTTAACCATATTAGAACTTTGAGGTTTGATCAGCTGTTTTGGATTGGAGCAAAGCGGTTGCCATCGTTGCCTCAACCTTGATTGGAGCAGCGTTGATAATTGGTATTTTCATTTTTCTGCATCATTGGATTTGTCACTAGGGTAAGTGTTCTAATCACAGATATAAGCACTACGTGTAGCTTTCATAGAATGAATATGCTTTATTCTATCATAAATTTGATCTAAGTAGTAAAGTTATTTACAGGTAATAATAAAAGGTAAAACGTTGGGCCGTGAGCAGATTAAGGGTTAATTAGTAAATTACTAATAAACTGAAACGAGCATTTATAATGAAAGAGAAATAAGATACCACACAAGATGTAAAATCATTGGAGTCCTTGATGAGAGTAACTGTCAATGTGTAATGAAATATTTCTCCTCGGCAGACAGACCGATAAGGAAGACATACTAGCTTTCTTGAGGGAAAGGAATGTTCCTGAAGCATCACTTCAAAGGCTTAAGGATGAAAAGGTATTACCAGATTGCTAGACATATTATGAACGACACTGCTTATATTCAACCCCTGCCGGAGAGGTCGGAGGAGGTTTATGCTATGGCCAGTCCGTCCGTCTGTCCCGAAAAGGGGTATCTGTATTGCGAATTCAGCCCCTCCAACATTTTTTCAGCAATCTTGCAGAAACTGTACACATGCTTTGCATATACATCAGCAATGCGCACATCGAAAGTTCGAGTCATTCGAGGAATATTTGTAGAGTTATGGCCCTTGACTTAGAGGGCATGACTTAAAAATTTCATAATGACAAAACTTTTCTTGCAAAATCAACTCTTCCCACATTTTCTATCAATTTCTTTAAAAACTTCTCCTATGAACAACGGTGATGCGCATATCGAAAGTTGTTGTGATGAATCTTTTGAGAGTTATTGCCCTTTGATAACAGCTCTTAAATTTTCAGAGCGAGGGTTAACTGTAACATTTTAACTGTTGATTGGTCAGTCATAGGCCTTTCATGCTTGATATTTGTATCCCTTTTCACAAGAGCATTCAAATAAAGTCATATGTTTTTTATAGTTAACTTGACCTTGGCGTAGGACGCATTTTCTGGAAACGTTAACCGTGGCCCTAACTTTTGATTGGATAGTCATAAGCCTTTGATACTTGACATGGCTGTCTGTCCCTTGTCTCACCAGATCATACAGAGGAGGTCATAATTTTCAAGCTGATCAAAGATCATCTCATCTTAAATGCAGATCAAGATGTTAAGATCTTATCCTTCGTAAATTACCCTTACATTTGAACCGCTTATACAGCGGATCGATTGCGCATCAATAAGGCACACGACGGGGGTTGTTGTGACCTCAGAACACTCTTTATGTATCATTTTGTTCTCTAAGATTAGAAATATAATCTGACAACACATTCTTCACTGAGAGGAATTATGACGTCATCTTTGCCAGTAACATAGTATGTTTAATAACACAGGTCGATGCAGACACCGTGAGGGATATATCGATGATTAAACACTTTCCAAATACGTGACCAAGCTTGAGGATAGAGTTGCCTTGAGAAAATTATGTAATGACAAACGAAAAACAACAAGGTCAGATACATCTAAACGAAGGAGCTTGTTTGAAATTCTGAAGGGCAAGATAGCAAAACTTGACGGCAGTACTGAAGGCAAAGAAGAGAAAAGTGTTTCAAGACTACACGTAAAGTAAAAATAAGATGGTTTCATAACAAAAAGCAAGTAAGAAAAAAAACAGGCTGGGGAACAAGAAAAAGTGACATTTCAAGAACATCAACAAAGTCTGATTTGCTTGATATTGGATGATGTTTCTATGGTGGCTGATTTTGGCCATCGCTTTCTCGCCTTAAAATTCGGAAGCAAGAAAGCGATATCACGAGACGAGAAAGCGATATTACGAGACGAGAAGCGATAACACGAGACGAGAAAGCGATAGCACGAGACGAGAAAGCGATAACGCGAGACGAGAAAGCGATAACGCGAGACGAGAAAGCGATAACGCGAGACGAGAAAGCGATAGCACGAGACGATAAAGTGATATCATTGCGAGAGAAAGCGATATTACCCACAATTCAGACCTGTCTGCGCATGATCGACTACAAACGGGAGCTCAATCGCCATTCGTAGTTTCTGAATAGTATTATATGATTTTCAGTAATGTTCTTGCCCATGAATGGCGTTGTATGACTTGACGTTTAGAGAATATCTAATATAGGTGTAGACTTTCCTTTGGCATGCTATTTGCACGTAGTCATATCATGCAATAGTCATATCGTGAAATAACGGAAACATTCATTTTTTGAAGTATTAAATATTTTATGCCAGTGACTGGATTCAAATTGTCTTACCAACTTAATGACACCAACCAATTAAATCATGATACTGTGTGACCAATGTGTCAGAAGTGCCAGATGAAAGGGCGGGGCCTATGACAAATAAGGCATTGTGATAAGTATCCTTTCATGGTGAGTGACCAGCACTAAGACAAGCTAATACCGTACATTTAACAAAATCCAAACCATCGTCATAAAATAAAATCAGTTGCGATTTATGCCCCCTTTTAGCAATATTCCAACAAATTGGAACTTGCGTTTCTTTTGCAGCCCAGTGTATTACATATACATCACATTCAGAGAGATTACAAGTATGTGACACTATAAATGAGCCGTATGTAGACAATTCTATAATAATTATCTGTTCTCTGTCTGGTTATAGGCGGAGGATTAGAAATGAGGTATGGGAACTTAACCATTTATCTTTATGTCACTTGATTGTCTCTGTTCTCTGTCTGGTTATAGGTGGAGGAATTAGACATGAGGTATGGGAACTTAACCATTTATGTTTATGTCACTTGATTGTATTTCAGGGTGATAAAAAATACAGCTGTAGTTTCTTTGAATAAATAAAGATGATGAAATTTATTAACTGACGATCTTCACCTACATGAACCCTAATCGCTCCTACCCAAGGATAGAGGATACGCACATGACAGTAAAACACCTTGGTACCTCAATGTAGAAACAGAACCATTTCACAGTCAATGGTCTTATCTAAGCAAATAAATAGATGCAGTCAAACGTTCGTCTAATCAAAGCTGAAAATAGTACGTAGTTAAACACTGGTCTAGCCATATATAGTGAACTTCTTTGAGTGGCATTTAGAAGTTGGTGTGCTGAACAACGGGGAAAGTTCTATGGATATACAACTTCTTTATTATAATGTAAGCGACGTTTTGGTGTAGCTGCTAACGCCGTTATCAAGCAAGTGATGTACAATACGGCAGGAAAGGCTTATATATACATGAGTAAAGTTTGCAAATGTCCATGTCATATCACTCCGTAAATAACAACCGTTTGCTCTGTATCATGTTTATCTCATATCATACATAACATCAATAAAAGCATGTTATAAATATATTATTGAGACAGTTTCACTGACATATGTATGCATAAAGTTGATGTGTAAAGCATTCCGTTTGTGATATGAGGACTGCCATCGTAACTTATAATACTGATATACATATCTCTAAACGTTGCATTTATATACAGAATATACACACCTCAAAGTTCCAAAAGTTCAAAAGTTACATTATATATTTTGCTATCCTGCATTTCATGAATCTAGAAGAAAATATATACCAACCAAATTGCTCAAACACTCAAACATTGTATCTTACAGAATTTTGTTTACTACCTCAGATTTTACTGTTTTAAAAAACCTACCAAAGTTTATAAATATTATCTTTTCTACTATAACAAAAGTTAAACATGTTATACCAACAACTGATTTTCTACAATATATTCTTATACTCCACCGCCATTTCGACTGTATGAAATAATTGATGTGTGTGATATGTACTCTTATACCAGCAGTGGTGGTCTGTTGAAAATAAAAGTAAAGTAAAGGCTACAGCTGGACGTGGTCGCATAGGTTTTGATAAGCTGATTGGTGACACGAGTCCAATTCACCTTTCGTAACATTTTCGTTTCCAGAGGAGGACTTGAAACCCGTTCAATATATGGAATTTTCTACCTGTATTATCTTGTTTATAATTTGGTCAACTCATGTCAAAACGATTCAAATCGAATGAGAGTAATAGGTGACATTCACTGGGATGCAGACAAATAGACCTTCCTACACATCTACAAAACATTTATCATGTTCACACTGGAGTGAGTCGCTCCCGTCCTTCTCTATCCCCTACCAATTATGATAAACTAAACTCCTTACAATATAAAGTCCCCCCACACACACACAAAAAAAAAAAACAGAAAAGAAAAAGAAAAAGAAAAAAAGTCATAGGTGCAAAGACTAGTACCTATCTACCTAGTAGTTACTAGAAGAAACGAAATTACCCTAAACTACCAGACTGGGTCTGAAAACAAAATATCAAAACACCAAACAAATAAACCCTTTAAAACATCTCTATCCAGCCACACATTACAGTGTAAACTAAATAGTCACTATCGATGACGGCACATGCTTCACCTAAATTTTGTATTATATGTTGTATGGGAGCGGTGTTGATATAGACTGTAAAGCTTGTTCACCAATCCAAATTCATTTTTATGAATAAAAAATATGTTTAAACCACACATTACAGTGTAAACTCGATTATCCAGACTAACTCACAATGTCAAGGCCACACACCGCAAGTTTCACAACCAAAACATAAACACCGTACCCTCCCTCCCCAGCCCTACTTTTTAACATTTAACCCCTTTTCATCTATTTAGTAGACTCCTTATTAGCTTATCAGCAACAGTTTCATTGTTCTTCACAATAATTCACAATATACTTTACACTATTTACTTAGTTGAACTTATACGCAATCAACTTCCCAACCCTCTTACGTCAAACTTCTCAACTCCCCATCTAAACTAAATTATTTTCAATATGCATGTGTTTTATGTTATAGTGCTTTATTCCCCAAGTAATAATTTTATTACGTTTTTCTTAAACACACCTATCACGTCGGTCGATGAATTGTGGCACTGTCTCAAGTCGATGGTTGGGATATGGTGACAGACAGACATATAAGTATATGGTTTAAACATATTTATTTTCAAAAGCGGAACCGGATTGGTAACAAGTAGTATGTTGCTTATCTGAATACCGCTCCGGATTACAGATAAATTATAGATATAACAATCGTGAGGAGAAAAGCATGATATTAACAAACAATAAACAATAGTTTTCTGGAAATGTAACAATAAAAAAATTGTAATATAGCCGCTTATAGCATAAGAACCATTAGTGTTGGAAAATACTTAATAGTAAGTGCAATTTCGTTTTTACTGTTGCAACACGAATCTGCCTGACAGTACAATTAAAGGATGAATGGATTCTAAGAATTCAAGATTATTTTTAGTAGATCCATTAGAGTGGCCGTAAAGTATTGATTTGATGTCATATCGTTTAGTATAGAAGTGCATTTTATGTCTTATGTCGGTGTAATTAACGCACGAAAAGAAATAGTGAATTGGATCTTCGTAACAATAGCCACAAGAACAAGAGGAATTTGAAGATATAAATCGTTGATATTTATGTGCGTTTAAATCGCTGCAACCGAGCCTGAGGCGTGAATGGATAGTCTGACAGAATCTTGATCCAGAGTTTAAATTGAAGTAGTTTTGACTATTATTATTTGACACATTAATCTGGTTCTTAAAACTACCTAAAGTAGCCGATTCTCTAATTAGTAACCATTTTATAAAAAAATGTTAGTTTTTGGATGCGTCTTCGAGTACATTGTGGTTGGAAATTAATCTCATCATAAATGTTGTTATGACTCGTACCGCGAACAGCACCGCAAATCGTTCTTAGTGCATGAAGATTAAGTTTTTCCAGTGTTAGTGCTTGCTGTTTGGTACAATTGTCCCAGATGTGACAACAATAGTCGAAATTAGGCAAAATAAATTGTTTGTACATTGTTTGTAAAGTTTTACGTGAGAGACAATATTTAAAACCTCTAGGACAGTTTACTATGGGTGCAAGTTAACATGGTCAGTCCAGGAACAATCGTGCTGTAAAGTAAGTCCCAAATGTTTATGGCTATTAACGTCATTAATATTACTATCCTTCATTGTTAAGTTTCGTTTTGGGCTGGGCTGGGCTGTAGTTTACGAGAGAATTGTATAGAATCTGTTTTATTAGGATAAATGTAACTTGCCATTTGTCAGCCCATTCAGAAATTTTACGTAGATCATTATTAAGAGACAGGGCAGTTTCATCAGGGTCATTTATTATAACAAAAGGTGATGTGTCATCTGCGAATTAATTGCTGTTAATTCCTTCAACGATGTCGTTAATATAAACTATAAACAATAGGGGTCCTAAGACAGAGCCTTGGGGAACACCGGCTAAGATTGATCTTTGATCAGACGTGTAACCATTTATAACAACTCGCTGAACTCTCTTGTCTAGATAACTCTCAAACCATTTCAACAAGTTACCCCCGATACCATAACGTCTTAGCTTATGTATAATACCTTTATGCCAGACCTTGTGAAAAGCTTTACTTACGTCACAAAATACAGCCCTAATTCCCTCATCGTTATCAAATGCACCCTCTATAAAGTCATATAGGTACGTTAATTGATTTACCGTTGAATCGCCTGGCATGAAACCGGATTGTAAGTTTGTAAGTATTTCATTATAAGTATATGTACACAAGCCACTCTTGTAGAAGTATGGGAGACTATGGCACATACATTTAGAACAATACCTTTTTCACATAATAGTAGAAATATATATGTGTGAAATATGCACACATCAAAAGACCAGATGAAAGGCACAGGGTGTATAAAATTCCATCACTGATACAATAAAGCCCGACGGGGAGTTGGTTTGGTTGGTCTGTTGTTTAACACCGCACTAAGCAATATTCCAGCTATATGGCGGCGGTCGGTAAATAATCGAGTCTGGACCAGACAATACAGCGATCAACATTATGAGCAGTTGGCTTACGATGACATGTGTCAACCAAGTCAGCGAGCCTGACCACCCGATCCCGTTAGTCACCTTTTACGACAAGCATGAGTTGCTGAAGACCAATCTAACCCGGATCCTTACGGGTAACATGGGGGGTAGGCCAATGTGTGGCTTAGCCCAGTTAAAAACGGTATTTAAGACAATTTATGGATGTCAACTCCTGTACTTGTGGAACACGATGTTACGGAGTATATTATTATCCTTCATCAGGTGAAACTAGGAAACAGAAAGCTAAAGACGTACATTTGAAACAACAGTGATAAGATAACAAGGGAAGCTAGTACTTAATTAGCTCTAAATTGGTAGGGTGGATGGACAAATGGAAGCCAGGGATTGTTAATCCCGGTATGAATAATGAGATAACAATGGTGGCATTTAACAAGGGAAATGACATTAAAGAAATTTAAGCCAGGAATTAATCCAAGCCTAATTAGTGATGTAACGATAAATTAAATGATTGTTATCCTTTTCACAGACTTTTTAAGAGCACTCATTTATTTCAACGAAAACACACTCGGTTTCTAGAGTTATTGTTGGATTATTGTTTGGACAAGTTAAAGGATTAATTACAAAAATGCCACAGAATTTGAAAGCATGTTCCTTTTGGTTCTATACGACTCAAACAAATGGCGATAAAGCCTCATGTTGGATTAAATCATACGCAGGCAAGACGTCATGTGCAGACAGGGCAGAATTATGGGAAATATCGCTTTCTCGCTCTATCGCTTTCTCACTTTCTCGCTTTATCGCTTTCTTGCTCTATCGCTTTCTCGCCTTGGTATATCGCTTTCTCGCTCTATCGCTTTCTTGCCTTGGTATATCGCTCTCTCGCTTTCTCGTGTCTCTACTTCCACAGGACCTCCAGCCTCTACCTCCAATGTACCTCTAGCCTCTACTTCCACAGGACCTCCAGTCTCTACCTCCACCGGAACTCCAGCTTTTTCCTCCACAACACCTGCGGCATCCACCTACATCGGACTTCACTACTCCAAAGGACTCAAGCGTCTACCTCCACCGGACCTCCACAGGGCCGTCAGCTTCCACATCTGAAGAAATGCTGGTTTCTACAGATACATCAGCAGCTGAGTCATTTGATTTATGCCCAGGATTATCTTTCACAGATGGTTCTGTGTTTACCTCTTATTCTAACATTGCTGATGTTGAATCGCCAACTGATGATTTGGACATTTTAGCTGAAGCTACTTCATGTTTAGACTTTCTTCCTGATATTGCTGACCCGGAAATAACATTCAACATTCCCAATGACATGAAAGATTCTCCAGAAGATGCTTACTTTTAACCCGTCACGATAGAAGTTGAATTAACGCTCAACAGAGGAACATTGGCCTTCAGGGAACTCTGTAACTATTTCAAGGATCCTACCATTATGAACAAAGTACTCAATATAGCCCATATTTTATCAAATGGGGACACAGAGAGAGCCACTGATACTGGCGGGTTTTCAGAGACACACTGTCAGAATTTTGGCAAGAATTCTACAATCAGTGCACCGTTGGTAGAAATGTGAAGGTTCCCTGTCTGAGGCACGACTTTGCGCAGGAGGAATGGCAAGCAATCGCTCGTATTTTGCTAATCGGATGGAGGCAAGAAGGTTATTGGCCAGTGAATATCTCCAACACATTTATGAAGCAGTGCCTCTTCGCTAACAGCCCAAATGCATCTGATGATACCATGGAGGATTTCTACCAGTATATATCCCTACCAGACAAAGAGGTCTTCCAGAAAGCAAGACTGGACTTTTCAAGTGTTGACATGGATGATCTTTTGGAATCACTTTAAGCCCACGATTGCCGAACCAAAGTGACGGGTGAAAACCTTCTTGCAACGTTAACCATTCTAGAGATTGCCCACAAAGATCTTGTGTAGACTCCAATGTATGTTTGTTCATGTTGGAAGGAGGTCCTGCAAGGTATGAACATGTGACTTTTACAAAACTCGAAGAGGTGTACGTGTCTTTGGTGACAACAAACAGGCAAGTTGTCCATTGCTTGGCGATTGCCCTAACACAGAGAGTGCGCAAGAAAACGAAGTCTACAGGTACCTTAAAAAGTATGTGAAAGAACTTGATGAGCGTAAACATGGACTTTTCCTGAGGTTCTGTACAGGCTAAGATTTGATGTTTTCCAGACAAATTGCTGTTAAACTGGTTTCAATGAAGAACTTTGAGCGACAGCCAATAGCGTATACGTGCGGATACCTTCTTCAGCTTGGAAACGACTACAAGAGTTTCATTGAGTTCCGTCGTGAATTTGACAATGTACTGGAATGTAATGTATGGATCATGGATGTGGTCTAACTTAAAAGTGGATGTCCTACTGAGGATTAGGTCTGAACCATATTCTGTTATTGTTCAAAAAGAAAATTCATTTGTGTTTGGTTTATTTTAGTTTGTTAGAAAAATAAATCAACTAAGCAAGTTCAATACATATTACCATTAACTTTGTACTTTTGAAAAAGCAGAGATGCTTTTTATGTATATTTTTAGATTGGTATGGCAATGATTTTCACACGAAGGAATGGTGTATGAATGTTTTGGATGCAGAAATGATTTCCAGTGAATGTCGAAGTAGTGAGGTGGGTTTGAATACAAAATTGTGTCTACCGCTTTTGTATTATTGTTATTGTAACAAGGTGAATACTACATCGTTACAAGTTAACTGTATCAGGATACAACGAAACAATATTTACTCTGGGTCATAGAGCTCAATATTGTTTGTTTAGTTTAAGTTTAAGTTTAATAAACATTTTAGACAGATTCATCAATACGACAAGTTGACTAAACATTGCTGAGGTGGGCGCACACACCTGAAAAAAGCGTTGAGTTCTATTCACTTACACTCATAAAGATGTGTTTAATTTTCAATTTTAGCTTAAGTTCCTTATATATTTTTTAAAGATTTATCAACATAGCAAACTGACTATACATTGCTGAGGTGGGCGCACACCTGATAGTGTTGTGTTTGATATTAATCTATTAAGATTGATGTGACCTAATAAAAATACTCACTACCTTCATCGTGTTTGCTTTATCTTTTTCCGCCATACAGATCTATCAATAGAATCTCGTACCTGACGTTAAGCTTCTAGCGTACCATTGTCAGACCATCATCATACGTGGCTTTTTGATGATTATGCATACAGAAAACACCTTCAGGTTATGTCTTAAAGACCACATGTTCTCTATAGGGGTGACTGCAGAAATTGTTAGAATAACAACATCGTATGTGATACCGACAATTCTAATGAGTGTATTTTATTCCAGTGTCACTCATCTGTACAATACATATATTATACCATACTAAAATGTACCAAAGAAGTACATATTAAATGTATACATATGTCCTGCCATGTGGCCTATGAGACGCATTTTACTGTTAAAAAGCAATGATATAGATAATATATATATATATATATATATATATATATATATATATATATATAAATATATATATATATATATATATATATATATATATATAGATAATATATAATTGCATAAATGTAGACAGGTGGTCTCAGCCATTTCCTGTTGTGGAGACTGGATTGGATTCATTAACAAACGAAATACATGAAATTATATCATAAGTAATCATACTGAGAAAACCATCATACTCTACATCTTACTGTTAGTTACGTTATTCAATGCGCCCTTACCACTGACTATTATGAAAATGGTGGAGATCACCATATTGGTCCGATTGATAGCAATAATTGTGTTACACTACTCAATCAACAGCTCACGTTTAAACTATCGTCTTCCATACTTAAACCTACTAGTATTGATAAACATTCGTGATTATTTCAGACCAGTTCATAACAACACTTTCTCGCGCACAAAACAGTGTAAAATGACAATCTGGGACGGATCCAAATTTTCTACCCGGGTACCCCACCCCCTATTACCCTACCCTACCCGGATACCCGTTATGTTAATCCCTGAAATGAAATTTGTAAGAAAGGACAATAGATGTTTCAGTTAGGAAACTAAAAGTTCGAGATTTTGAATATTTTAACCATGTATTACATTCAAAAGAAGTGACTGTAAGTATGCCTAACTCTGGCGATACCTCGGCTGTGACTTTACCCTGTGTTTGCCTGCCTATAAGCAAAGGCTGATAATTCTCAAGTGAGATAAACTGATATTGATATGGATTTGCGGATCTTGCTGATATGGCAGCAACATGATTGCCGTTACCTCTTGGGACCGTGCATAATTTATGACTGATGTGTCTGTGTGTGTGTGTGTGTGTGGTTATTGTTAAGGAGAAGCATGTACAATGTGATTTGACCCCCCTAAAATTTATGTACAAAATATGTGACCCCCTGCATGTCATGTAAAAACTCAATGACCCCCCTACCCTTCCCATAATTTCTAAGCATAATTTTATATTTTAATGTACAATATTGCTGACCCCCCTCCAGTTCATGTGTACAAAAGTGATGACCCCCCTAGCTCCCTAGAACAAAATGGGTGACCCCCCTTATAATCATCACCCACATCCCCACACCCACACCCACACCCACACCCACACCCTAGCCATAAAATATGAACACACATTGTTCCGTATATGATCACTGAAAACATTGCATGTGTAATAGTCAATATTATGAGTAAGACTTGTATTAGGGTGATGGTCTCCTTTAACACGAGAGCCTTAAAGAGAATCTTTAACTGCGACATAAAAAACATACAACAAATTATACACATGTAGAAATACTCCAGAGGTGTTGTTTATTCTTAACTAACAATGGGTATATTCACTCAAGGCCGTTGATTATTTCGTTTCGAAGGAAATGATACAGCTGTACAGCTTCATCTCCAGACTCCGGCATCTCTCGACTTGCCTCATCCATCAGCAAACAAGAGAGTTCATGTACTGACTCGTCACAGGTGAATGCTCCTTTGGGTGACCACTCTCCTGCACAGAGTGCAGATAGCTCCTTGTGCCGTACACAGCTCCACAGGCGAACATCACGCATGGTCTTCCACTCGGGACGTTCGCGTTTTTGCAAGGTCGTATTCTGTGGCTGTTCCACAGAGTCATAAGGTTGCCAAGCTCTTTCTGCAATCATAAGTCGTATTCAATCATTTTCTCAAGATGATGAATGCAAAAAATGTCTTTAAAAATAGTTTAGTTTATGGGAGCATATGTGTACTGCTGATGTAACGAACGAGTGCAAGTGATCTTGATATGTTTTTCGAGCTACTTTCGAAATTTATATAATCGCTTTTCTTAAACAAGATATTACTTGATTTTGATACCAGATTTGAGTGATATGAATGCACGTACCTGTATAAGCTGCAAGAAACAAAACTGGATTAAAGCTTTATCAAAGACGTTTCCAGTAAAAGTTCCCATTTCCCTCAGCATCTGGAATATGTTCAACCAGTACTGAGCATTTCCTTCCTCAGGAACCCCCACCAACGTTCAATCATCGTATTGTGGTTGCTGGATCCAGTAATGAAACTAGTGTTTACATATTGATCGTCACCGGACCTCCTAAAGAACTTCTGCATTTGCTGAATGTGTCCATTCTCCGTCCCATTGTCCGTCCTCATTCTAGTTTGACAACCGCCATGCCTCTTAACTATTTCAATAAAGTATCCTGCGATTATGCTTGGGTCACTGCTAGTAGTGTTAGCCTCGAGCCATAAGACGTATCTTGAAAAACCTATCTATCGCCCCATTTATGCATATACCATAAGGTTTAAGTTTGTCATAGCTGTCAACATGCCACAGGAAATTAGGCCCATGGGTCAGATACTGTCTTCTACGTACTCTTTGCTTCCGTCTTAGAGTAATGCCCGGGGCATCAACTAAATGCAGCAAATGACACACCGTGTCTTGACTGACAACGAATCCCTCGTGTATGCATTTCAGATGCATAAGCTTGTAACCACACATTTGTCCTGATTCTTCTACCTCTTTCGCTACGAACATAGCAACTTCTACAATATCACTATTATGTCTTCGCCTAAACAGATTGAGTCGTTTTAATTTCCTCTTCAAAGTCTTCATGCTGATAATGATGCCATTTAAATGGGCCAAACAAGACAATATTTCTGAATACTGCAAGCCCAACATGAAACAAATCCGTATGCTTTCATCCATGACTTCATACAAGATGCAAAACCCAAACAGAAGAAGTGAATGACTACTGACTGATTTTATCAAACGTATTTATAAGATCCTTCAGTCCTAATTAGGAGATACTAAGTCCTAATTAGGAGATACTAAGTCCTAATTAGGAGATACTAAGTCCTAATTAGGAGGTATTAAGTACTAATTAGGAGATACTAAGTCCTAATTAGGAGATAAAAGTTTTTTCTATGTGACCCTAATACGCTTCCATATGCATACTAATTCTTGGGTATGCTGAAATTATTATGTCTTATAATCGGTAAAAGGGTCAACAATCAACACTGTTATATGACAATGAAAACCGATTTATACGAAGAGAAGATTTACTGTTTAATATGAATTGACTTGCTAACCATTACTCAAATGCATGCTATTGTGCGCATCATTACAAGAACAAGAGCAGAAATGAAACATTGCGCATCCAATACTCTTAATATTTTATTATCTCTAGTTCTTTTGACTGAGCTCGATGGATAACTTCTACAGGGTTCAATTCGATATGTGGGCACAATCTGTAAAGCCCGTCCCATGACCTCAGTACCGGAATATTGTAAAAAGCAAACACCCTTCTACGATTAATGCCATTTGGGAATGCGATGATTAAGTGCTACATGTCATGAGTTTCAGAAGTACGTATTTCATCATTTCTCCAGGGATGCATCTGTCAATAAGCTTCAACGCGTCGCGAATGTTTTTATCTTTTTCATCTGATTAGAAGGGAGTCTAAACGTTACAAGTAGGCAAGGATATCAAGGATTGTTTTCGGTTTAAAATCACGACTACAAGCACATCGAGAAATCTGAGCCATTTATCTAAAATATATCGAAAATAATACCTTTTCATGTATTACATGGTTTTTCATTTGCATATTTATGCGCTCGCTTCGGATTGCAGATTTCTGTCCCTCGTACTTCTTATAGATAGGATTCCCTTTTATATATCACATGTATTTGACGTGTGGATTCATTTTTTATATTTTTTTAACGTACAAGCGGTACCACAAACTTTAAATGGTAATTATTCACAAAAACCTTCTCCGGGACTTCTTGACTTTGTACAACGTTAATGCAACGGATCTGATTTTCAAGGATATTTGCATTGGAGAGTGCAACTACAATGGCTACTATTTGAAGGCTTGAATGAGTTGTAAATGTTGGTTTAGGCCATATCGTATGACTGTCGATTCTGTGCCGGAGATATTTGCCTCTCCTTCAGGACGTCAGAACAAGACTCTTTGTCATTGACAGATATTGCTTGAACACATAACAAAACATTTCCCTCAGTTATAAGAATTAAAACATTTTAGAACCACCATCAATTAGTATTAATACCAGCTTAATGCGAATAGGTGAAAGTAGCTACAGAGTCTTATGGGCAGAATAGGCTCACCTTTCTACGAAACCTTCTATCATCTGTTCACTGTTTGATGGTGTGATGTCGGAATCGTACACTCGACTGTACTTTCAGCAGCTATTTCTTGTTGCCACAGAAAGGGTAATGTCGCTTTCAATTATCTACACTTGTAAAGCTAAACCTTAAATCGTTATTGTATCTAAGAACTCTATCAGGAGACGAAACGAGACGAAAAACTCATTAATTAATTTCGTAGTTCCTTTCATGTGACATGGATTTTGTCTTGTGTAATTCAAGATAAATGTCACCTGTCTACAAGAGGAGGAGTGTGTGTCTGGATGTTGAATTATTTGAAGACTTTACCTGATAACTTCATGGCTACAAATTACGGTATTGTGACACTGAATTGATGAAGATAGCTTACTGCACACAACTTTTACCAATTGTTTTAAAGTCTCTTGTACATCTCGAATACGAATCTATTTATGCATAAGCATTGCTTAGCGTGACGGGGTCGTGAACCCAAGCTAGCCAAGTTCTAGTGACCACACCGTCTCCCTCTCCTGTAATTGACCATCTTTTGTCGCCGTTGGGCAAAGGCAGCTGGTTTCATCGTCTATTGAATGTACATTTTTGTTAGAGACTTGGTGATTCCCTAGCGTAATAATCGCTCACTTTTATTACGTATATATTTGAATGAATGTTTGGTGCCATGTTCATATTTTGAAAAAGTTTCTGCACCTTTGATTGCCACGCATTCACTTGAATAGTTCCTATATTTTATGACCATGTGTTGCGTCCTTAATAACTGCACATATGTGAATATTTTTCTTTAGTGCAATCAAGTCTGTCTTTGAACGACATTTAGAAGTGATGCACATAAAGGCGAGAATTTATGGCTATCAGCTTCTTTATTTTGCGGAACACGACGTTTCGTAGTATATTCTTACTACTTCATCAGGTTATATCTTGATAATTTCCCCTGAGTAAGAAAATATTCCGAAACGTCGTGTTCCTCAGAATAAAGAAGTTGATATCCATATAAATTCTCTTCTTTAGTGGTAGCGTGAGAAAGCTTATGTTATTTTAATACGAAATAAATGGACCAGGATAGTATGCATTGAAGTAAATGTCTACTTTGTGTGTAGGTTTTAGGACATGTTCATACTCTGAATATGATGTATCTGAATTATCTTGAAAATTTAATAACTCAGGACAATGCGACAATATCCTTTCTTTGATTCCACAGAGTGCATCCCACAGAAAAACAATCGCGACACACGATATTTATCCTCGCTATCACTGTTGTGGGTCACAGTTCATGAGATGCATCATCCAATTCTAGACTGAATGAGAAATATCATCCGGTGGTTAGATGTGAACATTAATAATTAGGCCACATGGCGTATTGAGCACAGCGAACAACGGCATCTCCGTGAAACAGATAAATAATTATGAAGGCGGTGAACCACTCAAGCTCGCTGATCCCAAACTGGGCAGACTGAGAGTAGATATAATGCAAAATACTTGAGTAAGTAAGAATTCGCACGAAATATCAACACGTTGCATCCACACCAAGTATTTGCGACTTTGTCAGTGTGTCTGAATACAAACATTGTGACAAGCATACAATTGGGACACGTATTTGGGGGTTTATCACAGGTTCTAAAAGACATTGGATCAAAATGAACCGAACTACTTTACCAACTTTATGAACTGCTTCAACCATTTCTATAACAAACAGGATAAACAATTCACCATACCTATGTCTTTACAATTTCGTTTCTTTCTAAATAGTTTTGAAGAATTATCGTAACTGAAAAGTAAATACACATACAAAATCAGCAATGTACAGTAGTACATATATAAGTACTAAGACATTGCATCAGCAATAATATATTCCTTGTGTGCTTCCTTTAGGGAAGAAATAAAAGTGTTTCAATAAACTCGCACCTGTCCTTTTACGTATTTCGTAATAAGCATAAAGTATCTTGTATTTGATTTTCAGCAGTCAATATATGTAACACAGGCTGTAGAAGTGCACCAACATGCAAAGTGCCATATGTAACTGGCATAACGTATGAGCATAATCAATCATGAGATGTACATTATGTGTCTTTGTGTATTCACATACCGATATACCGAGAGCGTATATATGTGACATTTATCGTCTTTACAAACCATGTCATATTTGTTATAATGTTTTAGAGCGAGCTGTGCTCCACCTGGCAGCATACCTACTGAGCTCTCACAAATCTCTCAGTTTCTATAATTTCCTGGTATTGCACCCCAGTGAAATTTGGACATTTGTTTGATAAATACTTCTAGATCATGTTTGTGAAGTTTTCAAGCAGAAAGGTATGTCTAAAATGTTGCTTTTTTGACATTTACATGCTGGATTTGTATATTTGCTGGGCTCAAGGGAGCAACCATCTGTTGTTCTCCGATCAACGTGGCAAGCCAACACCCCAGTGGTGTGAGTATAGAATGCGCTGGTGTCATCGTCTATTGTATGTACATATTTGTTAGAGACTTGGTGATTATCTAGCGTAATAATCACTTACTTTTATTACGTATGTATTTGATATGAATGGTGTCTTGTTCATATATTGAAAACGTTTCTGCACCTTTGATTGTCACGCATTCTCTTGATTAGTTGGTACTTGTACTTAGATCCTATTTTTTATGGCCCTTTTGCGTAGTTAATAACTGCACATGTGTGAATGCTAATCTTTAGTGCTATCAAGTCACCAAAGTGACTTACACCATGGATCAGTTGATTGACATCCACTCCCGTCAGTCAAGAACACAAAGGAATTATCCAAAGCTACTCCACCATAAACTACTCCACCATAAGCAGCAAATGTTTTATGATAATTTACAATATGTATCAACAAATTATATCCTGTGTAAAACATGGTGATTCTACTTCACCACTCTTCCACTGTAATATTGGCGTTACAGAGGGTGAAAAATTCTCTCCTTTTTATTTGCCTTTCTACCTTAATGACCTTGAAACCTTTTTATGTGAACACAATGTAAATTGACTTGGTACTGTAAATTGTTTAATTGAGGAACAGCTTGGCATGTATATAGAATTATTAGCACTATTGTATGCAGATGACACTGTTTTGTTATCGGAAAATGCTGAAGAATTACGATTAAACTCAGATAATTTCTCAACATATTGTACATTGTGGAAACTTACAGTTAATTTAGATAAAGCCAAAATTGTAATCTTTTCAAAAGGCTATGTAAAGAACAAATATAGGTTTAAACTTTTTGATGAGGAAATTGAACTTGTCCGAGAATATCAATAATTGGGAATTCTATTTCACGGCAATGGTAAGTTTGCTAATGCAATTAAGAGACTTGCAGAACAAGCAACAAGGGCGATGTTTTCTGTTTTTAAAACTATACTCTGCAAAAAAAGAAACGCACAGGTGATAATGAAATTTAAAATTAACTTTATTTTATTTCTAAGCAAACAAAACCCGGTTACTTTAACCAAACATAATGTATACTTGTTCATATCCATTAAGTATCGCTCAAACACACCATTTCATGAAATATTGTTGTTTGATGATGGTTTTTGAAAATATCATGAAATTTTTACGTGTAAATGACACTTCGAACGATATGCACGTGAAAGTTGCTTCACCTATGCACCAGTGTGTAGGGTATATGAGGAAGGCAGTTTAACGTGTTCAATTCACTTTCAACGCCAGTTTACTGACGAATTCAACATGCCACGACTTAGCGAAGCTGACCGGAACATCGCCATCGGACGTCTTGAGGCTACTGGCGAATCTCAGTCATCAGTTGCAAGACACTTCAACGTGCATCACACAACAATTTCCGTTTATGGAGGCGCTACAATCAACTGGGCTCGACCCGCGACCGACCTCGAGGTGGTAGACCACGGGTAACCAATGCTGCACAGGACCACTACATCCGGGTGTTCCATTTACGTAACCGGGCCGTCCCAGCAACACAAACAGCAGAAGAACGTCCCAGGTCTTCGCCGCGTCTCCGCCCAGACCATCAGAAATCGCCTCAGACAGCACGGGATACGCCCTCGACGACCTCACGTAGGATGCACACTACGACCTCATCATCGCCTGGCACATGTTCGATGGTGCAGGAACGTCCAGAGATGGAATTGGAGACATTGGCAGCGAATTTGGTTCAGCGACGAATCTCGTTTCCAACTTCAAAGACACGATGGTAGGACGAGGGTCTATAGACGGAGAAACGAACGTTACGCCCGTAATTGTGTAGTTGAAGCGGACAGATTTGGAGGGAAGTGTGATGGTATGGGGGCCATTTCTTACAACGGGAGAAGTGACTTGGTGCACGTCCGTGGTAACCTGACTGCAATTCTTTACAGGGATGAAATTCTGCAACGTCATCTTTTACCTGTCATCAACCCTCAACGTCACGTTTTCCAACAGGACAACGCCAGACCGCACGTGGCTCGCATCACGATGGACTACCTGACGAATCAAGAACATCACAGTTCTTCCCTGGCCTTCAAAATCCCCGATTTGAACCCAATAGAGCATTTGTGGGACCAGCTTGGGAAACGCGTTCGACGTCGTCAGCCTCAACCCCAAACGTTGCAACAACTGTCTCAAGCCTTGCAGGAGGAATGGAGGATCCCCAAGCACGGATTCAAAGACTGATCATGTCCATGGACAGGAGGTGCCAAGCTGTGTTGCAAGCTCGAGGTGGTCACAACAGGTACTGACCTCCACGCCATCTGTACGCCCGGTGCAATGGTTTCAGAGACAAATGATAGCTGCATGTTGTAAAGCTGACTCTTGACAACATCCATGTGAAATTTTACGTTCGTGCGATCATTAGTTAAAGTTTTATTTGGAAACAAAATAAAGTGTTTACATTCCTGAGTTTTCACCTGTGCGTTTCTTATTTTGCAGAGTATATATTAGGGAACTTGAAATCCCAATTGACTGTCAGCTGAAACTTTTTGATCAATGCATTTTACCAATTTGATCATATGGGTCGGAAGTTTGGGGGTATGAAAATGCAACTATTTTATAAAGAACGCATCTGAAATTTTGTAGTTACTTAAGGTAAGACAATCTACTCCAAATTTTATGGTTTATGGGGAACTCGGTAGATATCCTATTAAAATAAAAACAAGAATAATAAGTTACTGGTGTAAAGTCATTACATCACCACATAAGTTACTGGTGTAAAGTTATTACATCACCACATAAGTTACTGGTGTAAAGTCATTACATCAAGTCATAAGTTACTGGTGTAAAGTCATTACATCAACACATAAATTACTGGTGTAAAGTCATTACATCAAGACATAAGTTACAGGTGTAAAGTCATTACATCAATACATAAGTTATGGGTGTATAGTCATTATATCAATACATAAATTACTGGTGTAAAGTCATTACATCAAGACATAAGTTACAGGTGTAAAGTCATTACATCAAGACATAAGTTACTGGTGTAAAGTCTGTTGGTTTCAGGTGTGTTTCGTGTTTACAATTTGACAAAGATGTAATTTCTGATTTCATAATGAATACATTTCCAGTAAAGGAGTAAAGGAGTCTGGAAACGTTGCTGCGCGCCCAAACGGTTTGTTGATTCTGTTACAAACATTATTGTTGGTAACATAAGAAGTGCTGGGAGGTAAGCTCCAATAAGCTTATCCGATGCTGTCAATACGTTGGCAAGAACTTCCTGTGTCTTTTGTGTTAAATTGTTTCCAAGCGAAGACATAACTACAAACACCAACGACTGAAGGAATGATGTAAATCCGGCTAGAGTCCACGCAGGTAGCAAAAATACTGTAAGACCCCATGTTCTCTCGTATGGTGATCTACCTTCATTTGTTGGTGATCTATAGCCCGTTTTTTTATATCGCAATGGGTAAATTACATGCTAGTTCTAGATCTCTATTTGTGATACACTAAAGTTTTACTGTTCATCGTCAACATTTTATCAATTTCTAGGTTATTGATCTTTAATATGATAATGAATTGTTCTCGTCACGATATAGCTGAAATATTGCCGATGTGGCGATAACTATTAACTCACCCAAACTAATATAATAGTTGTGAATACACAAAGTCATTTAGAAATTGGTTAAATGTAACATCTGTTATATTTGGGATTACACTCTCTCAGCAAAGTACAGGAACCACATTGCAAGCACACTAAGTCAGCGATTTAACCCACTTATTGTAAGCCACGGTATGCTGGCGATTAGGTGCCTGACTCTGAGAGTGTTGATCGAACCTCGGACGAGACCTTACCAACGTGCTAGAATCTGTACTTAACTGGGAAAGTGTAATCCCAAAAATGGGAGGATAAAACTTTTATACGAACAAAAAACCACTGTGCCACACTTTGTCAAATGCTTTTGACATGTAAAAAATCGTGTTGCAAAACATTCATGATCCTCAAGCGATGCACATTCTTGGATATATATTTCCACACACTGGAAAGTTTGGACTGGTGTGACAGTCCTTGAGAATGATGTAAGTGAAACAGGTAAACATTTATCTGGGTGATACATGTTACTTATCTTACAGTTAGATATTACATTGTATGTGTCCAGATCAATGCGTCTAATCCAAGAATAGAGATGATATTATTGAAAGAGATACTGTAATATACATTAGCAACCTATTGATAGTAGCCTCTGGTCCTCTGGCGGTAGCTCTAATGGGTTTTGTTGTTACTTCATCCTTTTATTTAATAAAATATATCCCATTTCATTATTAACATTGTATACCTCGGAAAGGGAGAAAAACATCATCTATAGCCTTGGCTTTTGTCACTGTCTTTGGTATACTCGATTCCTCAGTGAAGAAAGGATGAAATAAGGTCGTTGCACCTGAGCCTGGTATTACACAACGAAACAGTTTCCATCACCTTGTGTACTTACTAACCCATTTACGTTTGCATAAGATATTGTTTAGCCTTGAGGCCTTTAGCTTATTTATATAATGAGACCTGAATTCGAACATTTTGTTATGCAAAGAAGATATTTCCAGCGGCCTTTTCACTTTTTCACTTTGTAACTCATTTAAGTTTGTGTGAACTATTGTTTAGACATGGGTAGGTGAGGAGGTGTGTCACTTGTTTTACTTTGTCTTGATGACACTACAATATTTATTCCGACATCGATGCCTATGTAACATATTTTATGTTTGGAATTACACTTTCTCAGTTAAGTACAGATTCGAGTACTTTTTTTAGTTCCATGGAGCTAGAATGGGACTAGAATCTGTACTTTTCTAAAACGTGTAATCCCAATATAACATATGTTACATTTGACCACTTTCTAAATGGCATTGCGCATCCATCGTTGCCTAATTAAAATTTGTTCTCGATTACCTATAAAACCAAAGTAAACCGTGCAGCCATTTTGTAAGATCTGTTGAAGTTAAACATTCATATATACATTCTCTGAGTAGTTACAAAGATAACTACGCCATTGGCCATAAAAGGGAAAATTCAAACTTTTAAGCTCCCTGCTAGACAAAAGTCACTGCAAATTATTGTCTCCTTGTAAAGATATACTTTTCATTCGAAGTTTTATTCATGTAACGTTCGATTCCCCGCTTGGGCACAATGTGTAAAGCCCATTCCTGGTATCCCCCACTGTGATATTGTTCGAATATTGCTAAAAGCGGCGTAAAACTAAATGCATTCTAAATATTCGTGTAAAATGTCATTTGTTACTGTTACATATCTGTGATCAGTGATGTCTGTGCAGTAATATAAACATTTAGGGGAAGAGACGATTTTGATTTTGATATCAGTAACTGATAGCTGTTGATAATTTAAAATCAAAATAAAATCTTGTCACACTTTGACTGATTGGAAATATTGTCGATGAAGCATGTATTCTATGACAAAACTCTTTTAAGTAGCAAATACCAACTGAAAGGTTCTTTGTGGATTCCGACTATATGGGGGTGTGGTGGGCGAGCTGGCTAAGGCGCCAGGCTAGTGATCCAGCGGTCTTGAGGTGACGGGATCGACCCCACCTGTGACCGGGTGTAAAAACCTTGGAGTCAATTTTGTGCTCTTAAAAGAGCCCACGAATCCGTTGGTATATGACCGGATGGTGGCCACATGAAACGTGCAAACACCTAGTTGCGGATCTGAAACCAATTGATTACCTGTGGGATCAGATAGATAAACGTGTACGTCAACGCCGTAATCCGCCTTTGAGGCTTTAACAGTAACTGTTGTTCAACATGCTGCAGGGGGGAATGGAGAAGGATTCCACAACGGAACATCCAACAACTGATTCAATCTGTGTCAGGTAGGTGTCGTGCAGTTCTAGTAGTAAGAGGTGGTCATACAAGGTAGTAACGTCAACGTCACTTCGTGGTAAGCAGTAATGACTATGATGACTATCATTCTTGTGAAATGTGCACGAGATACCAATGTATTGCTCTACATAATTTCAATGCTGTACAGTATATTTTTTGTTGATTTACATAACTGAATACGACCAATTTTTTCAATGATATTTTGCTTTTGCGTTTCTTTTTTTGAAGAGTGTACTTTCTTCAACATCTAATTGATTTGTCCTTGGGACATACCCAAGGGATCCAGTAAGTTCCACTGAAATGCATCCAGTAGTTTTTGAGTAAAGATGCTAACACTTAAATACACACACACACACACACACACACACACAAACAAACATGACTGAATGCATACCCCTGCAACAAACCTTCGGTTTTGGCAGAAGCAATTATGATCATATTGATTTTTGTGTATACATATATTATTGAGATTCATGATATGGTAGTTGTAAAACACACATCACAAGGTACATTTTGATATACTACATGCCTATGTTGTGATAGGTTTATAAAAATGTGTTTTTCTCACATTGGTGTTGCAGCTCGATTATGGGTACCGATGTTCAGTTACCCTAGGATGGCACTTATAATCATCAGAAAAAAATGGAACCATGTGTTTTTCTGATCCATATGCAATTCTGATTACAATTATCAGTGGTTCAAAAATTTAACATGCACTTCCCACGGAAAGCATTTTTGCTACATAAGCCCCTGCACTAATATGTATCATAGACATTTCTTTTCGCTTCACTACCACATTGTGATAATACAAAGAGTTCGTGAACAAGTGAACATATCCTTTCTAACAGTATGAACCTGTCTGAAAATCGTCCAGCTCGCAAAATCAAGACACATGCGACCTTCTGTTTGCTTAAATGTCCTATCCGAAATTTGTACAGTGAGGGACTTCAGGATGTCACGCTCTCGTTCTCCCAGTAAATTTCAAATGACGTTTTCCTCCCTCTTTGACTCTTTGAAGATTGCTATGTTCATTTGTACGCACATCTGTCGTTACAAATACCATGGATCAAACAGTGAAGATTATTGAATTTTTCGGAAAACGCTAACGTTTTGACAGAAATGACCCCTCTTTTTTCTGACATCACCAAAAATTAAGCAAATCGTTTAGGTGATGGTTTATAAACAATGGCATACATTCGTTACACATGAAGGAAGTTCTTCTTTGATTTTGGCTAATCGTATCTGCTAGATAACGATGATAGTAGATGTCTGGTATATAATACTTCACACAGAGCTTTCAAACGTCATGCATGAATGTACGTGTGAAATACAAGCTAACATAGCACAGCAACTCCAGAAAAGAAATCAGATTTAGCCGAAATATATTCTTTGATCTTACGTGCGTAACTTCAAAACGTCCTCATCAGAGAAAAGTAATACTCCTTAGGCCAGAATTGACTAACTAAACTCAGTTATGACTTGGCGTTTCGGAGAAATGGGTAAGCATGTCTTGCGCTATGGGAAACACCCACCACTGATACTACAAAAGAGTACGAGTGTACTGCCGGACGCCGGACTGCAGAACTGGCTGCCGGAGGCGGCCTTCATACAACTATGTCCAGACAATCCAGTAACACACCATACATTTCGAAGGTTTGATTGAACATCGTTAATACATCTTTCTCTTCATTGGCCACTGTCGGAGTATGAATCAGGCTAGTGTCGGGTCTGTTGTTGTCAGCCATTGTTAACCAGTTAACGTTCCATTGATCTCGCGTTGTTCTTTACACTGTCACTAAGCGAGACTGCTTAATCTCCACCATTTCCGTATCAACAAATGTAAACAACCTGGGAAATTAGATCACCAAAGACTTGTCAATTGGATATCACACTTTGCTGTCTAGTTAACCATGTTTTCAGTCATTAGTTCTCATACAATTTCATATTTTGCGTCACAGGTAAGACAACTTACTATAAGGGCACAAGGGCATGTCAAAACTTCCCACGTTGAATATCGAATCAATATGGAGGTCTTTGAACACATCTTGTTCACCCTGTCAGAAATTTTGTCAGAAAGTGTTCGATCATGGATATACCATTCAAAGTCTGTGTAAAGCTTTCAAAGGCTTTATGGTAGACAATTGGATAGAATTATTTTCTAAAATTATGTATCAGTGACAAAAATGATGTCCGGTTAAATTCCCTATTATTGACTTGCACCATACGATCCCCATGTCTTTCAAGTGTCATTACTAATCTGACAGTGATTGCTAAACATGTTCATGATATAGGCGGTGTTGTACTGTGGACTCGTTTGGATGAAGAAAGGATTTTGTCACTCCTATTTCTTCGAATGTATTACAAAAAAAGGTGTGTCGTTTCTTTTACCGGTCATTATAATAGTGGAATGTATTACTATATGTTCTCATATGAGTTTAACCTAAAATCTGCGTCGTGACGTTTTGATAAAGACATTTTGATAAAGACTGTAACTGTTTGGTCAAAACCTTGCAAGTGTATATTTTATTTTGCTCAGCAGTTTACTAAAATATTTTCTTTACATTTCTGGTTTATGTAAATACTGTAATGATGCACACCGTAAAGTCACGTTTCTTAAATAAACCTTCAGATAACATATTTTCCGCAAACCATATTGGTAAAGTTCTGTGTTAGTGATTTCTAACCGCCATCTAATATACTACCAGTGGTAAGTAATATTTCCTGATTTAGAATAGATCATTTTACCGGCTGCTTCTACGGAATATAGCTTTATATTGTTAAGGACATCTGATTACAAACCACCACTATCCGATCCGATTTGAGTCATGTAGGTGCCATTGTACGAAACACCATTAGTGCTACGACTGTTGTCTATGCTGAAGTATGGGAGTTACATGCACAATCACCTAAGCTCTAACTTCGCTTTGTACAACGACACCCTGTAATCCCAAATTGCATCTTGATCATGACTTCTTGTTTTGCTTGACAACGACATTAGAATCTAAGTTGAAACGTCGCCTTTCACATAATAGTGAAGTTGTATATCCAAAGATCACACCAAAATTATAATCATTCTGCATCTTGTTCTTGTTGTTTTCATATAAGTGTAGTCTGCCACTAACATATATATATATATATATAGATATAGATATAGATATAGATAGATATAGATATATAGATATATATAGATATAGATATATATATATATATATATATAGATATATAAGACAAACCTCAAATGTGATAGTGAAGTGGATGCCTATCCACAAACGAATTTTTTAGGAGGTTTCATCAACTCATATAAAACGATGTCCACAAGTACTGAATGCCATGACACCCTTACGAATGGCCTATGTTTAGCGATACGATGCAGAAATAGGCAAATTAATTTCAAACCCTGAAGAAAGTCATTAAGACGCGTTTCATATTGCAGACACTCTCTTTGATAGGTTAGCTCATAGGGTTGTTGGTACAACATTGTTGGACGATTCGAGATTTCTGAAATCCTTGAAAAATGTTAATGTGTTGATGTCTTAGGGTTAACCCTTTTCTACTATTAAGTAACACGAGAAACCATCCAAAACGTCAGGTGTATATATTACAAGAGATCATTGAAATACAAATACAAACGTAGGTTGGCAAACAAATACTAGTACAACTGTGGACGGCATTTATTGCATGTACTTAATTATTTGGTAATTTAGTTTATGAAAAAAGTATAATTATGACTTCTGGCAAATAAAATGCTATTTCTGACGTGCCGTTATGTATGACTACGTATCTAATTGTTCTGCCCAGTGGCCCTCTCATAATGAACAGAAAGTTATTGACGTCCTCAAGCAATGGAAAACTAGACAAGCCATGCCAAGGGAGGAATACCACTTCTTCAACTAACAATGGTTTATATTAGGTTTGATTATCCCACTAATAATATCCATTTAATAAACATCTTTCAAGAATCGTTTCCGAAATACAATCGGTGTAATTGTAATCATCCTTGCGACTGCCGATTGTACGTCGCAGATTGTTGTTTTACTCATTTTTTGTCGTATGAATATAATGACAGTATGCATGCCTGTCACTGTTTGGAACAGACAGGTTATGGAGGAACGGGTATTTATCCGTACAAAACGTTCATCTGAATTTACAGTATTCTGTGCTGAACGAGTAATTTGTACGACCACTCATCTATATACACCTTTACCGCAATACTGAATTATCACTTGTAACTGTCCATGTGCGTGATAAGGAACGCAAAGCGTATTCTAATCTAAAATTTACTCTGTTGTTTCAGTGCCTCAATCTCGTCGAGAGCAACCGAATACAAGCCAGGACAACGCAATGCCCGTTAATCGAAGACTTCTTCATCGGATAAGATGTCTCATACCTTACAGTCAGGTGACTATATTAGGGTTTGTACTGGCTGTGAACTCCATCATAGGGTGTTGGTACCAGTACTAATGGGATCTTTCAGTTTTCCACACGACGAGGCTGAGAGTTAATCGAACACTGCGAAGTGTCTTTTTCCGTCATTAATTTACATGATGTAGTACCATTCTTGTCACAAAGACAGTTGGCATCATCTCCCAATAAGTGATAAACGAGTTAATGTGCTATAACTTAAAGGAGACGCTTTCCCGATGACCTGATTTACTCTTTGAGCAGGATTACAAATGCATGAACGCCAATGTTACCATATGTGAGTTCAAAAATGGTAAAACAGTCAGCTACATTCTGTTATTTTAAAGTCAAAGAGATCACTGGAATCTTTTTCTTTTGTTGATATTTCTGAATAACGATTCAGAGCGCCACAGTCTCCACAAGTTTGGTGTTTTGATTTTGTTTGTTTGTTGTTTAAAGTGCCACTCTCCGCAGTTCTCTATCAATATGAAGATGACTGGAATCGAGTCTCGATCAGACATACACTGACATCATCAGCATGGATCTATGCATTTGGGAAACGATTGCATGCATCCACCAAGTAGGCGATCCCATAGGTATTACTAAGTCAAGTTTGGCGATCTATAGCCCGTGTTATATTGTATTGTCTTCTTCAAATAAATTGTTTTAGATTTACATGCTAGTTTTATATTCATATCTGTGATACTGTAGTATTTTTACTGTTCATTGTTGACAGATTTTACTCTTCAAAATGAGTTCATTTTTATTGTATAAATTGTTTTCGTCACGATATGGCTGAGATATTGCCGATGTGACGCTAAATATTAACTCACTCACTCAATACTAAGTCAATTTAATGTAACATATGGTGTTATATCATGCAGATAATACGGTTACTACAGACAAACACACACAAATGTTATCAGGTGATTATACGCTGTGTGACAATGTTTCAACTGTGATACATTGTCCCGGTATATTCAGTAAGGGGCAGTGGTGTTCTTCATCAAGACATTATAACAAAACATATGCAAGTTCCTTCCAAACAGTCATTTTCTAAAATGTAAGTGTACTTATAGGACATTCCATGCATCCTTGTAATTCAATAACAATGGAACCTGTCTTTAATAACAATGATAACGTGTCGTCACATCCCCAGTGTGTGGGACATTGTTTCTGCTCAGTCACTATCGATGTATTATGTACATTCTGGTGTGATATAATTGTGGATTTGCTGCTTTTAGGGTAAATGTATGATGCATGTAACGTGTCACTATCGATCTATTATGTACATGCTGGTGTGATATGACTGTATAGCTTTTAGCGTTCAGCAGCTTGAAATCAATGGTCTATGGTAAATGTATGATAGATGTCACGTGTCATTGCTCTGAAAGATAATTTCATCCTGTGAACTTTTGTCATCTATCAAAACACACATTATCCTCTTCGACATTCATAATTTTCGGCCTTAAGGAAATCGGACATAGACGCATTCATACGAACAACTTCACTCACGAACACAGACAGATGAGCTTAGTTGAACACCTCCTTACCTGCCTACAATCCATCAATATAACGACTAAAACTCATACATTCCCTAATTTAATCTAGAAGATGTCAAAGGGAAATAAACGGAACTGTCTGATATTTTGTCACACTGTACAAACTGTTTAAAGTTAACACTAAAAAGTCTTTTGAATTATAATTATTTGCTTATCACATATGTATTAATTCAAGTGATTTTGATTATCATATATGTAAAAAAATCCCGTTTTCAATGGTGATCATGACGACAGTGATTGTCAGGATCCTTTCTATCGTACAAATATTTAAAACAGGAGTAACACTAAGTGGTATTATTGCCGATCAACATATCGACTTAGGAGTGGCATGTGTGTACGTTTAGACCAGTTGCCAAGACCAACCCACATCTTCAGGTTTCGATAAGACACCAATGGCAAGTAGCACATTTTTACCATCGATCCCTGTCAGCGAAAACGAACAGACGCTGTATATCTAGCCTGGTGTGTCGCGTGTATGCCGCGAGGTTTATCCCGGTAATTGCAAGTATGCTCTACTAGTGTATTTGAAGATGTGATCACCATTGACAATAACTCTGGACAAATCAAACAACATCCATCCATTAAAGGAAATAGCTGTATTTACCACCATATATGTTATCATTTGCCTCCAAATGAGAAAGGTCTACAAAAGTTTGAAACTTCGCGATGTCCTTGATAACTTCAACAAGTTGAAGTGTATTTGACACCAGTGAGGATTGGATTCATCATTCTGTCTTCGCACAATTGTCTGGACGCTACGATCAGGTACATTATTTCACATGTTAATGAGGGTCTGGATATTTGCTAGGCAATAAGCCTCAATCTGTTTTGGGGTGCCGCTATTGCTGATTTGTAGTTAGCAATTAACCTTCTTCAGCAGCCTGGCTGCTGGATAATTGGACAGCCCTGCTTTAACATTCAAGACCCAGTATATATTATTCTCAGGAGTGTGATAGGGATTAGACAATCAGACTATGTGTATGTGGAGACTTCTACTGACACTCATCACAGTATGAACCTTACACCTGTAGTAAAATAGAAAGTTTTAATGTGTTCAAGCTCATGCCTATGACAAGCTCAGAGATACTTGCCGATGCAGGAACAATATAGATCACACTGGGAAATCTGCAACAACCAATAAACCTATGCTTAATTTTATAGCAGTACATTTATTCCAGCAGCTCCAGACGTCGGTGTCTATGTTTCACAGCATCTCAGGTACAATCACGCGCACATTGTGTCGACGATGCTTTCAAACAGCGTCCAATGATTCTGCTAAAACAAATGTCAGATCACGGGAACAGGATACGATGCCTCGGTGTACTTGCAGCCATCGGTTTGAAAATATTAGTACAAGTATTTCAGCTTTTAAAGCAAAGCTTTAGCATATTGCGTCCTTTTGCCATACGACTCATCTAAACACACGTTGTTTCTTAGGTAGTATGACAATTACATTGATTAAAAAGGTACACTGCATTACCAGTGTCGCAGAACAAAGATTTCTAATTTTCTGTAAATCTTCTTTACCCTGGCAAAAGCCATTACCCGCAGCGGCTGATAATATATTTCAGTCCCAAATTATTATTAATTTCTAACGTACCTCCAGCAAGCAAGTGATAACAAACAAGGACTTTTGCTTTTTGTTAAACCACTATTCAACCCACAGATGAATACCTGTGTTTGAAGAATCAGATATGCTGAAGCAAATAACCCTTTCCTTTTTAATCCTTTCGCAGTGCCATATATGTACAGATGGAGTGGTTTGTATTTGTTTGCTTCAATAAGCGAATGGTTGGTTGGCTGTTTTGTTTATTAATCCTTCCGCAGTGCCATATGTGCAAACGAACTAGTTTGTTCGCCTGAATAAATACACAACTGCTACACCATAACATCTGCAGCCTGAAACTCCCCATGTGTCAGGAAGATAAATGAGGGTGTACTCTAAAAACTGACTGTGTTGTTGCAGTGAATCGATTGACTGGAAGCAGAACATTCGAAACTGACTTGGAGAGAAAGGAAAGAATGACTTATTCGCCTGGTGCTTGAAGATGACCCGTACTATACAGCTGAGCGATTACTGCCTCGTGAAGGTTTATATATGAAGCTAACTCTATTATCGAGTGTGCGGAATAGGACCAAACAGAAAGATTCAGAAGTATCGAACACTTCAAAGTTGCCACCATGTATTTTGACGATGCAGTACCCAGTTTGGACAATTCAGACATAACGGATGGAATTTAATGATCACATTTATGCCATAAAACAATATCGATGAATCTGTGAGTAAATATTCACAACAGTTGTGGCACCATTGCAACAATTAATATCACCATGGGGGTAAAATCGAAAAACAAAACTGGAAGTTCGAAGGTATCCACTCTATTTTGGAGTTTAAGAGATACAATGTGGCCACCGAAATTGATGGCGTGTGTCATGATCAGTCATGAGTACATATCAACTCTGGCTGCAATACTATTACTTACTGTTTTGACTGTTTGTATTTTAGCTCTACATTCAGCACTAATCCAGCTGTGTGAGGTGTCTTTTAAATGCTCTAGTCTGGACAAGACAATCCAGTGGTCAATAGTGTGACCACCTGATCAGTTTGCTCACATCATGCGACCAGCATAAGTTGCTGAGGGCCTACTTAAACGGGGATACGTTTGGCTTTCATATACGATATGTTCGTCAACGTGGACGATACTTTCATCTCCATATGTGCTGGTGGGATCGTGCATATCGTCACTAAGACCGTGACATTGTGTTGTGAAGTTTCGCACATAGCTGTATATATATGTAGCTCATGCAAACCTATGTATGATTTATTCAAATGTTTGGGAGCATGCTGCGCGTTTGTATTGACCCAGCCTGTTCTGTATTTTCACAACTTGCCAAAATTTCCAATGAAGAGCCTTAACATAATGTAGCATATTCTACGTAAATCTAAGTATCATCTACGTAAATGAAAGTATTCGTTTGCGTGCGTAGGCGATAAATAATTTGCTAATAAGCTGTGACTGTAGTGCCTAACATATTCAAAACAGATTTCTTCCAAAAGCAGAATCTCTTGTACGATTGCGACTAAATCATTGAACATCTGCTCAGGAATGACTATATAATAAATGTGTCCATGAAAAGGAAGCGCCGTTTTTTCAACATAACGTTAAATGTAGTAATTGTTAGTTTCAAACGGAACTTCCTGTAATCACCGTCACGTTTGTCAGCCATAGAACAATTTCCATCTTCAAGGCGTCAATTGGTTTTCTTCACACACGAACATATAATGTGGGATATATGTACGACAAAACGCATAAATAAACTGAATATTATCTAATTATCATGAAACTAAACTTTAAATATCATTATTTCATATTTCATCTGCGGATTGTCTGCACCAAGCGTATTGTACAATATGTAAGTAGGCATGCAAGAGGACTTCATGTTGGCATTGTAACAATTTGTTGCAATGCGGCTTGAAGTTTGACTCGTGTTTGAAAATGAATTACGAGGTGACTGTATCATGTCGACGAGGTTGAATTCACATTCTCACAGTAAAAGTGGATTTATAATAGTAATAAGGCCCCTTATACGACACGGCACTCCACGCAGCATTGGTATGCTTTAAACCGATACGACTAAAATGATGAACAATTGTCAGTAATTGTGTGTGAACAGAGGAGTCTTTACCTCAGATTAAGGGCAGTCAAGGAAGGAGAACATCTGAGGTGAAGGGAAGAGAGTTACAAGCATTTCTTGTGACAGTATGCCGAATAGAACAAATATTTCTGAAGTGGAAATGGCAAGTTCTGCAAAGATGGCTGATGTGGTCTTCCATGGTAAGGGACTAGTCGAAACTGAGATCCTTAACGGACTGTGAGATTGGAATAAATTCCTGACCAACACGGTGACTGTTGATGCAACATTTCTGTGGTTCTGTCTGCATTACGTTTTAGCATGTTTTCCGTCATCCATGTCTTGACACTAGCAATACATTATTCCATGCTGAGATATGCCTCTCCTTGAATTGCTGTGTCAGAACTAACGATAACGATTAACAATATAATTATTGGGATGTTCCTAATACAGAAGTCGTACAGACGTATCGGTCTGCCTTAATATGTCCGTGGATCTATGTATAAATGGCTGCCTCCAAAATATTTCTATTGATATATTGTATCACGTAATCGTATGATATTTGTCCCCAGTTTATTTGAGTCATGGGAAAGAACTTATGTCCCCAAGACGCTTAAATCATTTTACCCCACTAAGATGTCTGCTTCCTCTTCTGTCATTTTGACACACCGGCACTGGAAATTCCAATTGATCTCAAGAGGCCAATCGTCCGCCTATATCACAAGAATATGTAGTGAGCTAACGATATTGACGCGTGGAATACGTGCAATGTGCAACAGAAACTTACATTTGCAGTTAATCCTTCAGTTTTACTTTAGGACACTTGATCGTGACTGAATTGTACATAAAAATCAAACAAACTGTGGTAGTATTAGACAGCACATTATAAATGAAAACAAGCTTTTCTGTGTGATTAATAACGGTCAAATGATTGTTGGTTGGAATGGATTAATTGATTGTCTTCATTACCACACTCATTTTATAGAAACATATTTCATGAAAACTGGCGTGCTTTGCTTTCTCCCCAAACGTTTGGTTTTTTTTACAAACACCCATAAATACCAATGATGGGTGTATTTATTATAGTTGAAGGAGCTTTCAGACACGACTCTTGTTAAGTTGGTTTAAAACATTTCAATTATTCATATCCAGGTTAACGTATTAATGCTGTCATTCCGTCACAGATGACTTTTATTTTCATTGCACATTGAGTTGACTGTAACGTTGTGAGCTTCACATGGAAGTAATTGCATAGGCGTGATATCGTCTTGGTCAGATAAGCAAAGGTTTTCCAGCAACAAGTAAAATATGTGAACAAGCCTGTGACCCGGGATGTTTGTCTCTTTAGAATGATGTGACCAGCCAAGAGAAAGGCCTTTCACAGATGTGTATCAGTGTTGAAGGGAAATGCAAACTGCACCACAATGTCATTTGGTGAAGGCTCAGAACACACAAGAGAGAGAACTGTGTAACCATACAACAGACGCTAAGGAAACAAAAACTGTTTAAAATAACCTTTAAAGCTGTTTTCAATTTGAAATGCATATGCTTCTATTTAAACAAAAGCCACTGATTCAGAGGAAGATATGCTTTTCTGATGAAGATGGGATAGTGTGAAAGAAAGCACATTGTGTGAAAGAAAAAAATATGCATATTTCCTTAATGTCTGTGCAAACCATATTTGATCTTTGATACTACGAGGGGTAGATGAAGCGTAGCTACAAAGAATGACTGAGTGAGTTACATTTACGCCTCTCTTAGCAATATTCCAGCAATATCACGGCGGGGGACACCAGAAATGGGCTTCTCAAAATTGTACCCATGTATAGGGTCGAACCCGGGTCTTCAGCGTAAAGTGCGAAATCTTCAACCACATGGCCTCACCAACACCCTACCAACTTCTTCGGGTCAGCACTGTAGCAATCAGACAATACTTATCAACTACTAACAATTAGTTAAGTACTTGATCATTGCTGCCATAGTATGTGCATCATCAATTCCGGATCAGTGGCTTAATGCAAAAGAACCGTCTGAATTATCATCATATATATCAATACAGCGTTTCCATCCCAATTTAATCGGTTCTTGCGGCGAGATAATATTTGACTTATTCTAGCACCGAAAGTGAGTCTACACTAGTATATTGTATGTATGCCCAAACTAGATCTATCGTCAGCGCTTATAGTTAATCAGCGACAATGGTTGCAAACAGAGTAAACGCAAGCAGCCTGTTAGTCGCACTTCTGGCCCTAATGAAACAAAAGTCTATTCCCAGACAAATTTGTTACAAAGGTAAATGGTCTACCTTCACATTTGATCAATAAAGCTCAGCCACGTGTTTCTAGACTCGTGATATCCTTGGCAACGTGAGCCAGACTAAATGTTTGAAGTCACTAAAAGACGAACTATTTGTGCAATATCAGATGTTTCCTGTTAAAATAGTGGGTCAAGGCGGCTCTCACAATGGAAGGAGACATGACACCAATAACGACATAAATAGTCGAAGAAGCTGCTGCATAATTGAAACGTCCACTTTATCTTCGTAAAAGCGTTGGTCAGTCTATTCATCAATGGGTTTATTCTACCGTAAAATGATTATTGCAAACTGAATACACAGACATAGATAAGCTGCTCAAATGTAATGAATCCGTTGCGACATAATTTCATAATTTTGTATAAAGGCGATTTTTGAGGTTCAAACATCTGTTCTGGGATAACAATGAGCTCTGTTAAAAATTTTCATTAATTTAACCAATGAATTCTTATATTCGTTTGAGACCCTGTATATTATTGAGGCTGGACAACACGGTCTAGTGATGTATGGGTGAGTCTACGCCCTTTGGGGATGAGGATATGCAGTAAAGACACTGAGGCTGACCACTGTCTAATTCAGTTGTTTTTACGACCAGCATGGCTTGTTGGGGCCATATCTTGACATGGAATCCTCACGAAAGTAATACTGAGTCGTTATTATTGTCCGATTTCTGCTGAATGTTTTTCATTGTAGTCAGCAAAGGTATTGGTAAACTATGATGCGAACCAATTAAATTATTAGCTGCTATTACTATTATCTACAGGGACGACCAGTCGTCTTATGAACAGCATGGATCACTATGCTTCTCTTGCTACACTTGCATTCAATGTGACTATTGGTTTGTGGGTACTGAGCAAAGAATGTAGTAGATGAAGAAGAGGAGGTTTATTAGCATTTCTTATTATTATCATTAAAATAAAGGTGCTACACATTTCCGTTTACTTTGTAAATGTAACCGTAACTCTTAAATTCAATAAAATATATTTTACAGACTTTACAAAATGCTTTTTCAATACAAATGACTAAAGACTACTCCTGGTCCTCATGTTTGAGATTCACATTTTCACTTGCATATATTTGTGCCGAGAACATAATTTCCTATTTGCGTATTCGTAGAGAGCATCGTAGTCCTCGTGTCTTTTGTATGTGACTGTTTTAACCATAAATGACAGAAAGTCAGAAATTATGACAGAAAGAGTTTGCTCGGTAATACTAAAGAACTGTGAAGATGTAGAGACTAAAGTCTGAAGCTGCTGCAATAAAGTATATACTGACAGTTGGAAAGTAAAGTGATTTCTCTTGTCATGCAGTCTGGTGGAAATGTTTTGGTCACTGAGAATCTTTATGCATAGTTTTTAGTATGAAACAGACGAGTTTTTTCCCTCCTCGTTTTGTTCTGATTCTTGTAGGTCAACCAGTGGAAAGGAATTGGCTATTTAACCATTACGGAACGACAAACAGTTATCAATAATGATTTTCATTCTTGTTTACATTATTGATTGCAGGATAGTGTATTGGACCGGAAGGTGTTTTTATCTAACCACTCCCTCTCTCTTTCTGAAGTTTGAGCATTAGAATGTTTCTGTCAAGCAAAAGGTCTGTTTGAAAAGAACTCCTGCGCAGATGGGCCAACTTATTGATTTGGTAACACCGTCTCGATGAAGGATATATTTGGTCATAAATTGTGCTTTTTATCACAGAAAAGGTGCTGCAGCGTCAGGCTGAATATGTATCCTTAGTATTCCCTGGATGCCAATTGAAACTGAAAGTGTTGCACGTTTTGGACTAAGTGGTGCAATTTTTTTGTGAAATGTCGGTTCTATTTTGCTTGTACCTTGTCATGTGACAAATATATGGGAATGAATACACTGAAGAATTGACATTTATCATAGTCATGTGAACGCACAACAGTGGTGGTGGTAAAAGTACCACTAAACAAAAACTGAACAACGATGATGCTGAAGATAATGTAAACGAAAATGTGATATGGATCGCTTTACAAAATATTATGGTAGATAACATTTTTTATCATGATGCACAAAGATGTGGTTGTGGTTTTGTCGCTTATTCTTCTGCAAGTTTCCTTTTCGTGTGCTTTAGCTTTGCTCCATGATTACAAAATAAGTAAGGGTCACTTTCCCTTCACTCACATGATACACTGTGCATCGCCTTTCATCCCAGTAACAAGACGAATAGGGAGACGCATGCAGGGATATCATTAAAGGAGCAATGACGTAAAATAAATATATTCCAGATTCACAACGTAGCAATATAAAATTCAAACATCAGTCATGCCTATCACTTTAATTTGGTTTATGTTTTGCACTTCTTTTACCAATCGCTCTTCCCTTTGTCTGATCCTTATCTGAGCTTGGATCTCACTTAATCATACTTCTATTTTATCGCCATCGGTATTATATCCAGCAAACTTTTATGAAGTTCTAATGTTCCAGACTCATTTCAATCTCTGACGCCAGTTTTCTGTCATGCATTGCGATCTTTCCGGTCAGTAAATTATTAATGGCATACTTGATATCTTTCAGTTTATCATGTCTTATGATTATTCCACTTCCATACAATATTTTGATGCAGATTATAATAATAAACAGAAGGGGCGAAAAGTAAAGTAACACTGCAGAGTCCATGCAATTGATGAAGTCGACTGAAACAGGTTTTCTACCTTCCGATCTTGTCTGATTTGCTGTCAGGAGCATAGTCCTTCTGACAATGTGGGTATTGCAGATTGCTGCAGTGTTTGGTATTCTTCATTTTCTGGGAAAAGTTCTTCGTGTGTTTGAGGAAGCAGCGCGTCCTGATTGAAGTCTCATTTGCTGTCTGGGCTGCGTGCAGAGGGAACAGGGGCCTGATCTGATGATGGGCCTAACCCGCCTGACTGAGCCAGGATCAACCGACCACTCCTTACTACATATTAATATAATCTGGAAAACATAATGTTACGTTATAGACTGCTGTTTTCTTAGAGCGCACATGTGAAGAGTCAGTATAAAACGTCAGTTGAACTCGTGTTGCCCCTTTGTTTATTTAACAGACTCTCTATGAATGACACTTCTAACATCGTATTCATTAGGGCAACATTTTTTATCATCGCGCGACCAATAATTTTATTTATATTTCCGTCGACTCTCATTCAATTGCTGCCTTCCTGCGTCGATGCCGTGATAAAGGCAGCTATTACCATTCTTCCATTTGATTTATTAATACACTATTATGTATAATAGAATAAAATACTTTTCATGATCGAGGTGTCAAACTTTGTGACAGTGCCATATGATTCAATCTATTTGACGTTCTCTGCGGCTTTTCTTGGTTGTTCTCTGCTGCGATTGCTTGCAGTGCAATCTGTGTTAAGAAATTGACAACACATGATGTGCAGCTGTATATATTTCCCTTAGCTACTCATACCCGTGAAGGTCCGGGTTAGAATATTGACCTTCATTAACCCATGCTTGTCATAAGAGGCGACTAACGGGACCGGTTGTCTGGCTCGCTGACTTGGTTGACACATGTCATCGGTTCCCAATTGCGCAGATCGATGCTCATGCTGTTGATCCCAGGTTTGTCTAGTCCAGATTCGATTATTTACAGACCGCCGTCACATAGCTGGAATATTGCTGAGTGCGGCGTAAAACTAAGCTAACTCACTCACTCACTTAGCCACTCATAAACAGGCAAAATAAACCAGACTAAATCTTACAGATGTTTTTGGCATCTTTTCTGATGTATATGAATTTTTATTTTTTTTTACTTTTGTATTGCGAACCAAAATACTTAAGATTGCAATGAAACAGATAAACAAACATGCTGACCCAACCAGTCTTATGACATGACTTTGGAATGAGGAAATCTTATTCCACTACCTAAACAGAACGTTATCGATAAAGAAACAACAATGGGGCTTCTGTCGTTACATGCTGTGTTGGTAATGCAAGTGTCTAAATGCTGTAGCGACCATGGCATGGCACAGTTACCTACATTATAACTGATGGAACCAAAACGTTTGTCTTTGTTCTCTGTAGGCAGAAACGAAATGCTTGGACACAAAGGTCTTCGGAGAGGCCATCAACAGCAGAATAAAAGAATATGAAACGTTTTCAAACTTGATACAATTATCATAACCTGATCAGAGGATATGAATCTGTTTCATTACAAATTAAATGTTATCAATATTTCATGTTAATAAGCAGCTGCTTCCATATTACGAAAAAAGATGAATCTGGCTACAAAAGTGCAGGTACGTTGTTTGGGTCATAAAATAATGAATGTATATGAAATGACCACTTTGATAATTATATCAAATCACTGAGTCCATTCATTATATGATTTAGTGATTGTGTTTATTAGTGATTGGGTTTTGTATCACTTAGAAATAATGATGGTGCCAGGTGATCTCATCACCTGTTAAAGCATATTTATACTACGTCTTACCGAAATTATTTGGCTAGCTTGCACCACTTTGTTATCTTTGAACTGACTGGACTTTCTCTCATGGCAGATTTTGTCTGGGTACTTGACTGACTGTCAGTGAAGACATGCATGTAATCTTGCTTTGATGAAACAACCGAAAGATGTGCCAATAATCTAAAATCTTGAGATCACACAGAAAGTAAAGAGTTGATATATTTGCCTCAGTGCCAGGGTTCGATTCCCCACATAGGCACATTGTGTTAAGCCCATTTCTGGTGTCCCCTGCTGTGATATTGCTGGAATATTGCTAAAAGCGGCGTAAAACTAAACTCAGTCAGTCAGTCATTATCCTTTTAATCATATCAACTCCTCATCTGATATGATCTTCATAATTCCACTGTTTTCTTTAGCGTTCAACACTTCATGCAATCTTATCTATGCAAACATATTTTCAAATGGATGAATACCAATTCCATATTGAATAAAACGTAAGTCATCCCTTTTGAACATACATCCCCATTGTTCACACTGTTCTACAGCACCTGCTTGATCAGTTGTTAGACTCCGAACTGAAATGTCGCTTCAGGTGTAATTAGGAAGTTGTTTATCCGTGATAACATATCCTCGTTCATCAAACCAAAATATATCTGCCACTCAAGGAAGTTACCAATTCAAATTGACAGTTCCTTCCATTTTAAATATTCTGTGTAATTTTTCTACAGTTACGATGTTTTATCAACGCGCACATGCAATAATTGGTTTGTTTATTTATTCCTACGTTTCTCTGGCTTGGCATTGACAAATTAACTGTAACAAATGGATTGCTTGTCCAGCTTTCTTCGTTTCCAATTGTCCACTTGATCACTGTATTGAGGATTCTTCGGAAGGTATATCTTGAGCCTCTAAAGATCAGGTCATGTTGATTCATTCATCACAGCGTTTGGCGTGCTTCATTAAAGGTGCAAGATCGAATTTCCGTGAGATTTAATACATCATGGCGTAATTTATAAAACTGTGTTACAAAATAAACTGGCAAAACAATGCCCTGTGGCGTTAGGCAGTTGCTGGGTTATCGAGTGTACCTGCGCCGTCTCTTTACGCATTGTCATTGAGTATGTGGGGACGTTTCAATATCTGTGGACGATAAGGAGCCGGCGGCTGTGCAGTTTTATAACAAGCAGTTTATGAATCACTTTTTATGTTAAATATGTTATATATACTACCCATCAAAAGTCTAGACCTAAAGCACTCACTATATGTTATGTACATATATATGGTTGCACCGAAGATGAATTTCTCCACTAACTTGGGGGTACGTACCAACTGCAAACCTGATTCAGATGAACTGCACCAGAATCATGCATCAAATTGCTGAAAAGCATGTGTAAATATCTTGCATGTGAACAGGTGCGTTTTGGTGTAAAGTTGTGTTAATAATTCGCCAATTTTCATTGAGTTTCATCATTTATTGAACTCATCACAATACTCTTTCCAACGTTACGAATATGTTTACAATACATCAGTTCATGCGTAAACAGTACCTTTAAACAGTGAGGAATATTTTCCAAAATCTAGTTTAGAAAAGTTGACAGAAGATAGTGGCTACATTTCCACTAGTGAGTCTAAACTTTTAATGGGTAGTATATTTTGTTTTTATTTGAATGGAGACAACAGCAGCATCCGGTTAATTTACAGTAATAATACTACATCAACAGTTGTTAAGCAACTGTTGACTTCTTACTGATCGTATTTAGGTTGTTTCAGAGTCGGGATGTAAGAGATATTAAAATGAGTTTAACACTTTCATTCATTTGCAGCCTCCTAAATATGAGCTTATTATCGTCCATGAGCCAAGGATTTGAGCCCATGGCGGCACCCGTGAAGAGCCACCTCCTCGTGGTGGGTGCTGGGTAACGCTAAGAGTTCTTCGACCCCCCGTTGTGGACCCGGGGGTATATTTGGTCCACCAACCTGTTTGTCGTGGGTTGCGCCCCTGTGTCAGTGGAGGAAGGGATTCTGGTGGTTGAGGGCACGGGTTCCAGGAACAGTGTTCCTTTGCCCAACACACCACTTCGGCCCTGACTTCACCTAGACGGGTGGTAGAACTGGCCCAGTTCTATCAATCGGCTGTCACGACAAGCCCTGTGTATAGACTATAACTATATATGTCATTGCACACATTGGATTTGGAATTGTTTCAATTTCGGTATTGGCGTACTTGTTTATCTAAAACGTTTGTGATTTTGGAATATAATGTTATGAACTTTGCCTAGGGTCTTATGCCCAGAAGGCGGTGGCTCATGGGCCAATCTGGTAGACTTATTAATCTTTTAATTCTTCTGCTGGAGTATATAATCCGGGTATCCTTGGTGCTGCAAGCTGGAAATTCACTTGTTTCTAGCATTGTCCTTGTGATACTCCGTGGTGGGTGCGGAGCTCGGATGATGAAATCTAACAAAATAACCATGGCTTATGAAACTCGAACCAAAAAAACCAAACGTCCTCTTGACAATGACCCTGTTGACAACGAACTCAGACTGCCCAAACCAACTGATTACTGGCCACGTTTTGTTGTAATTCAGACCAAAGATGATACACCATTAAAATTAAATCCTTTTGCTGTGTCTAAAGGTATCCAAGGCATTGCTGGCGATGTGAAGAACGTTAAAAGATTACGTTCTGGTGCGCTGTTAATTGAGTGTGGCAAGAGACAGCAATCAAACAACCTATTGAACACTGAAACTTTTGTCGGCATTCCCGTCACAGTCACGGCTCACGTTAGAGATCGCGAGCGATTGCTGGCTGACATGTCGGAATTTGATATCGTTTCCGAAATGAAGGATCAGGGTGTACTTTATGTTAAACGTTTTTCTACACGTAAAAACGATACAACCATCAAAATCAATACCTATCTGTTTTCTTTTTCTTTACCAATTGCTCCAAAATCTCTCAAAGCAGGTTATTGTAACCTCAATGTGGAGACTTACATTCCAAACCCTCTCAGGTGCTTTAAATGTCAGAAGTTTGGCCACGGCGTACATACTTGTACATTGTCTGTTGTGTGTGCTCACTATGGTGACAAGACACACACAACAGAAGATTGTAACAGTAATGCCAAAAATGCATCAACTGCGCGGGGAATCACCCAGCTTACTCTAAGGACTGTCCCGTATGGAAACAGCAAATGGCAATCAATCAAAAAAAATACCCAAAACATTAGTTTTGTAGATGCCGAGAAACTAGTCTACTGCTCAGAACAGACAGACAGTTATGCTTCCATTGCCAGAACAACGGCTGAGGCAACATCTAGAGTAACTAAAGTATCTGCTAGTTGTCAGACGAACTTAGCCTGGGTCAAAACAGAATCTCCTAAACCTGTCTCGCCTGCTACATCTACACAAACTGTAAACTCACTTCCCGGTACATCTCGAATCCAATCAGAGACATCCCCTGATCATGAACCATCTTCTCAGTCGTCCACAAAGTCTCAGCAAGGTCTCGTTAAAACCAAAAATAAAAAGCCAGATGTTTAAAAAAAACTCAGTGGCAGAGCCCCATAGGGGTCAGAAAATCAAATTCAACTATTCAACAAATCTGGATCTCTTGAGGATATGGACGTGTCAGAAAACGTCCGTAGTAGGGCACACAGCTTGTCGCCCACCAAACTAATGCGGGGTAGATCCCCAATAAATCCCCCTAAACGATAGGTTATCAGAATAATATCCTACAGTGGAATTACAGAGGACTAAGGACTAATTTCAATGAATTGCAGCTTTTAGTCAAGGATTTAACACCATCAGCGTTCTGTCTGCAGGAGACTTATTTAAAACAGACAGATGATTTTGTCCTGCGTTCTTTCAATGCATATCATTGTTTTTCACCTCCGGGTGACAGGGCCACGGGAGGATCTTCCATCTTAGTCAAACAGAACGTTATCCATAGCCCAGTTTCACTAACTACTAATCTGCAGGCTGTTGCAGTGCGAATTACTTTACATGTTGCGTTTACATTGTGTTCTGTATATATCTCTCCGTCTTCAACGTTTCACAAAACTGATCTTCAAGCTCTGTATGACCAACTCCCGAAGCCTTGTATTATTATGGGAGATTTAAATGGGCACAACTCATTCTGGGTTAGTGTAAGTACAAACGCTAAAGGTAAACTACTGGAGGAGTTTTGTTCAGACAATGATTTATGTATTTATAATGATGGTTCCAACACGTATTTACACTCTGGTACAGGAACCCATTCTGCTCTCGACTTATCAATCACGAATTCAGAATTACTAGATGAATTTGAATGGTCAGTCCATGATGACCTCTGTGGAAGTGACCATTTTCCTACTATCCTAAAACCTGTAAACCCATCTGATATTACCCCATATTCAAGATATAACTTTAAAAAGGCTAACTGGCCTTTGTATCAAGCTCTGTGTTGTAGCAGACTTAAACCTGAACTCTTTATAGAATGTACTGATCCTATGAAGGATTTCTCTGATGAACTAATTAACATTGCTGATGAGTGTATCCCCAAATCCTCTGCAATTCCACACATACGAAAACCATGGTTCAACAATGAGTGCAAACAGGCTAGGAAGGCACGGAAGAAAGCTGAGAATTATTTCCGTCGCCATCCTATTGTCCATAGTTTGAATACTATTAAAATTTTAAATGCTAAGGCACCGCGTACCTTCAAGCAAAATAAACGTCAATCCTGGCGAAATTATGTATCAAAAAATAAATTCACGAACGCCGATATCAAAAGTATGGAATATGATCCAGAAAATAAAACTGACTGACTGAGTTTGGTTTTACGCCGCTTTTAGCAATATTCCAGCAACATCACGGCAGGGGACACCAGAAATGGGCTTCACACATTGTGCCCATGTGGGGAATCGAACCCGGGTCTTCGGCGTGACGAGCCAACGCTTTAACCATTAGGCTACCCCACCGCCCCCCCAGAAAATAAAAGGTAAGGGTTCTAAATCTAGCATTAAGCATCTTAAAGATGGAGACGAATTATTAACTAGTAAATCTGATATTGCAAATAAACTTGGAGAAACTTTGGCCAAACACTCTTCCTCATCGAATTATTTACCTCAATTCCAAAATTATAAAAAAACAACAGGAAAAGAAAACTCTTAATTTCATTTCAGATAATGGGGAAGATTACAATGAACTATTTTCTATTCATGAGCTTCATACTGCTCTTGATCAGGCTCACGATACTGCTACAGGGGCTGATAACATACATTATCAGCTTCTGAAGCACTTACCGGAATCATGTTTAGAGACCCTCTTACACCTTTTTGATGATATTTGGACATCCGGTAACTTTCCTTCCTCATGGCGTGACGCTATAGCAGTACCAATACCTAAACCTGGACGTGATCATACGGATCCGTCCAATTATCGACCGATTTCACTAACTAGCTGTGTTTGCAAAACCATGAAACGAATGATAAATAATCGACTTGTTTGGTACTTGGAAACAAATAACCTTATAACAGATATACAATGTGGTTTCCGTAAAAACAGAAGTACTGTCGATCACCTAGTGCGTTCGGAATCATTCGTTAAAAACGCTCTAATTAATAAACAACACGCCGTGTCTATCTTTTTTTATCTTGAAAAAGCATATGACACTACGTGGAAATATGGCATTTCAAAAGAATCAGGATCAGGGTGTCCCACAAGGCAGTATTTTGTCTGTCACTTGATGTAGTATCAAGATTAACAGTTTATCAAAGGTTTTAAATGATTCAATTGATGGATCACTTTTTGTGGATGATTTTAATATTCCTTGTCGCGGTAAGAATATGCATACTATTGAACGGCAAATGCAGCAATGTTTAAATAAAATAAATAAATGGTGTCTTGATAACGGCTTTAAATTTTCGAAATCCAAAACTAATTGTATACATTTTTGTAGAAAATATAAACCGCATAAAGACCCGGAACTGTTTCTCAATGGCACTCCTATCAAAGTTGTAAAGGAGGCCAAGTTCTTGGGTTTAATGTTTGACTCTCATTTAACGTTTCTGCCGCATATTAAATCCCTTACAACTAAATGCATGAAGGCACTTGTTGAAAGTTGTTTCAAATTCTAAGTGGGAAGGGGATACAACTACCGTCCTACATCTATATCGATCATTGGTCCGCTCGAAACTTGATTATGGCTCCATCGTATATGGTGGAGCCTGCAAAAGCAACTTAAAACTATTAGATTCTGTCCATCACCAAGGTCTAAGACTTTGTCTTGGATCCTTTAGAACTTCTCCTGTTGACAGTCTCTACGTCGAGGCAGATGAACCATCTCTTACACAACGCCGTATACAATTATCCTTGCAGTATATAACAAAACTTTTTTCTAACAAGTCTAACCCTGTATTCAACTGTGTCTTTAATCCTCTTTATGAGGATTTGTATAACAAAAAGCCTTCTCTTGTTCCACCTCTTGGTTTAAGAATTAAACCATTCTTTTCTGCTGCTGGCATTGAGCTGGAAAATATAGCTCCTTCCCGTCTTCTTTCTTCTCCTCTTTGGCAGTTGGTTAGGCCACAAGTTGACCTAACATTAACAGCATTTAAAAAAGCAGAAACTAATGAATTACAATATAAACAAGAATATAATCAATTAAAAAGTAAATATAATACATATAAATCCTTATTTACAGATGGGTCCAAGGATGGTGGCGCGGTGGCTTGTGCCACTGTCACTGGATCCAGAACAATCTCCTCTCGTTTACCAGATAACAGCTCTATTTTTACAGCAGAAGCAAACGCCATATTAACAGCCTTAAAATATATTAAAAAACACCCTAAATATCAACAATATATCATCTTTTCTGACTCACTTTCTTGCCTTCAGGCTATTAAAGATATTTCTTGTAAACATCCACTTTAATTAGAAATTATTGAATTATATAATGAGCTTGCTACTGGCCAATGCGACATCGTCTTTTGTTGGTTACCCAGCCATGTTGGCATTTCTGGGAATACAATGGCCGATCTTGCTGCTAAGGCAGCACTCAACAAATCTGTGACACCACTTCTAATTCCATACTCTGATTACAAAGCTTACACTTACTTGGGTTGTCAGTCCAGATTTGAAGAGGTCATCATGCGACGATGTCGTATTGGCCACACTAGATACACTCATGCATACCTATTGAAAGGTGAGGATCCTCCGTTTTGTATCCCTTGTGATGAGAGAACCACGGTCAAGCATGTCCTGCTTGACTGTGTTGAATTCTCCATCATAAGGGATAAATACTTCAATGTGAAAACAGTTAAGGATCTTTTTAACACTGTTAATTTTCATTTAATTATTGGCTTTTTAAAAGAAATTGATTTAATGAATGAATTTTGAATAATATGTTCTGTACATATATGTGTTTTAATTTTTGGTAGATTTGATTAGTAACTTAGATTGTTAGTGGCAGTGCCCTCAAAAGAGGTTGAAGTAGCGTAAAATTATTGTCCTCCTGAGAGGGTACGTAAGTCCCAAAACATTCAAAGTACATTTAAACCTACTACTCTTTTAATCTTAGAATATATGTTCGTTTAATTTATGGCTAGATTATCTAACATTGCTAATAGCTGAGGGGATGGTGTAAATCCAGCTAGGGTCCATGCAGGAAGCAAATGTACTGTAAGTCCCCATGGTCCCTAGTATGGTGATCTACCTTCAGTTGTTGGCAATATATAGCCTGTTTTTACCTTGTATTGTCATCGATCGTTAGACTGTTCTAGATTTGTTTGCTAGTTTTAAATTCGAATCTGTGATAATCTAGTTATTTTACTGTCCTTCGTTGGCAGGTTTTTATAGTTTACCATTGCTTACTATGCATAAAATTAATTGTTCTCGTCACGATCTGGCTGAAATATTGCCGATGTGACGTTAAATTTTAACTCACTCACTCACTTGCGCCCATGGCCTGTGTACGCCAGTGGGCATATTGAATCTTGTTAAACCCTTCATCAGAAAATGGCCACAATGTGACGCGTTTCTGTACAAATGGGATTTCAAAATTAAATTGTGATGTGTTCTATCAAGACTTTTTCAGCAGAGACCCCGTAACAATAGCCCCACCATTTTTGTGCGTGTGAGATCCCTCTTTAGGGGAAGGCCAAATACAGGTCTGTCCAAAAGCAACCACTTGTACATAGTTCGGACCAAACTATTGTGAATACGTTGGGTGGGGTACAGACTCGTTTCCCGATCCCAAGAAGCAGCCATTCAGGAAACAAACATACATGGACTGTATTTTCAAAGTTGATGTTGTCCGAATGTAGAGTAGGCGAAGATACTTCTTATTTTCAGACAGAACGTTTTAGCTTAATGCATCATTTAACATGATTACATAGAAATCCCGACTTATTCCCCACGATGAGCGATGCCTGTTCATCAGGCTTGATCAGTCTTTTGTGCAATTGCACTGTTTCAGCCTAATGGCACTGCTTTTGCAGTGAACATCTCTCATGACAGGGTACATTCCATTATCGCCGAGATTCTACCAAAGAAGAAGGTATCAGGTGACTGGGATCCGTAGATTATGCCATGTAAACAAAATCAAACCAGGCACTCACCTCGTGATCACCACCAAAGAAGGTAAAGCTTGTCCAATCAGCTAGACAGGTTATGGTCACCGTGACCTGGAATACCGAATATGTCATCATGGTGGGCTATATTATAAAAGGTCAGACAATATGCGAAGCATATTTTGCACTGTTGAGGCCACTGCGTGATGTAATTAAGGCAAAGAGAAGCGGAAACCAAAGAAAGCATGTGCTCTTCCATCAGAACAACGCACCAATCATGTTCATTACTACAATCGGAGCGTGTACTTTTATTTTGGAATCCTTGGAAACAGCTAAGGACGCGCACGTACGTAACTAGCATAACATAACTTCAAAATCATTGTCACGCGTGTGTTAATGTGGAATAGGATCGTGTTTCAAATATTTTTAAATATTTCTAGTTCCAGTGAAGAGAGAAAACGCATCATTGAGCCCTCATATTTCACAAGGCAGTTCCATCAACAACGTAACTGCCACAGAAGTGTTTTTAACACCGACATGAAGTGTGTGTGTGTGTACACGTCTATATTTCATATAGAGGACTATTACAAACAACAGTCATTGTCTCATTGTTGGTAGATATATTTTGAACCAATATGTCACTTGTTCGTAGATGCACAGTTCTGGGTGTTACATTATTTTCTAAAAGCGTGGCATGAGATTTTCAGAAGAAAACTGGGAACAACAATGACCGTGGAATTTGACTCCTTTCTATGTCATGACGTCACACCTGTACTTTATTCGATTAAAGTATAAAAGGTGTGAAAAGAACATGTTTTGCGAACATATGGACCCATATGTATTAGATCCAAAATGACATCAAAAGCTATCCATTGCCGGTTCACTAAATATATCCACTGGCACTTAACAGTTCGCATGTATATTTCAGAATGGGGATAAATACATTGTGTTGTAATGTAGGTGTAAGCTGCCTGAAAACGTTGTGCGGTCAGTTTCAGATTCATTGTAGACGGTTACAACAGTTTATGGTTGTATTCTTGCGTACAATAATAACTCATATATCAATCTCATATATTTGCCCAGCATATATATTAATCAACTTAAATGTCACACTGCTGTTATAAATTTCAACGTTTAGTATCCTTGGATATGTTCTCCACACAGTCTTTCAAATTGTTTTTATCAAGAAACTTTCAAACAACTACGGTAAGTAGTAACTGACATTGTGTAATTGGTTTACTCTCTTCAGCGTGTTTGTTTTATCTTACATTTGACATTGTGTAATTCCTTTTGTCTCCTAAGCACCTTATTTTATACGGTAATTGACACTGCGTACTTGACTTCTTCTCGGAAACATCTTATTGTGTCTTCAAGTTGACAATGTGTAATTGTTTCTAAGCATTGTCACGTACTTTAAGTAGTAGATGCTTCTTTTATGGGCAAACCAGAAAGAACATGCCATTCATTCACACTGGTCGATTTTATATTTTTATATGTCTTGGCTTCCATTAGATGTGAATAAAAATCAGTGGCCTCCTGTAATTTGCATTCACGCGGGGGAAAGAGTGGAGTGGACGGGCTGTTGTACCAATTCTGAACAATATCAAATCACGGATATATACTTGAACCTCTTTGGCAATTTCTTAGTTAATCCAAGACGATATTCCGATTGACATGAATAAGGAAATGAATCATCAAGGGGGGCGTGACTTCTTGATTTATGTCTCGTGACCATATGTCACACAGATGTTATCAGTTAGGAGTTCCTGCATTTCACATATTGGTTTCGTAGGTGGCATTTGCTTTCATTGTCCGGAACAAGTCTCAGTGGGCTGCTTAATGTTGTTTTTTGTAAAGCGCAAACAAGCTTCTGATGACGACGATATGATACTGTCTTATGATACTGTCCGATCAGTGTCGCCATGACACTGTTACATTTTCTCACCATTTGCTGGAAGTTTAAAACTGACTTACACAATATTTTTTAAATAATTAGCCAATTTCTAATTTGCGAGAAATGGATTTTTTTAAAAGCGATGATTCTATAGGTCAGCACTTACTCCTTCGGTGCTTTTATGACTGAGCAAACTGTAATCACTCAATGTCAATTACTCTTGTTAATGGTAGAGACATATTTATTAATAAAAAAGCACTCATGGACTTTATTGTTTTACTCCAGCGTTAACAATTGTCAAAATGGATGTTTAGATGTTGCTACAATGGAGACGTGTTTTTCATTACTTATCCATTGTTTAATAATATATTTTGGTGAAAACTGTCCTACTGTGGATAATTCTAAATTGGGTAATGCACACATGTCCACTGATGCCAATGATAGGTGTACTCTTTATTGATTAAATATATAGGTCAATTATAGGGGCCGAAAGACATCTCACTTTACGACACCGAGGATAAACTGCCTACCTGATGTTTTTGTTTTGAAGACGAGATGCCTTTTATCAACATTGCATTCATGAGTACATGTTTTATACGTCAGTGTTTAAAAGAAAAAAGGCTATACACTGCACATCATTCACGACAGGAGTCTTGATGGTTGATTAAAAGTGGTGTTATTTACTAATAACAAATACATACGTTGGGTCGCATATAATATAATTTATGAGTGGCAATTAAGTGGAAAATATAATGTCTGATTACCATCATGTTCACAGTAAGTAACTCATGTTATTTACGTGCAAACATGTCTTCAACTTATGTTGTCCAAAGTAAGTATTCGTGGCTAGATTTGTTTGTTTGTTTGTCTGTTGTTCAACCCCGCACTGGGCAATATTATATTTATATCATACTATCAGTTTTATCGATACGATAAACTGCTGTTAACGGGAAGATAATGGTAATTCCTAAATCGTAATAACAGATGTGTGTCACCAGAGCTAAGTTTACGCTTTGATACAGTCGAACATTGTACAATTGTCAGCAGCTGTAAATAAACTAACCAGAAATGTTCCCTAAACTACGATAATGTACGTGTGTAAGTGTTTATGATATAATGTGAAGTTATATGAATTTCCATGTTTACGGGAGTATAAGTTTCGTTTATGTCCGCTTTTATGATCAAACTCTTCGCCATCATTGTCAATTGACACTAATGTCAGGATATCATTCCCACAGAATATGGACACAGGAAAGAGATCGCAACATGTATTGCATATCAGTTGTACTGCTCACTTTTAATTTCGATTCAGTGGTTTTAATGATTTGTGATTTGTAAGGTGTGTTTTATGTACGTCATTTTGTTATCGTTACTTGGTGGATGGATTTGGTAGTGGCTAAGTGCCAACCATCAATGTAATTGCTGATCGGTTTGGGACAGTCTTTTCTCAATATGATGGATGTATTGCTCGTAGCACTGAAATAATGGAGACGATTTATAAAATGTCGTTGACCCTCTGCCAGCTTTTACTATAAACAAATTAAAATTGTGCGTGTATGATTAATTTTACTATTAATTTTACTTGCATAAACATCAATTCTATTTGTGATGTGGAGCTGGGTGTTATATATATAATTATCAAGTGAATGCCATAAATGGCATCCTAAAAGATGAGATCCTAACGTTTAGCAAATGATTAGTCGCAGGGTGATAAAGAAAAATTGATTAACACTGCATTATATGTCACTATAAGACAGTCAGTCGCAACAAGAAAGATGTGACTGCATTCTATTAAGCATTCAATAAGAACGATACCCTATACAGACGTCGACGCCGATTTCACTCGTCAATTATACGTCAACTAATAGTTGTTGGTGACTATTCATTTAGTTGGAATATGGACATGTCAAATGTCCTGTTGAAACGTTTTGCTCAAGTAAGGAAATGTCTTAGCATGAAATAGCACGCCCAATGATGTGCATCCATAGTGAGTGCACATCGGCACGTATTACTCAAGGGAGTTGAGCGGGCCAATACTAGATTTGAGCCACCGAGTGGATTGAGTGGGCGGGAGGTGATCCTTACACTGCAGTCACATCCAATAGAACGATTGATGTTATTGCCCTCTGTTAGAGCTTGAGTCCAGTTTGCTGACAGCTTAGACATGTTTCTCTTCTTGATCTCCTTGTCTGGTACTACTTGGAAGCGGGTAGTTCAGGAAGTGAGTTAATATATGTCGATCGAATACATCCTATCTGGGGCCAATATTAAAACATGCATTTAATAACATAACAATGTACACATTTGGGGTGTCTCTGGGGATAACGCAATATAGCGTAATAAAATATCGTAACTGGTGCCAAGGAGATTAAACTTCAATGCAACGCTTTTTTAAATACTTGCCAATGCCCAGGGATTAACTTCTGCAACTAACATTCACATTTGAAGTTGTGTTCGTTTTCATTACCAGAGAGACAAGCCTTTTCCTGTTGTTTCTTTGTTTGCAATTTAGCGTGCATGACGGCATGAGATGGCAATGCATCAGGGATATCTAAACTAATGCATTTGTGACATGACGTTCACAAAGCAAACCAGAAGTGACAAATTACAAACCCACTGCATGGAAAATAAGCAAAACCCTATTCTGAGTAAAACCTAGAATCCTGACAATCCTCAGCCTATACATTCTTCAGCTCGGTTTATGGTGTCCCTTAGGATAACTATAAAATGAATAACCAGTTTTAATTATCCGCCTCAACAGATTCCATTGGGCAAAGATGCAAATAGCGGAGAAGATAGGAGGTGTGGATCTCTGAAAATCAGTGATGACATCACTTGCCACTCACGAACTCAAAGTATTTTTTTGTAATGCAGAATGACAACCGGTACGATTTTCATGTGGTCAACGCTTCGTTTGTGCAGAGCAATATTCCAGCAGCTCAAGCCTTTGTCTATAGTTCTGACTGCTGAGGAACAATGGAACATGCTCTTGTTGAAAACAACGCTGTGCTGTTTCCGTTACATAAACAATACTTGTATTGTTATGATCTCCATAACTTTAGAATGGATCGTGCCTTCTGTCTTCCTATTTGCATATTTTAAGCAAATAGAATCTGGATAACTGATACTTTATTTCCGAACCACAGCTAAGAGAACAGACTAAAATGCAGTGTTCCACAAGTCAGGAAAAAGGACGAGACCTGCGGATGTAGATTTTACAGAAGATTCTATTGAATTATTTTGCAATCATAGGTGAGGTGAAATTGGGTTTAACGTCGTGCTTGAGAATATGTCGCTCATATGACGACGTGCATGCGTGTGTATGTGTATGTGCGGCTGCTTGTACTAGCCCAGACTTAAGCTGATTTATAGTCCTAGCCCACTGAAATACCATGCCGCAGTGAAGCATGAATACCCCACTCAGACACATTATACTGACTCCGAGCCGACCAGTCCTTGTTGTACCCATTAATGCCGAACGCCAGACAAGGACCAACAAGTACCATATTTTAACGTCTTTTGGTATGGCGCGGTCGGGGATCTAACCCGCGACCTTCCGCTCTCCGGGCGGACGCTCTAACCACTACACCACGGAGGCGTTCGTCGCAATATCATAACTGGACGCGATACTAAATGTTGATGAATAATATTGATATGTTTTGGGGGGTTGTTTTTATTGTTGTTGTTATTTTCTTTTTGCATTATAATCATGATGTTTTCATTATTGAACACTGATGCAAGGATTTATGAGAAAGGTTCGTGAGGGTTTGTGACTATGGATGAATCGAGGCAAGCCAAGCACAAATAGAAGAATGGCAGCATTCGACATCACAGAAGGCAAAGTCTGCCCATTGGTTCAAAGGTTATGGAGTCTGGGATGCCGAATATGTCATCATGATGGTCTTTCATCCCAAAGGCCTGGCAATACACAGAACATAATATGCTGCACTTTTGTAGCAACTACGGAAAGACATGAACACCGAGGGACGTGGGAAGCTGTGAAAGTGTATTTCTTCCACCAGGACAATGCATACAGTCGAGTGTGCATTTAAACTATTTCAGTAATCACGTTATTCTCCGGACCTGGATCCGTCAGAGTTTCATCATTCTGTTGCCAAACATGACAGAAGCTGCAGACACTCAATTTGACTCGAATGATCATGTAATATTAGCTGCTTTGTGAACAGTCAATTGAAGGCCTTAAAAGTAAACTTGTATCAATGCAGGATGGTGTAATCTTGAAATAGATGCCATTTAAATGCCTGTAGGACAAGTCCTTCTATGTGAGGTTCAGAACATGTCAATCATTTATTTTTCTCTACAAAATCTGGTTACAACAGCACTTGAACGTCTTCGGAGTCGTATATAAAGGCACACTGGCTATAATAAACACAACCTGCAAAAAGTGTTCAGGTAACATGCGCCATAACGGGTCAACATTGTTGTCTTAACTTTACCAAGAGACCGGTACGTCGGACTGAACTGTCTGTAGTGGCAGATGTTGTCTGGGCGTTACATTGACTGTCAGTAGAGACGTACAGGTAATCTTGTTTAACGAAAGCTATCGGATAAGGTTCCAAAGGCAATATTCCTACAACGCGTCTGTGTCATTGTGAACAAAGTAAAGTAGTTGTTGTTATGTTTATTAGTTGTTTGAGGCCTTAATCTTGGCAGTATAGCTTAGACTGATGCAATTGTATTCATGAATATGCAACATGTTGTTATGTTATAATCGAAACTGGTTATTCTCTGGCGTTGACGTTTTATATTTAACAAAGGTGAAGATTCCACACAATAGTATTAGTGGTCATCTCAAGTGACATTTAGGAAAAATGGATGTCAAGCTGAAAGATGCATGTTAGCATCTTTCAATGAGCCGTTCCGGTAAATGTACGAGTACCAAGTATATGTATTGATTTATGGTTAGTGTTGCCATTGATACTGGAATTTAAATATATCTGTTTTTATCATATAAATGGTACAAATGATATATACAACAGTCATTATTTACTTTTCTGAACTCCCATATGCCTTCGCCAATGCGTTGAAACATTAAAACATACTAATTGTAGAAAGAACGACACAAACAAAACACGGTAACGTGCGCCATTAACGGACAATGCGGATCGATGGAATTGGAAGAAATTGTCCTTAATCTAACACGAACCAGGAAATGTCACATGTCGGACTGACATTACTGTTTTGTTTGTCCGAATGTCGCAAAGACATTGCCAGCAATCGTGTAAACGGAATGTATTGAAAGATGCAGAAATAATGCTCTTATAATTCTTTACAGCAATGATCAGTCAGTAATTGTAGTCATTGGTACTCTGACGCTCAAACCAGACATATTGGCATCAATGGGAAACTAGTTCCAGCTCAACGGGTGATGTAGATTAAAGCATACCCAAACATTTTTACCATGTAAAACGTGAAAACCAAAGAATAGCCAGTCTCGCTGCCGAAAGAGATTCCTTCAGACGAAAAGGCAAAAGAGCGGCAAACATCATATGAACGGATGATTGTAAATCAGTCATTACACCAGGTAATAGAAGACGCAATTTCTAGCTGCAAGGTAGGTATGTTTTATTTATGACAAAGATAATTTCTTCACACTGAATGTAGGAATTAGACAGGCAGCTCAGGATACATCATTATGTTAAAAGAGACAAATCTATCTTGTCCCCGTCTTTAAAAAAAGAAAATGGGATGATCAACTGATATAAAAAGGCTGCAAGTGACAGTGAATGCACACCGTTATCAATAAAATAAGCTTGAAATACGTTATATCCGTGAAACTGAGATCAGAGGAAAACATTCCTCAGAGAAGTGTACTAATGGTTGAAATGTCCTAGAGAATAGCATGCGGAGAACATGTTCCCTCTTGGGACCAGGATGTAATTTCCATATAATGGTAACTTGAGACAATACGTTTACTTTGATCGACACAAATGTGGGTATGCAGTGGCTACGGAGGACTGAAATGTATGACGCAAATCAATATTCGGTACACTCATCCAACACGACCTGAAGGTATGTAAAAAACAAACAAAACAAGTTGAGCTTTAATCACATGGTATATTACACGCTCGGTTCAAACTGTAATTGAGGTCTGTAATTGCATCTTGCAGGATCCATGTGTGAAATCAATGTTTTTCGATTATACAAATTGTACGGCTACCATGTAGATGTTAACGACGTCGCCGATGCTATCTTCCTGTGGCGGTTTCCACTCACGCAGGTCAACCCAACCTCCATGTGCTCATTATGCTATTTTATTCTTGAATGCTAAAATGAAGAGGCAAATTGAAGGCCATTTCCATTCTGATTCTTTATTGTAATTGTGTCTGCATCAAGACACAATTATCGCTCAAGATACTGTTTCTCATGCAGTGAAAATAATCACTCCATTGTCAGACACATCTTAATATCGCTTCCGATTTCTCTTGCTCGACTTGGGTTCTTCTGTTTTAAGCGGATTTGTCGTCAACCCGCATGTAACCTAATCACAATATGAAGGATTGTTTAGTACATATCACGATTCTATACAGATAATGTTCTGGATACACTGCAATCTGTGCACTCCAGAAGTACCATTTAAGAACTACTTGTACTTTAACGGAACCAACAGAACCAAAGTTAACACAGTAACTAGAGACCCTGTTCATTTCGCCGTTATCGTCAAAGGACAGCTACATATTACTCCAAGCATAGGGAGACATAAAGTGATACACATGCATGTACGCGAGTTCTTCCTACATCTCCTACATGTTCTTCACAAGAAATTGCAGTAAAGCTTCTCAATCTTGTTTCCGTTGAGAACGGTGAGGTAGCCCAATGGTAAGAGCCTTCGCTCATCACACCGAGAGTTCGGGTTCGATGAGTACATATGTAAACCCATTTCTGGTGTCGCTCAAATTGCTAGAAATATTGCCTTAATCGAAGTAAAACCCCATTCACTGTTTCACTAAATGTATAATTGTTTTCGTCACTCATTTTAGGGGTTGAGTTTTAATGGTATTGGGTGGAATGACAACTGTGGCAGAACAACTGTTACAGGTCATAGGAATGGCGTGCACTGCCATGAAGACAACGTTGCGAAAATGCAGGAGGTAACGTTACTTTGTACCAGGATAATGCCTGTCCATGTTTTGCACAGGTTATAACAGTATCACATTACTGTATATTTATTTTCTGTAGGACGCTCTTCCCCTAGAACATGTCTTCGAAAGGTTGGAATGTTGTCAGGACAACAACAGAAGCAATAGGAAACGCGGTTCACCTATGCCAATCTTTTGTTTACATTTGCAACAACATTCCCCTTGCCGTTTATAATCATTTGGTGCCATCCTCCGCAACAGAATCAGTATTGAATCAGCGCTAAAGTTACAATGAACACACGCTCTGAACCTTAAAACTGAATTATAATGCCACCAATTACAATGCCTGCATAAAGTGGGAATGATTTGTAAGAACATACCCTAAGTCTCAAATAAGTCCTTGACAGTTCGTGTTAATATACAGTGATACAGACTGGGTAAAACAGTATAAATTAATTTTTGGTATGTAAGTCCATGTATGTTTGTATCTACCAGGTTTTGAATCGAAGTATATTTGTTCTTTTAAGTGACGGCTAAATTGCAGTACAATCGCTAGGGGCTGAAGGGATGGTGTAAATCCAGCTAGGGTCCATGCAGGTACTGTAAGTCCCCATGGTCTCCAGTATGGTGATCTTCCTTCAATTGTTGGTGATCAATAGCCAATTTTGACATTGTATTGTCCAAAATAGTATTGTACCTTTTAAGATATATGGTAGGTAGTATTAACTCCTTCTGTGATAGTCTAGTTCTTTTACTGTCCTTTGCCGACAGATTTTATTATGAAACTTATCAATGTAACACTTGTTTCATTCACGATCTGGCTGAAACACTGCCGGCATGACTGAAACTCTTACCTCACTCACTTAAATTGGTATGTGAACTCAGCAAAACGTGAATGTCAAGCATACATACACGCACACGGAGTCTACTTCAATGTTTCGGTGTGATGGCTGATGCAAACGTGTTCACTCTGTATTTAAAGATTAGCGTTACTATTGTCGTTGCCAGGTTTCGGTCAGGCCAAAAATACCGTACTCAGTGCAGACATTTTAATAAGCTCTACATTCAGTATAAGAATGAATACATTGTACATTCTATTCATAGACGTTCACGATTTCAGTATGATTAAGAGACGGTGTCTGCTGGCGGGGTATTTGGGTTCAGACATCAATGAACCAATGTCTTCCCGGCTTGAAGGAGAAAGTAAGAAGGAGAAACCTGGAGCGCTTGCCATAACTACTTATCTGGGGGGCCGGCTTGGCTGCCCTGTCCGCGGGGATTGGAGACGGAGTCTGGCACGATTCAGTGAATTCGTACCTCGTTTACAGACCACCCGCTGAAATCCCCTATCTTTATCAAGAGCAAAAATATCATCACCTGTGAAGAGTGTGTTATATTGATAAGCCGTGCACTCTTTAAGTCAGGACTCCAGCAGGACCGGCTCTGATTTGTCGTGTCTTTGCCGTGTAATCATCTCCCACTCGCAGAGTCTCGTTCTTCTTGGCTCAAAGAATAGGACATAGTGATTGAGTGAGTTTGGTTTTACGCCGCTTTTAGGACATGATGGTATCATGGGAGAGAAACTAACACTATACGTAAACTATGTTCTGAAGCTATATATAATAGGCATCATATGATGTAGTGGGAACATATTGTTGACTTGGACCATATAAAGGTTATTGCAAGACATGCCTTGCTGTGGCAATACTTATCTTATCAAACGTCCCTGAGATCACGTTGACATATAGTCATCAGTGCGCTAATATTTTACCTGTCCGACACTATGGGTGATCGCCTACAATGATGGCATGATAGCTTTGGACTGCTTTCCAACCCCGAGGTTAACAAGTATTTCGACCCCATCAGGACATCAGTTGAAAAGACATCTGACCTTTGAACTTGTTCATGGGGAACGTATAGACATGAGAGCCCGATACGCGCCAAATAACATTGTTCTGACACTCAGTGTGTGCAATAACGCTGAAAGTGTGTTCTGAGACAGAAACGATCCCAGGTCATCGAGGTAGTAAACACTAACGGAAATGTATATGCATTGAATGCCAATATTGATCTGATGGAGATGCACGGCTGAGTGAGTGGGTGGGCATGGTTTTCAGCTTTCAGCAATATCCCAGCAATATCGCGGCGGGGGCATCAGAAATTGTCTTCAGACATTGAACATGTACCTATGTGAGTGACCAGAGATTTTAAAAACTGACAGATCATTCTTCCTGAACTCAACTTTGCTGTGTATAAAATAAATATTTAAGGAATTTATGAAACAGAAAACATTGAACTGATGAATATCTATTTGCAAACTCTAGTCTGACATCACAGATTCCGATTCGCACAAAACAGAGTGGGCATCGGGTAAAACTTGAAATCAAAGAGAAACGCCATTGAAAAGCTTTTTATGAATATTGTCTACATCAAGGGTGCTTGTCCTAACACATATGAAACCGATCATGAATTAGTTTTCATACACTAATTTCTAGGTTCATATATCACAGACAGTTATTTTTCGAACAAATCATGTATCATTAATGTATGAATATATTACCGTCCTTTACAAATGGTCGCAGAGCTTAGAGTATATCCATGCCAATTAATGTTGATGTTGATTATGAATAGGTTCTTCCAATCTTTGCAGGAGACAACGAGCAAAGACATGTGTCATTCCTCATATCGCCTTTGTAGTTTCTCAAGCGGTCTACTGACTGCTGGATGTAAATTTCGATCGTTGAACAAATCCCAACTCTAGCCCTTCGTGCCTGTTGACATCAAATGAATCAATACGAGACGATAAAAATCTCCCGAAACTTATCGAGGAGCTTTCAAATCTCTTCACGATTGTCGATAAATTTGATATTTAAAGACACAGAAAGAAAAGTGAGATTCTGTTGAGCATCAAAAGTCATTCGTCCACATTGGTATGCCGTCAAACCGTAATATCCAGGGACTTTCGAAACGATCGAAGAGCTAACTTGACTGTAAAGTAAATGAAAAAGGAAAGGAAACGGTTCGCTGCATATTTTGGAAACTGTCTTGGAAATGCCATACGAATATTAAAACTCTCCTGGCTATAGATATATTTCCGGGTGAATATGAATTGACATGAAAACCACATATTATAACTAACGTCATTTTGATAAGGAGTTTTTCACGCTCCCCAATACAACGCGAAGCTATGTGTGTAATTCTTAAATTCAGAGACACAGCTGATCGTTCCTTTCTCCTCACACCCGAAACTCCAAGTACTTGTCACATCTAGGTTTCACAAGAGAGTGTTTGCAGATAGAGTTGACCAACTGATAAGCTCCTTGTAAGTTTAAATCAATATTTACATTTGGTCCGGACAACCTAACATCGCTTTTGTCCCCGCATAAGTATACTTGGGATGGCGTTCAATAGAGCGTTTATTTCCAACAACATATCCGCTGTGCGTTCAAATGTTGACACTTCATTTAGTGCGATATACAAAGTGATGCTCCGAAAAGGCGAAGAACGCCAGATAGATTTCAAATGAAAAAACGTTGCTGGACGCAATAGCTGGAGACAAAACTGTCGAGCTCATTGCAGAAAAGATATTTTCTGTTTAAGTCTACGTTGAAAGAAGTTTGAAACAACATAACCTTCTCCATAATCTGGGAAGCACAAACACGGGAGATGTCTGCATCCTGTAGTAATGACCTTTTTGGGGTTCATATGGAGCTGAAAAAAATCATACTCTAGTTGGAATTGGTTTTCTTGTATGAACATGCTGTCGCCAGACCAGCTCAGTTCTCAATGCTGGATGTCGCGAAACGTAAAGCTCTGCCTTCATATCTCCTAGATAACATTTGTTTCAATGCTTTTGCCATTACTTTCTTACCAGCAGATTTACCAAATGAATTTAGAACACGTATAGAAAATTATTTCAACAAATTACACAAGATTCAGTATTGAAAAGTAGTTTTCTTTTTTCCTGCAAAGTAATTGTATTTTAAATTGTTTGTTTCGGGGTTTTTTAGAAACGTAGATTATGTATATGAATTTAACAAAAGATAAATATTTGATACCAATTGAACATATATTTTACATGTAACAGTTTCGTCCTTTAAATAAAGAAACTAATGAAACTGACATTGAAAAAAGATAAGTTTACATGTTCAGTGAGGAATAAAAAGTAATACATTCCAACATTGCCAAATATTGACAGAAATCAACTTATCAGTTTGTAACAGACATGTATTTATAACAACAAAATTCGCTAATATTGTCTTTTTGGGGCCTTTTTAAGGAATAATTAAGATATGTAATGTGTAGATATTTATCCGTTTTTTTTCTATAATAACGTATAGATACCCGACACATTCAGACGATAAAGTAGGTAAAGGGCAGTAGCTACCACCAGAAGGCCTATACTCAACATGATCCTTGCCCGACAAGCACTGTTGTAGCACTGTTATAGGGAAGGGGTATGCTGTTGCTTATCATATATAAATACAATCAGGTTTAAAGGTCTACTTATTTCAAATATAATTTAAATGACACAAGGGCACATTTGAACTTCTATGTTCATATTTTGAAGTCAGTTAGTCCTTTAGGTATCGTTACTTGTAATGGTTCACCATAGATTTAAGGTTTTTCGGAATGGATCTTATCGAAAACTTGTTCATGTCCTTGAACGTAACCTGTTGAGATTAATCTTAACAGACACCGTTTAAAACATCATATACGCCTTGCCTTGAGTCTTAAGAAACGTAGCTAATACGCTTTAATGGCAGAGGGACCAGTGATGTTATTTGATTGTGACGTCATGGAAACAAAGTGATATTTTTGTAACGGTTTAGAAAACCTAGTAGTGTCATGCCAGGAAAGTGATAAATCACCTAAACGATAAGTGATGTCGGGTGAGTAAGTGAGTGAAGTAGGAGTTTTAGTCAAAATGGTAGTATTTCCGCCATATTGAGACTAAAACAAGTCATACATACATGACACATAAACTCAGAATACCTGTGTACAAAGGACACTAAAAACAACTAGAATATCACATATATAGATCTAAAACTAGCAAGTAAATCTAAAACTATAGACAAATGAATACAATATGTCGAAGATGATCAGGATAAATACCAAGAAACCATTCTTTACTATAACTTGGGTTAATCTCTCATTTCACTTACATAACGTAAACTGCACTTTAATCAGGTACTGTGAACATCCAGCGGAAGGAGCTTGATCCAGGACAGTGGGTGGTTTGTGGTGCGATCCCCTGGAGCGACATACCGTATGTAAGATCTTAAAGATGGCAATTGTCGTGACTGGTCTCCTCGAAGCCATAATAATACGTCTGACGGAATATGAATGTCAAAATGCCGGATTGTATCTCAGTAGGCTGGCACTCTGTAGAGACGCGGACTCGTCCACTATGCAACACACACGCACTTGCATGTCAATGCATACGTGCATTGTTTTTGACCGCGACATTAAACGCCATTTCATCGTATTTTTAACGTGATGTATTTCGAAAAGAACTCAAAATATAAAACTGAATGGTACCAGGGTATTTATCTTAATGGAATGATAATGTAATTACTGACCAATTTCCTGAGGATCCCTCGACTCAGTACATCCTTATAACATTTACAGGAGGCGCGACCAACAAAACACACGTACTTTTAGAACCTCTCTAACATAATTATCAGACACAAGGTACATATAAAAGATATTTGTTTCACCTAAGAACTAAATTTTCTATTACCCGATGCCTGGTTTTCGTCAGACATCACGTAGTTAGTATGGTCCAGACAGGCTGTTTGTTATCTGATCCCTTAAGTATTATCAGTAAGACATATGTAAAGTCAAAAGACATCATCTTGCACTCTGTTCCATAACACGTTGTTTTAGTGTTGAGTGAATACACTGACGTAGTGAAATCCGATTAGTTTTTTTCAAGTTGAATACTCTGTTTTATATCATGCTGCTTGCCTTGTCAGTTGTCAAGGTAATTATATAAACAATAGACCTTGGGACATTCAGAACGTAAAGGATGGTTTTAACAAAGGAGTTTTCCTTACGCGTACTTATTGTAAACGATAATCTATTTTGATAGATTTGATAAGAATTACTTCTTCTGAGGCCATGTAGGAGAAGAAAGCAATGGCGGGACAAATCAAATATACATTCTTCTAAACGCGTATGTGAGATCGAATCAGATTAAATAAGCATTTGGGTGCCTTGGCATTGTCAGCTCTGTAACGAGTATCTGAACATTTTATAGGAGTAAGTGACTTAACATTTAAAGTCACATCGGCAGTATTTCACCCATATCGGACATGTAAAAGTTTTGCATACATAATAAATACATGTAGTTAACATACAATCCTGTCATCGAGTAAAATAAAATACTATCACAGATATTGTTTAAAACTAGCTTGTAACCATATACGCGACAATACAATGTAGATTGACCAATAGAAAATAGATCGCAAAAACTGAAGGTAGATGTCGATATTAGAGTGAGTGAGTGAGTTTGGTTTTACGCCGCTATATGGAATATTCCAGCAATATCACGGCGGGTGTCGATATTAGAGATCGTGGGGACTTACAGTACTATTGTTACCTGCATGGACCCAATCTTGATTGGCACCATTAGTTAGTGATGTGGACAAATTTAGCCATGAATTAAACAATGTCATATTTTTCGATTAAAACGTGGTAGGAATAAATATACTTTCCATGATATGGCTTTACATATCCGGGGGAACATTTTGCATGAAGACTCTTTCACTGAAAACATCTGCAAACTAAACTTAAACAAAGGGCTGTCAGTGTTCAGGTCGACAATGAGTAGGGAGGATACAGCCCTTCTCAGAAACACTTCATCCTTTCATGTCAAGTGGCGTAAGAACAGAGTGGCTGCCACATCGTCTTTTATCCAACAGAACGTTCTGAAATCGCCTAAATTCAGGGCGGGTATAGAGCCAGACGACCTATCAGACGTCCTTTGTTATCCCCAGTGCACAAAGCAGCATGACTAGTTTGGTGTCAAGCTCGACGTCACTGGAATTAGACATTATGGAGAAGGGTTCACTGGTCGAACGAAAGTCAATTGGTTTTGTTCACGATGATTGTTTTTGTACACTCGGTCCACCATCACGACTTTCAATCTTGCTGAAATCAACAACAAAGGATAAAATGGTTACCCAATGAAGTTTGCTATTTTGACTTTCACAATATTTTGCTGTTTTGTTAGGTGGACAATTGACTTACCTTTGCGTGTGTTTGTGCCAGATGGATCAAGATACAATTTTCTTTTCCTGAACACCTGGTATCACCACTATGTGATAATGGCGGCAACAGCCAGAATGATTGAAATGGTGGAGATTACGGAAATATGTTTAGGCACTTTAATTATTTTTTTTAATCAGTCACTTTAGACTTTTTTATGTAGTTGATAGCCTACAACATAACTGCAGGGCTGTTGCATGTCAGCCTTTCACTTAGATAGGAACGTGAAAAGGTCTTGAGTGTTTTTGTAATTTTATAAGTAATATGAAGGATGATCGGTATCAATACCCCCACCCCCCAAAAAAGTTATAAAAAATACATTAATGTATGTCGTGTACACGGGTAATCAAGTGTGGATTATAATTTCCAAACGTTCTATGATTTGTTTCACGTACGGTTATGCAGGCTGAGTTCAAGCAGAAACCGCTATCTTCAAGTCCTAGGTGATAAGACATTCATGTAACACTGACGCGTGTAGTGAGAATTGTCCTATGAAAGGCACATGTGTCCATCATTTCTACCATCTAACTCTTTCAAGGTTAGCAAAGGGTTTAAGGCGGGTTTTCTATGTGGCAGAGCAATTGCAGTATACCTTTGTGTAGATATCAGATCCATAAAACTGTCATCGTATCCCACTTGCGTAGATCGACGCTCATGCCGTTGATCTCTGGATTGTATAGAACTGGTCCTGACTCGATTATTTACAGACCGCCGCCATACAGTTGGAAATTTGCTAGGTGCAGCCTTAAACAACGAACCAACCAACCAACCAACCTCACATCGTAAGCTTCTATGTGGTATTTGAATACGTGAATCAACTTATAAAATGTGAATTCCGGTGTGTCTGAAGAGTCCCGTCCTGTCCCTCTACACTTGTGCTGTGCGACGCCTGGGGCTTCTACAGCCGAAGACTCACATGTGTGTAGCATCCTTAAATGGAGTAGGTCCTGACACGAAAGGAGATTAGAGAAATCGTTACATATTCCAAATCTCGGAATCTCATACCCGGAGGCATTTTGCGCGGATAGAGAAAGCAGGTTCCTTGTTGCAGATCACTCAGGATAAATGGATGAGGTCTCCAACGACATTTAAGGCCTTAAAACCTAAGCAGTTTCCCCACACGCAACAGATGATGCTGCCAATAATTCTTTGGGACACAGTTGCAGAACATGTAAATAGCTGTGGGTTTTCCTGCCGTTTTGTACTCTGGTCGTAAATAGACGTACATATTGCGTGTAACTTGTAATTTGTTTCCTGTGAAAATTGACGTGCCTGTTCCTGAAACTGGCATGATATGAACTGTTTGTGTGTTTGTATTATGATAAAAATTTACCTGCGTAATTTTATCGTGTTGTGGGAAGCGAATTGGAATTGATGCCGCCTTTAACAGAATGGCATTCATTTATAAGGAGTGTCAGATAACGAGGAAGAAAAGCCCGCAGCGATGCAGATGTGAGACATTTAAAACTTCGGTAAATACTACAATCACACACCATTTTGTACCTCTGATAATAAGTTATGAAACTTATCAGAGTTTCAAGTGTATTAGTGATGATGAAATGCTTTACCTGTACAGTTTATTCTGTAGATTTGTTGTGTCTTTACATGTTCACCTTAAGGTTAATACAGGGCAAGCGCGTTTTAGCTGTTCCTAAAACTGTAATATGAACTCTTTGTATCTTGATGAAAACTTTATCTTTAAAACTAAAGCAGGTTATACAATGGTAGTAGATTATATAATTTATATAATTTATAAACTATAAGGGCTGATAAAACGTCTCACTGGTAGATTAAAACCAGTTTGTACTTCTGACTGAATTTAACCTGCGAGAATACAGACTGAAAAATGAGGGCGTTGGAATCGATTTGATGCCCTACCTCCATAATACACTATTAGCACTGGAATAATTATATTGCATATGTCCACTTTCATACACACGAGAGCATTATCAGTATAGCCCAATATTGTACGCACAATTTGATTTGGGCAACAACACATGTGTGAATAGAAAATAATTTACGTAGAATAATGTTCCTGCTTGACAGCTCTGTCATGATGTGATGGACAAGAGGTGTGATGTGATGTGATGTGATGTGATGTGACTACAACAAAGGTAGTATGGGTTCTTCTTAGCGCTAACCCATGTGATGTATGACACTGAAACCCACCGAGCAGTGATGAGTGGTATTTCTCCAACTATCGCCATTGCGTTATCGTTCCCGAGCAACCTTTTACGACCGCATTCGTCATATGCAGAGCGTCACATAAGTCAGGTAAACAACGCAGATACTCAGTTTAACAGTCAAGGGACACGCCAGTGTTCAGGATTTCATTAGTTTGAGTACGTCACTATTTCGCAAATCACTCTTGGGACCAGTATGTACCATTTTACACGACGCAGTGTACGAATATAAAAGGAGTCGGTGGGTTTGCGTTACAGTTGCGTTTATTAATGTCTTTACCGCTGCACAAAGCCATCCTCTTGTTTTTGAAAGCGCTTTGCAAATGATCGAAAATCCAGTGATTGGTATCATGAGCATCGGTCTACAGTAAGTGAGTGAGTGAGTTTAGTTTTACGCCGCACTCAGCGATATCCCAGCTATATGGCGGCGGTCTGTAAATAATCGAGTCTGGACCAGACAATCAAGTGATCAACAGCATGAGCATCGATCTGCGCAATTGGGAACCGATGACATGTGTCAACCAAGTCAGCGAAACTGACCACCCGATCCCGTTAGTCGCCTCTTACGACAAGCATAGTCGCCTTTTATGGCAAGCACATGGGTTGCTGAAGACCTATTCTACCCCGGATCTTCACGGGTCGCATCGGTCTACAGAATAAGGATACACGGAGATGTATCATCCCATTCCGAGAGGATATTGCTAACCATTCGATAGTGGCAGTCGCCTTTTACGACAAACAATGGGTAGTTGAAGATCAATTCTGAAAAGGACCGTCAAGGATATAAATAGCAATTTTACAGAAACAACACGGCATCCTAGACATATTCGCATGCATATCAGACAGCTAGAAGCCACACTCTTCCAATGTTATCATTGTTAGATTTCGATATATCTTAAAATAGATATGTTTATGAGTTCCTGTCAAGTTAGGATGATACCAACTTATCCTACACATATGGACGCATCCATCACAAACATATGCAAAGACAAGTCAGTTGATAACCTGAACAAACGGACACGGTGCAATATGGTACAAGTCAAAACAGGGAATTTCATCCGACATCACTTTTTTCACTTTGATGCGTCGAATGTCCTCTTCATGTGTACAATAAAATATTTGGAAAGTTTTACTTCCCTGTTTATTGGTTGGTTTCAGCGTTTGATGAAGATAGCTTCAATCAATTTGCGTTTCCGCCAGTCACTGATGTCTTTTATGGGGACTTCAGTTTCCAGACAATTTCATGACTGGGATTATTCATAATGTGTTAGGAAACCGCAGATTTTGGTGATCTGGATTTTGGTCCACTGAAGTTTTATGTTCTTCACACGTAGCTACTGGTCTGCCTGTCTCACCAATGTAGATATACTCACCACAGTCACATTTCAGTTTATACACACAGCCTTTAGGGGTTGGATATAGCGTGATTGCACCCCTTACCATTTGCAATATAGCAAAATTTAAAGGGTTTTGCCAGACGAGAAAGTGGTGCCATTTTCTTTAGGAGTCTGCTAACTTGTGGTTGGATGGGCCCAACATACGGGATGTTGATGCGGATGGGAGATGGTCTAGGTTTCGGAGGATCTGAACTTGATCTTGTAGTGTTTTCTTCATAGTGGTTACTAAGCAAGGTTCTTAGGGATTCTATCTGATTATTATTTTGTTTAGGATAAAATGTTTCCTTTGTTTATGATTATGTGTAGCTTTTTCTCTTCATGGCAGGTATGCAATGAAAGATGCAAAAGATAGCTTTTACATATGGAACTCAGTATTAGAATATGGATGTAAGATTTGCCCAAAATTTAGACATGTCATGTTTATATATTTTTAAACAATTTTCGTATACACGTAGTTAGAGTTTGGTATCCTGTCATCACAATATTTTTTTAGTCGAATATGGATTTATTATATTGTGAACACAATGTATAATGGAATCACAAAATGTTTCCGAATAAACGCGCACCTGGCTAAACGTCAATATAACGTTTTTGTCTATAAAACGACACAAAAATATGCAATGAACAAGACAATTCCTTTAAATATGTGTGCATATACATTTCATAACATATATAAATCATTTTCTGCACATACTCAGTTTACTTATAAGGTTGAATTAAACCGCCGTTCATTAACCTGTTCATATGAACTGCAATATTAGACTCAAATGCATTGAATATTGTACATCATAGGAACTAAAGTAGTTGCAGTTATGGCTACATTTGATCTTCTAACACTTGTAGTGCTGTTTAGAATATGGTGTACTGTGTCAATTTCTTATGTAAATATGATTCAAACAATCGTTCCCTTCAAAGAATAAAACACCGTAACCCTATATGCACGTAGCGCGATATGCATTGAACAAGGCTAAATGTAGAAACTCAAGCCGTTTCCTGATAAAGCATCTGAACTATACGCAAAATATACATCATAATACTGACAGTGTAATCGGAAATGGATAGGGCGCGACAAAGTTTTGCCTGTTCAACTTGACCTTCACCTCAAAGAAATTGCCTAATATGTACAAACAATTCAGGCGACATCACTACCGATGACGGATTTCTTACAAAAATGGCGGCTTTGTGGTTGGACAAGGGTACGGAGGATTTTGCGAGGACCCTTCCATTGATTCAGGGATCGTCGGCCATAACATGAGATGTAATGGCGTCACGTTGCACGGAAACTTTGACAATTTCATGAATTATCAAATCATTGCATTGTATTTATTTATACTTCTATTTTTGCCATTACGATACTCTTCCATGCATATTCCAAAGTTGTATTGAGCCATTGCAAGCAATGAATAGACGGAGGAATGTTGAAAAAATTCACAAAATGCCACGCAGTGTAAAATCGAAATTTGTCTTTGCTTACATTTCAAACAAGCGCAGTCTTTCGAGCACAGCGTTCGTTTTCACACCCAATATGTTTCTGGCCCCATTTTTATTCCAGACAGTTGGTAGTGGTGACAAAGACCAGTTGCAGTTTGATTCCCTAAATGTATGAGGAATCTATGATGCATTTTTCGAAGCTGAATATGAAATATTATACGTGATGGAATATGTCCTAATACTGGCCTCCGCAAACGTGGGATTTTGAAACATCGGTCCACATAAGTGTTTCCATTTAAGTGTTCATACTTCTGTGTTCACAGACACAAAGGTGTTCTGGTCCTCTTGTAACACGATATCACAAGCTTCATTTCTAGTGCTGGATGACAGCAAATGTACTTAAACTTAATGACACCAAAACAGAAGCAGTTCCCAATGGTACAAAGCAACAACTTGGCAAGGTCAAAACAGACTTCCGTACAGTTGCAGACGCCGATATCAATTTCTCTGACGTTTTTAAGAATTTTGGTTTCTACATCGACTCTTTCTTGACTCTTGATGCTCATGTTAACCGTTTGTGCAGGACCTGCCACTTTCACCTGAGATCCATCGGTAACATTCGGCAACATCTGACAACTGCTGCAACTCAAACCCTTGTTCGAGCTCTTGTTACATCGAGGCTTGACTCCTGCATCCCCTTTCAGGCCTCAGTTCTAACCTCCTTGATAAACTTCAAAAGATCCGCCCGCATCATCAGCAATGCTACTAAAGTTTCCCATATTACAGCCGTGTTGAAAGAACTGCATTGGCTACCGGTCAGTGCCAGATTCGACTTTAACATCCTCTGTCTGACACAGAAGTGCCTCAATGGTTTGGCTCCTTCCTACTTGTCTGAGGCTCCCGCACCCAACTTGCGCACACATACACAAGATTTACTGGTCATCCAATCTCACAAAGCTCAAAACTCCTTTGGATACCGCTCGTTATGTGAACTTTGGAACTGTCTCATTTTGTGCCTTTAAAAGCATTGACAATTTTAAAGTCCAGACCTCATTATTATTATTCATTTTCTTCCCGTATTTTGTATCTGTGATCGTGAAACCTCTCAGCCCATCAACTTGATGTGTGTTAAAAGTATAAAATTTCAGCTACATTTTAACTCACTTCAAAGTAAATGATATTGAAAAAGAAGGCAGAGATACAGAGCTTTCTCAGTGTTCAAAGCGAATAAGATCGGGAATTTCACCTATTGTGAAATACCAGCAGTGTTTATGAACTGTAATGAATTTGTGTTGTCCCCACTATAACGACATTCCCATTGTTACTAACGTTGTGATATCACTACGTGTCTATTATAACGAAGGCTCGCCAAACCATATTTCGAAGTTGCGTACCTGACATGTAGGAGGATCCGCTACATGAAGCTGCAAGGATCCGTTAATCTTTGGCTGTGAAACCTTGAGGGCTGACCTCGCTGGTTTAAGTGCAGCGGTAAATGTCTGTAACCTTAGTTCTCGCTATCTTCTATCACAGAGCCACATAGTGGGTTAGACAAACCCACGTGTTTAAGAGTTACCACGTTACACCAAAAGCTTTGGTTCGAGTCACAATTTACAAACGTGTAATCTCACATTTCAGTTGCCCCCTGTCGTGTTATTGTTATTGAAAATATTGGCCCTGTCAATACTTGTACTTTCTTTCGATATTAAGCTGACACCAGGATATAACGGCAATACTGTTCAAACTGTTAAAACGAATTCAATCAACTCTTGAGTAGATGAAGATGTCATCTTAGTTTCATGAGAATACATTAAACGTCAATATACCAAAGGCAACTTTCGTGTAAGCAAGACATCATATTAAACTGCTGCAGCAATATGTACAATAAGCAACACCAAGTGTAGAATCATTTTCTTAGAAGTGTACACAAATAGTGTAACATTAGCTGAAGTACTTCTGGGAAGTGAGTGAGTTACATTTTACGTCACTATTCCTGCGAATGAACATATTTTTCCTGGCTTACATCTTCTTTTTTATTCTTGAGTACAACGTTTCAGGAGCTTGTTCTTGCCCCATCATCAGGTAAAACAGAACAGTTAGTGTTGCTAACTCTTTGCTTTGACGACGCAATACATGTGGATGTCAATAGATACAGCTAACAGGGCTAATAGAATACATGTTTTAATGAATGACATAAAATGTCGATACTTATTATACAAAATTGTCGATAGATTTAGAAAAGTACAGAGGCACAATGCTATGACGTCACAATGCTATGACGATGCAATACATGTGGATGTCAATAGATACAGCTAACAGGGCTAATAGAATACATGTTATAATGAATACATAAAATGTCGATACTTATTATACAAAAATTGTCGATAGAGTTAGAAATGTACAGAGACACAATGCTATGACGTCACAATGCTATGACGATGCAATACATGTGGATGTCAATAGGTACAACTAACAGGTCTTCTTTAATAGAATACATGTTATACCGAATACACATTAAATGTCGATACTTATTATACAAAATTGTTGATAGATTTAGAAATTAATGTACAGAGACTTATTTATAGATGTATAGAATGTAAAGTAATAGCAGTGTATACATAGAGAAACTATGGTTTATACATGGGAACAGTGACGAGGGTAGGGTATTGTCTTATTGTTGTATGTACCATGCATTTCGGAGGTACACACCCTGATCCCTGTTTATTGCTGGTTTTGTGCGTTTGATGAAGATAGCTTCAATCAACTTGCGTTTCCGCCAGTCACTGATGTCTTTTGCGGGGACTTCAGTTTCCCAGACAATTTCATGATCGGGATTATTCATAATGTGTTAGGAAACTGCAGATTTCAGATCTGATTTGTCCACTGAAGTTTTATGTTCTTTCACACGTGTAGCTGCTGGTCTGCCTGTCTCACCAATGTAGATATCACCACAGTCACATTTCAGTTTATACACACAGCCTTTAGGGTTGGATATAAAGCGTGATTGCACCCCTTACCATTTGCACATAGCAAAATTTAAAGGGTTTTGCCAGACGAGAAAGTGGTGCCATTTTCTTTAGGAGTCTGCTAACTTGGTGGCTGATGGGCCCAACATACGGGATGTTGATGCGGATGGGAGATGGTTCAGGTTTCGAGGAGGATCTGAACTTGATCTTGTAGTGTTTTCTTCATAGTGGTTACTACAAGGTTCTTAGGATACCCATTCGAATATTTTGTTTAGGATAAAGAAGTTTCTTTGTTTATGGTTATGTAGCTATTTTCTCTTCATAAGTATGCAATGAAAGATGTCAAAAAGATAGCTTTTTTATATATGGAACTATACATTAGAATATGGATGTAAGATTTGTCCAAATAAAGACATGACATGGTTTATATATTTTTAAACAATTTTCGTATAAATGTAGTTAGAGTTTGATATCCTGTCATCACAATATTTTAAAGTCGAATATGGATTTATTAAATTATTGAAAACAATGATAGTGAATCATAAAACGTTTCCAACAAACGCGCACCTGGCCAATCAATATACATAATGTTTTTGTCTATAAAACGACACAAAATATGCAATGAACAAGACAATTCCTTTAAATATGTGTGCATATACATTTCATAACATATATAAATCATTTTCATTAATATTATCAGTTTTACTTATAAAGGTTAGAATTAAATCGCCGTTCATTAACCTGTTCATATGAAACTGCAATATTAGACCAAATGCATTGAATATTGTACATCATAGGAACTAAAGTAGTTGCAGTTATGGCTACATTTGATCTTCTAACACTTGTGAAAAGGTTTAGAATATGGTTGTACTGTGTCAATTTCTTATGTAAATATGATTCAAACAATCAAAAACTTTCAAAGAATAAAACACCGTAAACCCTATATGCACGTATGATATGATATTGAACAAGGCTAAATGTAGAAACTCAAGTCAGTTTCCTGATAAAGCATCTGAACTATACGCAAAATATACATCATAATACTGACAGTGTAATCGGAAGGATAGGGCGATTGTGTTTACTCTTGTTCAACCGACCTTCACCTCAAAGAAATTGCCTAATATGTACAACAATTGTATGACATCACTACCGATGACGGATTTCTTACAAAATGGCGGCTTTGTTGACAAGGGTACGGAGGATTTTGCGAGGACCCTTCCATTGATTCAGGGATCGTTTGTACATAAATATGAGATGTAATGGCGTCACGCTGCACGGAAACTTTGACAATTTCTTATGAATTATCAAATCATTGCATTGTATTTATTTATAATTTCCTATTTCTTGCTACGATACTCTTTCCATGCATATTCCAAAGGTATTGAGCCATTGCAAAAAGCAATGGAGAGAGAGAGAGAGAGAGAGAGAGAGAGAGAGAGAGAGATTGTTTATTTCTTCCAGAAGTCAATCCGAAGATTATTGATACATGGATTCAACCAAACAAAAACCAACTTAGTTTTTACAAACTTTCACAAAGGGTTGGCGTCACATGTACACAGTGTCTGCATTAAAATACAAACTCAAGATATGGTTTCAAATGATAGACATATGCTGCAAAGTTTATAATGACAACATGATATGTGTCCGGCACTAGGGATCGTGTGAACTGTGTATCTGCACCTTGGAGTGTTGACAACATTTCGTCGTCTTTCAACATTTCAAAATTTACATAAGTTTCAATCTGAGATGAGGAAATGTTATTTCGGAGTGGTAATAATTTTTCACAGTGTAGTATCGTATGGTTGTCATAATCATAAGCGTGTTTGTTACAAAGCAAGTATTCTTTTGAGACTTCATTTCGTGATGGAATGTTCAAGCATAATTGCAAGGCTGCTCTGTGTTCAAGATATAAAAATGCTAGGTTCAAAGTGTGTGATATGTCAGTGATGTATGAGCTTGCATGTAACGAGACAGTCTTCCTTACAGTTGATACTCTGTTCCCCATATTCATGTACTTGTTTGTTTACAGTTCGTCTCCACAGGTGTTTTGGGGGGACATGAACCACTGTATAAATAAGTATATAAGTAGTTTCTAAGACTGTATTTGCACAAGACAAACTGAAAATGTCCACAAATAGTTGATTTTCGGTGTGTATTAGCCAGGGAAGCACAGAATATGTGTTTTATGAGATTGTCAGAACTAGTGTTGCATAGAGAGCCAAAGAACTGGAGTTTACTTTTATCAATGTAACCAATCATGGTCCACACTCCTAAGTTTGCAATAGTAGATTCAGATGGAGATATCTTATCTAGTCCCTGCATAGGTACCGATGTGTGTTTTCTAGCAAACAAAGTTGCTACCCCTGAATGTCAAACTATAATGCAAAACAACCCCACTCTTTTCGTCTTTTAATTTTTAGCATATATTCATGGTAACTGCATGTTGAATTTTATCACATCTTTTTCAGACGCTGATCACAGTGCGGAGGGTTTCTGGACTTTTGAATTTCCAGAATTAAGTTGTGGCGTGTTTTAACTGTATGTAACTTCTTATCCACGTCCCATTGTTGCTGTCTTAATCTGTGTAATATACCTCTTATCGTTTGGTTGTAATCACCACACCACAGTAATCACCACAGTCGATTAAACCGACAAAACCCTTTTATATTCATAAGGAACCTCTGCCAATAGCATTGTCCACGGTATGATTCCGACTATAACATCAGTACACAATAACTCTTATGTGCCACGGTATGTATCTTCCTTAGCAATGCCGAAAGTATTTTTTGTTTTATCAGTTTGCATCTTAGTATTTCACTAAGGCATTTTAGCAGGGCGCAGCGCCATGCCCTTTTATCTTGCACCCTGCCTCTTTTTTGAGGCACCCTCCTCTTCTGATAAAGTTGTTGCAAAGTCCATGTCCAGGAAGAACAGAATATGAGACTGAGCACTATCAGTGTGTTCTTCAAAAGATTTCTGTACGAAGAATACAATAATTGATAGCGACACTTGGTTGTTTTTAGTTTTGTTTATCTTATGTTGACATTAAGTGAAATAACTGTGTCTTTAAGAATCATATGCATGGATAACTTGATGCTTGGAAATCTGGCATTGCATGCCCCTTTTGGAATAGGGGTGCCCCTTTTTTTGAAATTCTGTCGCCCTGTCCTTTTTAGATCCTGGGGGGAAACGCTGCATCCTTTGCAGGCGTCAACTCGAGTTGACTCCGTGTACATGTGTGTAAGTACTCAGTGGCCAATAGCTTAAAACGACAATAGAAGAAACACGCTCAACAGAATCGCATGACTGAATTGCATCCATTCTCTTCCCACAGAGGTTACTCGTTACATAGGAAGATATGAAAGGAGTAACCTCTGTGGGAAGAGAATGAATTGCATCGTGAAACCTTGGATCTTTGTTCTATAGTTCGCTTGATATAGCTCTTGCGTTGAGTAACATTCATTTTTGCATCTCATTACGCGGTCAAACTCAGCTCAAGCCACGTGTGTCCTCCAAACCAGCATTGGATGTTTTAGGTCGATAAAAGTTTCAAGGATGTTCGTCAACATACTGACATGGATAACCCAAGGCCGTTGATAGGTGAACAACCTTGGATATACACATGCAGAAGAAGCGATTGGTTCAGAAATCAGACACTGGATTGGCTAGGAGACTTATAATATATATGACCTCCCTCTGTGTGTAATGAGACCAAATGATGGCTTGAATGTATTGTATTTCTACAAGCTGTCGACATAAGCAATTCCCTTCCACTGATTTACTTACCTGAATAAGAATAAGAATAAGAACAACAGATTGTTATTTAGATCTATGCATATAGATTCAGAGTGACATAAATACTAGTATTCAAAGCAGCGTTATTCCTGTCAATGCACAATGCCATTTAGAAAGTGGTCAAAGGTGACGTGTTATAATATTATTTGGAATTCTAAATATAACATAATATGTTACAGCGTCATTTATGACATTCAATGGTAATGAAGTGGGACTTGTTTGTGTGGCTTCATTGATGCCAATGATTTCCTAGCATTGGAAACAGTTGATGATAGAATATGCAGTCTGTAAAGCTATGTTTGTTCACTTAGTTGCTAAAAACAAATGACTTCAATATTATTTTGCGTAGATAGCGGCGTGCACACCTTGCATAAATCCGATTTACACCGTGTGCACCCATTTGTGTCCGTTTATACTCCCTCAAATGCTGGAGTCAATTCTTAAATATAAAATACGTAAATGCCTAATGATGTCCCACCATATTTACCAATATAAATAATACTAACATCGAAACACTGATACCTTCAATAAACAGTTGTTAAGCATGTGTTTTAATCAGAGCTCTTATGTAATCATTACAATGATCAAATCATGTTACATCATTATTATAGTTTACTCTTCCCCACTCTAAGTGCACTGGACCATCTTTAAGATCGTCTCGAAAGAGTCCCCAAAGCTTCCAGTTGAGCTATCATTGATTCAGAATATAACTCCCACTTGAGAGTTATATGCTTAACTTGATTGCACTAATATTTTGGTTTGAATCCCGCTTCGTCGGGACCATGTTTTCTTACATTAAACTGGCACACCATGATGTTAGTTGGTTTGGTTTGATTGGGGTTTAATGCCGCACTCATAAGTATTCCAGCTATATGGCGGCGGTCGGTAAATATCGGGTCTAGCCCAGACAATCCAGTAATCAACAGCATGAGCATTAGTCTACTCAACTGGGATACGATGACATGTGTCAACCAAGTCAGCGAGCCTGACCACCCGATCCCGTTAGTCGCCACTTACAACCAGCATTGGTTACTGAAGGCCAATTCTAACCCGGATCTTCACGGGTCGCCGTGATGTCACAGGAGTATTGTTCAATGCGGAGTTAAACCCGACTCACTCACTCATTGTCATTTGTGTAAGCCCCTATTCACTTACTCTTATACGATTTTTCGTATCTGCACGTTGTGTTTCACTAAATTATACTATCTTTAACCAAAACGTATCGATGTGACAGGGTTAATAAAGATAATGTTTACGTGGACACCGACAATAGACACTTGAATATATATGATCGAAACAGAACAGAATGACTGTTTATTGGTATGCTGTTTTTGCGACCTTTTGTAACACATTATATTGCTAAATTTCTGTGTCATAAAGTATGTAATTGCTTGTTTAATTATTTATGTTCACACGTTAATGTTCTTCCCTAGCCTTTATCAGAGTTATATGATATATTTTCAAATAAGGTTCCCTATTACACAGACCTTTTCGTATGAAGATCGTGAAATTAGGATGCAATGTTCTCAATCTGTAACGGCCTGGATCGTTTATCATGTAACCGAACGCCCGTAATCGAATATTTAAACACCGAGGTGATATAGCTGGACCACTGACCGAGTCAACCATTCATACTTATCATTCTTCCACGCATATTGCTGTACCCGGTCCGCAACGGAGTTTCTCGTCAACAGATAGATATTATAAATAGACATGTACTATATCAATTCCTATTTTGACAAGTAAATATCTTAGTAATGACTGGTTTACTGGCCTCGGGGTTGGCATGATAACTGAAAACGTCCTTTTAAATAAGATTTCCCATTGTTGAGACTTGTTTTTACTCAGTCAATATACAAATATCTCGTGAAAGAGATACCCATGAATACAACATCACAAATCTTAGGAGTAATGATTTATCGTCCTTGCAGACACTCGTATTGCCAAACCAGTGCAAATGAACATGCTTTAGATAAATGAAATATCTTCTGCCTGAGGACATTTATACAGTTGTTCTATTTAGACTTGGTCTTACAAATCTAATGATCGATGAAGGTAGAAAACATGCTTTAGGAAAGTCTTTACGATTAAGCCCTTTGTGTAGCTCTGGAATTGAAGATGAATTCCATTATATATTTTTTGTGCCCAACTTTTAAGTTACTGCGAATAAAATATCTTGGCGAACATTATTGCCCTAATCATGTCAGTTTTACCGTTTTCGGTAATATCTTGGCTACAAAAAATGAAGCAATTTTGTCTGATCTTGCATTGTATGTACATCCCGCACTGAAACTAAGAAATTCTATTATATGATTATTCTACCAGCTCACTGAATGTAATATCCATGCATTAAATAATTGAATGAATGATTACAGCATAATGAATATGTTTACATATTGTATCTATGATTTGTATATAGTCCGATGGCCTTTCATGCAATGAAATGCTTTGACTTTGACTTGTGTAGAGAGCTGAGGCCGAGTGGCACCGGAGAAATTAAGGGAAACATGACCAATGATACCGGGAGTTGTTAACTAAGGTCGCCAGAGGGTGGACTGTGGCCTGGAACGGCATACATGTATTAATTACCTTAGGGCGATCGGGTGATTGATTTTTCACAGTATATTACACTGTAATCAATAGAGGTTCCCAAGCGTCGTATTTGATAAAAGCTATATCATTATAATCATAAAAATAAGATAAATATAGTTGGCTCCAAAGATTTTGAGTTTTCTTCCGATCCCGACTCTTCTTCTGTCCTTTCTGCTGATTGATCCCTTGTACACTTCTGTTTATGCCATTTTACAAATCAAAATCTGATTTACCGATTGAAATACGGAAGTTAAAGAAATCATTTAATCAGAATCAAATCAATAAATTGGATTGATTGTTTTCTGTCACTCTCAATGCGGACTCTCAGTTTTCCCTAAATCAACTGTTGCCTGTATGCACTGGAGGAACTTCATTCAGATTCAAATGAGAAAGAGAAACAAATGGGTAATATAATAAACAAATTCATTCACAGAAAAATCTGAAAAGTTAACTGTAACAAGAAAAATATCTCATGGGTAGACATTACGCTCCTCAGAGAAATCAATCACTTAACGTTATAAATCAATTTGGAAAAATTGAAAACAAAATAAAATGCAATAAAAGAAAAAACATTTTAAATCAGATTCTTGATTCTCTGAAGGTAAAGATAAATATTCGTACTGTACGAAAACAAGATAGATAAGAAAATCATATGTATAAAACCAAATAAACTTTACCACAATGACGAAAAATAGCTTATGGGTAATTCAATGGTATCAATGGCACTGATTGGAAAAGATCCACCATGGATTCCAATGAACGATTTCGGAAACAGCTGTGGTCTAAACTGCAACCTCGAGGAACCAACAGTAGCGGAGTACAATAATATTGTATTTGACAAAATTAAGTCATTTGTGTGTGTCATCACACCTCATTGCCAGAAACTAGTAATTAGTATACCTAGCTATCAGGGAAGGCCTGGAAGTCAGAGATGTACAAATCAAAATGATGGGGGTGGTGGGGATATTGGAAACTGTTCCCTTCTGTCCAAACACCGTACCTTCACTGTTTCAATTCTCTCGTGGATGCACCAGATGTCCCTCCTTGGGTCTCCAAATGACGAACAATATTTCTGCAAAGGACAGGTTTTTGACTGATCCCAAACATTCCGCCTTGTTACGTGTCTGAGTGCACAGTAAACATATTTGCAAGGTGTTTGAAAGACCTTGTGTTATTTACATAGTGCAGAAAGGAGCCTGAAAGGGATAGTGTTGTTTTTTTCAAGGATCAAATTTTAGTTTAAAAAACCTACAATCGCAACCTCTCAATGCGCTGGATTGACAACAGAAAAGCTGATGGTTTTGTACTGTACGAATGGATTTTGAGGTCAATAGACTGCATTGACCTCACTCAACGATAACCTGTTTTACTGAAGTCTTTAATGAATTGCTGATCAACTCAAACTGATATGTATTTGCAAAGGCCAACTGCTGACCTTTAAACCAATTTCCACCTGAAGAGGAATATTCATCTAGCGATTCAAGTTGTCTTTTTCATTTCTACCTGTAACTAACTCCGTTGAGCGTTTTGCGTTACCGGGATAAGGTTATCATCCTGGATCTCCTTAGCACAGATCCCCAACACGTCTTACCCAGCTCCTTTATACGGATGTTTTATACGGATGAAAATGAACTGCTTGCAAATATAGAATGGGCACTGAAAAAAACCCAAAATATTATCCTTGTCGAGTCCTTTTCCAATAGTAAGATGCGACTAACGGGATCGGGTCATCAGGCTCGCTGACTTGGTTGACACATGTCATCGGTTCCCAATTGCGCAGATCGATGCTCATGCTGTCTGGTCAAGACTCGATTATTTAGAGACTGCCGCCAAATAGCTGGTATATTGCTGAGTGGGGCGTAAAGCTAAACTCACTCACTCACTCCTTTTCCAATAACATGGGCAGGTGAAATGTAACATTCTTCAATTGAATCGGTGCAAGATAGAAGGAGGATCAGTCAGTTTACTTTTGGGAGGAGGTATTGACCATCTCGTGGAAGGTCAGGCCTATACGTACTTAGGTATGCAGGTTTGAGTCAAACTCTAGAATTCACATACAAATGACAAACTCTGGACAGACCACAAAGGTACACTTCCGAAGTTCAAAGCTGATCGCTTGTGACAAAGTCAAAACCGTAAATGCATTAAACTTTGCTCGTACTCTCATATTCGTTTGGTATTGTTGATTAGACAAAGAAACGAAGAGTATTGACAAGAAGAATCAATAGAGCCTACCACCCTCGCTTTTCCGTCAAACGTAAATATTTATTAATTCTAAGGGCATGATTTGATTAACGTGGAGGCTCTTCATGACAGACTTGTATTGTGGACGTTTGCACAAATCTTTGTCTTGTGATCCTGTGTCAAAATTCCTGATGAAAAGAAAGGATTTCTACAGCTATTGAAAACGAGCCAAGGATATTGGACAGAACATCCACAGCACTGTCAGCCAAGTGAAGTGCCGTATCATATCAATTACAGAAATGAGTGTCAGCCAAGTTAAGTGCCGTATCAAATCAGGTTTTCAAAGAAATGCTATCTGAACGACCACTGCGTCGACTTTAGGTGAAACATAAAAGGGGGGGTGTTGTTGTTGTTGTTGTTGTTGCCCAGGACCAGTCACTTCGTAACTCTTAATTGTCAGTGTGTGTTTTATGTCAAAATTCAACTATGGAATATCGATAGTGTAATGAATTTTATTGTAAATGGATACCCAGCGTTGGCACAGTGTTAAAAAGTCGATACATTCTTCAGCCACATGATGACGTTGCTTAGTCTTTCCATTACCTGGTTCGTCACGCTTGTGCCTTTGACTCAGAGGCCCATCCATGCATTGTATGACCCAGAGGGCGACCTAGAAAATGACAGCCTAAGGCATATCCGAGCCAACCAATATTTTTTTTTTAATATCATTACATTTTCTGTCCCGGTTCGATAGCCATGTGATTGACCAGATTCAGTAAGAACATGGCAATTATGCAGACCTCGCCTATGAAGTGAAATGTCTCACTTGCATCTCAAGCCAACTGTCGTCAGGCTCCCCAATGATCTCGGTGCCCTTAGTTTGGTACCTGCTGATCTCTTGGTTCCCGGGTTCTCCACTGGGAGCACACCGCTTCTGACACTCTGGGTAAAGCAGGAGGCGCCAGTGTTGGGGAATCTACATAAGTACTGGAATGTTTTTGGTGGGTTCGTCTAGGCAGCGCTTCCTGAAGAAGTCCCATTCGCTATCTGTTCAGCATATAAGAGGGACCAAGGGTACCTGATGAGCCTCACCAGCCTGACTGTGCGCCACGACCACCCGGCCTTTCCCTCTGCATCGTTTTATATTCATCTTTAAAACATAATCTTGTACTGGATGTTTTTCGCCCAAACGTATCTTTGTCTTAACATATTCTATTTTTTATGATGCCCTCTATTTTTTAAATAACATCGTCAACAGTTTAATCTTTGCTTCCATCAGTATCATATTGTACGCCAAAAGCGAAAAAATTATTTTCGAATACAAATGTAAATTGCGCACAAGCATGTATTGTTTTCAGAAACGCGAGTGAGTGAGTTAAGATTTTAATTCACATCGGCAGTATTTCAGCCATATTGTGACTAAATCAAGTTATAAATATATTAACAATTTAAAGTAAATTATAAAATTCTGTCAACGAAGGACAGTAAAACGACTAGATTATCACAGATAGAAATTGAAAACTTGTAATTAAATCTAAAATATTTTAACTATACATGACAATACAATATAATAACAGGCTATAGATAGCCAACAACTGAAGGTAGATCACCATACCAGGAACCATAGGGACTTACAGTACATTTGCTTCCTGCATGGACCCTAGCTGGATTTACCCCATCCCTTCAGCCGTTAGCAATTTAGAAAATCTAGCCATATATTAAAAGGACACGTATTCTAAGATTAAAAAGTGGAAAGTTTTAATTTACTTCAAATGATTTGGGACTTACGTACCCTCTCAGGAGGACAATAATTTTACAGTACTTTAACCCCCTTTAGGATACAGCCACTAACAACCTGAGTTACTAATTTAAACTGCCAATCATAAAATATTTATCTATTGACAAATCATTTAACAAATCCAATTCTTTTAAAAATGCAATAATTAAATGAGAACTTATATTATTTAAAAGATCCTTCATAGTTCGTGATTTGAAATAGTTATCCCTTGTGATGGAATATTCAACACAGTCCAGTAAGACATGCTTGACCGTGATTCTTTCATCACAAGGGATACAAAACGGAGGATCCTCACCTTTTAACAGATATTCATGAGTATATGTAGTATGGCCAATACAACATTGTCGCATGATGCAGAAACGCGAGTAAAGACAACAAATCCTTATCATTAGTTTGCTCAGCAATGCATCAAACACTGGCAAAAGACGTATTGTGCATACTGCGTGGATATGCGTCTTTACTCCAAGGCCATATGCCCATTTATAAAGGGATCTGGTATCGTTTCTCAAACTAATTTCAATCTTCATGTTTAGTGTGCACATTTGTGTCGTATGACTGCAATGTAATTGGTTATCCTTGTCATTAACGTCGGAATCAGCTGATCAGTTACAGACAAATGGCAAAGGTAGTGAATGATTTCGTTTAGACGCTCACGTTTATTTCAAATTTCTTTTGGTATTTAAATGAAGGACCTCTCCGCTGCTTACATGTACATACTGTTCACGGGTCTTCCTCTGAAGGCCACGTCCTTTTAGCTATGTATCTAACTGAGTGAGTGAGTGAGTGAGTGGGTTAAGATTTATAGTCACATCGGCAATATTTCAGCCATATCGTGACTTTAATAAATTACAGTGAGTGAGTTAATAAATACAATTAAATTATAAAAACCTGTCGACGAAGGACACTAATATAACTAGATTATCACAGATAGTGAATTAAAACTGTTATGTAACTGTAAAATTATTTATCTAACTGCACATAGCGTTGTGTTATGAATAAACTTCCGCTCCTGGTCAATCCCCCATCGTTAAAAGGAAGACGCTCTTTTTATGCTTCATCGAACGGCAGCTGGTATTCGCACAATGATGTTGTTGATTCATTTATAACAGACAAAGACTACAACGATACAAAATACTATGATATTAAACTACGGAGATTTCAGACTGTTATGTAACGATACGTGATGGAAAGTAAAATTTGAAATGCCAAATGCTACCCTCACGATATTTACATAATTGTTTTAATGTGGGTTACATCTTAATTTTCATCACAAAATGCTTCCATGTAGACATCAATATTTACAAATATTGATTTCATGGGGAGGAAATATACGAGGGGCGATCAAAAAGTAGTGAGTCTAACTATATTCTCGATGTCCAATGTTTGATAAGCTTCCAATTTATTTTGAAGGAATAATTAACATAGCCATGTCCAAAATTTCACACATGTGGGTAATGTGGTTAACGAGATATTAGTCCTTACAGCACATTGGGGGAAATATATACTCATGCCAATAATGGTTGTCACACTAGATTTAGACGGTGTCTGTTTTTTAAGGACACTCCCATTTTAGTCTTTCAAAAACATTGTGTCCAGATAGTGAAGCTGGCACTGTTTATGATACATTGAGATCTGACTCTTGTGTGACCTTTCAGTATTTAGTTTGAACTCTCATCATCATTTATAAATGAGTGAAAACATTAAAATAAGTTATGTCCTTTTGATGTTTATGCACTTTGATATCTCAGTTCGATTCTAGCGGACTTCAAATACACAAACATTTTCTTGCATATTTTGTTTCCTGAGGTTTGTGCTTTTTGGGGCTACCAAGATAAAAAGTCAAACAAAATGGGAATCGTGACGCTGGAACATAGCAAAATTAATTTGCTTGAGTGAGTGAGTATGGTTTTACGCCGCCTTTAGCAATTTTCCAGCAACATCACGGCGGGGGACACCAGAAATGGGTTTCACACATTGTACCCATGTGGGGAATCGAACCCGGGTCTTCGGCGTGACGAGCTAACGCTTTAACCACTTGACTACCCCACCACCACCCCAATTTGCTTGAGGTTGACAGATGACAATAAGAACAATGAAACATAAAAACAGCTGCATTTGTATCATTTTCTTGGTGAGGTTCAATACTTTTTGATCGCCCTTCGTAGATTGAACACTGCATGAATGTAGTGAGTGAATGAATGAGAGTGCTTGAATTGCGTAGGTGAATGAGCAGGTGTGTGTCTGTTCTGTAACAAGTGCATGTTCCCCTGTAACGCAAAATAACACTGACAGCTGTATGGATGGGTTGCGGAAACTCAGTGATAAGGTGAGCACTCAGGTGCTCAAGATAAGCTTAAGCATGCCTTGCTCTGACAATAGCACTGCCACTTTCACACGATTGCACATTTGCTGACAGCGATGTCGTAATTTTAGTAAATTAAAAGGACAGAAACCTTATTGTTTTTACTACAGTTTTACAGATGAAGATAATATGCAGTAGAGAGAGATCATGTGGTCAAAGTCAGGCTGGTTAAGCTCATCAAGTACCTTTGTTCCCTCTACACGCAGTCCAGACAGCGAATGGGACTTTTTCAGGAAGCGCTGCCTAAACGAACCCACCAAAAATTGTCCTAGAAATATGTGGACTCCCCGACACTGGAGCCTCCTGCTTTACCCAGAGTGTCTGAAGAGGTGTGCCAAAGTAAGGTGTGCCAAACTAAGGGCACCGAGTACATTGGGGAGACTAACGACAGTTGACTTGAGATGCAAGTGAGACATTTCAAAGGCGAGGTCTGCATATTTGCCACGTGTTTCCTGGATCTGGTCAATCACATGGTTGTCAAACCGGCACAAAAAACTCAATGATATAAAAAGAAATTCATTGGTTGGCTTGGATATATATCTGAGGCTGCTATTGTCCATGACGCCGTCTGCATATTCTGGGTGGCACCATTGAGTCAAAGGCACAAGAGTGACAAAGGAGGTACTGGAAGGACTGGGCAACGTCTATATATAAGGATATATAGACTCATTAACACTGTGTCAACACTGAGTATCCAGTCGCAAGGTGTTGGACAGTCTCATACACTTCATTATATAGTCCGTTTGGCTCTCAAGCGGACAGATGAATTGCAATCTAACTCGAAAACTAATAAACATATTATACTCAATGAAACGCTGATCATAATCAAAACATCAGACCAACTCTGTGATTTGTTTACAGAATTTATGTCCTAAAATGAAAACAGTTGTTTAACAAATTATCATTAAAATCAGTTCACTATTTGTTGCGAGGGAGGAGTGCAGATAAAGGGAAGGTCATAAAAGCGTCCCATTAGGACATGAATCAAACTGTAGGCCAGAATTACTGTACATACAGGTCATTGATCAGATCGGATCACTGTAGCTCTTGTAATCTTGTAGCTTTATATTCATTCATACAAACTTTACAGCACATGTTGTCACTAAGAACGGGACCAATCGATAACCTTTAAATAATTTTGTTCAACATATGCGTGAAGGAAAGATGTTCATTTCACACCATAGAACTGAGAAAGTGTTGAATCTTGTATCACAGAGTATAACGAAAAAGGGAAAACCAAAGGTGAAAACAGCTGCTGAACCCATAAATCAACGTAATTGTGACAAGATTGTACACAAAAATATTATTTGAAAGTAGGTTTTCTCGAAACCTAGCGTTACATCATAATGGAATTACGATGATTCCTCCTTACAGTTCTCCAAAAGTAAATGGTGATGACCGCTGCTCAAGAATCACTAACACTATGTTGGCCAGAACAGATGAAACAGCACATTTCTACTTAGCACATCACTTCTTTTCTCTGTTCTCTCTAATTTGTAACCGAGGATACAACCCTGACACTAGCTTTGTTTGATGACGTGACTAACATTCTCTTTGGTGAAACCCTACTTTGTGTGACCGAAGGTAAGCTATAACTAGATACATTCCAAATGTTGTTACCTAGTCGGGCTAGGTATGCCTGAAAGTTACTAGCCCACAAAATAATTCACTAGCCCGAAATTTGAATGTAGAAACTGAGCAAAAGATTGTACGAGAATACGATATTGTCGGCATGACATGCGTTTCATCATTAAGCTGCTGATATGATGAACATGATCTTGGATGATTTAAAAGTTTATTATAACGTAACAAGTCGTAGAGAGTGACATATTTACAAAATGACCCCATGAAAATTTACTAGCCAGTCGGGCCAGTGACTGTGGAGATTTACTGGCCCGACTGGATTTTTACTGCCACGTGCTAGCGGGCCAGTGGCTATTTCGCACACTGGTGGTGTAAACACTTATGAAACTCCGGTGGAAAGTAATGTGCACGTTTTAATTAATTTCTTGGGCTGTGAACTAGACCGAATGAAACTGCATTAGGACAATTTCAATTATGTTGCTGCAATACTATATTTTCATTTTCTTATATATGTCTTGTTGCGAGCAGTTCTAAGGTCGAGAAATTGCGTTTTGACATGGATGCATTTCCTCGAGTAGTAAACTGTTTGTTTTGCTGTTACCAGCCTCGTCTACCAGTAGACCTTACACAATGGCATAAAGCTACATAATGTTGTCTGCAACACTGCAACTTGGCTAGTTCCATAGATTTGACAAAATAAGGATTAATACAATGTTCACATTAGAAAGCTAGAAACATTAGACAGCGTTATGGAGTTCACTGTCAGTTCACGTTTACACGGCTGTGAACTTCCAAAAGGTGAGTAAGCATTTTCAATTCGATTACTAAACAGTTCGTTGACATTAATTTAGGTTACAAGTGGATGTATAACCGTATAAACTGCCCCCAGGTCTATTTCCTTCACAAATATTGACACACGACTCTGAGCTACTTGATACAAAGCCAAGTTAAACACATTGCAGGACTGCTGGGAAGGAAACTCGATCAATAGGGCGTCAAATGTCATCAGTTGATATGTTGTCTAAGTTGAACAAAATATAACCGGTGATATCTTCCTGCATTTATGTATACCTTAGGTACGTAGCAGGGAGTTATGATCAACATAGGCACTCAACAGAACTCAGATCTTATAATTCAGAGATCACACTACCAATATCTCAGAGGAAATGGATTCTACATTTCACAGTTTACAGACTTCGGATCCTTTGTTTCACAGATCTCAAATGGTATATTTTACAGACCTCGGATCCTGTGTTTCACGCGATCGTGAGCTCTGCAATTCATAAACTATTATATATGTACTTCATAAATGTAAGATTCTATACTGGACAAATTTCGTATCCCATATTGCATCGAACTAGGATCGTATGTTTGCAGTGCGTGCGTGTGTGCGTGTGTGTGTGTGTGTGTGTGCGTGTGTGTGTGCGTGCGTGCGTGCGTGCGTGCGTGCGTGTGTGTGTGTGTGTGTGTGTGTGTGTAACCTTAAGGCGTTGTTTCAGAGCTGCTTCTTGTTCCTTGACTGAGAAAATACCAAAACGAAGCTTGGAATCGTCTTAACCAAAAATAAAAGAATGTTGTGCAGAGAAGGTGTCATGTATTCAAATCCCTGTTCGTTTAAAAATTAGTCTTAATTCTGCGTTAATGTGTTTGGGACGGACCCACTGGCGGGGCAGTATGCACGTGATGGGTTTTTTCACTGGCGTCGTCACAAGGCAGGAGTACGCGTGTGCAGCATTTGGCTGAAATGTTTGACTCAACAGAACTCAGATCCTATAGTTCACAGATCACACTGCCAATATCGCACAGGACCCGGATCCTGCTTTTCACATCTCGAAATCCACATTTCAGAGACCTCGAATCCTTTGTTTCACAGGATCTCGAGTTCTGTATTTCACAAATCATGATATATGTATTTCATACATGTAGGATTCTGTACTGGACAAATTTTCGTATCCCATATTGCATCGAACTAGGATCTTATGTATGTATGTATGTGTATATTTGTAACCTTAAGGCTTTGTCACGATGCTCCAGAGCTGCCTCTTGTTCCTTTACCTAAGAAAACAGTAATCCATTCACACAGTTTTTACAGCCAGTTTGACTTTTAAAACAAACGGAATCACTTCCTGAGGATTGATGACTGAGGATACTTTTGCACGGAACTAAATATTTAGCAAGCTTTTTCTATTTACACATACACACACATACAGACACATGCATGCATGCACATTCACATCGCAATTGTTTGGTTTTATATAATCTCAAGTATCTGTACCCTCTGTAACAACCACCTTGTCCAACATCTGACTTATCACACTGAATCGCCACAATTTACCAAGAGACCTATCAGGCACGTAGTCACAGAAATGGTTCGTTAAAAAGTTTACTGCACAAGTAGAACCTATTAATGCTGGAGGAATTGCTAATTATAACAAATGCATTTCGGACTGTTATTCCGAGATTCAAGATCTAACATTATAGCCTGTCAATCACATTCGTTTCCTCGCATTCGGTAAAGAAAATAAGTCGACATATTATTTGACGTTGTGTGCTTACTCGTGCCTTCAATGTTGATTTTCAGCCACTGAATGGAGACTAAATCCAATCAGTGATCTTTTTACCAAGACCCTTCCTTGATCCAGATGTAAAGATATCACAAATGTATTCCCAAGCATTGACACTGGGGAAATTACAAAGCTTCAATCGGGGCATTTGATGCTATCTGTCAGACAAGTTATTCAAATTATTAGATTCAGGACAACTCGCAGTAAAACGATCAGTAAGCATAAGCCTCTGAGCTTGATGTAAAATCCTCTCGATCACTGACTTCGGCTCTTGAAGGTAAATGAAAGACATTGAGAACCATCAACGGGTCAAATGACATCATTAAGCATAGTCTCTTTTTACTAAACAAAGTTACAAACTGAACGGAATGTAAATTGCATTAGTCGTCGTTTCAATGGTTTATGTTGGTTATTGAGATACATGTTATTTGCAACAAGTAGTAACGCGAATATGGCACATAGTAGTTGACTAGTACCTGATCGAGGGCGATGACACGCCTTAACTGATCTAGGGTCGCAGTTATCGACTGCACATTCCCATTTTCGTTGATGCGTAGATGCAAATTTCAATATTTGTTGTCCTCAAATTAATTAGTTCATGTTATTATTGCCCATTATTTAGTGCTATATAAAGGTGGCGTGTGCATTGTTATTGGTTTCAGGAAGCTGTACTTCTGAGCACAACAACAAATATTCAAATGCCGTATTTGCCGGTTGCTTTAGTGGTGAATGAGTAGGTACAGATATATTCCGATTACGGCAATGTAGCAGACAAGAGCATCTCACATGCAGACAGTCATCTGAAGTTCCGTTAGTGTAATGACATTTTGCCGGTTGCTGGACAGTTTACTACAAATAAAGATAGATTGCTCCCCTCAAACTTCCCACCAAAAAGCGAAAGTCTTAAGTAGCAGGTGAATAATGCATAATGAGGGAAGTGTGTTGGATCAGCCAGGCTTTACACCAAAGAATTTGTCGTTGATTTTTTAAATTCAGCGAATTTACGAGGCGGTTACTGATGTGATCTAGATTACGATGCATTCATCATGATCTTCAGCCATAAATGAGATAAAGTGACCATTGAATTGATATACATCTACTGGGGTTATACATATGTAACGATAACATTGAAAAAGGAAAGAAACTTTACAGTAGCCGTCTCATTCTGTAATGTCTGCAAAATCATGATAAATGTCCATCATGTAGTAACACCATTATTAAGGAATGACTACGTAATCGTAATAAATACATCAAATTGAAATAACACTATTAAAACTGGAAGAGTCTCAAAGAACATCCAAATGATATATGGCATTCTAAAGGGACCTCGTGACTAACAAACAACAGAAAATTGCACCTATCAAAATCAAATAGATCGACAGCTAGAACAACAGTATTGATACATGATTCTAACAGAGCTGATACAAGAATAAAGGTCCTAGTTATTACCCGGGCTTTATAGGGCACCCTCCGTGCAGATGGACTACCCGAGTCCAGATAAACTCTCTCTTTGGGAATAGTGACATGGCACAATTTGCACATGACACAATTCTCAAGAAACAATTACGAAGTGTAACTGCTACCAATACCAGACTGCAAAATACAATCTGCCCCAGGTGTTAATCAAAAAATGGAATACGATTCCAGGTCAGGCATTTGATTTGACAACCAAACAAGTTGTGCAACAAACTTAAATAACATATTGCACTCAGCAATATTCCAGCTGGCGGTGGTTTGTAAATAATCGAGTCAGGACCAGACAATCCATTGATCCACAGCATGAGCATCGATCTATGCAATGGAGCCTGACCACCCGATTCCGTTAGTCACAGTGACATGTTATGTGGGTTGTTTTTGGGCGAACAAAGATCTGGTCACATTGCCGATACTTGTTTTCCACGGATAATGATGTAAATAAAAAGGAAATTTCGTTTGTTGTTTTACGCCGCAAAGGCCAGTTTTGGCAAAATGTAAATAATCCAATTTGAACAAGACAATCGAGTGATTGAGCATCGAACTTCCCAGTTTGGATACGATGACATGCATCAACCAAGTGAGCGAGAACCCGAACCTGTTAGTTGGCTCTTACGACATGTGTCGCTGAAGATGAATCCCAACCAGGTTCTTCACTTATCTGTCAAACTGAGAAAACTAAATCACCTGGCTTGCAAGAGAATAACCAAAATAACAGATTCCGTGTGATGTAAAGGCCACAATAGCTCGGAAAGTAATACAAATGGAAAAGCAGTGATGACACCATGTGTTCCCAAAAGGGTTAGCATGTCCCGTTCAACTGGTGGGTGGTGGTGGTGGTGGAATTGGGTTTAACGTCGTGCTTGAGAATATTTCGCTCATATGACGACGTGCAGGCGTGTGTATGTGTATGTGCGGCTGCTTGTACTAGCCCAGACTGAAGCAGGTTTTATAGTGCTAGCCCACTGAGATACCATGCCGCAGTGAAACATGAATACCCCACCCAGACACATTATACTGACTCCGAGCCGACCAGTCCTTGTTGTACCCATTAATGCCGAGCGCCAGCCAGGGACCAACAAATATATTATATTTTAACGTCTTTTGGTATGACGCGCGGCTTTCCGCACTCCTCAACTGGTGGGAGACACTGTTCATTGAATTTGCAAGACCCAAGTATCACCGCCTGCACCGAGCAAAAGTACTCCTCCCATGCGAGGGCGTGCTGGTACAGCCCATGTGATCGATGGACCAGAAAATACGGAGACACAAAAGTGCATTTACTGTGTTTAGTGAAACAATAAAAACGATATGGTGATTTCAAATTACTTATGTGAAACCCACAAAGAACATGTTTTACACGAAAAACACTTCCATGTGGAATTCAGGCAGGTCCTAGCTCTCGTTATACACTACTCACACTTTGCTAAAGATCATAAATATTCAACATTGTAGTTAAACGTAGATTTATATTTAAAATTGTATTCATTTACAACAGTTACTGGATAGAGAATAATATGGTAACCGCTCTTTAGGCAAATAGTCACTTTAATCTAACCTTATGCACTTGATACATGTGTAACCATAAAAATGGTTTTCATGCAACCATTCAACCATTTTTCAAATCATGGAACGAGTCATTGATGAGTACACAACACCTGATAATAGCAGGTTTGGGATCCACAAGATGAAAGGGCATACTGAAACCTAGGATCCATGCTTACAATAAGCTTAGATATTTAAACAAAATTTAACCCCACATCATAGTTTTCTGTTGAATCCATGATTTCATCCTTAGCGAAGTGTGAATAGTTTATAATCGAACAACAACAAAAAAATGCACTTCACTATGAATTCCTGTATCCTCACCTGGTGGCAGTCTTCGTTGTTGCATAGACATAAAACAAACCAGAACCATGCGTGACATGTCTTATTCTTATGTCACATACTTCTGAATTTTCCAATTGCCGTTCAACTGCTTTTTCAAAATGTTTAAAGGTCCTATGTTTGTTGTCACGTGGATGTGTCTTTGGAGACAAAGGTCAAATTATGTGCAGTTACATCAGTTTGACGTATTCAATGGAATGGTGCAGATGCCATAGCTTCGAGAGTGTTTTCAGATTATTATTTCGTATTATTATTCAAGACATACGGGTGTCGTATTAGTTTATTACTCGGAAGAACTTCTGGTGTGGGTAATTAATTGTGTATTTGCAGTATAATACCACCTAATTATTGTACACCTGTGCAACGGCAATATTATATATGTTTTCGGATATCTCTAAATATGATTCATTCAAAATGACATCACATCAAAATCAAAATCAAAATCACATCAGTTACCAATTGGCAAAAGTGTTAAATACTACTCAAAATGGAGATCATAATATAACATGGGCACACAGTCATGTATGTCTTGACAAGACATCTTTGGTGTTATTGATACGTATTTGGCATCCATATTAGTGTTGGGAATTGGTTAAAATCTCATAATTGATGATTGGTTCATTACAACCGATCAATCATCGAAAATAATTGGTTATCGTCATTTATGAAATTTTCCTGGTTATATTTGTTAATGCTCAAATAAGGGAAAAAAACATGTAGTTCTTTGGGGTTTTGGGCGCAAAATTCAATATCTTTAAAGGATGACTAGTATGTTAGGAACATAAATTTCTTAGAGTCTTAATTTCAATCATGACTTGGAATGAGCTTGTAGTGCTTATGAAATGTAACAGACAAAACCAACCTTGTGAAACAGATCGTTAATGAAAACAAGTGTTCCATAATTGTTTGTGTTCGATTATGAGAAAACATGATCGATTGCTTGGTCCTTTTGTCAGTGCGACCAATCTTCGATTATTTCAATTAATCGGACCACCACTAATCCATATACAGGCCAGATTCGCTGACTTGGTTGACAAATGTCATATATCCCAGCTACGTAGATCGATGCTCATGATGTTGTTCACTGGATTGCCTGGTCCAGTTTAGTAGACCGCTGCCATATAACAGGAGTAGTGCGGAGTGTGGCGTTACACAACACACAAAACTGACCGGAAAATCAAATGATAATGAAGGAGACAATCTGACGACACGAAAGCCCTATATGTGTGTATGTTGAAGACATTCTGTTTCCGTTTCTTCCCAATATATGCGAAAACATCACTCACTGACTTATCCAACTATAAAGAACATTCATTTGGTTCATCTCCCCAGAGAGAGCGTTTTGAAGCAGAAGCTGCAACGGTATCATGATGAGTTTAAAAGTGTGTTGCATAAATGTTTCTGACAAATTATGTTAGTGTCAGCTTAAAAACCCCAAGCTCAAGCTATAATCATGGCAAGCTGAACTAATAAATGCTGAATAAAGCTGTTATCTATGTTTCAAAACAAACCCTATGGTATACGCGTATGCTACAACAATGTGACCTATGATCTTTTCAGAAGACTGTTGGCGCTGAATATGTCGCGTTAATCTGGTTATCTAATACTTTTAAGAGATGCAAACAATTTGATGTATTCCAAGGTACGTTTCTAAACTGTTATTATCATCGTTATGGCTGTGTGTTTTATACAAATTATTACTTCAGCCCAAGAATCTGGGGAAATTAATCTTTGCAGGATGTAATCACACAGAAGAACACAAAATATTTTATCATTGAATATGTAGCTACCTGTTAATTATACAATGGCCTTATAAGGTGTTAATTCATATATTGCGTTTAGACATTCTGTTCTCACAATTAAATGCCAAGCTTTGATACTCTTGTCTCTGAGGACGTCGTTCCTGAAAGTAAACTTATCATGCATATCACTTTTCGAAGATCTTGTGAAGTGTGTCAAGAGGTTGTGTGACAGTGGTGCAACAATGACTGAGTGAGTGAGTAAAAATTGAAAGTCACATCGGCAGTATTTCAGTAATATCTTGACTGTGTGCACCAATGAGTGTACCGAGAAAGTAAATGTCACTGCTATATTCTCTAATGGATAGAAATGCGTACGTTATGCAACGACTTGCTGTCACCTGATCTCGTCGACAGTTTACGGCAAGCGTTATTCCTCTTTTGTCAATATAAGATAACAATGTTTGGAGAACATTCGATTATGACACTTTTGACATACATACAACTCAAATTGCCAAGTATGTATGTGTATCAAAATCACTCACAACGCCCAGTGATGTTTCTAAGAAGTGTAATGCCCCCTCCTCCTCCCCCAAAACAGGAACAGCAAACAAAACAACAACAACAAAAATCAAACGTCCATATGTTTGTCACCGACATGCTCACCCTTTCCGCTAACAAGTCTATCGCACAAGTTGATAGTGAGTCAATAAAATATGCTAATGGTATGGTTAGGATCGCACAAGGGACTTTACTGTCAGCAGAGGACCGGTTGCCTGTATGTAACCCAGTGATAGCATCGGTATGACCTGACGCCGTATGTGGACAAAGATGTAGCGTGTACACATATGTCATGGAATATTGATATTAATACAAGTATTGGGGCTAATCTACCGCAAGAGATTTAAATATTAGAGAGATTCATTTGTAAATTCAGTACTTTTATTCATCACAGGATGTTCTGAGCAAGATATTCGAGCATCAGTTTCAGGAAGAAACACGATGATTAGAGTCCAGTGTAAGGAGTCTTGATGCTCAACGTTCACAGTGTTTGTGCTGCATCAGTTAGTGTGGGATCAGATTAATTCAGTGTCAGATGTATTAATTCACAAACTACTTAATTGTGGTGGCACGGCTACTCTTCAAAGGCTGAGACTGAATCATTCACACTCTAATATCACGGGTTTCTTCTCATTTGCTCTGCATCCATGAGATATGAGGTCGTGGTGGTTTTGGAGGAACTACAGATGAATATTTTGAGAAACGCAGCATCAGACGGAACAAAAATTGCTATGAAACCCGAAAGCAGATAACAACGTATCATTCCTAACGCTCTTCTTGGAGGCTACAGAGACAAAAACTAAAATCCAGGATACAGAATGGCTTACGAGTCTATTAAAGTGGTACACGTAAATAAACCTGTATGTCTAATTTAACCTGTACCAAATAAAGTTAGCGAATCGATGGCCCTTGGGGTTCCGTGTCAGAAACCGATTAAACTGTTTAAGAGACAGGCGTCAGATTAATGTATGTTTATAACCTATTGCTTAATCATGTCTTACAGCAGACATCTAGATGTAATCATTGGTAGATGAAACTCTATTCCACAACGATGCTTGTGCGACCGCATAACTTAAGTCGAGAGTAACAAGGGAATGACTGATATGTGGTAACATTTTGCGAGTGAGTGAGACTTCAGTGAGTGAGAGTATGTATGGTTTTACGCCGCTTTTTAGGAATATTCCACGGCGGAGGACACCAGAGATGGGCTTCACACGTTGTACCCATGTAGGGAATGGAACCGGTGTCTTCAGCGTGACGAGCGGACGCTTTATCCATTAGGCTACGAGTTATGGGGTCAAATAATATTTATTTTCAGTTATTATTGAAACGTGCCCGTGGAAATATGACAAAGACAGCTGCTGTCAGTAGGTATTCAGTTTAGGTTAAATGTAGTTTAAAACGGTAAACTATTTAGGCTGAGACATTAAAAGTCTGTCCACCACTCCAGTGTGTTGGCAACGAATATACTTGATAAAGGGCACTTAGTGGACAAAACCTCAAATACAGCATTTCTAAAAAGAAAATGGAGAATTACTGTAGTTTAGTAGTAGTGTGTGTATTATTTATCTTGTTTATTACCTCTGTTATATATTTATACCAAACAACATAACATAGTAGCATTGCATGTACTCTCGTCCAGAATCATTCATCACTGTTAAATATTGGTCGATTGGCTAATTCGATTGGTCTAATTAAAAGGAAACACACGGCACCTCGTGATGATGTCAATACCTCAATGGATACAAAACTGACAAACAACCCAGCTCTGTCCGAATATCAGCATCTGTCATTTTTTTAACAATGAAACACGCGTCTTTGATTGAACGGCATGGGATTGCGTGGGTGTAGATGTTTGATATTCATAAACACAATGTTATTTCCAGCTGAGATACACGATCTGAAAGGACGTGGCCTTCGGGGGAAGCTGTCCCGGCTGACACGTGAACAGCACGTACATGTTAGCAGCTAAGAGTTCCTTCATATAAATATCATTTGTCTATTACTAACCTGTTGATTCCGATGTTACTGAAAAAGGATATCTAATTTATATCGCATTAACACGAACAGTTTTTTGCACACAGAATATGGATATTGAGATTAGACGGTTTGAGAAACGATACTATATCACTTTCTAAATGTGCACATGACGTAAGTAAGGACGTGTATAAACGCACTTAAGCATCGAGCGTGCTGTTTCAATGCTTGGTGCAATACTAAAAACACCTATGCAAGAGCGCCTTGAGCATGAACTAGTTGCGTTGATATGTGCGCTATATAAATATCCTATTAAAAATAATAATAATTATGATAAAAATGTGATATGTTTTCAACAAGTATGTCGGTCGGGGAGGATTGCTGTGTAACAAAACATCTCAATCTCGCCTGAAGGTAATATGAGTTCACTATTAAAAGCCACACGCCACCCTTTGGCGACTATAATTAAGAGCTCTTGCTGCTCGTTTTTCCTCACCTTTAACGATTCCTCTCTTCCCTTGCTTTCTACACCCTCTTGCCTATTCATAATAACTGTCACCACTCCAGTACACCCTGCACTTGCCAATTACTTCTCTGTCCTGTCCCTCCCCCATAATTCAGCTGTATGTGACCCGTGACGATCCGGGTTAGAATTGATCTTCAGTATCCCATGCTTGTGGGGATCGGGTGGTCAGGCTCGCAGACTTGGTTGACGCATGTCGTCGTATCCCAATTGTGTAGAACGCTGCTCATGCTGTTGAACACTAGATTGTCTGGTCCAGACTCGATTATTTACAGACCGCCGCCATATGGCTGGAATATTGCTGAGTGCGGCGTAAAACTAAAGTCGCTCACTCACTCATTCAGCTGTATGTTGTATCTTGTTTGTGGTTGAGCATGATCATCGACCTGCCCAATGGAATACGATGACATGTGTCAACCAAGTCAGTGAGCCTGACCACCAGATCCCGTTGGCCGCCTCCTACGACAAGCTTGGGTTGATGAAAACCAATTCTAACCTTCACGGGTAAGCGCCATTATCACTTTCACACCCAAACCCATTTTCCGACTTTATATTTCTTAACCGTCCCCTGCACTCAAGTGCTCCCAACTGACTGATGTGCGGACATGCTGGTCAACAAAATACAGCAAATTATGGGAAGTTAGACCCATGGGCACGTCATGCCAAATGATGTTAAAAGATGGTACATTAATGCTCGCACGGTGAAAGAACAGATGGTGAGATGCACGTATGACGTACGGGGTTGACCTTTGATTTTTGATTGGATAATCATGGTCACGCCACTAGGTCACATTCATCCGAGCTACATCTCCATCATCCCTTTTTACAGACAAAACATCAGTTTCGAATATGCTCAAAAGCTGTACAACTAAAAAGGTGATGTTTCTCCTATATGGGGAATCATTAACATTAACTTACGTACCAATTGCAGCACCTGATACTGCTGTCTTTATAAAATTAAGAACTTCGTGCTTGTACGCATGCACTGGATTGCACAAAGTAGTGCGCAAGCTTTTTGTTGAGTCCTTTACTGGGCAACGTCTTTCTTAAACTCTTATCGGTTCGTGAAGACAAAATGTAAAATAATTACTAAAAAAATGTAATGTATGTAAAACATGGCTAATAAATACCATGCCGCTTCTCGATAAATACCACAGAATATTCTACATTTATCACAATCCCTGGCATTCAATATTCATGAGATGAAAAGTCGTGTCCATTGTATACTGTGAGTGGGCTGTTGGGTTTCTATGTCTTATTGTGGTGGGTATTGCAGTTGGCTGGCAAAAGAATACCTTACGTCCTTACAAGTACAAACGGCCATTTCATCCAAACATCATATACCCCCTTCCCTTTTATACAATGTCATGCTTTATAGAGCATTTCAAAGACTTTATGGACCTAAAATCGAGATTGCTCAACCCCATTTCACCTTTCTCTCCAATTCGTGTCACCCAGTCTAGCACAGACGGTCTCTTATATCACCCGACCGTTGGCTCAGCAGATGCATTGAGTTCATTGATAGCTACAACCTCGCTGTCCATGTTTGTCGGTGAAAGCTGCCTTGAAGGAAAATTTCTGAGAACGGTCTTGAAAACAATCCAATAAGTGTCTTCACGCAGAAGATATATCATTTAATTAACCCCTATTCACGTTCCTTGGTTTGTCAATATGAATATTTCCAAGGGTAAAAAATCATTACCCTTACATTGCAGATATCTTGTTCACGAGAAATATGTACATTGACTGAGAAAATACAAAACCTAACAGTGAGAAAGATCACATTTATACCCCAGCCCTCTGAATAAGTCGTTACTGAATAAGCGATTGTATAAGAATTTTATGAGACTGTCCAACACCTCGCGATTGGATACCCAGCATTGGAACTCTATATATCCTTGAGCGACATGATGACGTTGTTCAGTTCTTCCATTACCTCCTTCGTCATGCTTGTGCCTTTGACTCCGAGGTCCATCAATGGTACGAGCCAGAACATGTAGAGGGCGTCATGGACAATGATAGCCTCAGATATTTCCAAGCCAACCCGACCGTCGACTCAACAGACGCATTGACTTCTTTGATAGCTACAACCTTGCTGACCACGTTGTTCGGAGAAAGCTGCCTTGAAGGAATATTTCTGCGAACGGTCTTGAAAATAATCCAATAAGTGATGCTCATGCAGAAATTATCTCATTTAATGAAGCCCTGTTCACTTTCTTTGGTTTGTCAATATAAATGTTTCCAAGGATACAAATAACTATTCTTACATTGTCGATATCTTACAGTGTTCACACTGATTCTGTGACTGCACATAGATTCCGTTCAAAGTAACGTTCCAAAGGTTCAGCCAGTGCTGAAATTTGAAGGAGGGTCAATGTCGTTATGAAGGAATTTAAATTCATAATTGATATGTTGACACGACTGTAGGACCTTATAAATCTTAATCTGAAAATAATGAGTGTTTGTAACTGACTGTTCGTGCGAATGTCACTTCAACCACGGAATATCTTGCATATGAGGTGTTGAAATCTTACGGCAGTACTTTGTTTTGAAAAGTGGAATGTTCATGAAATGTGGTAAGCTAGACAATGAACACTTGTACACATGCGTTTGTATTAAATCTCTCAATTCAGTGACAAAAACAAAATTCATAATCAGTTCTCTGTGCAAAGTAGAGTCCATTGTACGATTTTTCATTGCAGAAGTACACTCTGAAAGAAACTAACAGCACATGGAATGAAGATCTGTCCTTTATTAAGTACAGTGTGCATGGACTGCCCTTTAACAACAATGATGTTGTACGATTATTAAGTGAAGGATCAACAGAGATGTCTTCTGCGTCTCTTTACGTTACGGTATCAGGTGCAAGCAATAGGTTTTCTAATTTAATTATATGGTCCTGTTCTATCAAGTCGACATGTAAGTATTCGGTGAAACATACTTGAAAACAGGCAATGGCGTTTCAAACTGTAACTATCAGATTCTAACTTAAGTGATTCACTTACGACAAACACTGTGTAGGGAAACGTTACCGGATACAATATCAAATGCCTGTGAGAAAATATAGGGTAAGGATATTATCTTAATAAGTAATTTAATCTGGTACTTATATCATTTCTTAGAAGTCATATATTGCATATTCACAGGGCCGTGTATGGGTCGTGTAAGTGAAACATCACAAGTGTCCATGTCATCATAAGTTGAAATACAATAGTGTTTAGCAAGGATTACAATTGTCACAAACACGCACACACTATGTGTGAAGACCATTCCTGGTGTCCCCCGCCGTGAAATTGCTTGAATATTGCAAAAACAGGCGTACAACTAAACTCACCAACTAGTTCAGCTTGTTTGTTCTTCGACAGAGCACATCACGCGCAGACTTAACCCACTTCTAAGGTCATTCAGTTGGTTGATCGTCTCGATTGGTCTGTGTTTGGCAAAGGTTTCTACAGCATTTTAATTAAATGAAAATTATTATTCATATTGGTTACTGATCAGGCCAAATGTTGTTTTTGTTTTGTATATTTTAGAGAGCCAAACCCCTAATCCTCATGCGCAAACTGAATCAATAACTTTCAAATAACATTGTTATCCACGTTTCTAAACATCCATAATGACACGTAATTCAACAATATAATATGTGATACCCTAACCTATACTAAACTTCTTGAACGTCTGGTAATAATAATATATATTAATTATATTAACATGAATCTGATGCTTTAAAGAGATGTTAACTTTTGGCAAGACAATGGATTTGGTTTATTCCACGATGAGTTTTTGAACTGTCATAATCATCTATATTTATGTATTTTTTAATTTTTTATATATTTTTATATTGAAATATTATTTTTTTGTTCCAACTATTAGGGGAAATTACTCGTCCCGATGTAATTAAACAGTAGAACTCATCATGGAATGTGTAAAATTCTAACAGAAACTGATAATTCTATCACCGACGACCTTATCGAACTTCTGTACTTTTTGTGTTGCTTTTAGAATTTCAGTTCTGAAAATGAGATGAGCAGTTTGGATGTTTTTTTCCCTGGAGACACAATTAAAGACGTCGTAAACGACAACACAACTTTGGTTGGCAAAGGTTATAACATGAGGTAAATTACTTTTCGATGGCCTTCTCAAGGATTTGTGTGGCCCTTGTGTAATTGATAGTGTACTTAGAAACTAAATGTCAATACGATCTTCTGTAATGTACGTTGTTAAAGGTCACATGCAACCAAAAAATCAAACATAATTAAAACACAATTATCACTTCTTCATGACATATAATATGCATTGCTGATTATGAAAAAACAAATAAACAATATTATAAGCGTATAATCGCAAATCAAAAGTGCAATATTTTGTACTTGGGTTTACCTCCCTCGAAACGAAGCAGCCGGGATACCGAACCCAGTCAGAGCGGGTGGGTGTGCACTCAAGTGTAACGGCTGGTTCATTAGCAGATGCCGCCTTCACGGCTCATTGTGTGTGTATATATAGAGATGTTGGGTTTTGTAAATACATGCTCATTTTTTTGTGTATAACATTTTGCAATCAACAGACATCATAACATGTCATGTGTTCAAGTATCACACCTGCCTGTCTGTGTAATTACATAATGTGACAGAGACCGAACTCGGGCCATAAATCAATGCGTTTTGTTTATGGTGTATAGCCTGATTGGTGTTAAGTTCAAATTGCATGTGGTCAGTTATCGCAGTTGTGTATTGAATATTGTCATTAGCAGACAGGCAGGCAGACATAAGGTGTCAATAAAACAAGACATTGAGGTTTGTCTGTGACAGCGACATATCTATATCACAGTTAGAAATTCTGTCAACGCTAAATAATGACATTGCTTTTAAGTATCGAACTGAGAAAGTGACTCGGTAAGAAGAACGTGTGGTGAAATAGACAAATGAAATTATATAAACAGTTTATTTACTGTCATAACATATAAAAAGCTCGCGCCTGTGAGATATCAACAAAACATTATGAAAATAGCTCACACCAAAGCCTTCACCGAGTATTCACCAGACAGCCCGCTTCCAAGTTGCGCGAACCTATTTCACTGCGCACGTGCTATGAGCGCAGCCCAGCTGTTGAAACCCGTATTCCCCAGAAAAGTCTGGGGAAAATTAGTGAAACGTTTGAACTCCGATTTCGCGCGTTTTTTTTCATCGCGTTATTTTTCAACTTTATAAGTTGAATTTGCATTTTTGACGCTTTGTTTCGGTAAGTCCATACCGAAAGGTATCAGAATCTGCAAAGTTGTGTTTTACGTTGCATGTGACCTTTAAACAATTTATTGATTTAATGGTTTACTAGCTGCGAAAAACCGAGCAGTTTACTCTGAGCGTTGCTGCTTATATGTCGCAAATATATAGATAATGCATGTAACACACACAAATCCCCCCTCCTTCCTCCAACAAACCCAATCAAAACTATGTAGGACTATGTATTTGTTTATATCAATCAACCACGTCCTGATATCTGTCTGAGCAAAATATTCGGGTATCAGTTTCAGGAATGAATGAGTATGGTTTTACGCCGCTTTTAGCAATATTCCAGCAATATCACGGCGTGGAACAACAGAAAAATGTGCTTCACACATTGTACCCATGACGGGTCTCGAACCCGGCTCTTCGGCGTGACGAGCGAACGCTTTTACCACTAGGCTACCCCACCGCTCCACGATTTCAGGACGAATCCAGAGTAAAGGGGTCATATGGTAACCGTTTACATTGTCTATGTTGGATCTGGTTAACTGACTGTCAGACCCATGAAGGCCCCGGTTAGAATTTGTCTTCAGCAATCAATGCTTGTCATAAGAGGCGACTAACGGGATTGGATGGTCAGGGTCACTGACTTTTTGACACATGTCATTGTATCCCAGTTGCGTAGATCGATGCTCATGCTGTTGAGAACTGGATGTTCTGGCCCAGGCTCGATTATTTACAGACCACCACCCTATAGCTGGAACACTGCTGAGTGCGGCGTAAAAGAACAACCAACCAAACAAACAAACTACTTAATCTAAGACCACGTTTTTTTCTCATTTGCACTGCATCCTGATATATGAGGTCGTTGTGGTTCTGGTGGAAATACAAATTGAATACATAGAAAAACGCGACATGAGACGGAACAGGAATATGATGAAACCCTTACACCGAAAAACAAACTCTCATTCCTATTTGAAAATTATCTAATATAACTAGTACCACATCAAAAATAGCGATTCGATGGCCTTGGGGGCTTCATGTCAGGACTGATTATCCAGTGTACGAGACAGGCATCCGATTAATGAATGTATGTAACGCTTTATTCAATCAGGTGATGCAGAAAACATCTAGATGTCGCAGCTGGGAGATGTATGTGTGACCTCATAGCTTAACTCGTCACAAACAAGCGAATGGCTGATGTTCCATAGCCTTTTGCGTAAGGCGATAATTGGGATTCATTACACTTTAGAAATTGATACCGTTGAAATGAACTGACGGGTTTTTTTTCTAATTAGGATATACTGCTTTCGAAATGTGTTCAAATTAATTGAAGATAAATTGGGTATATGTGGTTTATGCCGTAATGTATTTGGGCCGAGACATCATTAAAGCCACTGAACACCATCTGACTGTGTGGCAAAAAAGAAATGATTCTTACAGATTTAACTATATTTGTGAGCAGCAGAATCTCTGCCCTTGTACAGAACTGTCCTATTTAATAGTTACCATATCGTTGTCAGATTATAATAAGTCATTAAATGTATTATCTTGTGACTGGATGTTTGGTACAACGATCAGCTGCTTATCTGGATCTGTTCATTCCGCCTGTGCATTGTCACGCAATGCATTTCCATGCACATTGTGTATTGCAGTGGTATGTACCCTTTTTGGCAATACCTTCTGTTATAACCGATTTACTTTTATCGATCAATATAATTCTCTTTGCGATTTTGAGTCACACAGGCTAATTCCCTTATTTGAGAACAATCACCCTCATGGACTGATTCACCCACGCCGGCAAGCATTCCCGTTCATTCACTAACTAAATTCACACAGTTCAACGCTATTTTGCCGTAAACTCCAAATGCAGTCTGTTTCAGCAGGCGATTAAGGCTGTACATTCTCTGTAATTAACTGATACGTACATGGGAGCAATTTGAGGACACACCCAAATACAATATATCTAAATGTGTAATTTCACCATTAGCACTATTCTTAAGTTAGATTTAGTTTTCCATCGGCTTTCATCATGTAATGATAACCAGCGCAGTAGGTATAGCTGCTATCTCGTTAACTAACTATGTTGTAGATTTATACAAAGGACATAAAATAAGAGCATTGCAACATGTCCTCTGGGCCAAATTCACCCATCACTGTTGAATAGTACTTCAATTACAAGTACAACTAATTGGATTGGTTTATTTTAATGAGAACAAAAACTCAACACAAATACATCAATGGATAAGAAACTAACAACCAACTAAAGTTTGCACGGATATTACCATTTGCCATTTTGGAAATACGACAAACACGTGTGTTACAATTAACGATGCGGAATTGTATGACAGTAGATGCTTGATGTTCATCGCTAAACACATCGCTGTTTCCAGCTAAGATACAAGATCTGAAAGGATGTGGCCTTCGGAGGAAGACCTCTTGACAGAAACGTGGACAGCATATAGATAGATATAAGCGGCTAAGAAGTATTTCAATTTAAATACCAAAAGAAATTTGAAACCAACGTGGGCGTCTGAACGAAAACTTTTACGACTCTGTAATTTGCCTGTAACTGACCTGCTGATTCCGACGTTAAGGGCAAGAGTACCCAATTATAGTGCAGTTGCACGACACAAATTTGCACAGATGACAATGAAATTGGGATTAGATTGAGAAACGATACCAGATCCCCATATAAATGGGCATATAACCTTTACCGCATTATGCATCATGCATCTAGTTTCAATGTTTTATTCATTGCTGATAAAACTGTTATGTAAGATTTGTTATCTTTTATCGTGAGTATTTCTAAAAGAAATATAAGTGCTAACGTGCAGTATACTTGTGTACTTTAAATAATATTTGTCGCTATTGGTGCATATATATTGCTGATGAGAGATGAGTCTGTTGCCTTTATGTCAACAACATGTTATTTTGGTAAAATATAGGATGTAATAAATGTAAATATAAATTCAAAGATCAAAGATCCGTTTGGGACAAACATCCAATGCAATATTGTGTTTAATATCACAATATATTAAGTATGACGCTTGGGAAACGAAATGAACACATATCACTCTTGGGAAACGAAAATGATTACAGTGTAACAAACTGTGAAATTGCAATCACCCAATCACCTGAGGGTAATACATGTGCGCAGTTCATGGCCACTGTCCACCCTTTGGCATCTTTAATTAGCCGCTTCCTGCATCATGGTCCTTTGTGCGAAATTTTAAAATGAGTAAATATATGTCTGGTCGAATCAGTCAGAATCTTCCCATTTCTGGTAATTCTTTCAAGTTTTGGTAGTATAATCCGATCGAACTTAAAGTATTTTATCGCCACTTTTGAATGTATTCATCTTTAAGAATTCTCTTGGCCTGTGAAATCAGCCATGACGTTGAGCATAGTGATGGAATAATAAATACTTCTGACAGTCCGGCACTACTTAGTATTCATTTTACTGTATCTGTCCACACATGATGTTCCATTTACATCATAATTTAGTATCAAATATTTAAAATAATATGAGATAACTTTGTGGGTCCGTTTAAATTCGTAAATTTAGGCCAGAAGGAGATTGTCAGTGTAAATACTTTAATTTAGAGACATTCCCTGCCTCATTTCCAAACAAAATCAATACATTTCAAATGCAGAAGAATGCAGTCATTGTTTCAAGACATCCACCATGGCATAATGGAAAACGATATGATCTGCAATCCTATAACCCTATTCATAGCCCTGCTTGAACGTCTGTTAATGTATAAGTACTTAAACATAAATCTGATGAACACTTTTCTTATGGAACTAATTTGATTTATTTAACAATAAAGCCTGGGTTGTTATAATCACCCTTGTGTATGTATAATGTGCATTAGATATTACGTTGGTGCTGCCATCTTCAGTAATTACTCGTCTACGGGATGTAATTAAACTCAAGGGCATAGGCATCTGACCCTCGAATCAGTAGAACGTTAATGTAATTGATAGTTCTCTCAACTCCAGCTGACTTAATGACTGCTTTTAAAATTTCTGCAGTGACAATAAGATGAACATCTTGAACGATTTGCCTCTGGGGATGCCAATGAAGACGTCGTAACTGATAACGTAACTGGCGTTGGTGAACGTCGACTGCCTTGTCAAGAGTGTTGAGGATTTCTATAGCAGTGGTGTAACAGTGTCCCCAGAAAATGTCAAACGTCAGTGCAAAAGCGTACCCAGTCTTTACTATCATCAGAAATAGATTCCATTTGTTGTGAAAAGCAAAACAGCTGTGCAAATCACATGAATGGACTAAAGCCACTACACTATTCTCCAGTAGAAATGTGTACTCTATGCTACAAATCAGCCACGCGAGCACGCAATCTAATCGTAAGGGACTATTAGTTCCGAAATCGAGACGTTTACGCAAAAAAAGTATTCCTCACTGGACATAACAGTGTTTATAAGGCAAGCGATTAAAACATTTTTCACACACATACAGTCTGGTATTTTGAAAATATGTACATCATAATTACCCACTATGCCCATTGACGTCTCGTGTAAGTATGATCACTAAAATCAAAGGAGACAGAAAAACTATAAACAATTACCCTTCTGGTTTAGACCATTTGCCCTGCTATTGACACTATATGGTTGGAATCCATTACCACATGCTTATTGAACAGTGATTCGTGATTGGTACAGTAGCATCAAGCTGGTCGCTGACTTAGCCTGGTACTTTGCATACAATATGTTTATCATTATGCATCAGAAATGAATCGATAACCTGTATTATCCAAACCAATCATTATATTTACTGATAGCATCCTTCTGATCTCTATTGAAAGACTGTCCCAACATTCCATTGTCGCACCATAAACACTTGAAACGGGAGATATTTGCAGCATCCTTTACTCACCAATCCAATCAGCAAAACCAAATGTGTGGAAGGTACCAGTGGATGAACTTGATACACTTCACACTCAAATGTCTGACCCGCGATTGGTGTAAAAACTAAGTCCCTTTCGGAAGATGAAGTGCCTAAACTTTGACAATCAAGAACAAATGGATATTGAATTGGTCTACATTTACACCTGGGTGGTTTAATGTACATTTTACTTATATGGAAGATGGTTCACGTTTGCCTCAAGTAATCCATTCAAAACCAGATAAACCAATGAAATGACCAAACACTGCTGTTTGATTACAACGGTAGAACTTTGACACACATGAAATTCCCCCAATCCCATTTTATTGGTATTACAAGCACTGGGTCTAATCTACTGCTAGGGATTTACATGACAAAGGGTCCATGACCAGGGTACATGTCAGCTCAACACTTCAAAGCGTATGTTAACATCAAAGCGACTTTGATCGTTGCCGACATAGCCAGGGTCTGTACCAAATACACTAGTATTGGTTGTATAAAGGAACACAATGTTTAGAGTCCACAGTGAAAGAGGCGTGATGCTCAACTTTGCAAGGCCTATGCTGCTTCAGTTGGTCTGATACGGATCCATTCATACAGCTGTCATTGTTATATTGGGTCACAGGGGATCATGCACTTATTCCTGAACAGACGCTCACACCTGCTCATTAACCTACGCAATTCAAGCACTCTAATTTATTCACTCACTACATTTATACAATGTTCAATCCTATATATATTCTCGCCCCGTGCAATCAATATTTATGTCTACATGGAAGCATTAAGTGATAACATTTAAGCTATAACCCAAATTAAAAGAAATATGTAAATAACGTGTGGGTATTTTTATCATAAGCATTATTCATGGCTAATTTTACTTTTCCATCACGTATCGTTATATTGCAGTCTGAAATCTCCGTAGTTTGTAATGATCGTATTTTGTATCGGGGTAATCTCGTCAGTTATACATTAATCCACAACATCATAGAACGGCAGCTGCTATTCGCAAGATGAAGCATGAAAATAATGTCTTCATTTTAATCATGTTGACCAGAAGCGGAAGTTTATATATAAGCACAACGCTATGTTCAGTTAGATACATAAGTGGCCTTCGGGGGAAGCCGTCTTGACAGACACGTGAACAGCATGTACATGTAAGCAGCGGAGAGGTCCTTCATTTAAATACCAAAAGAAATTTGAAATAAACGTGAGCGTCTAAACGAAATCATTCACTACCTTTGCCATTTGTCTGTTACTGATCAGCTGATTCCGACGTTAATGACACGGATACCCAATTACATTGCAGTCATACGACACAAGTGTGCAAACTAAACATGAAGATTGAGATTAGTTTGAGAAACGATACCAGATCCCTTTATAAATGGGCATATGTCCTTGGAGTAAAGACGCATATCCACGTACTATGTACCGTTAGTCTTTTCGATTGTTGAGGCTTGAGCAAACTAATGGGTAAGACTTATTATCTTTACTCGCATCCCTGAAAGCAATACGTGCTTTCGCATAATTTACATTTGTATTTCAAACTTTATTTTTTCGCTTTTGGTGTACAATATGATACTGATGGAAGCAAAGAAAAATATGTTGTCAATATTTTCTTAAAAAATGTTTAGACAAAGATACATTTTGGCGACAAACATCCAGTGCAAGATTATGTTTTACAGATAAGAAAATGCAGTAGAGAGAGATCATGTGCTCGTGGCGCACAGTCAGGCTGGTAAGGCTCATCAGGAAACGCTGCCTAAACGAAACCACCAAAAACATTCCGGTGAATAGGTAGACTCCTCAGCACTGAAGCATTCTGCTTTATCCAGAGTGTCAGAAGAGCTGCGCTCCCAGTTGAGAACCCAGAAGGCAAAAGGTCAGCAGGTACCAAACTAAGGGCACCGAGCACAATGGGGAGCCTGACGACAGTGTAGGATGCAAGTAAGACCTTTCAAAGGCGAGGTCTGCATATTTGCCATGGTTTTTCCTGAATTTAGGCAATCACATGGCTGTCAGACCGGGACTGAAAATTCCATGATATAAAAAAAGTTCATGGGTTGGCTTAGTAATTTCTGAGGCTATCATTGTCCATGGCGCCCTCTACATGTTTTTGCTCGTACCATTGATGGACCTCGGAGTCAAAGGCACAAGCATGACGAAGGAGGTAATGAAAGAACTGAACAACGTCATCATGTCGCTCAAGGATATATAGAGTTTTAACGCTGTGCCAATGCTGGGTATCCAATCGCAAGGTTTTGGACAGTCTCATAAAATTCTTATACAATCGCTTATTCAGTAACGACCTTTTCAGAAGGCTGGGGTATAAATGTGATCTTTTTCACTGTTAGGTTTTGTATTTTCTCAGTCAATGTACATATTGCTCGTGAACAAGATATCTGCAATGTAAGGGTAATGACTTTTTACCCTTGGAAATATTCATATTGACAAACCAAGGAACGTGAATAGGGGCTCATCAAATGAGATATCTTCTGCGTGAAGACACTTATTGGATTGTTTTCAAGACCGTTCTCAGAAATTTTCCTTCAAGGCAGCTTTCACCGACAAACATGGACAGCAAGGTTGTAGCTATCAATGAACTCAATGCATCTGCTGAGCCAACGGTCGGGTGATATAAGAGACCGTCTGTGCTAGACTGGGTAACATGATTTGGAGAAAACGGTGAAATGGGGTTGAGCAATCTTGAGTTTAGGGTCATAAATAGGCAAAGGCAAAGTCTTTGAAAATTCTCTATAAAGCATATATAAAAGGGAAAGGGTATATGATGTTTGGATGGAATGGCCGTTTGTACTTGTAAGGACTTAAGGTATTCTTTTGCCAGCCAACTGAAATACCCCATCGCAATAAGACAGAAACCCAACAGCCGACCCAGGCACAGTATACCAAGTCGTACGATGGACACTACTTTTCATCTCATGAATGCTGAATCGAATGAGAGGCATTACACTAAATGTAGAATACGACACGATTATGCGGTATCTATCAAGAAGCGGCATGGCATTTTATTTATTAGCCATGTTTTATATACATTACCGTTGATGTTTCAGTAATTGTTTTACATTTAGTCTTCACGAACCGATAAGAGTTTTAGAAAGACGTTGCCCAGTAAAGGACTCAACAAAAAGCTTGCACACTACTTTGTGCAATCATATGCATGCGTACAAGCACGAAGTTCTTAAATTTAAAAAAACAGCAGTATCAGGTGCTGCGATTGTTACATAAGTTGATGTTTATGGTTCCCCATATAGGAGAGACGTCGCCTTTTAAGTTGTACAGCTTTTAAGCTCATTCGGAGCTGATGTTTTGTCTAAATGAGATGTCAAAGTGTGTGCAAAAGCAGAGGTTAACGTGAGGTCAGGCACAGAGGCGGAGACATCCCGTCGTGACAGTAAAAAGTGATTGGTATGAATGGAAATGTAGATCCGGATCAATGTGACCTAGTGGCGTGACCATGATTATCCAATCAAAACACTCGAATCAGGGGTCAACCCCGTACGTCATACGTGCTGTAGGAATTTCGGATATCACCATCTGTTCCTTCACCATGTGGGCATTAATGTACCATCTTTCAATATCATTTGGCATGACGTGCCCATGGGATCTACCTTCCCGTAATTTGCTGTATTTTGTTGACCAGCATGTTTGCAGATCAGCCTGCTGGGAGCACTTGAGTGCAGGCGACGGTTATGAAACACAGAGTCGGAGAAAGGGTATGGGTGTGAAAGTGGTAATGGCGCTTACCCGTGAAGGTTGGAATTTGCTTTCAGTCACACAATGGGTTCGGGTGGTCAGACTCACTGACTTGGTTGACACATGTCATCGTATTCCATTGGGTAGGTCGATGAGCATGCTCAACCACAAACAAAATACAAAATACACCTGAAATGGGGGAGGTGCAGGGTAGAGAAGTAACTGGCAGGTGCAGGGTGTACTTGAGTGGGGGCAGTTATTATGAATGGACAAAAGGGTGTAGAAAGCAGGGGAAGAGGGGAATCGGTAAAGGTGAGGGAAAACGAGCAGCAAGAACTCTTAGTTAAAGTCGCCAGAGGGTGGAGTGTCGCTTATAATAGTGAACTGGTATACCTTCAGGCGATTGCCTGAATCTTTCTCATGTTTTGCTTCACTGCAGTCCTCCCCATCCGACATGCTTGTTGAACACATATCACATTTTCTTACCACAATCTTTCATAAAACATGAAAACACGATGCGCGATGCTAACTGCGTTTATATACGTCCTTGCTTACGCCATTTAGAAAGTGATATAGTATCGCTTCTCAAACTAATCTCAATTTTCATGTTCAGTGTGCACGGTTCGTGTTACTGAAATATAATTAGGAATCAACAGTATCTGCATTTTAGTAATAGACAAATGCTATTTATATGAAGACAGCTTCCTCCGGAGGCCACGTCTTTTCACATCATGTATCTCAGCTTGAAATAACAAACATCTACACCTACACAATCCCAGGTGGTTTAATGACAGATATTGATATCCGGAAAAAGCTGGGTTGTTTGTCAGTTTTGTTTCCAATAGGGTATTGACATCATCACGAAGTGTCGTGTGTTTTCGCTAAATTAGACCAAACAAATTAGACTTACATTTTTAATTAATTTGTTATTGCACAGGGATGAATGTTGCAATGCTCCTATGATATGTTATTTAGCATAACAATATAACAGAGGTAATAAACAAGATTACAAAAATACACACACTTACTACTTATGCTAAAACTATTAAATTCTCCCTTGCTTTCTTTTATATAATTATTTGTATTAATATGCTGTAATTAGGGTTTTGTCCACTAACAGCTCCTTACAAAATATATTCGTTGCCAACACACTGGGCTCGTGGACAGTTTTAATGTCTCAGTCTAAATAGCTTACCGCTTTTAACTACATTTAACCAATTCATTTTCTACATATTGGCAGCAGCTGTCTTAGTCATATTTACACGGGCACTTTCAATAATAACTCAATATAATTATTATTCCATCCAATAACTCGTCGGTGTCTGATCGTTTGAGTGAAATATACTTTGTTGTACATATTTCCACAATATTCGACAATATTCTGCGTCGGTGTGGTAGCCTAATCGTTAACGCGTCCGCCCGTCACGATGACGACGCGGTTGCCATTCCCTACATGGGTAAAAAGTGTGAAGCCCATCTCTGGTGTCCCCCGCCGTTGAATATTGGTAAAAAGCAGCGTAAAACCATACACACTCTCACTCACTCACTGACGACGCACTCAACCCCCCCCACACACACACACACACACACACACCCTTGTTACTCTCGACTTAAGTTATGAGGTCGCACAAGCATCCCTGTGGAATTGGTTTCATCTCCCAATGACGACATCTAGATGTCTGTTCTTACATACGATTAAACAACGTGTTATAAACATACATTAATCTGAGGCCTGTATCTTAAACGTTTAATCTGTCCTGACACGAAACCCTCAAGCCCATCGATTCGCTAATTTCATCTGGTACAGATTAAATTAGACATACAGGTTGAATTACGTGTACCACTTTAATGGACTCTTAAGCCATTCCGTATCCTGGATTTGAGTTTTTTTTCTGTATAGCCTCCAAGAGGAGCGTTAGGGGTGTTGCGGTTTTACCTGCTTTCGGGTTTCATCGAAATTCTTGATCCGACTCATGTCGCGTTTCTCAAAATATTCATCTGTAGTTCCTCCAGAACCACTACGACCTCATATCTCATGGATGCAGCGCAAATGAGAAGAAACCCGTGATATTAGAGTGTGAATGATTCAGTCTCAGCCTTTGAAGAGTAGCCGTGCCACCACAATTAAGTAGTTTGTGAATTAATACATCTGACAGTGAAGTAATCAGATTCCACACTAACTGATGCAGCACAAACACTGTGAACGTTGAGCATCAAGACTCCTTACACTGGACTCTAATCATCGAGTTTCTTCCTGAAACTGATGCTCGAATATTTTGCTCAGACTAAGACGTTTACTGCGACGAACAAAGTTGATTTGATGTTAAAATAGGCTTTGAAGTACTGAATTTACACATGATTTTTTCTAATATTTACATCTCTTGGGGTAGCTTAGCCCCAATGCTTGTATTAACAACAAAATTCGACGAATGTCATATGTGTACGGCGTCAGGTCATCCCAATGATATCACTGGGTTACATACAGGCAGCCGGTCCTCTGCTGACAGTAAAATCCCTTGTGCGATCCAAACTATTTGTTTATGACTCACTATCAACTTGTGCGATATACGTGTTAGCGGAAAGGATGAGAATATCTTGCCCCATCGGTGATGCCCTTCCACAAACATATGGACGGGTGTTTTTCGTTTGAAAACGTTTCGTTTTGTTGTTGTTTTGTTTGCTGTTTCAGAAGGGGGCATTACGCTTCTTAGAAACATCATTGGACGTAGTGGGTGACTTTGATGCACATACATACTTGGCTATTTGAGTTGTATGTATCTCAAAAGTGTCATAATTGAATGTTCTCCAAACATTGTTATCTTATTGTGACAAATGAGGAATAACGCTTGGCGTGAACTGTCGACGCATTTCTATCCATATGAGAATATTGCAGTGAAATTTACTTTCTCAGTAAAGTCATTGTTGTATCAATGCCACACAACTTCTTGACACACTTCACAAGATCTTCGAAAAGTGATATTCACGATAAGTTTACTTTCAGCCACGACCTCCTCAGAGACAAAAGTATCACAGCTTGCCATTTCATTGAGAGAACAGAAGTTCTAAACGCAATGTATGAATTATCACCTTATATGACCATTGGTTGTATAATTATCAATTAGCTACATATTCAATGATTAAACATTTTGTGTTCTGTGTAATTACATCCTGCAGAAGGGTAATTTCCCCAGACACTTGGGCTAAAGTAAAGATATGTATAAAACATACAGTTTTGTTTGTTTGTTGTTTAACTCCGCACTCCGAAGTATTCCAGCTGTAAACTCGAAACTGGACCAGGCAATCCAGTGGTTGACACCATCAGCACCGATCTTCGCAGCTGGGATATATGCCAACCATGTCAGCGAGTCTGACCTGTATATGGATGCCAGATATGTATCAATAACCCCCTAACTTGTCTGTTCAAGACATACACGGATGTGCGCACATATTATATCATGATAATATAATATTTAACACTTTTCCTGAATGTCAACTGATGTGATCATATTGTGGATAAATCAGAGATAGCCAGAAACAAATACAATATTGCCGTTGTACATGTTTACAATAATTATGAGGTATAATCACTGCAAATACAGTATCAATTACCGGTCAGACATTCTTCCGAGTAATATACTGAAAAGACAATCGTAATTATTTGAAAATAATGATTGGCATCTGAAAACTCTCTCAAAGATATGGCATTTACATCATTCCACTGGACACTTCAAACTGCTGTAAATGCAAATAGGGTGAGCTCCATCTGCAACGTGGACACATCCACATGATTACAAACATACAGGACCAACTTTCAACACGATGCAACAGCAGTGCAACGGAAATTGGAAAATTCAGAAGTATGTGGTTACAAATTAGGCAAATACTGTTTCACAGTAATTCAAATGTCCCAAACAAATGTAATACCATTTCGCTTAGCTGAAGCAAACGGGACGATAAACCTTCACAATAAAGAGTTGAGCCTGATTAAATTACCATGTCGCTTCAACAAACTCAGTAAATGCACTTCTGTGTCTCCGTATTTTCTGGCCCATCGACCACATGGGCTGTACCAGCACGCCTTCGCATGGCAGTACTATTGCGCGCTGAAGGTGATACTGACGTCTATGAACGGCGTGTCCTACCAGTAGCAGGACATACTAACCGTCTTAGGGACACCTGGTGTCATCAATGCTTTTCAGTGGTCCATTCATATTACTTTCATACCTAGTGTTACCTTTACGCCAAACGGAATCAGTTCTGAAGACTGGTTTTATCTTTCATTGACGTCATATATTCTATTAGAGGTAAATCACCGACATCAGCATTGACACAGAACAACCATGAACAAGTGCAGAAGTCCGGTTATCAGCTCTGACATTAACTGATCGGAAAACAGCTCTGATCGGATTTTCAGGCTCTCTGATTTGGTTGTTACATGTCATCGTATCCAAGCTGAGACAATCGATGTCAATCATTCGATTGTCTTGTCCAGACTGGATTATCTACATACTGCCGCTATATTACTTACACTGCTCTCTGCGTCGCAAAACATCAAACAAAATTTCATTTTTAGAACGTATTTATATTATTATCCGCGGAAAACAAGTATCGACAATATGAACAGTTGTTTGATTGCCACAAAATAACCCACATGATATGTCACTGGTACTGATGTACTCCGAGCATGATAGACAGTTACACGCCTTGGGTTTGGACGATCTTCCGCCGTGCCCATGTGATGTAGCCGCCAAGACCATGTTCAAAAACCTTCTTATCATTCCACAGCGTGTGGCACAAGAAATAAAAAGAGTATTGACCCCTCACAATTATTACCAATAATGTTGGTGTCACAATTTTCATCTTGAGCATATTATTGTTCCTGTTGTTCAATTGCTGAGAATATATATGCATATATGTCAGCAAATTTGTGTTCCTTAGTGTAAATGTTAATTATCAGTGCTTCAGTTTCTTTTCCTCCGTTTTTTATGGTCTTCTTCTGATACAGCCAGTTATCAATACTTTTGTTCTTGCTGTCCATCATTTCCTTTTTCATATGTGGAATTTTCAACTGTTGTTGTGTGTTAATCACTAGGTCCCTTTGGAATGCTATATATCATTTGGATGTTCTTTGAAATACTTTCATCTGTATTGTTATTTTTAATTTGATGTATTTATTACGATCACGTAGTCCCCCCTAACAATCGTGTTACTACATGATCTGATGGACATTTATCATGATGTTGCAGACATCACAGAATGAGAAGGCTTCTGTTATGAAGCTTGCTGTAAAAGCTGCACGTAATGTTTCTTTCCATTTTCAGTCTTATCATTACATATGTATAACCCCAGTAGATGTATATCAATTCAATGGTCACTTAATCTCATTTATGGCTGAAGATCATGATGAATGCATTGTAATCTAGACCACATTAGTAACCGCCTCGTAAATTTCGAATTCGGTGAATTTAAAAAATCAACGACAAATTCCTTGGTGTAAATTCAAGACTGGCTGATCCAACACACTTCCCTCATTATGCATTATTCACCTGCTACTTACGACTTTCGCTTTTTTGTGGAAAGTTTGAGGGGAGCAATCTATCTTTATTTGCACTAAACTGTCCAGCTCCCGGCAAAATGTCATTACACTAACGGAACTATCACATGACTGTCTGCATGTGAGATGCTCTTGTCTGCTACATTGCCATAATCGGAATATATCTGTACCTACTTATTCACCACTAAAATAACTGGCAAATACGGAATTTGAATATTTGTTGTTGTGCTCCAAAATACGGCTTCCTGAAATTATATGCGTTGTATAAATATTGGACATTAATATCATGAACTAATTGTTTTAATGACAACAGATATTGGAATGTGCAAGTACGGATCAAAGGAAATCTGCATATTGAAAAATATTGATAACTGCAACCCTAGATCAGATGTGTCATCGCCCTAGATCAGCTACTAGTCAACTACTATGGGTCATATTCGCGTTACTACCTTTTGGTAATAACATGTATTTCGACAGTCAACGTAAGCCCTTGAAACGACGACTAATGCAATTTACATTCCGTTCAGTTTGTCAGTACGTTTAGTAAGAAGAGACTATTTGTTTTCTTAATGATGTCACTGGACTCGTTGGTGGTTCTCAATGTCTTTCATTTACCTTCAAGAGCCGAAGTCAGTGATCGAGAGGATTATTACATCAGGCTAAGAGGCTTATGCTTACTGATCGTTTTACTGCGAGTTGTCCTGAATCTAATAATTTGGATTACTTGTCTGACAGATAGCATCAAATGCCCAGAATGAAGCATTGTAATTTCCCCAGTGTCAATGCTTGGGAATACATTTGTGGCATCTTTACATCGGGATCAAGGAAGGGTCTTGGTAAAAAGATCACTGATTGGATTTAGTCTCCATTCAGTGGCTGAAAACCAACATCGAAGGCACGAATAAGCACCCAACGTCAAATATTATGTCAACATATTTTCTTGACCGAATGTGAGCAAACGAATGTCATTGACAGGCTAAAATGTTAGATCTTAAACCTTGGAATGACTGTCCGAAATGCATTTGCCAGCAATTCCAGCACTAATATGTCTTACTTGTACAGTGATTGTATTTAACGAAGCATTTCTGTGACTACGTGCCTGGTGGTTCAGTGTGATATGTCAGAAATCATGTTGGACAATGTGGTTCTTACAGAGTATACAGATACTTGAGTTGATATAAAACCAAACAATGATGCATTAGAATGCATATTTATGCATGCGTGTGTATGTGTAAATAGACAATGCTTGCTAAATATTTAATGTCATTGCAAAAGAATCCTCAGTCATGAATCCTCAGAAAGCGATTTTCTTTGCTCTACAAGTCAACATGGCTGTGAAAATTGTAGGAATGAACAACTGAAAATCCTGCCGTTAGTACCCACCATTCACACAATTTTTCTGAAAAAGTCAAACATTTAAGCCAAACGCCGCACACACGTACTGCCTTGCGACGGCGCTTGTGAAAACAAACCAGACCATCACGTGCGTCCTGCCCCACCAGTTGCGTCCGTCCCAAACACATGCAGAATTAAGACTAGCGTTTATCTAAACGAAGAGGGACTTAATTACATAACACTTTCTATGCATAACATTCTTTTATTTTCGGTCAAGACAATTCCAAGCTACGTTTTGTTTTTTACTCAGTAAAGCAACAAGAAGCAGCTCTGAAACATCGTGACAACACCTTAAGGATATATATACACACACATACATATATATACATATATATACATTATGCATGCATGCATACATACGATCCTGGTTCGATGCAATATGGGATACGAGATGTGTCCAGTATAGAATCTTACATTTATAAAATACATATATTATGGTGTGTGAAATACAGAACTCGAGATCCTGTGAAAACAAAATCCGAGGTCTGTAAAATGTACCATTTGAGATATGAGAAACAAAGGATCCGAAGTCCAAAGGATGTGAGATATTGGTAGTGTGATCTCTGAATTATAAGATCTGAGTTCTGTTGAGTGCCTATGTTGATCATAACTCCCTGCTACGTACCTAAGGTATACATAAATGCAGGAACGTATCACCGGTTATATTGTATTCAACTTAAACGACATATCAACTGATGATATTTGACGTCCTATTGATCGAGTTTCCTTCCCAGCAGTCCTGCAATGTGTTTAACTTGGCTTTGTATCAAGCAGCTCAGAGTCGTGTGTCAATATTTGTGAAGGAAATAGACATCGGGGGAGTTTATATGATTATACTTCCACTTGTAACCTAAATTAATGTCAAAGAACTGTTTGGTAATCAAATTCAAAATGCTAACTCACCTTTGAAAGTTCACAGTGGTTCACAGAGTTGTCAGTGAACTCTAGCTTTCTAATGTGAACATTGTATTAATCTTTATTTTGTTAAATCTATGGATCTTGCCAAGTTGTTGTGTTGCAGAAAACATAATGTAGCATTATGCCATTGTGTAAAGTCTGCTGGTGGATATGTCTAGTATCACTCCGCCAAACGGTTTACTACTCGAGGAAATGTACACATTCAGGTCAAAACGCCGTTTCCCAAAGTTAAAACTGCTCGCAACAACACATGAAGATGAACGTGAAAATATAGTATTACAGCACACGTAACTGAACTTCTTTCTAATCAGGCTTCACGTTCGTTCTAGCTGACAGTTCGGGAATTTAATCAAAACGTGCGCATTGTTTGTCAACGGAATTTTATAAGCTTTTACACCACGTCTTTAGTTACAGCAGTTTTAGTCACAAAGTAGGTTTTCGCCAAAGAGAACGTTAGTCACGTCACCAAACAAGGCCAATACCATGATTGTAGCCTCGGCTAGAAAGGAGAACAGAGAAAAGAAGTGATGTGCTAACTTGACATATCCTATTTCATCTTATCTGGTCAATATAGTATTAGTGATTCTTGACCAGGGGTCACCGCGATTGACTTTCGGAGAAATGTAAAGATGAATCGCAGTGAATTGCACCATGGTGTAAGGCTAGTTTCTTAGAAAACCTACTTTCATATAATCTGTTTCTGTACAACCTTGTCAAAATGACGTTGATATATGGGATACCGTGCGAGAGGTTGGCAGCTGTGTTTACCTTTGATCGCGACATTTTCCCTTTTCCGTTATACTGTGTGATACAAGATTCAACACTTTCACAGTTCTTTGGTGTAAAATGAACATCTCTCCTTTCGCATATGTTGAAAACATTTGTCTAAAGATGATCGATTGATCCCGCTCAAAGTGACAACATGTCCTGAAATATTTGTATGAATGAATAAGTGATCGAGGAATATAAAGCTGCAAGACTGCAAAAGCTGCAGTGATCTGATCTGATCTAATCATTGATCTGTATGTGGAGTAATTACATACTTTTAAGGTCCTTTAAGACATGATGGCCCATAGTTTGATTCATGTCCTAATAGGACGCTTTCATGGTCTTCGTGAAATGTGTTTTAGTAGACATTTTTACTTGAGAAATAGTCGTCTCCTTCAGATTGAATGATAGTGTCACTATATTTCAAACTATATGCAAGTTAGCATCCTTAACAATGTAAACAGACGCCATTCACCATAATGCGATACATATTCACGAACAATAGGATTTGATATCCCATGGCCAATTGTCATAGGAATATATATTCAGACGCAAACTGACAGTGTCTGATCCGTGTAAAAACATACCCAAAAGCGACCTGTTTTTCTTTCAGCCTACAGGTTAAAAGTTCACTTCTAGCTTGTGCGAACGTGTGTTTCCTTTGATAATGATATGATAAAATATTGATTCTCTCCACATTTGTGAGAACTGAGATCCATTAAAGGTAAAGTGAGCCTGAAGTGGTAACCAAACCCTTTGGAACTTGCATACATACTTCCATCAGTTCCATTAGTAGTACAACTGTAGTATTCTACATGTTAAAATCCTGAAAGCTTGAGAAAATTAAAGTGAGCTAAAATGTTTTAACCAAACAGACTATTAAGCTGGAATCTACTGAGAGGTTAGAGTGCGTGAAATGTGACTTTCCATCAAAGGTACCAACTGCAGATTCGTCCTTTTGCGTTTCTAACATTTGTTACTGACGCCACCAAATGTAGTAACTTTTGTGCTTTACCTTGCCCCGGGAGTTCCTCCCACGGCCGTGGTATGATAAACAATGCTTAACCCTGAAGTACGTTGTTACTGTTGCTATTCACTATATAACCTTGCTATGGTATCTCATCAATATACTGAATCGAATCGAACCTTTCCTCGCCGATGCGTCAAAATGTCGTATACAAACGAAAAATGTTGAATGTTTCACTAAGACCCTGAGTGTTGGAACCCTCGACAAAGAATCGCAGATTTGCATGGCGCTCTCTGAATTATTAGAACTCTGCTATTTTACATCTTCACATTTTCGAGTTCTCGTACAGGCGGGATGACAACAAACCACTACGATGACATGTCACTTCGCATTTTTCCATTACTCAAATATTTAGTACTCTAATCCAATATTCGCCTTCCACAAACAGTCAGTTGGTACTGATCATCTGGAACACATCTTCCAATGCTCACCATCAACTTTACACCACCTGCTATCCATCATAAGTAACTCACTCACCCTCTCAGGATCATTATCTATTATTTCCCAGGGAATCTACGTAATACACCGACTATCCTTTTCTTATCATCCATGTTGCGGTATTGCACGGTACGGTGCGGTATTGCACGGTATTTACATTCATGATATGATCCATACATGTTATTGACAAAAACCTATCTATAAAAGGATTGGTCCAGATATATGCTTATACATATACCCCTTTTTCATCTGCTGAGTTTTAAAGCTTATACTATTTATTAAGACGCATTTTTACAGAATTTCCTGTGTCCATATTTCTTCAATAAACCAATTTCCTATTTTGAACTACTGAACTATTTTCTCCTCTCAGTTTATTGAAACTTGCCAAGATGCGTTTTTATTTCAATTGCTTCACGCAGCAAACAGGGATATTTTGAAAAACATCAAACATAATCGATTTTACAACTCGAAAGCTTTCTTGTGGAAACCATGAATCATCTGTTTTATATGGAGAACAATGGACGTACTATACGATGAAAAATTGTCTTTTACTGGCTTGTCAGAGTTATGCAATCCATTATTTGTCTTAACTATAGAATTATATGTGACTGTAATCCTTTGACGCAAGTTATAGTCATGAATGAACATTTACTGCGGCCTTGGTCTATAAATGGCTGATGGTATTTGTTTTTAGCTCATAAGGATTCAGGTTGCCGGTTGCAAGAGTTTCAGGTTACATCATATATCAAAACTTATTATTGCTGCCTGCACAGGAATGGCAATCGGTGATGTTGATGAAAAAATGAACAATGCAAAAGTGGAGCTGTATATTTGTTACCTAAAACTGTAGTATAGTTTAAGGAGACGTTGACGACAGAACCTGTACCTTCTTATCTGAAGGACGTTAACGTGTCAGTTGAATCCAGGCGATACCAATTTCTTCCGGTTTGTCTTTAATCGGGGTGACCATATGGTTTCATCTCCATCTCCAAACGGTAAGGAAATTGAGTAAAAATGCAAGTAAATGTCGTCCGTAGGTTTCCCAGATACCAACAGGTGATATGCTAACTTTCCCAGAGGTAATATGTGTTTAGAATTGGGGGATATGACTTTGAAGAAAGACATTTGTATCGCCATGGACACCACGTTTTCCTTGCTGATCTAGTTCATTGTGCATACAAATTTACATGTTCTTTATTTCTTGTCAAGTTGCGAATTCCCAGTCCTTCAACTGAATTATCACCCCGAGGGGAAAATAAAACAGTAAATCAATTTCGTCTGTTTCATATTTTGATCAATGGGTTCGAATTCCAGTTGGCCAAAGTTTAAGGTTTCTAAGAACAGAAATCGTGCTTATGGGCTTCAGACCTCCCACGTGAATCTAGCAAGCCATGACTTTATACACTCATTCAGCATGCCCCCTTGTATTTTAGGCGAAGGACTGGCTTTTGAATGAGGTCCTGACGACTGCCGTTGGTAGTGCAGGACAGTTTCATCTTTTCGGGAGCACCTGGTGTCATCATTTGATGGAAATCTATAAACACTCTTGGTAGCGTCGAAATCGTTCAGGAGAGATGTCTTACGAGTCTTGAACACTTTTCCCCGAATATTCATGCATCAGTTTGAGACAACAGTTGGCTGTGCAATTAATAAAGAGGTTAAGTTTCCCTTTGGTTTGACAAAGGGAAAAGTCCAAAGTGAAAACATCATTTGTAAAGTTAATATTCAATTTTTCACATTGCGTTTATTACTCAAAGAACTGCCTTTTGATGACAAACTATGATAGAATTACAATAGCAACACACAAACAAACGTTTGAGATATTCCAAGGGCATTACAGTCGCTTTGCTGAGTGAGTGAGATAAATGAAATCATCGCGTCGGTAATATTACAGCCATATAGTGATGAAAACAAGGTATTGTTTTTTTAAAAAACATCTGCGGAACAAAGGACAGTGAAATAGTTAGATATATAGCAGTTTTAAAAAAACAACCTGATGCAAATTAAGACAGAAACATAGTAGATTCATTCTTTTCAATACAACTAGGCTATAACCCACAAACAACCAAAGTTTGACCACCTTACCGGGGATCAAGAGGACATAACACTGAGTGCGTTTGCTTCCTATATGATTTCCCAGCAGGATTTGCGCCATCCCTTTGGTTATAAGTGGGTGTTGGTTTTGCTTACCGACATTAAACAGACACTAATCAATCGAAATTTTAAACCCTTAACAATATTATACATATTGCCCAAACAAAGTACTTATGTTTCACTGGCAAAAGCACACTCTTTCTACATTACTTTAAACCCTCCTAGAGTCACTTTCATCTATGATCTCAGTTTGTCATAATATTAATCTAATTCAAAAACACATGTCGATTATCAAAATGTATCTATAAGTTCAATCGTGGTAATAATGCCTAGAATTGAATGAGCATTGATATTACGAAAAATGTCCTTTAAAGAAGTGGAATGATAACAGATATCCCTTGTGAGACAGAAATCTACACGCACCATGTTGAACAGTACAGCAGCCCCTCAGTAGCTTTACTATAGTGGTATGAGTGGTCTCTTATTGTGCAGTTGTTAACACTATCCGTACTCTGTCAATACGGAATGTACATGCGTCAAACTGTAAGAACAACCGTTTTTCGTCTGTCTTTATTTGTTATCACAGCCTACAGCAATCGGCTATCTATATATGCCGGCCGGCATAAACAGGGCGAACGTAAGGGAAAGTTCGTTAATGCAATTGAAAATGGAAAGAACTGTCGCTAAAGTTGACTATGTCAATGTAACCATCACTCACTCCTGCAGCTATAAATTAACAATCAATATGTTGCTGCATAAAAAGGCATTGGTTAAATGAAGTCTGGGATGATTAGTTGTTTAGCTACCACATGCTTTTTGTGGAAAAGATGTCTGAGGTATCCATCAACGTTTGTGTATTATGTCATATTATTTTATTTTGAATGTTTTACTAAGCGCCAGTGGAAGGCTTTGCTGCTCATATTTATATAATATCGCTGATTCCAAGATATATCCAACAGAAAATCAAACATATGATAAAGAATGTAAAGGTCTGGTTATTTTAGAATCAATCGGTTATAATCAAGTTGGGATTAGACACACCAGTGATTCATGATATGTGCAATGTCCCAAACCCTCCATGAAACACGATCATCCAAATGGCTGAGATATATCACATACCAATATAGTCGCAGGGTAAGCAGAGATATTAAGCGATTATCAATTGACTTTTTAACATAGGCCTGTTAGATATCTTATGGTCTCATGATACAGGGATATTTTCATACTGTCCGAATATTCTACATTGCTTAGTTATAGTTACAAAGTACCACTACAAAATACAATTGTTCATTGAAGAGGTTGATTATATGTGAGACCACAAATAGCCTGATAAATACACATTTGTTGACGTCGCCATATCCCTGTGACTTAACACAATCTGGCTAGCTATATTCTCGAAACGTTCGTAGTCCTACGAACTTCTTAAGCCCATACTTAACACATTGGCTACGATCAAAGTTAAGAATTCTTAGGGCTACGAACGTTTCGAGAATAAGGGCCCAGAGCAAGAACATTTCTTGTGATGGTTCTGATACACAGTTTGGGATTTGGGATCAAGTCAGTGACGTACTGTGTGCCCGAAAATTAACCCCTCGTAGTCAGAGATTTGTCAAATAGGATCGATTGTCAACCGCCACGTGAACCCAAATATCCGACTTTCCCAATCAGGGCCCTTTTTCCAGTGAATGGTTCTTCAGCCAAAGTTGTCTTATGGCTCCACACTCCTGTGAATAAACAAAAGCATGAATTGAACCTTCATTATAATATATACTTTATCAAAGTATTCCTGACAGTTTGAACCAAAGTTCCAGGTATATGGTGTGAAAAGTACCAGGGACGTATATCTAACTTGCTAATACCAACTTGTTCGTGTTGCATGTGTGTTAAAACGATGACGTAAATTGAAGATACTTGAATGAATTTGTTTGTTTGAAGCTAAACGCTGCCATACATATTTACATCAATATGGGCACGATCCCAGAATTATCGAGTTTGGTCCATCCAATCCAGTGATGGTCATTGTAATCAATGATCCACGGCTTCGTTTTGCCTTAAAACGTACTTACAACTGTTACGGTTTAGACATTGCCGTGACAAAAGGTGTGTGAGTTCCCTTTAAACCAGCAAAATAAAACACAGAGAAGTCTAAAATATTCAATAATATATTGAATAAACAATCAGCAAAGTTACAATGAATAACAGTACAGATTTCTAATACAATACTATTGGGTCACAAATCTAAAATATTAACTAAATATTTATTGTTACCACAGTCTATATCTCATGGCTGTTGACAGCAGCTGAGAAGAAGTGAGCGGACGATGTCAGCAGACAGATGAGCGTAAATTCAAAGCAGTCCTCAAAGTCGTCTCGAACATCTCAAAAACCAATCCGTATGTACCTATTACACAGCTCTCGAATTCTCTAGCAGTAGCTACACGTCACTACGACCGTCCAGATCACACCAAGACCATGCAGAACTCACTCGAATGAACGCCACAGTCCCATACCGGAAGCAGCAAAGAGGAGGTAACTTCCGAGTGATGCTCCTCGACTTCCTCTCAACAGGTGAAATTACATAGCCCAAGTCCAAGATACGGGTTCAAACCACACTCACGCTTCAAACTTTTGTAACCCATAATAACCAAAAGTTACTCAATGTGACATTAACATTAACAAAAACACATTCTCATAACACAGTTATTTTATTATGCCAGAGCTTTTCCAGCAACTCTTTCTTCGGGACGACATGACTTCAATAAATTATTTCCGGGCAATAAAATCTGATCATCACCCTTTGACTGATCTTTTCTTTGATCTGTCTACGATGACTGTTGCATAGAGAAGAACACAGAGTTGTTCCAGTAAGAGAGCAAGCATATAAGAGTACCGTTCCACAAAGTGATCTTAATACTATGACATAGTTTTAGGACAGAAGTGCAAAGATTGATTAGTGTGCTCGCCTTGAGCGGTACTCGGATATTTGTGTGAGACATGATACTTCTTCAGGCCCCGCATCATGATTTTTTTATCAGAAAGTAAAAAGCCATTTTTCAAAACAGCCAACTCATTATTTTCAGAAAATTATGCCTGCCAAGAGAAAAGTTCCGTTTTCGTAAAACTCATGACAAATAGTTTTTTTCCAGCATTTCTTTATAATGTTATATTTAGAGTATCAAATGATGGATCATTGAACATTTTGGTAGAAGTAATATATATGTATGAATTCCATTGAATCCATATTTCTCAAATAGAATATCTTTCGTCGGATCATAAAGACTGGTCATTTCTTTGGTGTTGACATTTTATAGTCAACCTACCAGCTGGTAAACGTTACAGGTGGCGTTATCGAAAACTCGGATTTAGTTACCACATCACTTATAGTTCCCAAATATATAGGGGGATCTATTTTTACGAAAATATTTGTTGCAGATAATGTCAGCCTTTCGTTATTGATTTTCCTATAAAAGACACATATGCACAAATATCATCACATGAAGAAAGACATCTGGTTCAAGGACATGAAGCGGTTGCTCAAATTTTATGTATTGATTTTCAGGAAATGTGTTTTTCAGCCATAAATAATCGAGTTACTGTGTTTTCTTTAATCATTCTAAATGCTGGAATCTCCACTGAACGAGACACAGGTCCACTGAACACATGAAACTTCAATAGCATTTTTGTGGAATATCCATTTTTGTTGTTATTCATTGAATGTCGTACATGTTCATCCATGTACGAATTATGAGAGCAATCGGATTTGCAAAACTAATAATACATCGCACCCACTTTGAGACTGTCCTTCAATGTCAGGGACCACACTGACAGTCGTTCACGGCCAATAGCCCCTTAAGTCCGTGATTTAAAAACATTCCTTTAATAATGAAAATCGTAATATCAATATGTCACTTTTATGTAAACATAATTGCTACTTCGGTTCAAGATTCATTATAATGATGACTGTTGCATGTTTCAAAGCCTCGTGTGTGTTTCTCCGGTAACATTCTACCCCACTTAGCAAATGTTTGATGTCAAGCCATCACTACAGAAAAAAAACACATATAGATGTGGGAAAGAAGATAACTGTCTCTAATGCCTGTACCCAACAGTTTCCTATACGTTTCCTCCTTGATCCTGAAAAGAAAGGAAAATAACAAATCGGGGTGTGCAAGTGCTGCCAGAGCTGTTCCTCGATGTGATACAGCTGGAATTTTGCTAAAAGCGGTGTAAAACTACATTCACTCACTCACTCGTGATTTTTCACCAAGATTAACAGCTGTATAAGCGCCGTGAAATAATTGGAAACTGAACTCACATTGACTTCTTTAATTGGCATTCTAAAAGTTGGGTAGATGAAGAATGAGGACTATTTTTATGGATATACAACTTCTTTATTCTGTATAGGGGACGTTTCGACATAAGATTCGTGCTTGACAACGACATTAGAATCTATGTCAAAACGTCGCCTATACAGAATAAAGACGTTGTATATCCATAAAAATAGTCCTCATTCTTGAACTCACATTGATGCGCGTAAAAGACAAATCTTGGGCTGTAATAAATGACATGTTTGTTCTTCGATAAAAGGGATTATGCCCTGATCTCTTAATTTCAGGTACATTGCTCTGCTGAAAGAACTGATATTGTCTAATCTCACTGGAAGGAAACGTTGGGAACTCTACAATGTTATTAGATGCCGTATGCCACCAGTGAATGCGATACAAAATGGATGAACGTGTGTATTCCGTTTGTGTATGTGTCTAGAGTATTATAGACATGTGTCAGTGTCTGAGGAGACCATGCATCTATCAATACAGTAAACATACTTATAACTCTCATTTAACGAAATCATTACAATGATATATCCACATATGTAAGCAATTCATGTTTTGCAGAAACTCGCTATAGGAACATTAAGATACTAGTGCAGTACATTTACGTCACAATTTGGCAAAAACGGCAATGACATGACGATCCTAGGTTTTTCTTTATCCAAGTAAACAGCAACAACTTTGAGAGAACTTAGGACTTTAATAGCTGAACATTTGCCCTTGAATAACAGGTTCCATGAATCATTGTTAAAAACGCCTTGGGCTGGATTCCAGAATGCGACGCTATTCAAAGACGCAAAGAAAATAAAACTCAAACGTTTTTCCCTATATATGTAAATCCCTAGAAAACCAGAAAATGAAAAAAAAACACAACCAAAAAGAAATTAAATGATATGAAATGCAAATCATAACCAGGACTGGGAAACTGGAGATTAAGAATCACGGTTACGTCTACGATTCTGAATAAAGTTGTTCATTCATAAAGTTTGTCCTTATCTACTAAGATTCGGCCACAATAAAACATGGAATGCAGGACAAACACTATGTTCTGAAATCGACATACTGGACTTTTAATGTCATTTTGAAGTGCGGTGTTTTTATCTATTGGTAACATCAGGTCACTTCCAAGACCCAGAATCGGTTGTTCGATTCTGCAATTTGGGAGTAAAGCCAATATCTGGAGGTTCCATGTTCTTGCTGTAATATTGTTATAGTGAGTGAGTCAGTATGGTTTGACGCCGCTATATTTAGCAATGTTCCAGCAATATCACGGCGGGGGACACCAGAAATGGCCTTTACAAATTGTAGCCATGTGGGGAATCGAACCCGGATCTTCAGTGTAACGAGTGGACTCTTTAACCATTAGGCTACCCCACCGCCCCAATGTCATTTTAAAGTGCAGTGAGAATACCGTTTGGTAACAGCTTCATGTAATTTCCAAAGCTCTGAATCGATTCTCCACATGGGAATTGGGAGTAGATCCCACATCAGAAGGTTCCCTATTATGGCTGTAATATTTCTAGAATAGTCTAAACATTCACCTACTTAATAAGGCTACAGCAGGCATTTTTTGCGAAGGTTTTATATTGTCGAGGTTTAAAATATCAAGTCACAGAATCCTCGAATGGTTAAGTCTTTGATGTTAATATCAGCAATTCAACTCAAGTCAAACTGGTGCATCTTGTTATTCAAATTTTATACCTTTCTAAAGTCTTTGCCGATTTGTTTTCGTTACAAAAAAATACAGTTTTCATCGATGTTATGTTACAAACGTGATCATATTGTAAGTATACGAGATTTTGTAAAAAATAAGATCTGAAATGTGTATGAAGTACTCGGTCTAAAGGTTGTGGAACATTGGATGCGAGATAAAATATAGAATTTGAGATCTCTGATCCAACGGATCTCAGCTCTTTGAAATATAGGATCCAAGATCTGTGAAATATAGGATTCAGGGTTTGCGAAATGTAGGTTCCCAGATCTGTGGATTATTGGATCTACCCGTTCTCGTTCTGTATGTTGACTATGACACCCCACAACATACCTGAAGTATACCTGTATATACACAATGTAACCAATTAGCTCAATTTGAAGACCAATCAGTGTGAGATATCTGACACCATATTGATCGCAGGGTTAGCCTGGTAGTTTAAACGTTCGCTCGTCAGGTTGAAAACCCGAGTTTGATTCCCCAGATGGATACAATGTGTGAAGCCCATTTCCGATGTCCCCCGCAGTGATTTTGCTGGAATATTGCGAAAAGACGCGTAAAACTTAACTCACTCACCTATTGTTGTATCTCAGCATCTACAAATGTACTGAACAGTATAAAGGAGTTTATTTCACACTGTGAGCCCAGAACGATGACATAGAGTTATTTCATGATATTGCAGGTCAATACTTCATCGACTACTCATTTATTCGACCACCTCTGCGCCATTATGTAAGCTTTACTGGTCCCCGATTCTGCTTTCACTAATCCAAATGTCAGAAGGATAATCACATGTACATGTCTATGAATTCAGACTTACCTTGTATCGAGTTTAATGTTAAACGAGCCTAATTAAGTCTCGAACAAGTCCTCCTTTTGCTTGAACGTGATGCCGAACTGAATTGAAGGTACACTTTCAAAGGTCAACTAATCATATCACGACAGCATCCAACAAGGAAGGGCTTCGGACACTGAACCCATGAGAGCAATCACAAGACTACTCAACCACTGAATCGTAAATAAAGACTAATACTGGTTTCTACTGAATATCGGTCTCCTGTTTGCCTTATGTTTATCAATATACATTAGTGTAGAGGCTATGCACATAGGGTTTTGATATGATATATTGAGATCAAGAGTATTCTTAGCGAAGCCTAGTCATAGCCTAGCCTATGCACATCCATGATTTCGAATTGTGGGTTTGGTTGGGTTTTTTTAAATTCCAGTATCCGCTTATCGTAAAAGATTTACACATGTACAATTAGTTTAATTCTGCTGGTCTCATGTGCGAACGTGTCGTTTACCCCCTTCGCCGCCCTGTCTGTCAGCAGGACATGGATTTTGAGTTTTCGACAGCCGTCTACAACCTTTGCAACGTTTTACTTGCCGTTCACGTTGAGTTTTCACTCCTAGATACATGAAGACACAAAAGACAAATTACACTCGCATTTTGGAAAATCGAATGAAAATTTGTTTTTGTCGAATTTTAGGATTTATTCTTGTCCAGATGCTTTTTCCACTGGGGAACAGCTCGTGATTAAACTGTTTTGTCAAGACCCTATGTTCCACATCTATTTCTCCAGCCATGATTTTTCTGAGCTTGCAACAGAGGTTATCATCAAAGAGACTGACCAGTCAGTCATCACAGGAGCTGACTTTGATCACATCAAGACGTAGGAGAAGACAATTTAGTCATGTGGCAAAATGTGGCCGGTACCACGTGTTATAGCCTCTGGTAGAAATCGACAAGTGCTGAGAAGAAGTGATGTGCTAACCGGACATGTCCTTTTTCAAACTTTCCTATTTCAACCCGTACCACGTGTTGTATCCTCTGGTACAAAGCGATAACAGTGAAAAGAAGAGATATGCTTTCAGGACGTGTTCTATTTCTTCGTTTCTGGTCACGAAAGTGTTATTGATTCCTGATCAGCGGTAATGGTGATTGACGTTCGGAGGACTATATAAAGGAATCATAATCGACTCTGATATAATTTTAGTTTTGTCAAAAAAATACCAAAGATATAATGTTTCCATATTCTGGCTTGTCAAAATTTCTTCGGGTCATGTGATACTGTGTGTATGTATTTGTCATTGATTGTGAGATTTTCCCTTTTGTCTTATACTGTTTGACACAAACCCCCCTTAGCCCATGGTGTGAAATGAGTGAGTGAGTGAATTTACATTTAAAGTCACATTGCCAGTATTTTAGCCATATCGTGACTGAGCAGGTTCTAAAATTCAGAAATACAAATACATTCTAAAAAAACTCTCAACGAAGGACAGTAAAGGCAACTAGAATATCACAGATATAGATACAAAACTAGTTTGAAAATCTAAAACTTTTAGCTATAGAACACAATACAATATAAATCAGGCTTTAGATTGCCATCAACTGAAGGTAGCTCACCATACTAGGGACCATGGGGACTTACAGAAAGATTTGCTGTAGATTTCTCTTTCAGGTATACATTAAAAGACAATTGTTTAAAGATGATATACTGGGTAAGATCCAGTTCTTAGTGACAACATGTGCAGAAATGGTTGTTTGAATGAATAAGTGATCACGGATCACAGAACCACGAGATTTACCTGTTTTAAATTCTTTTTATTGCACGATGGCCTACAGTTTGATTAATGTCCTAATGGGACGCTTTCGTGGTATTCGTTTTTTTATTTGAAACCTTCCCTTGAGAAACTGATTTCGCCTTTAGATTGACGGATAGTGTCGCCCTATTTCAAATTATGTCCAAAATGACATCTTTTAAACTTCTAAATAGACCTCATACACCGTCACTTGATATGCATGAATGCACAATATGGTTTCTGAGCCCTCTTATCTCACTATTATATATTCAGACGCATGTTGATAGTGTCCGATCCGTGTGAAAACATGCGCGCAACCCAGCTGGGCTTCTTACAACCAACATGTTAAAGGCTCACTGCTAGTTTCTGCGAACATGTGTCTTCATTTCTCCCATTTGACATTGACATGACAAAGCATTGATTTTCTCCAAATTTGTGAGGACTGAGATCCATTAAAGCTAAAATGGACCGTAAGTGGTAACCAAACCCTTTGAACCGAGCAAACAAACTGCCATCAGTTAAATATATTCTGTAGTATTCTCGATGATCAAAATTGAAGCGAGCCGACAGACTATTTAGCTGGAATATACTGACAAGTTAGAGTGAGTGAATTGATGCGACTTTCGCTTATAGCCAGCAATACTGCAGCTACGTCCTTACAGCCTGTCGATCCCAGACAAAACAGTAATTTAGGGCATGAGCAACGATCCGCGTTCACGAGGTACAATGAGACGTAATCTGCTTGGTCACGGATAGCAACAGCCAGAAGCCCATTTTACCAGAGACGAGCGTCCTTTCATAGGAACCATTCATAAACATATGGTTTCATCACCAAGCTCACTTGGAGCAGTCGATGACCATTAGATACACACCATCTTTACTTGAGCTTATTATATAATGTGCGAGTCAGAACAGACTCCATTTAGATTCCATGTATCACTCACGCGTCTTTAACACACGTCAATAACAACACGCAAACAGTCATGTAGAAACGTCTGTGTTTAACATCGCTGCAAGATGTCCTCCCATGATGAACTAGTGTTGCATTTTCTGCATGCATTTCGCTGTGAATTATGTATGTTTCTATTCAAATGGTGTACATGAAACTTGATGTAAACAAATAAGTAAAACAACAGCGAGATAGGACATCTTTAACTTTGAACCAAAAAGGCTTATATCGCTTTTATTTATATAATATTGCTAACTTAAGAGGCTTCAACTGATAATCAAACACATAATAAAATACAGAAGTATAGTTCGTTCTACACAAAGATCATTATATATTTTTCAACAGACACCCCCGTGACTCCTGTTATGCACAACGTCCAGTACCGTCAAGTTACGATGACACACAGTCATCAAAATGACTAAGATATATCACATACCAATATAGTCGCTTCTTACGAAAACAATCGGATTCAGCGTGCGAGTCCTTTGACAACAATATAGGAAATGTGGTGTGAGCGAACGCTGACAATTTAACGGCTTATTCAAACTGTCCAGGTCCATCCCAGCAGGGATATCACATGTATTTAAACCATATCAAATGCTTATTTGACACATTCATCTTAACTGCAGGGTGACTTTCATATTCTCCGAATGTTCTACATCGTTTAGAAATAGTTACAAAATACCATTGCAAAATACAAAAGGTCATTGAAAGGTTTGAGAGTATAGGAGTGCATACAAAGCCTGATATATACGGAATATGGTATAAGCGATCAAGCCTGTACATACTTCGCTCGACATTAAAGTCCCATGTAGCCCAAGGTTTCATTTGTCAAAGAGGATCGATTATCAACCACTTGGTAACTGATAACGTCAGGTTCACATTCTGTGCTATTTAACTAGTTCTGGGTCCTTTTCTATCTTTTCTATAAACATCATAAATGTATTCAATGAGTGTCGAGTTTGTATTAACAGTGTTGGTGTGTTCTTGTGTGAAAATCACACATATTTGAACGATTTTGCTTGTTGTTTAAAGCCAAACGATGCCTTACACATTTCCAGTAACGTGCCGTGACACCTAAATCTTTAGCTTGGACCAAACAATCCAGTGATTGCTGTTGCCAGCAATGGTCCACGCCATTGGGGTGAGATGTCTTTCAATGAACAAGTCCGGGAGCCTGATAACCCGTTCCATCTTTTGGTCTTCAATCATTAAGCTGTCGGGAACGTATTCAAACATTTAACTCTCACAGAGTAACATAGCGTTGTATACAGCTAAGATCAGATGAACTTCTAGATCAGTTTAAATTACTTCATTAACATTTTCTGTGTTTCTTATTTATCTTAAGTTTTTTATTATTATTATTTTTGTTGGTGTTGCTTTTTTGTCTTTATGATAATCTTAATTATAATCGTTGTACAATATATTCATATGTTATCCTGGAGTGACTTTGATGCCTGTATCTAAACGTCACCTCGCAAAAGTACACCGTATTGACCATAATTCATACGTTTTAGAATTTGCTAAAGCTTTTCCAACAACTCCTTTCCGAGAGCGACATGAACTTCACAAGATTCCGATGATTGTTGCAAAGAGAAGAACACAGAGTTGCTCATGTAAAACGACAACCATTAAATGTTCTGGATACCGTTCCACAAACTGATCTAAGCTCCAAGTAGATCTATGTAAGTCCCCATGGTTCCCAGTATGGTGATCTACCTTCAGTTGTTGGCGATCTATAGCCCGTGTTTTATACTGTATTGTCCTCTTTAATTGAAATGTTTTAGCTTTGCTCGCTAGTTTTATTCATATCTGTGATTCTCTGGTATTTTTACTGTCCATCGTCGACAGGTTTTAATCTTCAACATGTTTTCTCTTTATATTGTATAAATTGTTTTCGTCACGATATGGCTGAGATATTGCCGATGTGACGTTAAATATTAACTCACTCACTCACTCCAAGTAGATCTTAACTGCAATAGCATAATAAACGTTGTGTTAAGATAGGGTTACTGGGGCTGGGCTTTAAGCGGTCCTGGAATATGTTTGAGACATGATACGTTTCATCTGGAAGGAATTGTTTGACATTTCTTAAAACGGACAACACATTTGGAAGACTTATCACTGCAAGACCTATATAGAAGTTCAACGCTTCAAGCCACCACTGTTCCAATATATAGACTTCATGTGTTCTGCGTGGGTATCGACAAGTTGACACATTGACGAAAGATAATTGAAGTGTGACAGCTTCAAGTGTCCAGTTAACTGTGTATTCTGTGCATGGAGTTGTTGCCAGATGTTGACTCTGGTCCATTATTTGTTTAACCATGTCATTGAATGTCATTGAACATGTTCCAGTAATGGTACGCTATTTACGGTTGACAACGTTTTCATCGTCTTGTGATGCGACTACTGTTGAAATTAAGAAAGCATCGTGTATTCTGTGTTTGCACATAGACATGTTACACGTTGTCAGATAAATGAAGTGTTACCGATTCAGCTTCCACTGTTCGACTAACAAAACATTTTGTATTTTGCACATGAATATGTTGACAGGGGTGATGAGAGTAGAGTACAACATGTGACACATTTTTCTTAACTATTATTTGTTTAATCATGTTAATCTATGGAATAGTCTGCAGTAATGTCATTGAGCATGTCCAAGAAGGGCAAGGTATTTTTTATGGATGAGATCCTTTCTATTTTATTGTAAAACGACGTATCAGTACTGATCCACATACCACTGTCAAGAAAGAATGAGTGAGTGAGTGAGTGAGTGTAGTTTACGCCGCACTCAGCAATATTCCAGCTATATTGCGGCGGTCTGTAAATAATCGAGTCTGGACCAGACAATCCAGTGATCAGCATATCATTAGCATCGATCTGCGCAATTGGGATACGATGACATGTGTCAACCAAGCCAGCGAACCTGACCACCCGATCCCGTTAGTCGCATCTTACGACAAGCATGGGTTACTGAAGATTCATTCTAACCCGGACCTTCACGGGTTCAAGAAAGAACGAAGTGATACAGCACGATATATACCACATCAACACGGCAGGACCCGGATGTGACGGTAGTGAGTAGCGGTCATGCAGGTGAAGCGATGCAGGCAAAAGTCAGGAGGGTGGAATGCATTGAGAGGCTGGTAGTTGGGAGTTTGGGTTATAGGTCAGTGAAAAGATCTGAAGGTTTTCTGGAAGAGATGGCTACCACGTCGTAAGCGATGGATTTGCCTACATCACTCAAATTCCGGAGTTTGCAGGACAAACAGAAACATGAGTCTCATTAACCTGTTCAGACAATGACCTACTTTTCAGCTGATCCGAATTTTCTCGTGTGAAAGTGAAAATAGACATCACAAACAACTATGGTTACACTGAATTCCAATTTCTTGTTTTATCAGAAAATGGTATTTACAAATGAATTTTAACTTTAAACTTTAATAACATCGTATTTCTATATTTTATGGCGAGGTGTTGGCAGCATACCTTAAAGGTCACATGCAACGTAAAACACAACTTTGCAGATTCTGATACCTTTCGGTATGGACTTACCGAAACAAATCGTCAAAAATGCAAATTCAACTTATAAAGTTAAAAAATAACGCGATGAAAAAAAACGCGCGAAATCGGAGTTCAAACGTTTCACTAATTTTCCCCCGACTTTTCTGGGGAAAACGGGTTTCAACAGCTGGGCTGCGCTCATAGCACGTGCGCAGTGAAATAGGTTCGCGCAGCTTGGAAGCGGGTTGTCGGGTGAATACTCGGTGAAGGCTTTAGTGTGAGCTATTTTTCTAATGTTTTGTTGATATCTCACAGGCGCGAGCTTTTTATATGATATGACAGTAAATTAACTGTTTATATAATTTCATTTGTCTATTTCACCACACGTTCTTCTTACCGAGTCACTTTCTCAGTTCGATACTTAAAAGCAATGTCATTATTTAGCGTTGTACAGAATTTCTAACTGTGATATAGATATGTCGTTGTCACTGACAAAACTCAATGTCTTGTTTTATTGACACCTGTGTGTCTGCCTGCCTGTCTGACAATATTCAATACACAGCTGCTATCACTGACCACATGCAATTTGAACTTAACACCAATCAGGCTATACACCATAAACAAAATGCATTGATGTATGGCCCGAGTTCGGTCTCTGTCACATTATGTAATTACACAGACAGGCAGGTGTGATACTTGAACACATGACATGTTATGATGTCTGTTGATTGCAAAATGTTATACACAAAAATTGAGCCTGTATTTACAAAACCCAACATCTCTATATATACACACACAATGAGCCGTGAAGGCATCTGCAAATGAACCAGCCGTTACACTTGAGTGCACACCCACCCGCTCTGACTGGGTTCGGTATCCCGGCTGCTTAGTTTCTTGGAAAGTAAACCGAAGTACACAATTTTGCACTTTTGATTTGCGATTGTACGCTTATAATTTTGTTTATATGTTTTTTCATTACCAGCAATGTATATTATATGTCATGAATAAGTGATAATTGTGGTTTAATTATGTTTGATTTTTTGGTTACATGTGACCTTTAACTCAGACGTCACAGACTGCTCCAGTTTGATGAGGTCGTAAAATGATTCACAATTCATCCGGCTCACTGGGTACAGCTGTTATGTATTATTTGCGCTTATTCAGTGTAGATCTGTAACGGACAGTGTGATTGATGTCATATCAAGTCCGTACCAGACCGCCAAACCTTTCTAGCGGCAGAGCCTCGTTTTGATATTTTCACGATTTCCAGGTTTCTGTTTGTCAGAGCTCGCTGCACGATAGAGCACGTAGACTAAGGCTTAGTCTCTGAATATATATAATTTTGATAGTAACAAACAAGCCCATTTAAATTGAAAAGGAGCCCTAGGGAGACCAGAGATTCAGAACCTGGGGAAATCTAGACTTGCTTCGTTTAGGGCTTTAGCACTACAGGGAAGGCTAGGTCGTAGGGAAAATAATGTGGTTCAGGGACTGTGAGACAGACTATAGAGCACGCTGCACGACATGTTTGCAAGGGTTATAAGGAGCGTAGTGTTGCAATATACAAGTGCCTAGATGTATCAAATAATACTGATTAATAGTTATGCATCCAGTTAAATGAATTGGTCTCAAAATTCTGGACTGGTTATTGTACTAAGTTGCGCAGTAGGACGGAACCCAGTCAACAGGAAACGAGACTGATGTGTACTCAATGTTTTGACTTGAAGGTCAGTCGAGTCGGAGATGGGGAGTCAACTGATGAACCAATTGACCTGGTGGAGAAAGGATTATAGTCAAATGTTGAGTAGCCTGGCTGAATACAATGGCTATTGAACGCGCAAGCAGTTTTGCCTTTGCTGGGTTGTTGAAGATTTTCATTATGGCTCTCACATAAGGTGGATGTGGATTGGCTGTTGGGCTGTTGATAGTGGTGTAAGCATCCATACCAAAACCTCGCTCAATAAAGACGTCATCCATACAAATATCTGATCTTTGCTGTTTCTCATTATCTTTTATAATGTCAGTCAAACAGTTATTTTAGCAGTTTGTCCAAAGTAAACTATAAATATGCATGAATTTTACTTCTCCTACCAATAGAATGTGTTTCTTTGGATAATACAAACAGATTATTGCTTTGGCGTTGACATTTTATAGCCAACCTTATAACTGGTTGTTCTCAGCAACATGCGACGTTATCGATTGTCATTGTCGTCTAATGTTATTAAGTCCATAACGCAAAGCCCAATAGTCCCTCAGAACATATTTTCACGGTGGATGAAACAAATAATGTCTTCACAGATGTTTTCCTTTCATTATAGAAACGATTAAAAGGTGAATTGAAAGTTGCATATGCACACATATTTTTAACTTGGCAAGTTCATAAAATATTGGATAAAGGACGTCAAGCGATTGCTCCGATTGTAGGTATTGATTTCAGGAAATGTATTTTTCAACCATAAATAGTCAAGTATTTTTGTTTTCTTTAATCATTGTAAACGTAGAAATCTCCATTTAACGAGTCAAAGGTTCAGTGAGCACATGAGACTTCAATGGCATTTTCGTGGTATGTTGTTGCTATTTATTCAATGCCGTACATGCTCATTCATTAAAAAACTATGAGAGTAACTGGATTTTCAAAAATAATGATGAAAAATGTAACGATCCCCCCGACCCGCCCCCTTTGAGTTTATGACCTTGAGGTTCATAAAGCACAATAACAACCGTTCACGGCCAATAACCCCTTTAGCCCGTGTATTAAATTAATTACTTTAGTCCCTACTCCCTGCTACAACAGTCCCAATTTTAAATAGAATATTTTTAACAGATCTTTATGTCACTTTTATGCAAATATAATTGTTATGGCATTTCAATATTCATTATTATTATGTTTATTCCATGTCGGTGTGGTTCTACCATAAGAGTTTGCGTTGAAAGTAGACTGATTGGGCTGATGACTGAATATCCCATAGCTTTAGAACAAACATATGATTGTCAGAAACAAGCCAGATTTCCACAATGAATATCGTGTATATAACGCTGTCGCAGAAAAGGTAGAAACATAAAAGACGGGAATGAGCGGGTGGTGTCTCACCGACAGGTGTTTTAGTCTTCTGGTCCGTGTTGAGTTCCCAACATGGTGGCATTCCAACTGACACCTGGGTTCAAATGGCTGAGCGATTTTGTTTTATGTAGTACCATATCCATGTTAGTGGCATTACGAAATTTGTAAAAGCGTTCCACATGAGTATTTTGGGTTTTCCCTTTCACATTAAGCTTGCAGATGATGTGAGATAACTCAAAAACAGCTGAAAGCAACGTTAAACGCTCACCTACAATGACGTGTGTGAAAAAGAACAATTCTTGGGCGTGAACAAATCACATGTTTTGTGTGTTTGTCAGAAGGGGTGACCTTTCATCCCCGACCATTGTTTTCAGGTATGTAGGTTTCCCGCTTGAAGAAATGTCTAAACTGATAGAGTATGGAAATCATCCAATATCCCCATTAGGAGGTAAAGTTCCAAGCTCTACAAAACTGTAATTGATGCGGTTTCCATCAGTAACAATAGAAATGTGTGCTTCTGATTCTGTCTGTGACGAAAAATAATAATTATCCAGAAACGTTTAGTGTTTGAAGAGATCAAAATACAAATCCCACTTTTATGTGGCAAAAGCATCTCGCATCTAAACGATCTATCGGGATAATGTGCAAATGGCCATGATTCCCCCGTGTGCCATAGGCCCAGATCCAGATTGTCACACCTAAATGATTAACACATATCATGAGCTGAATTATGTATGTTTGCGAATAACTTTAAAATAACATGATGTGATCTCTACGATTGCACCCCACTTAGGATTGGATCATGTCCTTTCTGACGTGTTCCTGTGACACTACCTTGCTTTGATTGAATTTAGGTAAAGGACAGGTAGCTATGTTACATTTTGTACTGCCATAGCGATTGTATTCCTCTACTGGCGTTGATCGTCATTTAACATGGACGAGCAGTAATGTGCCTCATTAGCCTTATAGGTATATGGAATTTCAGGAAACAAATAGAGTACAAACGAAGTGAAGGAAGGAGGGAGGGAGGGGCGAACGAGTGAGTGTGTAAGCTAATATAAGATGGAAAGGTGCATTGGATAGGTTGACACAAACCATCCGATTATTCACATAATTCTTAATTACTATATCAGCCCCAGTGGATTCCAGTTGCTTATGGCTCAGACAACTGAGCCACCGATGCAAATCGGGAAACATTTTCATATTAAAACTAAAAAATGATGACGGGTTAGTCAATGCACATGTGTCCATGTGCTACTAATAAGTTGTTCACTTTCTGTCAATCATATTAACACCCAATCAATGACGTTTTTTTTGAAACTTACTTGTAACAAAGACACCCTCTCTGTGTAAATTCATGTCCGAGTTGTCATCCGCAGACAATGGCATTCACAGATGTCGAGACAGAGTCCAAAGGCTGAACTATATATAAAGTCCAACCTACGACGTAGTCAACCAAGTCGCCAGGCCTCACCCGTCGACCCATCAAGTCGCCTCATGCGACCTTCTTTGGTTGCTAGAGACATATTCTGACACAGAATGTCACCCGGGTAACACGTTATAATTTGATCTTTGTGCGCATTCTTTCCACCAGCCGATAGGAATCTGGGAAATATAAGCTTTACTCTTTAACCAACAATGCGTGTGTTTAGTATCGAATGTTTAGAATCGAAAGGCGCAAGTACGGTACAAATAGAGCCAAATCAGATATTTGTTGGAACAAAAGAGAGTGAACAAATCCACACGTGTTCAGGATTTCACTGTTTAAGTCGTGATCAATACGTTACAGCATTCACTGTCATATTTTGACTCACCACATGGACGGCATCCTAATCGAACATAGTAGTGGAGTGAAGAAGAAGGCAAAATGACGTTCTATGGACGCATGAAACAGATTCACGTTGAGTATGGTGGCGCATTGCCCAGACGACCTTTGTGTCCAAGACATGTGATCTCAAAAACATAAAATCCGGAGAATCTGTTCATACGAATCTTGACTATCGATTGTGATATTGCATGTAGCAGTGTCCTCACAATGCTATTAAACTCCAAAAGACAAACCCTTGACATATTAATAAGATTGTTCTGCTGAAGGCATTGAACTAATCTGACTGCATCATGAACACTTGTTTAGGAATCACCACCAAATAGTGACCAAGATATTCCCGAAAAGATAAGAATATCGTGACCCACCACCTTCACAAGCCAATACTAAGGGAAGAGAATTGTTCAAATGAGAAAAATACACGGGAACATGCGTCCAAATAGGGCATTGCACCTGACATCAGTTTGGTCAGTTATGCGTCAAATTCATGTGTTCATGAAACGTTTTGAAAGTTTAACTGATGTCTCGTTTTAACTTTGACATAAAGGAAAGTGAAAATCCAGAATACAAATTTAGTAATGGCTTCACGTGTGTTCATGAAAGTTAACGTTTCCAAAGTTAAAACTGAGGCCTCGTTGTAACCTTGACCACATTTTATCATACCAAACCCCAATAAACGGGATTTAAGATGTTTAATGTCAGTACACAGCAGTGACCACCCTCGGTCTAACGCCATCATCAGAATTAGGTATAGATTTAAAAGTTTAAAACCCGTGAAGATCCGGGTTAGAATTGATCTTCAGTAACCCATGCTTGTCGTAAGAGGCGACTAACGGGATCGGGTGGTCGCTGACTGGGTTGACACATGTCATGGTATCCCAATTGTGTAGATCGATGCTCATGATATTGATCACTGGATTGTCTGGTCCAGACTCAATTATTTACAGACTGCCGCCATATAGCTGGAATATTGCTGAGTGCGGCGTAAAACTAAACTCACTTACTCACTACAGTTTAAAATACCGGTAACGCCTCTTACACACATTAAATACATGAAAGTGATCATCAAGAATAATGTAAATGCAAAGTGTACAAACTTACACAGAGCATATACCTTGGTTTTCGCTTTGATTTAGTGTGCAGTCCTCAAACGTGATATGACTGGGTGATATGAGTGGACGAAATAACTTCTGCCATGCTGTCATAGAAATCGACAAACTGGATTTTTCAAGTCACTGAAATCTTCAAGGAAGTAACGTGTTCACAATTTATTGTCGCAATTGTGATTATATTGTAAAGGTTTCGACAGTTTGTTGTTGTTTTTTAAAAGAAAAGAGATCCGAATTTGCGGAATCTGAGAAATGTCGGCTCCCAGAATGCATCTGAGATATAAGAAATATACTATTCGAGGTCTGATTCCACAATATAAAATGGTTTCATTACAGCATAACTCGTACAGTATGTTGACCATGAAACTCCGCGACATACTTAAAGTATTCCTGAAGATACAACGGGATATGTTATGCTCAACGTGAATAAGGATCAGCTTGTTATTATTGACACCCTATGGATCGGGTTGTGCTTCCCACTGGATGGGTCCTCGTTAAACCTGATTTTAAAGGAAGCTCAGCATCGTGTATCAATATTTGTAGAAGGTATCGACAAGAAATATTCCTCAGAGCAGATGCATCGATTATCATGCTACTTGTGACCTATTTAATTTGAAAGAATTGTTTGTTTATCGAATTCAACATGTGTTTACACACCACATTTAAATCCAAGTTCATATCAGTGTAAAATTAAGTTATCAGTGACCCCAATAATGCTGTCTCATGACTCTATATAGCTATCTAGTTACTATCTTTTGCCAGTATGGATGTAGTCAAAAATAGAAGTTGGAAAAATCTCGTCTCGTTGTAATGCAGATACAAACATTATGTGCGACTACTGCTGCACCATTGTGTAAGTTCCATTGGTCACCCATTCTGTTTCCACAAAACCAAATGCCACGAGGATATTTACATGCTCATGCGTCCATAAACCTAAGTATTCAAATACAGAGTAAAAATATTGGGCTACTAAACGTAACTGATCCAGCTTTACATCCGTATTAGCTTCCGACTACTTGCGATAGAATGCCATGGTATTAAACACTTGGGTAGAAAGCTCCAGATTTTGACAATGTGGAGCAATCAAAGCATTGCCCTTTCGTCTTTCATATCAAATATGTATGAATCCAAAGTCAGTGAAATATTAAGTTGTCAGTGACCACAATAATGCTGTCTTACGCCCCTACTTATATTAGTAAACTAAGCAATCTTTTTCAATAGTGGCGCAGTCATAAACCAGATTTTGACAATGTGGATCACTCAAAGTATTGCCCTTTGGTTCTTTGATATGCAACCGTAATATCACATGCTTCCATTTTTATATTACTGAATGTCCCTGCTTGTATTGGGTTAAGTTTCAGTCCAACTGAAGTCTCAAAAAACAACTATTTTGCCTGCACGTGATGAATTGAATCGAAGAATAACTTTAAACGGTATTCTAATCTTATGATGGCAGCATCCAACAAGGAAGGGCTTCGGATACAAAACATATGAAAGCACCACAAGACGAGAAAAGACAAAAACACTACATCGTGTACATTTACTCAACTTCGTTATCCTGTCTTATGTTCGAGTATTTTATTTATGCTATAGTTATACTCTGAATGCCAGCAGAACATTACTTTCGAGTTTCCCATTACCGACTACAACTATTGCCACTCGAATCGCCATCTATACTAAACTTGCACACATAGACGCTGGTGGTATTACACAAAGATTTGCACAGTGGTCCTTAAAAACGTTATGCAAAATTGTCTTTTTCAAAATCAAACGTACACTTCGAATTTGTTTTTTTTGTTTTTTTCGAATTTTCAAATGGATTGTTATCCGATTGCTCTCTCCACTGGGTATCAATCTGACACTTGTAATTCAAGATTATATCAAAACCGTATATTGCATTCCATCGTCAACCCAGAGCTTTTACACCATTTCTATTTCGTTAGCCTTGGATTTTCTGAGCTTGCAAAGTAGGTTATCATCAAAGAGACTGACCAGCCGGTGATCACAGGAGCTGACCTTGATCGCATGGGAGAAGTCAATATAGTCACGTGGCAAAACGTGGCCGGTACCACCTGTTGCAGCCTCTGGTAGAAATCGACAACTGCTGAAAAGAAGTGATGTGCAATCCAGACATGTTCTATTTTAACCTTTCTGGCCAACAAAGTGTTATTGATTCCGGGTCATTCGAAGAACTGTAAGAAAGAACTGCATTCTGATGTAGAGTTAGTTTTGTCTGAGAAAAATCCAATGATATAATATTCCGTTAGACTAACTTGTCAAAATTAGTTTGATTTATGGGAGACCGTGTGTGAATGTAGCAGCTGCTTTTCTCTTTCTGAGATTTACCATTTTCCGTTATACTCTGTGATACAAGTCTCAGTTCTGTGATGTGAAATGAGCATCCCTTTCACGTACGTGTTCAAAGTAATTGTTTAGAAATGATTGATTGAGTCTGATCCTGTTTTCAGTGACATGCGCTGAAATGTTTGTCTGATTGAATAGGTGATCGCGGAAAAAAGTGCTTATAGTGATCTGATCAATCCCTGTATGTATAGTAATTACATGCTTTTAACGTCTTCTACTGCACGATGGCCTCCAGTTTGATTCGTGTCCTAATGGGAAGCTTTCATGGTCTTCATGAATTATGCTTAATTCAAAATCTCCACATGAGAAAGGGATTACTCCTTTAGATTGAAGGATAGTGTCATTATATTTCAAATTATATGCAAAATGACATCTTTAAAATCCAAATTGACCTCATACACCGTCATTCGATATGTATGCATGAACAATAGGATAATGGTCCCACTTATCTCACCAAAATATATTCAGACGCATGTTGATAGTGTCTGATCCGTGTGAAAACATACCGGAAAGTGAGCTGGGCTTCTTTGAACCTACAAGTTAAAGGTTTGCTGCTACTTTGTGCCAACATGTTTCTTCATTCTCCCGTTCACAAACGGCATGACAAAATATTGATTTTCTTCAAATTTGTGAGGACTGAAAACCTTTAATGTTAAAGTGGTCCGTAAGTGGCAAACAAACTGCAATCAGTTAATTCCATTCTGTAGTATTCTCAATGATAATATATTCAGCAGCAAAAAAAACGCCAGTACGAATTCAAAATTAGATGGGCACTGTAATCAAATCATTACAGAAATGGACATAGTAAGCGGATCAAAAACATTTTATGTGTACAATATCCTGGCACATCTATGAATAACTCCAATTCCAAGACATTACGTGAACGTTTGCAGTCCATTCAGACTCTTGACTTCAGTATCTAGTGTGCAAACCACGAGCGGCAATAACTGCAGCACAGCGTCTATGCATGGAGTGCACCAATCGATTGATGAAGGCCACTGGCACCTGGAACCACACTCTGAGAAAGGCCTGGCGCAATAAATCGGCTGTGTTCGGCCTTGGCAGGACATTATTCAGTCTCCTCTGCATTTCATCCCAAAGATGTTCAATTGGGTTTAAATCAGGACTAAGGGCTGGCCACTGCATAATGTTGACACCGTTCTGCTATAAGACGTCCCGTGTAGCTCTGGCAGTATGGGCCCGGGCGTTATCAAATGAAATGAAATGAGTTTACAGTTATCCGTTTCTGCGAAGGAAAATTCCAAACTGACGTTTCTTTTGCTGCTCAGTATACTTGAAGCATTGCAAAACTGAAGTGAGCCGACAGACTACTGACGAGTTAGAGTGACTGATGTGACTTTCCTCATTGCCAGCAATACTGCAGCTACGTCCTTGCAGCCCAGACAAAACAGTAATTTATAGCATGAGCAACGATCCGCGTTCACGAGGTACAATGAGATGTAATCTGCTTGGTCACGGGTAGCAACAGCCAGAAGCCCTTTTTATCAGAGACAAGCATCCTTTCACAGGAACGATTCATAACCGTATGGTTTCATCACCAAGCTCACTGCGAAGCTGACGGGCAATAGCAGAGCAGAGGATATGTAACCCTAATAACACTGTTGACTCAGTACACACATGAAATGGCGTAATACTAGTAAAACCGGTATTTGTATCATCGATGATACGGTATTTGTATCGTTGTCGTCATGCTGACCCTATCAGCTCGACACAGTGATCAACATTGAACACCAAACATCTTCAGTTTAGCTTACTAAAATGTGCGAAAAAGAACTGACTCCATTTAGATTCTGTGTATCACCCATGCTAACGACGACACGCAAACACTCATGTAGAAACTTCTTTGTTTTACATTGCTCTGAGATTTCGTCCCAAGAATAAATAGTGCAAAACAATGAAGGACGTTGTTTCTACGAAGTCAGTGATTCACTAATATACACGCACTTCCTTTGATATTTCATTTTGGTCACTGATGCGAATTGGCATTTTGAAAAAAATGAGGCCTTGATTGTTGGAACTATAATTCAGAGCCAAATCGGCACGACGCTCTTTGATTTCTGATGTTTCATATTTTCGCACTTTTGTCGTCGTTCACGAAAGCAATGATGCGATAACAAGAAAACAATAACAACATACGACAAGATACTGAGTCTTTCTATTCATCTTCTCATTGTTCAAATAGTCATCTCTCCATATCCAATACTCACTGCCTACTGAATATCATTTAATACTGACCATCTTGAACTCATCTTCCACAACTCACCATCAAATATTCAGCACTCACTATCCATTATATGTATCTCACCTTCCACTATCCACCATGCACTCAACACAATCAACTCACCATCTCTCCTTAACATCCATTTGCAGTATCCTGACATGTTAAGAATGCGTAATAAGGGGCGACTAACGGGATCGGATGGTCAGGGTCGCTCACTTGGTTAACTTGGTGGCGCGTGGTCCTGTGCTTAAAGCTCAGGTCACAAATCGGTGAAGTTAAGCAGCGTCGAGCTCGGAGAGTCCTTGGATGGGTGACCGTGTTCGGCAGCTTGACTCCTGAGAGTTTCTAGGACTTGAGTCCTGCCCCACAACGAAGCACATGTGACACATGTGGTCTCACCTTAGGCAAGTGAGTTTGTTCAAAATCGTCTCTGTTCACCCAGCAGGAAAATGGGTACCCGGTGGAAAAAAGTCATATGACTATAACCTTCTAGCGCATAACAGGCAGCTTGGGTTATCCTGGGTAGTAATGGCCTTGATTGTTAGCGCTATGAGCATACCTAGTGTGGAGTTTGGCGCTATATAAATGGACACATTATTATTAACACATATCATCATATGTCAGATACTTAGATCGATGCTCATGCTGTTTATCATTGGATTGTCTGGTCCAGACTTGATTATTTATAGACCGCCGCCGAATAGCCGGAATTATGCTGAGTGCGTCGTTAAATAGCAAACCAACCAATCAACTACATGATTGCGTGGGTCTCCAGTTGTGTTTGTTTACCGACTTACCTCTGTCTATAATTCCTCAATACACCATGGCGTTCAGGTGGAGTATTTGTTTTCCCTCAGTTTATTGAAGATATGTTTCTACTCAAATTGCAACAGCAAATACCTTAGAGAGAAAAGGCATATATCCAAAGAAATCACACCTTGATTTTATATCTCAAAAACATGTTTCAAGGTAATTATCAAGAATCTGTTCAAGAACAAGTAAAATGCTGTAACATTATCTTTTTCACCACGTTCATACTAGAGATGCAATTACACAATCGACTCTTTGTCTTAACTATAGCGTTATATGTGACTGTTAGTCTTTGACGTAAGCTGTAGTTATGCATGAACATTTAATATGGCCTTGGCATCTCCCTAATAGGCTAATGGTATAATTTGTTTTGAGCGCTGAAGATTCTGATCACTGGTTACAAAAGGTTAGGTGACACCGTTTATCTCACTATTAATTTGCTTCCTGTATAAGAATTGTAGTCAGTAATGATTATAGGCAAATTACGAATGCAAAGGGGAAGCTGATCTGTATATTTGCATTTATTACCTAAAACGACTCGGACATCCACGTGTACCCATCTGAAAGAAGTCAATGTCATATGTAAATATAGGAGATACTAAGATGTTAACCATAAATCACTTACGGGACTAAAACGAGACACTTGTATGACAAAGGAAATTCAATCATCCTGGCTTCAAATTGCCATCGCCACTATCTAAGGTTCTTCTCTTCGCGAACACGTGGTTTTATTACAATTTGTTACTGATTTATAAACACGTTAATGATATACTCGCAATATTAGTATTGACTCTGAGATGTGGAATGTATGTGTGCGTGTGTGCGTGGGAGGGTTGTGTGTGTAGGAAGTGGTATAAAACAGTATATAGTTGATTGATATGTTAACTAGGTGACAGTTTGATGACTTTCAGCTGAACATAATCAAGAAAGAGCACACCATCATCACAATATTTCATGCCACAGATGCCACAGCTTTTCCAACAACTCCTTCCGAGAGCAACATGACCTTCACATGATTCCTCAGAGGGCAATACCATCTGATTGGCGAACGATTACTGGCCCTCATTAGTGCGTTCCTAACAATGAATTCAAGTTGTTTGGGTATATAATTTAGTTTAGTTTAAGTAATGCATTTAGTTTAATTAATGATTTCATGTTGTTGTGTATATATGTTCCGCCTGTAGGCTCTACATTTTACAACAGAAATAATAATTCAGGTTGCCTTATTGATAAACTTGAGGCTTGTATAGTTGGACATATTTCACTTCATCGCATGTAGTACTTTGTGGGGATTTTAATGTTCGCACAGCTAATGAAAATAATCCAATCTTTGAGCAAAGTGTAGACTTTGGTAATGATGATGTATATATTGATGAAGACAATGCCCCTCTCGAGCAGAGGGCGTCACGTGACCATTAATAGATTTGGACGCATTTTATTGGATTTGTGTTATGTTTGTCGTCTGTATATATTGAACGGGAGAGTTGAAGGTGACAAAGGCGGCGAGTTTACCTATGTAGGAGAAAGGGGTTATAGTGTTGTTGATTACTTTCTTGCATCTGTTAGTTTTTTTGAGTTTGTAGAAATGCTAAATGTTTGTGATCGGTTAGACTCTGACCATTTCCCCCTTGAGTTATCTTGCAGGTTTCCTTTAAGCAGTCATGCTAAGCGTACTGTAGATTGTGATGACCATGACGCTGACTTTAGATTGTCTGGGATGAATCGAAGGTAGACTTATTTACTGCATCATTGAGACAGATGCTGCATATCAATGATAATTCTTTATTAACTAAACTCGAAAATTCCCATGAAGAGGGCATTGCAGATTTTGTAAATGTCTTCTTCATTTAGCTTCAAGTATGAAAAGACAAATGAAGCATTTTGATCCTGGAACTAGTAAACCTAAATTGAATAAAGCTTGTAGACAAGCGAGGACAGAATGCAGGAAAGCCCTAAGAAAGTTTAGACGATGTCGCAGTGAATATAATCGTAAAGGTTACTGCAGACTTAGAAACATTTATAAATCTTCTTGCAGAAAGTTCAAATATGATATCCAATCGTCAAGACTTGAGCGACTTAATAACTCCCTAAAAAGCCCGAAACTATTTTGGAAAAATATACGTTCTCTGTAAAGTCGCTCTACCCCCAAGGGAAATAAACTCTGTCAAAAAAGAAACGCAACCCCTGTATTTTAGAGATTTTAATCTTAAGTTTTAGGACGACACAGCATTTTTATTACTTAAGACAGAAGTCTGACATTTGGCAGAATAATAACCAAGATGGTCATGTTTACAATTGACATTTCAAAAGTCATCTCAAAGACACCAGTTTGTCACCAGGGGAGCGTCTTTCTCAGTATCTCGTATGAGCACCACGAGCTGCAATCACTGCACGGCATCTCCTTGGACAAGAACGGATAAGACGCCGGATTCTCTCCTGGGGAATGGCTCTCCACTCCTCCTGCAGTGCAACGGCGAGCTGTTGCAGCGTCTGTGGCGGCGGCTGACGTTGACGTCGATCCAGAGTATCCCACAGGTGTTCAATAGGGTTGAGGTCTGGTGATTTAGAGGGCCATGGCAAGACATTGACGTTGAAATTCTGCAGAAAGTTTATTGTTGCACGTGCAGTGTGAGGCCGGGCGTTGTCCTGTTGAAAAATCTGTGTCTGTTGGTCAATAATCGGGAGAAGGTGCGGCTGTAAAACGTGGTTGATGTAACGTTGGGCTGTCAGGTTCCCTGGAACGATCACCAAGTCTGATTTCTGGTTATATGAGATGGCTCCCCAAACCATAACGCTGTTTCCGCCAAATCTGTCCACCTGTCGGACGCAGATGGGCGCAAAACGTTCATGACGTCTCCTATACACACGCTGTCTTCCGTCGTGACGTTGCAAAAGAAAACGTGATTCATCAGAAAACCAGTTGCGCCGCCAGTTTTGTAAAGTCCATATCCTTACATTGTTGCACCACCTGAGTCGTCGGCGTCGATGTAGGGGGCGTAGTACAGGTCCACCACCTGGTCTACAGGCACGTAAACCCGCTTCTTTCAGACGGTTCCTAATCGTTTGAGCTGACACTCTCCTCAAACCTGGTATTTGTGTGGCAGTCACGGTTGGTAGGGCATGCCGATTACGCAGGTGATGGACCCGGATGTACCGATCTTGAAGGGGGGTCTTGATTCTTGGCCTTCCACTTCTCGGGCGATCGTTGGTCGGATTGAAGTTGTTGTAGCGGCTCCAAAGTCGGGATATCGTTGTTTTATGAACATTTAGGTGCCGTGCAACAGTTCCAAAACTTGCTCTGGCTTGAAAACGACCAATGGCGATATTTCGGTCGGCAGCACTAAATCGTGGCATTTTTATCACTGCTTTTCGGCGACAAATGAATGAATCAAATACGAAAGAACCTGAGTTTTTATACACCCCTACATTAACTGCCATTTTCATGATTTGCACGTGCATTTGTTTTTTTGTGCGAAGTCACCAGGGTCATTTCATGCGTTGTGAAGGAATAAGCAATAACATACACTTATGCGTGAAAATGCAGTTGTTTGGATGGTCATCTTCATTAAATACGTGTATAATTTCAATACATTTGCATAAAATTTCGTTTGGAAGCAATAACTTTATTCAAACGAATTTTTAATATCTGAGGACAGGGGTTGCGTTTCTTTTTTGACAGAGTTTATATCGCAAACGGAATGGTTATGTCATTTTAAGAATCTCTTTTCCAAGGAAGATATTGCTTACGATGTTGACAATTGGTTATCAGATTGTGACAGCGATGTGCTAAGTGAAGAGTTTAATGATGTTGATAGGCATGTACTGGAATCACCTATTACGGAATATGATATATTGGAAGCTGTGTCTCGCCTTAAAGTTGGTAAATCTGCTGGAGTTGATTGTGTTATTTCAGAAATGCTGAAATACTCATTACCTGACATTATGCCCTTCCTGGTTAAAATGTTCAATCGAGTATTTGATACAGGTCGTTTTCCTGCCGTCTGGGCGCAATCTATTATTATCCCGTTAAAAACGGAAATGCACAAAATCCTGACAATTATATGGGTATTTCGCTGACTAGTATTCTAGGTAAAACCTTTACATCTATTATCAAAAGTAGGTTAACACAATGGTCGAATATGAGAGATTTAATACCGGAATCTCAAGCAGGATTTAGAAAGGACTACTCAACATTTGATCACATATTTACCTTGTATGCTAAAATTGAGAGATATTTATACTTTAGCAAGCGAAAGTTGTATGTAGCTTTTGTAGATTTCAAAAAGGCGTTTGATTCTGTAGATAGAGGTAGAATGTGGAAATGCTTAAGAAATAGGGGTTTGAAGGGTAAAATGCATGGTATCATAAGATCGATGTATTCCAATGTAAAATCATGTGTCCGCTGTGGCAAAAGTGTAAGTGACTTTTTCGATTGTCCTGTCGGTCAGCGTCAAGGATGTGTTTTAAGTCCTCTACTTTTATCCTTTTTCATTAACGAATTATATTTAGATATCATGAAGTCTGGTAAACATGGCATCCAACTTTCTCCCGATGTTATCGAACTTTTCATGTTATTATTTGCTGATGATGTCATTCTTCTGTCCAGCTCTGTAACTGGTCTTCAAAATCAACTAGATATACTTTCAGCGTATACAGATAAATGGCAGCTGAGTGTGAATCTAGATAAAACAAACATTGTTATATTCCGTAGAGGTGGTCCTTTGTCGGCTAGAGAAATGTTTTTTTAAAGATAAACGTATGTCCTTTGTCGGCTAGAGAAATGTTTTTTTAAAGATAAACGTATGAATGTTGTGAATGATTATAAATACCTTGGCATATTGTTTACCCACACGCTGAATCTGAATAAGTCCGTACTTAACCTGGCGAGGAGAGCAAAGAAAGCTCTTTTACAACTTCACTCTGTTGTTCCTATGCTCGGTGTTATTCCACCGATTTTTTACTTCAAATTATTTGACTCTCAGATACAACCGATTTTACTGTTGCCCTATTTATCTGCCATGCATTTTTGTTAAGAAAAGAATTGATTAATTAGAAAGTTGATTATATATGCCATTTTTAAGATGTATCTCTTTTGTATATGGGCCTATGGCCTTTCATACAATAAAGAATTCAATTGAATTGAATCATAAGTGCCTTTGATTTGTTTACGATGATTGATGAAAAGAGAAGAACACAGTGTTGGTCCTGAAAAACACCAACCATTAAATTGTCTGTGTACCGTCCCACAGGGTGTTCTAAATGCCGGGGTGATCGTAATTGCAAGTGCATAACATAGTTTTTGAACAGACGTTGTGCTAAGACAGGTTAGTGGGACGGGGCCTCAAGCTGTACTTGGATATTTGTATGAAACAGGATACGTTTCATCTGAAAGGAATTGTGAGACACCTTTTAAAAAAGACAAAACATTATTTTCGGAACATCAAAGGAAGGATATATTTTTCAGAAAACGTCCAGACTAATTATCTTTCTTCAGCATGTTCTCGAATGTCGAATGACAAAGTGCACTGACTGACTTCGACCTATGAGCAGCTTATAAGGCCATGCTGGTCAAACGAGCGTATACTGCTTTGTGTCGAAACAAGTAATATGTACCCCCATCCGTAGAATTATTTAATCACCAAAGTGATCATGTTCATTAATGTTGCTGAATGCCGTTTTGGTGAGCGTGAATAGAATGCTTCCCAGGCCTCCTTGGTTCACGTGGACCATTCATGTTGACCTTCCCGCATGCCCGGAGTTTGTAAATTAGCCACTTTTCGTCCGTTTCTCATCCATGTGGATAGGGGACATAGGAAGGGGTTATGGGGTTTATCATATAACTACTGGTTTAACTACAAAAAGCTGCACGCCACATATGGCATCCCCAATTAACCGTTGCTTCGCATGCCATGTGAACCATCTTCCATCTGGAGTTAACAAAAAATATACTTTGCTGAAATGTTTTCCATACAAACATTCAGTGCTGTGTTTCTATATTGCAGTGGCATAGTGCAACTACAATGTTACCAAGTGTTGGAAGACTAGTCGCAGACAAAATTAAACTTCAGATACCATCACAACACTGATACATTAAATAAACTTCATCTATTCTGTGTCTTCACCAACACATGGGCACGCTGACAACATAATAATCAGAGTGTGACAGGTGCAGCTTCCACTGTTAGACCAACAAAACAGTGTGTATTCTGTACAAGGAGATGTCGAGAGGGGGTGCGCGCAGAATACAGAATTTGACATGCATCCGTTTTTCTTATCTACTGTTTGTTTAATCCTTGTAATCTATGGGACAATCTGCCGTATGCCATTGAGCATTCTTCCAGGAAAGACAAGGTATTTTTTAACGGATGAGAACCTTTCTATTCTATTATGAAACGACGTTTCAATATAGATGCTAAGACCAGTGTCAAGCAAGAAGGAAGTATACTCCAGAGTTCAGACAATAGTACAGGCCTAAATGTTGACCAGAATGTATGGAGAGGCTGAGGTCAAGGAGGGATGGGTGGGTGAGTTATGTCGGTGACACAGTGACGGTGGAGATTTTTGGACAGCGTCTTTAGGGGAGAGGAATACCACGTCATAATTTGGGATTTGGCCTGCTTTCGTCAAAGTCAGTTGAGTGGGAGATGGGGGAGAATCGACTGATATACCAAGTGGGGCAAGGATTCAAGTCAAATGTTGTATACAGCCAATGTGACTCTTAAACGCAAAAACAGTTGTGCTTTTCCTGTTGCTTGTGTATGTGGAGGCGGGATGTTGATAGTTAATAGTACCATTCCAGGCTGAGTTCATAGTTTTTGGTCTGTGGGTCATTCTTGATCTTGCGATGGGTGTCTTCAGGGATCTTGTTGACATATGGTGAGGATGTCTGGTGTGGTTAGAGGTGTGACGATCTTGTCATTGTTTATGTCACTGTTTATCTTTATCATCTGTATTACGTCACCCTCGCTTGACACCAGTGTATAGATCTATACCAAAACGTCGCATCAGTTTAGTTCATTCAATACTTTGCTGAGTAAGAATTTCGTTTTTCCTTTCCGACAAATAGAATGTGTTTCGTCAGATGATACCAAATAGTTATTTCTTTGGAGTTGACATTTTATAGTCAACCTATCAACTTGTTATTCCCAGCAGCATGTGAAGGTTTTGTTGTCATAGTTACATGTATCTAATGTTAATAAGACCATTGATTTGATCAGACAGGATACATACTTCATATATATATAAACCAGGTGTATAAGCAATAAATATATAATCTTGTGCAGATATGAGATTTGGCAAGAAGAAATATGTGGATATATATATATATATATATATATATATATATATATATATATATATATATATATATACATGCAGATTTCTTCATGCGCCTCTTCCACGTCAGCAGATATGCTCAAGGCGCAACAATGACAGATTAAAAGAGTCTCCAACATTTATACAGCAGTATGTAACAAACCACTGGACGAATGACATCAAGTGGTTTCTCAAATTTTGTGAATCGATTTTCAGGAAGCGTATTTTTTATCCATAGATTAATCAAGTTACTGTGTTGTCTATAATCACTGTAAATGTAGTGACCTCCATTTAGCGAGTGAATAGTCCATTGAGCACATGAAACTCCAACGGCACTTTCATGGTATTTTAAGTTTGTTGTTATTCATGGAATTCCGACGTTGCTCATTCATGTTCAAATTATGAGAACAACCGGATTTGAAAAACAAATGAGACGGAATGAAACGTAACCCTTCGAGATTGTGACCTTCAATATCAGATGACATAATAACAGCCGTTCACAGCCAATAGCTTTTGTAATCCTTTTTTCACCCAAATCAATTCATGTCGATTATGAATATGTTACTTTTATGTAAATGTCAGTCTTACAGCTGTGGACGATTCAATATAATTGTGTTTATTCAATGATTCCTATCTCGGTGTGGTTCTACAGTAACAGCATTCGTTGACATTAGATGGATGGGAGTACCTTCACTTTGTAACTGCTTTGCATGAATCAAAGTGTCATCGTAGCTTTCACCAGGATAACACTTTCTCTTGCTAAGTGGAATTGTGTATTCATAACCTTCTGTCACGATTTAACTATTCTGAGGAATATGAATAACATGCATTGAGGTTAAACTGAATAGACAACAAATGCTACAAATATCACAGTCGCACATACCTCAACTATACAACAAATAGGCATACGCGTACAAATGCTTCTCAGATCACAAGTGTATGTATAAAATATATTATTAACTCTTACCTGGTATCCCGGGGCCTGAGAGGCCCGAGAGTCTGTCTCAGCTCCTTCATCTTAGAAACGAATTATAATTTTTAGCTGAAATTTTATGTATTCCTCAAGTTCTGTGAATACTTGTCTCAAACAAGTTTTGATCAAAACTTAATTACTAATTAATATTTTTTGGTCATTATAACTTTTTACCCATGTTAAGTGCATACATGGGCCTGACAGGCCCGGGGACTTTACCAAAAGTCTTGTGTTCTACGTACCAAACAGTCCCGGTACCTAGCTGACTGTTGATTTTTGTTACTTCAGAGGGAAAAGGACCACGAAGGTCTGAATGAAGTTTTGGCCAGTTTAAGCAACTATGAGACCAATGATGAAGCAGAACCACTTTTCACAGATGACAATGGATGAGACAGCAATTTTGTGCTGCCCACTTCCAGTAATGGAACATCATCCATGGATACAGGGCAGGGAAACTCTGAACCTGGACAGAAGTTTATAGTTGGAAAAGATGGCAGCAGATGGTCAACCAATCCATTGCCACCAGCCAAAACACCTACCCGAAACATCCTACGAGGTCCACTGCAACGGGTGGTCAAATGTGGATCATCTCTAAGGATGCTATGTTCAAACTGTTTGTGATTAAAGAGAACATATTGTTTACGAACATAGAGAAAAGAGCTATGAGAGAAAGGGGCAAAGAAGAAAGTGTTTGGAAAGAAACGAATGAAGATGAGATTTGGGCCCTGACAGGAGTTCTGATGACTACTGGTCACCTGAAACAGTCGATGGTGGTTTCACAGGTGTTGTGGAGTAAGGGACATGGAATTCCCTTTGTCGGGGCTGCAATGTCTGAAAGGTGGTTCTTAGATCCCATGTCCACGCAGAGGACAAGTTTGCTCTTATCTGAGACATTTGGGAGGAGTTTGAGTCTTCTCTGGGGTGCTATTATGTGCCGGGCCCGGACCTCACTGTTGACAAACAGTTAGTCCCATTCTGGGCTGCAGCTTTATCCAGTATCTGCCAGCCAAGCCAGATAAACCATGATGAGGAGCTCTCTGAATCTTTTCTGTCCTCTCATTATGTAGAGCTTTACACATCTCCTTTGCCTATCTCTGGGGGCATGTGCAGGATCATCTTTAAAATATCCAGAATGATATCGGAATGGCTGGAGTTCCCCGCACTGGTTGGTATGTGGGCCACAGGATCCATAGCATCCACCCGACATCGGTTAGGGCCTTCTATGCAATAATGCTCCTTTGGATTGTGTTCAATATAGTCTCCATACATCTTAGACCTATGGGAGATTGAACATTGATGGCCGCCATAAGAATGACCATAGGTATCTCCATATACAGGGTAATCCTTTGGGGCATGATTAACCCCAGGGTACCCCTCTGTATATTTTTGACAAACCATGTTCTGTCCCATCTTATGGATAATCTCATCTCTAGGTTCAACAGGGGCGCTTGAAGTTGGAGGCCCAACAGGGTCACTCCCATTCCGCTTGAGCAGATGTGCCTCCTCCTCTACTGACACTTTATCTGAGATGTCCTTGCATTTCAATGCTCTATCCTTCAGAATCATCTCGTGCAGGCTGGGGGAGACGGGACCTGGATATAGCTGTCCCTTGGGTGGATTCACGTGTATCATTCCCCTGGGCTGTTAAATGGGATTGGTTTGGCCATATATTTGGTTGGCCTGTCCCCTCCGTTCCCTTCCAGGTTGGCAAGAACATCAGAGAAAACCTCCATTTCGCCTGTCACCGGTCATAGAGAGCACTATGACTTTCTGGAGTTAATCCTCTACGCGTGGCCTGCAAGTTGGCCTCCGCTTGTAAGAAGAATAAGTAGAAGCATTCTATGAAATTATAACTTATTTTAAAATTAAAGCTTGACACATAAATCCTCCATACCTTTCAATTTCTATTTAGAAATGATTGGAATTACTCAGTCTTCTAAGCTCTTCCATGACTAATACAGATAACTGGCAGCAAGGGAAGGTCCAAGATTATTTTAGTAACAAGTAAACCAAGAGGCAATGTGCCGGGGCCTGTTGGGCCCATGTACGCAGGAATAGTAACATTCAGAAGCATACAAGGTAAGGGTTAAGGGGTTAAATTACCCTTTCGTTTGATAGCAAGAAAACTTCAAAGTGAAAACATGATTGGAAAAGTTCATGTTCAATGTTTCAAATTGAGTTTCAGTTACTATTACTTTAAGACTTTTCTTTTGCAGAAACACTTTGAACAAAAATCCCAGGCGCAAATACGATACAGATAAAGCCAAATCAGTTTGTTGTGTGGGAATGAGGGAGAACAAATCCACACGTGTTTAGGACCTTCACTGTTTAAGTCATGATCAATACGTTACAGCACTCACTGTCATATTTTGACTCCCCACATGGACGGCATCCTAATCGAACATAGTAGTGGAGCGAAGAAGAAGAAAAAGTGGCATTCCACGGACGCATAGAACAGATTCACGTGGGATACGATGGCACATTGCTCAGACGACCCTTGTGTTCAAGACAGATGATCTCAAAAACATAAAATCCGGAGAATATGTTCATACAAATGTGCTACCTTGACTATCGATTGTGATATTGCATGTCGCAGTGTCCTCACAATATCATTAAAACACAAGGGACAACCTTTTCCCATATTCATAAGATCATTCTCCTGAAGACATTGAACTATTCTGGCTGTATCATGAACACTTGGTTAGGAATTACCACCAAATAGTGACCAAGATATTCCTGAAAAGATAAGCATATCCTGACCCACCACCCTCACACGCTAATACAGAGGGAAATTGTTCAAATAATATAAAAAATAGCACGGGAGCATGTAAGTCCAAATAAGAAATTGCATTCGACATCGGTTTTGTCACTGATGCATCAAATTCATGTGTTCATGAAACGTTTGGAAAGTTTAACTGATGTCTCGTTTTAACCTTGACATACATGAAAGTGAAAATCCAGAAAAATTATGATGCAGAGTGTACAATCTACACACAACATATATGATGGTTTCCGCTTTGATTTTGTTTGCAGACCTCCAACGTGATATGACTTGACGAAATAATGTCTGTCACGCTGTCATTGTAATCGACGTGTTGGAATTTTCAAGTCAGTAACGTTTTACCAATTTAGCGTCACAATAATGAATGTAGTGTGAGGATTCGAGAGGTGGGGGTTTTTTTTAAAAAAAAGACATGATCCGAGATGTGTGAAACATAGAATCTGAGAAGTGTTGGCTTCCCTACAATTCCAACACATATAAGTCGCATTTCAGCATAACTCGTACATTATGTTGACCGTTCAACTCCGCGATATATATAAAGTATTCCTGAAGATACAACCGTATTAGTACTGCTCAACGTGAACAACCATTATTATTGACACCTTTCGATCTCGTTTTGCTTCCCTCTGGATGGGCCCTCTTTAGACCTGAATTTAAAGGAAGCTCAGGGCCGTGTATCAATATTTGTAGAAGGTATCGGCAAGAAATACTCCACAGAGCAGATGGAGAGATTATCATTCAACTTTCACCGAATTGTCTGTTTATCGAATATTCAGCATCTGTTAACACAACTTATAAATCCAAGTTCATATCAGTGTAAATTAAGTTCTCAGTGACCTAATAATGTCATAATGCTGTCTAATGACTCTACCTAGTTAACTCTTTTTTTCAATATGGATGTAGTCATAAACAGAAGTTGGAAATATCTAGTCTCGTCGTAATGCAGATACAAACATTATGTGCGACTACTGCTGCACCATTGTAAACGTTCCATTGGTCACCGATTCTGTTCCCACAAAACCAAATGCCACGAGGATATTTACATGTTCATGCGTCCATAAACCTGGACATGCACGTATCCAAATATATAATAAAAATATCGGGCTACTGTAACACAATTAATACAGCTTAACATCCGTTAAGCTTCCTACTACTTTAAAAAGACGTTATAAGTTGTTCACTGGTCTCGAGGGGAACATGGGCTGATGTACCCTCGATGTTTGTTTATGTTCCCTGAGCCCGAAGGGCGAAGTGAACATACAGACACATCGAGGGTACATCAACCCATGGGCCCCGAGGTACCAGTGAACAACGTATTTATCTTACCGAACACCTCCATGGTAATTTTGAACTGTTTGAAGCACGGGTGTCGGATCATAGTATGGAGTACCAGACGACAAGACAAGAAAAACAAATTTAGAGTTGTGTCCCTTCCACCGAATTGCATTCGCAAAACATCGGTAATTTCCGTACATCATACGTGATTCAACGTTATTCGAGATAAAGAATTACTAGTTCGAAGTTCCAAATGAGTTCGGTATTCCCAGCGGGGTACATGGAAAATGTTACTCGCTCGTAAGCAGGGTACATTGAAAATAATAGAAAAGCGCTCAGCCATCAGAAATCGACATTTATGTGTGAGGCAAGATAATGATCAATGCCATGGTATCGAACACTCAGGTAGAAAGCTCCAGATTTTGACAATGTGGAGCACTCAAAGCATTGCCCTTTGGTTCTTTCCTATCTCAAAACTTATAAATCCAAATTCATATCAGTGAAATATTAAGTTGTCAGTGACCGCAATAATGCTGTCTAACGCCTCCACCTATATTAGTAAACCAAGTAACCTTTTTCAATAGTGGCCCAGTCACAAACCAGAATTTGACAATGTGGAGCACTCCAAGCATTGCCCTTTGGATCTTTGTTATCATCAGTTCATGCAACCGCCACATCACTATTTTCTGAACTTTACTGAATGATTCAACCTGTATCGAGTTAAATTTCAGTCCAACTCCAAAAACAACTCATTTTCCCTGCACGTGATGATGACTTGAATCGAAGGCAACCTTCAAACGGTATTCTAATCTTATGACGGCTGCATCCAACAAGGAAGGGCTTGGGATACAAAACACATGAGAGCAACCACAAGACGAGAAAAGACAGAAACACTACATGGTGTACATTTACCCAACTTGGTTATGCTGGTATTATGTTCACGTATTTCATTTATGCTATAGTTATACTATGAATATCAGCAGAACATTACTTTCGAGTTTCCCATTACCGTCTACAACTATTGCCATTTGAACGAGCCATCTACTAAACTTGCACACATAGATGCTGGTGGTATTCCACAAAGATGTGTACAGTGGTCCTAAAAACGTTATGCAAAAGTTTCTTTTAGAAATTGGGACGCTTTTATGGTCTTCGTGAATTATGTTTTGTTCAAAATTTCCACTCGAGAAAGGGATTCCTGCTTTAGATTGAAGGATAGTGTCATTATATTTTAAATTATATGGCATCTTTAAAATTCTAAATTGACCTCATACACCGTCATTCGATATGTATGCATGAACAATAGGATAATCGTCCCACTTATCTCACCAAAATATATTCAGACGCATGTTGATAGTGTCTGATCCGTGTGAAAATATAGCGAAAAGTGAGCTGGGCTTCTTTGAACCTACAAGTTAAAGGTTTGCTGCTACTTTGTGCCAAAATATGTCTTCATTCTCCCGCTCACAAAAGGCATAACAAAATATTGATTTTCTTCAAATATTGATTTGTGAGGACTGAAAACCTTCAATGTTAATGTGGTCCGTATGTGGTAACCAACCCCTTTCAACTGGGCAAACAAACTGCAATCAGTTAATTCCATTCTGTAGTATTCTCAGTGATAATACTTGAAAGCATCGCAAAATTGAAGTGAGCCAACAGACTATTTAGCTGGAATATACTGACGAGTTAGAGTGAGTGAATTGATGTGACTTTCACTTATAGCCAACAATACTGCAGCTACGTCCTTGCAGCCTGTCGATCCCAGACAAAACAGTAATTTATAGCAAGAGCAACCATCCACGTTCACGAGGTACAATGAGACGTAATCTGCTTGGTCACGGATAGCAACAGCCAGAAGCCCATTTTACCAGAGACAAGCATCCTTTCACAAGAACGATTCATAACCGTATGGTTTCATCACCAAGCTCACTGCGAAGCTGACGGGTGTAATAGCAGAGCAGAGGATATGTAACCCTGAAAACACTGTTGACTCAGTACACACATGAAATGACGTAATACTAGTAATACCGGTATGTGTATCATCGACGATACGGTATTTGTATCGTTGTCGTCATGCTGACCCTATCAGCTCGACACAGTGATCAACACTGAACACAAAACACCTCTAGTTTAGCTTCCTAAAATGTGCAAATAAGAACTGACTCCATTCAGATTCTGTGTATCACCCATGCTAATGACGACATGCAAACACTCATGTAGAAACGTCTTTTTTTTAAATTGCTCTGAGATTTCGTCTCAAGAAGAAATAGTGCAAAACAATGGAGGACGTTGTATTCTACGAACTCATTATTTCACTAATGTACACGTACATCCTGTGATATTTAATTTTGGTCGCGCCATATAGCTGGAATATTACTGAGTGCAGCGTAAAATTAAACTCATTCGCTCAGTTTGGTCACTGATGCGAATTGGCATTTGAAAAAGAGGCCTTGATTGTTGGAACTATAGTTCAGAGCCAAATCGGCACGACACTCTTTGATTTCTGATATTTCATATTTTCGCACTGATGCGATGACGAGAAGATACTGAATGTTTCCATTCATCTTCTCATTGTTCAAATAGTCATCTCTCCATATCTAATACTCACCGTCCACTGAATCTCATTTAATACTGACCATCTTGAACTCATTTTCCACAACTCACCATCAAATATTCAGCACTCACTGTTCATCATATGTATCTCACCTTCCACTATCCACCATGCACTCAACACAATCAACTCACCATCTTCTCCTTAACATCTATTTGCAGCATTACGCTGCAGCGATCATTCAAGTCTAAACAACTTACTCCTGAATGCGTGATAAGAGGCGACTAACGGGATCGGGTGGTCAGGGTCGCTGACTTGGTTAACACATGTCATCATGTCAGATGCTTAGATCGATGCTCATGCTGTTTATTATTGGATTGTCTGGTCCAGACTTGATTATTATAGACCTCCGCCGAATAGCCGGAATTATGTTGAGTGCGTCGTTGAACAACAAAGCAACCAATCAACTAAACCATTGCGTGGGTCTGCAGTTGTGTATGTTAACCGACTTACCTCTGTCTATAATTCATCAATACACCATGGCGTTCAGGTGGTTTGTTTGTTTGTTTACGATGATTGATGCAAAGAGAAGAACACAGGATGATCGTAATTGCAAATGCATAACATAGTTTTTGAACAGGCGTTGTGCTAAGACAGGTTAGTGGGACGGGGCCTCAAGCTGTACTGGGATATTTGTATGAAACAGGATACGTTTCATCTGAAAGGAATTGTGAGACACCTTTCAAAAAAGACAAAACATTATTTTCGGAACATCAAAAGAACGATACATCAGGAAACCTCCAGACAAATTATCTTTCTTCAGCATGTTCTTGAATGTCAAATGAATGCTTATCAACAAAGGATGTTCACAATACACTTCACGCCCATTGGTGTTCATCGTCAAGCCATGTTCTGGTGTATTAATCGGGTTGTCCACTTCTAATGTTATTACCCCACTGTTGCATTTCTGCAGGTAAACGTACTCGTGGTCAAGACGATATTAGTGCACTGACTGACTTCGATCTATGAGCAGCTTATAAGGCATACTGCTTTGTGTCGAAACAAGTAATATGTACCTCCAGCCGTAGAATTTATTAATCACCAAATTGCTCATGTTCATCAATGTTGCTGAACGCCGTTTTGGTGAGCGTGAATAGAATGCTGCCCAGCCCTCCTTGGTTCACGTGGACCATTCATGTTGACCTTCCCGCATGCTCGGAGTTTGTAAATTAGCCACTTTTGCGACCGTTTCTCATCCGTGTGGATAGGGGACATAGGAAGGGGTTATAGGGTTTATCATGTAACTACTGGTTTAACTACAGAAAGCTGCACGCCACATATTGCATCCCCAATTAACCGTTGCTTTGCATGCCATGTGAACCATCCTCCATCTGGAGTTCCCAGAAAATATAACATGTTTTGCATACAAACATTCAGTGTTGTGTTTCTATTATGCAGTGGCATAGTGCAACTACAGTGGTACCAAGTGTTGGAAGACAAGTCGCAGACAAAACTCCAGATACCATCACATCACTGATGCATTAAATAAACTTCATCTATTCTGTGTCTTCACCAACACATGGGCACACTGACAACATAATAATCAGAGTGTGACAGGGACAGCTTCCACTGTTAGACCAACAAAACAGTGTGTATTCTGTACAAGGAGATGTCGAGAGGGGGTATGCGTAGAATACAGAATTTGACATGCATCCGTTTTTCTTATCTACTATTTGTTTAATCCTTGTAATATATGGGACAATCTGCCGTATACCCCTTCCAGGAAAGACAAGGTATTTTTTAACGGATGAGAACCTTTCTATTCTATTATGAAACGACGTTTCAGTATAGATGCTAAGACCAGTGTCAAGCAAGAAGGAAGTACTCCAGAGTACAGACAATAGTACAGACCTTAATGTTGACCAGAATGTATTGAGAGGCTGAGGTCAAGGAGGGATGGGTGGGTGAGTTAGGTCGGTGACACAGTGACGGTGTAAATTTTGGACAGCGTCTTTAGTGGAGAGGAATACCACGTCATAATTTGGGATTTGGCCTGCTTTCGTCAAAGTCAGTTGAGTGGGAGATGGGGGAGTCGACTGATAAACCAAGTGGGGCAAGGATTCAAGTCAAATGTTGCATACTGTGCCTCTCAAACTTAAAAGCACTTATTCTTTTCCTGTTGCTAGTGGATGTGGAGGCGGGATGTTGATAGTTAATAGTACCATTCGTGGCTGAGTTCATAGTTTTGAGTCTGTGGGTCATTCTTGATCTTGCGATGGGTGTCTTCAGGGATCTTGTTGACATATGGTGAGGATGTCTTGTATGGTTAGAGGTGTGACGATCTTGTCATTGTTTATGTCACGTCTACTTTTATCATCTGTTCAATACTTTGCCGAGTAAGAATTTCGTTTTTCCTTTCCGACAAATAGAATGTGTTTCGTCAGATGATACCACATAGTTATTTCTTTGACGTCGACATTTTATAGTCAACCTATCAACTTGTTATTCCCAGCAGCATGTGAAGGTTTTGATCGTCACTGTTACATGTATCTAATGTTATTAAGACCTCGGATAGTGTTTTCATTTCATCATTGACTTGATTAGGACTGAAGTGAATGTTCTTTATTAGAAGGATTGACGTTCCATTGTTTTTAGGTACATAGGTCTCCCGCTTAGAAAAATGCTGAAACGTTGCAAGGACATCATCTAAGCTCATTAATAGATAACGCTCCAATGCCAACTGGGGCGGTGGGATAGTCTAGTGGTTAAAACGTTCGCTCGTCACGCCGAAGACCCGGGTTCGATTCCCCACATGGGTACAATGTGTGAAGCTCATTTCTGGTGTCCCCCGCTGTGATATTGCTGGAATATTGCTAAAAGCGGCGTAAAACTAAACTCACTCACTCAACCACTCCAATGCTAGCTCTACAATGTAATAGGTGCACTATTCCATTACTTGATATGAAGTAACAATAAATGTAGAAAGGTGTGTTTCTGATTGTGCCTGTGGTGAGAATATTAACCAAAAACGTCAGTGTTTGAAGCGATTCTAAAATTTCTTGTGACAAAAATGATTCACATCTACACAATCATTCGAAATAATGGGCAAATGGCCACTATTCCCCTGGGAGCAAAATCCAGATTGCCACATCTAAATAAGAAACTCATCTTATGAGGTGAATTCTACAGGGTTCTCCTTCAGTATAAACGATCCGGTACACAAGGAGATTCAAAGAGTATCATCAGCAACAGACTGTACTAAACTTTGTACGTCTACATAAGTAATTAGGGTTCATAGATATAGGTTTATTTATCAACAGCGAAAGCAGCGCTTTTATTGCACCTATTGCCATATGTCAAGTCTTATGAGTATTATTACTGTCCCCATAAAATGAAAATGTCATTATAAGTCCTTCTTAAAAGACATGCTGTGATGGCTACGGTTGCTCTGTGGGATTGGCCTTATCACTCGGATTCTATCAAAACATTTCTGTCGCCTTTTGAATGCTTTGATTGAATGTGGGTAAGGAAGGAAGGTAACTATGCTACATCTAGCTCTGACATCAATTTCGTTCTATATTGCTACATAACTAATCAATATTGGCTGGAGTTTGTCCTCATTTGTAGTAACGCCCCTCAGTAGCATTATACACATACACATGTATGGGACAGCTATAGCAAGACTTGAATAATTTCCTGACCTGCAGAGTGGGTATGTGGCTGTACGAAGAAGTGCTAACACAGGATACAATAAGGTTAAAGACAAGACTATTGACTCAGTTCGGAGCGGCCATATCATAATTTGTTCCAATCTACTATTTGAGACTGAACCTAGAACCAACAGATTCCAGTTGTCCGAATATGAACACTGAGCAACAAATGCTCTTCCTGAAGCTAATGTTCCTGTGCACTGAACAAGTCTAAGGTATGTAAAATACATATCATAGTCCGAAGAAGAAATACTTCCATATTAAACGTAAGGTCAGATTTCGTTGGTAATCAATGAAACTGTGGACAGAAGTTTATTTTGTTTGTGTGTTTATTTTGTGTACATGTTCAACGCCTCCTAACAGGATTCAAACAATGTGACGGCTGTTATTGTATTCCCCAAATCACATAAACATTATCTGTCTTACTGTTTAAAGGTTCAACATATTCTATATTTGCGCCCATGTGGCTATATATCTTCACTAACTCAACCAGTCATTCAGTTTCTGTATGATCAACATTATGCAGAAATGCCTACTTCAAGGGAATAGACTGAATCTGCACCTTCTCCTGGCTGTGTTTTCCATAAATAATATAGACTAAACGTTACTGTGCTAACAATGCTGACAATGCCCTGTTTATTGCTTATTTCTAAGAACTAACCCAAAGCGCTACTACCTTTCTCTTGCTTGTGCTCGCAAGTCCAGACAGTTCTGGACTGGCAACATATTATCTGGTCTGGTAATTTTGCAACGTTGCCAACTTGTTTGGCTGATTGATATTTTGAAGACGGTTATACACTGCAAATATCCCAGTTGACATTCTCGTTCAAATTTCCATGTAAGCTGATATATAGTAGTTGTCAAGCAACCCTCCCAAAGAATGGAATGGAGTTTGCTCTCAGAGCCGACGTCGGGAACCGAACCAGGCACTGGACCTGACTTGACGCTGTAACCGAAAGGTAGCCCCACTGCACCACTGTAAGACTTTCATAGGCCTGTTTGTCGATTTGTGAACCTGTGAACAGAAGTTACTTCATAGGAGGCAGAGACATTATGGTGACAGAGACATGTGTTTTGTTTATTTTGCATTGTAATTATTTTTACTTATTTCTTTCTGAAAGAGATAAAAGTGTTAAACTGACCTCACCTATTTCCTGTTACCAAGAAGATTTTACATTTAGCTCAATTGCATATCAAGGCTTCATTAAAATTTTAATAAATGGTCTCCAGTCAAGCTAGTGTTTCACGAATTTTATCAACCATGTTTTTGCTACATAGGTTATCATCAAAGCTGACGGTGATTACATCCAGACGTGGGAGAAGACAATTTAGTCAAATGGCAAAACGTGGCCGGTACAACGTGTTGTCACCTATGTTAGAAGGCAACAACAGTGAAAAGAATAGATGTGCTACATGACATTCCTTTCTGGCCTTTCTGGTGATCGCAACTGACTTTCGGAGTGCTATAAGGATAAATCATGATGAATACTGGGATGTGTGAATGTAGCAGCTGCTTTTGTCATTGAATGTGAGGTTTTCCTTTTTCAATTACACAATCGGAAGCAGATGCCCTCAGATCCATGCATATGGTGTGAAATGAACATCTAGATCTCTCTGCCAAGAATATTTTGAAAGACAATGCTTTAAAAATGAATGGCTGAATCGGATCAGGTTCTATGTGGCAACATGTGCTCAAGTGTTTGCCTGAATGTTTGCAGAATATTTAGCTACGAAATTTGAAGTGATCTGATTAATGATTCATATATGTATCACCGTTACATACTTTAATGGTCTTTTAAGGTATGATGGCCTACAGTTTGATTCGTCTCTAAATGGGACGCCATTATGGTCTTCGTGAAATATGTTAACTTTATTCAGACGCATGTTAATAGTCTGACCCATGTGAAGATATGCAACAGCTAGCTGGGCTTCTTCTTTACTGCTAGTGTGTGTGAACATTCGATAATGCATGGCAAACTATTGATTTGTTTTCACATCTGTGAGGACTGGGGTACGTTGACGCTAAAGCGATCCGTAAGTGGTAACCAAACCCTTTGATCCGAGTTAACAAACTGCCACCAGCCAAGTCCATTCGGCAGTATTCTCGATGTTGAACCTGAAAGCATTGAACACTTGAAGTGAGCCAATACGGGTTAATCAAACAGATTATTTGACTGGAATGTACTGACGAGTGCACTGATGCAAGCAACACTGCAGCCACGTCATTACAGCATGTCTGTCCCAGACAAAGTAGTAATTTATGGCATGACAAACTGTCCGCGTTCACGACTGCTTGGTCACAGATAGCAAGAACCAGAAGCCCATTTTACATGCATGCACCATCTCACAGGAACGATCCATAACCATAAGGTTACACGTTCAAGTTGACTTCGAAGCACACAATTTATAATGCTTTTCGTGTCTGTCTGACACTAATACTCGATACTCACAGGAAATAACGTCACATCAACAATGACGGTATTGTTGACGTTCCAACTTTGAATACAACATTTTAGTTTTATTAGAACATAAACTATCCTCTTGATTTTCTTCAAAATGATTAAGTCTTCAGTGCTGCATCACGTCCGACTTGATCCACATGATCCTGGCTCGTCTTATCTTAACCTCACTCACCCAACACAGTCACGTTCCCGTCTATATCAGGTGAAGAACAGACTCGCCTATGCAAGAGTTTATGACGGCTTCCGTTTGTAGTTCAGGACATTTTCATCTTCGCGAACACCTGGTGTCATTATTTGATAGAAATCAGTTAGCTTATGCCAGTGATAGAGTTGAAATCATTCAAAGAACTCTGCTTTTAGATGAGATTTCTTGTGATTCCCGAAATCTGCTGTCGTTATGTACGCGAGATAAATAAATGTATGAGGTAACAGTTCCCTCTGCAGCACTCTACTCCACGATATATATAGAAGCAGTAAAGACCGTACGTAAGAGTTCATGGCAGGCATCATTTCGTTATTACAATTATGTTTTTATTACACCTATGGCAAACAGTGCTGCAATTCCTTAATATAATTGTAGAAAATGGTACTGTAATATGAAACCAAATTGGTGAAGACATGATAAATGAAGATGCTAGTGTGTATATGATATGTGTTGTCTCTGATTGTTGACAACTCTATCCGTTCTCAGTCAACGAGGAATGTATATATGCGTCAAACTGTAAGAACGACCATACTTTGTATGTCTAGATTTTCCTTTTTTTATCACAGCCTTCAGCAGTTGGTCAACTACAAAGGAAAAAGTAATGAGCTCGTTAATACAATCGGACATTTAAGTAACTTGTGTTAAATTATGTTTATTTAATCATCACTCCTTTCTATGGCAATTTGTAAAAAGACATCTGTTCCTGGTTAAATATCCTATGGCTGTATGAGTGAGTGAGTGAGTGATCAGCACAATATAACAACTGGCTGGAGATAACCAGCAACTGAAGGAAGATCACCATACTAGCGACCATGGGGACTTACAGTACATTTGCTACCTGCATGGACCCAGCTGGATTTACATCCTCCTTTCAGATGTTGGCCATATTGACAATTTTAGCCACGACTTAACCGAACATGTATCCCACGATTACAAACACTTACATACCTTTCAGGAGGACAATATTTTAACCATCTTTGAGGATAGAGCCACTAACAATTATAATTGCTAATTTAATATAACCAATAAGAAAGTATTATTTGTCTATTGCTTTAAAACGTAATAATGGGGACTTACAGTACTTTTGCTACCTGCATGGACCCAAACTGGATTTTCATCATCCCGTTAGCCGCTGGTGATTGTAGTCGAAATTAGCTATAATTTATAATCACAAAAAATGCTACATTTAAAGGGATTTCGATGTGGCTGAAATATTGCCGATGTGACGTTAAATATTAACTCACTCACTCACTCACTTTAAAGGGATTTGCAAGTTTAATTTCTTTGGTTTTATGAAATCACATTGATTTACAAGAATAAGCTGCCTAAGACATTCACCAGCTGTCGTGTATTATGTCATTTTCCTTTGGAATGATTTACATCAAGCTATATAGTAACACACCAAGAAACAGCCACAAAGAGACCGTCTCTTTACAAGGGTTTTGTTGTTATGAGCTATATCATACCCGTGAAGATCCGGGTGAGAATTGGTCTTCAGTAACTCATGCTTGACGTGCGTAAGAGGCGACTAATGGGGATCGAGTGGTCATGCTCGCTGACTTGTTTTACTTGTCATCGGTTCCCAATTGCGTAGATTGATTCTCATGATATTGATTATTTACAGACTATCGCCATATATCTGGAATATTGCTGAGTGTGGCGTTAAACAATTAACCAACCAAATGAACGAGTGAGTGAGTTTAGTTTTACGCCGCTTTTAGCAATATTCCAGCAATATCACGGCGGGGGACACCATAAATGGACTTCACACATTGTACCCATGTTGGGAATCGAACCCGGGTCTTCGGTGTAACGAGCGAACGCTTTAACCACTAGGCTACCCCACCGCCCCCTACCAAATGAGCTATATCACACACCAATTTAATCGCTTCTTACGAAACAGACAGATGGAAGGGTATTGTTCATTGAAAACAATATTGAAATATTGAATATTGAACTGTCCACGCTTATTACAGCAGGGATAATATGTGCCCATTTTAAATGTATATTTGACACAACCATGATAATAATGTAAAGGGCGAATGGATACAGGGTGATTTTCATTTTCTCCGAAAGTTCTGAATCGTTTAGAAATAGTTACATAGTATCATTACAAAACATAAAAGGTCATTGAAGAGTTTGATTGTATCTGAAACAGCTCAGGCTGATAAATACACACTTGTTGACGTCACCAGGCCTCTGTGGGTAAACACAATCAGAGCAAGATATGCATATGATATACATTACTGGATATATGATCAAGCCTGTGACGAACTGTGTCCTACAATAAAAACCCGTATAGTGTGAGCTTCCCTCATGGGTCAGTCAGGTAACCTTAAAATCTTTCTTAAACATGAATTCAAGTTTGTTTGAATATTCATATTTTCATTTGATTTGTTAAAAGGTGAATGTTGCAAAAAGAAGATCACAGAGTTGTCACTGTAAAGAACCAGACATTAAATACTCTAGGTACCGTTACACAAACTGATTTTAATGCCAAAATATCATCGTAACTACAATATTGTAACACAGATTTAGGACAGACAGGTAGATTAGTAGGACAGGGCCTTGAACGGCACTGTGATAGATGTGTTTGAGACATGATACATTTCATCTGAAAGGTCACGTATTAAAATTTTACTTTCAGCCAACTCATTATTTTCGGAACATCAAGAGAACGATTTCTTTTCATAAAACCTCCAGACAAATTATCTTCTTTCAGCCTTCAGAATAGCACATGATATCTTATCAACAAAGGGTTACATATTACCCTTTACTCTTATTGGTGTTAATCATCAAGCCAAGAACAGTAATGTTCTGGTATTAATCAGGTTGTACACTTCTAATATAATGTCCCCACTGTTGTATATCAGCAAGTTAAACCAAGGATAGTCAAGTCAAAACCAGAGCACTGACTGACTCTAAACGACGGGCAGTACAAGTGGTCACGTCAAGACCAGAGCACTGACTGACCCTAAACAACGGGCAGTACAAGTGGTCACGTCAAGACCAGAGCACTGACTGACTCTAAACAAGGGACAGTACAAGTGGTCACGTCAAAACCAGAGCACTGACTGACTCTAAACAAGGGACAGTGCAAGTGGTCACGTCAAAACCAGAGCACTGAATCACTCTAAACAACGGGCAGTACAAGTGGTCACGTCAAGACCAGAGCACTGACTGACTCTAAACAACGGGCAGTACAAGTGGTCAAGTCAAGACCAGAGCACTGACTGACTCTAAACAACGGACAGTACAAGTGGTCACGCCAAGACCAGAGCACTGACTGACTCTAAACAACGGACAGTACAAGTGGTCACGTCAAGACCAGAGCACTGACTGACTCTAAACAACGGGCAGTACAAGTGGTCACGTCAAGACCAGAGCACTGACTGACTCTAAACAACGGGCAGTACAAGTGGTCACGTCAAGACCAGAGCACTGAATGACTCTAAACAACGGGCAGTACAAGTGGTCACGCCAAGACCAGAGCACTGACTGGCTCCAACCAACGGACAGTACAAGTGGTCAAGTCAAGACCAGAGCACTGACTGGCTCCAACCAACGGACAGTACAAGTGGTCACATCAAGACCAGAGCACTGACAGGCTCCAACCAACGGACAGTACAAGTGGTCACATCAAGACCTGTGCGCTGAATGGCTCCAACCAACGGACAGTCTATAATGGCCATACCAGTCAAAATAGGGCATGTTGCTTTGTATAAAAGGTAACTCAATCCGTAGAATTAATATATCACCAAAGTGTTCATGTTTGTTCATGTAGCTGGACGTCATTTAGCTGGGCGTAAATAGAATGCTGCCCAGCCTTCCTTGGTTCACATGGAACATTCACATTGGCCGTTCAGCATACTCCAGTAGTTTGTAAATTAACCCCCTGTTCGTAGGTTCGCGATCTGTGTGTGTCGGTAGATGGCGGGCAAAGAAAGGGGTAATGGGGTTTAGCATGAAACCACTGGCTCATGAACATACAGCGACATGCCCAAACACAATTCGGAAGTGTGACATACACCTCCTTTAAATGATAACGTCACCGTTATGTATATATGCTACTGCACGATTGCGGAAATGCATATGTCATTAACTGCAATTACAGCTGTACGAAACCTTGGGGGACAAATCGATACAAGTGCTCCAAAGTAATATTAAAGTCTAACTCTTGATTCCACCAAAAAACTGTTGTAATTAACACATGTGTTGTGTTTTGCAGATTTAGCTTCCACTTCCAGACCAACTAAACGTTTTGCATTCTGTGCCCAAACATCGTGTTCCCCGCTGTAATATTACACTCAGGAGAAGACACTAGTTCTGATCTTGTTGAGTCGGGTCACACGGACAATGTTTTAAGGTTGGTCGGCACCATACCCAGTTCCGTGGACATTCCTCCAAGATTATAAACGCTTATTTTTTCGGGTTTCCCTCCAACATTAATCTTACACGTCAAAAACCTAATAATTATTGAAAGCAACAACTATCTCCCGCAATGGCGTGTGTAACAAATGACAAGTTCAGGCATGATGTTCCGGCCCTGACCTCTTAATTTCAGGTACATATGTCTCATGCGTAGATGCAGCATTCCATTGATTAACGCGAAGAAACAAAGTATGTAGAATTGTGTGTTCGGATTCTGTCGTTGTCGAGAATAATATCAAAGACGTCAGTGTTTGAAGAGAGCCGAAAACAAATCCCAATTTGATGTGGCTAAAGCATCTACACAGTCTATTGAGATAATGGGCAATTTGTACCGTTATTTCAATGCGCACCATATTCACCTAGAAGCCAGATGGAAGTACCACATCTCATATGGTAAATGGATTAATGTTCAAAATACGAGCAGTGACACAGCATGGACAGGCCATATAATAATTTGTTTCAATGTATTATTAGGGAAACCAACGGATTCCAGCTGTTAACGGCTTAGACCACTGAGACACAGATGCCCTTTCAAAGCTAGTGAACGTGACGGGCTTAAGGTATGTAAAATACACACCATGGTCGGAAGAACAGAAAATATTTCTAAATGAAACGTAAGGTCAGATCTGAATGGGTTAATCAATGACAAGGTGTGGGGACTGTTTGTGTGTTTATTTGTAGTACATGTTCAACGCCTCTCAACAGTATTCAAGCTACCAATTCAGTCTACGACGTAAATCAACTGTTAACGGTACTCACATTCTTCAGTTCCTCCCACGTTTGCAGACATCATCATTTGTTTTATTGGTCGCTTTAAACTATCAGAATCTCTGGTGCAGTAAGATGAGGCAGATTTGCTTACTTCCAGGGAAAAGATTGAATCTGCACTTGCTTCAGGCAATGGGTCTGAATTTTCAGAAATGGAAAAATTAGACTTAAAGTTTCTAAGATGACAAAGCAGACAAAGCCCGGATTTATTGCTAATTTCTAAGAACTAACATTAAAGGTACTATATGTCCCTTTCTTGTGTTAGTTAGTGTCGATTATACTGGACTGACAACACATTAATCTGGTCTGGTAACTTTAAACGTTTACAATCAGGTTGACTGGTTGATAGTTTGAAGACGGTTATACACTGCAAATATACCTGTTGACATTCTTAATTTACCAAGTTGATATACGGTAGTTGCCAAGCAACCTTCCCCAAGAGTGTTTCGGGTTGTGATAGCTGCTGATCAACATAATTTGTTCGCGCAGTCAATTTCAGGCTCAGTGATTAAGTTGACTGCGCTTAATCTGTCCTCGACTGTTCATAACATCAGTCATGTATTACCTTAAGTCCATACTCAATTCTTGTCGTGAAACAAACCCAAATGGATGGGAAATGTAGGTTCAATGTCAATACACAGCAGTGGCAGCCCCCGCTCTCATGGTATTGTCAGAAGAAGGTATAGCCAGCTTACAATTTATAACAAATGATTACTCAAACAATGCATTTTGGGCAGAAACTCTCCACCGAAACACTGTCATACAAATGCAGAGTATTTACGTTAAAACATGGCACCTATGTGCCCAGAACCTTTAATGACATGACATGGGTGACTGGGTTAAGATGTATAGTCACATCGGCAATATCATGACGACAACAAGGCATACACTGATAATAGATAATGTTACAGTATTATTTCTGTTAAAAAAGGGCAATAAATCAATAAAATATCACTGATATAGAATATAAAAGTAGCATATGAAAACGGGCTGTAGAGACCATGGGGACTTACAGTGTTTTTATACCTACATGGACCCAGCTGGATTTACATCCTCCTTTCAGATGTTGGCCATATTGACAATTTTAGCCACGACTAAACCGAACATGTATCCCACGATTACAAACACTTACATACCTTTCAGGAGGACAATATTTTAACTATCTTTGAGGATAGAGCCACTAACAATTATAATTGCTAATTTAATATAACCTATAAGAAAGTATTATTTGTCTATTGCTTTAAAACGTAAAAAAATAGGAAAATTAGCATTATCAAAAAGACCTTTGACTGCTTTTTTACACTGAAATATTTATTTCAAGTAATGGAAAAATCAATAAAGTCAAGCATGACTTTATTCAAGTAAGTAACAGCTTTGAAAGAAAGGAGAACTTTAAGTCACCATTAACATGCTGCATTAATCATTATTAAGAAAAAAGATTAATATAAGAACCACGAATGCGACGCCATTCACAGACGCAAACAAAATAGGAGATAAATATATTTTAAAATAACATCTAATTCATTACGTAGCTGAAAAGGGCCCGGAAAATATAAAATTGGTGTATTAAATATGATTATCAAAGTCAGAACTGGGGAAGTGTCTTCGTTCTCAGTATTTGTTACAAGGTTATTTTACCTTCTACCAATAACGACGTGGAATACTGGACAAACATAACGCCATGACTCTTCCTCTAAGCTATAGATGATGAATGTCTTCTAATGGCCACTTGTCGCCAGGAGGTGGCTATTGAAGGTATGAGATTTCAGATCGGGCATCAGGTCAGAGGAAGTAGAACAGAGGCTTCACAGCTCTTCATCTTTTCAGGCGTTTTACTGTTCAGGTCATACTGATATATACTCAGCAGCAAACAATCGTCAGTACGAATTCAAAATGAGATCAAATCATAACAGAAATGGACATAAAAGCGGATCAAAAACAATTTTTGTGTACAATATCTTGACACATCCATGAATAACTCAGCACATGTTCAAGACATTACGTGAACGTTTGCAGTCCATTCAGACTCTTGACTTCAGTATCTAGTGTGACCACCACGAGCGGCAAGAACCGCAGCACAACGTCTGTGCAGGCACTGCACCAATCTATTGATGAAGGCCATTGGCACCTGGAACCATACTCTGAGAAAGGCCTGGCGCAATAAATCGGCTGTGTTTGGCCTTGGTATGACATTATTCAGTCTCCTCTGAATTTCATCCCAAAGATGTTCAACTGGGTTTAAATCAGGACTAAGAGCTAGCCACTGCATAATGTTGACACCGTTCTGCTGTAGGAAGTCCCGTGTAGCTCTGGCGTATGTGCCTGGGCGTTATCATGCTGGAAAATGTTGTTCCGGTGACGTGCGAAATGTAGTATGACGTGGGGTCTGAGAGCTTGGTCGATGTAGCGCACTGCTGTGATGCCGCCTCCTCTCCCTAGACCAAGGTTCTGGAACACCACAGGACCCACTCTCTGGTTCAGGCCTATTCCACCCCATGCCATGATGCTTGCACCTCCCCATGAGTCTCTTTCCATAACACATTGGTCTGAGTAACGCTGGCCACGTCGTCGCCATATTCTTGTTCTGCCATCTGCAATTGATACGCAGTACCGACCCTCATCTGTAAACAGAACAGTTCTCCATTGCCTGTATCGCCAGTTTTGGTGTTGAAGGGCAAACTGTAGACGTTAACGCCGACGGCGAGGGGGTGAGGATAGGTCCACGGTGAGGTCTACGGCGGCAATGGAGGTTCCCGCTGTTAAGACGTCGGCGTACTGTATCAGTACTGATTGGTCTTCCGTGTGTTCCCACTGTCTGGTGTGCTGTTTCGGATGCCTGCTTGAAGGGATTCTGTACATGCTGTCGCACATCATGGTGGTCTTGTCGTCTTGTGGTCACCCTTGGTCTGCCAGTACGGGGGCGATCATTTGTGGTGTTGGTGGCCCAGAAACGTTGCTGCAGCCTGTAGATGGTCCAAACGTTGACCTAGAAGTGATTGCCAACGGCTTGTGCCGTGTGGCTAGCTTCAAGTCTTCCTAGCGCCTGATTCCTCTGAGCTGTCGTGAGTCGCGGCATCCTGCTGACGTTGTAATGTGAATGTTTCAACCAGGTTTGGGGTGCATTTTATAGGGCTGGTCCTTGTGAACCGCACGTGCAGCATGAGTTGCATGAAAAACATGGAGAACATCGTGCCATCTCCGAGATCAGGTTGCGTTTTTGAGACCATTTCCTGGGTTCCATTCTGAGTTTGGGAAGGAATGTCTTTGCTCAGGTAAAGTTGGAGAAAAATGTTCAGTCAAAATATTAATTGAGTTTACAGTTATCCGTTTCTGCGACGGAAAATTCCAAACTGACGTTTCCTTTGCTGCTTAGTATAATTTGAGTCGCAATGTTCATCGAACAAGATGGAAAAGGATATTGACTAGATGACATATTTGTCCAGGTCTTCTTACCCCAATGTCACAATATCATTCGGAAAGTATGTTCCAGTGACTATGATATCGATCGTAATTACTTATGTCTGAGTCTACTGCCAATACTATGAAAATAGACGTGAGAAAACATTCCCATAATTATACGATACTCAGAGCAGATTCATCAATTACCATTCTCCTTGTGATCCACTTATATATCACCGAATCGTTTCCTTATCGAATTCAACATGTGTTCACATAACTTTAAAGCCTAGTTGATAGTGCTGTAAAAGCTGTCATTGACCCCGTTAACGTAGCCGTATACGGCATGGTTTTAGTCATCAAATGTTAACTTAGGCATGTAGGCCTAATCCGAAATAGATAGAATCTAGTTAAATTGTAATGTCCTCTACCATTTGACATAGACATCGGATTTTCACACCGTGGAGCTGTCGAAGCATTGCCGTTTGGTTCCTTGTCTTTGTTATCAGCATGCAAAATATACTATCCAAAAAGGAAACGCATAGGCGTTTTGTATTTTTAAAAATCTATTATTACCTATTGTGTTCAAACAATCGTCAAAATATGTAACAAAAGTGCTGATAACATGATTTTACACAATTGCACAAGTAAAAAATCGACTTTACCTAAAATGTTGATTTTGATGAGATTTCTTACAAGGATTAACACGGAACAGGTTGAGAGAGATTGAACTGAGAGCCAGGAAACGCGACGTCGGGACCGTGCTACGTCGTCACCATCGCACTCAACGTCTCCGTTATCTAAAATTATGCACTTGGGTGTATAGACATTTCCTTCTTCTAAAAGTTCATGTACTAAAGTGTAATTGTGGACGAGTTATACATGTTTGAAAATACAACATTTTCGCAACAGAGTTCTGGGTTATGCGTCTCTTTTTTGAATAGTATATAATAACTCCAACTTCAATGGCACATGATGCAATTCTTATCCCTTTACATGGCTCCAGACCTAGCTTGTATCGAGTTCAATGTTCAACAATCCCAACGCGAACTGCTTTTGCCTGAACGTGATACTGAACTGAATATAAGGTTCACGTTCAGCAATATTCTAATACTATCATGGTCACAGTGTCCAACAAGGATTGGTTTAAGACACTAAACCTACGAGAGCAACCACAAGACTACGTTGCCACTGAACTGAAAAAAGAGACAACATCGAATATTCTCCATTTTTTATCTACGTTTATTGATAGACATGAGGCTATGCAAAGCAGGTTGTGATAAAGAATCCCCCAAACAATCACCGTGGATGATATTAAAGTTACACATGTACACATACTCAGACTGGTTAAAGAATTATGCGTAAACTTCTGTCTTTTTCGAAATTTAAGATGGATGATTATCCGATTGCTTTACACATATCGAATCTGTAACAGACTTTCTGATTCAAGAATGCAATCAATACCTTTTTTGTTTTCCTTCACAGAGATTTTTGCGCAGAATATGTTTAGTTACAGTTTGCATTGAATATTCCGAGCTCATAAAGTAAGATATGATCAGGAGAGTGACCGGCAGGTCATCACAGGAGCCGACGTTGATCACATCCGGACGTCACGTGACAAAGGCGGCTGGTACCTGGTGTAGCCTCCGGTAGAAAGAGAGACATACAGTGAAAAGAAGTGATGTACTAACTAGACATGTCCTATTTCATCCATTCTGGCCAACTTGACATTATTGATTCTTGGCCAGCGGCGATCGCGATTGACTTTCGGAGGACTGTAGATAGGAATCATATTGAGCAGCATGATGTAAAGTTAGTTTTAAGAAACTCACATATAACGCTTCTTTATACTAGCTTGTCAGAATTACGTTGAATCATGGGATACCGTGTGTGAATGTAGCATCTGTTTTTGTCATTGATTGTGAGTATGTCCCTTTCTGTTATACTATCGGACGAGGACGCCCCCTCAGTTCCATAGTGTGAAATGAACATCTCTTTCCCGTACGTATTAAAAGATAATTCTTTGAAAGATGATAGACGGAGTCTGATCGCCATCATCGTGTTGAAATGTTTGTCTGACTGATTACGTGATTGTAGCATATAGAGCTACTATATTTAAAGTGTTCTGATCAATGTTCCATATGTATAACAATAACGTGCTTTTAAGGTCTACTAAGGCGTGATAAAATACAGATTGATTCATGTCGCATTGGGACACTTTTATGGTCATCGTGAAGTTTGGTTTATTCTCTATGGATTTTTCCTTCAGATTGATGTATAGTGTCGCCATATTTAAAGATAAGTGGAAAATAACATACTTACAATTCTCAATAGAACGTATACACCATCATACGACATAAACAATGAGGTTTCTCATCCCACTTGCACTTTTCGTCTCAGCAAGATGTATTCACCCGTATGACGACATACCCAATAAATTGTTGGGCGTCTTTCAACATACAAGTTACAAGATTATTGCCACTTTTTGCGAACATGTGTCTTCATTCTCCATTGGATAATGGCATGACAATACATTGATTTTCTGCAAATTTGTGAGCACTGTGATGCATTAAAGCTAAAGATCTGTATGCAGAAACAGACTCCCTTGAAGCCTGTAAAGTAACTGGCACCACTTAATTTCACTATATGTAGTATCATAGATGGTAAAACATACCAGCATTGGAAACTTGAAGTGAGCCAAGAGGAATAAATTAAGCGTTATATAGCTGGATTCCACTTACCCTTTAGCTTAGAATAGATGAGACTTTCCTTGGTAGTCATCAAGGTTATAGTTCTGTCATCCATGCCTCAGCCTGTCGGTCACAATGAGACACTATCTGTTTGATAGCGGATTGCAACAGCCAGAATTTTATGGTTTAAGTGTCTCGCAAAGACGATTTCTATAGTGTATGGTTTCATCATAAAACTCACTTCGAAGCACAAGAGTTATATAGATAAGATTTCACCCGCTCTAAAACAGTCTCTTTTCACCAAAAATACGATTGATGACTCGATGGACATACGAACTGACAGGGGATCGTATCATTGTTGACGTCATATGTGACTTCTCAGCTCGACACAGTGGTCAACATTAAATCTGCTACATCTTTACTTTAGCCCCTTATAATGTGCGAATAAAAATAGATTATTGCAATGGTGGGCGAACTGCATCGGTGGCTCTTCAGGTACTTGCTCCATCCACGCGTTTCTAACATTCGTATAGTAAACTAATAACGACAAGCAAGCAGTCAATGAATATGTTCTGCATTTTTCACTGGTTATTTATTGATGTATTATTGCCAGTCCAAACTGACCCTTTATGCATTGATTTAATTAGGGAATAGACGAGGCATTGCACTGGTCATTTTCAATCCATTCCCTATATATATATTTGCATACGATGTAAACAAACATCTTTAGTCTATTGCATCTCAATCAACAGTAATATACGAGGAATCTTCCATGCCTCACATGCCCAGTGAAGTACAAAGCGAGCTAGTCAGACATTGTATCATGGGGCTTCTTTCTTTCTTCTGACTTCGCCGTTTGATCTTTGCAAGATACATATTACCGATGGCAAAGTGGCTTTGTTACTTCCGTTCACTGAGTTGCACTTGCATGATCGTGGCCTTCACCCATGATAGATGAGGGACTTGTAAGTTACATCCAGGCAGTTCTAATAGGTTTATCGGTGTCAACCTTAGTGATAGTGGGTTTCTTATACAATGTAGAACGGAACACTTGCAACATTGTCTGATGTTAAATTTCGCATTTCTTGCATATCGTCTAATGACCTTTGCCCACCAGCTTACACCACAGTAATTATTACTAAACTATAAGCTGTAAATATACACAAAGTCACTCCCTGAGGGCTGATTTCAATGATCAGATATTTGAAAACACTACGATGCTATGCATCTAGTAAATACTGACGATATTCGCCATCCACTGTCCATCATCTTAAACTATCCACTCCATATTCACCACCCACTTCCCATCAACCAGTGAATATGATCCATTGACAGTCATCAAGTACACACCATCCAGTATTCCAATGTTCATAACTCTAAATTGAATATTTACCGTTCAATATCCACTAACCAATACCCACCGCCCACTTGCAACAATCAAGTACTGGCCATCGAGAAGTCATCGTCAAATACTCACCTTTCTCTTTTCACCACCAAATATCCATCACATATATCTTATCCTAAAGTCTCATTATCCCCTATTCACCATTCCCTTCAAACAATCAACACACCATCCTTTTCTCTGCTTCTACAGTGCGCTATTGTACTGAAGCAGACATTATGTTTTCTACAATTATGCATCTATGCAGAATGTCCTGTGCACTAATGTCATTAATAAACCAATTTCCTCAAGGTTATGTTCCTATGGACAATTGCCAAGATGTATTTGGAATTTGAATTGCTTCACGTACGTATAAACAGCCAAAAAGATTTTTGGCGGGAAAGGAACTACTTTCACACACCAGTCACACACTATCGATTTTAAAACTCAAAAGGCTTGTTTCAGAAACCATCACTCATTTGTTCACGTTTGAGTACAATTGACGTGGTAAATGCTGAAACATTATCCTTTGACATAATCTATAGTTTTAGATGAACATATAAAGCATCCTTGGTTCCATTATTAAGTGGCTAAAGATATTTGCTACGAGCTCTGAAGATTCTGGTTCCTGCTAACAAGATGATCCGTTTACATCATTTGTCACACATCTGATATTTTGTTTCATAGACAATAATTGCTTTGATAATAACCAATTAAGAATAATTAATTTAATTTGATAAAGTAATGAGAAATGAGGCTCATTTATGTTTTGTATTCATTATCTAAATTTGTGGTACAGATTAGGATAGTCTCCTTTTTCATAACATGTTGATGGCCTGGTCATTCATTAGTCCTCAGCTGAAGGTAGTCAACGTCACAAATGAATTTATATCATACTGTAATGTTAACAATGAAATAATCATGGAGCTGCAATTATGCAGCTGTGTAAGAAGTTATGGTTATTTTTCATTATCGTCCAAATTGCAGTTGATACGTATTTAGGGCCACTAAACGTTCGTTTTACTCAGAGGAAGTGAATTAATTTCACTAACTAATGCTGAACATATGTAATACGTCTTGCTGTCAATGTCCATATCTCATATCAAACATATAAAGGGGGATAATGGAAGTGGTTGTATAAACTATAACAGATAAGTGTTGATTGACGCTCTCGCTGTTTTGGCACATATTGGACTATATTTTTTATATGATATTATAGAGATAAATTTAGAATAAGGTCAGCTGTGAATATTGGCTTATTTTGCCATATTTTATTCCCCTAATTCTGTTTGGTGAAGTGCTGTTTGCACGGACTTCTTATCCCACTTGGCAACGTTTGGCGAAGTGTACGTTGGTTGTCGATATGGATATGGATTTTTAGGGGCATGAAGATGATGATACCCCAAACACATTCTAGAAAACATCTAGAATCTGGACGCTGAATTTGCCGAAAATTATATCACAACGGTATCCCCAAAACATAAACACTATGACGTGTCTCAGAATGAATATGTCTCTGATGTGCCAACCAAACCTGTAGTTATATTTTTCACCAGTTGATCATTGACATACCCAAAAGTACAGGTAAGTAACAAAAATTAGAAAACGTGGCTAGTGATTCTTGCAAATCGTCTGCTCAGTTCTGGGGGACCTTTGCCCCTACATCAGTTTGGGACATTCGTGTCAAGAGCAGTGTCCCGAAGAGTCTGAGCCAGAGCAAGTGAGTCATTTACAATGTGACTTTGATGTGAACATTGAGGATATTTTTCAAATACTTCGGGTCAAAGGTTCATGGAGTCTCAGCCTTTACATACAAATATACAAAGGAAAGGAAAACAAATCACCACTTTTATTTTGCTTACGTTTGCAACCCCTCGTCTTCCTGAACGCGTCAAAACGAACTTTTAGTCATTTCGGATACAACATTTTGTTCCCAAGCTGTGAGCTGCTACAATTGTCAACCTATTGGCCATCTTTCATCTCAATGTTGAAGTAAGACTCCTATACGCACAAGACGTAGTGGGGACAATAAGGTTTGAGGACTGTAGAGGTGGGCCTGTTTTCAAATGCCGTAATTCTGGAGGTGATCACGGTGCTGCCTTTGAAGGCTGCCGAAACTATAACTAAGACGTATATGACAATTAGAATAGACAAAATGTGTGATAAACCGAGGTTGCTAGAACTGTCAAGGCTAATTCTTCACCCACCTATGCAGGCTCTCTGAAAAGCCATATTTCACCTGCATTAAACAAGACACCACAAGTACACCAAAACCACAATCTGTACCAAATTCTCTCCCTTGTTGTTCATGCAACTGTTCTGTGCATATTTCAAAAATAGGTCAAGCTCGATCAACGAAATAAGCACCAATTGAAACTATTCCTTTGGCTCAGCAACCATTCCTGCTGGTTCCCCTAATAATTCCTGACTTTCTTGTTCGAAGTCATTGTCGGTTGTTTCAACACAACTAGCAAAGAAGGGCAAATAAAATGAATGGTATCTTTTGCAAGAACTCATTTCATGATGCGTCAAGAGATATCTTGCATAATTTGTATGTTGACAAAGAATAATGGACAGAGTTCGCGTTTCTCTCACTTTCTTGCCCTGGAACGCTTGAAGTCTTATTGCACATAAAAGAGAATCTTAAACACTTTTTATCAAACTTTTCACAATTGCCAGACAATTCTTGCGTACAAGAAATGGTTGTTTATGGCCTGAATGTAATTTAAAAATTAATGGTTAAACCAGTTTGCGTAAGGACAGTTAAAGTAGTAATCCATTATGTCAACAATCCCCGTAGAGAATGATGTGCTATTATTATTAAATCTGATGCATATATTAAAGAAAACATATTACCGAGAACAGTCCTTGGAGCTAATGAAGCAGACATATATATTATAACTATGAAGGAAAAACCATAGTAACTAAAGTATACAATACAGAAGGTCAGTGAAAGGAATGCCTACTATCCACAGAAACAAAAAAATCAGATTGGTGTAAAGGGGGAAATATTCTGTGGAAGTAATAAGAATAGATCACTTATCACATCAGGTGTCCGCGAAAAGGGTTGGCATGTCCTGAACTACCAGCCAAAACATGGCAGTATTTATTGCCTGACGCTCTACAGCAGTACTCCCTCCATGCGACGACGGCCTGTAAAACAAGTCAGACAATCAATTAATCGATGAACATAAAAATATGATTAGATAATTTCGAATTACGACTGTTGTTTAGAAGTACATAAGTAAAACACTGGAAACCTATATGTGAAGGATTATATAAAAAGAGTTAAGTGATCTCCATACATGTATTTCATTTGTGGTTATGTCCGTCATAGTGAATTGTAGGGCAGTGACAAATCAGATTTCAACGAATCACTTGTTAATGCAGTTTTGAATGGCGCTGATAAAACGGAAAACGACAGGATGTATCCTGGAAATGGGATCTTTTCCCCCCAGTTTTTATCTATGGTTTCCTCGTCATTGGCAAATAGGTGCAACTGGTATATGATAATGCGAGATGTTGAGATTGGTAGCGATCATTTCGCAATGTGTGCAGACGTACAGGTGAGTCCAGTGCATATACCTAGTTTAAATAGGCTACCTTGGGTGAATGTATGTGATATCACTCTTGACTTGATCAATGACGATATTGATATCTCCAATGGTAAAATCACAAATCAGATTGTTGAAATGGCTGAAGTGTCTATTGGAATGTAAACACCAAGTCTCAGTTCCGAAACCCTAGCGGAATAAGTAATGTGAAAAGACCAATAGGGCTAAAAACGCTTTGCAATAACGGTGCCATACATCACTCAATCGTGAACTGGCTGAGTTTTCAAAATACGTTCAGAGTTCCACCACATTGCATTATTGTCCTCCTGAGACGACACGTAAGTCCCAACACTTTCAAAGTTAAATTCAAACTTACCAGATTTTTAAACGTAGTATTTTTTTATTTTAAACTGTCGGCTAAACTTGTCCTACAATCGCAAGCGGCTGAAGGGATGGTGTAAATCCAACTAGGGTCCATGCAGGTAGCAAAAGCACTATAAGTCCCCATGGTCCCTAGTATGGTGATCTATCGTCGGTTGTTGGCGACCTACAGCCTGTTTTTGTATTGTATTGTCCTCGTAAATAAAATCATTTTAGATTTCCATGCTAGTTTTAGACACCATCTGTGATACTCTAATTATTTTACAGTCCTAAGATGACTGATTATTTAACAACTTATATCAATTGTGTATGCGAAACCTTTCTCGTCACTATGTGGCTGAAATATTGCCGAGGTGACGTTAAATGTTAACTCACTCACTCATTCCACCACATTGCAAGGTGTATCAAACCGTCTATTTCGAAGTCGTTGGTATCGACAATAAATAGGTTAACCCCATTAACGTCAATTTAGTCTAGGATAAAAATAATTAGTGACACAAATAGGAGGCTTCCTGTTCCTCATATCTGGCAACATATTGACGAACAGTGAGGAAGCTAACAGGTTGGTAGAACAGTTTAAGAATGCAAGCACTTCTGAAAACCTTTTTTCAACGAATACAAGATGTTACAGAATCCTGCAAAGCAGAGGTTATGCCAGATATTTCACTGACAGCGGCTGATGTTTCTTCAGATCTAAAGCAATTACAAATGGTTAGCTCAAAGCTCACAACTCATCACCCTGAGGAGATAATTTGTGTTATGGATTGTTTAATCATGAGTCTGATTCTGCTCTTGAAGTTATTCACGAGCGTTTGAATAAGTGCTGGAGATCTGTGACAAGGATTGGAGACATTTCATGTACTCAAGCCAGACCCCTAACTAGATTGTCTTACGTTTAATGTATGTTAAATTAGGGAAATAAAAGCGACAAAACCCTTTCCACATTCATAAGAAATCTCTCTCTTCCAAAAGCAGAGTCGATTGTACAATTGTGACTATATCATGAGCATAGTTATCGTGAGAAAATATTTTTTCAAGACTTGGAGCTACGTTATTCAATATTATCTTCATGCATTCCTCGGTATTATTTTCAGAATATGTATATATGTATTTAGAATAAAAGATGATGGATGGCTGCTTATATTGATCTTCTAAAATGCATACCTCTGAAATAGTCCCTCTTTCGATTGCAGAATATACCACCAAAATTCATTAGACTTCGCAAGATTTATATGTTCTTTCTCACGTGCGTTGATTCCAGGAAGATAGTGGTGTTTATTCATTCAATCAAACTAATGTTCTCTTGTTCAAAGGATAAGCTAAATCAGTAGATACTGTCAAACCATGGAGAATGTGTGTCAAGCTGGCGCAATGAAATGAAATTTAGTGGAAATCCTGTAATTACATTAATGCATAATACAACGATAACGCCGATTACAAACATACACGCTACGCTGACAATACAGAGTACATATACTATTGGGGAAAAGGCCTTGCTGAGATAGTGCTTCCTCTCGGGTTAGATTTATTTCAACTTTCAGCTGCATTTTATGTTACGCGTTGCCGTATAAATGCAGCCTATCGTGGTCAACTGGTGTTTTAAAATTAGTGCAATGTTATTTTGCTGTGGAGCGGTGTTATGTGAGGGAGGAGGTTTCATGTTCGTGTGGAAGTGGCATATTAGTGAGGAGGTCTCACATGAGAGTGAAGGTGTCACACCAGCTTTGAAATAGCACGTTTAAGAGGAGGTTTTGCTTTAGCGCAGGTGTCACGTTAGGTAAGAGGTCTCATTTTGGTCAGGAAGTGTAATGATAGAATGTTATTGAGAGTAGGCCATGGTTCGAAGTTTCTGAGCATAATGTCACATCATCGAGAACATATTCACATGTTGATTTATCAGATGAGACGACAGTTGATGACACTGATTGGTAGGTGTTCTGATCTCATCAGCAAAAGTATTACCCTTAATGCTTAATTGTCATCATCAAACCAACAAAAATAATGTTTCGCTGTATTATTCCGGTTGCCCATAGCTAATATTGTTCACCGGCGTTTGGTAATTCAGTAGGGTAAAGCACCAGTGGTCAAAGGTGAGGCCAATGCACTCACTGACTACAACCGACGGAGAGCGTAAAAGTCCATGCTGGTCAAACGAGGGCATTCAGCTTTGTATCAAATTATGTCATACGTGCCCGAGGTCGTAGAATTAATTAATCAACATATCCAGAGTGTTCCAAATTTGTAAATTAAACCATACCTCAGTGGGATCGTGATCTGCGTTGATCGTGATGCGAGCATGCCCTTGTCAACCATCATTCATCTTTCTAGTTAACAAAAACTTTCAAAATTGAGAAGAAAAAACTAACGCTGTAAGACAAAGTGACCCAAGGGCAAAATTACAGTTTAGCTATTGATGTCATAGTATTGTTGTATTATGTGTCTATTCCTTCACATGGGCACGTTGACAAGATATAATTGAATTGTAAAAGCCTCAGTTTCAGCTGTAGCATTAACTACACATTTTGTATTCTGTGCATGCAGATATTGACAGCTGTTCATTCGCGTAGAATATAGAATTTTAATTATAGCAGTTTCTCTTGCCCATTATAGTAATTCAAGGCAATGTATGGAATTACAGACGGTAAAGAATATGTTCCAGTTGAGGCAAGATAATTTTACAGATAAGAACTGTTTCATTATATTATGAAGTGACGTTTTGGTATTTTTAAAAACAGATCCTCATAGCGGTGTTAGGTGAGACTGAAGTAAGTAATACAACACAGTAAAGATATATACATGTAATATGACAGGCCGGGAATCTGATAGTCGTCATCGTACCGGGTGTAGTATGTAGAAATCCTGCAGATGAGTAAGTGAGAAGGAGGAATGCATGGATAGGATGGTGACAGGTGGGGTTTCTTGGTCGATGATACGGTGGTGGGGAATCTGAAGCGTTTTATCGATGGGGACATTATTGGGGAGGTCTATTAGATCGTAACTGGACACATGGCCTGCTAAAGTCATATTCTGCTGCTTGAGGTAAACGTCAGTGGAGGCTGAAATGGAAGTATGGACCAAGGATAATAGTCATATGTTGAACAGAATGGTAGATCATATATGGAACGCAAAAATCAGTCTTTCCTTAACTCGTCCTTGCAGCGATAGGCTTAAAGTGGTTGTGCAAAGTTTATTGATAGTGTTCCGTACAGTTCGTGGCTGATTTCGCAATTAGCATTTGGTTGTTTGATGCTGGCTTTATGGCGACGGTTGAGTTTCGCAGTTGGATCTTGTAGTGGATGATGGGTTTGGGGAGGATCTTGTTGAGTTGTTGAATTAATTATCTGTACGTTTCCTCTTTATTCTTAAATTGAAGGTATATTAAAAGAATCCAACTGAAGAAACAACAATCACACATCTTAAGTTCAGATTGTACAGAATTATAGATAGAATACGTAACACTCGAGGATACACTTCACATTAGGTTTCCCTAATGATCAGTCATCCTAGTTTTAAAATAAGGAAGGTGTGTAGCGTCACTCGTACTTTTCTTGTGCCATTCGCTTTTCCAACCAATGCTCCTTTTAGTATTGATCGTAAAATTATTATGCAAATATCATGTCAGTAGCTGGGGATTTGCTTTCAGCATCGTGTGCTATGTAATATGTCACCTCCAGTAAGTTCAATAACAACACTTTTAGCCCCTCAAAGGATATTTTGAACTGTCCATGCATAAATACACTATGTAGTGTATATGTCCTGTTGAATCCAGGATTTAATAATAATAACCATCACCGTAAGCATCATTATCGTACGTGATATTGTACTGCCGAACACATCACGCTGGCCTAAAGAAATATATATGTGGATATTCTCGTTATGCCAAAGGTGTAAGTCATTGCGAAAAACTCCAAGGCCTTTATAGAAACCTTGCGTGACTTGGGGACGTATATGTTGAACACATTTGTGAAGTTGACAACATTCGGTGTTTGTTATTGAAATATTCATTCAGAATGAAATAACCAATCGGTTCATCTCCATCCTGTGGACATATTTGTCGATAAATGGACATATAGCATATAACAAGTTAATCTATACGACCTGTACGAGAGTTAGAGGATTTTGCTGTCGTGGTCGGCCAGACATAACTGTATTATATCATGATTTGTCAGTCTGGATACACAGAACTGTATTGTATCATGATTTGTCAGGGGCGGTGGGGTAGTGTAGTGGTTAAAGCGTTGGCTCGTCACGCCGAAGACCCGGGTTCGAATCCCCACATGGGTACAATGAGTGAAGCCCATTTCTGGTGTCCCCCGCCGTGATATCGCTGGAATATTGCTAAAAGCGGCGTAAAACCAAACTCAGTCAGTCAGGCATGATTTGTCAGTCTGGATAGGTTCCGAAACATGAGATGACACGATGGTTAGAGAATGTGTCGAAGTTATATGTACTACTCCAGGCTAGTGTCTTTCGTAGTCTTCTCTGTTGGAAAAGGTCATACTCTGTATGGTAGTATATCTCCCAATACAGATTCTACAAGGCCTTCTTGTACAGAATGGGTAGGTGCAAAGAAGGTGGAAAAGCTTGAGGGTGGATTAAATATGTAAGAGGTATACTTAAGAACTAATAGCCCATGAACAGTTATCGAAAACCAAAACATTCATTCATTCATCTATGAAGAAATACACCACTGGCATTAACCGGGTATTGACTTATTCATAAAGGGGGTATTCATGAAGGAAATATCAGTACCATGGACTTCTTTTCGTAAGGAAAACGTAACACAAATTGATTGTAAATAAAAATATTTATAGTTTCCCTGTTATACATTTTTTATTGCATAGAAATAGTGATAACGATACTATTCATCAAGACAGTCACCAAATGAGCAGAAGGTGGGTGTCGAAATCCCGTGGGCTCGATATACGCAACTGGGATACGATGACATTGCGTCAAACAAGTAAGCGAGCCTGACTACACTATCTCCTTAGTCGCCTCTTACGACAAGCATGGGTTGTTGTAGACGAGTTCTTGGAGGGTGCATCGCAATATCATCCTGAGATATCCGTGCGATATCAAAGTGGTAGTATGAAACGAAATTGCGATATGGAGACAAGATAAAGCAAAATTGCGAAACAGCCAAAAGGCAAATAGCGATATACTACATACCTTCATTATCCAAGATGTGTTACCCGTCAAGGTCCGCTGATTGCTCTTCATAAGAAGCATTTGTTTCTTCTGATTATTGACTTACTGTCATTATATAGCTGCAATATTGTTGAATGCAGCATTCAACGACAAGTGCTCCATGCCCTTTTTGTCAGGCCCTCTCATATCCCTTCCAGGATTCCATGCTCTCTCGAAATGGGTACAGCTTCCCATTGCACAATTTAAAATAGTGCTCACACGTCTCACTCTTATAATGATACATCCATGTATGTAGGTGCTTGTACTGCTGAATACGTAGACATTAAAAACCACATTTCCTCATGCATCGACGTCCCAATATGGGTACAATGTGTGAAGCCCATTTCTGATCCCCAGTCGTGATATTGCTGGAATATTGCAAAGCGTGGCGTAAAACTCACTCACTCACTCACCCATGCATCGACGAATATATTTTGCTATGTACATGAGGGACGTTTTATGATGTGAAAAGTTATTAAATAAAAACTCATCCTTCAGGTTTAAACAGAGAATTGTGTTTTGTGTAATCTTCTTAGGGTGTAGTATTATAATAGAAAGAGACCCTAAAGAGCGATAACACGCCACAGAAACATTAAGTTACCAATGTAGCGCGGGTTAAATAGCTAATGAAAAAACTACACACATGAATTGCATGACATAAATTTATAACATGATACTCATTCCCAGAACAGTGGACCCGTGAAGATCCGGGGTAGAATAGGTCTTCAGCAACCCATGCTTGCCACAAAAGGCGACTATGCTTGTCGTAAGAGGCGACTAACGGGATCGGGTGGTCAGGCTCGCTGACTTGGATGACACATGCCATCGGTTCCCATTTACGCAGATCGATGCTCATGCTGTTGATCACTGGATTGTCTGGTCCAGACTCGATTATTTGCAGACCGCCGCCATATAGCTGGAATATTGCTGAGTGCGGCGTAAAACTAAACTCACTCACTCACTCACCCAGTGGAGTCAAACCCTAAAATCAATCATAAGGTCAGTTTAACTCAACTCAGTAACGACTCTCAAGCTGCTACAAAAAGTCATGGAATGTCGCCCAAAGTACAGGCGAGTACAGGATCGGGTGGTAAGGCTCGCTGACTTGGTTGACATATGTCATCGTATCCCATTTATGTAGATCAATGATCATATAGTCACTGGATTGTCTGGTCCAGACTTGTTTACAGACCGCTGCAAAATCGTTGGAATATTGCTGAGTGCGGCATTAAACAAAAACAAAAGAAAAGGATAGCAGGTCCATCCGTTATGCACAAAAACAATATTGAAGATTTACAAAATTTACATATTTGAATTAGTTTAAAATGGTTTACTGTTTTAATGTAGTTCATCTATTCGTAATATTATTGTAACTGAACCTGAAGCTTGAAGAAATAACATGAATATTGGCTCTAAATAATGTTCTTACCAATTTTTAATGTACGTGTTAAGGTACGAATTCTATGAATTAATATAGCTTCAGTCAATTTGCATCCTTCTTGTTATGGTTCCAAATTGATATTGGCTGTGAAGAGAATGATGTTGCATTTACCTCCGGTATGTCTACCAGTTTCCAAAATACCGTTTTAAGTCATATTTTAGCTGTTATCTGCAAAGCGCATCTATGTTCATTTTTTCAAGTCACTCCTATACATATTAATCACGTTTATGGTGGTTTATCGAGGAGCACAGTTAAAAGTTATCAAATACTGGGTAACGTTCTTGGATATGCCTGTATCAGGAGTCCCCAAGAAATGTTATAATAGGATGTGCTTGTTTGTTAGTAACGGAAAATCAAATCGGGTAACGAATGTTAGAAATTTACTAAATCATTGTGGTTTTAGTGATGTACGTTTGTCACAAAAGGCCATTTGCCCAAAAGATCACTTGTTTCAGTACTTTTAAACCTGTTTTAAATACAGAGCAATACCTTTAGGATATTAATCTCAGAAATTCTTCGTTTCATTATCAGGATTTAGGTGCTCGTCACTTGATCTTAAAATCGAGAATGGTAGATATTATAATATTCCAAGCGAAAACAGATTGTGTAAGTTTTGCACATTAAAACTAATTGTTCCACTTTTAGCTTGTATGTCCTTACTACACTGACTTAAGGACAAAATAGCTACCGTGAAGGAAAATGAAAGGAATACACCAAAGACAGTAGACATAAAGATATTTAACTTGTCCAGGCGCCCTTGGAACGGATGATGAAATTACAATATTAAATATTTAGGCGCCTTAAATTTACACAATATACCCTCAAAAATCAAGTAACTAACTGCAATGAAGTGAAAGAAGACTTAACTGAATTCTGCAGAAAACTCCGAAATGCGGAATACTTTTTCGAGTGTGAAAATGGGGAGGAATCCCTAGTTAGAAATAAAAGTTTTTGGTGCGCCAAAAAGGGACAAAACAAACATTTGGATAATTTTGTGGATCAAATAAACAGTTATCCAATAATTCCTAACGCAAGCAAGAAACACTCTAATATAACCAGCAAACAGAGAGATTCTTTAAACTCTTTGGCCAATGATCCGAACATCATAATAAAAGAAGCTGACAAAGGCGGAGCAACAGTGATAATGGATTCAACGAACTACAAACACATGGCAATGGACTTACTCCTGGACAAAGGTACTTATGTCCCGTGCAGTGAAAAAGAGTCAGACAGTGTACTTCGGAAATTAAAGAACCTAACCAGTCAGTACTCAGAAGAGCTCACATCAAAGGAATTAAATTATATAACACATTTTGACTGCAAATCGAGCAATTTCTATGGCTTACCCAAAATTCATAAAAGTAAGGAGATCATAAGACATTGTGAAAGTGCTAAAAGCAGCTATGTTGAGATGGAACACCTGGGAGATTTGAAACTCCGACCTATAATTGCAGGCCGAGCGTGTGCTACACATAGACTCAGTAATTGCATTGATATTTTATTGAAACCGATCTCATCAAAAGTTAAAAGTTTTGCTCGTGACACCATGCATTTCCTCTTTACCACAAAACGGTAATGAAACAAGCAAACTTGTAGCTTTTGATGTAAAAAAAGTGTATTCAAATATCCCACATAGCCTAGGAATTAAAGCGTTGGATTAATGGTTAAACCTTTGTGAAGAACACATACCTGAGACAAATTCAAAATCATTCTTTTTGGAAAGCGTTGAATTCATCTTAAAAAACAATATTTTCTTATTTGACGATAAGTACTATAAACAGATTAAAGGAACAGCCATGGGAACCAAAATGGCGCCGACTTATGCGACGCTTGTCTTAGGATATCTGGAGGAAAAGTTCAAGCATAAAATCAGTCAAATTCTTGGAGAGGATGTTGCCCATTATTTCATGGAAAATTGGAAAAGATTTCTAGACGACTGCTTCATAATTTGGCCATTTTCTGAGGAGAAACTAAATACATTTTACGAACTATTAAATAGCATGGACGAAAATCTTGTTTTCACTATGGAGGCAGATGAAACTAAAACAGCTTTCTTAGACACAATGGTCATCAAATCGGGGCGGAAATTGGACACAGATATCTTCTACAAACCTACAGATACGAAACAATATTTAAACTTCAAATCTTGTCATCCGAGCCACACCAAAAGAAGTCTTCCATATAACCTGGCACGAAGAATATGTACAATAGTTTCAAACCAAGACACCCGCAATCAAAGACTGAATGAACTTAGGATGTTTTTACTATTACGGGAATATCCAAAATCTCTTGTTGAAGACGGAATATATAAAGCTTTACAGCTTAATAGAGACGATCTTTTGACAGGAACGATGAAACAAACCAATGAGGAAAAAGTAATTGCTTTTGTATCTACTTATAATCCGTTGAACCCAAATGTGTTCCAGAACATAAAAACAAATATGTGCATCTTAGAACAAGATGAAAAACTGAAATCAATGCTGAAATCTAGAAAAATAATAAATAGCAAAAGACAAAATCAGAATCTTAAAAAGATACTAACAAAAGCCAAATTTATTTTAAAGAAACAGAATTTATCAAATCCTACTGTGTCTAGATGCAACAGAGGTAACTGTGGAACGTGTCGACATATTGTTGAAGGACACTCTGTAACTTTCACGAGACACGGAGAATTCTATGTAAAACAGAATTTTGACTGCTCTTGCAAAACATAATATATGTCATAACATGCACAGGCTGTAATGAACAGTATATTGGTCAATCAGAAAATTTAAGAGCCCGGGTTCGTGTCCACAAACAACAAATAAAGTGTCCTGAAACCCGATGTATCCCACTGAGTGAACATCTAGATGTCTGTGCGAAAGGAAACGATGTTAAATTTACAATATTTCCTTTTATCAAGTTCAAAATTCGGACAAAGTAAAACGAATTTTAAAAGAACACTACTTCATAGACAAGTACAAACCAATGTTAAACCATTGCAAGCTGTGACCTTGTCGCTCTAGAATGTTGTCCCTATTATGACGTCACAATATATATGTAATGACGTCATACTGTAACCGCTACAATCTCCTGAAGAGTAAAGAACGAAACATGTTGGAGAAAAAGGCATTCTGTTTTATTTATCTATGCAATATTTATGACTGAACACCTGTACTACTTTGGACATTTTGTGCGTATATATATATATATATATATATATATATGTAAATCACAAGCGCCCGGACTAAGGCATGGATGGCTTCAGCTGTAAGGTATTGACGAATGTTGCTGATGGAGCGGAGATGAAAATAGCAAGTCTTACAGAGTCTGTGTTTCCATTGACAGTGACGTATCAAAGTATATGCCTAGATCTTTGACAGATGAGCTTATAGGAACAACTGCATCGGCGATGGTTAGGCTCTTAATGGGACATCTTGAAATGTATATATCCACCACGCTTTTGTGCATAGACAATAATGCCTGCAAACATTGTGATTGTATGCCATTATTGCTAGCTGACTTTATACTATAGGCTTTGTAACCTCTTCAGTACTGAAATGAAAGAGAAAGACATATAAATCACTTATAATTACAGCTGCGTTACATGGATTAAATATAAGTCGTACCAGGCCTACTGACAGATTTAACAGGGTTTATTACACGTCATGCACATAAACCTTTGTTGGGACGTAATAGGGCTATTGTAGTGGAATACGTTCACCAAATGACACCTGTCCCAACGGACAGGCCGTGTGGTTTTGTGCTCAGGGACGGCGTTACACAATTCGTGTATTCACGAAATATCATTAAACAAACTATCAGTTTAGTCCTGTGATGTTTGTGTTCTTTGGCATTCATGAAGTTGTTAATAGATCATGGGTTATGCTGTCAAAACACGGGCGGATTGAGGCAAATAAATATATGACGTCCTTCATAAATTAATCATAACGTAACTAATTTTTAGTTCAATGACTGCGGGGTTTTAATACATTATTCATATAGATCACGTTAAATAATTTCAAGAGAAATTAGCGCACAAGCTCATATCACTGAGATTTCCAGAGAAAAAAAATACATCTCAAAAGGTTCCAGTTCAGGAAAAGCATCACATACCTAAGCCAATCTGATTTCTAATGTTCAAGAATTATTACCACGCATAACACAGTAGTTTAAAATGAATATTCAAATCTTTGTTTAGAACATGTTAAAACATACATTGAGAACACGATCGCCAATTATAACCCAACGCCTGTTTGATCGGCTTCTAGAAATAACTCTTTATAGATACCAATTTATTATTTAATGCATAGAGGGACGTTTCCATGTTTATTCTTACAACGTTATCAAGATCAAAGTTACTTCAAGCAGGTGATGAGAAGTGTACATGTTTAGTATGTAGTGACATGCAGAAGATTAACAATAACAACAACAGGTAGCTGAGCAAATAATTGGATGATGGCAGTTGGAGAGAGAGCACAAGTCTTTAAGGCAATATTCATAAGAATTAAATTGTAAACAGGCTGATTGGATGCTAATTGAACAGCCTATCTGAAAAGGGACGTCAGTGTGACAATGTTGAAATCCACTCTATCATCCATGTGATGGATTCTTTCAATCAACTATGCAATCAGCACCCAATCAGCTTGTTTATCATTAACGATGTTCATCGAAACATCGCTCTATGAAATAATCAGGTTTCCCCAGTAGACTCGGATTAAGATCTGTTTTTTCCACAATATTAGTAAACTGATTTCTTCCAAAGAGATCTCAGATTTAGAAACCTCATCAAGATTTATTGTTCATCCCTTCAAGTTACTAAAATACTCAATCTTTAAACGGAAACTGTCATCTATGACATTGGATGAATTCTCCTGAGCCACAACATTTGGTTTAATATATCATTATATATAGCTGCTACGAATAGAAACAGTGACAGTCCAAAACGCATTTGCAAACTAATCCTTGACGTACTGTTCTACCGGACGCTGTAAGTTCATGGAATGATTTACCGCAAAATATTAAATCTTTTATAGACCTCAATGATTTCAAATCTGCCTCAAGTCCCAGAGCTTAAAATATTCATTTCGACCCAAATATATGTTCAAGAGTTTGTCAAATCCTCCACTGTCGCTTAAGGTTATGTAGCGATCTCAATGCTGACAAACACAACAGACATATATCAGAAAGAGCAGATTGTTTGTGTGGCCACCCTACTGAAGATGCACGTCATTACTTCTTCGTATGTTCCAGACTTGATTCTATAAGAGCAAATACATTTTATTATACCAATGGCTTTTCACTGGAACTTCTTCCATGAACCCTGAAACTCAATCCGATATCCTAGAATCAGTCGCTATCGCTCGGTCAGATACCATAGGAAAGACACTCGTTTCGTATAATTCGTATGTTATGAGACCTCGTTCTCTATTTATGACATTGATGTAATGTGCGCACACAAAATCCTTCTTCAAGATTTCTTGACAAAATCAAATAATAAAGTGTGCCGCACATCACCTCATTGAAATACCCCCGTGAGTAAATAGAAGCGGTAAAAACCCATTGCACATTTATAATAAATCTCTGCCAAAGGCACAGTCGATTGTACAATTGTGACTATATCATCAGCAGATATTTGTTTCAGCAGTATTACAGTAACTGATAAACTGATGAAGTAGCCTTGTCAGTTGAGTATCTAGTTTCTGGTCATGTGTTAATTAACGTAGTAATTATATATGTCCCATAATACACATGTCAGTCTGATCCATTTTGAAATATAAAATCATTTTCGTTCATCAGATACCAGAACACTTACTGTTTCAACCGATTACCAGTAGTCATCACAAACGGCCTGATTATTTTTATAACTATCAATACAGATGTGTATGATATATATGAGCATAATTTGTGTATATACAGCGTGGGTTCTGTTTTAATGGATTGAATGCATACCATTCACTCGCTGGTAATTGTGTTTTCTCAGTGCAATAAATGCTTGAGATGGGGAATTAGTTTTAAACTTAAAGCAAGTGTGTGCCTTGAGACATTATTTGGCATGTAGATTTACATATGTCAGAAAAACAAATAAAACCTTAACATGTTACTGACACAAATATTTGTTCCAAAGAGTTAGTTTTCATATTATATTTGTTAAAATACGTTTTTGTGAACTTTTATTTTCTTGTGTTAAACGGATTGCTCATCAAATCAGCAGTTTTAAGAGATTACAATAAAGCTTTCACTGCCTTTGCAATCCACTTCGTTGGTGAATCTGTATGTTGCACGAGAGCATGTTAGTAATCACATAGCGATATACCGAACAAAAAGATTTTAACACTTTCGAGTGATTGTTGTACTATACATGTCCTTCTAATGCAACCACCCTTGTCTGCTAATCTGCTATGTCTAGTCACATGCACACTCACTATACATGTCTACTCACATGCTTTGCAACATACGAGGAAAAGTACCATGCAGACACCAGATAACTCTACCTGTGAATATCATTGCAAAGAGTGTACGTCATCCCGTTAACATAATGTAGTACTCACGCGCACTTTTAATTACGTCACTTTAGCAGGATGAACATGTAAGAATTACATTTTGCCCACACAGTAAATGTCATGTAATTTTACATAACACTTATCTCCTTTTGCCAATATTTGCATAGTTTTAAATGTTTTGTAAATATCATCTTTAAAAATTGTAAATGACAGGCAAATCTCATTTTACGAGACATTTACATGAACATCATTTTGGTCACATTTGGTAACGGTCTTCACATGTGTACATAAAACCTTTTGAACGTTTCATTAAGGCCTTGATTTAACCTTGGCACCTTTTTAGCAAGAGTTGCAAGACGCTCTTTGAAATCATTGTAACAATAATGCATAAGTGTGATAATGTACATAAGTGATAATAAACAATAATGATGATGCAAAATGTTTTATGCCTGGACGAAGTAACTTCTGTTCTCTTGTGTTCAGAAATCGACGTACTGCACTCTAAAAGTCGTATTGAAGTCAGCGGGGTTACCTTTGCTTTCAGCGTCACGTCACGTCCGGTCCAAGGTTCGATTCCCCACTTAGGATCGAAGAGAAACTTCCATTTCAGGTGCCTCCCACCAGGTCATGTCTGCAATGTTGGTATAAATTGTCCTAAATTTCACTCTCTCACTGATTCACCTTTATCGACCATCGGTATCATCCCTATACTAACTGCATTGGGGACGTATGTTCATGATAAGTTATGAATTGTACAACTGACAATCTTCTTATGGATATGGACAAATAAGTGCACATACAAAGTTTTCTGATACGTATTATTTCGTTCTACAATGACATGATCACAATTGTTTTGTTACAGGTATAGCAAACATAGGAAATCGACTTTGTTGTACTCAGGACAAAACGCCTTGTCACCCTGAAAAGTGTCAACTCACTGGAATCCTGGAATCAATGATTATGCATCTCTAAAAGTAATATCAGTATATCGATAAAGTTCAACGCGGTGCACAAATGTTTCCATGTTTGGAGCCATTGTCGAACTATTTCGTTATAAGAAATACATATTGAACTATGTCACAAATATTGTATTGTAAGGATTCGAGATCTTTGGAGTATAAGATATGAAATGTATGAAATATGGGGTCCACAATTTGTGAAACATAAGGTGCGATATCTGTGAAATATACAATTCAACATCTTTGAACCAAAGGAATCGAGAACTGTGAAATATAGAATCCAAGATCTGTGAAATGTAATATCCAACATTTGTGAAACACTGGATCTCAGATACATAGAGGCTCCGAGCTCTGACGTTTAAAGGCAATTGCATCTATTGACCTTATATAGCATCACCAAAGTTTTCACTTATCAAATTCAACACGAGTCTACACCACTTTTAAATTGAAGTTCATAGCATTGTAAACATAAGTGACCCCAATTACATTTTCTTGTGCTTCAAGGTATCTCAAAACTGATATACTCATAATCCAAATTTTGTATTTATGCAACTATCCAAGTTGTAATGTCTCTACGAAAATTATGTTCGACCAATGTACTTGATGCTCAACTACATGACATAATTCTATTCACATCATCCGTTCCATGAAGCTAGAAATGCTCCCGTAGAACCAAAGTGACGAAACAGTGTTACCGTGACATTATAAGTTCTCTTAACCCAGCTTTAAGTTTTCGGCCGATGGAGATACACATCAGTCGAAACCATGATATCAAACGCTTCAGAAGAAATGTCCAAATGTCGACACAGTGGAACACTCGAAGCGTTGCTGTTCTTTGCGTTCACGCAAAAGACTTCAACCACCATGTCGCATATCTCCATTCTCACATCTCTAACTCAGCATGTATCAAGTTTAATGTTAAACAAACCGAATGAAATCTCCAGCACGAATTCCTTTTGCCTGAACGTGATGCTGAAATGAATCCAGAGTTAGCTTTCAGAAATGTTCTTATCATATCACGACAGCATCCAACAAAAATGGGTTCCAGACACTTAACACATGGGACCATTTACTAGACTACAAAACCAATATGAATTGCAAAAGACTACATCGAATATTCTCGATTCGTCTTTTATCTAATAATGTCTTATAAATAGAGGGAATAGGCTATGCACATCAGCTTGTGATGTGATATATTCAGATCAAGAGTATAACATGGTCATGATGTACACATCCAGAATTGGTTTTGTGTTCAAAGGAATTCCCCCAACAGTCTCCGTTTATCGTTAGAAGGTGTACACCAGTATCCTTTCTCAGTTTGGCTCAGATGTATGTTCGAATATTTCGTTTGCCCCTTTAGATGTTCTCTGTCTGTTAGTAGAACATTGTTTTCCACAGCTTGGGACCGTTTGTCACAGTGTCAAGATGGAATACAGTTTCTTGTCAACCAGTGGTATTGAACAAAGCTCACTCGGCTGTGTGCAATGGTCCGTGAAAATGTTAAGCGAAATTGTATTTCTAAAATATTATTTTGGTTTATTTTGTTTTCATAGAATTTTAAGACTGATAGTTAATCGATTGCTTTATACACTGGGGAAGAGTCACACGCTCGTGATTCCAGAATCAAATCAAAACCGTTTATTTTTTCCATCGTAAACACAAATACTTATTCGCCATATGTATTTATTTAAGAAATCAAATAAACAGTTCGGCTTCATTGTATTTGTCTAAATGTAAGATGGATTCTTATCCGATTGCTTTATACAAAGAGAATCTCGCACATATCTAGTGATTCAAGAATTTTGCTCCCTTTACAAAGGCTTTCACTCGGTTTATATTCTCCTTACATAATGCCTTCTGAGCTCATAAAGTAGGATATATGATCAAAGAGACTGAACAGACTGATCATCACAGGAGGCGTCACGTGGCAAAACATGGCCAGTACCATCTAGTGTAGCCTCCGACAGAAAGAGAGACATAAAGTGAAGAGGAAGAAGAAGTGATGTGCTAACTATACATGTCCTATTCACCCTTTCTGGCCAATGTGTTCTTATTGATTCTTGACCACGGCGATCGCAATTGACTTTCGGAAGAGTTCAAGGAGGAATCATGATGAATTACATTTTGATGTAATATTAGTTTTCAAGAACAAGCACCTCACATATAATGTCCCTTTATACTCGCTTGTCTGAATTACGTTGTTTTGTTTGTCGTTTAACGCCGGAATACTCAAGATATATAGCCGTGGTCTGTAAATAATCGGGCCTGGCCCAGACAATCAAGTGATCAACATCATGAGCATCGATCTACGCATTTGGGATACGATGGCATGTGTCAACCAAGTCAGCGAGCGTGACCATTCGATCCCTTTAGTCGCTTCGTACGACAAGCACGAGTTGCTGCAGACCAATTCTTGCCCGTTTCGTCAGGGTCCAGAATTATGTTGATTCAAACGATACCTTGTGTGAATCTAGCACCTGTTTTTGTAATTGATTGTGGAATTTTCCCTTTTCCGTTCTGCTGATAACAGACACTTCTCGCAGTCCCATGGTGTGAAATAAACATCTCATATTGAAAGACAATTGTTAAAAGATTCTTCTGATCCCTATCACCTTGACAACATATGCTGGAATGTTTGTCTGAATGAATTCCAGAATATAGCCAACGCGATTGAAAGCGATCTGATCACTGTTCCATCTGTAAACAATGATTCGTAAGGCAGTGTTCCAGTCTCGGTGGAACATGTTCATGAAATAAGTTCCATTCAAAACTTTCACCTGAAAATGGATTTCGCCTTCAGAGTCATAGATAGTGTCACCATATTTCAAGATAAGTGCAAAATATAATCTTCAAAATTCTAAGAATTCCTTCACACGATATGTATTCATGAACCACATACATGCCATCGCAGCCTGCCTGTCATAGTTTCAATGAGACACAATCTGCTTGGCAACCCATTTTAAGTCAATTTTAGCATAGAAAAGAACTGTGTTATAGGTTACATTATAAACCCCACTTCGAAGCGCACGTCTAAAAAAATTTCACTCGCCCTAAAGCAGTGTCTACTAGATACCATTGCTGACTCTATGCAAACACGAAATAACGTCACAAAAGTAATACCGATATGTGTATCTTTGTTGACAACATCAGGTGAATGACGAAGGGACAAGGAAAAGTCCAGAAACGTTGTGCATACAGTAAAGAAGAAGTTGAAATACATAATAGTTTGTCTTATACTTGAATACCAACTTCTATATGCCTCTCAAGAACCTCATGGAGATCTTGTCATTTCGTACTTAATGAGCCCTCGATATCCTTATTAGAATGTTTTATCAAAGTGGCGAATCGTACCATACAGCATTTAGTCACTAACGCGTCAAACATGTCTCAAAAATGTTTTGATAGCTTTACAAAGGTCTTGGATGTCTGAGCAAGGTCTGCATGACATTCGTGGAATTCTTTTTAGAATCTACCTCACTATTACCTCAGAGGATGGAGCTGCTGGAATATTGCTCGACTGAACGGGGAGCATTTCTAGTGGAAAATGAAGTCATCCCCTATGTCATGCTCATTAGTTTCTGTCACACTGAATCTTTACCGACAGATCTAATTATGAACCGCACTGGTCATTTCAAACCAATCTCATATTATATGCATTTTTTGCAATATATACAAGCACATTGAGAGTACTGTGTCTCAGTCAGAATGACGAGAACTCAGCTGTTTCAACTAATTTTGTTCAGTGATGTACCAGGAATGTTTCATGCCTTACACGCACAGTGCATTACAAACTGACTTCATCAGACATGAGATCATGGGGCTTCTTTCTTCCTTTTGACTTCCTTGTTTGATCTCTGCAGGACACATATTACTGGAGGCAAGGTGTCTTGGTTTGTTCCGTTCATTGTGTTATACTTGCATTATCGTGGCCTTCACTTGGACGGTGACTTGTACGTTACATCCAGAAAGTAACAATATGTTCCTTTGGTATGCGTCAACTTACAAGACTGCAGATAGTCAGTTTCTTTGCTCATAAATATTCGGTAGAAGTGACACCAGGAACATTGAACAGGAACATGATATTGACCCTGGTAAAGTAGACCATCCACCGTCATCTTAAACGATCCACATCATATTCACCACCCATTTCCAGTCCCTACCCGTAAACATGGTCCATAGACAATCATCCAATAGTCACCATCACGTACTGCAGCGTAGATTGTCAGCGTAAAATCATTTGTCCTCAGGAGAGGGTAGGGTATCTAAGACCCCATCTTGCAAGGCAGAAAAGGTCTGTAGGTTCCCATGGTCTGTAGTATGGTGATCCATCTTCAACTATGCTGATCTATAGCCCGTTCTTGTAACGTACTGCTATGCACAGTATCATCTCTTATGGTTACATGTTTTTTACGTGCACATCTGTGGTAATCTACTTATTTTACCGTCCTTTATTAACAAGTAGTCATATCGCCATATTCATGATAGGTTGGAATATATCACTTTACATTTTACTCACTCACTCAATTCACCATCCTTTGCTAGGCTTCTTGTGTGTACCGTTGTGCTGAGACATACAATCTAGTTTAAACATTCTACTCACGGAGACTCGCTTGAAAATGTTCCCAGGTCAGCTATATATATTCCAGTTTGGATGTTTTCAACAATTTCGCATTCATGCAGACTTTCCTGTGTACTTATGGTATCAATAAACCAATTTCCTTATCGTTATGGTCCTTTTAACATCGCTGTCCTTATCACTGCGTTCTTATTTCAATGGCTCCACGCACGTATAGACAGCAAAAAAAAACGTTATTTGTGGGGAAAGCACAATACTTTCAAAGTCTCAAGAAATAAATCACACACTATTGACTTTAAATCTTAAAAGCTTTGCTGTGGAAACTATCAATTTTCTGTTCGAGTTCGAGGCTAATATACGTACACTCTTAAACCGTAACCGTTGCATCAAAGTTGCAATTACGTAATCGATGATTTGCGAGTGCTTGTAACAAGAGCTACAGATTTAACATTTATAGTTTTTTCTGCCATGAATTGCATTCGGTAAAGTTGGCAAACTAACTATAACTAGCTGTAATGTAAACGTGATGCTCATTTATATTTTCGTATTTATTGCCTAAATTTTGTTGTAAGAATATGGAGATTGTACTTTTGGTTATCATGCTGACGCCTTTGTAAACGTGATGACTGAATCCATGTGATACTACAATTTCAACAATAGACCGTGACTAATATTATGCATCTGTGAAACAACGTTTTTTCCAATAATTTTTTAAAATATGTACGCAACCCCACGAGAGCACATTTTACTCTATCCCTTGCTGATCTGTTTTCTCATGCATCCTGCAATAATTGCCAGTTGACATTCTCACTTGAACTGAAAATGAAGGACGCCAGTGAAGCAGCGTCATCTGTTTCATAACTATTCAGATCTCTGCCCAAATACAAGACTTATGACACGACGAAGGGACACTGGCTGCTCAATCACGACAGGCACTGTAATTAGCTGGGCAGAGGTGAGATCCACCCGCTCGGCAGACACCTTTCATTGCTCCAAGATCGACTTGACTGCAAAATGAAAGAACTTGTGTTAAATTTGATTTTGTGTTTTTAATAATCGCCCATTCTTATAGTATTTTGTAACTAATCTTTATCTGGTTAATTATGTGTAAAAATCAATAATTAATACGGATGGAGTAAGAAATGAATTTGCAACCACATAACCCTAGCTAACCATGTTAAAAATGTAATTTTGTGCTGAAATAAGACATTTATTGATTTTCAAAGATATGCCTAAGACAAGTATTAGCAATTGTGTAATATGTGATTTAAAAGTGCCGAGTGATGCCCGAACGCCAGTTAAGTTCATCTTATTCATATAATACCTCTAACTTCGGACATTTTCAAATATAAATCAAAAGTTTGAAATGCATTACATAGCAATATGTTAACAGTTGAAGGCCAATTCTCGATGCAAACAATTTCCTTTGGTGATGATTCATTTAAATTCTTACATTGCATGTTTATATTCAAAATTGAGCAAAATGTACCATGTCTACAAAGATTCGATTAACAGTTTTGTTTCATGCAACTTATACTCCCATACAATTTTGTACATTTGTCGTACCATTTCCAGCCACTCATCATATGAATTGTATACTTAAATCGTATTAAGTGTGCCGTCCCTCAAAGTGATCTTGACGCCAAGAACATCTCCATTCCTTTGCCATAGTTTCAGGACAGAAGTTGTGCTGCGATTGACTAGTGGCACGCGGACTTTAGAGGTACGGGAATATTCGTTAGATTAAGACGCACATTTTGGTTAAAGACCTATCATAGTCAAGTGGGTGTTTTCATTTTATTGTGGATACGTTTTGTTACTGGAGTTGTAGCATGTTCGTGCGTAGATGACATATGTGTGGGAAGGTGTCATGTTAGTAAGTAGATATCGTAAACGAGGTGTCCTGTTGGTCAGGAGGTGTCGTGCTAGATGGGTCTCATTAGTGTTGAAATAATATGTTGAGGGCAGACCATGGTTCGAAGCTCACCTGATACATTTGTTTTATGATCCATACAACGATAGATCGTGGAATTAATTAAACACCAAATTGCTCATGCTCGCAAAAGCCGTTGAAAGTCATGCATTTGAGTGTGATTAGACTGTTGCCAAGTCCATCTGGGTGCAAGCTGAACATTCATATTACTCTTACACTCCAGGTTTGCAAATTAAACCATCATGTCTTGGATCCACATGTGTGTGCGCTGGTGGATTGTGGGCTGAGAAAGGGGTTATAGGGTTGCACATGAAACCACTGCCGAAAGGACATTACGCTGCATCACCTAAAACCCCGTATCTGCTTTGAAAGATCCTGAAGCAGCCCCTGCTACATACGCCCTTGTCAACCATCGTCCATCTGTCGAGATAGCGAGAAATATACTTTGATACAGTACGCCAAAACAAAAACAAATTATTCCATGCAAAATACCTATGTCTGTATGTTACAGTTTGATTGTCAAAGTACAGATTTTATTAAGTCCAAATGCAGTGTGCAGTAGATTTGAATTCTTTATGCCAGCACAGTTGCAACAAAGAGACAGCATGTATTATGCATCTCTGACAAGGCAGTACAGGTGTTGAACTCTGTAACGAGTCTGAGAACTGCATACAACCCAGCGACATTAAACGTGCTCACCGGATTGGTGGTGAACAGGTCAGAAAACCAAGGCTACTTATAGCTGCATTTTGGGATACCAAAAGCAAAATATGGGCTCTGAAGAAACGAAATCAACTAAAAGAAAAAACATTGGTATAGCAAACGACCTAACCATTAAACAGAGACAAAAAACTAAAAGAGCTATCAGATACGGGAAAGAAAGAATACTACAAAAACGGTCAACTTATTGTCATAGACAATACCAGTGCCTCTAGCAACCACAAGCAACGGACACCAAGAGGCTAGACGCAAGCACCCAGATCCAGCACCATACAGGCTAGCCCTAGGAGGCGTACGAGAAGGATCGGGAGTACAGATATGTGTACGGCCGGGCCCCAGTCAAAGCAATGCTTATCCATGAGGCTTTATCCAAGAAGGTGACTGATTCAGGTAGTGGCGTTTCATTTATAACATGGAACGTATCTGGACTGTTTTAAAAAATTGCATGACCATGATTTTATTAACCTTCTTGAAGGATATGACATTATTCATTTAACAGAGACATGGATTGCTGATTGTGATCTTAGTACTATAGTGTCATCGTTTCCTTTATACAAATGTTACCATATCCCAGGTGTGCGATGGTCAGAGTCAGGCAGATTATCTGGAGGTATCCTGTTATGTGTCAAAGAATGTTACCAGCCATATGTTAAACACATTCATAAAGGAGTAAATGTGATATTTGCTCTATTTGACAAAAGTATGTTTTCCACTGTAAACAATGGAATGTATATATTTGCATACATACAACCAGAAGGATCAAACTGGTATTCTTCACGCATCTATTCCAAAAATGGTATCGATATTCTTTTTAATGACTATTGCGATTACTCTGCGAATGTTCCATATATTGATGTCCTTCTGGTGGGTGATTTAAATGCCAGAACTGGCCAACAAGCAGATTTTAACAAAGGTGATTATAAGTACATATCGGATGACTGTGATGATTTGAATGTCTTTATAAACGATGGATTCTCATCTTACGATACTCATATAAACAGATTTGGAAAATGTCTTTTAGAAATGTGTCGTCTGCTTAACATCCACATTGTTAATGGAAGATGTGGTACAGACAAGGGTTAAGGTGATTATACTTTTATAAGTCACGCAGGGTGTAGGGTGATTGACTATGTCATCGGGTCAGCTACAGTATTTAATGAGATATCAAGATTTGATATGCTCTCCCGTTGTGAATCACAACATCTTCCGATATCGTTTTCTCTATTGTCGAAACATGGCCAACAGCTAGCTACAAGTGAAGTGTCTATAAATACACCTATTGTTAAGTACATCTTGAAACCCCAAAAGAAAGGGGAATTTGTTTCAAATCTTTTGAACGTGTCAAGCGAGTTAGAAAATGCAACAGAAGTAATGTGTTCTGATTGTGAGCTTGGTATACACAAGTTTAGTGATGTAATAGTCAGCGGAGTGCATGAAGCGGACCATTACATCGTCCAAACGAAACCCAGATTGGTTTAACAATACATGTCAAGCATTTAAACATCAGCGATGTCATTACCTTAATATATTTAGAAAGCATCAGGACGTCGAGATTTATATATTTCGTCAAGAAATATCTACAAGACTGCGTGTAGAGATGCAAAACGTTTGAAAACAAAGTTTGAAAACAAAGACATGAGTGAGCTCTCGGACTCAATTACTAATCCCCAAATAATTTGGCGAAAGCTATAGTACATCTCATGTTCACGTAAAATTGAAAATAACATTACAGTAAATTCGTGGCACGTATACTTTAAGAATCTCTTTGATTGGGACTCCAGTGTGTCTTCCTCTGACTTCGTAGAAGATGGTAACAGCATGTTTATACCTGAAAGCCAGGCACATGACGTAACTAAATATATATTCAGTGCACCCATTAGCCGGGAGGAAATCCAGTCAAATATTAATAAACTTAAATATAATAAAACTGCTGGGGAAGACATCGTAATTTGCGAGTTCTTTAAGTACTCTTGTCATATCATCATACCTTACCTCGAAATCATATTTAACATATTGTATGATATTGGATCATTCCCTATAAAATGGGCAAAAGCAATAATTGTGCCAATACGTAAAAAAGGCGATATAAACAATCCGGAAAACTATCGCGCTATTTCCCTTCTAAGTACTTTTGGTAAAATTCATATAAACATTTTAAATAACCGCTTGGTATTCTGGTCAGACACTTTGGATATGATAAATGAAGAAAAAACAGGTTTTAGAGCAGGCTATATATTTGTTCTTCAATCAGTAATTTGTAAAATATGTTTCCAACAAAGGTGGCAAATTGTATGCATGTTTTGTAGATTTTCCCAAAGCATTTGATTCAGTAAAGAGACACAAATTATGGTATGTCTTTAATAAACACGGTCTCCATTCAAAAATGGATAAAACTTTAAAAAGTATTTATGAAAATGTTAAAACCTGTGTTCGCACAAATAACAATGTTCTTACAGATGTATTTGACTGTCCTGTTGGTGTTAGGCAAGGTTGTGCCCTAAGCCCTTTCCTATTTTCTTTTTTTATCAACGAACTAGCTGAGATTAACCGTTCATGTTCCACTGGTGTCCAATTATATCCAGATCTTATTGAAATATTTATTTTGATGTTTGCCGATGATGTGGTGTTTTTCTCAGAGTCAGTAATTGGAGTCAGAGGCAAATTAATGCTTTAGAAACCTACTGTAATAAATTGGCCTTAAATGTTAACCTTGATCAAACTAGAATTACGATTTTTAAAGAAGGATCTAAACTGTCAAAATCAGAAAAATGGACACATAAATCAACTACGCTTGAAGTTGTTACATCCTACCAGTATCTTGGCGTATCATTTAATAGAACTCTAAATTGGTCCCTCTCTTCCGAAAACAGTTCAATTAAGGCCAAGGAAGCTTTAGTGTCTATTCCAAAATGTCTTTGTAGCTTTAAAGACTTGTCATATGATATCTACTTCAAAATATTCGACTGTAAGATGCTACCTATATTATTATATGGGTCAGAATTATGGGGTTTTCACAAACATGATTGTTTGGAAAGGGAATTACTTTATGCATGAAAACGATTCCTTGGTTTGCGAACACAGGGGCTTGTATTGCTGAAAATAATACGTCCTGGGTCCTACAAGCGTACACTGATATCCATATACATATAAAGAAGGAAAGGGATGTAACGCACACAAACTTGTCAAACACCCCCCTCTCGTAAATGGGCGAAATCTGGGTGGGAAATTGTGAAATACACAGCCGGGATTCTTACTGAAATAAAGCCAGATGAATTCCCTTTCGATTAAATCCAAAATTATCAAAATCGGTGCACTATTGACCGAGTAACTTTGCTTGGAACTCGGGAAAAGACAACTTTTTCATTTGTACGCCAAAAACCTGCCTACGAAAATCATCGCCTCTCGGCGAAGAAATACTAAGTATTTCAATGGAAAACACGCAATCGGCGAAAAGACATAACCTTTTCGTAATCGCTAGATATTCCGCTTTCGCATTACAACATCTCAAATGAAATGAGTTACTGATTTTACCTGCCATACACGACTTTATTGGAAAATTAGCGGTATCGAGTGATCGAGGCCACCATGTTTGTCCTTCACCTTCAATAGACTCGCACCAACGACGAGCTACTCTATTTAGGAAATAAAGTTCGCTCTACCCCAATGTGTTTTGTAATAAAGTATAGTTTTGCCCTTAACTATTATAATTAAAGCACGAGGACGAACTTTATTTCCTAAATATCGCGCCACGAAATAAAAATAATACTGGTATTTTATTTTTAACCAATCAGAGAGTAGCTCGTCGTTGGTGCGAGTCTATTGAAGGTGAAGGACAAACATGGTGGCCTCGATCACTCGATACCGCTAATTTTCCAATAAAGTCGTGTATGGCAGGTAAAATCAGTAACTCATTTCATTTGAGATGTTGTAATGCGAAAGCGGAATATCTAGCGATTACGAAAAGGTTATGTCTTTTCGCCGATTGCGTGTTTTCCATTGAAATACTTAGTATTTCTTCGCCGAGAGGCGATGATTTTCGTAGGCAGGTTTTTGGCGTACAAATGAAAAGTTGTCTTTTCCCGAGTTCCAAGCAAAGTTACTCGGTCAATAGTGCACCGATTTTGATAATTTTGGATTTAATCGAAAGGGAATTCATCTGGCTTTATTTCAGTAAGAATCCCGGCTGTGTATTTCACAATTTCCCACCCAGATTTCGCCCATTTACGAGAGGGGGGTGTTTGACAAGTTTGTGTGCGTTACATCCCTTTCCTTCTTTATATGTATATGGATATCAGTGTACGCTTGTAGGACCCAGGACGTATTATTTTCAGCAATACAAGCCCCTGTGTGTATAGGGACAGAGCGACAGGCTGGATCGGGACGTCGTGCTACTCTTGGGGCAAATGACAGACGACGTATCGCGCGTCTCACCTCTAACTGGTTTGAAACGAGTCACGTGACCTTACAGAAATTTCCAGCGGCATCACCAGACCTGAACCCAATTGAAAATGTGTGGCAGATTATGAAGGACAAATTAGAAAAGTTGGAACCGAAGAGTGTCGTTGAGTGGTCTAATCTCATCAGTCAAATATTGGTGGACCTACCCCAGGACTACATAGACAATTTGATTGACAGCATGGGACGCCGTATTCAGCAGCGCATCGAGAGAAACCGTGGACTAACAGACTATTGACTTGCATAAATGTAACCTTCAGTATCCAGAGTGGATGTATGAAAAATATAACTGAATTTATCAGTAAATAAATTTTGAAACTACGTCTGTGAAAAGTCGCATTTGTTCTGCTCGGTACTTGTACTATGGGCCTGTGGCCTTCAGTTCTGAATAAAGACTGATTGATTGACTATATCTATGTAGTGACTAGTAAGACTACAGCTTCAGCTTTTGCAGTTTTGGTTGCGTGCCTGAATATGTTGCCAGCTGTTGATATGCGAATTTGACTTACATGTGTTTTTATTATCCATTATTTCTTCACCATGGTTATGTATGGAATGTTCGGCGGTAATGTCATCGAACGCTTCAGTAATGGCATGATATTTTACGGATGGGAACGTTTTCATTGTTTTGTGATGCGACGGTTCGGTTTAGATCCAAGATTAAAGTAAGTAATACAGCACTGTCCAGACTCCCATTAATCTAATAAAGCAGCCATCGTAGTCATCTTTCCAGGTGAAGTATGTAGAAATGAGTCGGATAGGGGTCAGGATGGTGGTGGAATGCATATTGACTTTGATGTCAAGGATGGTTTCTGGGTGCGTAATAGGGTGGCGAAGAGTCTGCAGATTTTCATCGATAGACACATTATTCAAGAGGACATCTGAGGCGTAACTGTAGATAGGACCTGCTTCGGTCATATTCTGGCCTATGTGACTAAAGGCAGTGGCAGCGGCTCATTACGCAAGATGAGCACGGATTTTGGTTAAGTGTTGAGCTGAATTTTAGAACTCAGCAGTCTTGCCTTAACTGGATTCTTAGTGCTGTCTTCTGGGAATGATTTTCGACAAACATTTGACCTTTTTACCACATATTAAGTATTTGAAGACTAAATGCCTGAAGGCATTAGAACTATTAAAAGTCGTGTCCAATTCAAAGTGGGAAGGGGATCAAACTACTCTTCTTCATTTGTACAGATCACTCATCCGGTCAAAACTTGATTATGGTTCCATCGTATATGGTGGAGCCTGTAAAAGCAATTTGAAACTACTTGATTCTGTCCATCACCAAGGTCTAAGACTTTGTCTTGGATCTTTCCGAATTTCTCCTATTCATAGTATTTACGTTGAAGCTGACGAGCCTTCTCTAAACCAACGCCGTATCAAATTATCTTTGCAGTATATTACTAAACCATATTCTAATCAGTCGAACCCTGCATATAACTGTGTTTTTCATCCCCTTATGACAATCTGTACAACAAAAAGTCTTCTCTTGTTCCGCCTCTTGGGCTCAGAATTAAACCAATTATTTCTGCTGCAGGCATTGATCTTGAAAATATATCTCCTTCCCGTCTCAATTACAATATAAACAGACGATGTCGTATTGGCCACACAAGATATACTCATGAGTACCTATTAAAAGGTGAGGCTCCTCCGTTTTGTATTCCTTGTGATGAAAGAATCACGGTCAAGCATGTACTGCTTGACTGTGTTGAATATTCCATCACAAGGGATATCTATTTCAAATCACAAACTATGAAGGATCTTTTTAGTAATATAAATTCCCATTTAATTATTGCATTTTTAAAAGAATAAGACTTGTTAACCGATTTGTAAATAGATAAATATTTTATTATTGGTAGTTTAGATTAGTAACTTGTATTGTTAGTGGCTGTACCCTCCAAGGGGGTTGATGTAGCGTAAAATTATTGTCCTCCTGAGAGGGTACGTTAGTCCCGAAACATTTAAAGGAAATTTAAATATAACCAGCTGTTTTAAATGTAGTACATGTATTCTTGTCATTTTAATTTTGGCTAAATTTGACTTCAATCGCCAGCGGCTGAAGGGGTGATATAAATCCAACTAGGGTCCATGCAGGTAGCAAAAGTACTGTAAGTCCCCATGGTCCCTAGTTTGGTGATCTACCTTCAGTTGTTGGCGATCTATAGCCAGTTTTTATATTGTATTCTCCAAATAGTGTTATTAGTTTTAATTTTCCACACTAGTTTTAGTTGTAATTGTGATATCCTAGTTGTTTTACTGTCCTTCGTAGACAGGTTTTTATAATATACATCTATTCCATTTCAATGTCAGATATGTTCTCGTCACGATATGGCTGAAATATTGCCGATGTGACGTTAAATAATAACTCACTCACTCCTGCTTGACTGTGTTGAATTCTCCATCATAAGGGATAAATATTTCAATGTGAAAACAGTTAAGATACTGACGTGCAAAAGAAACTTTATCTTCTTTGAAATTGAATGTATTCAAAAGCAACAACAACGAAGTAAAAGTAAACGGTTTACTCTTTTAACAAATCATGTACACTTGTGTTAAACACAAAATTTCGAAATCAAAACAAAATATTCAGCCGTAACACATGAAAATGCATACATGGGGTGAAAATAACAGATTCCCCTAACGATAACAACACAGGAAACAGAATGAATGTGAAAAGTGAAGTCTCTAATAGCGAGTATGTCCACCCCTGGCCTGGATGCATGAATTAACACGTCTCATGACTGAAGTGGTCAAGCGTCTGATGCCGTCAGCAGGGATACGCCTCCATTCATCGACGAGGGCCTGTGCCAGCTCCTGTCTTGTAAATGGCGGATTCTGTCTTCCCGAATCTGTCTATCGAGTTGATCCCACAAATGTTCGATAGGTGACAAGTCAGGGGAGCGAGCTGGCCATGGCAAAGCGTTGACGTTGTTGGCGTTCAGAAAGTTCTGTACAACCCTAGCAACGTGTGGGCTAGCATTGTCGTGTTGGAATACGACTCCCTGTGGCTCTTGCTGTATAAATGGCAGGACCGTGGGCCTCAGCACCTCATCGAAATACCGTTGAGCAGTCAGATTACCGTTGACGACAACAAGGTCAGTCCTCTGATCACCACATATGCCACCAAAGACCATGACGCTAACGCCACCATACGGCTCTGACTCTGTACACAGCAACGAGCTGTTCTTTCACCTCTCCTCCTGTACACTCTAACTCTGCCGTCGGGCCTCAATAGACAGAATCTGCTTTCGTCAGAAAACAGTACCCTAACAGCTGCCAACGTCTGACCTGTCTGGCCCAGCGTAGTCTCAACTGGCGATGTCTGTCCGTTAGCGGCGTACCCCAGTATGGTCGATAGCATCTGATACTAACGGCACGAAGTCTTCATGCTACTGTCCATCAAATTATGGGGCGACCTAGTGCCGTTGCCGAAGATGCCATCACCGTCAGGAAGTGGTTCCGCAAGTGCAACGTTCTCAGATGCAGGTCTTCCGCTGTTGTTGTTACCCGGGGTCTGCCTGTTCGTGGCCTGTCCGATGTCTGACCAGTTAGACTGAAGCATTGGCAAAGGTCCCTGACAGTAACTACGGAGCAATCAAACGTTGCAGCAACCTGACCAGTTGTAGCCCCAAACTGTAGCATTCCTATAGCCCTCTCTCTTTTTGCTGAACTTACACATGGCATTTCTTGTGTGGTTTTCTGTAATGTCACGTGCCCACCTGTCCCAAGCTATGATTTTATACCCTTTCCGCACGTGCATTTTGCCTTTATTGCACAACACGTAATTTTCGCAAATCTCCCTAGATGACTTTTGGTGCGTTTGGTCGCACTCGTTCCCAAAATACAAACCCCTGTTTTATACGGTGCCGATAAGTACACACGCACCTGATTATTTTCGAATTATGTCAAAAATATGTCAAATTTGGTAAGACAAAGTTTCTTTTGCACGTCAGTATTGATTCATGGAACATTGCGCATTTTGTCAAAAGTTATGTACACATATGAATCCCATGAAATCCAATGGAATCTGGTTTGGTGGATAACACAGATGGGTTAATTTTTGGCGTTGACATTTTACGCCTAACCTATTACCTGGTTTCAGTAACATGCAACGTTATCGATTATCATTGAAGTCGGCTGTAGTTACAATATCAGCAATTGTCCTTCCTCATATATAGGGACCTGGTTTAGGTGGCTGAAACAAATAACGGGATTCACATATCCTTGTTTTCCTTCCCTGATTGAAAGTATAAGAAAAATAACGTAACTTAGTGAGTTCATTAAAAATACTGGCTCAAGGACATGAAGCGGTTGTTCATATCTTATGCTACATCAGCAAATACATGTGTCACCCACACATGATCTTGTTTACATTAACCTTCCCAAAATCTGCATACTTATCTATCTACTTATTATAAGAACAACATGGTTTGCAAAGAAATAGGACAGATCACGACCTGTCCCCTTTGAGCTTATGACCATCAATATCATACAGCGTAGTGTACTGAATGTATTTAGAGTTATCATTTATCATTTTTGTCAAATGCTTTCTTAATGGCGGATCGTGATTCATTCAGATTTAGTTTACTGCATATCTCCGAACCACGGTTTGGCTTGCGTTGAGTATTGTGTTGGATTGTCCCACTTGGTAACTGCGAAATGTCCTCCCGTAGCTACAGAACAAACGTGTTTGTCAGAGAGAAGATGCATGCCCTCACTGGCTAAAAAGACACTGACTATGTTGCAGTTGTGGATAGAAAAGCAAGACGAATAAGAAAAAATAATAGCCTTAACGTCTCCTCTTTTATTCTGAAAGTGAAGGCATTATAAAGAGATTCCCTCTGAAGAAACTACAATTGCACATCGTAGATCAATTCATAATGTACAACCGTCGATGCATAAATATATATCTCCTGTTAAAGCCTGGATATAAGAATGATAAAAATCATCGTCATTATCGTATCTGCTTAGATGAGGATACGTTAGTGCTTATTTCCATAGTATATGCAGCTTAAGTTTTGAATGAGTTGACCTGTATCTGACCAGATTTTCTCTCAGTAATAATCTGCCTTTCCACTGATTTTCCACATTCAAGGATATTGGGTCACATACCATTCTCCTCCATTCGGTTTTGCAGGGGAATGTTCCAGTACTGATAAAGATCGAAATGACATTATTAAGGTTGTATTTACAAGCAGTTGATATCATTGTATCACATTACTGGTGCTAGGTTTGGTATTAGAAACATTGACTGACGCTAAGTACGAACATACCATATGTTTCATGGTAGAAAAACATGAGTTTGTGTATAGTCTTCCGAGGAGTAGTAGTCTGCACTCGTCTGTGAATCCTGTTAGTGACCTCATTCCTAGGGTCGCTATTGTAGAGTCAGTTGATGATTTATGGTCTAAGATTGAAGCGTATGCCGCTAAGCAGCTCACATGCGTAGAAGGTAGTAGAGAGAATCATTCGGTGCCATATTTTAGCACATACAATGGGATGGAGATCATAGCTATTTAATCCTACAGATTTGTAGCGAGCTGCCTGTGTGTCTTGCGCTTTGGCAACATCGCATTATCATAGTTGTACATGCTAGTTTTGAGCTCAGAATTACTCCCCCATACGTAACACTATCGGATGTTTGTATAAGAACATTGACCAACTGGAACTTGGCGGGGTTTTGTTGGGAAATCAGCCTACTAAATACCAGACTTTTGGTGGCAGTTTGGTGACTTTTGGTGGCATTGTATGTTAAGCTCCAATCATATGCATATTGTGTAACAGTGTTAAGAGCAACTGGTACCCTTTAGGTGTGGCGCTGACTGGTGTAGTATCATCAGCAAGCATGAAAAATGGAATTTTGAGCCCATATACAACAAGACCACAGTCTTTTCTTCCAAGTTCCTGGATCAGATCATTGATATAGACAAGAGAGAGGCACGAGCAGAGCACCCGTCCTTGCCCTACACCTTGTTCAATAGGATAACTATTTGATATTTCACCACAATATATATTTTCATCGTCAAGGAAAGCTGCGAAAACAGGTGATTTCTTAGATAGATAATAATTAATATATTCATGTAATGTAAATACAGACATAACAGCGCCATGTTTTTTACGGAATACGAATTGTAGAGGGTCTGGAAAAAATGGACAGTGTATCTTGCACCATTCTTCCAATCTATACTGAACCACAAAAGAAATGTCGCACTGATAGGGGTTTCTTAAAGCACACACTTTAATTCACTCTAATTAACAATCAAAACGGAGGACTGAGTTCAAACTTGACAATTATGGTTAACACATTTTCGGGAAACACATTTAAAGTTCACACAAACAAAATCACCAAAAATGGTACCATTAAGATACCCCAAAGCCAGTATCGTGTGTGGCCTCTATGGGCATCGATGAAATCGTTGCATCGTCTGTACATGGAGTGAATTAGCCGGCGATGAAGGTCATACGCACTTGGGTCCATACTCTGCGAAATGCCTGATCGAGTCTAGCCGTAGTTGTCGGCCTTGGTTGAAAGCCATTCAGTCTTCTTTGAATCTCGTCCCAAAGATGTTCTACTGGACTTAAATTCGAACTGAGTGCAAGATTTTGTAGGGTTTGGATGCCATGCTATCTTAGGAAGTCCGGTGTTGCTCTGGCAGTATGGGCACGACCGTTGTCTTGCTGGAAGATGTGATTTCTGTAACGTCCAAAATGTGGTACAACGTGGGGTCTTATGACTTAATCAATATAGCGAGCAGCTGTCATGTCATTTCCTCATCCTGGACCAAGATTCTGGAACACCACGGTATTAACTAACTGGTTCAGACCAATTGCACCCCACACTATGAGGCTTGGACCACCCCATAAGTCTCTTTCAACAATACACTCATTGGAAAACATTTCACCACGCCCTCGCCATACTCTCACGCTGCCATCGACTGTCGAAACACAGTATCGGCTTCATGAGATAACAGCACAGTTCTCCATTGTCGATAACGCCAATTTCGATGCTGATTTGCTCATTTTGGTTGGTTTTGGCGGTGATGAGCGGTGAGGAGAGGACTACGATATGATCTGTGACAGTAGAGGTTTCTTCCGCGCAAACGTCCACGCACTGTATCGGCACTGATATTGGTGTGTTGTGAGTCCAAATGGTCTGCCGTGCTATTTCCGTCGCTTTGGGGAAGCGATCCTGCAGATGGCTGCGCACAGCCTGCCATCCTTGACGTTGTGATGTTACTGGAGGTCGCCCACTACGTGGACGGTCTTGAATGCTGTTAGTGACCTGATACCACCCCTGCTGTCCTAACATGAACATTAATATGATTGGCTACCCTCCGAGCAGTCTGAACAACGTGCAACCGTCCCACGACTTGGTTCCTCTGATCTCTCGTAAGACATGGCATGGTGGTTGTGTTAACACAAAAATGATTTCAGGCGAGTTTTGGACTCGCTTTCATTGGTAGGGCTGTCCCGACATGCACGTGCAATTTCATTTTCACGAATGTCATACGGAACCTTTCACCATGTCTGCCTTTTTCGGTGTGTTTTGTCGATATGCTTTTTCATCAGAAAACACACTGATGTTGGTAATAACAGAAAACGGTACAATCAAAATAAAAACACCACCTTGCAACAAAATTTTGCATTTGCTTTTGAAAAGCGACGTTTCTTTTGTGGTTCAGTATATGTAAACTTACTTTTTTAAGTAATCTTCCCATACATGATGTTAAAGTAATGCCTCTATAATTTCTTTTTATCTGATTTTTCTTTTTTGCCTTTATATATAGAGATTACTTTTCCAAGTCCATAGTTCTTTGAGAGATATCCCGTTCATACGAAATAGAATGGTAAGTTTCTCGAGAAGGATACCGCTTGCAAACAACAAATGTTCATTGCATATGTTATCTGGACCTGGGCTTTTATTCTTACACAGATTACGTATTTGTAAGGAGATTTCTCCAGGATCTATAGTTTTGTACATCTTTTCATCTGTTTCAGTTTGCTTATCCTTATTATCCTTGATTGTCTTTAGTCTTTTGCTACTGTGGTTTTTGAAACGATCATTAACACTTTCAGAGTAGTAGGGCTGCGACAGGTCGGCGTAGTAGTCCCCGCATAGTTTGCATATGCCAGAGGTAGAAGATTCTGTTTGATCACGGTAGCAGAACTTAGTCACTGATCGCACCTCTTTGTCATATCTCCTTTTAGCGATCCTATGTAAACGTCTGAACTCGCTTTTAGTAGTTTTATATTCAATATATGTTGTGGAATTACGTTCCCTAAGCTTACCATCAGCAGACCAAAGTCGCCTGGCAGCTCTCATTTCATAATGGGTATTATTTAAGCCGTTTTTCTTCCAGTAGGGTTTTAGGTGGGAGCTGTAGGAAGAAACTGGAATGGTATGTCCAGCAGACACAAGCAAGGCATCAGTGATAGCAGAGTTATATATTTCCACGCTCCTGGGAGATATACTACTTGCTGTGGAGCTAATATCTTTCAAACAGATTTATATCGGGCAATGTGCTCATTGTCTGCCTTCGTCCATTTAGTGCATGATGCTGTCTTCCCATTTACGTTACTACTACATTTCGTCCGGAGGAGTGACACAAGTGGTCGGATGTACCGTAGTTGCAACCATCCAGAACAACACATGTTATTACTGACGTTTTCAAGTGAGATAGCATCGATATGTAGTCAATAAGTGACCTATGTAAGTTGTCTTTGCTCCTACAAGTAAAACCTGGTCCTCGAGTGCGTAATGTGGACACTGCATTTATCAAATACCGCTGTTTTACTGCCTCTAGGAGTGATTTATTAGCTAGCTTAAATGATGACAATACATAAAAACGATCTGCATTTATGTTTGTGAAGCCAATGTTTTTGTATAGTTAATACATCTACACGCCAAAAGAAACCTTACCCTCCTTCCTTAATGACGGAGGTACCTATCTGCAGCTGGCGTTGTGATGCGTGGACGTCCACTTCTTGGTCTGTCTACGGTGATCCCAGTCTGTCTGAAGCCCTGAATAAGCCTTATAACCGTGATACGGTGGCATCCGAGGGCGTTGGCAACAACAATGTATGTCGACCCCATCTGCACCATCCCAATGGTTCTTTCTTTCTCTTCAGCTGTTAATCGTGGCATATTTCTCGTACTTGTGTATCATATCATGTATTCTAGACTCTCTTCATACCCTATAGAATCATTCTACATGTGAAATGGATGCAAATACTGCTTGAATATTGCTGCGTTTTGGCGACTGATATTGCTATGTGTAAAACAGAAAATGGAAAAATGTTACTTTGCAAGCAAAAATGTTAACAAAGACAGTTTTAGATGTTCCTAAACATTTTTTCACGATATCAAAGACACGTTTTACTAGTTTTCACTAATGCAAATCAGCAGAAACTGTTTTAAAAGACTGAAATCATAGCAATGATTATTTTACAATTTTACAAGCTCTACAACAGTTGTTTCTTGTTTTAATAGTTGAAAAATGGTGACTTTGAATGGTTTAACATTGTTCCAAAGTAGAATGTTATTTCAACCTTTCTTTTGAACATCAAAATCACTGTTATTGGTTTCTTTCGGCATGGACGAATATAGGACAATTCAACTCTTCTGAAAAAGATGCATTTAACCTAAATATGAATGCATTTGAAACATATTTTTTCGTGATTTGCATAAAGCTGTGTTGTTAAGCTTTCTTGTAAAATAATACCTTTTAACTTATCTTTGATAGTTTTTCAGAAATTCATAACGGTAGGAGGGTAACGTTTCTTTTGGCGTGTAGTGTATAACATTAGGAATTGATGCACATATCTGATCTGTGTTGTAGAGCAATCCTCGTACATTTCAAGTAAGAAGGGTAAGAGCCATGAGGAATAACAGTGTACACACATGCATGATAACAGCAAGTTTAACTGTAGAATGTGAACCTATTAAGTCAATAGCGATGATGACGACTGTCACCAGGCATGTTGTTGCCTGTGGTTTCGTAGCGTCTGTTCCATGGTATGAAGTCTCTGCATACAATGTCAGGAGGCCAGAATGTCTCTTTGCACATGACAGTCTCATAGTCAGCAGAGACAATATTCACTCGTATGGTGAAGGTCTCGGATGAGTCGTAGTGGCGTCCCTGCTTCAACAGTTTAGCATATATTGCGCGCAAATGCCGTTGACGAGAGTAGATAAAGGTTTTCTTCTTCTTTTCACCAAACGTTTTATCTGCACGAATGTTGGAGAGAACTATCCGACAGGTCCTGACACGAAATACACCCTCCAGTGAAGAATACGATTCAGCCAGAGATCTTATATTCTGTGGTTTCTCCTTCATATTCTTCGCGACATTTCGTTGTGCATGTGTAGATTCTGCATTGTGCACTGTGTTTCCAAAAGTAAGCAAACAGTCATTTTCGAAATATAGATTCATAAGATGATGTCGGAAAGATCAATGTACTTACTTGACGGTCGTGGCTGTTGTTACGTACTGTTGTTAGGGATCTGGTTTGTATGGCCTACCTTGTCAAGTGGCACGATGAGGAGACTTGACACCTTCACTGTCCTTACATGTATTCCTTGCACATCAGTTATTGACACCGTCGCTTCTTGGAGTCCTTGATGAATCATTTACGTTATCCATGGATACAGATATGCCTTCTGTCTGTGACGGCTGTGAGGAGTTTGGCTGGTCACCTGTAACTGTTGTTTCAGTGTCTGGTGACAAAGTACTATGCGTAGTATTTGCGTGGACGTGGCCAGGTGTCGGACACGTTGTCGTGGATTTTACAGCCTCAGCATAAGAGGACTTCTCTTTGCTGGATATGCTCTCTAGTGTCATCATTGTTACCTTGAGTTTAGAGTCCATGGAGTAATTCAATCGCAAGAGCTCGTATTCAAGTTCATTTATCCTATCTTTGTACGTTTTGTTTTCTTGGTTTTGAATCTTTAATTCAGACCTTGCCTCGGCTCGTCTGTTTTTTAATTCCACAAGTTTTCCTTTGAGGGTGTCCATTTCTAAAAACTGTGTTTCCATTTCAGACGTCCGCTGTGCCTTGATTTCCACAGCTTCAGCTGCATTACATGACTGAGGACTATGTGTATGGTACCTGAGTATGTTAATGCACCGTCTGTATCTTGCAGCCTTCTTTTGTTTATTTGACTGCCCAGGCTGTTTTCATCCCTGGTTAACATTGTCATCACTGTCAGTTGCCACGTCATCTGCTAATAATCTGGATGTGGAGTTGCTACTTGGACGCGTGCTAGCTTTGCTAAACACTTTAGTCTGTAGAACATGTTCAGGAATTCCTCCTTGAATGAAGTGAAACAGGTAGTATACGTCCTGCGACTATTTTTTTTTTTAGATAGACTTTGTGTTTGCGTTATTTAATCTTCTCCGTACTAATTGGCCAGCTAGGAATAACTGAGATTGTCCTTTGCATAGTCGTAGAGGTTTTCTCGTGTATGGTTTATCACTTTTGCATTCTCATTGTAAATATTTAAAAGCTCTTGTTGAAAACTGTGCTGGTCGAGGAGGCCAAGCTTCCGTTTAATTTCCAGGTATATGTCTTCATCCAACTCATCAGAGGGTTGGGTAGTGTAGGCTTCATCGCTTTCTGTCATTGTTCAGCTTCACAGCCCAGCTTGCCATACAATGAAGTGCCGCGTAGGCTCACCCGTGACGAACGACTAAGCTTGGATGCTGATTGGGTTCGGTTCAAATATGTTGCCAAATGTGAAAGTTTTTGTGAATAATAACCTTTTAAAAGGCAGATAGACATATTCTCTCGGCATAGATGTGACGTATGTAGTATTAGGAATACCACTGCAAAAAATCCAACTTGATGAGAACGTTCAAAATTCGTACATGAAATAGATGTTGTGTTCTAAAAAGGATTCTTATCTGTGTATCTGTATGAGCGCGTGTGTGTTTGTGTTTGTGTGGCAGGTATTTAGAAATGATGCGCAGTCAGCCCTTTAACTGAGATTGGATCAAATAATCTGTGCTGTCTTCTATTTAAGAGTCTTCCATCTTCCTTTGATGGAATTATGGTAATATACATGGAATGATGAATCTACCTGTGTCACTATCAACTTTTCTTCTGTTATAAAACCAATCATAAATTTCCGGATCTTGAGCCTTAGTTGTTAAAGGCAGGCTTTAATGTACTTCATTAGTGTCATACAAACATTACACCAAATGAGCATAATCATCTAATGTGGAAGAAACTTGATAAAATTATTTATTAGCAAACAATACATATCAAGAATTTCCATCTTTGTGTGTGTGTCTCTCGCTCTCAAGTCACAAGGATTCAGCGTTTCATATTTATCGCTAGAGGTGGCACAATTTATGAAAACAAGATAACGCAGTTAGCAACGCAAACTGAACAAAAGGCCGTTATGGTATCAATGTCCATGCTCAAATTACGCCACACATATGTCTCCTGTGCATTTGTCTGCGTCTTATCTTCAACGTCTTTTGAATTGTTCCTAATCACATGGGTACATGTACTTCCGTTTCGCATGCTCAGGCGTGTGTCTTTTGGAACAAGGCCCCGTCGGCACGAAGACGAGGATTATTATGATACGCATCGAAGTGATGCGGTTCCTGTTTACGTTGCGCAAGGTATGAGGGAAATATTTTAATTACTAGTAACTCCATTATTCAGATGTAAGTAACATGCGTGTGTTAAAGCAATAACGCAAATAAGTTACTTTAATGACTTTGTTCGTTTGCTTGTTTGTGTGTTTGTTGGTAGCATAAAGCCGAACACACCCGTGCATATTCCAGGAATTCTGCTGCGACCTGTATAATATCGAGTCTGGATTCTCTGACAATTATTGTGAATTTAAATGACAAAACCTTCCACTGAACAATGGTCAACGCCGTTATAGAGACCAACCATGTCCAAGCACCTGACCACGTAGTTCCTTCTTACGATCAGATTGCTGGACACGTAGCTTAACCAAAATACTCACGAGGTCACTGTAATGACACTGTAATCAATGTACTTGGATTGTTACTTTAATCAGGAAACAGTCATCTCGAAAAGGTATGCCATCATCACAAATAATTCATACTTTAACAATGCAAGAACTTTTTAAACCAAATGGCTTCTACATGATTTCATTCCTAGCAATAACATCTGATGAGCAACCTATGATTGGCCCTCCTTAATGCGCTGCTTGCTATGAAATCATGTTATTCTATCATTTCCTTTGATCACGATGAGTGTTGCAGGAGCACAGAATAGTTCCTTTAAGAGACCGACCATAACGTATTGTGTGTGCCGTTCCACAAAGTGATCTTAACGCCAAGAACATCTTCATTACTTTACCCTAGTTTCGGGACAGAAGTTGTGCTATTGATTAGTTGGACGCGGACTTGAGAGGTACCGGGATATTCGCTTGATTTTGTTCTTCTGAACGGAAAACTAAGCCAATCTGTTGAGAACAACAAACACTATATTTTCAGAAGAATAACAGTACCAAGAAAAAGGATTGCTTTTTCGTAAAACAAAACATGAAACAAATAATCTTTCTTCAGTATTTTCTTCAGAGTTGCTTCTTATACTAATCTTCTAACACATATAGCTCTGAAATAGTCACTCTTTCGATTGGAGAATTTACCACAAATCGTTCAAACGCCACGAGATTGATTTTTTCTCACAAGCCTTGCTTCCTTGTTTATTCATCGTATCAAAATAATATTCTCGTGTTAAATGGATAAGATAAATCAGCGGATACTGTCAAACGTGAGAGATAGTGTGTCAAGTTAGCGTCATAAAAAGGCATTGAGTGGAGATCATGTAATTACATTCATGCATAATGCGATAACTTTAACAATACAGAGTACAGATGCTAATGGGTGCATGACCTGGTTGCGATAGTGTTTCCTGTGTGGTTAGAACTATTTCCACTTTTAGCTGCATTTATGTTGTTACGATATCGTATAAATAAAGACCTATCATGGCCAAGTGGGTGTTTTCATTTTAGTGCGGTTATAATTTGTTTCTGGAGTGGTAGCATGTTCGTGCGGAGATGGCATATATGTGGAGAGGTTTGATGTTGGTCAGGATGTTTCATGTTAGGGAGGTGTATCGTTAATTAGAAGTCATGTTGGTCAGGATGTGTTGTGCTACATGGGTCTCATTGGTTTTGAAATAACATCTTATTGAGGGCAGATCATGGTTCGAACCCCACCAGATACATTTGTTTTTTATGATCCCTACGATAGATCGAGGAATTAATTAACTACCAATTAAATGGCTCATGAAAGTCACGTGAATGAGTGTGTTTAGAATGTTGCCCAGTCCACTTTGGTGCACGATGAACATTCATATTACTCTTACACACCAATGTGCTCCAAGTTTGCAAATTAAACCATAATGTCTTGGATCCTGGATCCACATTTGTGTGCGCCGATGGATTGTGGGCTTAGAAAGGGATTATGGGGTTCACCAGGAAACCATTGCTGACAAGACATTACGCTACATCACCTAAAACCCCATATCTCCTTTGAAAGATCCTTAAGCAGCCCCTGCTACGTATGCCCTCGTCAACCATCATCGAGATAACGTGACATAAACTTTGATACAGTATGCAAATAGCGAAAACCAACTATTCCATGCAGAATTGTTATATCTATATGTTACAGTTTGATTGTCTAACTGCAGATTTTATTTAGCCCAACTGAAAGGGTACCAAACGTTGGAAGACGAATCGCTGCAAGTGCGCCAGGTCAAAGGAACAGTTTATCTCTTTATGCCAGCACTAGACACCATGTAGTCTGCATCTCTAACTGTATATATAGAGACTTCAGTTTCAGCTCTTACATTAACAAACCGTTTTTTGTTTCGTTCCCGAACATGCCAGCTGTTGTTATGCGAATTTGACTTACAATCTGTTTTTTATTATCCATTATTTCTTCACCATAGCATCGAACGTTTCAGTAATGGCATGATATTTTACGGATGGGAACGTTTTCATCTTTTTGTGATGGGACGGTCCGGTATAGATCAAAGAGTAAAGTAAGTAATACAGCATTGTCCAGACTCCTATAAATCTAAAAAAGCAGGCATTGGATCTGACATTAGTCATATTTCCAGGTGAAGTATGAAGAAATGATGCGGATAGGAGTCAATGTGGTGATGAAATGTGTAGTGATTTGCTTTCAAAGGTGGTTTCTGGGTCGGGTGATACGGTGGCGTAGAGTCTACAGTTTTTCATCGATAGACACATTATTCAAGAGGACAACTACGAGGTAACTGTAGAGAGGACCTGCTTCGGTCATATTCTGGCCTTTGAGGCTAAAGTCAATGGAGGCGGAGATGAAGGAGTCGGCTCATTATGCAAGACGAGCAAGGATTTTGGTCAAGTGTTGAGCCGATTTGTAGATTTGTCTTCCTTTTAACTGGGTTCTTGTGGATTTGTGCTGTCGCTCTGAGAAAGGATGGTTGTGCAAAGGGTATTGACAGTTTACCGCATAGTTCATAGCTGATGTCACAGTTATCTCCCAATTGATTCATGTTGGCTTTATGTTGGCAGTTGGCGAAAGTCAGTTGAGGCAGCGGTGAAGGAGTCGGGAAATTATGCAAGATGAGCACGGAGTTTGGTCTAGTGTTGAGCCAATTTGTAGAATTCGACAGTGGATTTGTGTTGTCGCTCTGTTATAGGATGGTTGGGCAAAGGGTATTGATAGTCTACAGTACAGTTCATGGCTGATTTCACAGATATCTCCCATTTTTTTTCAGGCTGGCTTTATGTTGGCAGTTGAGTTTTACAGTTGTGTCTTACTTCATCTTGTGGTTGATGGTGGGTTTTGGAGGATAGTATTGACAATTTTGAGGATGTCTGGTGTGGGAAGGATGTCCGCCATCTTGCCCTTGTGAGCTGTAACAACGATGTCATTGCACATGTCACTGTTTCTCCTTGTACTCCATCATGTGAATTTATAGATAAGATTGTTACCTACCACCTTATAATAAGGGTTCACAGGATATTGCGCATATTGTCAACAGTTATCTTACATGTATGAATCCAATGAAATCATCATTTGCTCTCTATGCCAAATGGAAATCTGGTGTGGGGGGATAACTCAGACGGGTTAATTTTTGGCGTTGACATTTTACGTCCAACCTATTATCTGGTTTCAGTAACATGCAATGCTATCGATTACAATCGCAGTCGGTTCAAGTTACAATACTGGTTTTTGTCCCTCCTCATATATAGGGACCTAATTTATGGTGGATGAAACAAATAATGTAATTCACATATCGTTGTTTTCCTTTCCTGATTGAATATATTAGAAAAATAATAAACACTCTCTCAAGGACATGAAGCGGTTGCTCAGATTTTATGTTGCATCAGTAAATACATGTCTCATCCATATATGTTCAAGTTCATTTGTTTTCATTAATCGTCAAAAATGTAGGGATCTACACATTTATCTCTCTATAAATTATATGAGCAATATGGCTTGCAAATAAAACAGACTATGACGAACTAATGACCATCAATGTCATGCAGCATAATTTTACTGATTATAGAGTTATCATTATATCATTTTTGTCAACTTTCCTTATGGCGGATCTAGACTAATGGGTGGGATTGTCCTACTTGGTAACTGCAAAATGTCCTCCCGTAGCTACAGAACAAACGTGTTTGGCAGAAAAGGATAGTGACAATATGTGCAGTTGACGAAAGAAATGCAAGATGAGTAAAACATAATAATTAGCTGTACGTCCCCTCTTTTATTCTGAAAGTGAAGGCATTATAAAGAGATTCCATCTGAACAAACTACAGTTACACATCCTAAATCAGTTCATAATGTACAACGTTAAGGACATACATGTAATGGGCACATAAGACTTCCCTGTTTAGATCAGCCTTCCTAGTTTTATCATACAAATGGTTAAAAGTACAACTCGTACATTTCCTGCATCATCCGTCTATTGTATAAACGGTCAAGTTTTCAACATATTCTCTTTTCAGTATTCATCGAAAGATATTTTTCCTTCATTGTGCGCATTATGTCGGTAAATGGTAGAGCCAGGTTCAACAAGGTTTGAGTATATTAATGAGAGTAATATGTAGATATTTTCACTGTATGTTTTCTCACGTCTACTCAATAGTAGCAGGAACATTCCTTCGTTGAGAACAAAGATATTTTGAACTGGCAATGCATAGATGCACCGATAATACATGCTCGTGTTCAGAAATATATATGTTGATGTTGGCGTTACGCAAAAGTGTAAGTCATAACTTTTAAAACAAATGCAGAGAACAAGGACATTTTGAACTGTCCATGCATAAATATCGTATATATGTCCTGTTGAAGCCAAGATATAAGCATGATAATAATCATCGTCATCATCATCATCATCATCATCATCATCATCATCATCATCGTCGTCGTATCTGGACATAATATCATACAACAGGTTAATCAATGGTGTTAAGGATTTGTTGTCGTGGTCGGCCAGACAGAGCTTTATTGAATCATACTTTGTCAGTCTGGATAGGTTCCGACAAATACGAAGAATCCACGACTAGAGAATATGTCGACGTTATCTGTATTACTTGAGGCCAGTGTCTTTCATAGAGTCTTCTCATTGGTTAGATGTCCTTCTCTGTCTACAAGTTATATCTCATTCTGCAAATGGCTGAGTCGTTGGCATTGTATATTCCTCACAAAAAGTTAAGCAACACAAATTTGTAGTCTCATTACATTTCATTTATTGAATTTGCAAATCATGGAATGATGCAATAGGAAGGGGGAAACATATGAACACATGATTAACAAAATGAAATGAAATGGTATTGAGCAAACACAGACTTACAAATCATCAAAAGCATGTACCCGCGAAACAGTTGTGCAAAATGTGCTGCAGTAATGGAGCAAAATGTTAACATGAAGGTTCAGATCAGCTTTGGACAGTGAAGCAGTATTCAGTAACGCATATGACCACCATGAGCACAAGTGCAAGCTTCTACACGTCTTTGCATTGACGAATGGAACCTTTAAAGTTGCTGTTGTGGAATGTTCTGTCATTCTCTCTGTAACGCCTGCTCAAGGTCATCCAGAGTTTGGCGCTGAACGTGAAGACCGTAAACACGGCTTCCAATAATGTCCCAAGCATGTTCAATGGGATTAAGATCAAATGACCTTGCAGGCCAGTCCATATGTGTGATGTTGTTGATCTAAACAACATCGTTCACAACTCTTTCTCGGGCATTATCATCCAAAGACGGACATTGTCATCCATAAAAATGAAGTTAGGACCCGCTCGTTGTGTCAGAGGAATGATTACAGGTAGGTTTACACCGATCAGTGTGCATGTGTGAAGAGTGGACCACATCCATGCCACACAGTTTAAATGTTTTTTTCTGAGTGTGGTTGTGTTCGGGTGATGTTGTCAATGTTATCAGATAAATCAATTTGACAGTCACTAAAGGTTATGAATGCTTTGAGTATTTACCTTTCAGTAACATGTCGGCAAAAATCGCTATCGAGATTGATAAAGATATTACACTGAAAATACTTGTTGCTTAATTTTTTGTGAGGGTATATAATGAGTAGGTGGAACGATGGTGAAAAAGCTTAAGGATGGATTAAATATGTACGAGGTGTAATCAAAGTTCGATAGCCCCTGGACAATTAGCTAAAACCTCAATATGTGCCTTTCCAAACTTGCAGAAAGCAATCCATCTTTGACTGTAACGGGATATTGAATTATGCATGAAGAGGGATATTCCTCGAAGGAATTATTATTGACATTCTATCGAAGTGGTAACATGAGATAAATTAGTGTAACAAAAATCTTATTGTCCGGTTTCGCAGTTCTATAATATTTATTGCATAGAAATAGTAATAATGATAGTATCCACCACGACACTCACCAGTCGATGTTAGAAGGTATATGATAAACATAAGTGAAGCATGGGTTGTAAAAATGTTGTCAGGGATATTTGGTAGTCCTAGATATGTTACGCACCGTGTCACAACTGTAACACTTCGAAAAGCGGGATTAAACTCTCATTTACACACAATGTCGGGGTCACAAGAACATCTTTGGCTGCAATAAACGACAAAGCTTGGTTCGTCGTTTTACGGAATAATGTTAACTTTATTAACAAGTACTCAGGATTCTCGATTAAGAAAACGGTGAGCAAAATGTTGCAGGCCGTCTCAGTCAAACAGGAAGGAAACTCTTAAAATTCGTCCATGAAATAGTAATGACAAAACTTTCCACTGAACAATGGTCAACGCCATTGGGGTATAGAGACCAACCATGTCCAAACACCTGACCACCAGATCCCGTAGTTCCTTCTTACGATCAGATTGCTGGAGAGGTAGTTTAACCTAAAATACTCACGAGGTCACTGTAATGACATTGTAATCAATGTACTTGGATTGTTACTTTAATCAGGAAACTGTCATCTCCAAAAGGCATGCCATCATCACAAATAATTCATACTTCAATAATGCAAGAAACTTTCAAACCAAATGGCCTCTACCAAATGCTAGCAATAACATCTGATCAGCAACCTATGATTGGCCCTCCTTAATGCTCTGCTTACTATGAAATCACGTTATTCGATCATTTACTTTGATCACGATGAGTGTTGCAGGAGCACAGAATAGTTCCTTTAAGAGACCAACCATAACGTATTATGTGTGCCGTTCCACAAAGTGATCTTAACGCCAAGAACATCTTCATTACTTTACCCTAGTTTCAGGACAGAAGTTGTGCTATTGATTACTTGGGCGCGGACTTGAGAGGCACCGGGATATTCGTTTGATTTTGTTCTTCTGAACGGAAAAATTAAGCCAATCTGTTGAGAACAACCAACACATTATTGTCAGAAGAAAAGGAATACCAAGAGAAGGGTTGCTTTTTGTAAAAAACATGAAACAAATAACCTTTCTTTAGTATTTTCTTCAAGATGACTGCTTATACTAATCTTCTAACACACATAGCTCTGAAATAGCCACTCTTTCGATTCCAGAATTTACCACAAAATCGTTCAAACAACACAAGATTGATAACGTGTCTTTTACTCACAAGCCTTTTGCATTTCATTTTGTTACGTTATGTATCGTATAAATATAGACATATCAAATTCAACTAGGTGTTTTCATTTTAGTGCGGTTATAATTTGTTTCTGGAGTGGTAGCATGTTCGTGCGGAGATAGCATATATGTGGAGAGGTTTTATGTTGGTCAGGATGTTTCATGTTAGGGAGGTGTCTCGTTAATTAGAAGTCATGTTGGTCAGGATGTGTTGTGCTACATGGGTCTCATTAGTGTTAAACTAACATGGCATTGGTGTTAAACCAACATGGCGGACCATGGTTGGAAGCTCACATGATACATTTGTTTTTTATGCTCTCTACAACGTTAGATCGTGGAATTAATTAAATACCAATTAAATGGCTCGTGCTCACAAATGGCTCATGCTCGTTGAAAGTCACGTGGAAGAGTGTGATTAGAATGATGCCCAGTCCACTTTGATGCACGATGAACATTCATGTTACTCTAACACTCCAGGGTGCTCAAAGTGTGCCAATTAAACCATCATGTCTTGGATCCATATCCGTGTGCGCCGGTGGATTGTGGGCTTAGAAAGGGGTTATGGGTTCAACATGAAACCATTGCTGACAAGACATTACGCTACATCACCTAAAACCCCATACCTCCTTTGAAAGATCCTGAAGGAGCCCTGCTTCATACGTCCTTGTTATCCACCGTCCATCTTTCGAGTAAACTTTAATACAGTATGCAAAAGCTAAAAGAAACTATTACACGCAAAATTGCAGTGTCTATATGTTATAGTTTGATTGTCAAACTGCAGTGTGCCAAGGCCAACATAAAGTTTAACTCTTTATGCCAGCACAGCTGCATTACATAGACACCATGTATCTGATACTGCGTCTATATAGAGAACTGAGCTGCAGGTCTTGCAACAGGCTAACAACTAGTCCCTAAAATGAACATATTTGACAGTTCATAATAAAAAAAAACTAAAATATAATGAATAGGAGCCCTGAGACTTTCTTCATTTTTCCGAAACTGTGGAAATCGAGACTTGCCACATAATGTAGACTTGTATGGGCTTTCATGGATATGTTTGGTTCAGGGTCTGTATGACTACTTTTGCATTAACTAAATGGGTTTTTTATGTTCCATGACTGAACATGCTGCCAGCTGTTGATATGCGAATTTGACTTACATGTGTTTTATAATCCATTTCCACGGTTATGTTTAGAATTTTCTGCGGTAATGCCAGCGTACGTTTCAGTATTGGCATACTATTTTATGAATGAGAACATTTTCATTCTTTTTAATGCGACGCTTCGGTTTGGATCCAAGAGTAAAGAAAGTAAGTAATAATCCTATAAGTCTAATAAAGCAAGCATTGGATCTGATAGTAGGCATCTTTCCAGGTGAATTATGTAGAAATGATGCGGATGGGGTCAGTGTGATGATGGCATGCATAGTGAGTTTGGTGTCAAGGGTGGTTTCTCGGTCTGTGATACGGTGGCGAAGAGTCTGCAGATTTTCATCGATAGACACATTATGCAAGGGAATTCTGGCCTTTGTGGCGAAAGTCAGTTGAGGCAGCGGTGAAGGATTCGGCTCATTACGCAAGATGAGCACGGATTTTAGTCAAGTGTTAGGCTAATTGTAGAACTCAGCGGTCTTGCTTTAACTGGGTTCTTCTAGATTTGAACTGTCGTCCTAAGATAGGATGGATGCGCAAAAGGTATTGATAGTCAACAGTACAGTTCATGGCTGATTTCACAGATATCTTCCAATTGTTTCAGGCTGGCTTTATGTTGGCGGTTGAGTTTTGCCGTTGTGTTTTGCTTCATCTTGTGATGGATAGTGGGTTTTGGAGGATCATATTTACAATGTTGACAATGTCTGGTGTGTTAATTATGGCTGCTGTCTTGCCCTTGTCTGCTGGAACAACGGTGATGTTCTTTGCATTGCACCTGTCACTTTTAATCCTTGTATATGTGCATTCATAGATTAGATGTGTTACCCAGAACCTAATAAATCAGGGTTCACAGAACATTGCGTATTTTCTCGAAAGTTATATACATATATAAATCCCATGAAATCAATATTTGCCCTTTTTTGCGTGTGAACATTTAAATGTCTAACCTATCATCTGGTCTCAGTAACATGCGACGTCATCGATTACCATTGCAGCCAAAAGTTATTAAGTCCATTAACTGACCTCGGTTGTAGATACAATATCAGCTATTGTCCCATGGCATATACAGGGACCTATGTTATTGCAAATGAAACAAATAATGTGATTTATACATCGTATGTTAACTTTTCCTGAGTTAACGTATCTGTAAAATAACAAAACACATGAAGCAGTTACTCGGATTTTATGCTGCATCAGTAAATACATGTTTTATCACCATATGATAAAGTTATTTTGTTTTCATAAATCGTCCAAAATGTAGGGATGTACATAGTATTACTTATTATTTCCAAATTACAAGAGCAACAAGGTTTGCAAAACACAATTAGAGACCGTGACGTATCCCATTTTAGCTTGCGACCACAATGCAGATAGCCGAGTGTATTATGATAAGGTGGAACGACGGTGGAATAGCTCTAAGATGGATTGAATATTGTAAGTGGTGTAATTAAGGATTGATAGCCAATGGATACCTAGCTAAAACACAATATGTGTCTTTCCACATTTGAGTGTAACCTGATATTGAAGTATGCATGAAGAGGGATATTCCTCGAAGAAATTAGTATGGTCATTGTTTTGTAATTGGAACATGAGATATAAATTATTGTAACAAAATAGCTATCATATATACTGAGAGAAACAAATAAAGGATCACAGGAAAATTCAAGTGTTCCTTTAATATTTTCCAGTTTTCATCACCAGCTTTGAAAAGCGCTGTGGTAATGAAAACTGGAAAATAATAAAGGAACATTTGAATTTTCCTGTGATCTTTTATTTTTTCTCTCAGTATAGTTTCGCGGTGATATAATATTTATTGCATAGAAATAGAAATAACGACAGTATTGATTCATTGACTGATAGTTGTTTAACGCCGCACTCAGCAATATTCCAGCTATATGGCGGCGGTCAGAAAATAATCGAGTCTGGACCAGACGATCAGGTGATCAACAGCATGAGCATCGTACTGCGCACGTGTCAACAAGAACGATTGTATCCACCATGACACTCACCAACCAATGTTAGATAATATAAGATAAACATAAGTGCAGCATGTGGGTGTAAAAATGTTGTCAGAGGTATTTGTGAGTCCTAGATATGTGTGATAGCCTGGTGGTCGGTCTGAAGCACCCTTTGGCACACCAGAAACCTATAATTGCCTTGATTATGCTACCAGGATGCAAACTGGTCAGCACCATACTCGTGTTCGTGGGTTTCGCCAAGGTAGTCAACTTTTAATACCTGCATAATATCCTAACACGATTTAAGCCTTGACACAACTTGAATACTTAGGAAAGCGGTGTTAAACTCTCACTCACTCACTGACGATGACGGAATCAAAAGAAACTCTTTGTCTGTAATAAATGACATAAATTTAGATTGGTTCGTTGTTTTACGGAATGATGTTAACAAGTACCAGTATTTTCGATTAAGAAAACGGTGAGCATGATGTTGCGTGGACATCTCTTCTCTCAGTCCTACTAGAAGGACACGATCAAGATAATAAAACGTTCATGAAGTATATGTTGCATTCTAAAAAGCATTCATGTCTGTGTATCCGTAAGTGTGTGTGTGCGTGTGTGTATTGTGTGCTAAGTATATTGAAATGATGCGGAGTCAGTCCTTTAACAGAGATTGCATGAAATAATCTGGGTCTTCTATTTACAAGACCATGAAATAGTATTCTAAACAGCATTCATGTCTGTGTATCCGTATGTGCGCGTGTACGCGTGTGTATTTGTTTGTGTGTGCCAAGTATATAGAAATGATGCGGGGTTAGTCCTTTAACTGTTTGCTTGTTTGTTGGTAGCACAAAGCCGAACACAGCCGTACATATTCCAAGAATTTTGCTGCGACATGTATATCATCGAGTCTGGATTCTCTGACAATTATTGTGAATGGAAATGACAAAACTTTGCCACTGAGCTATGGTCGACGCCGTTGGGGTAAGGCGACTTGCTATTAACCAGGTCCCAGCTCCTAACCCCCCGATTCATTAGTTCCTTCTAACGATCAGATTGCGGGATACGTATTTTAACTCAAAATACTCACGAAGCCACTGTAATGACACTGTAATCAATGTACTTGGATTGTTACTTTACTGATTGTTGCAGGAGCACATAATAGTTCCTTTAAGAGACCGACCATAACGTATTACGTGCCGTTCCACATCTTCATTACTTTACCAGTTTCAGGACAGAAGTTGTGCTATTGACTAGTGGGGCGCGGACTTGAGAGGTACCTGGATATTCGTTTGATTTTGTTCTTCTGAAAGAAAACTAAGTCAATCTGTTGAGAACAACCAACACTATATTTTCAGAAGAAAAGGAGTATCAAGAGAAGGATTGCTTTTTCGTAAAAACATGAAACAAATAATCTGTCTTCAGTATTTTCTTCAGGATGGCTGCTTATACTAATCTTCTAACACACATAGCTCTGAAATAGTCACTCTTTCGATTGGAGAATTTACCACAAAATCCAACTCCACGAGATTGATAACGTGTTTCATTGTCTCACAAACATTGCTTCCTTGTTTATTCATCGTAGCAAAATAATATTCTCGGGTTAAAAGGAAAATGTAAATCAGCTGATACTGTCAAACTTGAGACATATGGTGTGACGCGAGCGTAATAAAAAGGGAATTTAGTGGAGATCCTATAATTACGTTTGTATGCTTAATGCGATAACTTTAACAATACAGAGCTCAGATGCTAATGGGTGCATGACCTGGTTGAGGAAGTGCTCCCAGTTTGGTTAGAACTATTTCCACTTTCAGTTGCGTTTTATGTTACGTTATCGTATAAATAAAGACCTATCGTAGTCAACTGGATGTTTTCATTTAGTGCGGTTTTATCCTGTTACTGGAGTGGTAGCATGTTTGTGCAGAGATGGCATATATGTGGGGAGGTGTCATGTTAGTGAGTAGATTTCATTAACGGGGGGAGGTGGGGAGGTGTCATGTTGGTCAGGATGTATCATGTTACAAGGGTGTTTTGCTAATGAGAAGTAATGTTGGTGAGGAGGTGTTGTGCTAGATGGGTCTCGTTAGTATTACACTAACATGCTATTGGGCAGACCATGGTTCGAAGCTCGCCTGGTACATTTGTTTTTTATGCTACCTACAACGATAGATTGTGGAATTAATTAAACACCAAATGGCTCATGCTCGCAAAACCCGTTGAAAGTCATGTGGTTGAGTGTGATTAGAATGTTGCACGGTCCTCCTTGGTGCACGCTGAACATTGATATTATCCTTTCACTCCACGGTGCTCCAGGTTTGCAAATTAAACCATCATGTGTTGGATCGCCATCTGTGCGACAGTGGCCTGAGAAAGGGGATATGTAGTTTAACATGAAACCACTGCCGAGAAACCAACAACAACTTAAACCCCATACCTCTTTGAAACATCCCGCAGCAGCCCCTGCTACGTACGCCATCGTCAACCATCGCCCATCTTTCGAGTCAATGAGAAATATACTTTGATGCAGTATGCAACAACTAAAACAAACTATTCCATGCAAAATGATACAGTTCAATTGTCAAACTACAGATTTTATTCAGTCCAATTGCAAGGGTACCAAGGGTTGCAAGTGTACCAAGGCAACGGTTCAGTTAAACTCTTGATGCCAGTACAGGTGCAATAAATAGACACTATGTATTCTGTATCTGTGACTGTATCAACATGGACACTTCAGCTTCAGCTTTTGCATTATCTAAACAGTTTTGGTTCCCTGCGTGAACACGCCAGCTGTTGATATGCGAATTTGACTTACATGTGTTATCCATTATTTCTTCACCATGGTTATATATGGAATGTTCAGCGGTAATGTCATCGAACGTTTCAGTGATGGTATGATATTTTACGGATGAGAAGGTTTACATTATTTTATGATGCGACGGTTCGATTGAGATCCAAGAGTGAAGTAAGTAATACAGCACTGCCCAGACTCCCATAAAACTAATAAAGCAGGCATTGGATCTGATAGTAGGCATCTTTCCAGGTGACTTATGTAGAAATGAGTCGGATAGAGGTCAGTGTGGTGATAGAATGCATAGTGAGTTTGGTTTCTGGGTCCGTGATACGGTGGCGAAGAGTCTGCAGATTTTCATCGATAGACACATTATTCACGAATACTACTACGACGTAACTGTAGACAGGAGTTGCTTCGGAAATTCTGGCCTTTGTGGCGAAAGTCAGTTGAGGCAGCGGTGAAGGAGTCGGGAAATTATGCAAGATGAGCACGGAGTTTGGTCTAGTGTTGAGCCAATTTGTAGAATTCGACAGTTTTGCTTTAACTGGGTTTCCGTGGATTTGTGTTGTCGCTCTGTTATAGGATGGTTGGGCAAAGGGTATTGATAGTCTACAGTACAGTTCATGGCTGATTTCACAGATATCTCCCATTTTTTTCAGGCTGGCTTTATGTTGGCAGTTGAGTTTTACAGTTGTGTCTTACTTCATCTTGTGGTTGATGGTGGGTTTTGGAGGATAGTATTGACAATTTTGAGGATGTCTGGTGTGGGAAGGATGTCCGCCATCTTGCCCTTGTGAGCTGTAACAACGATGTCATTGCACATGTCACTGTTTCTCCTTGTACTCCATCATGTGAATTTATAGATTAGATTGTTACCTACCACCTTGTAATAAGAGTCACATGATATTGCGCATATTGTCAACAGTTATCTTACATGTATGAATCCCATGAAATCATCATTTGCTCTCTATGCCCAATGGAAATCTGGTTTGGTGGATAACACAGACGGGTTAATTTTTGGCGTTGACATTTTACGTCCAACCTGTTATCTGGTTTCAGTTACATGCAATGCTATCGATTACCATTGCAGTCGGTTCCAGTTACAATATTAGTTTTTGTCCCTCCTCATATATAGGAACCTATTTTATGGTGGATGAAACAAATAATGTAATTCACAGATCGTTGTTTTCCTTTCCTGATTGAAAATATTAGCAAAATAATAAACCCTCTCTCAAGGACATGAAGCGGTTGCTAAGATTTTATGTTGCATCAGTAAATACATTTCACAGATATCTCCCATTTTTTTCAGGCTGGCTTTGTGTTGGCGGCTGACTTTTGCAGTTGTGGCTTACTTCATCTTGTGGTTGATGGTGGATGTTGGAGGAGCATATTGACAATGTTGAGGATGTCTGATGTGTTAATGATGACCGCAATCTTCCCACAACGTTGATGTTCTTTTCATTTCATGTGTGACTGTTTCTCCTTGAATTTGTGAATTCATAGATTAGATTTGTTACCTACCATCTTATAACAATGATTCATAGAACGTTTCACATTTGTCAAAAGTTATATGCATGTTTGAATCCAATGAAATCAATATTTGCCCTTTTTGGACGTGGACAGTTTATGTCTAACCTACCATCTGGTCTCGGTAACATGCAACGTTATCGATTATCATTGCAGCCTGAAGTTATTAAGCCCATTAAGTGACCTTAGTTGTTGGTACAATATCAGGTTTTGTCTCTCTGCATTTACAGGGACCTATGTTACGGTAAATGAAACAAATAATGCGATTCATGCATCGTGTGTTCTCTTTTCCTGATTGAACATATCAGAAAAATAATAAACCCTCGCTCAAAGACATGAAGCGGTTGCTCGGATTTTATGCAGCATCAGTAAATACGTTTCATCCACTGACTGACTGACTGAGTTTAGTTTTACGCCGCTTTTAGCAATATTCCAGCAATATCACGGCGGGGGACACCAGAAATGGGCTTAACACATTGTGCCCATGTGGGGAATCGAACCCGGGTCTTCGGCGTGACGAGCCAACGCTTTAACCACTAGGCTACCCCACCGCCCCCGTTTCATCCACATGTGATCAAGATATTTTGTTTTAATAAATCGTACAAAATGTTGGGATCTACATAACTATTTATCTGCAAATTATAAGATTAACAAGGTTCACAAAACAAATTACAGACCATTAATTATCCGATTTCAGCTTGTGACCTTCAATATAATACAACATATTATACTGAATGTCCAGTTATCATTTTTTTCAATTCATTGTCAGGCACCCGTGAAGAGCCACCTCCTCGTGGTGGGTGCTGGGTAACGCTAAGAGCTCTTCAACCCCCCGTTGTGGACCCGGGGGTATATTTGGTCCACCAACCCCTTTGCCTTGGGTTGCGCCCCTGTGTCGGTGGAGGACGGGATTCTGGTGGTTGAGGGCACTGGAGCCAGGAACAGTGTTCCTTTTGCCCAACACACCACTTTGGCCCTTACTTCACCTAGACGGGTGGTAGAATGGGCCCGGTTCTACCAATCGGCCAAGCCCTGTGCATTTATATTGTGCTGCACAAATATATCATATTGTTAAATGTTTCTATCAAATGTCTTGGCTTAATGATGTTTCCTTCGAAATTCAAATTAGAACTTTCATTCTATAAATTGCCTAGAGTCTTATGCCCAGAAGGCGGTGGCTCAAGGGCCAATCTGCTGGAGTAATTATTTATAATTCTTCTGCTGGCGTATATCATCCGGGTATCCCTGGTGCTGCAAGTCGGAGATCCACTTGTTTTTAGCATGGTCCTTGTGATACTCCGTGGTGGGTGGGGAGCTCGGATGATGAAATCTAAAAAACTACACATGGTTTACGAAACCCCCTTAAAAAAGACCAAGCGTATACTTGACACTGATCCTGTTGAAACTGACCATAGACTGCCCAACTCACAAGATATAGGTTATCAGAATAATATCATACAGTGGAATTGCAGAGGACTAAAGACTAACTTCTATGAATTGCAACTATTAGTCCAGGATTTTACACCGTCAGCAATCTGTCTGCAGGAGACATGTTTAAAACAGACGGATACTTTTGACCTACGCCAATTCAATGCGTATCATTATTTTTCACCTCCGGGTGATCGGGCCACTGGCGGATCTTCCATCCTTATCAAACAGAATATTATCCATAGCCCTGTTACACTTAATACCGGTCTACAGGCTGTTGCCGTTCGACTCACTTTTCATGTTACGCTCACATTATGCTCTTTGTATATCTCACCGTCTTCAGCTCTTCAGAAGAGTGAACTTCAAAATCTATATGGCCACAACCCACTCTGGGGTGGTACAAATACTAATGCTAAAGGTAAACTATTGGAAGAGTTCTGTTCAGATAACGATTTATGCGTATATAATGACGGTTCCAACACCTATTTACATCCTGTCACGGGAAATTATTCAGCTCTAGATCTATCAATTACAGATCGAGACCTATTGAATGAATTTGAATGGTCTGTCCACAATGATCTCTGTGGAAGTGACCATTTCCCAACAATATTAAAGCCTGTTAACCCATCTGATAATACACCTTCCTCTAGATGGAACTTTTAAAAAGCTAACTGGAATTTATATCAAACTCTATGTTGTAACAGACTTAAATCTGAACTTTTTATAGATGTTCCAGATGCCATGAAAGATTTCTCTGATGAACTCAATGATGTAGCTGATGAGTGTATACCCAAATCCTCTGCAATTCCACACATCCGAAAACCATGGTTTAACGATGAATGCAAACAGGCTAGGGCGGCACGGAAGAAAGCTGGGAATTATTTCCGTCGCCACCCTATGGTCCATAATTTGAATAAATTTTAAATTTTAAATGCTAAGGCACGGCGTACCTTCAAGCAAAATAAACGTCAATCCTGGCGAAATTATGTATCAAAAATAAATTCACGAACGCCGATATCAAAGGTATGGAATATGATCCAGAAAATAAAAGGTAAGGGCTCTCAATCTAGCATTAAGCATCTTAAAGATGGAGACGAATTATTAACTAGTAAATCTGATATAGCAAATAAACTTTGAGAAACTTTCGCCAAACACTCTTCCTCATCGAATTATCTACCTCAATTCAAAAATATAAAAAAACAGGAAAAGAAAACTATTAATTTCAATTCAGATAAATGGAAGATTACAATGAACTATTTTCTATTCATGAGCTTCATACTGCTCTTGACCAGGCTCACGATGCTGCTACAGGGGCTGATAACATACATTATCAGCTTCTAAAGCACTTACCGGAATCATGTTTAGAGACCCTCTTAAACATTTTTGATAATATTTGGACATCTGGAACATTTCCTGCTTCTTGGCGCGATGCTATTATTGTTCCCATCCCTAAACCTGGACGTGACCATACTGATCCTTCGAATTATCGACCGATCTCACTAACTAGCTGTGTTTGCAAGACCATGGAACGCATGATAAATAATCGACTTGTTTGGTACTTGGAAACCAATAACCTTATAACGTATATCCAGTGTGGTTTCTGTAAAATAGAAGTATTATCGATCATTTAGTGCGTTTAGAATCCTTTGTAAAAATGCCATTATTCAAAAACAGCATGCAGTGTTGATCTTTTTCGATTTAGAAAAAGCATATGACACTACTTGGAAACATGGGAATTTAAGAGATTTACACGATTTTGGATTGCAAGGCCGTTTGCCTCAATTCATATCCAAGTTTTTAACTGACAGGCCATTTCAAGTCCGCGTGGGTTGTACCCTGTCTGATCATTACAATCAGGATCAGGGTGTCCCACAAGGAAGTATTTTGTCTGTCACACTTTTTAGCATAAAGATAAATAGTTTGTCCAAGGTTTTAAATGATTTAATCGATTGGTCGCTGTTTGTGGATGATTTGATATTTCTTGTCGTGGTAAAAATATGCATACTATTGAACGGCAACTGCAATTGTGTTTAAACAAAATAAATAAATGGTGTCTTGAAAACGGCTTTAAATTTTCTAAGTAAGACTCTAATTGTATACACTTCTGTAGAAACATAAGGACCCAGAACTAAATTTAAATGGCACTCCAATCAAAGTTGTCAAAGAGGCCAAGTTCTTGGGTCTACTTTTCGACTCCCATTTAACTTTTCTGCCGCATAAAAATAAATGCCTGAAGGCACTGGATATATTGAAAGTAGTTTCTAATTCAAAGTGGGAAGGGGATCAAACTACCCTCCTACACCTATATAGGTCACTAGTCCGCTCCAAACTTGATTATGGCTCCATCGTATATTTTTGAGCCTGCAACAGCAACCTAAAACTATTAGATTCTATTCACCACCAAGGCCTAAGACTTTGTCTTGGGTCTTTTAGAACTTCTCCTGTTGACAGTCTCTATGTTGAGGCTGATGAGCCATCACTTAACCAACGTCGTATAAAATTATCCTTACAGTATATAACAAAACTCTATTCTAACGAGTCTAATCCTGCATTTAACTGTGTTTTCAATCCTCTTTATGAGGATTTGTACAACAAAAAGACTTCTCTTGTTCCGTCTCTTGGGCTAAGAATTAAACCATTCATTTCTGCTGCCGGCATTGAGCTGTTTAATATAACTCCTTCCCGACTTCTTTCTTCTCCTCCTTGGTAATTGGTTAGACCGAAAGTCGACCTAACATTAACATCGTTTAAAAAATCAGAAACTAATGACTTACAATATAGACAAGAATATAATCAATTAAAAAGTAAATATACTACATATAAATCCTTATTTACAGATGGGTCCAAGGATGGTGGCGCAGCGGTTTGTGCCACTGTCATTGGGTCCAAAACAATTTCTTCAAGATTACCCAATGACAGTTCAATTTTCACAGCAGAAGCAAACTCAATACTTACAGCTCTTAAATATATAATTAGACACCCTAAATGTAAACAGTATATCATATTTTCCGACTCTCTTTCTTGCCTTCAGGCTATTAAAAATCTTTCTTGTAAACATCCACTTTTAATAGAAATTAGAGAACTATATAATGATCTTGCAAATCCCCAATACGACATCGTCTTCTGTTGGTTACCCAGCCACGTTGGCATTTATGGGAACACTTTGGCCGATCTTGCTGCTTGCTACTTGGGTTGTCAGTCCAGATTTGAAGAGGTCATCATACGACGATGTCGTATTGGCCACACAAGATATACTCATACACAAGATATACTCAGTACATATTAAAAGGTGAGGATCCTCCGTTTTGTATCCCTTGTGATGAAAGAATCACGGTCAAGCATGTCTTGCTTGACTGTGTTGAATATTCCATCACAAGGGATAACTATTTCAAATCACGAACCAGGACAGATCTTTTTACTAATATAAGTTCTCATTTAATTATTGCATTTTAAAAAGAATTAGACTTGTTAACTGATTTGTAACTAGATACATATTTTATTATTGGTAGTTTAGATTAGTAACTTGTATTGTTAGTGGCTGTACCCTCAAAGGGGGTTGAAGTAGCGTAAAATTATTGTCCTCCTGAGAGGGTACGTAAGTCCCAAAAACTTTCAAAGTGAAGTTTTCTCGTACCAAGTTTTTAAACGTAGTATTTTTGTTCTTTTAAATTTCGGCTAAGTTATCCTACAATCGCCAGCGGCTGGAGGGATGGTGTAAATCAAGCTAGGCTCCATGCAGGTAGAAAAAGTAATGTAAGTCCCCATAGTTCCTAGTTTGGTGATCTACCTTCAATTGTTGGCGATCTATAGCCCGTGTTTTACATTGAATTGTCTTCTTTAATTGGAATGTTTTAGCTTTGTTCGCTAGTTTTATATTATGTCTGTGATTATCTAGTATTTTTACTGTCCATCGTCGACAGATTTTAATCTTCAAAATATTTCACTTTTTAGTATAAATTGTTTTCGTCACGATATGGCTGAGATATTCACTCAATTCATTGTCAATTTCCTTTTTTATGGCGGATCGTAATTCATTCAGATTAGGTTTATTGCATGTTTCAGTTCCATGGTTCTGGTTCTCAGTAACAGTTTCCGATGAATGTTGACTGATGGGTGGGGTTGTCCCACTTGGTAACTACAACCTGTCCTCCCGTAAGTACAAAACAAACATGTTCGTCATAAGATACACGATCCAAACTAGAAAGATACTAAAACTGTATCAGTTGTGGAATGAAATGCAAAATTAATAAGAAAACAAAATACGTCTCCTCTTTATTTCCGAAAGGGAATGCATAAAAGAAGACATTCCATCTGAAAAAATCACAGTTACACATCGTTAATCAATTCATATTGTACAACGTTAATGACATAATGAACACGTTAGCTTCCCCTTCCCTATTTTGATCAGCCTTCCTAGTTTTATCATATAAATTGTACATAGCATCACTCGCACGTTTCCTGCGTCTTTCGTTGCTTTATTGTATAAACGGCCAGGTTTTCAACATATGCTCTCTTCAGTGTTCATCATTGTGAGCATTATGGTACAACGTGTACAACAAGGTTCAACAAGTTTTCAATACATTAATGAATGCAATCGGCAGATATTTTCACTGTATGTGCACTCAAGTAAACTCAATAGCTGCCGGGACATTTTTCTTTGCGAATAAAGATATTTTTAACTGGCAATGCATAGAGATCGTGCAGATTGCTCGTGTAGAGAAAAATACACTAGACGCCAAAAGAAACGTTACCCTCCTACCTTTATGAATTACTGAAAAACTATCAAAGATATTTTAGAAGGTGTTGGTTTACAAGAACGCTTAACAGCACAGCTTTATGCAAATCACGAAAAGAAATTCTCAAATGCATTCATATTTGGGTGAAATGCATCTTTTTCAGAAGAGTTACATTGTCCTATATTCGTCTATGCCGAAATAAACCAATAATAGTGATTTTGATGTCCAAAAGAAAGGTTGAAATAAAATACTACTTCGGGACAATGATAAACCATTTAAAGTCACCATTTTTCAACTATTAAAACAAGAAACAACTGTTGTAGAGTGTGTAAAATTGTAAAATAATCATTGCTATGATTTCAGTCTTTTAAAACAGTTTCTGCTGATTTGCATTAGTGAAAACAAGTAAAACGTGTCTTTGATATTGTGAAAAAATGTTTAGGAACAATTATCTTTGTTCACATTTTTGCTTGCAAAATAACATTTTTCCATTTCCATTTTACACATAGCAATACCAATCGCCAAAACGCAGCAATATTCAAACAGTATTTACATCCATTTCACATGCAGAATGATTCTATAGGGTATAAAGAGAGCCTAGAAGACATGATCTGATACTCAAGTACGAGAAATATGCCACGATTAACAGCTGAAGGAAGAGAAAGAGCCATGGGGATGGTGCAGATGGGGTCGACATACAATGCTGTTGCCAACGCCCACGGATGCCACCGTATCACGGTTATAAGACTTATTCAGGGCTTCAGACAGACTGGGATCACCGTAGACAGACCAAGAAGTGGACGTCCACGCATCACAACGCCAGCTAAAGATAGGTACCTCCGTCATAAAGGAAGGAGGGTAACGTTTCTTTTTGGCGTTTAGTTTATGTGTTGATGTTGGCGTTACGCCAAACGTGTAAGTCATAGCTTTTTACGGAAATGCAGAGAACAGGCCATTTGAACTGTCAATGCATAAATATGGTACCGGTATATATCTCCTGTTGAAGCCTGTATTTAAGAATGATAATAATCATCGGTATCATCATCGTATATGTTTTATTACTACGGAGTGCATCATGCTAATGTAAAGAAATATATACATGTATGTACATGTTGGTCTTATGCAAGCAGTGTAAGGCATTGCTAAAGCTCTATAACCCTATATACAAACCCAGCGTGAGGGGGCAAGTATATGTTATACACATATGTGAAGTTGACAACATACGATATTTATTCCATAACAGTTTCAGGAATTTTCAATCAGGTTTTGATCCGTGACGATTTATCGGTACATCTCCGTCATATGGGCTCCATGATTGGACATAATAATATATAACAAGTTAAGCTAGACGACATGTACAAGGGCTGAAGGATTTCCTTTCATGGTCGGCCAGACAGAACTGTTTTAAATCATGATTTGTCAGTCTTCATAGGTTCCGACACATGAGAAGGCTCCACGTTATCTGTATTACTTGAGGCTGGTGTCTATCATAGAATCCTCTCAGTGGGTCCAGGTCCTTCTGCCTATGCAAGTTATATCTCACTCTGCAGATAGCCGAGTCGTTGGCATTGTATAATGAGTAGGTGGAACAACATGGAATGAATAGCTTAAGGGTGCAGATTAAATATAAAAGAGATGTAATTAAAGATTTATAGCTCATGAATAATTAGCTAAAAGCCAATATGTGTCTTTCCACTCTTGCATAAAGCGATCCACCTTTGAGTGTAACCGGATAGTGATTTATGCATGAAGAGGTATAATCCTCAAAGAAATTATTATTGACATCCTATATCGTAATGAGAACATGAGATAAAATATTGTAACAAACCAGTTTCGCGGTTATATAATAGTTATTGCATAGAAATAGTAATAACGATAGTATCCACCATGACACTCGCCAAATGATGCAAGATAATATAAGATAAATATAAGTGCAGCATGGGGTGTAAAAATGTTGTCAGGGGTATTTGTGAGTCCTAAATATGTGTGATAGCCTTGTGGTTGGCATAAAGCACCCTGTGGCACACCAGAAACTTGTAATGGTGGGTTCAAATCCCATTTCGCCTTGATTATGCTACCAGGAGGCAAACTGGTCAGCACCATACTGTGTTCGTGGGTTGCGCCTAGGTAGTCAACTTCTAATACCTGCATAATATCCTACCAAAATAAGCTTACTCCTGTCACAACTGGAATACTTTAATGCAGATCTGACTGTTCACATAAATCAAAACATATTTAAAATTGTTCAAACATATATTTGTCATTCAAAACGATTTTCTTAATTGTTGCAATTGTTCCTCTTTTTCCCATATTTCTGCTCTGTTCTTCTCCATCTTGTAGAATGAATGTAAATAATACTATGTAAATACTACGGAGAGGGTGTTCTAAGTTGTATAACTTGTACCCAATCCTTTTCTCATGAATAAAATATGTTTAAAACAAACTGGAATACTTCGCAAAGCGGGGTTAAACCCTCACCCACTCACAATGTCGGGATCAAAAGAACTTCTTTGGCTGCAATAAATGACACAGTTTGGTTCGTCGTTTTGAGGAATGATGTTACCTTTATTTAGTACTCAGGCTTCTCGATTACGAAAACTTAATGTTGCATTGACATCTCTTCTCTCAATCCCATTAGAATGGACGTTTCAAACCTCGTTCATGAAATAAATGTTGTATTCGTTCCGGTATCAGGTTTATGTAGGAGTGTGTGTATGTGTGACTACGCCCCATAAAGATCACTACCTACGCACCTTGCATCTGCGTAACAGATACGGACTCACTGATACTTGCTTTGACATCATCGGATCGTATGGTCAGCAGTCAGACAGTTGCAAGACGACTAACGGCAGTCGGTATCAGAGCCTACATACTCATAGTCAGCTTTGTCAGTGGTTGAAGAGAATATTTTGAAGAAAACATCTTAATTTAATGAGGCCAAAGCCAGACGTATCTACACTATATATTGGCCAAATAGCTATCATTCCTCTGTGTGGATATGACCCTGGAATCGAGATCAAGGATCACACTGTGATATGATAAAACGTTGTTTTCACATCTAAAGAAGTAACACATCTCATAAATTGAATTGTACAGCCTTTGATATTAACTTCAAAATCAATTATGCTGGGATAAGGAAATGTCATTGAAAATGTATGAACAGCGACCGACAAAAGACACGGTTCAGCGTCGTGTCCATATGCGAGGGAACCCATTCTGTAATTAGGATTCCTGGACATAGACTCGACGTAAAGTCCGCACACTCCCATATTTGTGTAATTGACATTATTTATAGACAGCGAAAGCAGTTTTATGTCACTCTAAATGCCATACACGTCAGGCCTACATGTCTTCATAAAAAGTCTGTCTCGTAAAATGTCTTACTTAAAAGGGCAGGACATGCTGTGATCTCTCCAGTTGCTTTCTGTGAACAGTTAGCTTCATAAATGAGATTAGATCATATGTTCTGTGCTGCTTTATTTGTAAGGCTTCCACATTCCTTTGGTGGAATTATGGTAATATAAATGGAATGTTGAATCTACCTGTGTCATTTATATCAACTTCTTTTATGTTATATTACCAATCATTAATTTCCAGATGTTGAACCTCAGTTATTAAAGGTAAGTATTTATGTACTTCATTAGTTTCATACCACATTATACATTATACTTTTATAAAACAGATATAGCAAGAAATGGATGGTTTCAACTGTACAACAAGTCAGTCAATGTGGTTATCGCTACGAGAATACTGTGAAGTCCGGTGACATGTAAAAGGCCCCATGAACTTAAAGCATTCACGTTGTTCTGACAGACCATATGATAATTTGTGTGAATCTGTTGTTCGAGCCAAAGCCTGAAACCAGCGGCTCAGGTTTGCGAACGGTTTGGAACCTGCGCCACCAATGTCTTTCAACAATCAAGCACATTTTACCTTGAATGTGTTGATATTGCACTTGTCAGACAGCGTATTTATGATAATGTTCATACCTTAGCAGAACAGTTTACAATAGTTTCTAACCATTTAATTTTAGCTTATTTAAAAGAAGTCAAATTATATGACAAAATATAGAATTACATCTCAATAGTCAATCATTCTTATTTGTATCCTTGTAATATAAAAAAGTATTTCTCGCCGCGAATAGCTGCAAAATTGCTGATGCGGCGTTTTCACATTTTTCACTCACTCACACACTCACTCAAATGTATTTCTTTTGTGAAAGTATTAAACCAAGGTATGTACATGCCATGGTGAGAATAACAAAAAGTAAGGGCAGATTTCATCATGTTAATCAATGCAAATATTTTCAAGCATGACCAATAAAATAATATTCGCATTTTCATATTCTGCCAAGCATTGTTACATATTAATACCACATAAAAATGTGTCCTACTTGTTACACCCAGACAATAGCATAGGCGTGCTGGACAGAGATATTTAGATATGTTTCGTGTATGTTTTCATTGCGATACTATATTCAAAGACATTTAATATTGTGCTGTTATAAAGAAATGTTCTACTTCATAAATTATGACGTACAAAGCGAAGTATTTCATTAATGGGTTGTATATGATCAGTAACTGTGTTTGACGGGGGGTTATGTAGCGTAAAATAGTGTCCCCCCTATAGGGTACGTGAGACCAATTCATTCAATGCATGTTCGTATCTACCTGTGTTTTAACTGCCCAATATATGTTTAATTTTAAGTTGTTGATAAACTTGGTACAGTCACCAGTATCTAAGGAAAAGGTATAAATCCTGCTAGGGAACCATGAAGGAAGCAGATGTACCATCAGTTCCCATGGCCCCTAGCATGGTGACCTGACCTTTCTTGCTGGTAATCTATAGCCCCATTCTTACTTTTGTATGGAAAGCTACTAATCAGATAGTTTATCCTTCTACAACTAGTTTAAAAACATTCTGTGATATAATACTAGTTATTATAACGTCCTTCGATGGTGGTTCTTGAAGTATAACAATAATATAACTTACTCCAGTAACAATATGGCTAAAACTATATCCAACGTGACTTTAAACAGTTACTCACTCACATTCAAGGACAGAGACAACACACTATCTATTAAGTCGTCTTTTACGGCAAGCGCCGGTTGCTAAGGATCCTTTTCTAACCAGAAATGACCACGGGGTTACGGTGTGGTTCAGACTACACCATAGTCAGAAACGGCGTTGAATACAGTATGTGAACCCTGACCAACGGATCATGACAGGGGTGCAGGTACACATGTAAATACGTATACGACGCACCTTACGTTGCTCTCAAGCTGAGGTAGCTAGGGACCTTATCTAACCCGGAATGGCCACGGGGTCTTATTCTGAGCCACAACCACAAATGGCGTGGCATCTGATATTTCAACCCCTGACCTACGGGTTATGACGGGGCTGCAGGTACGTATCTAACTTCGACTCTCTTTAACATAACTGTATGTTGGCTGATTAGGGTCATCGTCATATCTCCCTGAGATATCCATGCGATATCGACAAAAGCAACAATATGACAGGATATTGCGATATGGCGGCCCGAATTAGCGGCGTTGCGATACAGCAAAACAGCGAAATAGCCATACACCACATAAATACATTACTCAAAATGTAGTATAGCTCTAGACAGATAGACGTTACTGAATATAATTACTCAACGACATGCAAGTAAAACCTATCATTGTTACTCTAAACACATAAAAATGCGAGAGGTATCACAACTGCACATACCTCATCTGGATACGCGTTTGTCGTACTCGTACATATGCATCTTAGATCACAATTGTGATAACATGTACATAATTAAGGGAAATGTTCCTTGGTTTGACAAGATGAGTAAAATCTATGTTAAGTGTTAAAGGATGATGTTGAATGTCATATTGAAATGCTGGTGTGTTATTTTCACATGTTAAAGTTCGTGGTACGTGCTGTGAAATTCAGTGAGCATTGTTTTCGATTTCTGTGTTAAATCCACCATGGTCATCCATATATATGGAAAGATTACATCATTCTGTATATTCTGACACTGACAGTCATTTCCAATCACTTCTTTACAAATAATATATTGTGAACTTTGCACAACATTTTCAATCACTGCAAAGAAGTGCCACTAAAGTCGAGAAAACCAGGAAGCTAACAGGATAAGCTTCTTTAAGGTCCAAGAATTTCAGGCACAGCTAAAACCAATTAAAGCTTTCTGCAGAAAGTGTCATTCAGGATATCTATCAAAACGGTGTTGACATGTAAACACAGAATGAAAATGGGTTTGTTTTCATGAAAGACGCAGGGACCCAGGAATATAGCACGACAAAAATAGATACCTTGAACATGGAAAATCTGAAATGGGTCTATCTTTTCACATCCCATAACACTCACCATGAAATGTGCTTAAATGATCTGTTTCAATCTAAGTGAATTCAAATGGATTAAAGTGCGAGTTGGATGTGGGTGTATGATTGTAAGTTGGCGAGAGTACAACTCACTATGCAAACCGGATTCATATAGCTCCAACAAAATCCCATGCTGGGATACAGTAGCAGACCCGCAGCTCCAGATAGACAACAACGTTTGTCATGTTAGATTAAATGTTTCATATGGTGTGCATTTATGCATGCATGTTTACATTCGCAGATACACGATGAAGTTTTTAGACACACATAAAGCACAAATACGGTTGTCATATCACTCAAAAATACCTCAAATGCACAATCATGACGACTCAAATGAGACACGAATACGGTCCATATGACACCCATACAATCCAAATGACACAAACACATAAATAAAAGTTATTATAACCAAACATAATGTATTGTAGTTGCATTTGTAACTCTCCCAAAGTGTAGTATCTGAGGGGCCAAAGTCAGCCTCGGTAACCTTTATGACTTCGCGTTATCGACCCGTGAATGTTTATAATATCAAGCATGTGTTTCATATTTCTTGCCTTTCCTTCGATTATTGACCTGACTGTCTTTATAGAGCTGCAATATCTTTGAATGTAGTGTTCAACAAGAAACATTCCTAAACCTCTCATAACTATGTTCCGCGCCTATACCCGGTGACCGAAGGTCGCGGGTTCGATCCCCGGCCGCGTCATACCAAAAGACGTTAAATATGGTACTTGTTGGTCCCTGTCTGGCGCTCGGAATTAATGGGTACAATAAGGACTGGTCGGCTCGGAGTCAGTAGAATGTGTCTGAGTGGGGTATTAATGCTTCACTGCGGCATGGTATCTCAGTGGGCTAGCACTATAAAACCAGCTTCAGTCTGGGCTAGTACAAGCAGCCGCACATACACATACACACGCATGCACGTCGTCATATGAGCGACATATTCTCAAGCACGACGTTAAACCCATTTTCACCTCACCTCACCCGGTGACCGCCTTCCTTCATCTAACGTAGTCATGTGCAATCGGTAACTTGCCATCTTACAATTCAAAATACCACTTCCACATCTGACTACTGATTACCATAATCATACTAATGATACATCCACATATGTGCATGCATCGATCAATATAGTTAGCCAGCTGGATGAAGGGAGTATTTTTATGTGCCAAATCAATTGAAAAAGAAGAATATATTCAAACAAAGAATCGATTTTCTATCTAAGGCGAAAGTTAATATCACAAAAATTATATATAATGAAGAATCATGCATTCATTTTTTTTTGCATACACACGCTAAAGCCACATTAAGATACCAATTCAACACATTTACATCACAACATGGCACCTCCATGGCCAAATACGTCAGTGACATATGACGACTTTTATCAACATCATTGGTCAATAACAAGTTTGATGGAAAGTAAACCATACAGACATAATCTCAGCCACATCCCGTGCATACAGAACCTTCATTAACCACTGTTTAGAACTCGAAAAGATTCATAGGCGAACAAAGAGATAAATGTATGCTTTCCCAAACGGCCTCAATCACCATGTCACCAAAACCAATGAGTTATAAGGCATGTATAGTCAAAGTCAAATCTGTGGTGTCGTCCCATATATGGAAAAAGGTATCACAACACCCCATAGATAGATATTCTTTATTTCCTCCAACTGAATGAAGATTACAATGTGTGGTAATACTATATTTTACATGAAATTATTAAGATAGATTATTGATAGTCACAAATGTTCATATACATACAAGTGTTTTAGCAAGTATCGCCATTTCCTTATAAAATGGCTTACATTAATTATTACTTTTGCCCATACATCTCTTTCTAGTTCCATTATGCACGCTATTGGACATCCACCAAGTAAAAATGCAAGAATAACATCATCATCTTGATCCCAGATCTTAACAAAAGTTTCTACATCCAGAATATCACATATGGAGTTAAAAAGTTCATTTCTGTCATTCATATTTATCGTACATGACATAAACACGTGCTTTACAATATCACTGGCGACAGTTTTACATAAACATTCTCTTGAAACAATTTCAGCTGATCCATAGAATACAAGTCTTGCAATATCAGTTAACTGGTCGTTCTTCTCAGCAGCTAGCATCCAGAGATAGTGTTCATTACTGGATCATATATTGATATATCTTGACAGACTAAGTCTTATATTAAGATGAACATAAAATAGATTTTCTCGATGAGATTGAGTAGCATCATTTACGGCATTGGACCAGCATTTCTTACTGATGAATTGACCATTATTGACATGGTAAGCTAGTATATCGTTTAGGTTATACTTATGTACAAGTTGCAGCATATTGTATATCGGGGATTTTCTACTATATACATTGCATGTAGAGCTATCTGTACACATATATTGACCAAGGCGAACTAGAAACATTACTTTAAAAACACAGTTATACTTTGCATTACATAACTTTCCTAATAGGTAGAGGGCTCTTTTATCTATGTAATACTGTAGTGGCATGATACCGATACAATCCAATACAACAATACTTGGAGTGCGCTTGTGTAGTCCTTGAACTTTTTTACAAAATTGTCGTTGTACAACTTCAAGCATTTCATACTTTTTAAGAGGCAGTTTACCCCATACGTTATATCCATAGAGGCCACATGATAAGATTACCCTCTCCCAGATACGTGCTGCAGATATCGGGTTAAGACCTCCAAAATACAATCCATTATAATGATTAGTGTTCATGAGTACTCGTAGCTTTTCACATGCAGTTTTTGTACGTTCAAGTGATGATTTATCTGTACTGAGATGTTCACCTGCATATTTAATAGATTTCCTTTGTGGAACATGCATATCACCAATTAATACATTACTGATGTTAGCGTTATTGTTTGAGCATTCAAAGTGTAGAACCGCACTCTTGCTTACATTATATTTTAGCTGCCACTTATGAGCATAGTTTTTAGCGACATCGAGAAGATTTTGCAGGCCTTTGGTAGAGGAACTCATCAGAGTAGTGTCATCAGCAAGAAGTATCCCAGGGCATTTACCCCATGGCAAAATTAAGCCAGAATCTGAATTCCCAAGTTCATATAGGAGGTCATTGATAAATAATGTGAATAGCCAGGCGGACATTACTCTACCTTGGCCTACTCCTTGATTGACGGGGAATGTATCCGATTTAAACCCTTCAAAGCATACAAATGATCTCATGGAGCTATAGGAGAGCCTTAATATTCTCCATAGTTTACCCGTTATTCCAATATCATACAGTTTAATAAATAAGCCGTCAAGCCACACCCGATCAAATGCCTTTTCATTATCTAAGAATGCACAGTATACAGGCGACATCCTTTCATTGTAATATGCAATGTTTTCTTTTAACGTCAGTACGGCGGTTTCAGCACCATAGTGACGCCTAAATCCAAATTGCAGAGGATGGGGAAATTCTATCTTAGTATCTATCCAAGACTCTATTCTGTTAAAGGTCACATGCAACCCAAAAATCAAACATAATTAAAACACAATTATCACTTATTCATGACATATAATATGCATTGGTGGTTATGAAAAAACATATAAACAAAATTATAAGCGTACAATTGCAAATCAAAAGTGCAATATTTTGTATTTGGGTTTACTTCCAAAGAAACGAAGCAGCCGGGATACCGAACCCAGTCAGAGCGGGTGGGTGTGCACTCAAGTGTAACGGCTGGTTCATTTGCAGATGCCGCCTTCACGGCTCATTGTGTATGTATATATAGAGATGTTGGGTTTTGAAAATACATGCTCATTTTTTGTGTATAACATTTTGCAATCAACAGACATCATAACATGTCATGTGTTCAAGTATCACACCTGCCTGTCTGTGTAATTACATAATGTGACAGAGACCGAACTCGGGCCATAAATCAATGCGTTTTGTTTATGGTGTATAGCCTGGTTGGTGTTAAGTTCAAATTGCATGTGGTCAATGATCGCAGTTGTGTATTGAATATTGTCATTAGCAGACAGGCAGGCATCATTGTGTATGTACATATAGAGATGTTGGGTTTTGAAAATACATGCTCATTTTTTGTGTATAACATTTTGCAATCAACAGACATCATAACATGTCATGTGTTCAAGTATCACACCTGCCTGTCTGTGTAATTACATAATGTGACAGAGACCGAACTCGGGCCATAAATCAATGCGTTTTGTTTATGGTGTATAGCCTGGTTGGTGTTAAGTTCAAATTGCATGTGGTCAGTGATCGCAGTTGTGTATTGAATATTGTCATTAGCAGACAGGCAGGCAGACACACAGGTGTCAATAAAACAAGACATTGAGTTTTGTCTGTGACAAAGACATATCTGTATTACAGTTAGAAATTCTGTCAACGCTAAATAATGACATTGCTTCTAAGTATCGAACTGAGAAAGTGACTCGGTAAGAAGAACGTGTGGTGAAATACACAAATGAAATTATATAAACAGTTTATTTACTGTCATAACATATAAAAAGCTCGCGCCTGTGAGATATCAACAAAACATTAGGAAAATAGCTCACACCAAAGCCTTCACTGAGTATTCACCAGACAGCCCGCTTCCAAGTTGCGCGAACCTATTTCACTGCGCACGTGCTATGAGCGCAGCCCAGCTGTTGAAACCAGTTTTCCCCCGAAAAGTCGGGGGAAAATTAGTGAATCGTTTGAACTCCGATTTCGCGCGGTTTTTTTCATCGCGTTATTTTTCAACTTTATAAGTTGAATTTGCATTTTTGATGATTTGTTTCGGTAAGTCCATACCGAAAGGTATCAGAATCTGCAAAGTTGTGTTTTACGTTGCATGTGACCTTTAAGGAGAAGTCTTTCAAAGAGTTGACTTAATACAGAAGTCATGGTTATTCCTCTATAATTGGCAGGGTCATGTTTTGGTTTACCGTTGCCCTTGTGTATTGGAAGAATTTGACCTATAGAAAATGATTTAGGAATGTATTCAAACGTAATAATGGCATTGAAAAGTAAGGCAATATGATGCAGCAGCGATCTACCAGCCTTCTTTATGTGCTCATTCACTATACCGTCAGGACCAGGCGACTTTCGTACTTTAAGTCGTTTTACTGTACAATGAATTTCATCTTCAGTGAATGGACAGTGCAATGGCGAACCGATGTCGTTATGCATGTCATCGCTTGTTTCAATATTAGCAATTTGCTCTTTCACATTCTGAGCATGTACATAGTCACATTTTACATCAGGGGAAGGAGTAGCTAGTGAATGGAAATAAAGTCCAAACAGATTGCAAATATCCTTTCCCTCGTAGCAAGTTTGAGAATCATAGGTCAGTTTTTCAATATTACCTTTGCAGCGTTTGTAACGTTTTGTAGTTTTGTAAAATTCTTTAACATCTACTTCTGCTGCTTCGTAGATTTCATCAAATCTATTTTTAGCTAACTGGTGTTTAGCATGGTGATGTTTCTTACGAAATAGCCGTTTACTTTCTTTATATTTTGCATAGGCAGCATCGTTTTTATCTCTAACTTTACCATTTGTAACCCACTGACGGCGACAATTTCGCATTTCTTTATGCAGATTATTAAGACCATCTTTCTTCCAGTAAGGTTTAAGAAATGGCCTAAAGCGTGTGGATGGAATACTTCCGGCAGCAGAAGCATGTAAGGAGCCTGTGATATAATCACAATAGTATTCGATGTAGTCTACATTGTTATCAAAGTGAGAACTGTTAATTTCAGTTCCACGAAAGTAGTTTTCTGTTTCATATCGATATAACATTAGGTCAGTTTCACTTGCTTTAGTCCAGTTTAAGTTCTCTCCATGATAGTAGCCAACATGTACAGGAAGAAGTATACAGACAAGTATCGGTAGGTGATCTGAGATGTTATATGGGATGCCAGTGTCAATGACATATCCAGTTACACTGCTTAGTGAATCAATGTCTACAAAGACATAGTCAATTAATGATTTTACTTTGTTACATTTACTATGGAAAGTGTACCTTGACTCGTCAAGTGGAACCACAGAATAAAGGTGACGTTCGCTAAGCAGTCGTAAGAGGCACCTAGCCCTGGGTTTCATATTAATACCATGACTGATATCAATATTAAAGTCTCCTAGGAGGTATATTGGGTATTCTTGAGAGAGAATATCATAAAGTTCCATAACATAGTACAGTTCTTCATAGTACACACTGTCAAGGACATTTGTCGATGGCAGTCTAGTCCCAAGTATATACACATTGCTGATACAGATGTGCAGTTTGATACACAGTACGTGGCGGCTGTGGTGGGTGTCAATAAGAGTAGCTTTACACCAGTCACCTTTCCGTACAAACATGGCTGCTACACCTCCATAACCTCGTTGGTGCTGGTTAGAGTCACAACTGGTTTTAGAATACACATTAAATTTGTCATGTAGCGTCTCCAGAGACTGTGAATTTTCCATGTCTAACCAGTGTTCTGTAACAAGCACGACGTCACATATGTCGAGTTTATTGCACAGCTCAGACGTTCCATGTTTGATACCACGAATGTTCCATGTCGCTAGGTTAACGAGGGTCATCAGTGTACATCCACAGATGGTCAGACTTGCAAGATAAGGCATCATGGTTAATACTCACTCTCGCCTTGTTTATCATTAGAGTACCATGTATTCCGGGGAACCCATTCTCTGCAGTTCACGTTCTCTGGCCAGCATGTGTTGTCGTCCAATATTATCTTGGCACACGGTACAGGGACTGCAATACGGATGGTATAGGTCGGGTTAGAGCCTTCCCAATGTCGCAGGAGAATTATATTCGTAATGGTCACATCCCGTTCTTTTGCGTAGTCAACGATAGCATCTTTCACTATGTCAAAAGATTCGTCTGCTCTCACATATGACATGACGAGTCTCCTGTTCTTGTATTTCTTGCCACACCTGTGAAGGATCGTCTCCACTGATTGTTAAACCTCACAGACCTTGATTGCTGATGTACCTTAGATTGATTAGATGTATTGTCTTGGGTTAAGGTTGGCTTGTATCTCGTGCTGGACGAGTCTTCCGTGTCTGGCACGTGTTCGTGGGGTGGACTATCATCAAGAAGAAGTAAGCTGTCTTCTGAGCTTGGTGTTGATGGATATCGTCGCAGACTGGGACTCTGCTGTTTTGTACTGCACGGTGTGTTACATCATGGCTTGGAGTTGATTGGCCTTCAGCAATGACTGGCCTTGATGTGGTTTTACCATAGCTTGGGTTGTTAACTGCCTCTGAATAGAGCAGCTTATTTCTGGTATTCATACAGTCAATTTTGCCATCAATTGCACAAGTTGTTTTATTTATCCCATTTATTGCTGTATTTAAAGTGTCTTTCATGTCCTTAATGTCAATATCTTTCCTTTCGATTTCACTCTTTAATGTAGTGATTTCGGATTTCAATTTGTCTACATTGCCTTTGAGCTTCTGGATTTCACTGTGGTATATTTTGATTTCATCATTCTTGTGTTCAAGGACCCCTATCATATCCCGCATGTCGCTTTCATACTTAGACTTGAAATTTTGCAGGTTCTCATTTAAATCCATGAAGTATTCACGCATATCTCCATGAAAACACATCAGTTTAGTGAACATACGAGCTAACGTGTCCTTATTCTTCAAGTTATTGTCTGAGCTCTCTATATCAGTATAATCATCGGATCGAGTTTTCTGTTTACTCATGACTTCACTCTGTATCACATGAGCTGGCACAGATCCACGTATGTATCTATACAGCAGGTACACATCAGAAGCGTACTTTTCTGGAACAGTTTTCAGTTGTCCCGATCGCTTTACTCGTTTGATAAGCATCCCTTCCGGAAAATCTGTACATTTGTCTTTCGCAACATTGTACATTGATAGTCTGATATTATTTAGGATGCCCTCATCATTATTGTACGCAACACATAGCTTTTGTTGACATGTTTGTCTGTCGTACTCACCAAGTAGTTCATCAAGTTCTCGCAGAATGACATGGTCGGGTGAGTCAGAGATGTGTCAGTTCGCCATGTTGTTCCTTCAGATCTTTCTACAGGACAGCACATCCACATTTATCCAAGAATTCGCAATTATTGTCATTCAGATTCACACCAGTGCTGTAGTATGTATCGCACTTTGTTTAGGTGTCATCGCTCTTGGCTTTAAGTGGTTACATAACCAATTGATATAGGAGCTCCAGAAAACACGTCCGACCAGCTCGGCGTCCAGTACTGCATACAGAAATAATCTCAGCCACATCCCGTGCATACAGAACCTTCATTAACCACTGTTAAGAACTCGAAAAGATTCATAGGCGAACAGAGAGATAAATGTATGTTTTCCCAAATGGCCTCAATCACCATGTAACCAAAACCAATGAGTTATAAGGCATGTATAGTCAAAGTCAAATCTGTGTTGTCGTCCCATATATGGAAAAAGGTATCACAACACCCCATATGTTTTATAATAGCAGTATGTTACCGTTAACCATAGCAAAGGAACTTATCCAAAACCTCGGTTTAATTTACTATATGGATAAATTGATCCAATAGGCAAATCTGAATGAAAAACAACGACAACGTAGGTTATCTACAGAAGCAAACACATGAAGTTTATTATCCGAGGTCAAATCGCCATTCGTCACCTGGATTACATTCATATCGTCCATCTGTTCACCTATTACACATATGCAGGGACACCCCGTTAAGTCCGGGATACCCGAATAAAGGTGGGATAAGGAGTATCAAAAGCGTATGGACAGGGTTAGAGCGTTAGCAGGTCTACACATGTTCAGGCTCTTTACGTTTCAGGTCCACGTAACAAGATCCACAGAACATATGATACAAGTCGATATTGGACATTTGGACATCTATGTGGTCACTTTCTTTCAAGAATTGCATGACTCTCTTTGAAATTTTTGTTAATCTGTTCCTTGGAAATAGATGAGGTCTCAATTTCTTTCTCAGTCAATAAGCTCTTTGCAACTGAAAATAAACATGATGCAAAATGTATCAACCAACACGAAAATCAATATAAAGTCCCTTGTACAATTTCTGCTACGATTTACGACAGAATACTTTGACATCATATGCTTGGACAGAGTAACGTCTGTTCTGTTGTGTTCAGATATCGACGTACTTGACTTTGAAAGTCCTCTTCGAGTGTAGTGAGGTTGCCTTTTGGTTTTAGCGTCAGGTCGACTTTAGATACCTCACAATTCTATTGTTTTTGCTGTAAAAAGGCCCCAAAACTTCACTCACTTGCTCACTCACGATGGTGAACTTTTAAGACTATCTTGGATGCCAAATTCGAGCTGGAGATCATCTTGTTCAAGATCTGCAGACACTGAGTGCACTCCATAAAGAATGGCAAAGGATTCCGATACTGAGAATTAAACGATTGATTGCAAGTATGAGGAGGAATGTGGCAGATGTTATCCGTACGATGGGAGGTTACACTAGGTACAGGTGTGTTCGCCACTGATAGTTCATACAATCACAACAATCATTATTTGAGAACCGTGTGACAATCGGATTGGTGCCGATCGTGAATAATAATAATGATAGTGCATATTTATAATGCACACATATCCACGTTCGTAAGTATGCTCTTGGCGCTACCACATTAATACCCCGGATAAACGAGGCTGCCTGTGAGGCACAGGAAAGTTAGTCACATGACTTATTCCACGGGTACCCATTTTTTGCTGGGTGAACAGAGGCAATTTTGAACAAACTCACTTGCCTAACGTGAGACCACTTGTATCACATGTGATTCGTTGTGTGCCAGGACTGAAGTCCTAGAAACTCTCAGTCAAGCTGCTAAACACGGTCACCAAAGGATTCTCCGCACCCAACGTTGCTTAACTTCAACTGATTTGTGACATGTGCTCTTTACAAAGGACCACACACCACCATCATGTAGAATCATGTCGACTATACTTCTGGCATTGCTAATATTCATGTTTTCGTGTATTCCTCTCAGATTACAAGTGAATTGTAACCAACTTTGTTATTAATCACAGTAAACTATGTTAGAGTTCCCATTTAATATGCGGAATTTCGGTTTTCAAAACAAATACACTGACTGACTGAGTTTGGTTTTACGCCGCTTTTAGCAATATTCCAGCAACATCACGGCGGGGGGACACCAGAAATGGGCTTCACACATTGTACCCATGTGGGGATTCGAACCCGGGTCTTCGGCGTGACAAGCCAACGCTTTAACCACTAGGCTACCCCACCGCCCCCCAAAACAAATACTACAACATGCAGTTACTTATCAGACATAAAAGTGGGTGTTGTTTGATTAATGCCCATGTGTATACACTCATATCAATGGTAGGATTTGTGAAGTCCATTCATGGTGCACACAGTCATGATTTCCATCTGTGTTTTAACAATTCCCATGAAACAGTATCCGTTTCTTTTTCTAAAACAAAACAAAAAGTACAGCATGGTTCTGCTGGCAGTGTGTCTCAGTCTTTCATTCACCATCAACGATTTGCTTTAATCTCCTTAAACCATTTTCAATTTTGTCTTTCCATCCATATTTAGCTTGTAAACGGGAAAGACAGCAGTGGCATTCATCTGAGATCACTCATTCAGCTGTTTACAGCGATACCTAAAACGTTACGGAAAATTGTCTTTAAAAAATTCAATCAACGTTTCGGCTTCATTTGTTTTCTTCACATTTTAAGATCGATTGCTTTATACATTGGAGATCAGTAACACGTTAGTGATTCACGAATTTAATCAAAACCTTATATTGCGTTCCATCGTACACACACGTCTTTACACGATATATTTAGTGTCACAGTATGGCTTGAATTTTCTCAGCTCGTAAAAGTAAGATATCATTAAAGAGACTGACAAGTAGACTGAATGGTACATGCAGAGAAACGAGAAAAGAAGTGATATGCTAACGATACATGTCCTATTTCATTCCTTCTGGCCAACATAGTGGTATTGATGCTTGACCACAGTGATCCCAATTGACTTTCGGAGGAGTTCAAGGAGGAATCAGGAGGAATTACATTCTCATGTATTTAGTTTTCAAGAACAAACACCTCACATATAATGTCGCCTTATCAGAATTACTTTCATTCACGAGATACCCTCCGTGCATGTAACAGCTTTTTTTTGTCATTGATTGTGAGATTTTGCCTTTTCCATTATCCTATCTGTTAACAGACAGTTCACTTAGTTCCATGGTGTAAAATGAACATCTTGTTCACGTACATATTAATGTACGATTCTTTAAAGATGATAGACCGAGTCTAATCCCGTTCTTAGTGACAACATGTGCTGAAATGATTGTCTGAATGAATACGTGATTCAGAATATAGCACTACGAGATTTAGAGTAATCTGATCAATGTCTCATATATGCAGCAATTACGTACGGGTAAGGTCTTCTGAGACATGACAGCTTACAGATTGGTGCATGTCTCAATGGAAACACTTTTGCGGTCTTCATAAAACATGTTTTATTCGTAACTTTAACTGTGGCAAATGGATTTCTCCTTCGGATTGATGGATAGTGTCACTATGTTAAGAAATAAGCCAAAATGGCATTTTATTCTAATAGACATCATACACCATATGCATGTTTGAACAATAAGGTTTCTGATCCATCTCATCTCAGCAATACCTGTTTAGACGTATGTTGATTGAGTCTGGTCGATATGAGGACATACCCGATAAAAAAGTGGGCGTCATTGAACCTACAAGTTAAAGTTTACTGTAAGTTTGTGCGAACATGTGTCTTCATTCTCCCACTGGATAATGACATTCCCACTGGTGTGACAAAACATTGCTTTTTCTCAAAATTCGTGAGGACTACGATCCATTATGACTAAAGTGGTCCGAAAGTGGAAACCAACCCCTTTAAAGCTTCTAAATTATATTTCTACCAGTTAAGTGTAACATGTAGCATCAAAGATATTGAAACATACAAGCATTGGAAAATTGAAGGTGCTAATGTGTAAATTAAACAGAATAGGTAGCTGGACTAGTTCGAGGGAGGGAACTGATGAGACATTCCTCCAAAATAGGGATGGCTAAAAAAGGTCGATAATCGGAAATATCGTCGATAGGAAAAAATACGATTTTGTTCGATGACACAATTTTCATATCGATAATATCATAGGTAAACCTTTGTGATAAAGTAAAGTTTTGATTTACTCACACAATACACAATGTTAGCTTTTTAATCATGCGCTGCTTCTAAATTATCTTCAGGATCCTGCTTTATTAGTACCCCATGCACAAACACGTCACCACTCACCAATGGTGTGAAATATATTCATTTCTGTCAGATATGTCTGGGCATTTTTACTCAAACTTATTTCTCCGATATCTATCTATAATCGATCGATATTTATTTAAAGGTTATCGATCTCTATGGTCTATATCGATAGCCTACTTCCTAATCATCAGTACCCCAGCCATGTCATTGCAGCCTGTCTGTCATAGTTTGAGTGAGACACAATCTGTTTGGCAAAAAGATTGCAACAACCAAAAGCCCATGTTAGCAGACAAGAATTGTCGCACAGGGACGATTCCTGCGTCATCATAAAACTCACTTCGAAGCACATAAAAGTAATATTTCACTCCCTCTGTTTTAGTGTCTATTTTATGCAAATACCATTGTCACAAATGTTGATATCATCCTGATCTTGTCAACTTGAACTCTATGACTTATTCTTCACTATTTCCTATTTTCATGTTCTCGTTATACCATATGTAATGTGTTAGGATACCCTTGTCATTTATACTATCCACGTCAAGGTTATATATGAATTTCAACTATGGCTTAATGACGTCTTGGTAGTATGCATTACTTATCATTGTAATCATTTCTAGTCTTAATGTCTTGCACATAATTTCGAATCCATTATAGGATCCACAAACAGATATGTTTAAGAATGAACACCACTGATATCGATTTTGATGACCGACGTACAATTGATGTTTTCTGTGCATGTATCAGTTTTCATATTTTGGGACATTGTATCCCTACAGCTGATGTTTCACGAATTATCTGACGTCTTCTTTGTACTTTACCGGATTTACCTCCACAAATGTATGAGAAAAAAGCGTTTACGCCTGATATCTCTTGGATCTGATAGAGATGAGAATAAATGATTACATTTGACGGAATTACTTATTTTAGAACGGTATTTCTTCCAAAGATTGTTAAGTTTTTTTAAGCCTAAGTGCACGTGAGTGTTTCAAATTTTCTAAATACACATTGTCAAAATTCAAGCTAGAATGAGATCAGTGCTGAATGTATTGCCAAGTAGTACAAACGGATATTCCCTCCAATCCAGGTTACATTTCTGTCACAGTTTAATATACTAATACCTTTTTATGCATGTCTCATTTTGGTTTAATTTTAAACGAAAAGACTAAGTATGAAAATTAAGCACCTGTAGTACAGTGTAAAGGCATCGCTCGGAAGGGTCTAGAGAAACAGTTGTGTCCTGCAAATTAACCCCTTAAATATTTTGACAAAGGGGATTCAACGACACCTGTACCATTACACATGAATATCATTGGAAGACGTTTAGTCCATTTCCTTATTCAAATTCCAAAACCAATTTAGTGTTTCGTCTATAAATCCCCAATCACATGTATCAAATGCCTTTTCAAAATCAACAGGTAATATTAAACCTGGTATCTTGTGTAGTCAATACGAACCCGACAGAAGATGACGCTTGTCGCATTGTGAGACTTAAATGTACCAGTGGTGTTTCGTGTTCCAGTTTTGGGTTTCTTGTATACACTTTGATGGACATTGACCAGCATTGTGGCCAGGCGTAGGTTAAGCGTTAAGTATAAACCATGGGGTCAGTCCCATATCGGTGTGGGATCATTTCTCGTTCACATCTTGAACTTACCTGTTCAATTAAGAAACCAATGATGAGATAACGAGAAACACTAGATATAATGCGTACATGAAATGTTATTTTCCATCTTCCCGTTACCCGTTATCTACAATGTACTGCCATTCCTCCAATAGTCACAATCCTCTTCCATAATCCCAAACTATCTACTCTACATTCACAACCCTTTTCCAGCAAATTATCAAGACAATTAACCAGTGCGCACCATCCAGTAAACCAGTGTTTAGAACTCCAATTTCAATATTCATCTGGTACCCACCACCCAGTGCTCCAGTGTTCAGTTCACCAAAATCTATATTCACCGGTAGATATCCATTAACCAATACCCACAGCCCATTGGCAACAATCTGGAACTCATTTTCAAATATTCACCTTCTTCCTTTCACCACCAACTATCTATCACATATACCTTACCCTATAAGTCTCATTATCAGTTGTTCACCATCCACTTTACACAATCAACTCACCATCCTCCTCCGAGCTTTTCATGTGCATCATTGCGCTAGTACCATTGCATTTAACGTACGTAAAGACGACATTTGGCGGAATATGCAAATACTTTCAAAGTTTTAAGAAAAACAATCGCACATTATCGATTTTAAAACTCCAAAGTTTTGTTGTGGAAACTATCAATCATCTGTACATGTTCGAGAACAATGGACGAGCTGAACGCTGAAACACCAAGTTACAATTACACAATCGATTATTTGTTTTAACTATAGCCTTACATGTGACTGGTAGTCTTTGACGTAAGCTATAGTTTTACATGGACATTTAACGCGTCCTTGATCTCTTGTTGTTCAATGGCGAATAGTATTTGTCCTGAGCTCTGAACATTACGGATTACACGATGATGCGGTTACAAGAGGATCCGGTTACATCATATATCACACATATAACATTTTGATTCCTGCAAAATAATTGGTTCCGGTAATGTTGATAAATAAATAACCATTACTTTGATGTAATACAAAAGTGCAGCTCGTATATATTCATTCATGTTCATTACATATAACTCTGCTATAGAAGGTCTGTCGGGAAAAACTTACTGTATGTAACATTGTTCTTGACGTCATGAAAAGTGTCTACGTTATATCTAAAGATATTCTTTCCCATAGTGGTGGGTCTTTTCTCCCAGTAACTCCATGTTTCTTCAGTTTTCGCAATCAAAGTTGTCTTTACCACATCTCATGGCCGGATACTCCTGCAAATAAAGAACACGCTTTTAAACCTTCATTCAATGTAAATACTACTAATTTACATTTATGTAGAGAAAGGTTAGAAGGAATGATTTAATTGAAACTCCATTATTAACATGTAATTGACAAACGTGTGTCAAAACAATGATGCAAATAATAGTTACTCTTGTGAATTGCTGTATGTTAACCCAGGATACCTACAAGGCCACTGAAATTACATCGAACCGAGCTATACGGTGTTTACAAAGAAAGGATTGTAACTAGCTGAGTTCAATAAAAAACATGATGACCATGAGAAACCGAAAGGGATGATCAGAACTTTTGACAAATAAGCTAAATGAGCTCTTCTGTTTTTCAAACATCTCCGAGTTTACTTTCAATCTAATTTCCCTTGGTTTGGGGATCTTTTGCTTTGTTTTCTTCTTTTGCCTCTATCTAACCCATTACACAATCGATTGCAAAGTTATTCAGGAGGGAGTTTGATGTGTTTGACCTGAACGTCATCTCGAAAAAGCACACAGTAATCACAAATAATTCAAAATGACAGAACTTTTCCAACAACTCATTCCCGAGGGCGACATGACCTCAACAAGATTCCTTTGGATGTAAGAACATATGATAAGCGACATATGACTGACCCTCGTTAGTGATTTGCTTATTATATCAATTCAAGTCATTTGAAAGGTTCGTTTAATTACGATGATTGTTACAGAGAAGGGAACAAAGGGTTGTTACTTAACACACAAACCATTAAATAGGCTGTGTTCCACAAAGTAAACCAGAAGCTCTGCAATATTTAAACATATTTCCAGGACAGACGTTGTGCTACCATTGATTAATAGGACTTTCTTGGATGACTTGAGATGTTCTTAGATATTTGTTTGATTAAGACATACATTGTTGCCTGAAAGGAAAAGTAAGACAAACTGTTTAGAACATCCAACATGTTACTTTCAGAAGATATAGCATGTAAGGAAAAGGATTGCGTTTCTTGTGAAACCTGGAACAAACTATCCTTCTTCAGTATTTTCTGCAGATTATTTTCTTCGAAATAGTTCATGAAAGAATGCTGCTGTTAGTAATCTTCTAACACACTGAAATGGTCCCTCTTTCGATTGCAGAATATACCACAATAGCGATTTGTCACAAGCCTTGTTTCCAAGTTGATTAATTCATTCAAAATTATAGTGTCGTGTCCAAAGAATAAGCTAAATCGGTGGATACTGTCAAACTTGGGAGATATGGTGTCCAGCCGGCGCAAAAAAATGGAATTTAGTGGAGATCCTGTAATTGCATTCTGAATGCATAATAGAACGATACCTTTCTTGCACAAGCATACAGATGGGGTTTTTTCAGATAATACTGAGTACAGATGGAGTTAGCTGGAGTTTTTAATATTTCTGTGATGATGTCTTGTTAGTGGAGCAGTAGCATGTTATGTTAGTGAGGTCTCATTTATGTGGTGTCACGTTAGTCAGAAGGTGCCATGTTGGAGTGGTCACGTTAGTGTTGAAATAAAATGTTGATGACGACAGACCATGGTTCGAAGTTCAGCTGATACATTGGTTCACAATCATCATTCATATACAACAATAGAGCATTCCATGGCGTGTTAGGTAAGTGTTTTGTTCGTAACAATAGAAGCGACAAAGCCCGTTCCACATTCATAAGAAATCTCTACCAAAAGCATAGTCGATTGTACAGTATTGACTATATCATGAGCAGATATTTGTTCCAGCAGTATTACAGTTGTATGATGTTGTTTGTACATAAATCGGGTCTGAACCAGACAATCCAGTGATTGTCATCATGCGATACGATGACAGATGATATGTAACAACAAACGTAATAACCTTAATGCTTAATAGTTATCAGCATATTGTTTCTTGATACCGATCATGTTTCCCGATGCTGTATTTCAGCAGGTAAAAGCATCAGTGGTCAAGGCGAGACTGGTTCACTGGCCGACTCTTACCAACTACAACGCCAACCATAAGGCCATACTGGTCAGATATGTATCAAATTAGGTCCTAACATGATTTAAACTGCGGAATTAATTGATCACCAAATGGTTCATAGTCGCAAAAGCAGAATGTCGTATAGCTGAGAGTGAATCTAATGCTGCCCAACCCCCTTGGTGCACGTGGAATATTTTTCTTGCCCTTCCAGCGTATTCCAGTGTGCTCCAAGTTTCAAAGTTCAACAACCCTGTGTCGAATCGACATCTGTGTGGGTCTGTGAATGGTTGGCTGAGAAAGGGGTTACAGTGAGTATCGTGACAAAGACAAAGATGCAGGCCATAGAACATGAAGATTCTTAAATGTGACACACACCTCCTTTGATAGATCCTGATAGAACCCATGCTGCACATGCCCTTGTCAATCACCATCCATCATTCGAGCAAATTTCTTTTTGGCGACATTATTCAAACACCACAGAAATCATTATAATGCATATACCATGCAGAAACATTGTGGAAACTAATACTGCACGCAAACCTTCAGTGTTATGTTTAGATGTTAGAGGACTGTCAAGCAACATATTTCATATAAGTGCAACTACAATGATACCAAGTTTTGGAAGAAAGATCGCTGCAAGTGCTCCAAGGCAAAATTAAAGTTTAATTCTGGATGCCAATATACTATCTTTACCTTAAATAGACATCATGTATTCTGTGTCGGTATCTGTGCACAGACAGGTTGACATGAGATTACTGACAAGTAACACCATCTGGTCAAATACCAACGGATTCGTGGGTTCTTTAAAGCCCGTTCCTCATGGGTTCTTTAAAGTGCACAGGGTTGAGTCACAGGGAAAGAGTCTGCACACAAAGTTGACTCCAAGGTTTTTACACCCGGTCACAGGTGGGCTCGATCCCGACACCTCAACACCTTCAGCTGTTGCATTGAATACAGTAACACATTTTGTATTCTGTGCAAGGAGATGTTGACAGGTTGATTCGTATAGAATAAGGAATTTCACTTACACATGTATTTCACATCCATGGTGTATTCAATCACGGTAGTGTATGGAATTATCTGCGGTAATGCGGTAATTGAACATGTCCGAGTAAAGACAAGACATTTTAGTGGATGGCAAAGTTTTAATTCGATTATGACATGACGGTTTGGTATAGATCCTTATCACGGTGTCAAGCGAGAATGAAGCAGTACAGCAGAGTACATAGGAACATATCGCAAATTATGAAGCATGTGGATCTAATAGTAGTCATCTTTCCAGGCAAAGTAGATAGAAGTGATGCAGGTAGGGGCTAGTGGCATGATGCATAAGCAAGAATATCATAATAAGAATAACTTGATGAGACTGTATGAAACATTGGGTCAAGGACATCAAGCTGTTGTTTAAATGTCTCAATTTTCAGTAAAAATGTATGTCTCATCCATATATAATCACGCTGCTGGTTTTTATCATTAAAAATATATGGATTTCCATTGAATTAGAGAACCTGAGACTTTAACAGCAATTTTGTGATATTTCAGATTTGGTTGTTATTCTTTGAATGGGCATTTCCAAATGAGGCTTAATATAAAGTACGCATTTTGAGCGTGTGATCTTAAATGTCATACGGGACATTAACAGGAGTTCACGACCAATAGCTCCTTCAGTCCGTCTCTAAATAAACTGTTTTTTACTGAATGTCGAATTATCATTACTTTTCACAATTATGTTAATGTCTTTTTCTATCACAGATCGTGATTCATAGTAGTTAAATCTATTGCATGTCTCCGCACAACGGTTGTGGTTCTACAGTAACAGTTTCGACTGAGAGAAGACTAATGGGTGGCATTGCCCAATTATGTAACTAAAAAATGTCATCCAGTAGTTACAGAACAAACATATGGTTGTCAAAAAAGGGACACATGCTAACAATGCCTTTAATCAAAGATACTAAAAATTATATGCAATGGATTCCTTTTGATGTTGGTCTCTGAAATGCAACGCCATCCGAATAAGCAAAAATAACTGCCTATTTGTTTCCTCTTTTACTCTGAAAGTGAAGGCATAGAAAGATATTCCATCTGAAGAAACTACAGTACCAGCCCTATATCAGTTCAGAATGTACAGTTATGGACGTAATATGTAACACTCAAGATGCACGTCACATTAAGTTTCCGTATATAGTTCAGCCATCCTAGTTTTAGTATGATACAGGTATGTAGTGTCACTCGTACTTTTCCTGTGCTATTCGGCTGCGATAAGAACGTCCAGGTTTCCAACCTATGCTCTTTTTTTAGTATTTATCGTAAAATATTTGTATGGTGCACATTATGTTGGTAAATGGTAAAACCAGGGTTAACAAGGTTTCAGCTTGGAAAGGAGCGTAGTAACCATTAGAGCGCATTTTGATATCAAATATATCACCTCAGGTATAGTTAATAGCAGAAGGACACGCCTCCATGAGGATCGCTTCTCCGTTGAAACCAAAGTATTTTGAACTGGTGATGCATAGATATCGTACAGATTATACCTGCTGGTGTACCAAAAATGTATTTATCAGTACATCTTCGTCATATGGACTCCGCCGATAACTGGACATACTATCATATAACAAGTTAATCTATACGACCTGAACAAGATTTAAAGGATTTCCTGTCGTGGTTGGCCAGACAGAGCTGTATTATATCATGATTTGTCAGTCTGGATAGGTTCCGACACACGAGAAGGCTCCGGGACTAGAGAATGTGTCGACGTTATCTGTATTACTTGAGACTAGTTTCTTTCATCGAGTCCTTACATTGGGTAAACGTCCCTACTCCGTATGCAAGTTATATCTCACTATGCAGATAGCCGAGTCGTTGGCATCGTATAAGATGTTGTTAGCCGATTAGGTAGGTGGAATGATGGTGGAAAGGCTCAAGGGCGGATTAATTATGTAAGAGGTATGAATAGAGATTGATAGCCCATGAATAATTAGATTACATACAATGAGTATTTTCCACACTTGCATAAGGAAATCCGTCTTTGACTGTAACCGGATATTGAATTATGCATAAAGAGGGATATTCCTCAAGGAAATATCATTATAATGGACTTCCTGTCGTAATGAGAACATATGCAAAATTAATTGTAACAAGATGTAAATGGCTATGTTTTGCGATTATAAAACATAAAAGTGGGATTTGGCTGACTGGGGTTAGTGTTTTGATAACGTTAGTCCAGATGAGCCATAGTTCGTTTCAACAAAATGCTCAATTAGTGAGATTAGTGAAATTTGTATTAAAGGGAGATACATGTACATTGATATGGTATTATTTTATGGGGTTTTTTTTAAAAATATATATATTTTTAGGATTTGAGGAAATGCCCAATTGGTGACATTAGTGACATTTGTATTAACGTGAGATACATTGATATGGTATTATTTGAATTCTCTTGGAGGATTTCAGGAAATGCTCAATTAGTGTTATTTGTGAAATGATTTTACCTAGTCCAAGATTATTTATGCAAATATATTTATTATTCCGAGCACACACATTTAGGCCTCTGGTTTCAAAAAGACGCAAATTAGACTGCAGAGATAAATTATGTACTTAATAAAGTTTCACCAATGATAATTGTTTAAGGAGTTACAAATTACCAAGAAAAACACTATTCGATATGTATAAAGCCTTTATTCTGCCATTATTTGATTATTGTAGTTGCATATGCGATAATAATAACTATGTTTAAACCGACTTTTCATATTACAAACAAACGCACACATACTTGCATACTTCTTAAATCGTGTGGCAATGTAGATATAGACTACAGCCCTCAAACAAAGGCTCAAGCTTCAGTGGCTAATGCTAATTACCTGGCTCACATCTCTCACCTAGCCATAGTGCAATGTTGTCTTAACAAGACCTTTTCCGTTAGACTCTGGCTAAGTGAGAGTGAACCCCATTGAGACACTCGCCATTTGATGTAAGATAAAAATAAGAGCAGCAGGACGCACGGTCGATATGATACTAAAAAGTTATTTCCACATTTAAAGAAGTAACACATCTCATAAGGTGAATTGTACAGCCTTTGGGACTTCCAAATCATGATGCGCATGAGGAAATGTCATTGAAAATGTATCAACTGAAACCGACTGTACTACTCTTTCAACATCGTGTTCATATGCGAGGGAACCCATTCTGTAATTAGGGTTCCTAGATATAGGTTCCCACGTTAAGTCTATATAAGCTCACATTTGTGTAATTTACATCGTTTATCAACAGCGAAAGCAGTTTTTATATCACTCTAAATGTCATACATGTCAAGCCTGTATGTCCTCATAAAACGTCTGCCTCGTAGAAGGTCTTTCTTAAAAAGGGAAAGTGATGTTTTGATCTCTATGTTTGCTTTCTGTGAACAGCTAGCTTCATAACTGAGATTGTATAAGATGTTTGGCGTTGTTTTTTATTTGTAAGACTCCCACCTTCCTTTGACTGAATTAAGGTGATATGATGAAATATTTAATCTACTTGTGGCAGCAATGTTAGCTTCTTTTTTAAAACTTCTATAAAACTAATCAATAGTTTTCTGGTGTTGCTCCTCAGTTGTTACAAGCGAGTATTAATTAGCCATATAAAAGATAGTTTGGAAAATACATATAACAAGAACTGAATTATTGTCAGTGGGTGGGTGAGGATTAACCCCAAAAAGAATACTGTGCAGAATGTATGTATGTACATGTGACACATACTGTTGTGACAGGCACCATAAAGTTAATGCACTGACACGGTTCTGACTGACCATATAATAATTTGTGTGAATCTTTGTTCGAGCCTAAACCTACGTGAATGGATCAGGGTCGCGGTATGTTCAACCAGTGAACCACCAGGAACCGAAACGCCAGCGTATGTGAGTACTTAAGACACGGCATGTGATTTCATGGTGTTATTCACCGAATAACATCTAAGCATTGCCGATAACAAATAATCGTGTGTTACATATCAATATCGATAAGATAATGTATTCGCCCATATAATTTGAATGAAAAATGCGGTTTATATATGTCAGTACATGTCCTACTTATCATCCTAATATCATTGACGAGTTGGACCGAGATGTTCAGATATGCTTTTATTGCTATATTGGATTCAAGGACAGAGGCTACGCGATCCATTATGTCGCCACCTACGATGCCCTCAAGTTTAGATTGCTAGGGACTTGAATGGAATGGACCGGAATGGCCACGGGTTACGGCCCGAGCCACAACTACAAGTGGCGTGGCATCTGATATTTCAAACCCTGACAAACGGGTCATGACAGGGCTGCAGGTACGTATCTAACTGCCTGTTGGCTGATTAGGGCCATCGCCATATCACCCTGTGATATCCATGCGATATTGCCACAAAGCGAGAGTATGATATGATATTGTCTATGGCGACACGATATAGTAGCATTTCAATACAGCAAAATATCGAAATACCGATACACCAGTATAGCTATAGACAAAAATATATGTTACAGAATATGAAACATAGATCACACTACGAAATATGCTCGTGTGTTTGTTACTCTGAACTCATAGAAAATACATCATAACTGTACATACCTCATCTTGACACTGGCTGTCTTCGCGAGTTTATCATACTCGTACATCTGATCACAAGTGTGATAATATATATGTTATGAGAGGGAAATGCTGTTTGGTTTGACAAGATGATTGTAACTTATATTTATCAAGTAATATAGGATGACGGTAAATGTTGTATTGAAGTGCTCGTTTTGTTGTCACATGTTAAAGTTCGTGGTACAAAACATTCCTGCTGTGAAAATTAGTGCGCAATGTGTTCGATTTCTGTGTGAAATCCATCCACGGTCACCTATATATTGGGAACGATTACATCATTCTCTCCAAAAATAGTACTGTGAACTATTCATAGCATTTTCACTCACTGCACAGAAGTGCCACGAGAGTCGAGCACAGCAGGGAAGCTCTAAGCATAAGCTGGTCTTCTTTAAGATCCAAGAATTTCAGGCGCAGCTAGAATTAATTAAAGAATCTACCAATATTCTAAGTTTGGCAGGGGAATGCTCAAGTCTACAGGGAGTGTGCTTTAACATATTTGTTAAAATGATGTTGACATGTAAACACAGTGTGAATATGGGTTTGTTTTCATGAGCCACGCAGGGACCACAACAAAAATAGACATAAGATACTTGGAACACATCACGGAAATAGATAGAAGATATCTAGAATAGATCTGTAACTCCACACCTAATCTACAGCCAATGACACTCAGCATGAAAAGTGCTTAAATGATCTGTTTTATTCTAAAGAACGAAAAAGGTCGAGTTAAAAGTTCAATGAATCATATCGTGTAGAGTCATATTGTCCATGGCACAATGTACAAACGTATACAGCAACAAGTATGATCCAATAAGACACAAATACGGATTTTAACCCAAAACGTCTCAAATACGGGTTAAATATGATATGAACAATGCTGAAATATTTCTATTATAACAATTATGACTTAAATATGGCCCTTGACGACTCAAATGCTGTTCACATGTAACATAAAAACAACTCAATGACACAAATGTATAAATTACAGTTGCTTTTCATTGACGGTGATATATGGTAGTTGCATTTGTAACTCTCCAAAAAATGTCTCCGCGTATGGACTTGTACACGTTTCTTGTGCGAAGGGGACAGATTCTGCCTCAGTGACCTTTTTACTCATCGTCCCGTGAAGGTTCACAAATCAAGGATTTGCTTCTTATTTCTTTCATAATTATGCTTCGATTAATGACTGGGTGCCTGACTTCATATAGCTGCAATATTGTGAAAAGTTCAGTAACACAAACATTCTGAAACGACAGGTCTCATATGTATGTTCCTTGCCAACACACTGTGACCGCACTCCTTCATCTAACCTCCACATATGAAAACAGTATAACTTGCCATCTTACAACATAAATACAGTTTACACATCTCACTCCCAGTTAACATAATCATACTACTGACACATCCACATATGAAGTCTGGTTGTCTGGTAAGTACACATAATAGTACATGTCTGCATGCCTCGATCGATATATCAAAATAAGTTTTATTCATGTGCAAAATCAACGGAAGAAGAATAAATCCTATTAGGCTCAACAGAGAATCGATTTTCTTTCTTTGGCGACATTTAATAACATAAAAAAAGTAAAAACAAAAGATCCTGCATTCAAGTTTTGCAGAAACACGCTAAGGAAGCATTAAGGTACCAATTCAGCACATTTACATCACAACATGGCCCCACAATGGCCATTACGGTCAGTGACATATGACGACTTTTATCAATATCATTGGTTAATAATAAAAGCTTTGGTGGAATTAATAGACGCATAAACAAGAGATACATGTCGATTTTCCCAATCCGTCTCAATCATTATGAAACCAAAAACAATGCATTTTTCAATGTATAGTGAAAGTCAAAGTCGGCAGCGTGAACGTGTATACATATGGAAAAGATAACACCCCATAGATTTTATAGTATCAATATAGCGCCGTTAAACAGAGCAAAGGAATTTATCCAAACTTTAGTTTAAATTACTACCTAGATAAATTGACCTTCAAGGAATATTCAGTAGATAAATCTGAACTAAAGAAGAACGAAAAATTGTAGTTTATTCACAGAAGCAAACATGGCAAAACATTCACTCTATTTGTAGGGCTGATAACTAACATTTTCATTTTCAGGATCCTCATGATATCACATAAATATCACTAATGGAGCACAATCGGAAACGTGTGAGAATCGGATTGGTGGCGATCGTGTATCATGTCGACTATATTTCCGGCATTGCTAACATTATTGTTTTCGTGTATTTCTCTCACATTACAAGAAAGTTGTAACCAAATTTCAATTTCAGTTGTTGTTGTTGGGTTGTCTTTTGTTGAATCATAGTAAACGTTACTAGATTCCCATCTAATCTGCCGAAGTTTGCTTTTCAAAACAAATACCAGAACATGGAGTGTTTTCGTACTTATCATACCACCACCACCACCACCCCATCCCCATGTGTATATTTTCAAATCAAGGGTTTGACTCTTGAAGTCCTTTCATGGTAGTCATGATTTATATCTGTGTTTTGAAAATTACCATTAAAAAATATCCGTTTCTCTTTTAAAACACTACATATGTACAATTAATCAGCAAGCTTCCGAGGGTAGTATATCTGAATCTTTCATTCATCCTCCGTCTCTCAGCAGAATTAAATGCTTTAATCCCTTAAAACCATTTTCAATTTAGTCTTTCCATCCATATTTAGCTTCCACGCCTAGATACGCGACAGAGTGGTATTCAATTGAGTTCACTCATTCAGCTGTGTACAGCTATACCTAAAACATTAAAGGAAATTGTCTTTAAAAATTCAATCAACGTTTCGGCTTCATTTGTTTTCTTCACATTTTAAGATTGATTGCTTTATACGTTGGAGATCGGTCACGCGTTAGTGATTCACGAATTTAATCAAAACCTTATATTGCGTTCCATCCTACACACACGTCTTTATACGATATATTTAGTGTTACAGTTTGCGTTAGTAACTTTAGTCTCGCAAAGTAAGATATCATCAAAGAGACTGACAAGTAGACTGACTGGTACATACAGAGAACTGAGAAAAGAAGTGATATGTGCTAACGAGACATGTCCTATTTCATTCCTTCTGGCCAACATAGTGGTATTGATTCTTGACCACAGTGATCCCAATTGACTTTCGGAGGAGTTCAAGGAGGAATCAGGAGGAATTACATTCTCATGTATTTAGTTTTCAAGAACAAACACCTCACATATAATGTCGCCTTATCAGAATTACTTTCATTCACGAGATACCTTCCGTGCATGTAGCAGCTGTTTTTTGTCATTGATGGTGAGATTTTGCCTTTTCCATTATCCTATCTGTTAACAGAATGCTCTCTTAGTTCCATGGTGTAAAATGAACATCTTGTTCACGTACATATTAATGCACGATTCTTTAAAGATGATAGACCGAGTCTGATCCCGTTCTTAGTGACAACATGTGCTGAAATGATTGTCTGAATGAATACGTGATTCAGAATATAGCGCTACGAGATTTAGAGTAATCTGATCAATGTCTCATATGTGCAGCAATTACGTACGTTTAAGGTCTTCTAAGTCATGACAGCCTACAGATTGGTGCATGTCTCAATAGAAACACTTTGCGGTCTTCATAAAATATGTTTCCTAAAATATGTTTTCACGTTGGCAAATGGATTTCTCTTTCAGATTGATGGATAGTGTCACTATGTTTAGAAATAAGCCAAAATGGCATTTTAAAAATTTTAATAGACATCATACACCATATGCATGTTTGAACAATAAGGTTTCTGATCCAGCTCATTTCAGCAATACCTGTTTAGACGTATGTTGATTTAGTCTGGTCGATATGAGGACATACGATAACAAAGTGGGCGTCATTGAACCTACAAGTTAAAAAGTTTACTGCAAGTTTGTGCGAACATGTGTCTTCATTCTCCCACTGGATAATGACATTCCCATTGGCATGACAAAAAATTGATTTTTCTCCAAATTCGTGAGGAGTACGATCGATTACGACTAAAGTGGTCCGAAAGTGGAAACCAACCCCTTTAAAGCTTCTAAATTATATTTCTACCAGTTAAGTGTAACATGTAGCATCAAAGATATTGAAACATACAAGCATTGGAAAATTAATGTGCTAATATGTGTAAATTAATCAGACTAGTTACCTGGACTAGTTTGAGGGAGGGAACTGATGAGACATTCCGGTAAACGGAAATATCGTCGATAGGAAAAATATTTATGATTATCGATATGCGAATTGTGTCATCGATAATATCGTATGTAAACCTTTGTGACAGAATAAAGTTTTGATTTACTCACACAATACACAAAGTTGGGTTTTTATTCATGTGCTGCTTCTAAATTATGTTCGGTATCCTGCTTTGTTAGCCATCCATGCACACACATTTCACCACCCACCAGTGGTGTGGAGTATATTCATTTCTGTCAGATACCTTTTTGGCATTTTTGCCCAAATTTACTTCTCCGATATTTATCGATAATCGATCGATATTTACTTAAAGGTTATTATTTTCTCTATGATCTTTATCGATAGCGAACGCTACTTCCTAATCATCGGTACCCCCAGCCATGTCATTGAAGCCTGTCTTTCATAGTTTCAGTGAAACACAATCTGTTTGGCAACAGATCTAGATTGCAACAACCATAAGCCCATTTTAGCATGCAAGAATTGTTTCACAGGGTAATTTCTGCTTCATCATAAAACTCACTTCGAAGCACATAAAGGTAATATTTCACTCGCTCTATTTTAGTGTATTTTATGCAAATACCATTGTTGCATTTGTAAAATAATGTCACATATGTTGATATCACCCTGATCCTGTCACCTTGAACTCACCTTGACTTATTCAATATCTTCAATAAGACGTCTTATCAAAATTGGGTCACCGTTAGTCAAGTTGGTTTTCAAGTTAAAAGCGCTTTTAAAGGTTTCGATTGGCATGAATTGTCCAATATTAGCTAGAAGAGCAAACCATTCTTTATTAAATATAGAGGTATTTTCTATATTCATGTACTCGTTATACCATATGTAATGTGATAGGATACCTTGTCATTTATACTATCCACGCCATGGTTATCTATGCATTTCCGCTATGGCTTAATAAGGTCTTTGTAGTATGCATTACTTATCATTGTAATCATTGTCTTAATGTATTGCAGTTAGTTTCGAATGCATTAGTGGGTCCAGATCGATATATATACTCAGCAGCAAAGAAAACCGTCAGTACGAATTCAAAATTAGATAGGCACTGTAATCAAATCATTACAGAAATGGACACAATAAGCGGATCAAAAACATTTTTTGTGTACAATATCTTGACACATCAATGAATAACGCAGCACAATTTCAAGACATTACGTAAACGTTTCAGTCCATTCAGACCCTTGACTTCAGTATCTAGTGTGACCACCACGAGCGGCAATAACTGCAGCACAGCGTCTATGCATGGAGTGCACCAATCGATTGATGAAGGCCATTGGCACCTGGAACCACACTCTGAGAAAGGCCTGGCGCAATAAATCGGCTGTGTTCGGCCTTAGTAGGACATTATTCAGTCTCTTCTGAATTTCATCCCAAAGATGTGCAATTGGTTTAAATCAGGACTAAGGGCTGGCCACTGCATAATGTTGACACCATTCTGCTGTAGGAAGTCCCGTGTAGCTCTGGCAGTATGGGCCCGGGCGTTATCATACTAGAAAATGTTGTTCCGGTGACGTGCGAAATGTGGTATGACGTAGGGTCTGAGAGCTTGGTCGATGTAGCGCACCGCTGTGATGCCGCCTCCTCTCACTGGACCACAGTTCTGGAACACCACAGAACCCACTCTCTGGTTTAGGCCTATTCCATCCCATACCATGATGCTTGCACCTCCCCATGAGTCTCTTTCCATGACACATTGGTCTGAGTAATGCTGGCCACGTCGTCACCATATTCTTGTTCTGCCATCTGCAGTTGATCGGCAGTACCGACTCTCATCTGTGAACAGAACAGTTCTCCATTGCCTCTATCGCCAGTTTTGGTGTTGTAGGGCAAACTGTAGACGTTCACGCCGATGACGAGGGATGAGGATAGCTCCACGGTAAGGTCTACGGCAATGGAGGTTCCCGCTGTTAAGTCGTCGGCGTACTGTTTGGTCTTCCGTGTGTTCCCACTGTCTGGTGTGCTGTTTCGGATGCCTGCATGAAGGGATTCTGTACATGCTGTCGTACAACATGGCGGTCTTGTCGTCTTGTTGTCACCCTTGGTCTGCCAGTATGGGGGCGATCATTTGTAGTGTTGGTGGCCCGGAAACGTTGCTGCAGCCTGTAGATAGTCCGAACGTTGACCTGGAAGTGATTGGCAACGGCTTGTGCAGTGTGGCCAGCTTCAAGTCTTCCTAGCGCCTGGTTCCTCTGAGCTGTCGTGAGTCGCAGCATCCTGCTGACGTTGTAATGTGAATGTTTCAACCAGGTTTGGGGGTGCATTTTATAGGGTTGGTCCTTGTGAACAGCACGTGCAGCATGAGTTGCATAAAAAACATGGAGAACACCGTACCATCTCCGAGATCAGGTTGCGTTTTTCCTGGGTTCAATTCTGAGTTTGGGAAGGAATGTCTTTGCTCAGATAAAGTTGGAGATGTTGTCAAAAATATACAATCAAAACATTAAATGAGTTTACAGTTATACGTTTATGCGAAGGAAATTCCAAACTGACGTTTCTTTTGCTGCTTAGTATATTTAAGAAACATAATGAACACCACTGATATCAATTTTGATTACTGACGTACCATTAATGTTTTCTGTGAATGTATCGGTTTTCATATTTTGGGACATTTTATCCCTACATCTGATGGTTCACAAACTTTCTCATGTTTCCTTTATATACTAGGAACAGAAACTGTGCATACAAAAAAATTAAAATCTAAATTTATCAAACCTGTGTAGACACATAAGGATTTAAACTCAGAGATTAGTGACATGTATCCAACATGCATGCACGTGCCACGTTCCGTGACGTCAGTGGGTTCGTCCTTGAGACGTGCAATACGTTGTTGCACTTGCATTCCGGGAAAGAGAAACAGAGCAAATGAATGCCACACAATACTGTCACTTTGGTAAGCTCAACCCCTGCCCTTGCGATCGTTCAAAAAATGAAACGGCTATTGAAACGCATAGCATGTCAAGGCTCACGTCTGCACAACGTCATGAGGCCATTGGGATGGTCCGTGGGGGAATGTCTCAACGACAAGTGGCTGCACATTTCCACTGCCACCGGAACACCATTTCTGCACTGGTGAGACGCTACCAGAACACAAATGACGTCATCGATCGGCCACGTTCTGGACGTCCACGTGTAACAACGCCAAGACAGGATATATGGATAAGGGTCACCCATCTTCGCCACAGGTTTCAGACTGCAGTGATGACTGCCCGAACCATCCCAGGACTTCGCCGTATCCACCCCAAAACAGTTCGACAACGTTTACGTCATCACGGGATCAGACCACGACGTCCCGCCATACGGCCTATCCTGACACAACGTCATCGACAAGCTCGCCGAATGTGGTGCCGAAATCATGTCCGCAGACCCTTGTTTTGGTGGAGAAATGTTTTTTACAGATGAGTCCAGGTTTAACATTTCCAATAGTGATGGACGTCAACGTGCCTATAAACGCGTGGGAGAACGTTATGCACAGGCCTGTGTCTTGGAGAGGAATCGCTTTGATGGTGGTTCCGTGATGATTTGGGGTGGATTAACATAACAGCACTCCAAAGAACTCCTTTGGTGATTGTTCAGGGCAACTTAACTGGTGTGGGCTACAGGGATCAGATTCTTCGACCTGTGGCAATTCCTTTTCTGCAACGTCATGGCCCTGGGTTAACATTCCAACAGGACAATGCCCGCCCTCATACGGCAAAGGTTGCTATGGATTTCTTGCAACACCACAGCGTTGACTTACTGCCTTGGCCTGCAAATTCACCGGATCTCTCCTCGATAGAGCATGCTTGGGACGAGATGGATCGACGTCTACGCCGTCTTCCTCATCCGCCAGATAACGTCCTTGACCTTGCAACAGAACTTGAGAGAATCTGGTGTGACATCCCACAAGCCTTCCTTGCACGTTTGATAGGTTCTATGCGTCGTCGATGCACTGCTGTTCTCAATGCCGATGGTGGACATACCCGTTATTGAGCTTGTGACATGGTCGTTTGACCCCTGTCCCGCTTGTGGACTCGTGACGTCATTGTGATTGACTTTTCAATTGAAATTCTCCCGACTTGTTATGGTCTCATGATCCGTCCATTAAAGTTTATATGTACCTTTGACATTGTTATCGTACTTATCAACTGGGATAATATTTTGACAATGCACAGTTTCTTTATGTGGCTAGTGTACTTTGCCGGGTTTACCTCCGCAAATGTATGCGAAAAAAAGAGTTTTGAAAACATTTACGCCTAATTTCTGGTGGATCTGATAGAGATGAGAATAAATGGTTACATTTTGGAAGAATTACTTATTTTAGAACGGTATTTCTCCAAAAGATTGTTTAGTTTTTTAGGCCCAAGTGTACGTGAATGTTTGACATTGTCATAATTCAAGCAAGAATGAGATCAGTACTGAATTTATTGTCAAGTAGTTCCCAACGGATATTGCCTCTAATCCAAGTTCCATTACTGGCACAGTTTAATTCTTATGCCTTTGTTTGTCATGACCAGAGTATGCATGCCTCATCTTGGTTTAATTTGAAACGAAAAGACTAAGCATGAAAATTTAGCACCTGTAGTACAGCGTAGAGGCATCGTTCGGAAGGGACTAGAGAATCAGTTGTATCTTGTAAAATTATGAACAGTGCTACCAATCTTAATATTTTAGGTTGAGTATTATCACTAGTATTACAGCACATAGTATAAAGATATAGGGACATAAGGGATCACCTTGTCTACACCCCCTAAATATTTTGACAAAGGGGATTCAACGACACCTACCATTACACATGAATTTCATTGTAAGACGTGTTGTCCATTTCCTAATTCAAATTCCAAAACCAGTTTAGTGTTTCGCCTATAAATCCCCAATCACATGCATCAAAAGACTTATTACTTAAAGGTAATATTAAACCTGGTATCTTGTGTAGTCAATACGAACCCGGAGAAGATGACGCTTGTCACATTATGAGACTTCATTAAATGTACCAGTGGTGTTTCGTGTTCAAGTTTTGGGTTTCTTGTATACACTTTGATGGCCACTGACCACCGGGTTGCATCACATTACTGGAGGTTAAGCGTTAAGTATAAGCCATGGGGTCAGTCCCATATCGGTGTGGGATCATTTCTAGTTCATATCTTGCACATGTCTGTTCAATAAGAAATGCAATGATGTGATATATGCGTACATGCAATGCTATTTTCCATCTTCCCGTTACCCGTTATCTACAATGTACTGCCAATCTTCCAATTATCCAGAAAATTAACCAGTGTGCCCCATCCAGTAAACCAGTGTTTAGAACTTCAATTTCAATATTCATCTGGTACCCACCACCCAGTGCTCCGGATGTTCAGTTCACCAAAATCTATATTCACCGGTAGATATCCATTAACCAATACCCACAGCCCATTGGCAACAATCTGAAATTCATTTTCAAATATTCACCTTCTACCTTTTACCACCAACTATCTATCACATATACCTTACCCTATGTCTCATTATCAGTTATTCACCATCCACTTAACACAATCAACTCACATCCTCCTCCAAGCTTCTCATGTGCACCATTGCGCTAGAACCATTGCGTTTTAGATTTGAATTACTTTACGCACGTAAAAGCGATATTTGGCGGAATATGCAAATACTTTCAAAGTCTCAAGCAAAACAATCGCACATTATCGATTTTAAAACTCCAAAGTTTTGTTGTGGAAGCTATCAATCATATGTACAAGTTCGAGGACAATGGACGAGCTGAACGCTGAAACACCAAGTTACAATTACACAATTGATTATTTGTTTTAACTATAGCCTTACATGTGACTGGTAGTCTTTGACGTAAAATAAAGTTGTTCAATGGCGAATAGTATTTGTTCTGAGCCCTGAACATTACTGGTTACACGATGATGCGGTTACAAGAAGATCCTGTTACATCATATATCACACATATAACATTTTGATTCCTGCAAAAGCATTGGTTCCGGTAATGTTGATAAATAAATAACCATTACTTTGATGTAATGAAAGAGTGCAGCTCGTTTATATTCATTCATGTTCATTACATATAACTCTGGTATAGAAACTGAAGATTATCCCTTTTCAAAACATCAGTGCCTCCTCATCTGAATTCAGTCAGTGTGATTCATTGTACAGTAATAATTCATGTGATACGGCAATCAATGTTAACTATGAAACAAGTGTCATACCACGCTTATGCGCCCGTGACTTTCACTAACTCATGTTACTCGCTTAATCGCCGGTGGTTAATCGCACTGATGGAGATTGCTAAGATCACTCAATAAACGTTCTGGCTTGGTTCATTGCCATCTTCAACGGTTCTGTTCAACCTGAAAGCAAAGACCATCTTAAGTTAACTATGAAAATAATATGTGAAATGATTGACTTCATAAACAGCATCTGTGTGAACATTTGTGATATTTGTGAAAACGTGTGCATATCCCCATGGAAACAAATTGTACTCTCTCCCTTAAAAGCTTCTACGAATAGGAAAACCCTTCAGTTCAGTGGTCAAACTGCCAAGTCCTTTCAGTTTTCCCCACCTGAACTGGAAACGAAAGAGACGGGTGGCGCAGTCTAACCTATGTCATATTTATAGATACCACTACTCAAATACTATGAGCATGAGGTATGACTTGTCAAAGGTGCTGCAATTTAAGTTGCGTTTTCGTGGGCACTGCAACCACTTTGATCATGGATTCTAAATGCAGCTCACTACCGTCATGTTCATGTGTATTCACTTGAGTAATTGACGTGCCTTTGCATTGGTTTGTAACGGGTTCCATTGGTGGTGCAGGACAATTCATCCTTTTTAAACTCCTGGAGTAGTCTTTTGAAAACATCCATAATTTCATGTTCGGGATGAAGTCGAAAACGTTCAACGGACTCTTGAGAGATTTCTAATGATTATGAAAAGTGCTCAGCCGCTTCTATTTACGCAAGTAAATATGGATTTTTCGTCTGCTTGATGTGACACAAAGATTATCAGTTCCTTGTGCAGCATTCGTTAATCAATGATATATGCAGATGTAGTGATGGACTAAGGACGTCTTCAGTTTTATCAAGTTATTACGTATAGGCTATATTATTATTATATTGCATTCCCATCGTCTCAACAATTCTTAGTTTAGTTGTTCGGTATGGCATATTAAATACACCAGAAACGATTACAACCGAACGGGATCTATGAAGGATTTATAAGGCATTTGCAAATATGTTTACATAAGATGTTTTTAGAAAATGGATGTTAATTTTCAAAATCAAAACTTATTGTACCAAGACAAGGACCCAAAATTAATGTTAGACGGTACTCCTATTAAAGCAGCCAAGTTCTTATGACTCCATCGTCTATGGTGCAGCCTGCAAAGGCAATCTTAACTTTCCAGATCCTTTCCACCATCAAGGTCTCAGGCTTTGTCTTGGATCTTTTCGAACTTCTCCTCTTCTTAGTCTTTACGTCGAGATCGATGAGCCATATTTAAAACATCGCCGTATCAAATTCAGTATATCACAAAACTATATTCTAAGGAGTCCAACCCTTCTTACAACTCTGTGTTTAATCCTCTTTATGATGATCTGTACAATAAGACATCGATCTTATTCCGCCCCAAAGGAATAATCTTTAATTTCGGCTGCTAACATTGAGCTCTCCGCCTGCTTTCTTCATCTCTTTGGCCGTAATACCATAGGTGTTTTTACATTACATTAATAAAACTTAAGAAATCTGACACAAACCAAACAAATGATCTTTAAACAATAATAGTTATGATACTTACATAAGTGTCTTCACAGATGGACCCAAAGTAGTTGCTATTGCCGCTATCATTGGATCCTAATAATGTCCTGCTTTACTGTGTTGACCTTGCCATCACAAAGCATAAGTATTTCAACACTTCATCCTTGACGGATCTTTTTAATCGTGTTGTTTAGCAAAAGCTCTGTAAGTCCCCAATGGTCTCTTTGGTGATATTATAGCCCATTTCTATATTGCATTTTGGTGTACAGAAATATCGCTTTATGGTTACATGCTACTTTAAAGAGTTTATATGTTATTTTACTGTCCATTGTCGACAAGTGTCTAAGTTTGTCATAGCCACCATATGGCTGAAATATTGCCCTATGACTTTTTAATTTTAACTCGCTCAGTAACGCTAAGCACGTTTACTACACTTTGTGTAACCTGTCTTTACGGAGCGTATGTATGGTATGCACAGCAATTCTGCGTTTGCCTCAATATTTTTCGGTGCTTTTAGCAATGGTTCAGGATATTGACGGCAATCGGTATGAAGTCAAGAGGCAAAACAAAGGTCAAAGATTTTCATATGTTATTGAAAATTGATTTTTCTCAGAACGTATGAAAGCTGTTGTTGTAGGTATTTTAACACAGAACCAGTATGCTGATTTCATTACAATATTAAATGGCTCGTTATATGAACACAAAGGATATTGGTTACTGAACTAATACTGGATACAAATAACGGTTGCTGCAAGCAACGTCCAGATCTCATATCAAAGATAAAGAAAAGAAGTGATTGTATCAACTATAAACATACATTCTATACATGGATTTGTTTTATTCAGTTCACCAAATGAGCATAATCATCTTAAGTGTAAGAAGCTTGATGGAATCATTAACATACAAAGAATAAATATCAAGATCGTTCATCTAGGTGTCTCTCTCTCAAGTTACAAGGCTTCAGCGGGCACGTTTAATATTTATCGATACAAGTGGCACAATTTATGAAAACAAAATAACGCAGCTAGCAACGCAAACTGAACAAAAGGCCGTTATGGTATCAATGTCCATGCACACATAAGGTCACACATATGTCTCCTGTGCATTTGTCTGCGTCTTATCTTCAACGTCTTTTGAATTGTTCCTAATCACATGGGTACTTCCGTTTCGCATGCTCCGGCGTGTGTCCTTTGGAACAAGGTCCGGTCGGCATGCGCAGAATATCCTCAAGAAGGTGTTGCGGAACACAATACTCAGTGCACAGTACAAAACAAAGTTAAACGCGGAGTTGACGGCAAGCAGGGAGTCTGTAATCTCGCGGATGCCCTTCACCAGATTCCCTTCCTCGACGTAGCCTTTGCCAAAGAACGTCGACATCACGGCGTCGGGTGTGATGCAGATGACGAAGACGAGGATAATTATGATAAGCATCAGAGTGATACGGTTCCTTGATGACAGACGCTTACCCTTCACCCGTTCTTTACGCAACTCGTTGATAATACGAGCGTTAAGGTAAATCAGAACGAATAGAGGGATAATAGCTCTAAGAGCGTTTTGGATCCACGTGTAGGGTACCATGAAGGCTTCATTGTTGCCAAGGTCTGTCGGGATAATCGCACTGCATGTAATATTGTTCTTGTCGTCATGAAAAGTTTCTACCTTATATCTGAACAGTGACGGCAGAGAGAGGAGGATCATGATAATGAATACTATAGCGCACACCAATCGAGCGCGGGAAATAGTGCATAGCTGTTTCGCACGGGAAGGGTGACACACGGAGATGTAGCGTTCCAATGCAACAGAAACAGTTAGCCAGGCTGTGATGCACACAGCCATGTTAAATATGTAATGGGCGAATGGATACAGGGTGATTTTCATCTTCTCCGAAAGTTCTGCATCGTTAAGAAATAGTACGACCATTACAAAGTACAAAAGGTCATTGAAGAGTTTGATTGTATCTGAAACCGCCAAGGCTGATAAATACACATTTGTTGACGTCGCCATGTCTCTGTGGCTCAACACAATCAGAGCCAGAACATTTCCAGTGATGCCTATGATACACAGTATGGGATATATAATCAAGCCAGTGACGTACTGCGCACGACGATAAAACCCTTCGTAGTCCAAGGTTTCATTTGCCAAACAGGATCGATTGTCAACCGCCACATGATACCCAGCATCCGGAGACGTCAGGTTCATAATCAGTGCTATGACAGGTTGGGGTTCTTTCCCATAGTGGTGGGTCTTTTCTCCCAGTAACTCCATGTTTCTTCAGTTTTCGCAATCAAAGTTGTCTTTACCACATCTCATGGCTGGATACTCCTGCAAATAAAGAACACACTTTTAAACCTTCATTCAATGTAAATACTACTAACTGACATTTATGTAGAAAGGTAAGAAGGAATGATTTGATTGAAACTCAATTATTAACACATAAGTGACAAACGTGTGTCAAAACAATAATGCAAATAATAGTAATAGTTTTTCTAATGAATTGCTGGATGTTAACCCAGTATACCCACGAGGCCACTGAAATGGCACCGACCCGAGCCATGTGATGTTTGCAAAGAAAGGATTGTAACCAACTGGGTTAGAAAACATGATGACCATGAGAAACCGAGAGGGCTGATCAGAACTTTTCACAAATAAGCTAAATGAGCTCTTCTGTTTTTCAAACATCTCCGAGTTTACTTTCAGTCCAATTTCCTTTGGTTTGAGGATCTTTTGCTTTGTTTTCTTCTTTTGCCTCTATCTAACCAATTACAGAATCGATTGCTACGTTATTCAGGAGGGAGTTTGATGTGTTTGACCTGAACGTCATCTCGAATAATCACAAATAATTCAAAATGCCAGAACTTTTCCAACAACTCATTCCTCGAGAGCGACATGACCTCAACAAGATTCCTTTGGATGTAAGAACATATCATAAGCGACATATGACTGACCCTCGTTAGTGATTTGCTTATTATGAATTCAAGTCATTTGAAAGGTTCGTTTAATTACGATGATTGTTACAGAGAAGGGAACAAAGAGTTAGTTCCTTAGCAGACAAACCATTAAATGGCCTGTGTTCCACAAAGTAAAGTCGAAGATCTGCAATATTTAAACATATTTCCAGTACAGGCATTGTGGGTACTTTCTTGGGTGACTTGAGATGTTCCTGGATATTTGTTTGATTAAGACATACATTGTTGCCTGAAAGGAAAAGTAAGACAAACTGTTTAGAACATCCAACATATTACTTTCAGCAGATATAGCATTCCAAGAAAAGGATTACGTTTCTTGTGAAACCTGGCATAAATTATCCTTCTTCAGTATTTTCTTCAGATTTGTTTCTTCAGAATATTTAATGAAAGAATTCTGCTGTTACTAATCTTCTAACATACACTGAAATGGCCCCTCTTCCGATTGCAGAATATACCTCAAAAGCTTTTTGTCACAAGCCTTGTTTTCAAGTTGATTAATCTATTCAAAATAATATTGTCGTGTCTAAAGAATACGCTAAATCGGTGGATACTGTCACACTTGGGAGATATGGTGTCCAGCCGGCGCAATAAAATGGAATTTAGTGGAGATCCTGTAATTGCATTCATGCATAATACAACGATAACTTTCTTGCACAAGCATACACATGGGATTTTTTCAGATAATACTGAGTACAGATGCTAATGGGTACGCGACCTGACTCAGAAGAGCTTCCTCTCAGGTTACAAGTATATTTCTTTAACTTTCGGTTGTATTTTTCTTGCTGTGTTACTATATTAATGCAGACCAGGATGTTTTAATATTTGTGTGATGATGTCTTGTTAGTGGAGAAGTTGCATGTTATGTTAGTGAGGTCTCATTAATGAGGTGTCATGTTAGTCAGGAGGTGTCATGTTGGAGGGGTCTTGTTAGTGTTGAAATAAAATGTTGATGACGACAGACCATGGTTCGAAGTTCAGCTGATACATTGGTTCACAATCATCATTCATATACAACAATAGAGCATTCCATGGCGTGGTGTTAGTTAAGTGTTTTGTTCGTAACAGTAGAAGCGACAAAACCCTTTCCACATTCATAAGAAATCTGGGGCGGTGGGGTAGCCTAGTGGTTAAAGCGTTGGTTTGTCACGCCGAAGACCCGGGTTCGATTCCCCATATTGGCACAATGTGTTAAGCCCATTTCTGGTGTCCCCCGCTGTGATATTGCTGGAATATTGCTAAAAGCGGCGTAAAACCAAACTCAGTCAGTCAGTCATAAGAAATCTCTGCCAAAAGCAGAGTCGATTGTACAGTAGTGACTATACCATGAGCAGATATTTGTTCCAGCAGTATTACAGTTTTATGATGTTGTTTGTACATAAATCGGGTCTGAACCAGACAATCCAGTGATTGTCATCATGCGATACGATGACAGATGTTACGAACAATAAACGTAATGACCTTAATGCTTAGTAGTTATCGGCATATTGTTTTTTGATACCGATCATGTTTCCCAATGCTGTTTTTCAGCAGGTAAAAGCATCAGTGGTCAAGGCGAGACTGGTTCACTGACCGACTCTAACCAACTACAACCCATAAGGCCACACTAGTCAGATATGTATCAAATTAGGTCCTAACATGATTTAAACTGCGGTATTAATTCATCACCAAATGGTTCATAGTCGCAAAAGCAGAACGTCGAATGGATGGGAGTGAATCTAATGCTGCCCAACCCTCCTTGGTGCACGTGGAATATTTGTCTTGCCCTTCCAGCGTATTCCAGTGTGCTCCAAGTTTCAAAGTTCAACAACCCTGTGTCGGATCGACATCTGTGTGGGTCTGTGAATGGTTGGCTGAGAAAGGGGTTACAGTGAGTATCGTGACAAAGACAAAGATGCAGGCCATAGAACATGAAGATTCTTAAATGTGACACACACCTCCTTTGATAGATCCTGATAGAACCCGTGCTGCACATGCCCTTTTCAATCACCATCCATCATTCGAGCAAATTTGTTTGGCGACATTATTCAAACACCACAGAAATCATTATAATGCATATACCATGCAGAAACATTGTGGAAACTAATACTGCACACAAACCTTCAGTGTTATGTGTATATGTTAGAGTAGGACTGTCAAGCAACATATTTCATATAAGTGCAACTACAATGATACCAAGTTTTGGAAGAAAGATCGCTGCAAGTGCTCCTAGGCAAAAATAAAGTTTAATTCTGGATGCCAATATACTATCTTTGCAATAAATAGACATCATGTATTCTGTGCCGGTATCTGTGCACAGACAGGTTGACATGAGATTACTGACGAGTAACACCTTCAGCTGTTGCATTGAGTACTGTAACACATTTTGTATTCTGTGCAAGGAGATGTTGACAGAGGTTGATTCGTGTAGAATAAGGAATTTGACTTACATATGTTTTTCACATCCATGGTGTATTCAATCATGGTAGTGTATGGAATTATCTGCGGTAATGCGGTAATTGAACATGTCCGAGTAAAGGACGTTTTAGTGGATGGCAAAGTTTTAATTCGATTATGACATGACGGTTTGGTATAGATCCTTATCACGGTGTCAAACGAGAATGAAGCAATACAGCAGAGTACATAGGAACATATCGCAAATTATGAAGCATGTGGATCTGATAGTAGTCATCAGATAGATAAACGTGATGCAGGTAGGGGCTAGTGTCATGATGGAATTTTTGGAGATGCAGAAGCAAGAATATCATAATAACTTGATGAGACTGTATAAAACATTGGGTCAAGGACATCAAGCTGTTGTTTAAATATCTATATTATCAGTAAAAATGTATGTCTCATCCATATATAATAACGCTGCTGCGGTTTTTTATTAAAAATATATGGATTTCCATTGAATTAAAGAACCTGAGACTTTAACAGCAGTTTTGTGATATTTCAGATTTGGTAGTTATTCTTTGAATGGGGATTTCCAAATGAGGCTTAATATAACGTACGCATTTTGAGCGTGTGATCCTTAATGTCATACGGGACATTAGCAGGAGTTCACGACCAATAGCTCCTTCAGTCCGTCTCTAAATAAACTGTTTTTACTGAATGTCGAATTATCATTATTTCACAATTATGTAAACGTCTTTTTCTATCACAGATCGTGATTCATAATAGTTATATCTATTGCATGTCTCCGCACAACGGTTGTGGTTCTACAGTAACAGTTTCGGCTGAGAGAAGACTAATGGGTGGTATTGCGCCATTATGTAACTAAAAAATGTCATCCAGTAGCTACAGAACAAACATATGGTTGTCAAAAAAGGGATACATGCGAACAATGCCTTAAATCAAAGATACTAAAAATTATATGCAATGGATTCCTTTTGATGTTGGTCTCTGAAATGCAACGCCATCCGAATAAGGAAAAATAACAGCCTATTTGTTTCCTCTTTTACTCTGAAAGTGAAGGCATAGAAAGATATTCCATCTGAAGAAACTACAGTACCAACCCTACATCAGTTCAGAATGTACAGTTATGGACGTAATATGTAACACTCAAGATGCACGTCACATTAGGTTTCCGTATATAGTTCAGCTATCCTAGTTTTAGTATGATACAGGTATGTAGTGTCACTCGTACTTTTCCTGTGCCATTTGCCTGGGATGACAACGTCCAGGTTTTCAGCCTATGCTCTTTTTAGTATTTATCGTAAAATATTTGTATGGTGCACATTATGTTGGTAAATGGTAAAACCAGGGTCAACAAGGTTTCAGCTTGGTAAGGAGCGTAGTAACTACTAGAGCGTCTTTTGGTATCAAATATATCAGCTCAGGTATAGTTAATAGCAGAAGGACACGCCTCCATGAGGATCGCTTCTCCGTTGAAACCAAAGGTATTTTGATCTGGTGATGCATAGATATCGTACAGATTATACCTGCTGATGTACCAAAAATGTATTTATCAGTACATCTTCGTCATATGGACTCCGCCGATAACTGGACATAATATCATATAACAAGTTAATCTATACGACCTGAACAAGATTTAAAGGATTTGCTGTCGTGGTCGGCCAGACAGAGCTGTATTATATCATGATTTGTCAGTCTGGATAGGTTCCGACACATGAGAAGGCTCCGGGACTAGAGAATGTGTCGACGTTATCTGTATTACTTGAGACTAGTTTCTTTCATCGAGTCCTTTCATTGGGTAAACGTCCCTACTCCGTATGCAAGTTATATCTCACTCTACTGATAGCCGAGTCGTTGGCATCGTATAAGATGTTGTTAGCCGATTGGGTAGGTGGAATGGTGGTGGAAAGGCTCAATGGCGGATTAATTATGTAAGAGGTATGAATAGAGATTGATAGCCCATGAATAATTATATTAAATACAATGAGTATTTTCCACACTTGCGTAAGGAAATCCGTCCTTGACTGTAACCGGATATTGAATTATGCATAAAGAGGGATATTCCTCAAGGAAATATCATTATAATGGACTTCCTGTCGTAATGAGAACATATGCAAAATTAATTGTAACCAGATATAAATGGCTTTGGTTTGCGATTATAAAAGATAAAAGTGGGATTTGGCTGACTGGGGTTAATGTTTTGATAACGCTTAGTCCAGATGAGCCATAGTTCGTTTCAACAAAATAATCAATTAGTGAGATTAGTGAAATTTGTATTATAGTGAGATACATGTACACTGATATGGTATTATTTTATGTTTTTTATTTTATATGGGGTTTTTTTTAGGATTTGAGGAAATGCTCAATTGGTGACATTAGTGACATTTGTATTTAAGTGAGATACATTTATATGGTATTATTTGAATTCTCTTGGAGGATTTCAGGAAATGCTCAATTAGTGTTATTTGTGAAATGATTTTACCTAGTCCAAGATTATTTATGCAGAAATATTTATTATTCCGAGCACAAACATTTAGGCCTCTGGTTTCAAAAAGACGCAAATTGGACTGCACAGATAAATTCTGTACTTAATAAAGTTTCACCAATGATAAATTATTTAAGGAGTTACAAATTACCAAAAAAAAACACTATTCGATATGTATAAAGCCTTTATTCTGCCATTATTTGATTATTGTATTGTAATTGGGGTAATAATAACTATGTTTAAACCGACTTTTCATATTACAAACAAACGCACACACACTTGCATACTTCTTAAATCGTGTGGCAAAGTAGATATAGACTACATCCCTCAAACAAAGGCTCACGCTTCGGTGGCTAATGCTAATTACCTGGCGCACATCTCTCACCTAGCCATAGCGCAATGTTGTCTTAACAAGACCTTTTCCGTTAGACTCTGGCTAAGTGAGAGTGAACCCCATTGAGACACTCGCCATTTGATGTAAGATAAAAATAAGAGCAGCAGGACGCAGGGTGGATATGATAATAAAAAAAGTCATTTCCACATTTAAAGAAGTAACACATCTCATAAGGTGAATTTTACAGCCTTTGGGACTTCCAAATCATGATGCGCATGAGGAAATGTCTTTGAAAATGTATCAACTGAGACCGACTGTACTACTCTTTCAACATCGTGTTCATATGCGAGGGAACCCATTCTGTAATTAGGGTTCCTAGATATAGGTTCCCACGTTAAGTCTATATAAGCTCATATTTGTGTAATTTACATCGTTTATCAACAGCGAAAGCAGTTGCTTTGATCTCTACGTTTGCTTTCTGTGAACATCTAGCTTCATAACTGAGATTGTATAAGATGTTTGGCGTTGTTTTTAATTTGTAAGACTGAATTAAGGTGATATAAAGAAATGTTTAATCTACCTGTGGTAGTAATATCAGCTTCTTTTAAAAACTTTTATAAAACTAATCAATAGTTTTCTGGTGTTGCTCCTCAGTTGTTACAAGCGAGTATTAATTAGATACTTTGGAAAATACATTTAACAAGAACTGAATTATTGTAACTGCGCAGTGAGTCAGTGAGTGGGTGAGGATTAACACCACAAGAATGTATGTATGTACATGTGACACATGCTGTTGTGACAGGCACCATAAAGTTAATGCACTGACACGGTTCTGACTGACCATATAATAATTTGTGTGAATCTGTTGTTCAAACCTATACCTGAAACCAATGGATCAGGGTCGCTAACACTTTCAACCACTGAACCACCAATGTCTTTCTTAACGTCTAAGCATTGCCTATAACAAATAACCGTGTGTTACATATCAATATCGATAAAATAATGTATTCGCCCATATAATGTGAATGAAAGAGGCGGTTTTTATATGTGAGTACATGTCCTACTTCTTACATCCAGACAATATCATTGATGAGTTGGACCGAGATGTTCAGATATGCTTTCATTGCTATATTGGATTCAAGGACAGAGTCTACGCGATCCATTATGTCGCCACCTACGATGCCCTCAAGCTTAGGTTGCTAGGGACCTTTTTTTTAACCCGGAATGGCCACGGGTTACAGCCTGGCGTGGCATCTGATATTTCAAACCCTGACCAACGGGTCATGACAGGGCTGCAGGTACGTATCTAACTGTACGTTGGCTGATAACGGCCATCGCCATATCACCCTTGATATCCATGCGATATTGCCACATTGCGAGAGTATGATATGATATTGTCTATGGCGACAAGATATAGCAGCATTTTGATACAGACAAATATCGAATTAGCGATACACAACATACATATACTACCCATCAAAAGTTTAGACTCACTTAAAGCACTAACTATATGTTGTGTATATATATGTGGTTACATCGATGATGAATTCCTCAACTAACTTAGGGGAACCAACTGCAAACCTTATGCAGATGAACTGTACGAGGATCATGCATCAAATTGCTGAAAAGCATGGGCAAATATCGTGCATGTGAACAGCTGCGTTTTAGTGTAAAGTTTTGTAAAGAATTCGCCAATATTCACTGAGTTTCATCATTTATTTAACTCATGACAATGATATTTTCAACATTTCGAATTTATTTTACAATACATCAGTTCATAGGTAAACAGTACCTCTAAACAGTATGGAATATTTTGCAAAATCTAGTTTAGAACAGTTGACTGAAGTAAGTGGCTACATTTACATTAGTGAGTCTAAACTTTTGACAGGTAGAATACATGAATCAAGATGTAGTATAGCTGTAGACAAAGAAATATGTTACAGAATATAAAACATGAATTACAGTACGAAATATACTCGTGTGTTTGTTACTCTGAACACATGGAAAATGCATCATAACTGTACGTACCTTAACTTGACACTGGCTGTCTTCGCGAGCTTATCATACTCGTACATATGCATCTCTGATCACAAGTGTGATAATATATATGTTATAAGAGGACAATGCTGTTTGGTTTGACAAGATGATTGTAACTTATATTTATCAAGTAATATAGGATGACGGTAAATGTCACATTGAAGTGCTCGTGTTGTAGTCACATGTTACAGTTCGTGGTACAAAACATTCCTGCTGTGAAAATCAGTGCGCAATGTGTTCGATTTCTGTGTGAAATCCATCCACGGTCACCTATATATTGGGAACGATTACATCATTCTCTCCAAAAACAGTACGTCATTGACAGTCGATTTCAATCACCTCTTCTTAAATAATATACTGTGAACTATTCATAGCATTTTCACTCACTGCACAGAAGTGCCACGAGAGTCGAGAATAACAGGAAGCTCTCAGCATAAGCTGGTCTTCTTTAAGGTCCAAGCATTTCAGGCGCAGCTAGAAGTAATTAAAGCATCTACCAATATAGTAAGTTTGGCAGGGGGATGCTCAAGTCTATACGGATGTGTGGTTTAACATATTTGTTAAAATGAAGTTGACATGTAAACACAGTGTGAAAATGGGTTTGTTTTCACGGGACACGCAGGGACCAGGAATACCACCCGACAGAAATAGACATAAGATACTTAGAACACATCACGAAAATAGATATTTAGAATAGATCTGTCCTTCCACACCTAATCTACATCCAATGACGCTCAGCATGAAAAGTGCTTAAATGATCTGTTTCATTCTAAAGGACGAAAGAGGACGAGTTAAATGAGGGCGTATGATTGAAAGGTGCAGTTTTGTGAAACATGTGCTTCACTATGCAAATCGGATTAACATAGGTCTCAGCGTGATATATTGGGAAACAACGGAAGACGCAAAACCCCAGATAGACACCAACATGTGTAATGTTCAAGTTTAATTAATTATATTGTGTGTTACTCTGTGCATGTAGGAATTCCTTCTCAGGCACACTATGAAGACATTTTCAGGCACAGTAACTGCACACATATGTTCCCATGAGACACAAGTCAAGATGTAATTTTACTCAAAAACGTCTCCAATACTGGTTAAATATGATACGAACAATGCTCAAATAAGGCACAATTTTGACTAGTATATGTCGCTTGGACGGTTCAAATGAGTACCAAATAGGGTTCACATTTGACAAAAGTACAACTGAAATGACAAAATTACATAAACGACAGTTTGCTTACATTGAACGTAATAAATGGCAGTTCCCTTTGTAAATCTCTCAAAGAGGATTCCGGGTGTGGAGTGGAATACGTTTCCCGTACGAAGGGGACAAAGTTTGACTCGGTGACCTTGTTGCTTTTGCATTATCGTCCCATGAATGTTCACAAAACAAGGATTTGTTTCGCGTTAACAATGTTCTTTTATATGCTTCTATTAACGATTAGCTGCTTGTCTTCAAATTTATGCAGGCTTTAGATACATGCAGTATTGTTGAATGTTCAACAACAAACAATCCAAAAGACAGGTCTCATATGTATGTTCCGTGCCAACACCAAGTGACCGCACTCTTTCATATTACATCCGCATAGGAGACAATTCAAAATGCTGCGCACAGGCTCATTACATCTCACTCACATTTAACATAATTATACTAAGGACACATGTTTAAGCTATGTGTACTAATGAGTAGGTAAACCTATTATAGTCCATGTCTGCATGTAGCCATCAATATCTTTAAACGATCTCTGTGAGGGAAGCTATTGTGATGTGAAAAATCAATAGATGAACAATATAATCTTCAATTCCAAGCACACAGTCATTTTTTCTTTGGAAATAGTTCATATCATAAAAAGCAAAAACAAAAAGCATTCCTTCGGTTTTTCGCACAAACACGCTAAATAAATATTAAGATACCAATGCAGCGAATTTACGTCACAACATGGCACCAATATGACCAAAACCGTCAAAGACATATGGCCATCCTAGGCGATCTACTTTTATCAGAGTCGTTGGTTTAATAACAACTTTGATCGAACGTAGACAATACACAACTATTATCAACGTCATCCTTTGTATAAATATGCTACAATAATCAATGTTATGAAATAGAACAGGTCCAACAAAATATGCAACGATCAGCGATTCGTAGACACAGAAAAAAAGATAAATGTATATTTTCCAAAACCGTCTCAATTACGTAACCAAAAAGACCCTAAAATACAAGACAATGAATTATATGACGTAGACAATGTGACAATCAAAGCTAGAACAGTGGAAGTGGCGTCTTAGCATGTATAATCACAAGGTCATTTACATAAAGTCCGTTACCACAAATAATCTTCCACAATAAGACGTCTAAAGCAGACAAACAACATGCTATGACCTTTCCCTTTTGCAAAAGATGAAGATTGTTTTCCTGAGTCAAGTCGTCATTCATCATCCGGAGCATATTCGTAACTTCCGATTTTTGCACTATTGCATGTATGAGAATGCTTGATGTCAGAGATACCCGCATAAAGATGGAACGAAGAATGTATGACCGCATGAGGAATAGGGTTGGGTGTTGCCAAAATTTTCGTATTGCGATATATTGTGATATGTGTTGGCGTATTGCAATATATATTGCAATACATTGTGAAAGTGTACCACATTGGTTAAGGTAATGAATTTGAAATAACTGTTTCCTTTCTTTTGAAACAATGCCACTGTCAGGACTCAGATGTGAGGGCTCAAGAGATCAATTGAAAATGTTTCCAAATTGAAGACTTCGCTCTAAAGTTTGGAACTCGAGAAAAAGCGTCTGCAGCGGCGTCCGCCATTTTGGTTTGTCTATCCTTGCAACGAGTGCCGGTAACAATCTATTTTTTTATATGGTTTAAAAGTCACGCAAATGCAATTATATGACCAATAAACATTCTCAAAACTATTAATGTATAATAATATAAAGGAAATGCAAATGCTGAAGTGAAGTTCGAATTGCAATTTACCAGCTAACTCATTTCCTCCCAAGCCCTATTTCCGTTCAGCCATTTTGAATCCCGAAATCTATGAAAAATTACGAGATGAGGAAAGTCGAGGGTTAGCAGGCCTACACATTTTCAGGCGCTTCACTGTCCCGGGCTTTAAGTTACAGCCCTGAATGCCATACTTGTCTCCCATAATGGTATGTTGTAGGTATGCTGAGTAACGAAGCAGACAAAATGACATTCAAGAGACACCTGGAACAGTTTTATATGGAAATCATATTGACCATACGACCCATTTGTCGCGGACTACTAACCTTAATAATATAACATACGGTGAATATGTTCATACGACCATGAAATCGATTGTAATTAGTTCGCAGTGTACTCACAATGCTATCAAAATAAAAGCACCAAACTTGTTCCATATTCATCAGATAACAGAGTCGATTGAACAATTGTGATAAGATCGTGAGCATTTGTTCATGAAGTACTACCGAAAAGCGACACGATCGGTATTCGCGAAAAGATGAGCGGTCATCCTGCCCCACTGGTAAAATCCGTCTCAAACCCAAGCAATTGCAAGACGCGTTTTCACTTTTACAACACACAGGAACATACAGTGTAAGTCTAAATACGAAATTGCATTAAATATCAGTTTTCTTACTCCAAATATGTTTAGAGCCTCCACGTGTGCACAAAAACAATTGAAAGCGAAGTCCTGGAATAATTACCTTGACAACTTCTAGCAACAGTCGCTGTTCGCTCTCTGTTAACTTGATAGGAAGAATTTGAAATGTAGACACCGAAGACAAAAAGTTACAAATGTTGATTATATGTTTGCTATAATACTAATTCGTTTAGGTGCCGAATCATGTCCGACAAAACCCCTTGGAAGCATACTTCAATAATTAGACGCCAGAACGTAGTTTCCACAGGACTGGGTGTTTTTACGAACTATAGAACGGATTTTTGTCTACTTCGTCATCCAGATGTGTGTAATGTCAACGTGCTCTCGCGAGTTTGAACATTCATTCTCGTCTTGGTAATACGACCGAGCTTACTGACAAGATGATATTGTTGAATCTGTATCGGGTCTGGTAACAGTACAGTCTAGCATTTATTCCATTATCTACTAAGCTAATTAACGCTAAGCTCAGTACTAATACAGCTATATGACGTTGTCGGAAAATATTCATCTATCTAAGCAACTTTGATACCGTGATATTCATCAGCCGAGTCAGAGAGTCTGCCATTTGTAACTTTTACGTCATAAATAGGTTCATAAAGACACATTTTAACCCGGATCGTCACGTTTCTACACCACATTTGTTTTTCTCATGGGTAGTTGTAAAATTCGCAATCTTGCTCTCTGCATATCTGCTAACCTGTCACGTTGCATCTGTAGACTTTTTCTTGTACATGTCTAAATAAACACGTCCACACTTCAAAGGCAAATAATACCACATTGGGTTGTGGATTAAGTATCTATAGAGGATATCCATTACTAATAATTATGATCATATACTTCATACTGAATCCAAAGTCGTACGCCAGATATTGATTAGTGTCACTGCTCGCCAGGTGTTGACTTACAACCTGTCACGCGCCTTTTTGTAATTATGGACACCACGTTGGTGACAATGGTCTTACGACCAGGAAGAACACATACGCAGATGGTGTTGAATGCAATAGACAAGGTAATTTAGTCGACAGACAGAAGAAGTGAGAAAACATAAACGCCACAACAATGTGTGTTGCGACTTTCTATTCTCATGCTTTTCACTAATTAACAAACAGGTAAGCATCCAGAAAAACTTAATTACATCCTTATCAAGTGTGACACCTGAGAATTACATGTTTGTCATATTCAAAACTGCATGAAGGCTGTCGAAATTGTTCTTACATGAAAACTGTCAACAATATTTGTGTAAGAGGCGACGAACAGGATCGGGTAATCTGACTACGGTGAAGTATGTAATCGTATGCAAATTGAGATGATTGATGCTCAGGATAGCAGTCACTTGATTGTCTGGTCCAGGTTCGATCAGTAAAATACCGCCTTCACAAAGCTGCATTGTTGCTGAGTGGGGCATTATACAACAAACAGAACTGGAACACAAAATCATCATGAGGATCGATGTACCCAACTGAGATACGATGACAAGTGTCCACCAAGTCAGCGAGCCTGAACATCTGATACCGTTAGTCGCCTCTTAAGACAAGCATGGGTTGCTGAAGATCGATTCTTACCCGAATCCTCATGGGTTGCTGAAATAAGATTTCTTATTCATGAACACACATGAGCTCCGAAGTATTAAATGCGTATGATATTTTCAGCTTGCTTCGTTAGATAATTAGTGAGCAACTCATCCCATCACCTTAAGATTATGTAGAAACGGCCGGTATCATGAGAAAAATGTTGTCAGACCATAGGACGTTACACTATAGATACCTGTGTACGTTGCCAATCAGGTTAACAGAAGCACACAATCGGACGAAGGAACAATATCATATTCAAATATCTATACAGTTATTCTACTCTTATCAAAAGAAGAAACAGATACGATAAATATCCAAATGTAATAGTAAGGGCATTGTATATCAATTACCCCACCAGATGTTCATGAAACGGCACAACACCATATATTTCCATTACAAAGATAATATCATGTCATCAACGGCATTAAAAAATATCTGATAAATGTAACATATGTCCTTTCACCATCAGCATTTATCCATGGTGCTGAAAAACCTGGCGAAAATTTGGATTAGCTCCCACAAAAAAGGCATGCAACTTCTGCATAGCGAATTGCGGCATCTCAGACACGCGCCCTGAGTGAAATCAACATGATAGACAGCATGAAAACAAATAAATCAACTAATATTGATGATAGCTTTTTAAGATTTAAATTTGATTCAATTTCATTTGTGAAATGACATTAATGTAAAACACTATATTTAAAAATATTTAACCAATATAAATGAACAGCTGAAAATTCTTCGCAAATTTATATGGCATTATTTTCTTTTTTATATCGTACATGATAGGTACTACATTGTGATTTTCTCGTCTTGACAGTGAGTACACAGCACAAAATATTAAATATGAAATATTTTCCCTAGATATTCTTGAACCATAATTTTGTGTCTAGATTATATGTTTACAGTGCATCTCATCCAACTAATTGGACACTAATTGGTCATCACCTTGTATATTCTCACTGAATCGTACAAAATATTATCGATCTGATTACATATGGTCTGCAAATCGACAAACCAGTCTGCAGACCCAAATTCACAAGATGACTCTTCATTCTTCCTGGTTTCGCATCATTGCAGGGATAGCTGGACTGGTAGTAGCTGACCTGTTATATGTAACCTGACCTGCCAAGCATACGTCATGAACGTCTCGGCCATGGCCACCTATTGTCGTAATTGCATAGTCAATAAACCGAAGAGGCTACTTCGCAAAACACATAGTCTATGACGCATATTCCACTGGGATCCCAAAAAGATCAACGATTTCCAATGTATTAATAATAATAAAATTAATCGCTGTGGTTTGTCAGTCGTATTCCAATTAACGGCGTTGCTGAGACATTGTATATAAGTAGCAAAACTCTTTCAGTACAGAAGCTCAGGGCGTGATATTAAAGGAAGTATTCTTTATATATACATTGATAATGCTCTGAGGTTACTAAGTACAATGCTATCAACGTCAAAAGAAATGAGTATGCCTACCAACACACACGACATGTGTCTCATTCACATTATATGTGCAAATGTCTAATGAAATAGAAATAATAAGAAGTATCTAACGAAACAGAAATAAGAAGAAAGGAGATGTTTCATTCATTTGGCGATATGTGTGCTTTAGGCTATATTAGTGAATTTGAGATATAACTGCTTTAGACCCGTGTAGATCCTGGTTAGAATTGGTTTTCAGCGACCCATGCTTGTCGTAAGAGGCGACTAATAGGATTGGTGGTCAGACAAGCATGTCATCGTATCCCAATTGTGTTGATCGACGATCATGCTGTTAATTACTGGATTGTCTGGTCCATACTGGATCATTTACAGACCACCGCCATGTAGCCGGAATATTGCTGAGTGCGGCTTTAGACAACAAACATGATAAATAAATAAATAAATAAATGAATGAATGAATGAATGAATGAATGAATGAATGAATGAATGAATGAATGAATGAATGAATGAATGAATGAATGAATGAATGAATGAATGAATGAATAAATAAATAAATAAATAAATAAATAAATAAATGAATTTAAGTGTACTCGAGCTTGCGGTTTTAGAATCATAACATAACAAAACATAAGGATTAACCCCTTTACCTAATCGCACGTGTACACAGAATGATGAACACTGTGACCAAGTCTTCTGTAAATGTCATTTTATTCCATCGCCTGTCATCGATCAAATGCCATAATGAAACTAATATAAATAGAAGCGACAAAACAATTATTCTACGAAATAACTGCTGAAAACATAATCCACTGTATGATTACTATCACGCTTGAATTTTCCTGTGTTCCCTTATTTGTTTCTCTCAGTATTTTTGGTTTCCTTAACAGAGTAGGTCACTGATGAAGCATTGAGCATTATCACGTGGTGCGAAACGACTCTTGAAAGAATCTTAAATTGAAATCTAAAATTACGTCGTTGTTGTTTTAATGGTTTTGTCGCCCCATGAAGGTCTTAACAAACGTATATACCTCTTACTATTTGAAAGAAGAACCACATGTAACGACTCTCACTTGTCAGCATGCTGGTATAGGTTATCCCTTTAGAAATCGACTCTGATGGAAAATTCAGATGCCTTCTCCTGATCAATTCAGCACAAAGTTACAAAGCATCACCAGATCAAACTGATACTTAGGCGATATATTTCTTCAAATCTCTGAAGGGCGTTTAGACGTGGAATGCATAAGAAGAGCAAGATTCATGGATGTCAACTTCTTTATTGTGAATAACACGACGTTTCGGAGTTGAAGGAGCAGTAAAGAAGTTGACATCCATACATCTTGCTTTACTGATATATTTAATGTTCTGTTATTTTCTATTACAGTTTTGTAAACGGAAGGTCAAAGAACATTCAAAGGACACAATTGAATGAACGGGCGTGGTAGTAAGTATCACCAACACGTGACTGGAATGTTCCTTAAATTTGTCCTTTATGAAAGTAGCACATGTGTTATTTACACAGTGTTGAAATCGCGGCACTTTCTCAACGTCGAAAATGCAGTTCGTGTGACGTACCATTTGTAATGATTTGTCTTCAAAAATAAGCATTTAGAAGACAACTATTCATCAATTCAAAACATAAGTAATTTTGGAGAACTAAAAGAATATTTCTTTAAACCCATTACGTGAAATATATATCGGGATTTGTCTGAATGATTTATCTGAATATATTCATCCATCAGTGTATGTATGCTTCTTTTCAGCATTTTTAATCTTGCGGCAGGATTAATATGTGCATTCCACCAGGTTTTATTTGTGTAACACTTTCATAATAAGGTAACCAATGTTTAGGACAGCATTATACACATGCATGTGATACCTTCGTGTTATATCCCAAAGCCTTGAACTGCTGTCAACACATAGGACATAACAGTACATTTTATATGTAGGACTAAACTGAAGGTTTTGAAAGGCATTTAGAAGTTGGACGAACATGAACACGTTTTATGGATAACTTCTGTTACTATTTATACGACGTTTCAGGACTAATTATTGCTCCTTCATCAGGTGTATAAAAAGGAAGTTATTATCCATAACCGTGCACATGTTAACTACTAAAATGGTTGAGTCGTTTGCTATATAACTCTGATGGGAAACAATGATCACTTCACAGTTTCTCATTAGATGTGTACTACTTGTGGGAAACACAATAATGTACCTAGAAACTAAAAATATTTACGAGTATTATTTGCCGACTGATGAGACTCAATGTTTATGACGCAATTAACTTCAGTGGTCATAAAGACCAAGCTACAACCACTGCTGCTTTAGCATGCTACAAGTGCCCAGAAACAAAATTGCAGTTTCGTGATTTTCAAATTCAGCTGTCAATTACCGGTACAACAGAGCCAAGTGTATGTCAGTGCATTTCTCCCTTGATGCACCATAAAAACAGGAACTTACTGGTCTTGTAAGTATGTGTCGTCGAAGAAATAATGTTAATCTGTTTCTGTCTATTATAATAGCCCCGAGTTTAAAAAAATAAATAATTTATTTGAAAAACTACATATGACCATCTATCATTTCCTTCCACTAACCATTCACGAATCTTGACATAAAGAAGCATTAATGAAAATCAAAGAGGCAAGATCATCATGGTTCATCCTAATCTGTCATACTTACGGACATCTTGAGTCTGTGAAGACTTTTTCCGATCCATGATTATCCCTATGAAGCCCCTGGAACGGCTCTAATCTATACATCTAGCAGTGAACGCAGCCATGAAATAACAAATGTGACGCCACATCAGTGAGATACAGGGCAGGACAAGATTAATTCTCCTCCTTGTTTCCTTTCATATGTACGTAATATCCAAGCTGAAAGCCATTACCAGTACATCTGCAGTGCAGCTCCAAGACTATTGAGCTGTCGCTATCCAAAGTTTAAGTTTCATGGTCGTTTCCACGTAATGGTTGGAATAAATGTGTGTATAATTATACAAATATCCCTTTGCACCTGCATACAAATTGCAATTCCAAACATGAAATGGGAACAGTGTTTACGGAATCAATGATAACCTAGTTTTTCATTTAGTAGCGCGATCAATTCCCTGGCATAGCTGGTAGTAATGTATACAGAATATCACACTGTCCATGTGACATCTGCGTAATAGCGTATCTAATACAGTAAACTGTTCTTTCACATGATTTGTGTGGAATTACGTCCTCAAGTTATCGAAACATCGAATCAGACTGACTCATCCTGAAAGGACAAGGCACGACAAGGACCTTCTTTGGCTCACAAGATAAAAATGACTAAAACTATAGAAATCATAATGAACGTTTTTCTGTGATTCCTATGAATAAGAATTTGACATTTCAACACCTGATGTGTTGGGTTTTTTACCAATATAACACTTAATGTACAGTTAAAGACCAAATATGCAAAACATAACATGTCTTATAGGACTGGGTGAAGCGTAATTTTAACATGAGTAAGTCTTTGACCGAAGCTATTTGGGCGATTTACTTGGAATTTGTGCAAGCAATCGTTAACATCTTGGGTAAGAGAGTTGACCACGGTTTGTCTCTTGAAGCTCGATAACCTTACGTTCTCAATCATGTTTGGCATTCTTATGCATTTTATCGTGCCTGTAGTCCAAAGCTTTCAAACGTAAGAAAGACACAATGCTTGTGGCCATACTTTAAACATGTCTGATAATAAACAACAACATTTGTAATTTCATGTTTGCCAAAGAGGGCCCTGATCCAACCACGTGTTTTTCACAGGTGAAAAGTTCGCTAGACCCTGTGAGTGTTTATGGCAGGTGCTACCGAAGGGCTATAATATATGTTCACCATATTGTGAACACCTGGCATCGACACTATTTCATGATCCTTCATTTACACATGCTCATGAAATATTTGCAATCGAACATGGACTTTTACAAGATTTCTTATGATAACGGCAATGTTTTTGTCAACTTTATAGCATATCTTGTTAACGAGAAACATTTCATTAACCATTTTACTCCTTCAGACTATATAGTCTATGTAGAGCTTAGCAAATGTTCCTAGCTTTAGATAGTTTACAGGGTATCCTCTGTGTGTTGTGTCTTAGTCCCACGTGGTTAAGAAAAATATCTCCAGTTGCGATCATATTCACCTTGCCAAAGTGTTCATCTGTACTGCAGCTTAACATCCGACATCGAACAAAACGAGAACGGAAATAGATTAAGTCCATTCACTTTCCGTGAATGCTCTTCGTGTGTTTGTTTTCGTTTGCTGGGTTTCAGGAAATTTCTTGTTTTGTTCATGTAGTTGTTCAAAGATCTAAATATACTTACCCCAAAGGCACTGAGGTTTTAGTTACAGTTTTAATGTCAACAATTATCTTAATCTACTTCATCGTGAATTTTAAATCTGATAAGGCCCTGTACCTTTACTGTCAGAACTGCAACTCAACGTACATATACTCTCCCAAAACGAAACGCATCATGAAAATAGCAATTTCATGTAGCAATGAATTAAAACGTGATTCATTTTACAAAGGTTTTGCTCTGTTTATGAGTCCTATGGTGTTTATGCAACAAAACGCACCATCCGTAAAATACCCGTATTTAACAGCATGATTTTCAATTTCGGCGTGTAGTGTCACAGAATACACAATTCACATGCAATGCACGTGAGAGTTGGGTTCACATAGTCTCAATGATGGGTATAAAAGGTTGATCGCTGTCTGTCGATTATTCACTGTATTTGGAATATTGTTGACGAACGCAAAATGCCACGTCTAAGTGAAGCCAACCGTCATATCGCCATTGGTTTGCTTCAAGCTGGCCAGTCCCAACGTGCAGTTGCCCGACGCATGAATGTTCACCAAAGCACCATTTCACGGCTCTGGGAGAGATATCGACCGCAGAATGCGGTAGCAGATGCCCCTCGTAGTGGGCGACCTCGAGCGAGCACTGCGGCGCAGGATCGCCACATCCGGGTACATCACCTGTGTCATCGAACAGCTACGGCGACCAGTACCGCTCGACAAATACCCGGATTGAGGAGGCTTTCTGCACGGACCGTCGGGAAGAGGTTGAGAGAGGCTGGTTTACGTGCCAGAAGACCTTATTTTGGCCCTGTGTTTCGACAACGACATCGTCGACACCGAGTTCAATGGTGCACCACCGTTCAGGCCTGGAACCTACCGAATTGGCGTAGAATCTGGTTCAGTGATGAATCACGATGTCTATTGGAACGACGCGATGGAAGAATGCGGGTGTACAGACGTCGACGTGAACGTTTCGCCGACGCTTGCGTTCCCCAGGTGGACAGATTCGGCCGGGGAAAGTGTTATAATGTGGGGAGCGATCACCTGCCGTAGGATAAGTGATTGGGTGATGATCCAGGGCAACTTGACAGCTCAACGGTACTGTGACGAAATCCTACGCCCACAGCTCCTCCCAATCATTGATCGCCAGAGGGAGTTGTTTCAACAGGACAATGCCAGGCCCCACACAGCACGTCACACTAGAGACTTCCTCCAGAACCACAACATCAATGTGCTCCCCTGGCCCTCAAGATCACCGGACCTAAACCTGATCTAACATCTGTGGGATGCCCTGGGCAGACGGGCACTACAGGCAGAGTGGGCTGCGATTGGGCAACACGAGATTCTGAGACTTATTCGTTCGATGCCGAGGCGATGCCGTGCAGTTCTGGATGCCCACGGTGGTCACACGAGGTATTGACTTCAGCGCCACCACACGTCTCCATGTGACACTCAAACTGACATTCCTCGAGTTGGTGCCAAAGAAGATAGGTCTGCATTCCCAGTGTGCAATTTCGCTATATAACATAACAATACAGTTGAAATTCCTATATGCGTTTCTTTTTTGAGAGAGTATATTAACGACGTTTATTTGCGAAGCGGTCAGACGTTCTCATTTGGACGCGGGTTTTAGTGCGGTTACTGAGTGGTGAAAAACCTTCTTAAATTGGATTCTCCGACTACTTTTGCGACGATGCAAAGCTTTTTTGTTCCAAATCGTGACTTCCATCGAAACTGAGAGTTATTTTATACAGATGACTGGGTATCAATTCTTTATTAGCATTATTAACACCATTTCGTGTACATCCCAAATTTGAAAAGCGTGTGATTCGGAATAAATTGAATTGATACTATTTATTAGAGCGATTTAATCGATCGTAGCATCTGCATATAGCTAACCTGATGTTCCGTTGTCCTGAAAGAACTGGAAGCCATCCATTGTATTATAACGTCATGTACAATATACAAAGAATGATCACGCCACGCCACGCCACGCCACGCCACGCCACGCCACGCCACGCCACGCCACGCCACGCCACGACGGTCTGGTCAAGACTCAATTATTTACACGCCGATATCTACAGCTAGAATATGGCTAAGACAGCAACAAACAAAACACTAGGGTTCGATGCTCGGACCTTGTGATAACTGAACACTCGAAATGCTTGATGGCATATTTCTTTTCATCGTATAATCAATACTTCTCCATGTCTAGGCATGATTAAACTGTTAACAAAGAACGACAGTGCCAAAGAATACTCAATCTCCACTATCCTCAGAAACATTCCGTTTGGTGTAAAGGGGAAAATAGAAATGAAAAGTTATATGAACGGATCACTGAAAATATTGCCATGGGAGCTATACAGAAAAACACCTTTATTTGTTTCATTTGAAACTATTCATATTGAGAAAACGTTTGAAAGTCTTATTATTGTTCAGGAATATTACAGTGGCCGTCTAGCCATTAAGAATTGAGCAGACTAATAATAATAATATTGCTAATATTTGCGCCTAGAATCCAACGCGATGCTGTTCTCTGGCGTTGCATTATTACCCAGACGGAATTGGACTTTCAAAGCTGCTACTAAGCGCTAAGACCGTATAGGTCCGCTTTTCAGGTACCCATTTTAAACAGCTGGGTGGACTGAGTGCAATGTGGACGAAGTGCCTTGCCCAGGGACACAACACAGTATGAGACCCAGGTCACAAATTTTGGTGTCTCCACCGGGATGCGAGAGTCCAGCATGCTAACCACTACATCACTGTGCTGACACGTTTTGCTTGGATCTTGAATTAAAAAATACAAGAGCACGTAAAAGCACTGATAACTGAGCAAGTGAAGATGTCTACCCAAAGAGCAGGTCATACTGACACTGTTGACGGACACCAGGTGTCATCATTGATTTTCAGTGATCCTTTCATTTCATTTTCACCTCCAGAGAACATTTTCTGGCATTGACCTGTTATATGCACATACAACACAGGCACAACATAAGCTAAAGGTCCCAAATATCATACGGTGTGTGAAAAGTAATTATGGTATTTGACTTTCGGAGGCGTGTGCGGTTGTACAGAGTAATTACGGTATTTTATTTTCAATCGTTCATACGGTATTGCATGTCCCGACGGCTACTACTGATCGAAAAGAGTAATTACGGTATTCTATTCACAATGGTCCTGCTATTGCGCGGCACCTGATTCTTTATGCAAACGTAAGTAATATGGATCAGATGTACTGGTTTGCGACACCTGTCTATACCGATTCTGACATAAGTCTTTATCCTTCGTATGATCAGCACCATTAATACAATTAAACACAATTTGCAGATAGGATCTATGTAAAAAAAATTAACCGTTGTACTGTTATTACATATTCGTAGGAAACTGGGTGTTTTTCGGCTATTTTATCTCGTATGTAATCCAGATTCATTTGGTCACATCAGTTTGTCTTCTTTATGTCCACCTGAATGATCAAAAGTGTATTGAAGCCACTGCACGCAACCTCAAGTCTGAAGAAGATAGAATCAGTAAAAAAACAAACAACAATCAGGATGTGTGTCTGCTCTGGAGATAAATGTAAAGACAATTTAGACCTTTCCAGCCGAAGGCCTGATGCATTTCTTTTATCATTTTTTAAACCAGGGGCTAGTTTGAATACACACGAAGAAAATGCTCTTAGAACTTCCATTTCTCGTACTGACTGATTTGAAAAAAGTCGATTTGTCTCGACTAAATCCTAAGCAGGAAATACGAATTCTAAACAAGTTTACCGAATTCGCTCTCTGGAAGTTGTTCGGGTTGAAGGAAAGTCACGATGGCAAAGGTTGTGTCTTAAAGACTGTCGGTGTCTGCGATCATCACCAATAATGAATACTCCTTTCTAATTGACAAAACCTATACTGACTGAGTGAGTTTGGATACGTTAAATAGAACAGAAAAAACTATTTTAATAATCGTAAAACAATCCCGAAAGCTATAAGAGCATGTGTTGATGAAACTGTGATGATACCAGGTGTTCGTCAAAGGTTCCTGCCCAAACGGTGGCACCAATCACAAACACATAAATCACCTTAAAAATGCACAAGCATTGGACGAGATAGGACAAGGGCCCTTTTGGCCAACTTGTTTTGGTCTTTTCACCTGAGTGAGTGAGTTTAGTTTTACGCCGCTTTTAGCAATATTCCAGCAATATCAAGGCAGGGGACACCAGAAATAGGCTTCGCACATTGTACCCATGTGAGGATTCGAACCCGGGTTTTTGGCGTGACGAGCGAACGCCTTAACCACTAGGCTACCCTACCGCTCCTTTTCATCTGAAAAAACATGTGAGGTTATGGTACGAGTTGGGAATTGCATGTGTTCCAGAATCACTATCAAATAATAGTGACGATCCCAGGTGTTCTCGTGTGTCTTGACCCACAAATGCCATCCGCCACGAACACATGCAAAGTCAATATGACGAAATACTTCTGACATCATTTTATGTCACTCACACGCGTCAAAGATGGACATGTCCTCTACATGTCTACCATAAATCATGAATCTTTGATGAGCTCTTGTATGTTGTAACATACCAAACAAGGCCATCACATGAAACGAGATCGGGGTTGGTTGGTTGGTTGGTTGTTTAAAGCCGCACTCAGCAATATTTCAGCTATATAGCGGCGGTTGGTAAATAATATAATCTGGACCAGACAATCCAGTGATCAGCATCATAAGCATCGATCTATGCAAACGATATACGATGACATGTGTCAACCAAGTCAGCATCCCAACTCCCACTGCCATTCCCATCCATTGCCCTCATTGACAAACTTAGTATAGAGCAGTGCCAGCTAGTTTCTCCTCATGGAAGATTAGTCCACAAAATTCTTTGGAGAGCTACCGATCGCTGTTAATGGGAAGATCTCTCCATCTTCTCGTACCATTACACGAGGGGTCAAGGAATTCGAATGTGATAGAGTCAAAAAGATTACCCCCGTCCTAGCATCAGGAAATGTTGAAAAGTGCACAATCGAGTGATGGGAGACCCACCAACACACTTCTAGAGTTGGAGAAGACAACAACTCGTATCCCTTCTAGTTCCATGCAGACCATCCGTCACGAACATCTTCACATGTCAGAGGTCTGAAGATCCCCACGAAATATTCCAGATGGAATATACATATCACGGGCCAAGATCAGTAATGCCCTGTTAACCTTGTATAATGCCATTCCAGGTGATTTTCATTTTCGATTAACTACCTGTGTTGAGACCTTGATCGATCACGATGACCCCGAGCAGAAATGAATCCATCAAATGGAATGATGCCAAGTCTCCCAAAACAAAGAAGTTCAAAGCCTCTGGATCAAACAAGAAAGTTATGGCCACCATATTTTGCGTTATCATGGGTATAATTCATATTGATTACCTACCACACGGAACAATCATGATTTGAGAATATTATGCGGAAAGAGCGTTCACGCAAGCTCGAGCTGCAATTCTTCTTCTCCAGGACAATGCACCAGCCAGTACCACCAGCCGAGCTGCAAAGGCTGCTGGACATGAATTCTGGTTCAAATGTTTCCACCCAGTGCCCGTCATGTATTTCCAAATTCGAGTGAGTGGGTGAGTTTAATTTTACGCCGCACTCAGCAGTAGTCCAGCTATATGGCAGTGGTCTGTAAATAATCGAGTGTGGACCAGACAATCCAGTGATCAACAGCATGAGCATCAATCTACGCTATTTGGATACGATGACATGTGTCAACCAAGTCAGCGAGCCTGACCACCCGACCGGGTTAGGACGCCTCTTACGACAAGCATGGGATGCTAAAGATCAATTCTAACCCGGATCTTCAAATGGAAAAGCACTTGCAATGCCCAAAATTAGTAATGATAACCAACTTACTGCTGCCGAGGGCTATTCAGGGAACCAAAATATAGCCTTCTACCGAAGTGGCTTAAATGACTGAATAGAAAGACCGTTAGTGCTGAGGGATTTTCTTGGAAAATATATCATATTGCTGAAGAATGTGATCTCAATCAATGTTAGATTGAAAACATTTTGATATCGTCCGTTATATGAAAAAAGGCAAAAAAAAACTTTCTACGTCAATAAGAAATGTCTGCTAAAAGGAGAGTCGATTGTACAATGCCGACTATTTCATGAACATTTGTTTATGAATTGATATTAAAAAATGATGATATCAAGCGTACGCGAAGAGGTGAGCGTAATATGCCCAACCGCTCGCATGCAAAGGAAGCAAAACAATCGCCTTAGTGAAACATGTTACGTCCGTTTCGGGCTGCAGGATCCTAAGGTTTTGGGGTCGAGTTCAGGATTCAGCATTATTCCCATGATGAAGGGTTTCATTGCCGTGGTAAACGAGTAAGATAATCATCACTTCGTCCTTCCTACCACAGCTGATCCTAGTCCTTGATCCGTGGTTTTACACACTCACTTAATAAGGAAATACTTTCAGTGATACCAGTCATTAGCAGTGCATTAAAATGGTAGAACTATTCATTCATAAAACCTTCACATTTCACAAACGAGCAGATTTTATTCGAAGTCACGATTTAAAACTGTCTCAAGGAAATTCAGTGGGCGATGCTCAGACTGATCACAGTGACCGTACAAGTGAAATCTGATCTATTCCGCAAGCGCCCACTCTATCGTGTGGAGAAATAAGACAATCTACTACGCCGATAGCAAGTTTAAATGACCCTATAACGTAATCAAACACAATGTAAATGTACGTCTCACGAGATGCAGTTCCCAGTCGATAAATGGTGACTATTTTTACAACTCAGCACAGTAACACTAATAACACCCAGTATTGTTACCACTCTCCCTATATTGTTTTTCTCTCAGCAAACTTGTTATATATCACTCGGGCATTGTGTTTAGGTTCATAAATACGTCAGTGCTATAGACTAGCTCCATCGATAACATGGTGATATTTTATGTGTTTATCAAAGCAGCACATACCAAGAAGACCAAGTTTTGATGGACATGATAATTGCATAACAAACAACAATTCTACATTGCCAAAACAAGTATTTTGCGCCATTAGTAATTAAGTATTTACGCGTATTGGGTACATTATGCGCTTAAAGCCGCTGAGGCATATCCCGTGTGTTATTTCTATACATACATCATCAATCTTCATTACGGATTTAACGTCCACAGTGGCCACTGCTACCAGTATACAGAACGCTGGGATATAGAGATGATTGTTCCCTACGCCAAGTAGTCAATGATTCAATAAATCATTATCTAAACCTTACTGGGCTGCAAACTACCAAAACACAATTATGATACCCGTATCAAATTACATCAGGATCATAAATAACCATTTCTTGTTTGTACAAATGATTGTTTCTCCGCCAAGTAGTCGATGATTCAATAAATCATAACTGGAACATATGAAATTGTTATGAGTAATCAGACACTACTTTGAGGGCAATGATTTAAGTATTGATACATTAATCAATTCCAACTGTTTTTGGCCTGTCTGGTAGTACTTGCTTTAGGATTTCAACTGTGAATGGTCATGGACGCTACACTGTGGAAACTTGAAAAAAGATTTAGACAACACTGAGAAAGACTTATCCAAACGTTACTAGTATGGAAGCTAATGTTTATACAAAGTGAGGCTACTTTCGCATGTTTACCTTTACAACTACCAACGACTACTGTCCACATGTTTTTATGATTTCTTAAAACACTTTGTATTTGATAAGGCAAAGGGAACCTGGTCTAATCCGTAACCTATTCGGGGCGGTGGGGTAGCCAAATGGTTAAAGCGTTTGCTCGTCACGCCGAAGGCCCGGGATCGGTTCCCCACATGGCTACAATATTATGTGAAGCCCATTTCTGGTGTCCCCCGCCGTGATATTGATGGAATATTGCTAAAAGCGGCGTACAATTAACCTCACTCACTCAATCAATCACCAAACCTATTCAGGCTGTTCTTATTGATGCTATTCCATTAGTATGTGGTGTTTTCATGCAGATCCCCATACTCAAACAAGAACTCATCGTAAGCATTAATCCCGTTCATACATAGACGTATGTTGTTTTTGTTAATCACTATTAGATAAGTCTGTTTTGTACTGGAGAACCTCATTCCTGTTTGACAATAATAGAAACATCTATACTGAATAAAAGAAAAATGTCAATCAACAGGCTTACAAATAAGGACGCAAACGCTACGACCTAACAGCACTAATACATGATGGGCATCACTATTGCAGCCAGAGAAGTCCACAACGCCTGTTTGCAATCTGCGATCTGTGAATGCAATCGATTCTGTCATACACCGTACCCCTGTATACCATATACCTCGTTTATGTAAGTATAGGAAGGTAAGCTGTGAAAGTTATGGCAAGAGCGAAGTAACTTAATAAGCCTACCTGTCGCTGTGCGGTATCACTCCTCGGTGTTTGTTTTCTGCATGCCTCTTAGAGTGATAAGCATCCATACATGGTGTCGGCAGTGTGGGGACAATCAATGACACGACAATTACATTTTCCGTCCCGCTTAATAGGTCATTATGCTCGAGGACATATTGATTGGGTCGTTCAGCACTGACAGCCGTACTGCAGTCCGTTTGTTCTGTCATTACATCAACAGGTCCACACGCAGGTGTGATTTTATGAAGGTGAGATGCCAGATGACGCAGACATAGATGTAGATAAAGGTACGGTACTGGAGATCCAACTGCTGTATCTGCAGTAACATATGGGAGTAATGCCCCATGGCTGATGGGTATGAGAGGAGGATTAGATGACCTTTTATGTTCAGTCATCTTCGCATTACAAAGCATATGGGCACATAGTACAATGACTACATATGTTACGCTCCTAAAGGACTTGGGTCATGGTGATGAAGCTCTTACCCCTCCTAATCAATTCCAGAACGGTTATAGTTTGTAAAGAATCTCTTTTGATATTGTTCAAAGGTAGGTATACTGGTTTAGCGGAGAGTGAGTGAGTTGAGTTTTACGCCGCTGTTAGCAATGTTCCAGTCAAACCACAGCGGTGGACACCAGAAATGGGCTCCGCATATAGTTAATACAGACTGGGTGGGTGAGTTAAGTTTTACGCCGCTTTTAGCAATATTCATGCATATATCATGGAGGGAGGACATCAGAAAATAGGCTTCACACATTGTACCCATGTTGGGAATAGAACTCGGGTCTTCGCCGTGACGAATGAACGCCTTAACCACTACGCTACCCCGCCGCACCGTTCAACGAAGAAGAACCAGATATATTTATATACCGTTCACACAAAACTGTGACCCTTGAAGGCTACGGCTTGAGCCAATGTTTCAGCTTTAATTTAGCAAAATATTAACGGGGGGCATTATAAAAACGTTCCTGGACCAGACTTAACCAACCTGGGTTTCATTTGCATTTTAAAATCGCTTCAATCACTAGACTAACTGACAGTGAATTAAAGTTCAATGACAGTCAATAGCCAATTTCCTTTCACCAATTTACCCACCTGAACTGGAAATAAAGGAGGCAAATAAGGCCTTATGTTTCCTATTAGAGACATGCATAAAGATTCAGTCACAAAAACTGTCAAAGAGACTTTATGGGATGACTTCAAAATTCCCTTCATGTCAAGCAATATTCAAGAGTTCCAGTCTCTGGTGTCTGCATTCCACAACGTTTGATGAACAATCCTACACAGACTTCAAAGAGAGTAATACACCTCTTGCTCAAAAAGTTATTCGATCAGGATTATTTACCACATTCAATGCCTCAGTAACGCGTTCAGAACGTTTAATGGTAGGGGGCGGTGGGGTAGCCTAGTGGTTAAAGCGTTGGCTCGTCACGCCGAAGGCCCGGGTTCGCTTCCCCAAATGGGTACAATTTGTAAAGCCCATTTCTGGTGTCCCCCGCCGTGATATTGCTGGAATATTGCTAAAAGCGGCGTAAAACTATACTCAGTCAGTCAGTCAGTTTAATGGTAGGCATGCAGATTGCATTTTTATATTTGACGCAAAAGCGGCTAAATGTTGTCCACACAATTCCCTATTCTGACTTTCAGCGTATGTTACCGTATTTAGTTTTGGTGAACAATTGACCTCCCTTTGCATGTGTTTGTGACATGTCAAATGCCAATGGCGTAGTCTTACAATCAACTCTGCTTTTAGATATCTGGGGAATATTGGAATCGCTTTTTTGCTCCAATTTACATGAAAAGGCTGTAAATGCTTACAAATTCGCCATTCGTTAAATTTGACACTCTTTGAAGCCCGATAGTTACATCACCGTTTTTTGTATTTCGATGGGCATTCGAATTACGCATATCAGAAATACGATCCTAAGCAATCATCTCCGCGTTGAGCCAATATTTACTCTGAATCGATCTGCGGAAAGGATACGGTGCTGTACGTGCATCCGTATCTCATCATTCTGATTATTTTCCAATTGCAGCTTAATGTTTAACTCAAACGATGAGAATATTAAACTTCATCTTGATCAAGTAAATATGGCCATCTAATATGAACTAGGTGTTCGACAATCTGTGGGTTTAGCAGTATAAGAATGTTCGGAGAACTCGTAACCAATCACCTTAAAAACCGGGCGATAATCTTCTGGAAGGAATTGATGTTTTAGTAGCTCATGAACGGCATATGACGCTTGAACGTGGACCTCAACTTCATCAATCTCCATTAACTAATCAGTGTGAGTTGTCCACAGACGCCGTCTACTTTTCCGCGGCTGGAGTGTTTGGAAACAAAATCTACAAAAGGTCATGGAGAGATATAAACACGAAGCGGTGCCTAAGCTCGTAATTGGTATCGCTGTGACCATTTTGACAATTCGCTTGGGGACCGATAATTTTAATTTTAGGGGACAGGCAATTTCGTTCGAGACAAATATGTTTCGTAATTTCAACGACAATTTCTTTTAACGATCTGAGTCTCCTTTTTTCAAAGCGGTCTTAGGGTTGGTACTTGTAAACGAGTGGGGCTTGCAAACTCGTATCAAGAATATGAGCAAGCGAGTAGTATTTGAAGCCATTTTATAAGCAATTTTCCCGCTAAACGGGATCGGGTGGTCAGGCTCCCTGACTTGGTTGACACATGTTATCTTATCTCATTTTTTTGCGTAGATCGATGTTCATGCTGTTCATCACAGGATTGTCTTGTCCAGACTCGATTATTTACAGGCCGCCGCCATAAAAAATAATAAACATTACATATTATGACATATTATGACAGATCAGGTAATACGATATGATATGTTTATTAGTATATATAGTAGTAAATGGGGGATTGCTTTAGGCTTAAAGAAATTACTTCACATGCTTTCCTAGGGCAGAGAACGTTGAACGTTTTTACTTGAGATGTGCAACGTTATCATTCGTTCTTGATGGCATTGTGAAATGTTCGAAAATTAATCGGATTCCTTGAAGCTTAGATTTTATGGTAGGCGAGTGCACAAAAGGAAATGTTTCTCATAGTTTCCTGTGGAACTACAAATATGACCTCTGCATTCTTTAGTTTAAAAGTACACATAATAAATTGGGGTCCGTATAGTGTTATCATTGAACATGAGCAGATATATTACCATAACTTGGCGTTTCAATTTAAACAGTGTCCCGAATGACAAACACACATCGATCTTGCGAAATCCCATTAAGCTGTTGCTCTACACACCGCTGGCTTCGGCCAAATGTATTTTTCCACACTCAGGGTATTTTTCTAGGATCAAAAAGATAACTATAATTACTGGGAAGGTGTAACCTAGTCCCCAAAGGGTTCAGTTATCCTAATCGCAACAGCAAGCACATTCCTCTTGCTCGCAACAATGGAATGGACACATGATGAAGTGTCAAACTAACAATGAAATAGGACACCAAGGACGAATACAAACGGTAATATGTATTTGCCTCTGTCACTAACGTTAACGACACAGTAGAGGAGATGGAAGGAGTTCTGGATTCATTTGGGTTTCTTGGTGTTTTTTTGGGGGGGGTTGTTTTGTTTTGTTTTGTTTTTTTGTTTTTTTTGGGGTTTGGGGTTTTTTTGGGGGGGTTCTTCCATGAAATATAGCCATTTAAATACATTTGCAGTATAAAAACAACATCTGTCCCTTGTCATCATGATACGGTTGAGTCAATATATGTCATCAATAATTACATTTCAGGAGTTCTCGTTTCATCAGCAGTGTAAAGTGTTTACAACAGCTGTTCTAAACCCTAGATTTATCTTATCATTCTTGTATAAGATGTGTAACACCATGAGCGAGTTTGGTTTCACATCGCCAACACATCATTTCGGTTATAAGGTTTCTGGCTCCACTGTTGTGTAACATACGAGTACAGATAGAGTGCCGAAAACAAAGGCACATTAAGGCGAACCACAGCTCTAATCAACAAACATAAGATTCTGACACGTCTAAGGGACGTAATTCGGCCAACGAATTGTGGAGACATAGACTACCGACAATCTCGTACTTCTGTTCACACCGCCAAGAACACCTTTTTGGCTATCAGGTTTCTGGTTCCAATATTGTATGACATACAAGTAGAGGTATAGTGCTAAAAGGAATGAAACAATAAGGCTGGCTCTAACCCCCAATCATAGGTCTCTGACACGTGTGTGGTGTGTGGTACTGTGAATGGAGCTCAGGTTACAAATCAGTTGAAGTTAAAAAGGCCGGGGTGCAAACCTCCAAAATCCCCGTGGGTTTCCATATAGTCTCCCATTGGCTACTCCTCGGCAGTGTAGATGTTATCTGCCCAAGAGTGACAGGACTGTAACGGCTTTGGGTGCCCGGCAAGAGCCTGGCGATATCAAAGGTTAACCTTGGAATTTACTACTAGAATAAACATGTGCCTTATAGTAAATGCCCCAACAACCCTTTCACTACATGTTTTGATGACTAAAGAGATTAATTTGATTAGCATATATGAATTTTCAAATTTTACTTATTTTCTGAAAATAAAATCTTCAACATGGTGATAAATAAGTGTACAGCCCTAACCCTGCACAGCTTGGGGTCAGGGGAGTGGCGAGGATGTCATTTTCACCGCCTGCCTGAAATATGAAACCCTGAATGAAACGTTTAACCCACTCACAGGCTTAATTCTATGGAAACGCACCTCCTCTGGCCACCTGACTGACACAGTGGGAAATTCAAATCTGGATTTGAAAAAGAGAAATATATTTTCAAAATGTATGTTTTGTAGGCTGTTTGCATACATACATTTTATAGTGAGCCTTCATAACATACTTCTTTACACTATGGCTGAATTTCATCATGAACCGGTAAGTACATTTTGTGATATTTCATGGAATGTACTTGAATACTGCATTGCTTTGCATCGGAAGAGAGCTTTGACGGTTATCCGGGGTAATAATGTGTTAGCGCCAACAGCATGTTTACGAGTGTGGGTATGTGCGCATTATGTATAAGCACTATTATTATTATTATTATACTACCGAACCTATCGTGCCTCCGTCACATGGAAGACATCACAGCAGTGACACATACAACGTGCACACATACAGTCAGACATTCATACCCGCATACCCATTACCCTAAGATTCATTCTATTCAAAAGTTGCGTCCGGTTTCCAACATCCTTGTGTGGTTTTATATACTGTATATCTTAGTGCTGGACAGTTATATGTTTCATCAGAAGTATAACGTCATCAAATTGTTGCTGGTTTGGTTCTCTTTTATTCTATTCTATTTAATATAAGATGTGATATAAGTTCGTAATGACTATACAAGAGCTATAAAAAAATCCCTTCCACATAGGAAATTCGACTAGCCAGTGCCTTTAGTCTACCAAATACAAGATCACAGGGACGAGAGAAGCATTATATCAAGGTTAGACTGACCATTTTGGTATTAACTTCCTTTCCCGTTTCGAACTTTTACATTTGGAAGCTGAATAAAATGTTAATATGCGTTTGTATAGAAGATTAACGTAGTCAGTCGGGCCACGATAATTTCATTTTCTCCAGCCAGAAAAAAACAGCTCAGCCTCAGGGATATCTTGCTACTCGGATTTCTTTGGAAACAGTCTGTTAAAGTCTCATGATGCATACAATCATTCCCAGGACAATCTCGCTACTTAGATGCAGATTCTACATTCTTTTCCTGCAGTAATTCTACGACCATTTCCACTTATGGGTGCCAGAAAGCAATTGGTATTATGATGGCGCACAGTTGTCTCATGTAGTTACGATCTCAAGTCGAGTAGTCTTTGGTCGCTGTCGCTAATATTCTGTAGTCACAGAGCCGGCATCTACGAGAAATCAATAACAGAAGGATTTACATGAAAGATTCAGGATCGAATCCAGATATGATGAAGAGCTTTTGACTATTTTACTGATATTCCCTGTGGCTTATTATTTATCATGTGTGATCGATATCACAATGTGTAGAACAAGAGCTTCATATTAATTATCTGCAGACAGAAGATAAATATGAATTTAATGTCAAGCAACGGAGATAAAACATTCCAGTTTTGACCCCCTGTAGAATATAGGGCATTCTTTGAGTGAGGCATTGGACAACAACCTTCCTATGGGAGATTTCACTTTGATCTTGACATTGATACAGAGAGCACGGAGATGTTTACAGACTTGTTCAGAGTGATGGGATATCGATGACTTTATTGATAACAATTAATATACAGCGCATTTTGGACAGGTCAATTTACAGGCTAAAATATGAGACACCTTGATGTACACATTGCAATCCAAGTTGGTTCCGTAACGTGACGCAATGTCATATAGCAGCGACTGGATAAGGAATTCTGATTGCGAAGCAAGAGGGTAACTAAAACAACTTCAGACTACCGAATATTTCTGATGCAAGTGATGCACTAAATATGCTTTGGTATGTTTACATTCTTTAGATAATTTGAGTACAAAAGCAAGAGTTTTAAGCAGCTTGAAGCAATATTCCAGCAATCCAGGGATGCCCGATATGGGCTTAACACTTTGTACCCATGTAGAGTATCGAGCCCAGGACTTTGACGTGACGAGCGAACGCTTTAACAACTGGGCTACCCCACCGCCCCTCTAAGATCGAGGTCATTCATGGATGCCACTACATTCGTGATACAAATGAGAACGTTTGCTGCTGATATGCTGTTCAATAATTACACATAATTTACTTCTTCTGGAATTGGTTACTAGCAGAACATAAGATGAGATGGATGCATAAATGTTTGGAAATGAAGTGACAATAAAGTATCCACAACACTTTATTACAATTTCTCCAACATTTTCAAAGAGCGTCATACAACTCGAGCTAAAAGATTGTTTGATCATGGTGACAGTACGACTATCCTTGCTATACAAGCTTCCAGTGAAGCGAATTTCCTTATTTTCTGTATTTGTGCAAAGCGTAATTCTTTCACTCGCTATATTGATCAAACCTTACTTATTATTGACAAAACATGTCATAATGTACCCACGCAAAGCAATCAAGGTAATTTTAGTGTGCTAGACATGTTTGACACTGAAGAATGGTAAATTGTCAAACAACATGACAAGAATCAAGTATCTTATTCTATTAGACTTTAATGCCTTTTCACAAAAAGATTATGCGTGTGAATGCATCGCACTGTCAATATCCCATATGTCAAGGTATATGACGATGACTGCCCGTCACCAATTAGAAGTGTCGGTATTTGATATCGTAACATTGTTCTGGCGCCGAATTTCACGTAGAACATCTTAACATTGTCTGGTTTGACGGTGAGAAATGTTTTTAGCTAATATTACGCCTGTACAGCTTAAGTGGTCGGTTCCAAATTAAGATAAGCACTTTCTAATGTGCAGTGAGACTACCTCAAATTTCAAAATACAGTGGTTTCTTTCATAAGTGTCAGGATTAATTGTACCAGTCAGTTAACATGCCAGTTAATGCGGTGGGGTAGCGTAGTGGTTAAAGCGTTTGCTCATCGCCGAAGACCCGGGTTCGATTCCCTACATGGGTACGATGTGTGAAGCCTATATGTCCTCCCGCCGTGATATATGCATGAATATTGCTAAAAACGGCGTAAAACCTTACTCACTCACCCAGTCTGTATTAACTATAAACTGTACTGTCTATATCATGCCATGTTATATCCCTTCACGTCATATACTCATTATGGATATTAACAGAGGTTGATCGATCGATAAGTGGTAGCTTCAAACATAAAGCATAAATGTTAATAGTGTTTCAAAAACTATAATCAAATGGTGATGAAAAACAAATATTAATTTATTTTATCCGGGAAGAATAACCTTTAAACACTGGCAATTAACCATCTTAGGAAAACATATTTCTTTACACAAACACATACCCAGATATAGTGTTCTAAAAGTATGCGATGTTGTAATGGTGTGCTCTAGATTTTAATCTCGAGGTTTTTCTGTCTATTTTTGAAAACTTAGTCTCGGTTTTGTTTAAATATGGTACCAGCTTATATAAGCCTGATTACAAAACCTGACAACCTTACAGGAAAATGTCAAGTATTCAGTTACTGAAATGGCGCTTGTCGTCTCTTGGTCCAACAGCTTAGTGAAATCATCATCACAGTATTTTCGGATAGGTGTCGTCTTCCGATGATACTTCTCCGAACTGTTGAAAAGCAGCAGATATCTGCGACCGATGGCTCGTTGTGGTCATTATCTAAACTGCATCGTTTAACCGTGATCTGGTTTCACTAAGATATAACGTTCACTTGACGAAATGGAACTTATTATTGGCCAATTCCGAATCATATTCCAATTGCAATCCGGAAACCAAGGCTGAACCAGGAAAACAACAACTGAAACACCTATTTAGGGATTGCAAGTGTAGTTCAGCTCCGCAAGTAACTTTTGGAAAGACTGGAGCGAACGATGAGAAATATTAAACTTCATCTTGATCAAGTAAATATGGCCATCTAATATGAACTAGGTGTTCGACAATCTGTGGGTTTAGCAGTATAAGAATGCTCGGAGAACTAGTAACCAATCACCATAAAAACCAGGCGATAATCTTCTGGAAGGAATTGATGTTTTAGTAGCTCATGAATGGCATATGACGCTTGAACGTGGACCTCAACTTCATCAATCTCCATTAACTAATCAGTGTGAGTTGTCCACAGACGCCGTCTACTTTTCCGCGGCTGGAGTGTTTGGAGACACAATCTACAAAAGGCCATGGAGAGATATAAACACCAAAACGGTGCCTAAGCTCGTAATTGGTATCGCTGTGACCATTTTTGACAATTCGCTTGGGGACCGATAATTTTAATTTTAGGGGACAGGCAATTTCGTTCGAGACAAATATGTTTCGTAATTTCAATGACAATTTCTTTTAACGATCTGAGTCTCCTTTTTTCAAAGCGGTCTTAGGGTTGGTACTTGTAAACGAGTGGGGCTTGCAAACTCGTATCAAGAATATGAGCAAGCGAGTAGTTTTTGAAGCCATTTTATAAGCAATTTTCCCGCTAAACGGGATCGGGTGGTCAGGCTCCCTGGCTTGGTTGACATATGTTATCTTATCTCATTTTTTTCGTAGATCGATGTTCATGCTGTTCATCACAGGATTGTCTTGTCCAGACACGATTATTTACAGGCCGCCGCCATTTACCTGGAATATTGCTCGGCGCGGCGCAATAAAAAAAATAATAAACATTACATATTATGACATATTATGACAGATCAGATAATACGATATGATATGTTTGTAAGTATATATAGTAGTAAATGGGGTATTGCTTGCGGCTTAAAGAAATTACTTAGGGGTATGCTGAAGATTATCGCCATTGGTCTGCAGTACCGTGCACGTGTAATTTTGTTTTACCAGCTTTTTGCACAACATTTACAACTTGTATGCTGTGTTATAAATCCATCTTACTATGACTGCTAAGAAATGCCTGTTAAAACGTGCCGCATACTTTCCTAGGGCAGAGAACGTTGAACGTTTTTGCTTGAGATGTGCAACGTTATCAATCGTTCTTCATGGCATTGTGAAATGTTATAAAATTAATCGGATTCCTTGAAGCTTAGATTTTATGGTAGGCGAGTGCACAAAAAGGAATGTTTCTCATAGTTTCCTGTGGAACTACAAAAGAAATTCACGTTTACGTGTAATCAATATGACCTCTGCATTCTTTAGTTTAAAAGTACACATAATGAATTGGGGTCCGTATAGTGTTATCATTGAACATGAGCAGATATATTACCATAACTTGGCGTTTCAATTTAAACAGTGTCCCGAATGACAAACACACATCGATCTTGCGAAATCCCATTAAGCTGTTGCTCTACACACCGCTGGCTTCGGCTAGATACATCCAATTTTTCCAATAAATCCCCAGTGACAAATTTATTTTTCCACACTCAGGATATTTTTCTAGGATCAAAAAGATAACTATAATTACTGGGAAGGTGTAACCTAGTCCCCAAAGGGTTCAGTTATCCTAATCGCAACAGCAAGCACATTCCTCTTGCTCGCAACAATGGAACGGACACGTGATGAAGTGTCACACTAACAATGAAATAGGACACCAAGGACGAATACAAACGGTAATATGTATTTGCCTCTGTCACTAACGTTAACGACACACGTAGAAGAGATGGAAGGAGTTCTGGATTCATTTGGGTTTGTTGGTGGGTTTTTTGTTTTTTTGTTTTGTTTTTGGTTGTTGTTGGGTGTTTGGGGAGGTTGCTTCCATGAAATAAAGCCATTTAAATACATTTGCAGTATAAAAACAACATCTGTCCCTTGTCATCATGATACGGTTGAGTCAATATATGTCATCAATAATTACATTTCAGGAGTTCTCGTTTCATCAGCAGTGTAAAGTGTTTACAACAGCTGTTCTATACCCTAGATTTATCTTATCATTCTTGTATAAGATGTGTAACACCATGAGCGAGTTTGGTTTCACATCGCCAACACGTCATTTCGGTTATAAGGTTTCTGGCTCCACTGTTGTGTAACATACGAGTACAGATAGAGTGCCGAAAACAAAGGCACATTAAGGCGAACCACAGCTGGCCGGGGTGCAAACCTCCAAAATCCCCGTGGGTTTCCATATAGTCTCCCATTGGCTACTCCTCAGCAGTGTAGATGTTATCTGCCCAAGAATGACAGGACTGTAACGGCTATGGGTGCCCGGCAAGAGCCTGGCGATGTCAAAGGTTAACCTTGGAATTTACTACTAGAATAAACATGTGCCTTATAGTAAATGTCCCAACAACCCTTTCACTACATGTTTTGATGACTAAAGAGATTAATTTGATTAGCATATATGAATTTTCAAATTTTACTTATTTTCTGAAAATAAAATCTTCAACATGGTGATGTCAGCATCAAATAAGTGTACAGCCCTAACCCTGCACAGCTTGGGGTCAGGGGAGTGGGGAGGATGTCATTTTCACAGCCTGCCTGAAATATGAAACCCTGAATGAAACTTTTAACCCACTCACAGGCTTGTTTCTATGGAAACGCACCTCCTCTGGCCACCTGACTGACACAGTGGGAAATTCAAATCTGGATTTGAAAAAGAGAAATATATTTTCAAAATGTATGTTTTGTAGGCTGTTTGCATACATACATTTTATCGTGAGCCTTCATAACATACTTCTTTACACTATGGCTGAATTTCATCATGAACCGGTAAGTACATTTTGTGATATTTCATGGAATGTACTTGAAATATGTTAGCGCCAACAGCATGTTTACGAGTGTGGGTATGTGCGCATTATGTATAAACACTATTATTATTATTATGTTTTACAGATTAAAGATAATATGCAGGAGAGAGGGTTCGGGTGATCCTGGCACAGTCAGGATGGTAAGGCTCATCATCAGCTCAGGGCCCTTCCCCCCTCTACACGCAGCCCAGACAGCGAATGGGACTTCTCCCAGGAAACGCTGCCTAGTCGAACCCACCAAGAACTTTCCGGAGAATATGAAGGCTCCCCAACACTGCAGCCTTCTGCATTACCCAGAGTGTCAGAAGAGCTGTACTCCCGGTGGAGAACCGGGCACTCTCCCTGATCTGTGCCAAAAGATCAGGAGGTACCAAACCAAGGGCACCGAGAACAATGGGGAGCCTGACGACAGTGTACTTGGGATGCAAGCGAGACATTTCAAAGGCGAGGTCCGCATATTTATCATGCTTTTCCTTAATCTTGTCAATCACATTCCTGTCAAAAGGGACAGAAAATTCAATGATATATATAAATTCATTGGCTTTATCAAAAAGGACAAGATCAGGTTTGTTGGCAGGAATTCTTCTGAGGCTGTATATGGGCCTATTCCACAGAAGTTTGAAAGCATCATTTTCCATGACGCCCTGGACATGTTCAGGGTCGTACCATGGATGGACCTCGGAGTCAAAGCCACAGGCATGGCGGAGACGGTAGTAAAAGCAGCGAGCCATGCCATCATGTCGTTTAAGATATGCTGTTTGTGCCAAGGAAGGGCATCCACTGACAAGGTGTTGGACAGTCTCTGCGAATTCATTGCAAAGTCGACATTTCATGTTAATATTCTCTTTAAGAATCACATTTAGGCGATTACGAGTGGGGAAGTGACTGGTCCTGAGCAGCAAAAAGGAAGCCCTCAGTTTCACATTTAAGACCAGCTGACTTCATCCAGGCGAAGGAGTCGGAGGGATTGCTATTCTGTTCCACACAGTGCATGTACACACGATGCAATGGCTTCTCGAAAGCTTCTCCACAAAAGACCGACTCTGGGCAGACTTGGTGAAGGACTTCACCTGGTTTACTCCCATCGCTGTACCGTCCAGCAGTACATCGCCATCAGCAAAGTCAACCTCAAATTTCAGATTATTATTATTATACTACCGAACCTATCGTGCCTCCGTCACATGGAAGACATCACAGAAGTGACACATACAACGTGCACACATACAGTCAGACATTCATACCCGCATACCCATTACCCTAAGATTCATTCTATTCAAAAGTTGCGTCCCGTTTCCAACATCCTTGTGTGGGTTTATATACTGTATATCTTAGTGCTGGACAGTTATATGTTTCATCAAAAGTATAACGTCATCAAATTGTTGCTGGTTTGGTTCTCTTTTATTCTATTCTATTTAATATAAGATGTGATATAAGTTCGTAATGACCATACACCAGGTATATAAAAATCCCTTCCACATAGGAAATTCGACTAGCCAGTGCCTTTAGTCTACCAAATACAAGATCACAGGGAAGAGAGAAGCATTATATCAAGGTTAGACTGACCATTTTGGTATTAACTTCCTTTCCCGTTTCGAACTTTTACATCTGGAAGCTGAATAAAATGTTAATATGCGTTTGTATAGAAGATTAACGTAGTCAGTCGGGCCACGAAAATTTCATTTTCTCCAGCCAGAAAAAAACAGCTCAGCCTCAGGGATATCTTGCTACACGGATTTCTTTGGAAACAGTCTGTTAAAGTCTCATGATGCATACAATCATTCCCAGGACAATCTCGCTACTTAGATGCAGATTCTATATTCTTTTCCTGCAGTAGTTCTACGGCCGTTTCCACTTATGGGTGCCAGAAAGCAATTGGTATTATGATGGCGCACAGTTGTCTCATGTAGTTACGATCTCAAGTCGAGTAGTCTTTGGTCGCTGTCGCTAATATTCTGTAGTCACAGAGCCGGCATCTACGAGAAATCAATAACAGAAGGATTTACATGAAAGATTCAGGATCGAATCCAGATATGATGAAGAGCTTTTGACTATTTTACTGATATTCCCTGTGGCTTATTATTTATCATGTGTGATCAATATCACAATGTGTAGAACAAGAGCTTCATATTAATTATCTGCAGACAGAAGATAAATATGAATTTAATGTCAAGCAACGGAGATAATACATTCCCGTTTTGACCCCCTCTAGAATATAGGGCATTCTTTGAGTGAGGCATTGGACAACAACCTTCCTCTGGGAGATTTCACTTTGATCTTGACATTGATACAGAGAGCACGGAGATGTTTACAGACTTGTTCAGAGTGATGGGATATCGATGACTTTATTGATAACAATTAATATACAGCGCATTTGGACTGACAGGTCAATTTACAGGCTAAAATATGAGACACCTTGATGTACACATTGCAATCCAGGTTGGTTCCGTTACGTGACGCAATGTCATATAGCAGCGAATGGATAAGGAATTCTGATTGCGAAGCAAGAGGGTAACTAAAACAACTTCAGACTACCGAATATTTCGGATGCAAGTGATGCACTAAATATGCTTTGGTATGTTTACATTCTTTAGATAATTTGAGTACAAAAGCAAGAGTTTTAAGCAGCTTGAAGCAATATTCCAGCAATCCAGGGATGCCCGATATGGGCTTAACACTTTGTACCCATGTAGAGTATCGAACCCAGGACTTTGACGTGACGAGCGAACGCTTTAAGAACTGGGCGACCCCACCGCCCCTCTAAGATCGAGGTCATTCATGGATGTCACTACATTCGTGATACAAATGAGAACGTTTGCTGCTGATATGCTGTTCAATAATTACACATAATTTACTTCTTCTGGAATTGGTTACTAGCAGAACATAAGATGAGATGGATGCATAAATGTTTGGAAATGGAGTGACAATAAAGTATCCACAACACTTTATTACAATTTCTCCAACATTTTCAAAGAGCGTCATACAACTCGAGCTAAAAGATTGTTTGATCATGGTGACAGTACGACTATCCTTGCTATACAAGCTTCCAATGAAGCGAATTTGCTAATTTTCTGTATTTGTGCAAAGCGTAATTCTTTCACTCGCTATATTGATCAAACCTTACTTATTATTGACAAAACATGTCATAATGTACCCACGCAAAGCAATTAAGGTAATTTTAGTGTGTTAGACACGTTTGACACTGAAGAATGGTAAATTGTCAAACAACATGACAAGAATCAAGTATCTTATTCTTTTTTACTTTAATGCCTTTTCACAAAAAGATTATGCGTGTGAATGCATCGCACTGTCAATATCCCATATGTCAAGGTATATGACGATGACTGCCCGTCACCAATTAGAAGTGTCGGTATTTGATATCGGAACATTGTTCTGGCGCCGAGTTTCACGTAGAACATCTTAACATTGTCTGGTTTGACGGTGGGAAAAAAACTTTAGCTAATATTACGCCTGTACAGCTTAAGTGGTCGGTTCCAAATTAAGATAAGCACTTTCTAATGTGCAGTGAGACTACCTCAAATTTCAAAACACAGTGGTTTCTTTCCTAAGTGTCAGGATTAATTGTACCAGAGTCAGTTAAAATGTCTGTTAATGCGGTGGGGTAGCCTAGTTGTTAAAGCATTCGCTCATCGCCGAAGACCCGGGTTCGATTCCCCACACGGGTACAATGTGTGAAGCCTAAACATATTTCTTTACACAAACACATACCCAGATATAGTGTTCTAAAAGTACGCGATGTTGTAATGGTGTGCTCTAGATTTTAATCTCGAGTCTATTTTTTGAAGACTCGGTTTTGTTTAAATATGGTACCAGCTTATATAAGCCCGATTACAAAACCTGACAGCCTTACGGGAACATGTCAAGTATTCAGTTACTGAAATGGTGCTTGCCGTCTCTTGGTCCAGTATTTTTGGATAGGAGTTTTTTAGGAATATGTTTAATTGGATTTCTAGTATAAACAACCTTCACCAGCTATCAAGTACTTGGTTTCATTCAAGAGAGACAACTCCGTTAATTCTTTTCATTAGTTTGTGAAGAGTTATCCCCCCTTTGTTTACTTGCTAGCAGACGAAATTTTCAGTGATCCTCAGCATGGATGATTTAGAGAAGAGGAAGTTGATTTTAGAGTATTATAACAAGGACAGCACATCAGCAAAAGTGATTTCAAGTAGAACAGGCATCCCTTTGTCCACTGTTTATCGTGTTTTGAAAAATATTGCAAATGGATATGGCATTGAGCACCAGGGAGGCGCAAGTAGGCCCAGAATATTGACTGTCGGTGACAGGAGGCGGCTTGGTATTCTTGTTTCTAAAAACAAACGAAGGAGTTTAGAAAACTTAAGGCTGGATATGATTGATAGAGAAACTGTGGCTGTCTGTAAGGAGACAATTAGAACTGAGCTGCATGCAATGGGTTGGCAGAAAAGTCGAGGAATTCCATCACCGATCATGAAACCTGAACAAAAGGAGCGAAGGTTGAACTGGTGCTTACAGCATAGAAGTTTTAACTGGGACAATGTGATTTTCTCAGATGAAAGTCCTGTGTGATTGTTTCCTAATGCACTGAAATTTTGGACCAAACAAACTGAAAAACCCTTTGTATCAGCGCCCAAAGTACAGTCCGAAATTTAACGTGTTGGGTGGCATATCTGCGTTAGGGGCAACGCCCCTCAGTGTATTTGAAGGGACTATGAACAGCGAGCGGTACACATATTCTCGAGGCACATTTACTTCCATCTGCTCACGTGTTCTATGGAAAGTTTTGGAATTTCCAGCAGGACGATCCAAAACATCGTTCAAAGCATTCACAGGACTGGTTTCGGACCCAAAATATGACATTATTAGATTGGCCAAGCTATATCCCTGACCTAAATCCAATAGAAAATGTTTGGGGAGTTATGAAGGAAAGTGTCAATAAGAAAAACGTTCACTTGACGAAATGGAACTTATTATTGGCCAATTCCCGAATCATATTCCAATTGCAATCCGGAAACCAAGGCTGAACCAGGAAAACAACAACTGCAACACCTATTTAGGGATTGCAAGTGTAGTTCAGCTCCGCAAGTAACTTTTGGAAAGACTGGAGAGAACATTTTGTTAAAGGAACTTACACACGCCTCAGTAGCCACAATGTTATGAGTGTATCAAGAACGTCATATCACACACTACTGTACAGTTATGAAATTATAAATGTTTAATCCAATCGGTACTAATGGTTGTTGAGTGAGTGAGTAAGGTTTTACGCCGCTTTTGGCAAAAATAAAGCAATGTCACGGCGGGGTACACCGGAAATGGGCTTCACAGATTGTACCAATGAAGGGTATCGAACCCGGGTCTTCGGTGTGACGACCGAACGCTTTATCCACTAGGCTACCCCACCGACCCACTAATGATTGGTACAATAGTATATAAGTTACAAAACTGTTTATAACAAAGACCTCAAAATATCAACGTTTTTGTCTTCACAAACACATGCGTTCATACAGCAGTCTACTCAATAGTTGTCCAGGGAGATTTGTCCAAGGTTTGCGTTATTATCAAGCACTGCCATTCTAGTCAGTCTATGGCCAATCAGGAATACACGTAAATTTGATAATAATCTTCTTCATATCTGGTGCCAGATGTATTCTTTGGTAGCCATGGTTGACTCGTTATATGTGCCAACAGTAATTTACAGAGGCAATGAGTTAACTCTTTGCCAGTCATATATAAAATCATATCGGACCAATCTTTTTCAGAAGGCATCACCAGTGCAATAAGTCCAAAGGATTAATCAATAATCATCTTAAGAAAGAGTAAACAACAAGCATAGCATTGTACACTCAATGAATCCTGGCAGCTGGTGTGCTGAAGTTGACCATTTGTCAAAATCAACTTGGCATTATAACCAGGGAATTGGAACATATGCGAAAGGTTATCGGTGGCGTTATAACTAGTTTATAACCATGGAATATTGATTTGGGAAATCAGTTCTGAAACCATGAGGGTTATACCAGTTTGGCGTTGTAACAAGGGGGTTATGTCCTGGGTAGACTGTAATTCATTCCCTCTCAAATTCATGCTTGTCGCGGCGACTAACGGTGTCGGGTGATCAGGCTCTCTGACTTGGTTGACACATGTCATTGTATCCCAGTTGCGTAGATCGATGCTCATGGTGTTGATCACAGAGTTGTCTGATACAGACACGAGTATTTACAGATAGACGCCATATATCTGTAACATTGCTGAGTGCGGCGTTAAACAACAACCAACCAACCATCCAAATCCCTCTCACATACCAACGAACGCTAGTAGACACATCCAGGACACCAAGACACCTGTGTGTCATCAATACAAGATGTAGGCAATATCAAGGATAATATTGCACTGTACTTTCAGCCCCTTATCCCTTTGACATTTCAGCATTAGTATTGCTCTATTTGTTCTGTATTGGTCTTGTGGACCTGTCATACATGTCAATCAGGGCATGAGCCATGATAACCACAGGCGAGACAGCACAACGTGCCCGCAGCCTCCACACAGCCGATTGACAGCCCGAGTAACTGCTGACCAATATTAGGTGACTGAGAGAGTTGGGTTTAACGTCGGTTCGGAGAGTTCTCGAGTTATATCACGGCGTTTCAGCCCAATTTAGGAGGAATGTCAGAAGTGATGAAAGTCTAAGGGGGTGACCAATTTGAAATCCATGAGCACGGTTACTGTGCTAACAAACATAAGCGAGACAAACCGGGAATCAAACCTACAATGATAGGTTGCCGGCTTGTCCAAGTGACGCGCTTTTCATTGCGAACATCAGCCCCCGAGAGGACTTGAGACCAGTGCTGCCCCCGTCCCAAAGCTGACAAACCGTCATGTAACTGAGATGCTGTTGAAAGCGTGCTTGCGTCAGACACATCGACTCACTCACTCACTCTCTCACCCATCACTCATCCAACCTACTCACTCACTCACTCACTAACTCACTCACTCGCTCACTCACTTATAAGCATAAATTACTTTGTGTTACAGTATTGCAATTTGTTACAGTTTTCAATACGTAAATCACGGGGTTATAAAATGAGCCTCGTTAGATATCGAACGCATGTCCGTAAGCGGAATTAATGCGAGCGAGAGGAATGCTCGTTCAGTAAGGATCAATTGTAAATATTGAGAGATGAAGAGCTTCTTATTTGAAAAAAATGAACAATTTATGCAATCTGATGATTACGGGAATGGTACAGGTCGGTGATTATAATTTTTTAATCATGTTGAAGCCTTGTGAATTACCACAGAAATGCCATTACTTGTTTTAGCAAGAAAGGACATTTTGTAATTGTCTGTGGTTATTATGTCTCTGTTTTGAACAAATCTATGAGAATTGTGTTATCTAAATCATGAGTAGAAGAGGATATGAAGACTGAAGGTTCACCATCAAAGAACTTCCTAATACTTTACACAAACTGTTAGGGATCATTTCGCTCAATACAAAGCATCTCCACACATCTTGATGGTCTTCTAACAGGGTGCAAGGAACTTTTTCATTGATAAAAAATTCGCTTGTGAGAATTATGCTGTAGTGCGTCGTGATTTGATTACTTCTAGCGACGTTCTGGGTTGAAATGTCTCATTACGGAGTTCCCTTGAGATACATTTCATCGAAGTAAGTTATAATCAGTGTGCGAAATTTAATTTTGTTCAGAGATAATCAATACAATCAACTTTATGCAGCAACTTAAAAAGAGGAAAAGGTTTCATTTGGAGGCAACAGAATCAGCCTGCAGTCATTGTAATTAACTACAGCATCCGTCTGTCTGGTCATTGATGGACCTGCGGTAACAGAACATGTGTACATAGCCGGGATGCGATAACAAAACATAAAGCAAGCTCTAAGTAGACAACCCTGCCGTCCACCTTATTCCTGTTATCAACTCATCAGTTCGAGATAGTACTTAAGACCCATTTCAATCACTGTGAGCATCGTCTAGTCCCATAGGCATCACTTGGGTGCATCCAACCAGGAATTGTCTTACGATCTTTGATTGTTGCCTTTGTCGTTGTCCAGACTGAAGATGTTCTAGACAGACAACCCGAGTTTGCTTGACCAAGTAATTAGTATCAGTGGTAATATCAAGTAGGTGTGATCGAACACAAATCACTCAATTTCTCAGGTCGAATGTGTGTATAATCTCAACAAAGGTCCTTCAATACGGTATGCTTGTCAGCTATGGTAGCTTTCTAAACAGAGTTGGGTGTTTTAAAGATTGATGTTTTGGTTCGATTCGGAGTCGCTGATAACATCTCAAGGTGTGATTAAAAACGACTGGAAATAGCACGGAAAATGCGGATGCAAAGTAGCATAACACCAGCTATTTGGATTGGGTAATGTAGAGAAAATAGCAGACACACATAACTATATTTACACACTCTCGATAATATTTTTATGCATTGGGAAATAATGAAAAGCATTCCACTCATAAAAATGAAAAACATAAGTCACGGGCATTTATTATTCTACACATATGATTTTGGCAGAAAAAACAACGGCATCACGGAAAATTGTTGATGTAGACAGTATGAGAATTGATTGGTGATACTTTCGTGAGCCATTTTCTAATCCATACAATGGAACGTTTTTATACTTATTTGTACAATGACCGCAGACAGACTTGATTGTTATTCGGTTTATTGACACGAGTTAGCCCACAGCGAGACAAGTGACAGTACGACATTTAAACGTAATTACTCTCAAGATGAGTTTGACCCTATGTACATGACGAACAAGGCAGGAAACCCGACTTTCCGAACGTCAGGATACGAGTGAATGAGTCGGGTTTTACGCCGCTTTTAGCAATATTCCAGCAATATCATGGCACACCAGAAATGGGCTTCACACTATGTTGCCATATTGAGAACAGATTTTACCACAGATACGGCGTTCTTTAATGCTGTACCGAAAATGACATATACTTATAGGTATTGTTCTCTTAACAATCCTGTTAAGACGGAAGCTAAGATTTCATTATCCTATTTTAGGACTTTATCCTATTTAGGATTATTTGGGTTACACTTACGAATGCTACTTCGTTACAACAAAACTAAACAACGTTAAGCTTGAGTTTGTAGACAGTGTATGGTGGCTAAACATTTCTTAAAGAATCTGTAATATTCACATAGTGTTGGTTGATTATTATTGCATACCTTCCTTGTGCATGAGTGTTGATCATGGAGGAGTCTCACCCGCCGGAGCTTTCATACAGACCTTTTGGAATGTCGCTCAAAAGTATTTGGATCAGGTTTACGTCCTTCAAGATAAAGTCTGTAAAGCTTTCAAAACATTGTACGTGCAGGACGTTTCAGAAATGGACGTGTAATTGACCAAAATGATGTCCAAAGCAATTCCTCATTTGGACCTGTAACCCATGCTCACGTGTTCTATTAGGTAAACGGCGTTTTTGTGACTGGTGCCACTCGTAGGGCAGGATACGCTAACCATGTTATAAACACTATGTTATTGTGATTCATAACTTCATGCTTCAACGTCAACTTTTAGCATAGATTATGGGAAGGGTTTTGTCGCATTTTGTAATTGAGGAGGGCAACATCTGTGAGACAGGCATACGGGGATTGCACGTTACATTGGACCTTTGCCATACGCTTGACATTCGTATTTCACAGACTTGAAGTTCTCACCTCATTAGGTGCTATTCAGTCATATTAATATGACGGAGTGGTTGAATTTCCTCCGCCAGAAACCTAATCTAGCATAGATTTCAATTAAATCCTTTTACCATTTTTTATCAACAAATGTGATAAAATCCTTTGTGGCCTTCCGCATTGTTTCACAGTTTATTAAATAGGAAGAGTTCTTGACAGCGTCTTGATCGTCAAGATCAAATAAACGTGTTACCGTTATTAAGTCTTGTTAGCTCGTATATAGTACATAACAACCACTCAACGGAAAGTGTCAGCCTACTACAGTTTTATACACAAGTGATATCAACAAGCCTCCTGACCTATATGTACAGCATCCCACCATCTGTCCAGTTGTCAAGCGGTAATGTGTTTCTTGTAATGGCTTGCCCTTTTTAAATGAAACTGCCAGGAAGAAAAATACGGTAATGTTTCACGAGTCATTCCATTTTCTTTGACATTCAAAGAACAACGTGAACAACCCGGGGCAAAACCTTTCAGTTCAATAAGACGGTTCAGCGAGCAAGGTTTTTGGCAGCATAGAACAGTTCCCCCTATTGGATGCACTTGATCGTATTTCTTCAAGTCACATAGGCCAGTGATTGCGATATTAGCTCAGAGGGTGCTTATTACAGTTTCTGTCATTGATCTTCTCATACTGCATAAATCATTTTAGATTGCTTACCACTCAAAGGCACCGGCAATTATCCTTCGCGTGGCTATGTGGTGATGTACATTTGTTGTAAACTTATAATCTTCACACAACTTTTGATAATATTGTTTTTGACAAATGTCTTTGTATCAGGCCTTCATCAGTGATGGCAAGATGATGAGATATGTACATGTATCAGACCTCCTACATGATGGCAAGATGATGAGAAATGTACAATTAGGTCCTAGACCTCCATGATGACAAGATGATGAGATATGTACATGTATTAGACCTCCTTAATGATGACAAGATGATGAGATATGTACATGTATTAGACCCTAGACCTCCATGATGACAAGATGATGAGATATGTACATGTATTAGACCTCCTTAATGATGACAAGATGATGAGAAATGTACATGTATCAGACCTCCTACATGATGACAAGATGATGAGATATGTACATGTATTAGACCTCCTTAATGATGGCAAGATGATGAGAAATGTACATGTATTAGACCTTCTTAATGATGACAAGATGATGAGATATGTACATGTATTAGACCTCCTAAATGATGACAAGATGATGAGAAATGTACATGTATTAAACCTCCTTACCTCCTACATGATGACAAGATGTATGTAGAAATGTACATGTGATGAGACCTCCTGTAATGATGACAAGATGATGAGAAATGTACATGTATTAGACCTCCTTAATGATGACAAGATGATGAGAAATGTACATGTATCAGACCTCCTTAATGATGGCAAGATGATGAGAAATGTACATGTATTAGACCTCCTTAATGATGGCTAGATGATGAGAAATGTACATGTATTAGACCTCCTTAATGATGGCAAGATGATGAGAAATGTACATGTATTAGACCTCCTTAATAATGACAAGCTGATGAGAAATGTACATGTATCAGACCTCCTACATGATGACAAGATGATGAGATATCTACATGTATTAGTCCTCCTTAATGATGGCAAGATGATGAGAAATGTACATGTATTAGACCTCCTACATGATGGCAAGATGATGAGATATGTACATGTATTAGACCTCCTACATGATGACAAGATGATGAGAAATGTACATGTATTAGACCTCCTACATGATGACAAGATGATGAGATATGTACATGTATTAGACCTCCTTAATGATGACAAGATGATGAGAAATGTACATGTATTAGACCTCCTTAATGATGACAAGATGATGTGAAATGTACATGTATTAGACCTCCTTAATGATGACAAGATGATGTGAAATGTACATGTATTAGACCTCCTACATGATGACAAGATGATGTGAAATGTACATGTATTAGACCTCCTACATGATGACAAGATGATGAGATATATACATGTATTAGACCTCCTACATGATTGCAAGATGATGAGATATATACATGTATTAGACCTCCTACATGATGGCATGTGGCTGTCATTGATTGATTGATTGATTGATTGATTGACACTGCATTCAGCAATCACGGTGGTTTGTAATTAAATAATCGTGTCTGGACCAGAAAAAACAGTGACTGACATCTTGAGCATCGATCAACCAAGTCAGGGAGCCTGCCCGCCCGATCGCCTTGGCCACCTCTAACGACAGCCATGGGTTGCTGACGACCACTTCTAACCCGGATATTCACCGGTCACGTTTATTAAAGACCACACATGGTTCCAACTGCATGATAAAGGAAGATGCTGTTGACCAATTTTTTGTGTGTTCGCCTTCGGTTTTACACCGGAATGGAGTCCTGATTACGATCTCCAACATAGGCTCATAGCTTATTTATACGTGTGTGTAACAGCCAATACTATGTCTAATCAGAAGAACACGTCTTGTTCCTTACAAAGAAACCTCCTGGTCATGATACCCGCGTGTTGTGCAGCAGGTCAAAGCAACATAACAGTTCCCCTGAGGTCTACATTGCGAGTGACTCCGACAAGCTGCTGATGTCTCGCATACTTCTTCTGTTCATGACTATTAGGTGTAGTACCCTTCACCCCAGCGAACAATCTGCGTCTGTCTGCAAGTCTAAATCGCCCTGTTATAAGAGCCGTTCGCCCATGAATAGATTCCCCGCGGACAAAATGAGAGTTATCACACGGCGCAGAACCTGAAAAGCTGGTTTAGTTATATGATTAGCTTTCCGTGATATTCATCTTTTGCTTCCATTATAGTCTCAGATACCATCTCCAGCATCCACTGAGTCATCAGTAATATAGTCTAGCCAACAGATAGATTATTACCGGTTGTATTTCATATCAGTCAAATAGAATATTGCTAACGATATCTTTCAGTACATAACAGGAAATGTTTTATTCATATGTGATCACTATGATCTGGACGTGTAATAGAGATTTACCTTCCGATTACAGAATAGAGTTACAGAATGATAGTTTCCCGGACATTTGCACTTACACGACACACGATTTACACTAAGGAGAGGCTAGTGGAACTGTTTGGCTAATTGTTAAACATTGTATTAAAAATACGAAAATATGAACACGACAACATGTTCGTTCAGATCGGAATGAAAATGAAATTATCATATCAACCATATGTGACCGTTGTGTGACGGAGTGTAGTATGAATGTTATGTAGGACGTTGAATGTGCCAAAATACTTTGACAAAGTGTCAATAGTGAAACGATGACTCATTATTTTCTTTCACATACATGTACCGTGGCGATCGCACATGTAGGCTACCACACCGCTTCATTAATCATTCATTTGACAAAGGAGCTAGCATCTGTTCTAAAGGAACTTGTCCTGTCTTTGTTAAAAAAGCCGTGATCGGCATTATTCCAACCATATGGCGGAGGTCCCTAAATAATTCAGTCTGAACCAGACAACCCAGTGACTAACATCATGATGATCGACCTACACAATTGGGATCGGAAAACATGCATCAAGAAAGTCACAGAATCTTATCACCCGATCTCTTTCAGCCAAAGTAGGGATGCTGAAGATGAAATAATGAAATGAAATAACACAGCTTTTGAACCGTAGTTCCGTTATACCCGAACATGTCAAATTAATTTGTGACAAACAATGATCCCCCTGTTTGATCAAATCTCCCAGCAACTCTTCGAACAACCACGAAGGACTATCAAAGGACAATGGACCATTCCGTAACCCCGTGAAACCATCATTGCCATCAAAGACGCAATAGGTCTATTACGTGGACGGCACACGAAATGGAAGCGACAATCAGCTGTCTTTATCGTCTCACAAATCAGCATTACCATGACGCCAGTGTCAAGGAATGTGTGAGGATGTCATTCCTGTCGGTAGTAACTGTCATTTGTGAACGCGGATGCCACTATTATGCTCGTACTTGAACAAATCCACGACTTCCCCGGCCACGTAAAATTGGAAAATGTTTCAAGCATCAGGTCGACGTTAAAAATATGTACCCCAGGCACGTACACTGAATATAGATATTAACTATTTTAATGGTACAATCATACTGCACCATATACACCATTGACTGTATAATAATGTTCATTGCTGCCAACAATACAGCTTAATCTACTAGACCCATGAAGGTCCGGATTAGAATTGATCTTCAGTAACCCATGCTTGTCGTTAGAGGCGACTAACGGGATCGGGTGGTCAGGCTCGCTGACTGGGTTGACACATGTCATCGTATCCCAATTACGTAGATCGATGTTGATGCTGTTGATCCCTGAATTGTCTGTTCCATACTCGATTATTTACAGACCGCCGCCAAATAGCTGGAATATTGCTGAGTGCGGCGTAAAACTAAACTCACTCACTCAATCTACTAAACACCATACACTGCTTTACAAAAGAAATTACACGCCCGTGTTTGGTGGTGGATGAAAGGAGCGAGTGATTGAGTATGTTTTTCCGCCGCTTTTAGCAATATCACGGCTTGGGACACCAGAAATGGGCTTCATACATTGTTGGGAATTGGTGGATGAACACTAGGATATATTTATCCGATGATTATGTAATATGTATGTAATACCGGTATCATAGTTATCTAGTGAACCTAACGTGCTTCGCCAACCCGAATATCGTTTCAGTCTAGTAACGTTTTTTTAACCCAATTAGGAAATTTAAACCTTTTTTTGCCAGGAATTGGATTTAGGTCTCTGAATGCAGTCAGGGGTTTCAAGATCATTTCCGTTGAAGTCAGAACATGCCCCTCTTGACAAGAGGGGCATGCTCGAATCACAAATCACTGTGCCTTGGATTATTAATTGTCAACTTCGAGAGGTGTATACAACCCAAACAGTCTGTGATGAGCTGGAATATATACATAACCATTACTATATCATCCTACCGGTACACAGTAACCACCCGTGAAGATCCCGGTAAGAACTTCAGTAGCCCGTGCTTGTCATAAGAGACCACTAACGGGATTGGTTGGTCAGACTATCTGACTTGGTTGACACATGTCATCGTATCCCAAATGCGGAGATATATGCTCATGCTGTAATCACTGGATTGTCTGGTCCAGATTTGATTATTTACAGACCGCCGCCATATAGCTGGAATATTACTGAGAGCAGCGTTAAACAACAAACAAACAAACAAAGCCAGTAGCTGCTGTGTGAACAATGGCATACTTTGAACAAAGTCATGTGGCCATGTGAGCCTTAATTTATGGCACATGTTTCAGTGTGGGGCAGAGCTGAGGTTCTAGAAACCCACAGTTAGCCTGCCGAACCAAGTCACTCGTCCAACTCTTCTCGGCGACCAACCTTGCTTAATAGATTACCAATAGGCAACTTGTTTAACGCTTAAATCAGCAAAATTCCAGACAATTGCCTGTTATCGATTTTGGCCTAGACAAACTAGTTAATGAAATTGTGAGTGAGAAGGGTTTTACGCCGCCTTTAGCAATTCCAGTGGAGGGCACCAGAAATGGGCTTCACACATTGTACCCATGTTGGGAATATGATCCGGGTTTTCAGCGTGACAAACGGACGCTTTAACCACTAACCTGGCTGTGAGAAGCAGTGGATCTAATTTCTCTTTGGTAAGTGGAAGCATTCAAGTGGCGCAAAACAACCCGCTACTGCGATATTTACTTTGTATTTGGGTCAGTATATTACTGTTATGTATCTACCTTCGTCCTATTCTGCTACTGCCGATATGATACCGAAAGGTTTTGTCTTGATGACAATATTCCGGCAACACCTGTCACGCATTTCTACTTGTCGTGGTGTTACATCACTTGATGAGTGTGTCATATATATATTTACATTCATGCCAATATCATCGTAGAAAAAAATAAATTTGATTTTCTTCACAAAATAATGTATTTTTCAAAACGTTATAATGCAATATACGAAATTCACGTAGGTGTACGAGTGCAAATATGTATTTATTTGTTTATCAAGTGAGTTTATGTTTTATGGACTCTGACTATATCTATACGATGTGATCATTTACTATGTTACGGATGGGGCATCGTATAGTGTATTAAATCAGTTTCACTACGATAATTGTTCTGCCAACTGTAATTGGTATGTTTTATTTTTAATAAAGTATTTACTATTTTAGTTTGAATTATGACTATAAATATTGTAAAATTGGTATGTGAAATTTGGTATGGTCATATCACGTTCTGACACGAGAAGAACCGGGTTAGAATTGATCTCCAGTAACCCATGCTTGTCGTAAGAGGCGACTAACGGGATCGGGTGGTCAGGCGCAGGCTCGCTCTGCTCCCAATTGCGTAGATCGATGCCTCATGCTGTTGATCACTGGATTGTCTGGTCCCGACTCGATCATTTACAGACCGCCGCCATATAGCTGGAATATTGCTGAGTGCGGCGTAAAACTGAACTCACTCACTATATCACTTTCTACGTTCAAAGTGAGAACCACCATTCTTGGAAATAATAATCCAGCCCAGGTGTTACCTGCTGTGTTGGGGGTGTCACCAACGACCCTTGGTCAGTTCATCTGAGGGCTACATTCTTGACCAGAGAACCGCTGCTTCCATCTGAGGAGACGAGGGGTAATGTCTCCTAAAGAAGCTTCTCGGCTGCGGCGAGCCTCTCGCCATTCGGTCGCTTCAGAAATTTCTGAGGACGTACTTTAAATAGTGCTACAAGTAAGTACTTTTTCCTTATGAGATAAACGCAGTTTGATACAAAGTCAGATTGCTGTAAAGACGATGAGATAGGAAAGGTTCGGAGTTGAACGTAGTTTGATACAAATATGGGTTGATGTTAAGACGATAAGAGGAGATGGTTTGAGGGGAGCACAATATAACGCAAAGATAGGTGGATGTGAAGACGATGAGATAGGAAAGGTTCGGAGGTGAACGTAGTTTGATGTTAAGACGATAAGCGAGGAGGTGGTTTGAGGGGAGCACAAGTTGACGCAAAATAGGTGGATGTGATGACTGTTAGACGATCAGGGTGAATATCGTTTGAGGTAATAGGGAAGGTAATGAAGTGAAGACTAGTTTGAGAAGCCATTTTATCCGAAATCCAATCCTCCATTTTCACAAACCCTAACCGTTTTGTGAATGGAGGAGAATTTCCATGCACGGCATACCTAGTCCTTTTGACTCGTGCATATGTTAATACAGACGTTTGCACAATTAACGATACCACTACGTATGTCAACGGATTTTCCCCGCATCTGAAATGTTCATCGGATGCTTCATAGTGTAATCGATCATAATTTTGTTTGCACTGGATTCCTTAAAACAATAACTAACAGATTGGGCTTTCACAAAATATAAAACAAATTATTTCCACATGACCTCCGATTTTGATTAGATTTGATAATAAAACAGTTCTTTATCATCTCGTTACTCTTTCTTTCACAAACAAGAACACAAATAATCACTCTCTACAGTTATAATTTAGCAAAAACGTGTCAAAATACTGACTTATATTGATGGGAATAATCTAATTCCTGCTACTACTGACATGTTATGATCAATTACAACAACTACATTATTAATCAATACCGTCCTTAAATAACTGAATTCAATTTGTCAAATCTTCGGTCATTTTTCCTTCAATGTAGACAGACATTATACAATCTCATTAAAATCACATCTTTTATTGCGATACTATATCTGTTTCCGTGAAGATCTGTCGACATCTCTGAATCGAAGTGAAGGATGCCTCGGTTTTGCAGAAAATTATATGTCAGCTTTCTAAAAATGCTTAGACTTCACTTTTGTACCATCTTAATTCGGAAACTTATATCCTGACGAAAGAGTGTCGAGACCATGGTGCTCAGAAACGACATGGTATATAACATATCCAGGCCTATGTACAGTAGCGCACGGCTATTCTATACATGACCATTAATTAAACACCAACCAAATGTTTTTATAAGATGAATACGAAGACAATGCATGCAGTTGAATATGTTTAAAAAATACTGGCAATCAAGCGTCGAATTCTCAGCATCAAGATCATCTGCCATTCCTCATGGAGAGCCTGCGTCAGTACCTGCAGAATGTGAACAGGATGATATCTAAATCGAACTTGACGGTCAGGATTGTCCCAGAGATATTCGATGGGGTTCATATCGGGGCTCTTCGCTCGCCTGGGTAATGCTAAGATAGTGTAGTTCTGCAAATTAATTAGCGATGACGAAAGGTGAGCGTTGTCATCCATGAATATCGGACGATTGGTAAGGATATGCTTATCAAAAAGTAGCGTGACGGCGGTATCCATTACTTCCTGATGACGTTGACCTCTGATAGGTTCAGGTACTGTGATGCGATCCCGATTGCTACTATACGAAATGCAACGCCACACCATCACTGAGACACCACCAAAGGGTTCAGCTGTATGGATCATGTCCTGCTGATATGCCTATTTACGACGTGTCCATGCGCGACATCGGCCGTCGGTAACGTCTAGAAGATAGCGACTTTCATCAGACCAATAAACCATGTCACAAAGTTTTTTTCTCCGCGCCAGACATTCGTGCCTGCACCTATGTGTGATCAAGGGACGTATGATCGGACGATGTGCATGGTGGGTACAATGTATGAAGCCCATTTCGGGTGTTCCCCCCAAATGGCAGATGGGAGATGGAACTAGATCCAACCTAAAACGAACGCACAGCAATAATCCAACCTTGAGGTCTGCTGGTTTCAAGGTCAAGATACTTTCATATTTTGCCAATGCTTGCAAGATGGAAGTTTGCTGTTCTGGAAATATGTAGGGCATGGCTCTCTGGAGAAAGATTTTGATCAAAAATTATTCTCAGATTTTTCACTTGCTTCGCTGTGGAAATACTGTGCCCTCCTGAAACAAGGGTAGAATTATCAAGTTTGCGAAGCTGTTGTTTGGTGCCAATAACGATGCTTCCTTCGTGGATATAGTGTGAAGCCCATTTCTGGTGCCTCCACCGTAATATTGCTGGAATATTGCTAAAAGCGGCGTAAAACATAACTAACCCAATCACGGATATAGTATTTTACGAGCGCTCGTTTCACTGTGAGAACAAATAATGTCATGATTGATAGTAAGCGTTAACTGATATACAAATTCCACAAACATGTCTTATCGTCTAAACGCCGTACGTGTATATGGAGCCAGTTTGCTATAGCCCCAAGTGGGATCATATCACTCCAATGCCATACAAACCTTCCAGCCTTTTTCAAAAACTTAATTAGATATAACTGCCAATTTACCATGTAATGCCAAAGAAGAATTAAATTATCAACATTTGCATTTTAATTGACATCGCTTTACGAGTTTCAGTGCTTTTAAATTGCACATACCGATACCACTTCCGGTGCTAACTAAAACGCGTGCCGTGATTGAACATGTCGAATTCCTGTGGTGTTTTCAAACAGCCCTGTCAGCTTAAGATATCCATCCGATAACTTGCCCATAACACCGGACTATAGCACACGCGAACAAACCATTCATTTAAACTTTCAAAGCATAATCCAAGGTCTCTTAGCAGCTACAATATCGATTTTGTTCCCGGTGAGGTGCCAATTCCAGCTCAAATGTCCTTGTCAAGTTACAGAAAATAAAGAACTTTTGTCCATCATAGAAGGTGCTTCTTCAGCTCCTGTACACATTCCACAAATTCTGAAGGGTTTCCGAGTTTCTTACATGTACCTTGACAAACACCAGTGAATTTATGATCTTTGACATTTGAATGCGATGTGCAGGACTGTGCCCCTTGCTAGGATCTGGCAATCGTTGGTTCGATTTCAATCAAACTAATTCTACCACTTCTTTGAGAGGCATTTTAAACCACTTTTCACAATCTCAGTCTTTACACTGGGAAATAACGCTATCACTATCATGTTATAAATATATAGACCAGCAGCTCCAGAATGATAGTTCCACTTGTTATTTGAACATTACAAGACGTGATTGCTTTGTGACAGGTGAGCCCGAACGAATGTAAGTACTGAATATTTATGAGTCGTGAAACCTGAGAGGGTAAAGTGCTCAAAATCCTTTTGAAGAAAGGTTCCAGCATTCAGCTTTCAAAATGATTTATGGCACACACGTGAAATTTTCTAATTTCACGCATTAGAATCCAATATGATGTCAGATGCAATTCCCTACTTTGACTTGATTCAAAAGTTCCCTGTTTCTTCCGATGAATAATTGACTTGCCTTCGCATGTGTTTAGCACGGCTGCCACCGATGGGGCAAGATACACTCACCTTTTCCAGAACAGGTGGTATCATCACTTAAATAGTCAGAATCTTATAATCGGCTTTTTCTGATTCCTCATCAACATGGAGGGTTGTGTCGCTTTGTTAACCTAAAGCATAATTATGACGAACAAAGACTCAAACCTACATTTATACACTTATGGGATGCACCACTCTTGTTGTTTATACATTTCTAAGAAAAAAGTGAACAGGATTCACTAATCTTAGGTATAATGGAAATGTATGTAATGTATGGTTAAAAAACAACACTCACTACTCACTAATCGGCACACTAATCTAGAGTACGGTAATCCGATGTTTTTTACTCATTTTTAGCTTTCGCGGGACTACCTGCCACAACCTGACTTTTAGCTCTCCCGGGAATAGGGAAAATTTTGATTAAGCTTTCCCGGGCCGACACCGGGCCACCGGTGTCAATATTCAGTGACTTATATAGGGTTGACCTATCTATACATATACAATCTATACGTATTGGATATTGTGATCATTTATATTAACTTTTTGGTCATTTGCTAATGAATAGATAAACTATATTTAATCGCTTCTTTGGGGAACATTTTATGTTATGGAGTGTCAAAGAACGAGGGTGGATTAACAAGTTCGGAGTCTCACATAGAAGGTACTGAATCATTTTTGTTGTCGTCATTGCATGTCTGAGGATTGGTTTCGCTATGTGTAGAATAAACAATGATGAAAGCACTTGCAGTGAAAAGGCCTTAACAAGAAATTGACATTGATGAAGAGTAAACAGTTCTGAAGAATACCCCAGTGTCACTGTAAAGATTCGGAATCCAGAGTCCAAGTGTGACAGAGACTGCCTGGAAGATGACTCCGGCCCTGAGAGTTCTTGGAAGAAAACGGCACCAGGAATGATCCAGAGGAGGATCCAGTGCATGATCCAGAGTGATCCGTATATTCATCACAATAGAAACTTGACATTTGCTCATGTCCATGTATACAGTGAAACCCTATTTGTCCGGACAAGCAGATATTCCATAATGTGTTGATCACGACATTTCAATGGCCTTCACATTCTGGATTAACGATTTCGATAAAGGTTAAATTGCATTCCCAGCGATGATTGGACTGTTTTATTGCTTTCTTCGTAGACACATATATGACACTTGACTGGCAGTGAGACCAATAAATTGTCTTTAAAGTACATGAAAAAAAATCCAAATTCATACTGGTGCCAGAAATGCAAGGTCATCAGTGCAATTAATAGTGCACTGAATATTTTCTTATTCTTTGGCATAATCTGTTCAGCTGATGTTTATATTCATGGGGGAATTTCAGGAAACGCATCATTAAGAACACGTTACGACAAATATTCATGGTATTGACAGCAATGATGATAAATTTCATTCATTGATCAGATTTGAGATGTTTTTGTTCAAGGGATATTTCATAGTTGATTTTTCATACGAAAGTCTTTTATGGATACAGGCCAAGTTTATACAGAGAGGGGAACTGGCAATCTAAACATATCATAAATGGTGTGTTTACTTACGGTTTTGAATTTCTGGTTTCAGTAAGAACTTAAATTTTTCAGACTGGAATTCTTTTCTCGTCTACAATTTGCTTAGTTTGGACATGGTGCTGTTTAACCCACGAACAATAAAACAATCATTCATGTTCGAAAGTAAGAGTTGATTCGGTTTAAAACGATTTGAGTTCACTTTTGTTATTCCGTACGCGTAGTTACAAGAACGATTATTGACATACTGTGTGGTGTTCTTCAGGTTGATTGCTTTTGCATGTGTTTGTGACGTACAGCAGAATACGCTCACATTTTTGAGAACACCTGTTATCATTAATATGATAGAAATTAATAAATACATACTCATGATATATTGAATCCGAACTTACAAAATGGACTTTCAGGAGAGATTTCGTGTGAGTATGAAAGGGTTTCTTCATGTCTGAAGACTTCTAGCAGATATTTTTCGTGAACATAGAAATGGTTTGTTTATATCATTTGACTACTTTATATATCATTCATTTGACAATATATCCTGACAGTATAGCACCGTAATATTTCAATTCATCCTTGTCGTCTGTGTAGAGGTGATCTAGTGGTGATAGCTATAGCACTCACGCTCAACCTCCAAACGGATGCGACCCGTGAAGGTCCGGGTTAGAATTGATCTTCAGTAACCCATGCTTGTCGTTAGAGGCGACTAACGGGATCGGGTGATAAGGCTCGCTGACTGGGTTGACACATTCATCGTATCCCAATTGCGTAGATCGATGTTCATGCTGTTGATCCCTGAATTGTCTGTTCCAGACTCGATTATTTACAGACCGCCGCCATATAGCTGGAATATTGCTGAGTGCAGTGTAAAACTAACTCACTCACTCCAAACGGATGCCAAAGCGACAACATGGACGCATACTTGTCTTTTATGTGACTCAATGTAAGAACGTCATGTGTTATATTTGGGATTAGACTTTTTCAGTAAAGAACATATTCTAGTACTTCTGTAACGTACATCGTGTACGCCTTGTCAAGTGGAACACGGCTGCCCATCACTGGACTTGCTACCGAGCGACCGTGTAAAGTTAGTCATCATTTGTTTCCTTGTAAACTTACATATTACCGTAAATATGTATTATTGTGTTATGTATTCTTAATGAGATTTACGAATGAAAATTAGCCGTCTATCATACCATACAACGCGTTTTTAACCCTGAAGTGGAACTTAATGCTGTTTTAATGACAGTTTATTCGCAGTAGGTTTTTAAAATGGAACATGTTATATTTGCGATTCACTGTCTCAGTAAAGAACATATTCTAGTACATTTTGGGATTCGAATATGAGAGTGAGACACCTAATTGCCACAACATAAAACCACGGAACTAACCAATCAGCCACAGCGCTACAACAACTGGTTGTCTGGATAATGTAACCCTCTGACTTAATGTAACCCTCTGACCTGCGCTACAATTGAATATTTGGATACTTAACTTAATGTTACCCCCTGACCAGTGTAAATTTCCATGTCACATTCGGTATAATTGGCATTGTGTATTCATAGCTATACAATTTGTTCAAGGACGTATTGTCCATGGTCAGAGTTCAAATGTTTTCTGCAATTTCAGATACGTGGTTTGTTTGCTGCAGTCAACAAAATTAAAAATAATTAACGAATACGTAAAGATAATTGTCTCCGCTACTCAATTCTGTCTCCAGCAAGGAGATATCCATTTTGTGTACTCAGTAAAATTACCCCCTGTGAGTGAATGTGTGAGTCTTGTTGACGGGTTTGTTGTGACAAAAGAGCGCCAGATCATGTTTTACGAGTCCACTTGTTCATACTATGGACAAAACTCTGGACATCGTCAACGACAGAAAACTAACAATGGCGTCAAAGAAAAGGAACATGTTAGCATAACGCTGCAGGAATGTCAATGCTTAAATTTACCACTAATTGATTTCCTAGCCCTTCCCTGAAGTTAAAATCACGATCTCTCCTGAGATAATGTCAATTGTTCATACTATGGACAAAACATTGGACATCGTCAAAGACACAACACTAGCCATGGCGTCAAAGAAAAGGAGCGTGTTAGTATAACGTTGTAGGAATGTCATTGTTCAAATGAAACACTGACTTATCTCGTAGCTCTTCCCTGAATGTGAAATAGATCTCTCCCGAAATAATGACAATACAGATCATGTTGAAATATCTTTTGGTATCGTATAACAGATGTCACCGCTGTCATTGTCTTGTAGTGATTGTTGGAGGACAGCTCTGACAGTTTGAAATTCCAACAGCATGTCAGTGCTAGATGAGAATCGCGCCAATTGACCCTGTCTGGCAGATGCTACAACTATTCTGAGAGTCCTTTGTATAATTGTAATCACATAAGTTAACTACTGGTATATTCCACTCAAACCGTCTAAGATAGCCTACAGATTGAACGAGGATGTGTAACGTATTTTAATTGACAGAACTGTGCAAATAACACAGGCACATACATCTATTCATATCATTTTAAAGGAGATTGGATTTCGCTACCTTTTTAAACCTTTGTATATTTGTTTCTTTTTTGTTAAACGCCAGTATTCCAGCCATGTGGCAGCGGTCTGCAAATAATCCAGTCTGGACCAGACAATACAGTGATCAATATCATGAGCATCGATCTAAGCTGTTGGGATACGATGACATGTGTCAACCATGCCATCAAGACTGACTAACCCATCCCATTAGTTGATTGTTGGGTTGCTAAATGCCAATTCTAAACAAGTCAAAAACATTGATTACACAACAGTCTCGTTTCCTGTTGACTGGGTTCCGTCTCTACTGCGCAACTTAGGACAATAACCAGTCCTGAATTTTGAGACCAATTCATTTAACTGGATATATAAATATTAATCAGTATTATTTTATACATCTAAGCACTTGTATATTGCAACACTACGCTCCTTCTAATCCTTGCAAACACGTCGTGCAGCGTGCTCTGTCGTACAGCGAGCTCTGACAAACGGAAACCTGGAAATCGTGGAAATATCAAAACGAGGCCCTGCCGCTAGAAAAGTTTGGCGGTCTGGTACGGAATTGATATTATATCAATCACATTGTGCGTTACAGAACTACACTGAATAAGCGCAAAAACACACATCAGGTGTAACCAGTGAGCAAGATGCATTGTGGATCATTTTACGACCTCATCCAAAAGGAGGAGTCAGTGACGTCTTTGTTAAGGTCATGTTGCCTACACCTCGCCATAAAATATAGAAATACGATGTTATTAAAGTTTTAAATTAAAATTCATGTATATACCATTTTCTTAGGAAACACGGAATTGGAATTCAATGTAACCATAGTTGTTTGTGATGTCTATTTTCACTTTCACACGAGAAAATTTGGATCAGCTGAAAAGTAGGTCATTGTCTGAATAGGTTAATGAGACTCATGTTTCGGTTTGATGGATCTTCACGGGTATCTGGTTAAGCTTAAGGCCCCGATTTTATTCAAAATATGTACGATGACTAGTTTGACACTGCGATTGTGTTTTTAGAAAATTACTAAATGTTACATTTGCAATCGTTCGCTCTCACTCACTCACGTTGATGTACAAGGAGATCGTGCATCAGAGAAAATGACATCGTTCTTTACTAGAAAGTTTAAACATCGAGGCTGCAGTTTTATTGTACCAGCATGCAAGAGTCTCGGGTATTTTTCACAGCATTTTCAAAAACTCTTGATATCAAGCATCGCCGCACGTCATATACGACGTAAAACAACCAGCCAACCAACGATATGACCAGCAGGGTGACCTGATACGTCATCATCCTGCAATCATCCCACAACAGGAAGTAAACGCTGTTTGCGGAGATAGGTGGCGATCCAGGTTAATTGTCTGGCACACTATCCAAGAAATTCTGACTGCTTCGTTAGCGTCGCAGTTGCCTTAGGGACCGTCTCAAGAGATCACAGTCAACAAAGAGATTTAAAAACTTTAGAATTTACCACCCACCTACCCCCTCCAGATTAGTGCTCTGTATAATGACACCGCTGCAGGGAGCCCACTCGGATTATTTTAACCAGGGAAATCTTTCAGTGTGAAACTCCATACCGCATCCCAAGTGACACCTACTTCACCGCATTATCATGGCACAACCCTGTATAGAGTTTCCATGCGCATGTTCAGCAGGGCCCTGGGCAGGAATTATTAAAGGGGTTCGCACATTAGGGCAAATACCTATTATCTGTTGAGATTTCCTGGTAAATCACAATGGAAACGCAAAAGCAATTTATTGATATGTTCATTCCAAAAATGGCTAGTGTGCTAATTAGACACTTGACCATCCACCCACTTAATTAATGAAATTACGTCTGGATCAGTTGGTCTTCAGCCACCCACGCTTGTCTTAAGAGACGACTAACGGGATCGGATGGTCATGCTCGCTGGCCTGGTTGACACATGTCATCGTAGTTATGTAGATGCTCCTGATGTTTATCACTGGATTGTCTGGTCTAGACTGACGCCACAAAGCTGGAATATTGCTGAGTGCGGGATTAAGCAACAAACAAACAAAAAACGGCGAACGCTTGAGACGACCCCTCAGCAACAAGCTCTCCTCTGACACTGGGAAGGGGGTCGCGACGATTTTATCCCGGATCGAATACACGACATACGTTTATCCCGAACTTCTTTTGTGACGAAGTGCCATATGTTGGGTGAATGATGCAGATAGATATATTAATATTATCACATCCATCCTGTGCGACCGCCAAATACTCTTTAATTTCGAATTTCAGTATTCGACGACTTTTCATCCTGACGAAGAAACTTATGTTGTCATCATATGGTTAATGTGCGACGCTTTGGAGGATGGGTGAGTTTGCTTTTTACGCCGCTTTTAGCAATATTCCAGCAATATCACGACTGGGGACATCAGAAATGGGATTCACACAATGTGCCCATATGGGGAATCGAACCCGGATCTTCAGCGTGACGAGCGAACTCCTTAACCATTAGGCTACCCACCATCCACGTGACGCTTTAGGGATGAGTGAGGTCACTTTAAGTTGTTCTTTCGCTGCACGGTAAATGTTATCCAGTTGACGTGAGATTTGACGTTGACGTGAAATTTGACGTTTTGTGATAAAATTAATGCTGAAAGTAAGAACAGACACAAATGCGATGTTGAACGCACGGTAACATGTCTGCTGGGTTATCTGTCCGACATTTAGGCTAGATCGACATATTACCCACAAGGTGACAGTTCCTGAGTTAAGTGTTGAACGGCCAGACTACCGAGAAAGGAAAGGTATACAAATGTGAGACTGATGGTTGTCAGACAAGCTATAGTTGTCCGTCTCTCGGGAAGTGCTGGTGGAATGTGGCAATGACGGTACGTAGGTCTAACATGAACCCCATTGACCGCTTTCTTTGGGCAGTTCTAATATGCTGTCATACATGGCCTTCGTTTGTATGACGAGCCAGAAGAAGAATCTATACTCCTCCGAGTTTCACAATCCCTTAACCTCTATTGCAGCTCACATACGTATTCCAACTTCTATTGAATTCTGTCTTTAAAATTCCTTAGTTTTCGTTCAGTTCACACAACTAGTTCCAAATTGGTTTTCATTTACATCAAATGGGTATACGGACTTGCGAGCATATTTCACGTTACCACGGTAACCCCTAAGAGACAGGCATCATTGGAAAATGATCGTCACTGGCTTTGACGTCATCGTCCACTTCTGCCTATATTAAGCGTTACACGTCGAAATAATTCGGCCTATTCAACCTTTCCAGCTGGACACCATAATGGAGGTTCCACAGATGAACAGCGGAGGACATTCCAGAGTATTCTTGCCCATTATTTCTGTATTTCCTATTGATTGTTCCTATCTCTAAATGAAAGTAAATATTCCACTATTGAACTTAATAGGCATTCGTGGTGCCGATGCAACATTGTGCAATGTATTGCAATACGCATTTCTTGTCACGTTACCTCGTGAAGCAACAAATTGTGATTCGAAGCTGCCACTTATATAAACTGCATCATTTAAGTTGTTTTCCAAACTGCATTAAAATTATTTTAAGATGAAAGCATTGCTTTCCATTTCCCATGTAATGGTTCAATCTCGCTTGAAAACCTGTCTCTTCAAGAGCACCTATTACCAACTTTTCAAACCCACAATGTATTTTTGGCGCATGTTACCCTTATATTTTTATTGTAGAGCTTTGTGCATGCACGAGTGCGTGGATATCGGCGCACTATGAATGTCCATTATTATTATTTAAGCTTAAGCCTTTTGCAAGAAACACTGTAACGTATATTTCACGGAACATTCCTTTTAGTCGTTCTTCCTTTATATTATTAAAACAGAATGAGTGTTTAGAGTGTTTAGTTTAGTTGTGGAGGTATGTGTGCAATGTAGGACCATGTGTATCATAAAATATTAGTTGCAACTTACATTTGACCAGCGGTAGGCTCCAGAACTCTTGAAGATTCTGAAAGAAACAAAACAGCAAGTTAGATTTGTCATAGAGAGTAATAATGAGAAGTAATTTATCATTATTATAAAACATGAGTGAAGGCACCTGGTGTCCACTCAAACGATTAGAATGTCCCACTCTGAAGGCAGCACAAACCCATCGGACGGTTTGCGTACAAAAAGTAAGTGGTTGTCGGCCGATGTCGAGCCCATTAATACTCCTGCCAAACGACGACAGATCCGGTTTAGAATTGATCTTCAGCAAATCATGCTTGTCTTAAGAGGCGACTAATGGGATCGGGTGGTCAGGCTCGCCGACTTGGTTAACACATGTCATCGTATCGCAATTGCGTAGATCTATGCTCATGCTGTTAATCACTGGATTGTCTGGTCAAATGTTTAGAAACCGACAGTTGACATAAATAATATTCACCTCTATGTGTATCACTTCAAAGACTCTAAAGAAAATTACTTAAAAACAAATATGTTCGTTTCGAAACAAATTGGTGGGAGATACGAGCTTCCATTCTTTTACTGCTGACTCAGCAAAATATGCGCTACAGAGCTTATGATAACACTCGGTGACTTCAGTGCACCAGCAGAAACAACCATGAGCGTTGCAGGGTCATCAAGCGGCAAAGTCAAACCTATTTTCGCAGAATAACGGGAAATTCTACTTAATTGAGCGATCCAAGGAAATACAAGACAGCCGGGGGGCACCGTCTTGATCTCATCACTTCTACGCAAGTCGTGGTATACTTCCCCACCATTTGTCAGCGTATGGTTTCGGAATAGCTAAATACTTCTTGGAATCACTACAGGTTATTCATATTAATCCAGATCATGAGCAAAACGATTTCTCGAAAGGTCTAAGTGTATCTTACAAGTCGCACCGTCTGCACTGCAAACCACCATGATGGGTAAAGATGGTACGCGCAAAGTCTGTAATCTTGTCACGTTTATCACGCTTTTCAGGCTGGATTGTGACGGGCGATTTATTGCATGACCCGACAATATGCCCAGACCGTCGTAATCAAATGGCCAGTGATATCGAGGCGAAAGGGCGTACATATGTATGGATACGCTACTGCGACGCAAGTGCGAATAGATAGGGGGAGAGTCATATATTTACCCACAATGCTGGTCTCAAGATGTCAATTAGAGGAATCTCCGGCGTGTATTTATAACGGGGGCTGTCACGCTAGTGCCATCCTTCAAAGATGTAATAACGTTTAGAATAGGAAGACGACAGCATTCCATCGATTTGTCATATATCTCAATTACTGACGACAGGGAGCAGTTGCAAGCAATATATTAACGTTATATATAATCCAATCCCAAGGTTTATTCACTTATGTATGTTTCGTATGTATAGAATAATGATATAACTTTCTTCAGGGACTTGATATCGAGTCATAGTTCAAGTATGTAAGTTCGGATGACGTTCCTACACAATATAGTGAACAATATACATCTTTGTTATGTTTATACATGGCAGTCTGCTTTGTTTGATGCGTCTTGTGGTGTTGAGTGAACCTTTGTTTTGAATAATTTGCCTGTGTTCAGGAAATCTGTATTCAGTGCACTTTTAGGATAATTCTATACAACGGCGACAAAACCTTTCCTTGTCCAAATGTAGTATCTGCTGAATTCAGTATACCTTTCCGACTGTATCATGGGAACATGTTTATGAATCACTATCAGATTGGTATAATACAAGGTCATCGCAAAGTGGTAAGCCTATGTTGCCCCATGACAGCAGCGTTCGAAATAGCTACTGGCCCGCTAGCCAAATGCTAGCTGATTGTGAATCGGGCCAGTAATATATTGTAAAAGCTGTCCCGACTGGCTAGCTGAAAATCTCAGATAATTTGTTCTGTATTTAAGGAATAAAGAAAGAAATCTTAGTTTTTGTGTTTGCTCGATTTATACTGTTTCCAAGGGGTGACAATAAGGTACCATATTCAATTACCAAACATCACACCAATTCAGACCAATGTGCATTTTGATGCTGAAATTCTGTAGGGCCAGTGAACATTTTTACTTCACTAGCCCTCCTAGCCAGTGACTTTCCAAAACTAATTCATACACTGCATGGCAGCCCGTCATAAATACACGCAAAAGCAAGTCAATGTTTTTATAAACACACGAAAACTAAAGAACAGCATAGGACCATAATTTGTCACGAAGGCGTCAAACATGGAAGGCAGCCCGTCACAAATACATGCAAAACCAAGTCAACTGTTCTCTTTAAACACACGAAAACTAAGTAAAAGTATCAGATAAACAAATGCTGACTAAGGCGTCAACAATGGAAATGTTCTACACAAGTCCACCATAAAACATTTTGAAAGTTTTGCTGATACCTTGTCTATGGTGACCTTGATCGGACAACTTTTGACTAAGAGTAATTATACAATGTATTAAAGAGGTCGTGCTTATAGCGTTAGTTCAACCTAAATAAATGTAAAAGATATAACCGTACTTACTGGCAGATGTTCTGTCAACGTGGCTTGCTAAACACAATTATCGATGATTTACACTCAATCACACAGCAGCTGCCTGATGATGCGCGTCTTCTATTCGGGAGCAAAATGAGTGAGTGAGAGAGTATGGTTTTACGCCGCTTTTAGCAATATTCCAGCAATATCACAGCGAACGCTTTAACCACTAGGCTACCCCACCGCCCCTGTGAGCAAAATGAAGTGTGAATACAATTTAATTACCAGTTTTGGGAAAAATATTGTTATGCATGAACACGATAACGATTTCATTTGAATCGATGTGCGTGATATTATTGATTAAATGCAAATAGTAGCAATGATGGATTAACTATGTGACAACTCCACAAGCTGCACCAAACTGATTAACAATGGATTAAGTTGACACAAGGACCGAGTATTGAATGTCAATACCGGATATGTATCTGACGTTGTAGGTACAATTAATCTGTAGATACCGCAAACAAAACCAACGACAGCTGTGACTGTTTTGACATTGCCTCACTAATCATTTTGTCAGGTGAGGTAAAATATCACGTTGCACACTAGCTTTACACATGTGCGCACAGGCAGGTGCGTGTGCGTGACCGTAGGTGGGTGAGTGAGTGAGGTCGGTTTCACGCCGCTTTGAGCAATATTCCAGCAATATCACGGAGGGGGACACCAGAAGAACTGGGCTTCACACATTGTGCCCATGTGGGGAATCGAACCCGGGTCTTCAGCGTGACGAGCGAACCCCCTAACCACTGGGCTACCCCACTGTCGTTTGTGAAAGTCCAGACTTCTGTCTGTCTTATAGTATCAGCTCAGTGAGATATCAAGCCGTAGTTTATAGCAGATGCTTCCTCACATGGGTACAATGTGTGAAGCCCATTTCTGGTGTCCCCCGCCGTGATATTGCTGGAACATTGCTAAATGCGGCGTAAAACCATATTCACTCACTTATATTAGAAATGTTTTACCACCCCTTATGGTATTACGCGACGGGTTCGAACCACCTATCTCCCACTGTCCAGGCAGGCGCTGTATCCACTAGGCCACTAGTACGTCACTTAATGCATCGTGATTAAGACAAAACGAAAGTCAGTCATACTGACTAAGAATCTACTGATCTACACCCAGGGTTACCAAACCGGCACAAACGTAAACACCTTTTTGGCTCATGTTTTGAAACCTACTGCTCATAACTAGGGTTTTTTCTGTTGTTTGTCACGCTGACATACTTATCAAGTTCCGTAATCACACCTGCTTCCAAACAGCCATATTGATAATGATATGTAGCGTTTGGACGAAAGGCACGACGCCATTAAAGCTGCATATTTAACAGTGCACAGATCCGGCTTGTCAGTATTGGGTTTGTATGAAGTACTGCACATCTGTCAGAACAAACCACCATCATTCTGAATATTGGCGCCTGTGTCGTAATGAAAGAGAGGCGGAAAATAGGATGAACGCTTCCCATTAAGTTTTTGTGACTTTCTCTTTCACAAGTATCCTATTATTGGGTGCGACAAAAGGGATCGGGTAGTCACGTTTGGCTACGAAGTTGCATGGCACCTTTGGTTCCACACACAAAAATCTCCGATTACCATATATAAACTTATGCCATGTCATTCCTTTTTTTGTTTCAGGTGAACAATTGACATGCCATTGCATGTGTTTGTGACGGGAGCCACCAGTGTTACATATCGTTATCGTAAATATACCACGAAAACTGGTATTTCATTATTTGATTGTGATTCATAAACACATGCCTATTGTTCAGTCGGAATCGCACATTGGAGTATTAGAGATGTCTTATGATTATGAAAATTGTTTGTCGTTTTTTTATTCACAAGGACAACCACTGACAGATTTCAATGGCAAGAACAGACAGCAAACAAAACAGCCGGAAGTTGGCAATGGACGTCTTCGTATGTCCAACAGAAGGGTCAAAGCATCATCCTATATACACTGTACGAACATTTTTAGAAATTCGCCTATTAATGGAACGGGTTTTTTCTCGAGGTGAACAGTTTCGCACTATTATGCCGCAAACAACCGAAGACATTTATAGATAAAAGTTGGGACAGACACGTTTTTGGAAGTTTCTAATTGGAAACCAGTGATTTAGCAAACAATGTAAGTAATGTCACATCCAGTTTTGAAAGAGTCGTGTCTACTGTTCATCGTCTGTCGACCATTTTGTACCGGTTTTTTCTGAAATGTCTTTTGAATCCGATTTAAAATAAGGTGTCGGAATTCCGTCAGCAGGATGTCTTCCCGACATGTCTTACAACTGGAGATGTACAGATTGCCCCTGGTGGACTGGTGACATATAACATTTGCCGTGACACATATACATCTACCTATTTGTGGGTAGACAACGATTCATTCGAAATGTTTGTGCATTAACGTTTATTATTTACGTTATCGGAAAACAAATTTGTTGGATCGGAAACACATGTTGCCATCTGATTGTAAGTCGAGAAGTAAAAAATATTTTTTCATAACCATTATTAATAACATTCAATTAAGATCGATTGATTAGAAATAGGAAATGAATCAACATGAGATTAAAATTGAAAAAAACTTAAATTTGCTCTTAAAATACATAATGTCATATTTATCGCATTGCAGCTTTTCTGTTCAGGCAATACCCACTTTAATACAAAACGTCAACAACAACGTATAACATCCAGCCTCGGCCATCTTTCCTCTTGGTTGAGACAGACGGTGATGCCATCGGGTGTTCGAAAGTCATGGGCGTGTTGGCATATTAGAGTTTCCAGAAAGAACTGAATGTTTTGTTTTTCTCCTTTAGGCGTGTCATTCACTATTAGCTCTACATGTCTTTCTAAAATAAAACACGTGATTGCAGCTCTGGATGACTGCTTCCTTATTGTATTTTTAAATGAATAACATTCTTGTCATTTTTCTATATTAGAATTCTCAATAAACACGACAATTTGTTAATTATTTGAAGTCATGGTCATTGTCCAGTACCCGATGGCCCATTGTTACATTTTTCTGGACTTTTTTTAAAAAAGAATATTTCATTTATTGAACCAATGGTCCTTGTAGGATAATTCAAAGATGCCGTGTTCGTACTCTATGTAGAAAGTTGTGGGCCACTGTATGGTTAGTAAAATATAGAGTAGGTCGTACTGTGTGACACTGTTCGTAAGATATGAAGTAAGTCGTACCGTGTGACACTGTTCGTAAAATATAGAGTAAGTCATGCCGTGTGACACTGTTCGTAAAATATAGAGTAAGTCATGCCGTGTGACACTGTTCGTAAGATATGGAGTAAGTCGTACCGTGTGACACTGTTCGTAAGATGTGGAGTAAGTCGTACCGTGTGACACTGTTCGTAAGATGTGGAGTAAGTCGTACCGTGTGACACTGTTCGTAAGATATGGAGTAAGTCGTACCGTGTGACACTGTTCGTAAGATATGGAGTAAGTCGTACCGTGTGACACTGTTCGTAAGATATGGAGTAAGTCGTACCGTGTGACACTGTTCGTAAAATATAGAGTAAGTCGTACCGTGTGACACTGTTCGTAAGATATAGAGTAAGTCATACCGTGTGACACTGTTCGTAAGATATGGAGTAAGTCGTACCGTGTGACACTGTTCGTAATGTACGGAGTAAGTCCTTGTCTATGGTATTGTTCGTACAATATGGAATAAACGATGTGGCATTATTCGTAAAGATATGGGTTGTGTCGATAGCTTAGGGGTTGGTATTGAGTAAGTCGGAAGTTATGGTATATTTTAGAACTTAGGGTATCGGAACATAGGTAGTAAGCTGTGGAGATTATGTTAAGTTATTGAGTTAATATCTCAAACATTTAGATTTGCTCAACATTCTCCACCATATATACACCAGTCAGTACAATTTTAAAACACAGGCATTATGAGTTGGTATGATTTGTGGCTTAGATCATTAGATGTATTCTTGAACCAATGGTTCACTTACAAAACTTTATCTATCTATTTTCTTCACGTACATATTTTACCATTTAAAAGCATTTGCAATATTTATTATCTTTTCATGATGATAACCCTTACTGCCTTTTCCAGACTTGACAAAATATAGTATACACTTGAATATGTTATATTACCGTAAATTAGCAAACGTCAAATGCCACTTGTCTGTAAACACTACAAATTAAGAGTGAAAAAACAGTGTTATATCAGTATCGAGTACATCACCATCGAATAACCTTGCTTGTACCGTTTTAGCCAATAACGAACTAAAGCGTACACTTTCTTTTGCACGGTAGGGTATTACAGGAAGTTGCCATATGGCTGGATAAATGGCAGCTCGCGGCGTAGAACAGCGACTGAACCGATATCACCTAGGTAATCCAAGTGGTGAGATGTGATGTTTTGTAGGCACTTTAAATATAACCATTATCAGGTGTGATCAAACTGTGGCGCCATATGGTACATTATTAGTATTTTATAAAAGTGTTACTTTGGTTCTGATGATACGCTACCTAACGTTGCCTCCCGATGAACATAATAGCAGTCAAATTCTAATGTAATGTGAGACGAAATGCTACCTGAGAACATTATGCTACATTGCTTCAGCCTGTTTTAAACTAATTCAAATTAAAATGTGGATGATCAACTTCATTATTTCAAATTGAATTATATTGACGTGTTGGCGTCGTTGCCGACGTCGGTGTCAATCTCATGATATAAATTTTGTCCTTTTTTACACTATCACAGTTTTGTGATTGCGTCATCATTGATTTTTCACTGATAATGACGGCGATAGAGATATAATTTTCATCACTGTTTTTTTCTTTTACCCCCGTTGGTGTCTATTACGACAGGAACTGACTGATTACAGTCCGACGCTGATGTGTAAATTTACATATCCAACTTAAATCTGGCTTTAAATTCCACTGAAATCAAATTATGCAAACAATTTACTCTCTCTCTCTCTCTCTCTCTCTCTCTCTCTCTCTCTCTCTCTCTCTCTCTCTCTCAACAAGTCTCTGGGTGTAAACAGGATTCTCTGTAATTTTAACTCGACACCGAAGGCAGTGGAGTCTGACTCTCAGCTAATTTCTTCCCATGTGATGTCTTTCAGTTATATAAGAGGCTCCGTGTAAGTGGTAAGTGTCTTGTTCCCCATGACGTACTAGAATCGATGCGGTCTATTTATCGGGTGAGCACGACGTTGCTCGGCACGGAGTCTTGTCTCCCCACCGCTTTTTGACAGTTATTATTATTTATGCATTTTCTGAAAGTAAAATAGATATGTTAATTTTGAATTTAAGATTCAGTGTCAGAAGGTCATTGACATGTGAAACACTTGAACACTATAGAGTCACGTCGTAAAACTATTAAGAGTTATTTAAAAAAAAAAGGTTCCCAGTATCTCATGACGTTGGTCATGGTCGAATGAAATGGAGCTTGTGTTTGTCGGTGTCAGTTTCGTTATTTGTTTGTTGTTTAGCCGCACTACAATATTCCAGCGTCGGCCCCTAAAAGTATCTTTCAAAAGTCGATCTACGAGCATGGAAAGTGACTGAAAATCAGTGATGACACCCCAGGTGTTCTCGTTTTACGCCGCTTTAAATATTACAGCAATATATTCCATCTTTCCTTTGTGAGTTTACAATATAATCATGAATAATAAATATCAATCTAATAAAACTGAAAATCAGTGACGGTGTTCTCTTAAAAATAAATATCTTTCCTGTTTACACATGAATAATAAATAAATGTATAAAAATGTATAAAGACAAACCAAATAATCCAACTGCGTCATTATCAATATTCAGAAAATTTCCATTATTCAAACGTCAGAGTCTGAAATTCTGTCACATGTCAACAAGTCGATCACTACCAGAGTAACAGATCCATTTCGCAGTTTCTGTGCACTTCCCATTATTTAAACCACAATAGGAGAAATTCCAATCAGCTTTCTGTCACTTATCACAAAGGACCAAGAGTAATGGAAGTGGTCAAACAATGCCCCTTGGGTTGAAAGTGCGACCGTCAAGGACAGCTTTGTGAAATAGGTTCACTCTATTCATACAATATAGGACACTTTTTTTCATTGCGTGTCATCCCATACAATATTCAAAGCTTAGAATGTAGACACAACTCATTTACAAACGAACAGATAACACCCAATCAGTGCATTGTGTGTATATTCATGTTCTACCAGTCGCTCTGTGTATATTAATGGCTGCAGTAAATGTATGTATGTGTTTCGTGTTAGTCAACAAAGCTGGTCAAGATGTACCCGAAATACTGCAGTTATGACCTTACATTTAAGTCTCTCACTCAGTTAGATAATACAACAAACCTGTGATAAACCACTGATATTTAAGATATTATACATGCTGTGACATTAATGGGGTTATCCAAAGTAATGACAATCTAAATCAGGAAAGAAATTAATCTGTAGATCCGATCTCGTTTGATACATAAAGCTGGTGGCTTGGATGACAGAGGAGGAATTTGTCTCTTATAGCTCTCTGTGAAACATTTGACTCTCACCATAAGGTCAATAGCCCCCAGATGAGCTGATCACATCTGGCTACTAGTTGAATGACCAAGAAAAAGTACCGATAGATAGTGGTGCATTTAGATCCGATGAAAAGCCACATGACAAATCTTATTCATGTGACTTCGGCATACCATTATGGCTTTATATGTCAGGATCCAATTTAAGTACCATAAACCAAAATATCCCTTTGTCAAAATCCCATCGAAACGGTAATAGCACAGAATCCGACTTTGTGAAAGCTGTCGCGAAAACAGAACAATTAATGTCTGCCTGAGCGCCTGTGGTTATGGGTTGAGATAGTGGACATACAAGATGATTTGCCTGACTTTTATAAACTGCTATCCTAATGGGTTGCCTTGTTCCTACCTCTTACGTTTTGACAATCGTACAACACGTACTGAATTACAGCAGCAAGTATGTGGACTGCTTACAGAAATATATGTGTAACGTCATGTCAGAAGGTCAACTCACTCATAATGTGAGTACTATTTAAGCTGAGATGTGTTGATCTATTATAGGACAAATTATAATGATTCGCACCGTCTCTTTCAAAGGTACTCGGTAGGAAGCATCGGTAATACATCGGTTAGCCATATCGTGACGACAAAACATCAAATCCTGAGAATGATATATTTATACTTTTTAAAAGTGCTGTCATCGAAGGACAGCATAACAACTAGATTATCACAGATTCATTAAACTAGTTTGAGATTAGTTCCAAATGCTAAATCATTTTCAACAACACAATATAAAATCCGGCTATAGATCGACAGCAATGAGTAGTAAGTGACTGTGGTTGTACGCCGCTTTTAGCAATAATACAGCTATATCACGGCGGGGGACACCAGAAATGGGCTTCACAAATTGTACCCATGTGGGGAAATCGAATCCGGGTCTTCGGCGTGACGAGCGAATGCTTTAACCAGTTGGCTACCCCACCGCCCCAGATCGTTAGCAACCAAAGGTAGACCACCATACTGGTGGTTGTGAGGACAATACGTCTACTTTCTGTACAATTCCCCAGCCATACAAAACTACCAAATGTCATTGCTGGCAAAACTATAAGATGCAAAGAGGAAACGTATCTGTATCCTCTACGAACACGTCAACAACAAAACAGCAGAAAAACATAACAGTTTTCTATTTGGCTTCGTTACATAAAATCCCTATTGAATGAAATTGTCATACGGATTATAGCCTGTTCTAAAGTATAAATATCTGTGAACTACATTGGACGTGTGCATAAAATAACCATTTGTCACTGGGCTGTATTCTGCAATTTAGTTTATTATGTAAATAGCAATGACACCAGACCCTCGAATTCGATTTCTGTGAGGCAATCTCGGCATTAGTTTAAATCTCGATGTAAGACTACAAAGTATGCCAAAGCCCACATTACGCCAACACGGAATGAACAATGCATATTCACATCGCATATTAAACCCTGAGGTCAATAAGAATGGTATCTCGGACCTAGTCCTTTGGGAGATAAGGTCTAAATGAGAAACTCAAGTCGTGGCCAAATGAAGCCCATCGGTGCCCGCTTTTGGCAGTTCTATTCAGTTATGCGGACTGTTTGCAACATCCAGCTATGAGAGATCAATACTGTGTTTGTGGTCAAGCCTTCTGACCACTGCTTACAGTACCAGTGATAACGACATCGACTGGTTCTCAGGTGGGATTTCCGGACAAAGAAGAACAGATATTATTTGTGATATACCGAGGCTAGGATTTCACTGTTAGCAGGTCATTGAACGCAGGTGTGTCTTGTTGCTTTTTGGTTTTTTTGTTTGTGTGTCTCGTATGAATCTATGCGAAAAAATAGTTTATTCTTGTTTTAGTGTGAGTTAACTTTGAGTTTGTTTTCCAGGCTGTGTGATCATGAATGCTGGTCTTTGAATATGGACATGGACTGTGTGTATTTATAGGGACTGTGTCTGTATGCGTGTCTGTATCTACATACAGTTTGACTGGCTGAATATCTGTATCTGTATCTATGTCTGCCTGAATGTATAGTGTCTGTGTGTATCTGTATGAGCGTCTGTGTCTGCCTGAATGTATGGTATTTGTGTCTGTATGAGCGTCTGTGTCTGCGTGTATGCATGGTATCTATGTCTGTATGAGTGTCTGTGTCTGCGTGTATGTATGGTATCCGTGTCTGTATGAGTGTCTGTGTCTGCGTGAATGTATGGTATCCGTGTCTGTAGTGTCTGTGTCTGCGTGAATGTATGGTATCCGTGTCTGTATGAGTGTCTGTGTCTGCGTGAATGTATGATATCCGTGTCTGTATGAGTGTCTGTGTCTGCGTGTATGTATGGTATCTATGTCTGTATGAGTGTCTGTGTCTGCCTGAATGTATGGTATCTGTGTCTGTATTAGCGTCTTTGTCTTCGTGTATGTATGGTATATAAGTCTGTATGAGCGTCTGTGTCTGCGTGAATGTATGGTATCTGTGTCTGTATTAGCGTCTGTGTCTGCGTGAATGTATGGTATCTGTGTCTGTATTAGCGTCTGTGTCTGCGTGAATGTATGGTATATAAGCCTGTATGAGCGTCTGTGTCTGCGTGAATGTATGGTATCTATGTCTGTATTAGCGTCTGTGTCTGCGTGAATGTATGGTATCTATGTCTGTATTAGCGTCTGTGTCTGCGTGAATGTATGGTATCTGTGTCTGTATGAGCGTCTGTGTCTGCGTGTATGCATGGTATCTGTGTCTGTATTAGCGTCTGTGTCTTCGTGTATGTATGGTATCTGTGTCTGTATGAGCGTCTGTGTCTGCGTGTATGCATGGTATCTGTGTCTGTATTAGCGTCTGTGTCTGCGTGAATGTATGGTATCTGTGTCTGTATGAGCGTCTGTGTCTGCGTGTATGTATGGTATCTGTGTCTGTATTAGCGTCTGTGTCTGCGTGTATGTATGGTATCTGTGTCTGTATTAGCGTCTGTGTCTGCGTGTATGCATGGTATCTATGTCTGTATAAGCGTCTTTGTCTTCGTGTATGTATGGTATCTGTGTCTGTATTAGCGTCTGTGTCTGCATGTATGTATGGTATCTATGTCTGTATTGGTGTTTTTGTCTGCGTGAATGTATGGTATCTGTGTCTGTATTAGCGTCTGGTTCTGCGTGTATGCATGGCATCTATGTCTGTATAAGCGTCTTTGTCTTCGTGTATGTATGGTATCTGTGTCTGTATTAGCGTCTGTGTCAGCATGTATGCATGGCATCTGTGTCTGTATTAGTGTCTTTGTCTTCGTACATGTATGGTATCTGTGTCTGCATATGCGTGAATGTCTGGAGCCTGTGTCTGTCTGTATGTGCTGAGGAAAGAGGTCGTCAGTGTGTTTGTGTGTCTGTCTCATACAGATGGCGTTTTTCGTGTCTATCCGAGTCTCTCTTGGCGTTCGTGCTTGTGTTCTTAATGCTTAGTAAACAGTACATACGTCATTACGGCGTTTGTCAATACATTTGAAATTAAGCAAACCTACTCAGACATTCTAATGATCTATGAAGTCTGGCATAAAATAGTGACGTGTACTCTACCCCCACATTTCTAGACGGTATACCATCTTGTTCTCTATGACAGAGTTTGCAAACATTTTGATAGATTGATTTCAGAAATCGCCTTCACACAGACGGCCTAATTCGATGACTCTATTATTCATCGACTCCGTCAGGAAGCCGAAAAGGCTTCAGTTCCAAAACCACGCCGCTCAATATTATTATGGTTCTTTTCTTATTCATCTAGAGATATCACATTACCAATACCGTGTTGCCTCATTATCTGGGGATTGACACTGATCATTTTGAGCAATACAATATGGTCAGGTTTTCATCTCGTCCTGTTTTATCCTGTATCAAATCCTGCACGTAATTAAATTCATATGTCCTTGGGGCATACGGCTGGCATATTCGAGTGAGTGAGTGAATCATATGTCATCTCACTGAAGATATTGTCTGTTGTCCACAATACCATTTTCTCCTCAATTTTTTGGTTGCAAGTTTCTTGTGGGATAGTGCTGGATAGAGTCATGAGAGTGAGTGAGAGTGTGAGTGAGTGAGTTGGGTTCTATGTCGCTTTTAGAAATGTTCCAGCAGTATTGCGACAAGGGACACCAGAAATTCAAAATAGTAAGAGTCAAATATTACGTGGCAACTGAGTGACATAACGTCATTGATTTGCATACAGACTGAATGTATGGATGTGGGTGATTACTTCTTCAGATAGCTATATTCTATTAATCGCAATAATGAGCATTTAACTGTTTCAGAGCAGAAGAATAAATATCAAATTGTGGATTTGGATGCTGTTACTGGCAGCTTAGTGTTACTGAGAATGTAAAATGTATTGTAAGAGAGGAATATATCCTGTTCTCCAAACAATATGGACTCTCAATACAATATGGATCCCCAATAAAATATGGATTCTGTGTAGGAACTAGAGTGAGTGAGTACAGTTTTACGCCGCACTCAACAACATTCCAGCAATATGGCGACGGCCTGTAAATATTCGAGTCTGGACCAGACAATCCAGTGATCAACAGCATGAGCATCGATTTACGCAATACGATAACATGTGGTAGCCAAGTCAACGAGCCTGACCGCCTGATCCCTTTAGTCGCCTCTTACGACAAGCATGGGTTACTGAAGATCAAATCTAACCCGGATCTGGAAGGGTCAACTGTTTCAATAATCGTGAAGAACACCCAAAAGCAGAGTTCACTAAACGAGTCCAACAATATCATAACCATTTGTGTTTAGGA